>NC_080164.1:119835893-121173393 GCF_950295315.1 Erinaceus europaeus | reverse complement strand
CCCAGGAAAAGGAAACATGGTTGGTGTGGGAATTATATGAGGTTGTCATATTTCTCATAGTACCAGGTACACTCTCAGAACTGAGTTAATATGAAAATTGTTATTGTTAAGATTTGTTTATGAAAAGAGCACAGTAAGTTTATGGAATTGTCTTAAAATTCTAATAGTAAGTATAGTGCTAGCAATATACAGATCAGCAAAAATATCAGTATTTGCTGGTTTCATTATCTTGCTTTGTTTTATTTATTATTTTTCAGTGTTCCTCTGACCAACAGGGAGAACATCTCTGATCCTACCTCACCAGTGAGAACCAAATTTGTCTACAGTCTGTTTGACCTGTAAGAGGTTTTTCTTTATACTAACATAGATACTGAAGTTAATAGTTTTTAGTTAAGCTTGTTCATAAGAATGTTATGAATAAATATGTTGGCACATAAACATTTAACAATGTAATTATAACTTGAATAAGCCAGTTCCTATGCAAATTGTTAGGTATCATTAATTCACAAAACTGTCACAGGTAAAGTTCAGCTGTAAATTTATTCTAAATAATTATTGCTACTAGTACAGGATATGCTAATTTACCTTAATATCTCAGTTGGATTTCAGACACAGAAATATGAAAATATTGAAAACTTCAGAATTCAATATTGAAGGATTTGTTATAAAATTTTTTTCTTTGGGCCAGTTAGTGGTGCACCTGGTTAAGTGCACACACTACATTGCACAAGGACCCAGGTTCAAGCTCCTGGTCCCCACCTGCAGGGGGAAAGCTTCATGAGTGGTGAAGCAGGGCTGCAGGTGTCTCTCTGTTTCTTTCCCTATCTCCTCCTCCCCTCAATTTCTCTCTGCTGCATTTAAAAAATAAAAAAATTTATTCCTTGTTACTAGCAACAAATTTTAATTCTGTATAGTCAAGAATAAACCCAAGAATAGAGTTGTGTAGTGTAGATAAATAAATCATATTATCACATCATTGATTATATTGCTCAATTTCAGCTGATTTTCATATATTTGATATGGAAAAGGTCTTATTTATTCTGTATTGTTGAGCACTTGAGGTCAGATCAGAATGAAAAGAACTAACTGATTTGGGATAGAAGTTTATAGTCACTCAGATTCTGAGGTAGCTTTGATTGGAGATGGTCTGATGCTTAGATTTGTTTTTCAGCTGTAAAAAATGTGGTCTTACAGAAGTGGAGCTGGGTAATCAAAGATTTTCTGCCTCCCAGAGTGATCGCTGTGATGAAGAAGATACTGGCACCTGTTACACTTACGACAGAAACAAGTGCTATACAAATAAGGTCCCACTTACCTATGATGGTAAAACCACAGTTGTGGAAGCAGCTCTAACCCCAGATTCCTGCTATTCTGACTAATTTAAGTCATTGCTGGTTGCACTATTCCTTATCCTGAAAGGTTCTCCACTTTGGCCTATAAAGTTAATATATTTACTGCCAATCATTTCAAAACCATATGTATTTTTTTTTGACAATGTAAAACTACCCCATTGAAATATTAACATTGTTATTTTTATTAGGAAGTTACTTCTCAACTTTGTAAGTTTTGAAATCTCTCACCTACTATCTTGTTTGGAGAGGCATATGTCCTTAAGAAAATAGACAAGGGGAGAAAATAAAACTCAAAGAGTGAAAATGAGGAGGAATACTAAATTCTACCTTAAAGTTTTTTGTTTTTTGCTTTGCTGTGGAGAGCTAGAGCTTTTGCGTATTTCATTCTATTTTCTAAAAGTATCACTGTGTAGAGAAATCATATATAAGTATAGCTCAATTATATATCTTCCTTAGGAAAAGATGCTTTGAAATATTTGTAAAAGTAATTTATAACATGGCTACTATGAAACCAATTGAAGGTGGCAAAATTAAATGCATAGCTGGAAAAATGTATTTTGACTATATGTAATACCCATTTGGTGACAGATGATGATGCAGAAATTATATATATATATATATATATATATATATATATATATATATATATATATAAATTCCCAATGGAAGTTATCTGTATTGTAATGAAATATGTATTAATGAAATATGTATTCCAAAATATGTACTCTCTAACACAATCTGAACAATTAAATAGATTCATAAGCATATACCAGTGTGAAATAATTTATTGGATAAAGCTTATTTTTTAACCTTGTATGCAAGTTAAAATAGAATTCATTGATGTGATTAAACCTTATTGATTTCATATATGTATATATTTGAGATGACTTCATCATTTAAAATTAAGTTCAAATAAAAAAAGAAAGCTTCTTCCTGACAAACTGTGCTTTCTCATGGTACACAAAAGCTTGTGGCAGAAGGCCAAGGTCAAAAGGCATATGGATGGGTGTTGTGGAAAGTAAATGCTGAGGCTGGATTCAAAATTAGGAAGACCAATTAGTAAAAATCAATTTATTGAAGAAGCATTGTTTTCCTTTCTGTTTTTTTTTTTTTATGATGACGGTCATTTTTAACCTCCACTATGCTCATAGTGATTATTCAGTATTTTGTCCAGGGACACAGCTAGGACACTGACCCTTCAGTGAAATCATAATTTTGATATGCTAAAAATACATCAGTTTTCAGGTGAGTCCTTGAAATCTATTTAGTCAGTAAACATATGTTGAATATTTACCACATAGTGTTTAAACTGTGATAAATGTCCTCAGTAACACTCTCTCTCTAGAACTCAGCTGCCATCTTTTCCCCAACACTCACCTGACACTTAAAAATATTGCGGTGGTCCAGGAGGTGGCACAGTGGATAAAGTATCAGACTCTCAAGTATGAGGTCCTGAGTTCAGTCCCTGGCAGCACATGTACCAGAGTGATGTCTGGTTCTTTCTCTCTCTCCTCCTATTTTTCTCATGAGTAAATAAATAAAATATTTAAAAAAATTTATAAAAAACATTGCAAACTCCATTTCCTTTTCTAGGTTTATTTCTCTCTCTACACTTAATAATCCTTTGACAGTCCATATTACTTACTTACCACGTCTTCGGTCTCCATTTGTGCATATGACCCCAAAGGGCAGGTATTTGATTTAATTTTTTCCACTGATGTGTATAATATGATGATGGCAGCTAACATTGTTGCACAATAGACTAAAAAGTCACTAGGATAGTAAATTCCAGATAGTGGCATAGCCTGAAGAGTGCAAGACTCTGAAGCATTAGATCCTGAGTTTAATTGCTAGTATTACATGTGTCGGGGAAGTGCTATGCTTCTATCTTTGCTAAAAAAAAAAAAATAGGTGACCAAATCCTAAAATATGCCATGAACACAGTGCCCTGGCACATAAGGATGCTTGTAAATATTTATTGAATGAATGAATGAGTACCTCTTAGTTGAACTGGTAAGAACATAGACTCTACTTAATCTGAGTCAAAAGGCCCAATAGTAACGAGTACAATTTAGCTGAGAAGATTTATACATATTTACTGTCCTGTGGCTGAGTCTTATAAAAGCAAAGAACTAGGTTTCAAAGTGCAACAAGGATTTGTGGGGGATTCCTCCAATTTTACTGAGACGTGATTGACTTCATCATTATGTCAGATGAGACAATGGCTTGATTTGCATATATGTGAAATGATTGCCACAATAGATTCAGCATAGTTTTAGACAAATTATTTGCCTCAATGCCCACACCCAATACCAGTCAGAGAAAAAATTCTGTTAACCATTAATTAATGAGAACAATGCTTATTTGTGTTAGGTCCTTAGAAACTAGGAGACCCAAATCAAGCATTAGGTTTTCACTTTAAGACTGTTGTCATTTTTAATGGCTTTATATAACTTGACATTCAAAATGAAGCATAACTGTATTTCTCCAATCAAACCTTACAGATGTGTACAAGTATGTCTTCTTGGTGTGGGAAGAGTGAAACTAGGAAACTGAACTTTAATGGACTTCTCAGGCCTTGACTTCAGAGGGGCAGTGTTGTAGGTAGATCCAGGACCTCAGTGGGAATACAGATTCCTAGTGACTAAGTGATATGGAGCAAGATCATTTACAATCTAAGATTTGTTTCTTCATTTGAAAAATGACTGTGAGAATAATGTTCTCATACTATTTTATCTATTTATTTTGCCACCAGGGTTATTGTAGGGCCCAGTGCCTGCACAACTCTTCACTACTCCTGGTGACTTTTTTTTTTCTTTTTTATTTAAGAAAGGATTAATTAACAAAACCATAGGGTAGGAGGGGTACAATTCCACACGATTCCCACCACCCAATCACCATATCCCACCCCCTCCCCTGATAGCTTTCCCATTCTCTAGCCCTCTGGGAGCATGGACCCAGGGTCATTGAGGGTTGCAGAAGGTAGAAGGTCTGGCTCCTGTAATTGCTTCCCCGCTGAACATGGGCGTTGACTGGTCGGTTGACTGGTCGGTCCATACTCCCAGTCTGCCTCTCTCTTTCCCTAGTAGGGTGTGTCTCTGGGGAAGCGGAGCTCCAGGACACATTGGTGGGGTCTTCAGTCGAGGGAAGCCTGGCCGGCATCCTGATGACATCTAGAACCTGGTGACCGAGTAATGAAGCTGAAGGGTTGTCATTCCACACGTGAAGTCTCTGGACACAGTCTGAAGTTCTTTCTTTTTTTTTTTTTTTTATATGATACAGAGAGAAATAGAGAGGGAGAAAAGAAAAGGGGGAGGGGCCTGCAGCACTGCTCTACCTAGCAAAACTTCCCCCAATAGGTGAGGGCCGGGAGCTTGAGCCTGGATCTTCACATCTCATGATGTATGTGCTTTACCAGGTGTACCATCACCTGGCCTCTGATCTCATCGTTTTTTTTTTTAATTTCTTTTTAAAAAAAATTCTTGATGAATCAATGTTTTACATTCGACAGTAAATACAATATTTGTACATGCAGAACATTTCCCAGTTTTCCATATAACAGTACAACCCCCATTAGGTCCTCTGTCATCCTTTTTGGACCTGTATTCCCCCCCCAACCCCCCGAATCTTTTACTTTGGTGCAATACCCAAATTCCAGTTCAGGTTCTACTTGTGTTTTCTCTTCTGATCTTGTTTTTCAACTTCTGCCTTAGAGTGAGAACATCCCATATTCATCCTTCTGTTTCTGACTTACTTCTCTTAACATGAATTTAACATTAACTAGACCACCTCTAAGGTCTAGTTTATGATTCTGAGGATTGAACCTGCAGCCTTTGGTGCCTCAGGCATGAAAGGCATTTTACATAATGATTATGCTATCTCTCCTCACTCAGCCCAATCTTACACTTAAAAAAACAAAAATAAGGACATATAATTTAACTAGTGTCTACACTAGTTCAGCTGTTATAGAATTCACTAACCCTGAAAAGGCAGATGTTATCATGTGTTAAACTCCTTTTTCCTCTTCTCTCTGTCCAGACAGCAAATCTGAGCAACATCTAAAGATGTATTAAATCACTCAGTCTCAAACTTTAGTGTATACCAGACTCACCTGGAGGATTCATTAAACTAACTTATTGAGTCCCACCCCAGAAATGCTAATGAAATCATTCGGAAATCATTCGGACATGCAGTTGGAGACAATGTAGCCTCCCCTCCCATCCATACCAATTCTCAGGTGCTGCTGTTTGGGGATTGGATGAGAACCACTGCTTTCGAATTATGTGTCTCTGTCTCTACCTAGTGGCTAAATTAAAATACAAGGTAGTGGCAGGAAAAAGATATTTCTATGTTATCAGATTTGCATATATGAGGCTCTCAATTTGAGCACTGGGGCTGCATGGACCAGTCTGTTTCTGACATGCAACTCTTGTATGAAATAAATCTTTACAAATACATAGTGCATGTGAAGTTTACACATTATTGAATCAAATCTTTATAACTTCCTATGTTCACTCTAAAAATGGTGAAACAGAATCAAAGAAATGAAATAATCTCAAGGTTTTACAAATATGAAATGGAGAGCAGTTGTGTCCAATACTGTCAAGACTCCAAAGTCAATGATTTCATTCATATTTTATCTTTGTCCAAAATTTAATTTCAGACAATTTCCTCAGTAATTTCACTTTTGAAGAAATATGTGGCCTAAGCACCATAGGAAGTCATCACAGCTTCATTTACAATACTGAGTAGTCATAGGAAAGTTTCAGTCCATCATCAGTGTGGGTATACTTCAGAATATATATTTTTTGTGCCTCTAAGGTTATTGCTGGGGCTTGGGGCCTGCACTGCAAATCCACTGCTCCTGGAGGCCATTTTTCCCATTTTGTTGCCCTTGTTATTGCTATTGTTGCCATTGCTGTTGTTGTTGGATAGAATAGAGAGAAATCGAGAGACGAGGGGAAATCAGAGGAAGAGAGAAGGAATCCTACAGACCTGCTTTACCACTTGTGAAGTGACCCCCCCCCCCGCAGGTGGGGAGCCGGGGGCTCGAACTGGGATCCTTATGCTGGTTCTTGAGGTTTGCACCATGCGTGCTTAACCCTCTGTGCTACCTCCCGCCCCCCCAGAATGTCTTTTTTTATTTATCATTTTAGTATTTTACAGATAATAAAAAACAACTTTAAAATGTTTATGGCAGTTACTTAGATATTTAAAGAGGAGAATGCAGGATATCTCTTAATAGAATTACTTCAAGACCCTCCCCTCATATACATAAATGAGAAAAACATATGCCAAGATACTCATATCAGGTGCTGGGATTATGTGTTGTTTTTTTATTTGTTTTCTTTCACTTTTCAATATTTGTCAATTTTTCTGCAAATATAATTAGAAAAGTATTTTTGGTTTTATTATAATCACATTAAAACTGGGAAATTCTAAATTTCTGTCCATTTACAAAATCTGTTTGAAGAAAAATTGATATTTATTTGGCATTCACTGTACTGAGTATAGATCTCGTTGTTAGGAGAGTTACATGACAAGACTAGGAATTGGGTATCCGTCCTTAAGAGTCATCTTCCTTCTTTTGGTAGAACTAGCACAGTACAAATCCCATGATATAAGACAATGTGTGTGTGATTAAACATAGATGATGCACTGGGCATATCAGAATTGGCAGGATATTAGAGGAGATATTAATGGGATAGACCCTCTTCTGATGGAAGCAGAACTTTCTTTTTTCTTTTTTGCCTCCAGAGTTATCACTGGGGCTCAGTGCCTGCACTATGAATCCATTGCTCCCAGAGGCCATTTTTTCCCCTTTTGTTGCCCTTGTTGTTTATTGTTATTATTATTGTTGTCATTGTTGTTGGATAGGACAGAGAGAAATCGAGAGAGGAGGGGAAGACAGAGGCAGAGAGAAAGACACCTGCAGATCTGCTTTACTGCTGGTGAAGCGACCCCCCTGCAGGTGGGGAGGCTCAAACCCTTACGCCAGTCCTTGCGCTTTGCGCCATTTGTGTTTAACTAGCTGCGCTACTGCCCAGCCCCAGGAAGCAGAATTTTCCAGAACTACATGAGCCAGGCAGAAACCATAAGCATGACATAAATGTAGGACTAGACACAGAATTGGTCTGCTCCTCTTTCTCTTTGTCTTCTTAATCAAACTTATCTGTGAGTCTCTCAGCCCGGTGCTACTCAGTTGTTTCAGTGTTCCTTTCCTGGTGAGGGTGAGTTATCTCTTAACAGTCTTGTGCTTGGCCATTTTAATTTTGTTCTGTCAACTGGCTGATCCATCATCATCTGGGAATGTGTTTATACTACAGACTCACAGCTTCCTCTTCCAGTCCCAGAACCAAAATTTGCATTTAAAAAAATTTATTTATTTATTTTCCCTTTTTTTGCCATTGTTGTCTTTTTATTGTTGTTGTAGTTATTATTGTCACTGTTGTTGGACAGGACAGAGAGAAACGGAGAGAGGAGAAGACAGAGAGAGGGAGAGAAAGACACCTGCAGACCTGCTTCACCGCCTGTGAAGGGACTCCTGTCTGGCTGCGCGGCAGAGAAAGAGAGAGAGAAAATCCAGAGTGGAGAGGGAACACAAATCTTTATTCGCAGGGGCACCTCAGAGTTGGGTGAGAGTGCAGTGGTTCAGCAAAAAATGGCCGCCTCCTGCTACACGCAGCACCGTACTGTACCTTGCGTCCGTTTGCGGAAAAGCGGGCAAGAGGAATGAGGGGCACGGAGAAAGGAGAAGGGCTTTTTGAGGGGCACGGAGGAAGGAGAAGGGCTTTATAGGGTAACAACCAGGAGTGACGTGTCGGGACAGGATTGGTTGAAAAAGGCACCGCGAGAATATCACGGGAAGTGGCAAAGCCTGAGGGGAGAGCTTGGCAGATGTGACTGTATCTGCATAATTCCCCAGCAGACTCCCCTGCAGGTGGGGAGCTGGGGGTTTGAACTGGGATCCTTATGCAGGTCCTTGTGCTTTGTGCCACGTGTGCTTAACCCGCTGCGCTACCGCCCAATTCCCAAAATTTGCATTTTTAAGATTCTTGTGCACATCAAAGCTTGAGTAATGCTAGCATGGTATGTTGCACTATGCAAAATAGCCTGACTCTGAAGTGGAAAAAGGGAGCTTCCAGAGTGGTCTAAGAACTGAGGGCCTGGGGCCAGGTGGTGGGCACCTGGTTGAGCACACATGTCACAATGTGCAGGGACCGGGGTTTGACCCCTGCAGGGGGAAGGCTTTTTGAGGGGTGAAGCAGTGCTGCAGGTGTCTCTCTATTTCTCTCTTTCTCTACCATCCCCTTCCCTCTCAGTTTCTGGCTGTCTATCCAATAATAAAAAAAGAACTAAGGAACTGATAAAGTTTCTTCCCAAACAACATTTTCTATTACATTACCCTTCCCTAAATATGTCACGGACAGACTCACTCCCCAGAGGAAGACCACGGTGAATGATTTGGAACACTACCTTTAACTCAACACTTGAAGAGATATGTTGTCCCTATCTCACCACAGTAAATATCTATTTTTTTTATAATGCAGGAAAGAATACACATGGTTATTTGGATAAGTTCAGAGTTAATTACTGTTCAAATTCTGACGAAACACAGCAATAGAGGAGCTGGGTCCTTTGGGCAAATGAAATGGGGCCACTGTGAGGACAGAGGAGCTCGATGGGGCACTGAGGGCAGCTTCATGAGTTTCACAATTATGCCTGTCAAATTACAGCTCAACTCTCTTCTTGCTTGTTTATTTGAAGAATCTTGTTCTGCCAGCATGGAATTGCGTGTTACCAGCTGAAACCTGTTTCTTAATGTTATTGGCCACTGTTTTAAAAAAACAGTGGAAAAAAAATTCTGGTGCATGATGTAATTGTTTGGGCTGTTTGTGAGTAGAGCAGCAAGGAGAAACAGGCGGATTAAAGAAATTGTGAAGGCTCACCGGGTTAAGTGCACATAGTAGGAAGCTCAAGGAACAGCCTCTGGTTTCACACCTGCAGAAGGGTCAATTCACAAGTAGTAAAGCAGGTCTGCAGGTGTCTATCTTTTTTAAAATTTTATTTATTTATTTTCCCTTTTGTTGCCCTTGTTTTTTTTATTGTTGTTGTAGTTATTGTTGTTGTTATTGATGCTGTCATTGTTCGATAGTACAGAGAGAAATAGAGAGGTCGGGGGAGAGGAGGAGAGAAAGATAGACACCTGCAGACCTGCTTCACTGCCTGTGAAATGACTCCTCTACAGGTGGGGAGCTGGGGGCTCGAACCGGGATCCTTATGTTGGTCCTTGTGCTTTGCGCCATGTGCGCTTAACCTGCTGTGCTACTGCCCTACTCACTACAGGTGTCTCTCTTTCTCTCCCTCTCTTATCTTCCCCTCCCCTCTCAATTTATCTCTGTCTTATTCAGAAAAGAAAGAAAAGGAAAAATGGTCAAAGGAGCAGTGGTTTCGTAGTACAGGCACGCACACACAGACACACACACACAGACACACACACACACACACACACACACAAATTGTGAAATGCTGATTCCCTATTTTCTGTCAAAGTACAGTTTTTTTTGTGCAGTGGGGCTGAGTCACAGTGAAATCTTTGAGGTTTTGTGAAGGAATGACAGAGCTATTGATTTTAATTACAATGTTTCTGCTTCTCTTTTTTGGTTTTTAGGAATAAAGTTTGATTTCCTGAGTGTAAAATGAATCTTCTTCAGGGTACTGAATGAAGAGAGACTGGCCTAGAGCAGAGAACAGGAAACTAATGGGTAGAGCTATGTCAAAGCAAGCAGCAAAAGTAAGTCAAAGTTCACGTTTATGAATTTTCACTGGGGATACACACAGTTAAATCCCTGATATAAATGACTGACATGTGTGGGGAAACCAAGAAGCCAAAGAAAACATTTTTGTAATAAAGGCTATGAGGCTGAATTTTTAGAGCTAACCAGGAACTGTATTTTTTCATTTTACTTTGCTTTTTATTCAAAGTGAAAAAGGACATGATTCCTTCCAACCAAATGGATCAGTGCCCAGATATCCTTAAGGAAGATTTCTTTCATCCTCGGAGACAGAATAACTTAGAAGGCAGGTCCTTGTTATGTCTAACTTGTGCTTGTCATCTTTGGATTTTTTAATTTTTTAATTTTTGACACCAGGGTTGTTATTGGAGCTCACTGCATGTACAACTTCAACATTCCTGGCAGTGTTGCTTTTCTTTTCTTTTTTCTTTTTCTCTCCTCTCCTCTCTTATTTTCCTTCTTTCCTCCCTCCCTTGGTCTTTCCCTTGGTCCATCCTTCCCTTCCTTCCTTTCCCCCTTCCCTTCCCCTTCCTTCCTTCCTTCCTTCCTTCCTTCCATCCTTCCTTCCTTCCTTCCTTCCTTCCTTCCTTCCTTCCTTCCTTCCTTCCTTCTTTCATTCTGTCCTTTCATAGAGGGGGAGAAACAGAGGGAGAGGGACGGGACATGGACGGACACACACACACACACACACACACACACACATACACACACGAGTGATACTTGTAGTACTGCTTCACCACTCATGAAACGTTCTCCCTGCATATGGGGACCAGGAGCTTGAACCTGGATCCTTGAGTATGGTAACATGTGCACTTTACTGAGTGAGTCACCACCTGGCTCCTGGGATATTCATTTATTTGTTTTTTTCCTTTTTATTTACTTAATCAGCTAAAGATACCATCAGGATATATTGAGTCATTCAAAAATATCCTCCAGACATTTTCTAATCAGCTGGAGACCCACTAGACTAAGAGCTCGCAGGGCCACGTGTGGTGGGGTGGGGTCAATTTCAGAGCCCATCAACTGCACAGTAAGCAACTTCACCCTAGAACTGGTTTTATTTATTTGTTTAGATCTACTTTATATCACAAATCATAGGTCTTTTGAGAGAGGGGGTGGAGAGACAGAGAGGGAGAGAGAGAAAGAGAGAGAGAGAGAGAGAGAGAGAGAGAGAGAGAGGAGTCAGAGGAACATTCTGGCATATGCTGTGCCATGGGTTGATCTCAGGACCTCCTGCTCCTGAACCCAACATTTTACCTACTCTGCCACTTCCTGGGCCACTTAGAACTCATTTTAAAAGCTTTTAATAGCATGTCAAAGATAATTTCCCTACTGTAAGGAAACCAGGTCTGGTTTTCAAGGCTGTGGTAAGATACCTGTGCTTGATTTTTTTTTAATCAGAGTGTAGCTCAACTCTGGCTTATGGTGGTTCGGGGAATTAAACCTGGGGCCTTGTAACCTAAGGCATGACAGTCTGTTTGCATAATCATTATGCTGTCTACCTCTGCCCAATACCTGTGCTTGAAGAGGTGAAGAGTCATCTTCCATGTGATAGTCTTTCTCCCACTTCTACAACTCTATCTCTTTGAACTCAACACAAACTTTGGGCTCCATGTGCTTCCTAGATTTTACATTGTGTAGGTCTCAGCGGTGCAGATATATGTTAACATATCCACTAAAATGAAGGTGTGAACCACATCTTTTGATGAAATATTGACCCGAGTGAGTATTTTACAATGAAAGTTTCAGAGGTAAATTGAAAAGGTCATCGAGTAATAAAGTGGAACATGACAACACAGTTTTATTTTGATGAGGATGAACTTTTGACAGTTTTACAGAGAATAAGTTAGTGATATTTCTGTGCGTGATTAAAAAATAAAAAACTAGTTGTGCATTTAAGCAGCTAGTGGGTGAGTTATGTAATGTATCTCCAACATCTCTTCATCTCTTCTGCCTTGAGAGTCTTATGATGCAAATGTTGCTCAAGACAGACAATAAAACTGCAGTGTGGTGGCCCATTTAGTATAACAGATGTTTACCTGTGAGGAAACATACTGCAGTGCTTTCATGAGCAACTGGAAATCTTTTTAAGAGCAGTCAGTCAATTAACATTTATGGGGGGGCAGGCGGTGGTGTACCCTGTTAAATGCACACACTACCATGCACAAGGACCAGGGTTTGAGCCCCACTCGCCTCCCCCACCTGCAGGGGACGCTTCACAAGTGGTAAAGCAGGTCTTCAGGTGTCTTTCTCTATCTCCCCTCCCTTCTCCATTCCTTTCTGTCTTGTCAAATAACAAAAGAAAAAACAAAAACAAAACAAGACAAAAAACAGAAAAAAATGGCTGCTAGGAGCAGTGGATGCATAGTGCCGGCACAGAGTTCCATCGATAACTCTGGTGGAAATTAAAAAAAAAATCAATTAATATTTATTTGTTTTCTACTATGTGCAAGTCACTATACCAGGAAATTAGGAAGATATCCCTTCCTCAGAAAAATTTCAACATCGTATTTCACTAACTTTCTGAGATCTTTCTCTTCCCAGGGAATTTTGTTCTAAGAAACTCCATAGAGTTGTCAAATATCAATCTAGATCATTCTGAGACTTCTTCCTTTCTAAGAAAGCAAAAATTCAATTAATATAAATAGCACAAAACACTTAGATGTATTACAGGCAAAACAATACAGAAATACCTACTTTACAAAATAATTTACACTATTTAATCAAGATATGAAGAAAGTGTGTTTGTGAATAATTCTACCAGGACATGAAGAATCTGTCTTTATATTAGCAGTTGCTTGTACAAATAGATTTATAGAAAACTAACCATTGAGTGATTAATTTATTTGGTTAGGATTGTGTTTTCCAAAATTTACTCTTCAGAACCTGCTGATTATGAGTTGGCAATGAAAGATGGGAAGTTTTACTGTATATATATATATATATATATATATAATTTTTTAAAAATTAATATTATAATCCCAGAGTGGCAGCAGTCCTCTCCTTCCTATGATCCAAGCCTTATTTCCAGACTGTTCCTCCCCCTGTGTGTACTCCAGTATGTTTTCCTGTCTGAGCAATGTCTACTTTTAAAAGAATGTGAGAAATTTAAAAATAAAAGTATATATCTATGTCTACCATTTATGACATATATAGAATGAGCCCTCCATTCCTTTCTGTCTTGTCAAATAAAAAAAGAAAAAACAAAAACAAAACAAGACAAAAAAACAGAAAAAATGGCTGCTAGGAGCAGTGGATTCACAGTGCCGGCACAGAGTTCCATCGATAACTCTGGTGGCAATTAAAATAAAATCAATTTAGGATTGAATTTGGAGGGTAGAAACAAAGAGGAAGAGAATCATGCAGTTTTAAGATAGGGAAATGATATAGTAGGGAAAATGATAAGTTAAAGACAGGAGTCAGAACAGAAAGGGATTGATTGACCAGTGATACATTAGAAGACAGATAAGGAAGATGGGAGGAAAGACATTATGGTGATGATAGATGTAAAGACTTGTAGTGATATTCAAAGTTAGTGTAGTATGTAAGATGTGATATATATATATATATATGTGTGTGTGTGTATATATATATATAGATGGGGTAAGAAAAAAGAGAAAGCTCAGTATAGATGGTTGTATTTTTCTTTCTCAGTACAGAGAAAGAAAAGAAGAAATGAAGAAAGGAAACAAAAAGGTAAAGGAAGAAGTAGTGGGGAAAAGGGCCAAAAAAGAAACTTAACAAGAGAAACAAAAACAAAAAAACTAACAAAAGCCAATACAAGAACAGTGCATCAGGCTTCTATTGACATGTAGATCTCCATATATAAAATGGAAAGCTTACCTGCCTTTCTGTCTTGCAAAATTAGACAATTTTTGCCAGTGTGGAACTTGGAGAGAAAAGGGAAGAATAAGCAAACAAGGGAAAACTAATGCAGACAATTGGTTTCCAAGTTTCAAGGCAGTGGTGGGCATGGCCTTCTAGCTAATTATTGACAGTGCTGGATCTTGCATCCCTGGCCACCCAAACTCATCAGCATTACCCATGGTAATAACCACCCCCATTGCTGCCATGGGGATCTTAAGAATCAGCAAGAGGGTCAGATACTTAAATGAATTTTTCTGGAGGAAAAGTTTGGGAACCACTGCAGAATATTAAGTACAGAATATCATGTATTTTCCTTCCCCAAAGAAAGCTTAGTTGAGATAATTCCTAGGCCTGAAGTAGCAAGCAGTCTTGTACCTGGTCCTGTGGATTGGTTCCTATTTGAAGGGAATCAAATGGAGGGTGTTCATCTGTATTTTGTGTATCTACATTTATGCTCTGAAACTGTTCCCCAGTAGCTAATCCGGTCAGTGAGTTGGGTATTTCAGTAGGCATAATTGGATCCCCATCAAATGAAGTTTGCCTTCCAATGGTAGGTGGTGTTCCAATGTCAGATGAGTGATACTTTGCTAACCTTGAGTCAAAGCATGGTAGCTGTAATATGCTAGATGGTCTTGATTGCTGTCGTTCACCCTCATTTACTTGCACTTCACCTTGAATTCCTTCTGGCTTTGGGTCTTGCTCAGCTGTGTCCATAACAAGCTGCTCAGGAGTAAGGCCAACATTGAGCTGGTTGTCTTCAAATATTTGTTCCAAAACAAGATTATTTCCATCTCCTACAATGTCACTCTTGAGACAAGGTATATTCTTTGACTGAAGGGAACTGGCTTCTGGAAAGGGCATTATTCCCCTTTGACCCAGCTGATTCTTCATGGAACATGGTGTGTTCCTTCTCGGAGTGGACACATCTTCTCTGAAAGGACTTGGGTTTTGACTTTCTGTAGGTGGTCTTTTCTCTGAGCTGTTTCTTTGCCCAGGCAGGCTGCTTGTTGGGGAGATGGTATGTCTTGCATGCTTAGTATGACTATCTTCTGTGTACATAGGGCTGGTATCTTGGTTCTCCTCTGGTGCAAGATCAAAGGATGGCGTGTAGTCTTGAAGAGCAAGTGGATTGTCCTTGTGCCTTGTGGGGTCACTGGCACAGCAAGGGCCTCTCTGGGTTTGGTGGAATGAATGCGGTTCTTTTTGACCAGCTGGGTGATTTGAAGGAATTAAGTCTGGGAAAGAAGAATGCTCTCTTTCTGGTGAATTTAGCCTAGTATTTTGCATGCCATAATTCAAATTCTCACCTTCATTCCATGTAGGATTTTTCTGAAGCCCAGCTGGGTAGTTACTAGAATAGGGTTGGTTTTCCTTCTGGTGTGGTGGATTTGTGGGAGCATTGTATACATTTGTTGACTGATCCCAGAAATTCCTGTTAAAATATGGATCTCTTTCTTTCTGCCCTTGGGCTTGAATTCTGTTGGTCCAGGAGTTCCATGAAGGAAATGGAGAACTTTCTTCTTGTCCAATAGCATTGCTAGCATAATAGCCCCTGCTCTCCACAGGTGGTGGAACAGAGGGAACTGTATTATATGATGGGAAAGTCTCATCTGGATTCCAGGGGTAAAATTCATTGTAAGGAAACTCCTCCCTAGGTTTTGATGGATTATCCAAGGGATAGGGAAGATAGTCTTTTGGTTGATTTGAAGTAAATTGTTCCCTTTCATATTGCCTAACCGTTGGCCCTCCTTTAAAGTTTGACTCTTCCATGCCCCATTGACTTTGTCCTAGGTAAGTTTCATCTCCAGTTGGGTCAGCTGGGTCCTCTTCATTATAAGGTACTGTATCTTTGGGGTCTGGAGTATTCATGGGGTAGAGTGGATTTTCAGGCTGCCTTACGGTATTGGGAGAATCATCTCTCTCATCCCATGTATTGCTTCTATGATATGGGACATTCTCTCTGGGGGTATAGGGGTTATAGTCAGGATAGTAAACACCTCCCCTAGAGCCTTGGGAAGGACGAGGCAAATGTTCCTCCTGCCTCCTAGGGTCTTCCTTAAAAGGTGGAGAGATTTCTTGGTGATTCCAAGTATTTCTTCCAACAGGAAAGAGTTCTCTTTCAGGGGGAGGGATTTCCTCAAGGTAGACAGGCGGATATGTATTCTGTTTTAATTCTGGACCATTAGTTTCTGATTCATATGGAATTCTTTTTGGCTCTAAAACAATCCCTTTGGGCAAATTCTGGCTTGGGGCTTGTCCATCAGAATTTGGGGCTCTTCTGGAATCTCCTCTTGGGTAATAAGAGTTTTCATGTTGATCAATAGAATTAAAATTTGGAACTGGCATGTTACCCTCAGGGCGAGAAGGCTTAAAATTTGATTTATTAATTCCATAATCTTGAGAGTTTCTCCAGGGGCCAGTTGGGTCTCTAGTTGGAATGACAATCCTTTCTTTCTGACCTAGTGAATTCTCTCTTGGATTCTGGATTTTTTCATTGTGACCAACAGGATCACGTTTGGGAGCCACAGGGGCAACACTGGTTCCAATAGGTTGTTTATTTGGAGTCTGAGGCTTTCTTTTGAAATTTGCTGGATTTCCTGCCTGATTGGGAGAATTGCCTCTTGCAGTGGAAGCATAAGCTTTGCGGTAAAATGGAGTTCCTGGACGAAGTGCTTGTTTGTTTTCCAAAGCAAATGAGTGCCACCGAGGACTCCCTTGAACTTGTTGAGTTCTGTAGAATGGCCAGTTCTGCCTATGACCCAGGATTGTACCAGTGGGACGCCATTGTCTTCCTGCAGGATAATTTCGGATGTTGGGATTTGGATAATTTCCATGAAAATTTGGCTGCCTTCGTCCCAGGGGTATTTGACTTCTTGGTATTCCCTGGCCTGAAATGTTAACTGTAGAGGATGGGTTTTGAACAGCAGGGTTGTTCACAGTGTTTGACCCAGGGCCACCGTTTCCAGCTGGATTGGTGTCGTTTCCAGGCTGATTCCCTCTGGGATTGGGTGCATTTGGTTGGGTAGAATTAGTTTCAGGAGTAGTTGAGTTAGGTGAGGGTTCTGTGGCTGGACTCTCGGTTTTAGGAGGATCTTTTTCTTTGGGTTTTTCAAAATCCTGTTCAAACATCTCTTCTGAATAATAAGGAGGACGACCCCCAAATCCATGAAATCCAAAGTAGCCAAAGTAGGGATTCTGTAAAGAAGAACAAAATCAATAATTATTGTTTGCCACTAGTATTACTGGGCTTCAACTTGGTTGTACAATGAGCTAGCTGATAATTATTTTTTTATTTAAAAAGTTAACTTATTATTGATAGAGACAGAAATTGAGAAGGGGGGATAAAAAAAAGCCAGAGATACCTGTAGCTCTATTTGACCATTCTTTGAATTTTTCCCTCTTCAGATGGGAAGCTGGGCTTGAGCCCAGGTCCTTGTATACTGTAATGTGTGTGCTTAACCAGGTGCACTACCACCTGGCCCACTGGCTGATTATTTAATTCCACTATAAAAGCAACACTATAAAAGCAACTTTCTAAGAAGTTTTCCTCCCTTTCCCATTTACTAGTTGCATCATTACTATCTAGAATCCAGCCTCGACCTGGGGAAAATTATTAGGTTAACCTTCTTGGGGCTGGGGAGAAGATGGGAGAAAGGGGGAAAGATTTCAGTATAAGAGAGGGAAATGGCATATCACATTTATTTTGCTTTAGGTTACTAGCTTAATTAATTATCAGAACATTGCTCAATTCTGGTGAGTGGTGGTGTAAGGATTGAACTTGGGACCTTGGAGCCTGAGGCATGAGAGCTTTTAGCAGAACCATTATACTATCTCCTCATGCTGTTGCACTTTTTTTTTCTTCTTCTTCTTCTTCTTCTTCAGCTTTTGGGTAATTGAACTACAGGTTCATGTGAAGGACTTTCACTTACTAGACAGAAATGAAAAAAATTAGAAAACTGACGGATTGTAATTTTGTTTTCTTGGTCATCATAGAGACTTTATTTCTCCAGGCTGATTTTTCCAGATAGAAAGAGACAGAAATAGAGAGACAGATAAAGACACCACAACATGAAAGCTTCTTTCAGTGCAGTGGGGAGAGGGCTTAATCCTGGGTCATGCCCATGTGAGCTGTAATTCTCACTGGGGAATGTAGCATTGCTTGTACTCACCCCACCTTCTTCATTGCTACCTGGTGGACGTCCAAAGCCTGGTGGTATCCTCTGAAAGATGAAATACATAGTGAATACAAGAGAAAATCATTTTTCTATGCTGCTGTTTGTAAGATTTGAAGTATCTTTTTTTAAAAAAAAATATTTATTCTCTTGTTGTCCTTGTTTTATTGTTGTAGTTATTGTTATTGATGTCGTTGTTGTTGGACAGGACAGAGAAATGGAGAGAGGAGGGGAAGACAGAGGGGGGAGAGAAAGATAGACACCTGCAGACCTGCTTCACCACCTGTGAAGCGAACTCCTACAGGTGGGGAGCTCAAACTGGGATCTTTATGCTGGTCCGTGCGCTTTGCGCCACCTGCGCTAAACCCGCTGTGCTACCGCCTGACTCCCAGATTTGAAGTATCTTAAAATCAAAACAGTGAATGGGTATTAGAACTATTTGCTTTTAGCTTTGGGCTTTATTAGGTTTTTTTTTTTTTTTTTTTTTCCTTTTTTGCCTCCAGCATTATTGCTAGGGCTGGGTGCCTATACCACAAATCCACTGCTCCTGGCTGCCATAATTTTTCCATTGTTGCTGTTGTTGTTGGATAGGTCAGAGAGAAATTGAGAAAGTAGGGGAAGACAGATAGAGAGAGATAAAAAGGTAGACACCTGCAGACCTGCTTCACCGCTTGTGAAGCGACCCTCCTGCAGGTGGGAGCCGGAATCCTTGGGCCAATCCTTATGCTTCATACTATGTGCCCTTAGTCTGGTGCGCCACTGCCCGACCCCATGGGCTGGGCTTTACTAGTTTTTTAACTACAAGATTTATTGACTCTTTAATTCTCACAATATAGTCATTAAGAACTATACATAATTCAACAATGGATACTGGTAACTAGAAAGATTTCAGGTGGGTCTTAGCTTACATTAGCATATATGGCTGCACTTTTTTTTTTTCCCTACGGGGTTATCGCTGGGACTCAGTGCCTACACTTATGAATCCATTGCTCCTGGAGGCCATTTCCCCCCCATTTTGTTGTTACTGTTGTTGGATAGGACAGAGAGAACGCTAGAGAGGAAGGGAAGACAGAGGGGAGAGATAAAAATAGACACCTGGGAGTCGGGCAGTAGCGCAGCGGGTTAAACGCAGGTGGTGCCAAGCCCAAGGACCGGCGTAAGGCTCCCGGTTAGAGCCCCAGCTCCCCACCTGCAGGGGAGTCGCTTTACAGGTGGTGAAGCAGGTCTGCAGGTGTCTTTCTCTCCCCTTCTCTGTCTTCCCCTCCTCTCTCCATTTCTCTCTGTCCTATCCAACAATGACATCAACAATAATAACTACAACAATAAAACAACAAGGGCAACAAAAGGGAATAAATAAACATAAAAAAAAGACACCTGCAGACCTATTTTCACCGCTTGTGAAGTGACCCCCCCCACCAGGAGGTGGAGAGCCAGGGGCTCGAATTGGGGTCCTTAAGCCTGTTGTTGCGCTTTGCACTTTGTGTGCTTAACCTAGTGCACTGCTGCCCGGCCCCCAGAAACCTTTCTGAGTTCAGAGGTGTAGATAAAAGAAGTTTAGTAATCCTGGAGGTGGCGCAGTGGATAAAGCATTGGACTCACAAATGGGAGATCCTGAGTTCAATCCCCGGGGGCACATGTGCCAGAGTGATGTCTGGTTTTTTCTCTCTCTTTCTCTTCTTATCTTTCTCATGAATGAATAAATAAAATCTTAAAAAAAAAAAGTAGTCTGTGCCACAGGTGAATGGAAAATATCATCAGATATTTCCTCTAGTTTTTATTGGTTTAACAGTAATGGCCTTTTGTATTTCTTAGTTCAAATAGATAAATTTTGTGTGTTATTGATTTTTCATGCCTATGATGCAATTTCAACATTATATTTTATTAATTATTTATTAATTATTCTCAACTTTAGGGAACTATTGTAAATATTTTGTAAGGTTGAAAATTTTTATTTATTTTTTAAAAATTTCTCTATTGGGGGAATAATGGTTAACAATTGACAGTAAAATACAATAGTTTGTACAGGCATAACATTTCCTAGTTTTCCTATTTTATTTATTTTTAACCAAAGCACTGCTCAGCTCTGGCTTCTAATGGTGTGGGATTTTGGTGATTCAGGCATGGAAGTCTTTCACTATTTTTTTTATTAGTGATTTCATCATGGTTTACAAAATTATAATAGGAATATAAGTCCCCCCCCCCTTCAGTAGAAACTGCAATAGTTCTTCTGAGGTCACAGATATGGATTGACTCTATATCTATATTTATATATTTTCCCACTTTTCTATGGTCATGCCTTCCAGAAAAATCTTTTGACATAATCATTATGTTATCTTTCTCCCATCAGCAAACTTTTAATAATAAAATATCTGTGACTAGATGGGGTGGGTGTGAGGGGAGAATACAAGGTCCTTCAGAGGACCTAGTAGGGGTTGTATTGTTATATGGAAAACTGAGACTGAGAAATGTTATGCATGTACAAACTACTGTGTTTACTATTGTATTTACTGTTGAATGTAAAACATTAATTCCCCAATACAGAAATTAAAAAAAAATATCTGTGACTAGAAACAAAAAGACATGGAGAAAAAAATATTAGTTTAATTATAAATTTCCAAACTCCATTTTGTCCCAATTTTTGCAGTACATTAACGAGGATGAGCTTTGTGTTTTCTAGTCTTTTAAGTGAATTGGGAGATAAGTAAGGTGGTACTACAACCTTTTAAAATCAATTCACTTACTAAGTTATTAGAAGAATTTGGTAATATAGAGTGTGCTCATATCACAGTTTGAGTAACAAATTCACTTAACGCTTCTCTGTTTTCTTTCAAGATTACTGATGTCATAGTTTTTGTCTCTTGCTCTTTACGAATTGGCAGATGACATTTCACTGAGCGACTATTCAATCCTTTTGGTTTAAGATATAACATGCTATTATTATTTTTTACTTCCAGGATTAAGGGGGGGGGGAAGAACTTACAGGTGGGAGTTGCCACGGTGGTTGCTGATAGGGATACAGTCCATTGCCAAATGGTGGGAAAGCCTAGAGTGAGTGGAAAATCAGTGATGTTGGAGTGAGAAGAGCAAAAGGAAGAGGAAACAAAATTTGAATATAGTTATTGGCAACTTGGAGGTCTACATCTGTTTTAAAATCGGTTTATTTTTCATCACAGAGGTAACAACAATTGGTACTAGCATTATTATTTCCTAGGTACTGTGCTGAGCATTTTATTAATTCATTGTTTTTGTTATTATTTTTACCAGAGCACTGTTCAGCTCTGGTTTATGGTAGTGGGGCAGATTGAACCTAGGACCTTTGGTGCCTCAGGCAGGAGAGTCTTTCTGCATAACCATTATGCTGTCTATCTCCCTGCTGTCCTTTGATGAGCATTTTCAGTGCAAAATTTACTTAATCCTCACATAACCATAGTTCACATAACCTTAGTAGGTAGGTGTGTACCAGTATCCCCATTTACTTCAAATTTTGAAGTTTAGAGAAGGGAAGTTGCTTGCCCCAAAGAACACAGCTGGCAAATGACTCAAGCCAGGATTCAAAGTCAGTTGCACTTTTTTCATTCATATATATATATTTTTTTTTTTTTACCAGAGCACCACTCAGCTCTGGTTGATGGTAGTGTGAAGGATTGAACCTGAGACTTTGGAGCCTTAGGCATGAAAGTCTTTTGCATAAGTGTTATGCTATATGCCCTCTGCCCCATTTTATATTTTCTATATCTGTAACACTGTCTAAAACACAACATATGAGGAGCTCCACATGGAATGAGCCCTTGAGAAACCACTTCACAGCTTCTTGCTTTAAGCTGTGCCTCCCTACAGTACTGGAAAATACAGTGCTGTGCAGATTTGGGAAGGACTTAGGATCATTTTATTTACTCATATGCAACCTGAAGTCTACAAAGACAAAGTGATTTGCTCCAGATCATACAACCAATAAGGGTTTGAAGTAGAATGTTAATCTTTGTTCCTTGATTCTTTTATTGGTGTTCAATTTATAAACCATATTGCTTCTGTATTTTAAAAGGAGTTTCTATTGAATACACACACACACACACACACACACACACACACACACACACACACACACACTATCCCAAGGTCACAGATACGGATTGATTTTATATCTATATCTATCTATACATCTCTCTATATCTCTCTATCTACATTATTATTTTTTTGTGGAGCCGAGGCCTGCATATTCATGTACAGTTCTGACTGAAATTTTCATACACACACACACACACACACACACACACACACACACACACACACACACACACACACACACCTCTCACACACTCATGGATACAGAAAAAGAGGGAGAGATACCACAGAACTGGGGCTTCCTGTGTGGTCTGGGGTTCTATACTGAACTGTATACATGACTAGACATAGGTCCTACTAGTTGAGTTGTCTCTTTTGTCCTCCCAAGAAACTTCTTTAAGACAACAGTATTTGCGTAGTTTGTAATTAAACAAAGGCTGGCATGGTCTCACCAGGCAGTGGTGGCTAGCTGCTAACAGTATCACCTTGGAACAAAGTGTCAACTGTAAGATTCTACTTTGTACTTAGCAGTACCTGTGGTTGAGAAGCACATGCAGAAGCACTGCATGGCCCTCCTGATCCTACTTAGGTCATTTGTGACCCTGGGTTTGCTGGACAGGCCCTACCTGAGGGGTTTGAACTTCCTCTTGGGGCTGAGTTGGGGTAGGTGCTGGCTGATTTTCAGGTTGCTTTGGTGCTGGTGGCTTTTGTGGCTCAGTCTGGATGGGTTTCTGGGTCTCTGGGGTTTGTTCAGTCTTGCCTGGGCGTTTGGGTGATGGCGGTTTCTTTGGGTGTTTTGCGTTGGGTGGTGGCTGAGGCCACATTGGCATCTGGTACGGTGGCATGACTGGAGGCATTTGCATACCATTTCCAAATGTGGGGCCCAGGTGTGGCATCTGAAAAGGTAACAAATAGTCAACATCACAAGAGGGCTGAGACCCAGGCTCTCTCCACCCTCTACTGTTAGTCTCAAACTCATTCGAGGAACTTGAAAAGCCTATGGAGCTTAATGAAGGACACTTTGGATCTTTAGTTGGCATTTCTGTAAGTGTTGTCCTACAGAAATGAATTTCAGTCTTCTAGTAAACTAACTAAAAGGCAAATTATAGTGTGAAATTTTAGTTTAGGAATTTGGCTGATGCTTTTCAAATTCTGAAGTCCGACTCTGGTCAAGAATGTATCAGTCAGGTGACAGAGGAACTGCTGTCAAAGTCTCTGTGACTTATAGCAGGTTGGACAAGAAGGACAAGCATGACAAAGAGGAAGTGAGAATACTAAGAAACAGAGAAAGGGGGCTAGGAGGTGGTGTACCTAGTTGAGTGCACATGCTACCATGCACAAGGACCCAGGTTCAAGCCTCCAGTCCCCACCAGCAGTGGGGAAGCTTCACAAGTGGAAAAGCAGTGCTTCTGGGACTCTCTCTCTCTCTTCTCTCTCTCCTTGTCTATTTTCCCTTGCCCTCTTAATTTCTTAATTTCCCATCAAATAAGTAAATAAATAAGTAAACATTGAAAAAGGGAGAATAAGAACTATATGTGTGTAAGTACCCATTTATGGTGCCTTAATTTTGGATCAAAAGTGAATTCTTGGTGCACTGCACCAAAGTAAAAACCTCTGGGGTAGGGGGAACATTCAGGTCCTGGAACATGATGGCAGAGGAGGACCTAGTGTGGCTTGTATTGTTATGTGGAAATGTTATGCATATAAAAACTATTGTATTTTACTGTTGACCATAAACCATTAATACCCCAATAAAGAAATTTTTTAAAAAAGTGAATTCTTATCAATTCCATTTTCATCATCAGTATCTCCACAATTGTATGTTTGACAGGGATACAAAAATAGCTATGCTCTGAAACTGCTGAGTTCAGTATTGACCTTATACATACCTGTTCCCAAATATATATCCTCCTGCCCTCTCCCTTTTTTAACTAGTTTCTAGGCATTTCTATGTCCTACCTTAACTAATTAGTCACTTGCTGTCTATCGAACGATTGTATAGACTGCAAGTCGCATTGTGGATTGCTGGGAGTTGAAATTGCAAATCTTGCATAATAAAGCAGAATTTTATGAGAATCAAGCTGGTGAAAATATCAAGTCATGTGCAAAAGATTGTGAGAGCAGTTTGAAAATGTCAGGTCAACCAGTGTTAAAGAGAAAAATCAATAATGATCTTTGTTTTAGGTGAGAGGTTTCAAAAGAGAATGACTTGAATACAAAGGATAAAAAGAAACTTGCTGAGGTTTGTGATTCTCCCCACATGCAGGGTCTTATGATCATGTCACAGAGGTGAAAGTGGCACATAGTGGTACTTCGCTATCATACAAATTTGTCAAAAAATGTATGCTGAAAAATACAACTGATACTTGATTTATTATTAATTCTAATAATATAGTAGTAGTCCAACCTAACCTTATTTAAATAAGGTGAAAATTTGTTTCATAATTTTACTGGTATTTTCTAAGATAACACAATTAAAATTCACCACCTTCATGTCTTTACTGTGCTAATTTTTGTTCTAATTGTTTGTGAATATATTTATTAGAACTAATTTCTATCAGAACTAATTTCTTATGGATATAAAAAATTCATGTAGTCCATAAATGATCTTGACTTATCCAAATAAATGAAATAAATAATACCAAGAATTTGGTGGAAGGAATCAGGTGAAATCTTATCCTTGAGATTTTTTTTTTTTTTGCCTCCAGGGTTATTGCTGGGGCTGGGTACCTACACTATGAATCCACTGCTCCTGGCGGCAGTTTTTTTCATTTTACTGGATAGGACAGAGAGAAATTGAGAGGGGAGGGCAGATAGAGAGGGGGAGAGAAAGACACCTGCAGACCTGCTTCACCACTTGTGAAGTGACCCCTCTGCAGCTGGAGAGCCAGGGGCCGAAACCCAGAACCTTAAGTAGGTCCTTGCGCTTCCTACGTACTATGTGCCCTTAACCCTGTGTGCCACCACCGGCACCCTCATCCATGAGATTTTTAATAATTATTGTATTATAATGAAAATACATGGCTACGATAGGTTTCTTTGTTAGCTAAGAAAGACCATATAATGCAGCTATCTACATGTAGACAAAAGGCATCAGAAATAACAAAAGTGTAACTTACATGTGGGGAATTCATAAAGTTGAATTGATTGTACCTCGACATCTGTGACCAAAGAAATCCATTAATGTGGCATAAAGTGAAACATTTTTATTCATCCATCCTCAAACCATAAGTAAGTTGACTATCTCATTTTAATGTACTAGAGTTATACTATCTAGTGCCAGTTATTCATAAAATTAAGTAAGAATGCAATAAAAATATTTATGACACTTGAATATTTAAATCAGCATTTTATTATGAGAAGAATCAATATAGAATAACAGAGAATAAAGTTATTATCTACTTTTAGGTTTTTGGATATTTTACTGTGATGTGCTTTGAATATGGTGAATGGGTCATATAAAAGCCTTAATTATCTTTCCTCTTTATCCATTGCACCACCTCCCTGACCACTTAATTATCTTTCTTCTAACAACCCTTTGTACAAATGATTACCATTGCTAACTTGAAATAAGGCAAAGGAAGCAGGGGTGAGGGATTAAAAAAAAAAAAAAGAAATGAGGCAAAGAAGCTAGCATTAATTATACCTTATACAAATGTACTTATACAAATTATACAAATGTACTTACTTTGAAAATGAAAATTAAAATACAGGGCACTAGAGAACTTTCTCCTTTGCTCTGACTTGAGATTTTAAGGTTTTCAAATCTCTCTCTCTCTCTTTTTGAAAATTTTTATTTACTAGAAAGATAGGAGGAGAGAAAGAAAGAACCAGACATCACTCTGGTATATGCATTGCTAGGAATTGAACTCAGGACCTCATGTTTGCGAGTCCAATTCTGCATCCACCGCACCACCTCCCAAACCACATACACTCTCTTTTTAACCAGAGCACTGATCAGCTCTGCTTTGCTTATGGTGGTGTGGGAGCTTGAACATGGGACTTAAGAGTCTCAGGCATAAGAGTCTGTTTGCATAACCATTATGCTCTGTATCTGCTTCTTTCATATGAAAATGTTATGTGTCAGAAAGTTTTCTCAAATTCTCTCCCTCTCTCTCTTTTTTTTAAAAATATTTTATTTATTTATTCCCTTTTGTTGCCCTTGTTTTATTGTTGTAGTTATTATTGTTGTTGTTGTTGGATAGGACAGAGAGAAACGGGGAGAGGAGGGGAAGACAGAGAGGAGGAGAGAAAGATAGACACCTGCAGACCTGCTTCACCGCCTGTGAAGCGACTCCCCTGCAGGTGGGGAGCCAGGGTTGGAACCGGGATCCTTATGCCGGTCCTTGAGCTTTGCACCACCTGCGCTTAACCCTCTGCGCTACAGTCCGACTCCCTCTCCCTCTCTTTTTTATGAGCTCTCAAGACAGGACTAGAAAATTTGACTCAAGAGGTTGAATTTACATACCTCCTCACTTTTGCTGCTAAATCCAGGCATTCGGGGCATATGCATCTGGGGCATTTGCATCTGAGGCATTTGCATCTGGGGCATTTGCATCTGAGGCATTTGCATCTGGGGCATTTGCATCTGAGGCATTTGCATCTGGGGCATTTGCATCTGAGGCATTTGCATCGGAGGCATTTGCATCTGGAAGGCAGAGCATGTTGGTGATTGAACCAAGCTAAGTACAATAATCTTTTTCCAACTGAGCAGACTAGAATACAAAGAAAGATCCTAGCACTTTAAAAGATACTTACTGGCATAGCAATGCAATTACCAAGGAGACCCAGAAAGACCAGGAGAGTCTTCATCATTCTAAGTGGGATCTGGAGAAACAAAAACAAAACTGAATTTTATTTTGAGCTGTGAAATTATTATGCTTAGGGCACTGTGAGCCTCTCTTGGTCCTTGCTCACCTGTTAGAGTATAGAAATAGATGGTGACAGAGCCTCTGCTGCCATTTTTAATTTACTTAAACTAGTAGGTAGCTATTATTTGGTATGGCTATATACTGCCACAAAGTCAGATATAAAAGAAGATATGAGAGAGAGGGGCATATAGATAGATACATACACATACACAAAGGCACTGGAAAAAAATGGTTCATAGCACTGTAATGTAGAAATCAGAAATTAGGATGTTACCCCAAACTAAGAATTAAGAATGCTGATGGTTTTCAGCTACTGCTTGCTGGGTTGGTTTGGAAAGCCATCATAAAGCCTGACTGTATTCACTATTAAGAATAGTCTCCATTTCGGGAGTCGGGCAGTGGCGCAGCAGGTTAAGCTGAGCGGGTTAAGGTGGCGCAAAGCGCAAGGACGGGCATAAGGATCCCGGTTCTGGCCTTTGGCTTCCCACCTGCAGGGGGTCGCTTCACAAGCGGTGAAGCAGGTCTGCAGGTGTCTCTCTTTTTCTCCCCCTCTCTATCTTCCCCTCCTCTATCCATTTCTCTCTGTCCTATACAACAACAAAGACATCAATAACCACAACAATGTTAAACAACAAGGGCAACAAAATGAAAAAAAAAAAAAAGAATAGTCTCCATTTCAATGAGGGCATACTTTAAAAATTAGTACTTTAAATTATTTTGTGAGATGCTATACACAACATCCCCTTTTGTAGAGACTAATCAAACAATTTGGAATGTTACAAAGTCCTTTCTTTCCATTACCATAATTATCATTATCATTATTAACTACTTTACCCTTTTAGAAAACAATTCTCGAGGACTGGCAAGAGAAAAAGGACAAAGATGATAAACTATACATTTATCTGCTAGATATTTCCATTAAACATGCAGAGAGGGAAAGAGTGTGCATATAATTTTTTTTTTTTTGGAAATTGTGTTCATGGATTTAATTTTCTACTCTAGTTAATTACTAAAGTCTTGTTTAGCTGAGAATCATAGTTACATCTTTGAATGAGGTTTACTCTGAATCATTTACTTGAATAATTCCTTGAGGAAACTTCTGGTTCAGGAAGTGATTCAGTGGTAAAAGCATGCAACTTGCATGCTTGAGGCTTTGGGTTTAGTTTAGTCCCTGTCCTGTATAATAACCAGAAAGTTAACAAGAGAACATCATAAACGATGCTCAAGCCTCTCTCAATTCAAAATGTTGACAGGGACATCCTTATTAAGAAAAGGAAAGCTGTTCTATTTGCATAGTTATGTGTTGTAAGAGGTAAGTAAAGGTTTTTAATCAGAATGACTTATTTAAAAAAATGTTTATTTATTTATTCCCTTTTTGTTGTCCTTGTTGTTTTATTGTTGTAGTTATTGTTGTTGTATAGGACAGAGAGAAATGGAGAGAGGAGGGGAAGACAGAGAGGAGGAAAGAAAGACAGACACCTGCAGACCTGCTTCATGGCTTGTGAAGCGACTCCCCTGTAGGTTGGGGAGCCGGAGGCTCTAACTAGGATCCTTACTCTAGTCCTTGAGCTTTGCACCATCTGTGCTTAATCCACTGTGCTACCACCCAGCTCCCTAGAATGACTTATTTTTATGGTATATCAGATGCAATATAACTTCTGGCATAGAAATCAGCAAGTAGGCACTAGTAACTGGCTCATTCCTTTTGTTCCTTCTTTCATTTGGGTATTTAGTGGTGATGTGAACCAGTACACACTCTTCTGCTTGCTTCCCAAATGAACAGTATGATTAAAGGATACTTTCACATTTTCCTGAATTTTAGGTGTGATTATTTGCCTTCAAAATTTACCTCTTGTAGTCAGAGAAAATGTGAAACTATAATGAAACAAAGGAAGCAGTGGTATATCTTTTCTACCAATTAAAAATTTTTTAGCATCATAACATTGTAGAGAATGAAAATCACATCTGAAACTAGCATGTTTAGTATAGACTATAGGAACACAGGAAGCTACTAAGGAGACTATTGCTGAATTCTTCCTAATTAAAATCTAATTTATAAATTTATGGTTCAAGATTTAGGGGAGACTTCTGGACGTTTAATTTCTCTCTTGCTAAATCATCCACTTAATCTCTATAATAGTAGTCACTTACCCACATAGGAAAAGGTGATCTTTTAACTGGTAGACATAATA
The DNA here is from genome assembly GCF_950295315.1 of Erinaceus europaeus. NCBI lineage: Eukaryota > Metazoa > Chordata > Mammalia > Eulipotyphla > Erinaceidae > Erinaceus > Erinaceus europaeus. The sequence goes on along the minus strand of NC_080164.1, from coordinate 121,144,082 downwards.
TAGCACTCTTGCAGAATTAATATGTTATTTTGGATGCCTTAAGATTCCTTTCATCTGTAAAAGTTTATGACTGGATGAAAGTCTACAAATATATATATATATATGTAAATATATATATATGATAACATTCACTGACTGTTCTGCAATATAATTACTGTATTAATTCTTACTCCTTCCCCCCTGTGAACTCAGAACATATTGTTTCTTCTGACATAGGTAGATAGAGTTTTGTCCTCTAAAGTGTGCTACTGACAAGACTTTGTTTGATATGGGAATTGCATGTACTTGGAAAAATTAATTAAAACACTCACCAAGTTATCTAGCTTAGGAAAAGGAGCTCCATGCCTGCACAGAAGCAGCAACATCTTTTCGCCGAAATTTTCATAAGCCTTTAATAAAAAGTACAGATTTAGCAGGAGAAGAGACTCAAATGCAGAAATGAAACAAATAAGTGAATAAACTAGTAGCAGGAATTCAACTCAAAAGCAGCATATGTCATGTTAATAACATATTCAGTTATACCCTTACTAGAGGGTTTTCAAAATTAAGCTTAATTTTCTGCTGCTTTACAGGTAGAGTGAAAACTATATCAGAAAGCAAATGAACCAGGCAGTGTATATCAAATGCACTTTTGTAAAACTTGACATTTCTGTGGGGAAATGTACAAAAGCACATAATAAAATGAAATCTAAGTAGACTGAGAAAAACTTACAAGAAAAACTAATATACCAAGTAAACCAAAGATTTAAAATTTTACCAAAAGACTAATCTATAAACAGTGATTATTCAGCTAACATCTAAGACTACCTGCAAAAATGAATCCAATCAATATTTTTGAAATATGTTCATTATTTGGTACTATATTGTTTATGTTGATAATGTCTAATACTCACCCAATCCCAGTTAGAAGCTCCAGTATGTAAAAAAGTAACTTTTACCTGAACTTTGTTAGCCTATCTTTGAAATAATACTTTTAGTGGTTTAGAGTGGAAATGACTACAACTTGCTGAAGTCAAGGATATTTCAAGAAACAAGATACATTTATTTTTTAATGATAAAAAATTTTCATGAAGAGTCACATTCTATACCAAAGAGGCTTAAAATAAAAAGATTTCCTCCTTGTCTGAAAGTTCAGGATAGCAAGGTCACATTTAAGCACTGTTGGAGACCCACACAACCAATCAGCTTTGAGAGAGATGGTTTTGCCATTACAAGATTTTAAGGTGAAAAAACACATTCAATGTAAAATGTATAACCTGTTATTATAGGAGTTGTCAAATCAAGTCTCTTATTATATATAATAACAGTCCAGGGAAATGAGCTTACAGCAGTAAGATTTAGAAGATGCTTCCGTTGATGAATTTGGGGATCTTCAAGCATATAAACTTTGTTTGTGGAAAGATATTTAGGGGAACAAAGGTGAATATTAACTATATGCCATTGCCATAAATCATCAAGAGCCAGGCCAACAGATGTATTTAATGAGTATATGTTTAATGCATAATTAAAAGTTAAGTGTAATTCTATACCCATAGGCAACTCAGTGACTTTTTTTTTTTTTTTTTTTACCCTAATGCACAAGATTACTCAGACAGAGTGAAGTCAAATGTAATTCAGTTCTTAGGAATCCAGAGTTTTAGAGACTTGGACAAGTGACAAATGAACACTCAGCTGTTCTGATAATATAACCTTGTGAAAATATGAGAAATCCAGTGATGGTCTTATGTTATGGGTGCTTGTTTAAACCTGACATTCTATAATGAAGATTTTACCTCTAAATAAATGAGGCAAATCTACTTTTCAAACTTTTACTATCTTTGCTGAAATTATATTGTTTTCTATTCTTTTTTTTTATAGTTGTTGTAGTTATTATTGTTGTTGTTGTTGATGTTAGATAGGACAGAGAGAAATGGAGAGAGGAGGGGAAGACAGAGAGGAGGAGAGAAAGACACCTGCAGACCTGCTTCACCGCCTGTAAAGTGACACCCCTGCAGGTGGGGAGCCGGGGGCTCGAACCGGGATCCTTATGCTGGTCCTTAAGCTTCCCGCCAAGTGCACTTAACCCACTGTGCTACCGCCTGACTCCCTATATTCTGTTTTCTTATGATTATATGAGAGAAAAAAAGATGAAATGTAACTTAAAGTTGACATTTTCTTTGCCTCCAATTATTAAGATCCTTTCATGACCCTAGATTTTATGCTTCTGGGAGCAGAAAAGTCTTGATTTCTTACTCTAGGTCTGGAGAAGTAGTTCACTCGGAAAGGTGGCTGCTTTGCCATGTGCCAGGTTTGAGCCACTGAGCACCCCAGAGGGAGTATTATCACTACACTGGGGAAGCTCTGGTGTGTGGTGTCTTTCCCTCTCTCTCTGTCTGTCTCTCTGAGTTATTTCTTTCTCTAGATGTGTTGGAAAGAGATTAGGTTTTGAAATTTTCAGATCTGAGTTAAAATCTTCAGCAAGTTCTCTAGCTGCTCAGTATCCTGTTAAGGAAAGTGTGGGTAATGAGTTTCTTCTAAGTAAATTAAATAAATTTTGTGACATGCCTGGCAGGCATTGCAGAAATTTCCTCTGTTCCCCTCACCTTCACCTGCAGGGAGGAAGCTCCAGAAGCAGTGAAGCAATACTGCTAGGTCTCTCTTTTTCTCTCTCTTCCTCTCTATCACCCCTTCTATCTCAATATCTCTGTCTCTCCAAAATAAATAAATAAGATTTAAAATAATAATATGCATTATATAAAGTTCAGCAGAGGGAATTTCTTCTAAAATTTTTTTTAGAACTAAATTTGATAATTTGGATTTAGGTTATATGAAAGTAAATTCAGATGATAATTTTAAGGATTTTCATAGAGATACAAAAGTTAGATAATTTTTTTAGATATAAAGGAAGTTGAAACATATTATATATATATATATACATAATGTGTTTTAAAATAATAATGTGCTTTATTTTTAATATACTTGACAGGACAAAGAGAAACAGAGGGGAGGAGATAGGGAGAGAGACAGAAACCTGCAGCACTGCTCATGAAGCTGCCCCCTACAGGTGGGATTGTGGGCTTGAACCCTGATCTTTGTGCATGGTAATGTATGCTCTCAACCATGTGCACCATTGCTCAGCCACCTTAAACATATCATATATATATATATATATATATATATATATATATATATATATATGTATTTTTTTAATACTTATTTATTTTCTTTTTGTTGTCCTTGTTTTTATTGTTGTTGTAGTTATTATTGTTGTTGATGTTGTCATTGTTGGATACGACAGAGAGAAATGGAGAGAGGAGGGGAAGACAGAGGGGGAGAGAAAGATAGACACCTGCAGACCTGCTTTACCGCCTGTGAAGTGACTCCCCTGCAGGTGGGGAGCCTGGAGCTGGAACCCAGATACTTGCACCAGTCCTTTCGCTTTGTGCCACGTGCACTTAACCTGCTGCGCTACTGCCTGACTCCCAACATATCATATATTAAGGACAATTTTAGAAGTAGAAATAACAATGTATTATAATATGATGTGCTTGAAATTTTGTTTTCTTTTTTTCACTAGGGTTATCACTGGGACTTGGTGCCAGCAAGTTGAATCCATTGCTTCTAGTGACCATTTTTTCTTTTTCCTTTATTTGCTTGATAGGACAAAGAGAAATTGAGAGGAGGGGGAGATATAGAAGAAGAGAAATAGAGACATCTGCAACCCTACTTCACTGCTTGTGAAGCTTTTACCAACCCCCTCAACAGGTGAGGACTGGGGGCTTGAACCCTAGTCCTGTTCATGGTAACATGTGAACTCAACCAGGTGCACGACTGCCCCGCACCCCCCCATTTTTTTTTTTTTTTTTTTTGGTGTATTGGTGAAATAACTCACTTGGATAGTATGCTGCTGTGTCATCTATGTGATCCAGGTTTGAGCCTGGTTCTTACCTCATTGGAGAAAGCTTTGATGCTGTAGTCTCTTTCACCTTTTCTTTGTGCATCTTTGTGTTTCTGAGGGAAAAAAGTCATCCCAGAGCATTCAGTAAAAAAAAAAAAAAAAATTCTTGATGTGAACTGATTAAAATATTTTTTGTGAAGAGATAGATTTAGAGCTCGGATTAATTAATAACAATAAACCTTACCTAATGTTAATTCCCTTATAGTAGTAGTACCATGAAATTCTTTTTTTTTTAAATTTATTTATTTATTTATTTTTTATTTAAGAAAGGATTAATTAACAAAACCATAGGGTAGGAGGGGTACAACTCCACACAATTCCCACCCCCTCCCCCGATAGCTTTCCCATTCTCTATCCCTCTGGGAGCATGGACCCAGGGTCATTGAGGGTTGCAGAAGGTAGAAGGTCTGGCTTCTGTAATTGCTTCCTCGCTGAACATGGGCGTTGACTGGTCGGTCCATACTCCCAGTCTGCCTCTCTCTTTCCCTAGTAGGATGGGTCTCTGGGGAAGCTGAGCTCCAGGACACATTGGTGGTGTCTTCAATCCAGGGAAGTCTGGCCGGCATCCTGATGACACCTGGAACCTGGTGACTGAAAAGAGAGTTAACATACAAAGCCAAACAAATTGTTGAGCAATCATGGACCCAAAGCTTGGAAAAGTGGAGAGGAAGTATTAGGGAGGTACTCACTGCAAACTCTAGTATACTTCTGCTTTCTTACTTTGGTGCCATACTCCAAACTCAGTCAATTTCTGCTTTTCGTTTCTACTTCTTTTTTTTTTTTTTTTTTTTTACATGCATAACATTCCCCAGATTCCCATTTAGCAATACAACCCCCACTATTTCATTCATCATTTTTCAAGTACCATGAAATTCTTAACACTAATATCATATACTATCTGATAATCTGAATGCTGTAGATGATTTATACTACCTGACCATTAAAAACATGATACTGTTTTTGGTGACAAGATGGAACTGAAAGTGATTTTGCTACATGAACTAAGTAAAGAGGTGAAAGACATACGGTTTCATTCACTTGTGGAATATAGATAACTGTAGAAAAAGAAAAGTAGCAAAAAAAAAAAAAAAGCCAAACTGACTCAGAAAGCTACCGTCACTGTCAGAGGGGAGGAGGGCGCACAGGAAATTCTGTGGTAAGTGTGGTGAGTTGTAGACACACATATATAGGTGTGAAACTGCAGCCCTAAAACCTTATAATTCTGTAAACCAATGTTAAACCAAAAATAATAATTTATTTAATTAAAAAGAATATTTACCAAAAATGAGGTAGGGATTCCCTTCTACCATTTTACCTTAAAGAAATAGAATCTTAAAGAAGTTAATTAACTTGCCCAATAAATGGGAGAGTGGAGTTTGAACCCAGGTACAGCTGTAATTAACCATTCCACTCTAACCAGAGTAGAAATACTTAGAAAGTATATTTCTCTCTGTGGCATTAGGATGGCAGGGCTCTCTAAGGTTCTGTAAAGGACTTCTCTTGTAAAAATGAGAAGAGGAAGTGAACAAAAAAAAGAAATGGATTTGTGAAATTTAATTCCAAATACTAGTGTATTGTATGATTTTTTAAAAAAATGTCCATTGCTTGGAAAGTAGTACATTTTTCTCTTGAAAATAAGAAGCTCTCTGTCTTGGTATTACACATGATGAATCAACTTTCAAATAAACAGAGCAGACTGGATAATTGAGTCAGATGAAGCTTGTTGAGTCTATTGCATCATTTCTCACCAGACATCATCTAATCACTTTTAGGAATGCTAGCATGTACACTGACACATTCACACTGAAACAATGCACACATTTTAAATGCTTCTTTGTAAGCATGACTGTGTACAAGGAGTGCAGCCTTCTGCTATGACTTTCTTGTTCTGGAGAATCCTGTTGCTAGCCACCTCCACAAAAATTCACCCCTTCAGTCACAAGGAATGATTCTCACAAGCCCTTCCTTGGGATCTTCCATTAGGCCCTTGTATTCCAAGTTGAGGTCAAACATTTGTGCACCATGTAATCTTGAAGTAGATTTGCATATTTTAGACATGTTTCCCTTTCCATGCAACTATGAATATTATTATTATTACTACTATTACTATTTTTTCAGGCCAAGGAATATATATATATATATATATATATATATATATATATATATATATATATTAGTGATTTAATAATGACTGACAAGTTTGTGGCACCAAAGGGATACAATTCCATACAATTCCCACCATCAGAGTTCCATATCCCCTCCCCCATTGGAAGTTTCCCTATTCTTTATCCCTCTGGGAGTATGGGCCAAAGATCTTTATGGGGAGCAGAAGGTGTAAGGTCTGGCTTCTGTAATTGCTTCTCAGCTGGACATAGGCATTGACAGGTCAATCCATACTCCCAGCCTGTTTCTATCTTTCTGTAGAGGGGTAGGGCGCAGACCAAGGATCTTAACATATGTACAATTTCACTGCTTCCAGACTATTTTATTCAGACAGAGACAGAGAGAAGGGCAGATACTATAGCATTGGAGCTTCCTTAGGAGATGTGGCACTCTCTTGAGGTACTAGGGCTTGTTGCAGCATTCCTAAAGCACACACCCTACCCCATGAAGCTGTATCTCCCTGACCCTGAATGGCAGATATTTAACATTTGTGGAAACTGAGGTTTAGAGTGATTAACTTAAAGAAAAAAAATGGATGAGACTCCACAGATAACATGGGTTTGCACAAAGACTATATTTTTTCCACATGTCACAAATCAAGGCTTCATCAGAGGAACCAGCAAACACTGGTACGAGGGCTACCATTTGACCTGGGTCAGCTGAGTAATGTGTCAAAGTGTTGCCCATAGGCAAAGTCCCTTTATTTCTGACCTTGGACTTAGATTGGTTCTTTTTTTTCTCCAATGAAGAGATTATCTGGGTCCACCAGCAAGTGAACACTTGCTTTATCTACAAGAAATGTAAAAACTTGGCACAATGGGAGTCGGGTGGTAGTGCAGCGGGTTAAGCGCAGGTGGCGCAAAGCGCAAGGACCGGCGTAAGGATCCCGGTTCGAGCCCCCGGCTCCCCACCTGCAGGGGAGTTGCCTCACAGGCGGTGAAGCAGGTCTGCAGGTGTCTATCTTTCTCTCCCCTCTCTGTCTTCCCCTCCTCTCTCCATTTCTCTGTCCTATCCAACAATGACGACAACAATAATAACTACAACAATAAAAAAGGGCAATAAAAGGGAATACATAAATACATAAATATTTTTAAAAACTTGGCATAATTTAAAATTCAGAAGAGAAGTAACTGGGTATGATTAGCTTTTTAAACAAATGGATAGTTTTCTTGTAATAAAAACTGAAGTTCTTGTCATAGATTTGTCTTTATTGTATTTAGGCTTTCTCCCTTTCTTTCTTTCTTTTTTTCGCCTCCAGGGTTATCACTGGGGCTTGGTGCCTGCACTATAAATCCACTGCTCCTGGAGGCCATTTTTCCTATTTTTGTTGCCTGGGGAACTGGGGGCTCAAACCGGGATCTCTATGCTGGTCCTTGTGCTTTGAATCATGTGCGCTTACCCTATTGTGCTACCACCCTACCCTCACTTCCTCTCTCCCTTTCTCCTTCCTTCCCTCCCTCCCTTTCTCCCTTTCTTCCTTCCTCCCTCCCTTCCATTCCCTTCCTTCTATTCCATCCCTCCTTTCTTTCTCTTTCTTTCTTTCTCCCTTTCTTTCTTTCTTTCTCCCTTTCTTTCTTTCTTTCTTTCTTTCTTTCTTTCTTTCTTTCTTTCTTTCTTTCTTCATACCAGATCACTGCTCAGTTCTGATTTATGGTGCTGCTGGGGATTGACCCTGATGCCTCAGATAGATTTTTTTTTTTATTGCAAAACTTCCTAATGAAAGAAATATATTTAAAGAAAATTTTTTTTCAGTTTATGCGGGAGATTTATTTATTTATTTAATTTGTAGAGAGATACGGGGAGAGAGCGAGCGAGTGAGCGAGCAAAGAATGTTTGAGAGAGACCATATGCTATTGCATAGAGGTCCTAGGGTCAGACTCAGGGCCTCTTATATGTAAATCTTGTGCTCATCTTGTACACCACCTCCTTATCATTATAATGAGCTACTTTCTAAATGAGTGATAGACTCCATCATGAAGAAAGAGGAAAAAGCTTCTACAACTCACAGAATCTTAAGAGTCAAAAGAACACTTAGGATTGTCTAAAGGGATATGTCTCTCTAGTTCCACAGACATAAAGCCTTGGAGTCACGGGCAATTGCTGTCAGCTCAACTTTCAAAACAGGTCAGAGGCCAAGTCATTTTGTCCCACCTCCACCCTGTAGTCCAACTGTAACTTTAGGGGTTCATCTCTCTGCTTCTTGCTCCTCTCCACTTTAGTCTCAAATGAATACCCAGAGTGACATTTAAGTATGAGCTACAGCATGACCTTCCTGTCTACTTCAGGGCTTCAGTCAAATACTACCTTCTCAGAGAGGTTTTCTTAATGAAATAGTCACACCATCATCTTTCCTAATTCCTCCTTTCTGCTTCAGTTTTCTGTAGCACTCATTATTAGCTAGCACATTCTCCTAACTTAAATTGTTTTCCTCTTCTTCATAATGATGGTAGGAGATTTTATTCATTACTAAATCACTATCATATAGGACATTATAGGTACTCAGTAAATATTTGAATTAGATAAAATCTGGCAATTCAATATCTTTATGTAATTCCACATAAGGGAACTACAGTTTAGAGAGGTTTATCAATTCTTTTAGGGTTCTACCATTAGTAGGGTCAGCATTGGGAACACTGACAATTTAGTACCCTTTGCATCCCGTGATATTTTGCTTTGAACAATTACTAGCAACAGTTTTGCAGTTGGGATCTTGTTCATGTGTGATTTCACTGCACTTGGACTGTTTTTTATTCAGATAAGGGCAGAGACAGAGACAAAGGGGGATTCTCTAGATGCCATGGCACCCCTCATGTGGTGCTGTCGTTCTGCCTGGGAGGCTTGTGTCCTATCTGCTGAGCTATCTTTGCAGCCCAATTTTCCCCTCTCTATTTTATTTCATTCTTTTTGAAGTGATTTTGGTTTATAACATTATCAGGCTTCAGGAGTACAGTATTATATTTTAACATATATATCTCTCTTTCTATATGTAATATATATCTTTATATGTCAAAAGTCTAGCCATCATCTACCATTATACAATTATTCTCTTAGATGCAGTTTACTCACTGCTTCCAACCACCTTTACTTTTGTTTTCTTTTCTTTCTTTCTTTCTTTTTTCTTTTCTTTTTTTTTTAACCTTTTAAACATTTGCCTTTGTTTTGTCCGTTTTGTTTATTTATCTCACAGATTTAAGAGAAGTTATATTTTTCTATCTGATATTTCACTGAAGACAATACCCTCTCAGTCTATCCATACTGTTGCAAATGGCTACATATATATGTGTGTGTGTGTATGTGTATACATTTTATGATATATGGTATATATATATCTTGATTTATAAGACTATAAATGTTTTAGAAATGCAATTTGTCATCAATTCATAATGTCTTATCAGCTGTACCACCACAAAAGCACCAATATTCTCCCCCAAAAGTTCACTGTATTCCCCTCCCTATACCTCTCTCTCCATCCCCTTTTTAAATCTCAGCTCTCCAGTGCAAGTACAAAACTTTTCTCAAATTGATTTTCTTCTTCCTTTATTTATTCTGTATGAGAAGGAGCAATACAAAAAAAAAAAAGATTTCCTTTTTAAGTCTATTTAGTATTTCTTTTAAAATTTTATTATTATTATTATTATTTATTTTCCCTTTTGTTGCCCTTGTTTTTTTATTGTAATTATTGTTGTTGTTGATGTCATCATTGTGGGATAGAACAGAGAGAAATGGAGAGTAGAGGGGAAGACAGAGAGGGGGAGAGAAAGATAGACACCTGCAGACCTGTTTCACCACCTGAGAAGGGAGTCAGGGCTCGAACCCAGATCCTTAGGCTGGTCCTAGTGCTTCGTGCCACGTGTGCTTAACCCGCTGTGCTACTGCCCGACCCCTATTTAGTATTTCTTACAGGGCTGGTTTACTGTTAGAACATTTCTTTAGATGTCCGACCCCTATTTAGTATTTCTTATAGGGCTGGTTTACTGTTAGAACATTTCTTTATTTGTTGTCTGCAAAGTTCTTCATTACGCCTTTAAACCTGATCAGTAATCTGGCTGGATAGAATATTCTTTTCTGTTTAAAACTTTGAATCTGCAAATCCTTCCTAGCCATTAAGAGTTTCTTTTGAGAAACCAGTTGATAATTTTTAGATGACTTTCCCTCTAGGTGACTCTTTTCTCTGCTGCTTTTTAACATTCACTCTTTATTCTTGATATTTGCTATTTTAATTACTATGTGCCTTGGTGAGCTTAGGTTTGAATTTATCTATTTGTTTTTGTTGAGTTCTAAGATTTTCCTAGGTCTGAAGGTCTATCTCCTTTTTCACTTTGTGGAAGTTCTCAGCAAAATTTCTTCAAATAGGAATTCTGTCTCTCCCTTATAAGTCAGAGTGTGCATCAACAGATTTGACTGGTAACAGTATCCTCAGTTTTGTTACCTTCTTAGTGATGATTAGCTGAACTCTTTCTGACCAATCCATCATAACCTTCTTCCTTTTAATTTTGGATCCCCCGCTCCCCCAGGGCTTATTGTTACTGCCTGTATCAGCATAGATTTGATGTTTTGACAACTGCTATTTTCTACCTAAGATGGTGAGTAGTGTATAGTGTCCACTTGAATATTTGCTGAGCAAATATATTTTCCAGGAGACTGGGATAGGAGACAACTTTCAGAATCAGCACTGGCTCTTTCACAAAATACATATGCGTTGTTCTAACCTTTCTTTTTTAAATTTTAGTTTATTTATTCTAGATAGAGACAAGGAGAAGTTGAGAGGGAAGGGGGAATATATATGGAGAGAGAGAGAGAGACAGAGAGAGACAGAGAGAGAGAGAGAGAGACTTACAGCTTTGTTTCACCATCCATGAAACTTCCCCCTGCAGATGGGGACCAGAGACTTGAACCTGAGTCCTTGCACACTTTAATGTGTGTTCTCAACCAGGTGCAATACCCCCTGGACCCTGTGCTTACTTTTCTGACTCTGAGAAAAAGAAGATAAATATTATAGCCTTTTAGAATCTACCGTTAAGAGGTTACTTGCATTTTTTCTTTTATTGTGTTATTGGGGAGTTAGTGGTTGAAAGTATAGTTGTTAACACATGGGTACAGTTTCTCATCCCTATAATAGATTTCTGCAAAACACCCCCAAAATCCTGCCACCTGTGTTTCTTAAAATTGACTTGAAAGCAACTGACTTGGCATTTTTGACACTAGTGGACATGAGAGAAAGTCTTACAGGTTCAAGACAGACAGTTTTCATTCTTTTAGTTCCTTCCTTCCTTCCTTCTTTCCTCCCTTCCTTTCTTTCCTTCACCACTATATTGAGGAAGTGCTGAACTTCTATTCCTTCAAATATTGCTACATACAGAAACGCTATAGTTGTTGGCAGCTGATATTCAATCTTTGTTGCTTCATGGAGGTAGGTAGCGCAGACCCAGACAGACATGTTAAAGTGGTGCATGAAGTGTACTAGACGCATTAATTCAGGGTTGATTTTTTTTTTACACCAGTCTTTTCAAATGCATCTTTATAGGACACCCACACATTTCTAGCTTGTGGATAAATTAGAATGTAAATCCCCCACCAACTTGGAAAACCCACAGTGATTTCTTCCCTGTGCTCAGCAGCTTTCTAGACCCACCTAACAACTACTTTGATAATGGTTTAAAGATATGCTTCAGTGAGCACAGGGGAAAGATGAGAGAGCAGGCTGAGAGCTGAAAACATCAGCAAAAGGCATTATAACAAGCAGCATCATAATGATAGTTTCTCAAAGTTGAGAATCTCATTTCTACTGTCTGACTTCTCTGGAGTGTGGTTGCCTGTACTTTCATTCCCTTGTGAATGTCTCATCCCCTCTAATGTTGGTGGAAGAAAGAATGGTTTAAACTTCTGGTTTGGTCTCTCTTTGCATGATGCACTGCATTCTGTCTGTTGCTGTCATTGTGTTGTCATATGAGTCAACTCTTTTATTCCCGAGCAGTTTTTAAAAAAATATTTATTAGTGATTTAGTATTAATTTACAAAATTGCATGTCAACAGGCTGTTCCCACCACCAGAGTTCTGAATCTTCAGTCTCCCCACTGCAACCACCACAGTTCCCCTAAGGTTTTAGACATGGGCCAACTACCATCTCTACAACTATCTATCAACATCTGTACATAATTGTCCCCTTTTTCTTCCAGGTCTCCTCTTCCCTTCTAAGCCTCATGAGACCATTACTACCTCCAAATGTTCCTCTCCTTTTCCTCCTCTCTCTCTGGGTGCTGATGGAACTGGAGTTCAAAGCCCACTAACACTTCTTCCCCACTGGGGGTATGGGTCAAGGTTGTTTTTGGGGTGCAGAAAGTAGGAGTTCTGGCTTCTGTAATTACTTCTCCACTGGACATGGACATTAGCAGGTTAATCCATACTCCCAGCCTGTCTCTATCTTTCCCTGGTTAGCTAAAGCTCTGGAAAAGCGAGGTTCCAGGACACATTGGTGAGGTCATCTGCTCAGAGAAGTCAGGATGGAATCATGGTAGCATCTGCAACTTGCTGTCTGGAAGGTGGCAGGACATAAGGTGAGACAAAATGGTTAATGAACGAGAACCAAAAAGTAGGAATAGAGCAGAAGAGACTAGGGATTTTAGGGTAGAAGAAATCTAGGAAGTTCGTTTTAGGCATGTGTCTAGTGGCCCACAACTATGTTAGTTTTGCTTGAGTTTGATAGCTAGCTTGAAGTTGTATAAAAATATTATCTGAGAAGATGGTGTCAGAGCAGAGAAAAAGGCTAGAAAGTTGGATTAGGGCAGGGAGTAGCCCCCATTCTTGAAAAAGTTCTGTGGATAGGGGCCTGGGCGGTAGCACAGGAGGTTAAGTGCACATGGTGCAAAGTGCAAGGGCCGGTGTAAGGATCCCGGTTCGAGCTCCCAGCTCCCCACCTGCAGGGGGTCGCTTAGCAAGTGATGAAGCAGGTCTGCAGGTGTCTTATCTTTCTCTCCTCCTCTCTGTCTTCCCCTCCTCTCTCAATTTCTCTTTGTCTTATCCAACAACTATGACAACAATAATAATAACTACAAGCAGCACAACAACAAGGGCAACAAAATGGGGAAAAATGGCCTTCAGGAGCAGTGGATTCATAGTGCAGGCACTGAGCCCCAGCAATACTCTGGAGGCAAAAAAAAAAAAAAAATTCTGTAGATAGAATTATTTACCTCCATCCACCCAATGCAGGGTCCATATATATATTTTATTTAGCCTGGGTAACCTCTGAGTCCCTATTGATCTGAACTCATAGCTCATGGTCACAGCTGGGAACAGTGCAGGCTGCACTCATTTCAGGACCAATCTTCCTTGAGTGGCAGGGCAGGATACCCCAGCTTCCCTTTGGAGACTGGGGCAGTCCCTATGATCACTGCCTTATGGTGAGGGCAAGGTCCTGGGAGGGCCACAAGACAGCTTATGATGATGTTCCTGATGGAATGACCAGTGGTGGTGCAGAGAAGGATTCATTAGAGGTCCAGGTCCATCATATTTGCTTGGGAATCCAAGGATTCCCTGACTAGGGCCCCAGAAGATGAGGTGGTATGATACTGACCAAATGTTGCTGAGCAGTTTTATGAGGAAGGGGAACCAAATTTACAAGTTTTAAGTTTGCATTTATTTAAGATTTAGTATCTCAAAAGGAGTCTTTCCAAGTTTCAAAAAAAAATCTGACTGTGAATCTGGGATAGTTTGAAAATTTGCTTCAACTAATTTAATAGCACATACTACTGGTAGGTATTTGGTAAGTATTAGGCCTTCTGAGAAATAATTAAAATTGTGGGCATAATTTTATGCTTCCCATTTACTTTTAAAGGAAAGATGATTTGTATCTTTCACTGAACTAGCAAATGAGTGTTTGACAGCTGTGGTGGGTCTGTGTGGGAGAATGTTGAATGGGAAATCCAGCTTCTCCAATGGCAACTAGATTTCTCTCTCTCTCTCTTCCTTCCTTCCTTCCTTTTTTTCTTTCACTTGGGGCTCATAAATGCTTGATTTCATTGCTACTGGGTTGTTATTTCTGATCTTTTTATTTCAGAGAGAGAGGGAAAGCTAGAGAAATAGATGAGACATAGACTAAGAGAGGGAGCTATATCAGATCTGTACTCAGTGCTGTGGCACTTCTATGAGGTGCTGGTTTTTTAATCCTGTGCCATTTGTCTGCAAAGTCTTTCTGGTGAGATACCTTTGAATGGCAACTAGAATTAAAAAAATTTTTTTTAAGTATTTATTTATTCCCTTTTATTGCCCTTGTTGTTTTATTGTTGTAGTTATTATTGATGTCACTGTTGTTGGATAGGACAGAGAGTGCCCCGGCCAGTGGGGCGGTGAACAGGGGCTAGGAACCCACAAAACCTGGAATGAAAGGGATGGGAGACACAAGAAATGACAGCAAGACAGGACTCTGATCAAGCTGCAAAATTTTATTGTGTTCACAGGCATTTTAAGGCTTTGGGGAAGGGGGAGGCAGAGATCACGGTGGAGGGTCCCCTGCAACTATTTCTGTTAAACTATAACTATATGGTATGTCACTATAACTATATAGTATGTCACTTAGTTTCTGGCAAACATCCTTCCTACGGGAATTAGAAACTTATCTCGAGGGCTTATGTTGTTTCAAGGCTTAGCTTCTATCAAGCAGAGAAATGGCTTCTGGCAAGAGAGAAATGGAGAGAGGAGGGGAAGACAGAGAGAAGGAGATAAAGGAGAGACACCTGCAGACCTACTTCACCGCCTGTGAAGGGACTCCCCTGCAGGTGGGGAGCCGGGGGCTCGAACCTGGATCCTTACGCCGGTCCTTGCGCTTTTGTACCACCTGCGCTTAATCCGCTGCGCTACTGCCTGACTCCCGGCAACTAGAAATTTTAAAACTATTTTACTGTACTGGGCATTTGTTTCCTCACCAATAAATGGAAAAAATGCATTAAATATTTGTTTTTCTTAATTTTATTTATATACATAAATCCTTATAGATTGCCTTTATGATTGTTACTGTATCATATTATAATATTATTCTTTCTTTCTTTCTTTCTTTTTTTCTTTCTATTTTTTTTGCTTCCAGGGTTGTAACTGGGGCTCGGTGATGGCACCGTGAATTCACTGCTCCTGGCGGCCATTTTTTCATTTTACTAGATAGGACAGACAGAAATCGAGACAGGAGGAGACAGGGAGAGAAAGATAGACACCTGCAGACCTGCTTCACTGCTTGTGAAGAGGATTCCTTGCAGGTAGGGAGCGGGGACTCAGACCCATCCTTGTGCGACCGGGTCCTTGATCTTCATACTATGTATGCTTAACTGGGTGCGACACTGCCTGGCCCCCTTGTTCACTTTTTTAAATTATTTTTTTATTCCCTTTTGTTGCCCTTGTTGTTTTATTGTCGTAGTTATTATTGTTGTTGTCGTTGTTGGATAGGACAGAGAGAAATGGAGAGAGGAGGGGAAGACAGAGAGGGGAGAGAAAGATAGACACCTGCAGACCTGCTTCACCTCCTGTGAAGTGATTTCCCTGCAGGTTGGGGAGCCAGGGGCTTGAACCGGGATCCTTATGCTGGTCCTTGCTTTTGTGCCACCTGCACTTAACCCGCTGAGCGACCGCCCGACTCCCTGTTCACTTTTTTAAACAATTAAAATTAACTTTACAGGCTGGGGAGACAACATAGTGGTTATGCAAAAACTTTCTTTTTGTTCTTTTATTTTTTCTAATTAATGATTTAATAATGATCCACAAGATTGTGGTATAAGAGGGTAATCCATGTAATTTCCACCACCAGAGTTCTGCTTCCCATCCTCTTCGTCGGAAGCTTTCCTGTTCTTTATCCCTCTGGCAGTATGGACCAAAGATCTTTATGGGGTGTAGAAGGTGCAAGGTCTGGCTTCTGTAATTGCTTCTCAACTGGACATGCACATTGACAGATCAATCCATACTCCTAACCTCTTTCTGTCTTTCCCAATTGGGGTAGGGCTCTGGGAAGGTGGGGGTCCAGGACACATTGGTCAGGTCGTCTGCCCAGGGAAGTCAGGTTGGCATCATGGTAGCACCTGCAAATTGGTGGCTGAAAAACATTAATATATAAAGCAGAAAAAATTGTTTCATAATCAGGAATGTAGAGGTAAGAATATAGCAGATGAGATTTAGGGTCTTTATATTGTAAGAAGCTTGGAAGTCTATTTTAGGTATATTCCAATGGGTCCATGACTTTACTTATTTTTCATCTGAGCTTGATAGCTAACATGCAGGTGGGCCAAAAGTATTGTCTGGAAAGATGATGTCAGAGTTGGGAATAGGACCAGAAAGCTGACAGGGCAGAGAGTAGTTCCCAAATATGGGAAAAGTATATAAATACCATACACTATAAGTCCCATTAGTCTGACCTAGGGCTCACGTCTATTCATATTTAACACAGGAGTCTGTGTAACCTCTGATTCCTGTCAGTCTGAGCTCACATTCCATGATCATATCTAGGAACATTCTAGGCTGCACTCATTTCAGGACCAGTCTTCTTCGAGTAGCAGAGTATATTGACCCAGCCTCCCTTTGGAGAGCAAAGTCCTGTAGAGGCCTGCAGGAAAGTTTATGATGTTGTTCCTGATGGCAAAAGACTTTCATGCCTGATACTCTGAGGTCTCAGATTCAATCCCCATAAGCACATTAAGCCAGGTGAGTGGTGTTCTGGTCTGCCTGTCTCTCTTATTAAAAACAAAATAAAATATTTAAAATAAAAAATAAAATAGAATTTATTTAAAAGAAGTATCTTTTTTTTTTTTTGCATCTGTAAGTGAAAGACCAGCATTACTGGATTTATGTAAAATAGGCTTACTAATGTACTGTGTAAATGCTTATCTTTACACCTGTGCTAGACAACCACATCTGAGACACATTGGTAAAATGAATGCCATGCTATGTTTTCATTCTAGTTTCACTCTCCATCCTTCACCTAGAATGACCTAGAAAACACTTCCTTTACTAAGACAATATGGAGAGCACTTTTTTATTCATTGTGTGGCAGACATGTTTGGGGTGTTGTTTTGGATTCTTAATGGGAAAAGCAGGATTCTGAACTAGCAGAGGCCAGGTGATGGTGTTTATCTCTGACACCAGGGGGTTGCAATTACCACAACAAGCCACAGGGTGGGATGGGTGACTTTCTCGAGGGTTAAATAGTGGTTCTGACCCTGTAAAGCCTTCATAGTTTACCAATTAAAATTTATTGAAAAAGGATGGGAGGTGGGATATAGGTGCCGCAGATATCTAACAGGTGGATCCAATGCATCTATCTAGGACCCAGTCTTAGCACCTACAGTGAAACTAGACATTCCTTAAAAGTAGAAGCATCTCATATTGATTTCAATACAAGTAAAATAAAGGTATTAAGGTAAGACTGGTCAAGTGAAATCAAGTTCCTGGAACTATACTTGAACTACCTGATACACGATGTGCTGAACCACCAATCGAATGTAAACAAACATTCATTAACAAGTGAAACTAAATGCGGTTGATTCTGAATGGTTAGAAGTTAGAGGTGTTGACACCCACAACAATGGAATATCCGTAAGTCATAGCACTGCGGGTTAAGCGCAGGTGGCGCAAAGCAAGGACCAGCTTATGGTTCCCAGTTTGAGCCCCCAGCTCCCCACCTGCAGGGGAGCTGCTTCACAGGCGGTGAAGCAGGTCTGTAGGTGTCTATCTTTCTCTCCTCCTCTCTGTCTTCCCCGCCTCTCTCCATTTCTCTCTGTCCTATCCAACAACAGTGAGATCAATAATAACTACAACAATAAAAAACAAGGGCAACAAAAGGGAATAAATAAATGAATATTAAAACAAACAAACAAAAAACCAATGGAATATCCATGCATAACTTTTGACTCCTCCCCTCAAACTTAACAACTGTTGACTAGCAGCCTTACAAATAACATAATTTATTTTTATGTCATCCTATTTTATATATTGCATTAGTCCATTAAGAGTAGCTAAAGAAGAAAATGTTTTAAAAATCATAAGGAAGACAAAGTAAACTTACATTATCATACTCTATTTATTGAAAAAAATGACAAGAGGTTAGTCATAGTTCTAATTTGTGGTCTTTGAGGATAACCCTTTATGACATCAGTTTTCAGCAGCCCTGGGGAACTTAATTTCATAAGCAGTTGGCTCAAACTTTCATGATTTCTTCTTTGTAATTTTGAGCCCTGTTCTTCCTCTCACACATTTGGCTTCCTGGGAAAGGTCTATGTGGCTAAAATATCCAGATGTCCTGAGTTAACCTTTGACAGAATTGGCTTATACCTCTTGTCCAATATTTACAACATTCATATCACTTTTCATTGCCTAAAATATACCAGTTTGAAGAATTTGTTGTGTGGCTACCCTGTCTGTGCAATTGAGAGGAAAGAGTATGTACCTGGTTCACTGGACTTTTCTGTATGGGTAATGGCACCAGCTGGAGGTCCACAGTTGCTGTGTCATTATCTACTCAATGGGCAAAACTTTAACTCCTTTTTCCTTTCTTTTCCCTCCTTCCTTTCTTCCTCTTTCTCTCCTTCCTTCCTTCCTTCCTTCCTTCCTTCCTTCCTTCCTTCCTTCCTTCCTTCCTTCCTCCTTTCCTCCCTCCCTCCCTCCCTTCTTTTTTTTCTTTTTTCTTTTTTAATCAGAACGCTGCTCAGCTTTGACTTCTCATGGTTCAGGGAACTGAAACTGGGACTTTGGAGCCTCAGGCACGAGTCTTTTAGCATAACCATTATGCTATCTCCCTTACCTTAGGGCAAAACTTTAAATAATATATCTGGTCATCTAGTACGTATGGAAAGAGAGATGGGCTGGATACAGATCTGCTCTAACTGTGGGTTTGTACCAGACTGGTCAACTGGTTAAAAGTTAGGAAATAATAAAATGGGAAGATTGATAGTCAGGTAGGCCATAGGGCAGTCTATTTTGGTAGACTTCTTCGAATGGGTTATAGTATTAATATATTTATATCTCATACTAATGTCAGGAAGAGAGAATCCACAGTAGAGGAAATTGTCAATAATTTTGACATTTCCTCCTGTGGGCAACCTTTAATTCCTTTCTCTGAACATCTTGATGATCTTCTTGAGCATGAACTCATGAGTCATTATTTGAGGTAACTGTGGTGTCAGGGGTAGGGACTCAAAGACATAATATAACCTTTTGTCAAAGTTGATCTCTTAACACTATTAATATTTTACTTATTGAGACAGAAACTGAGATGGAAGGGGGAGGGAAAGAGGGAGAGACACACTGCTTCATCACTTGTGAAGCCTCCCTCTGCTCCCTGCCTCAGTTGAGGACTAGGAACTTGAACCCAGCTCCTTGCACATGGTGGTGGTAACCTTTATCAGGGCAACAAGGCCATGTGCTGTCATAAATGCATGTTTTTCATTACAGAGGAACCAGATTGGCAGTGTGTGTGTGTGTGTGTGTGTGTGTGTGTGTGTTGGATGAAGAAAAATACAATTTCATTAGATGTAGGGACAACTCCATTCTTCGATTGTTACTGATGATGTTTTGCTAAGTTCTCTTTATGACAAAGATCAATAGAAATAGGAGAAAATTGCTGCTGATTCAGTAAATATTGGTCTGTGTACTTTATTTCATTTAGTTCTCACAATTTGTGAGTGGGTAGGGTTGTAATTTCATTATGGAAGTGAAGTCAGGATCAGAAGGGTGACATCTCACTTCCAAATATGCATAGAAGGGGCTGGTCAATGGCACAAATAGAAGAGTGCACACATTACAGTGTGCAAGGACCCAGGTTCAAGCCCCCAGTCCCCACCCGTGGGGGGGGAAGCTTCACAAGTGTCGAAGCAGTGCTGCAGATCTCTCTCTCTCTCTCTCTCTCTCTCTCTCTCCTCCTCCACTCTCAATTTCCCTCTATCTCTATCCAAAATAAAAAAAACAGAACAAACAAAAAACAAAGAACCATAGACAATTAAATGTGATGTCAAGGCCTAAATTCAGATCTATGTCTTTTTTCATAGCTGTTTTTTTGTTGATGATGCTGAGGTCCCACTACTTTGGGCTATCTTTTTTTTTTTTTTTTTTTTTCAGACTGAGTCAGAGTTAAAGAGACAGAAAGGGGGAGAGACAAGACAGCACTGAAGTTTCCTACAGTGTTGTGGGTGGGGAGGAAGCTAAAACCTAGGTTGTGTGCTTGGCCAAAGCAGGTGCCCTACCAGGTGAATTGACTTTGGCTTCTGCATGTCTGTCTTACTGTTCTGATTTTAGGAGTCTGTCTGGAATGCAAAGGTGGGCAACTGTTGGCAACTGAGGAGGCTGATTTCCTATCTTGTACCTTTGTCAGAATCACTAGGGAATGCAAATGGAAATTTAATCTCTAGGGCATGTGTGGTGAGCAGAGCTCAGCCTCCAGAAATGGAGACAGGTGGTGATTGCAGACTTTGCTGAGAATCTTGAAATATCCTAGGTAGGGAGGCATCTCTGGGCTTTTTTTCTGGGCTGCATCTTTAGAGTCTCCTTAGGTGACTCTAAAGGGGAGACTCAGATCTATGGATTCTAAAGCCTGGGACAATTTTGGAGGAGGTAGAGGGAATAGGGTAGAGGGCTACATTTCAGGGACAACTAAATCTGGCGTTGCAATATGTTTAGGTGTTTAGGAATTTATTTATTACAGTTCTGACTCACATCTCGTTTTGTATCAGGTTCCCGTCATTTTCTGGGTCTTCTGTTCCCAAATTATATTTCAGAGGAGTCAACTAATTCTCATACAGCACCCATGTGACTCTTCTTTTAAAATATTTATTTATTTTATTTTAATGAGAGAGAGATACAGAGGAAAAATATACATGGGCTAGGCTGGGGGGTGGGGAAGACCAGAGCACTGCTCAGCTCTGCTTTATGGTAGTGCTGGGGATTGAACCTGGGACCTGGGAACCTCAGGCATGATAGCCTTTCACATAACAATTATGCTATCTTCTCAGCCCCTGACTCTTCTTGTCATATGAAGAAACTTCCATTTCTTCCTCTTGAAGAATCTGCTGTCAATACTGTTCCGAGGAAACTTTCTGATTCCTCTCAGGCCCACTAATGCCTCTGAGATTAGGTACCTTGCTTCTGTGACTCCAGAGCAGTCTGTGCTTGGCTTTTTTTTTTTTTTTTCTAAATTAAATTTTAAAGAGAGAGAAATATAGAGAGGAAGATATAGAAAGATCAGAGCACTGCTCAGTTCTGGTTTATGGTGGTGCTGGGGATTGAATCTAGGGCCTCAGATCCTCAGGCATGAAAGTTTTTTTGTATAACCATTATGTTATCTCCCTAGTCTATTGACTTTTTTTTTAATAGCACTTTTCACATCTTTTGAGGTTGGTATATATTTTGCAAGACTATTGTGAGATAATATATGAAGTATTTGAGCTTGGCCCAGAGTGATTGCTTTTGTCATAAATATATAAGCTTGGAAGGAAGGAGCCTCATTTATGTAACACAATGCCTATAACAACTTTGGACACAGAGCAGACTTTTCATGACAGAATGAATGAACTGAATAAACTGGCTTACAGAATAGCAAGGGAAGGGGATGTGTATATTTTTCTTAACTACGTAGATACATATAAATAATAAGCACTATTCCTGGTATTTTTAGTGAGAAAAACGCTTTATTTAAAATAGGCTAGATATTTTCACTAGATTAAATCAAATACTCTACAAATGAGAATCTGAAATAAAAACAAAACAAAAAAAGAAAAAACAACCATGTAATACCAGTCAGGGACGTTCACCAATTCCTGTTTAATAATGTTTGGAGGAAATAACTTTGTAAATCTGAAGCTATGTGTCTTGGCCTAGGAAAGAACTTTCAAAGCAGTGTCACATTTCCTGGATATAACAGTGTCCTGCGTGTAAGAGAAATGCCATCATTGCCTGTGTAGACAGCAAGGTAATAGTGATTTTCAAATGCAGAGACCCTTAGACTTCTCTGATGTCATGAAATTATTTCTGAACCACAGAGAGAGTCAATATATTTTATTTGAATAGGAGGAAAGCAAGAAGGGAACCTGTGCTATTTCTAGCCACTTATATTTATTAATATATGCTTAACACTTTGAATGCCTTCTCTGCAGAAGGGTGATAACTGTTTTAGCAAAAAAGATACACTAGTAGGGCAAAGCAAGGGAGCTTGTGCATACAGAAAGGAGCTGCTATCCCTCTCCTCAGGGCTCCTGGAAGCGCCAAGCATCATGCATGACCTGGGGCTGCTCTTCCTTGTTTCCAGGCGTTGATGTTTCCTGAATGTCCATGGTTGTTGTGCTATCTGTGGTTGATTCCCCTTGGAGGTTCAGGGGTGTGGTCATATCAGCACCATAGGTTTCATAGACATCAGCTAATCCAGGGGTCATCAGAGGGTCAGCGGCTTCTGGGGTAATCTTGGATGGTTCTCTAATCAGTCCTGCAGGACCCATGGCCAGGCTGGGAATATTGTCCTTGGGGGAAGCAAGAAACCCTCCGAGGGCTTCAAGTGCTGCTGCCTCTTGAAAGAGAGCTGGGTTTTCAGGACTGAGCCGGTTTCTCTCAGGCAGGCGGGAGTGGTGAGGATCTCCTTCACCTTCTTTGCCTCCTTCTCCCTTCTCCTGACCTTTGGTTACAGCAGGGGTGTCAAATTCCACAGTGAAGTCCCCACCCTTGGGTGAATTCTGGTGCATCCTTCCAAAGTTGGGTCTCATTCCTCTAAATCCAGGAAACATGGCTCCGTAGGCCGTGGGGCCTTCTCTGCCTCCCTGCAAAAAAAAAAAAAAAAAAAAAAAAAAGGAAAAAAAATTACCAAAGTTGCCATTATCAGATTTTAGCTATACTTGCTCACATTCATCAAGACAACAAAACTAAATAACAAGGAACATAGATTTGGTTGACAGATTTTTTAAAGTATACTTTGTCACTTAACTATCTTTGAAATATAGGAGAAGGATGGTGTACTTTTGTTTTTTGGGCAGTGGGTGGGGAACAGGAGAGAATCCATTTTCCTGAGGGGAGGAGGCCCTTTGCCACAACTGGCTGGAAGGAGAAAAACAAAACTATAGACAAAAAAACAGTAGTTTAAATTTAAGAAAACTATTAAGACATTCAGGGAGATAGCATAATGGGTATGCAAAAGACTTCTCTGCCTGAGGCTCTGAGGTCTATGTTTTTATCCCCAGCATTACCATAAGCCAGAACTGAGCAGTGCTCTGGCTTCTGTGTCTCTGCCTCTTTCATCCATTAAAACAAACAAACAAACAAACAAATAAATAATTTTAAAAAGAACACCATATTTAGTTGAAATGGAGGACACCATCATCAAACAGAGACGGTCCATATCTACATTCGATGAAGGATGATTTAGAAGACTGTTAATATTAATTGTTTGTACTTTCAAATGGTTGAGTTAAACTTTATGCATGGTTTCCTTCTCTTCCTGTCTTCCTCCCTTTCTTTCCTTCTCTCTCCCCTATTTTTTAGGATGTACAAGAAAAAGGAATTTGATATCTCTGAAAGAACTGAAATATTTCCTGTGGGTAGTTCAAATTCTAGAGACAATTTTTCCTTTTTAAAATATTTATTTATTTATTCATTCCCTTTTGTTGCCCTTGTTGTCCTTTTTAAAAAAAAAATTTATTTATTTTCCCTTTTTGTTGCCTTTGTTGTTTTATTGTTGTTGTTATTGCTGTCATTGTTGTTGTATAGGACAGAGAGAAATGGAGAGAGGAGGGGAAGACAGAGAGGGGGAGAGAAAGATAGACACCTGCAGACCTGCTTCACCGCCTGTGGAGCGACTCCCCTACAGGTGGGGAGTTGAGGGATTGAACTGGGATCCTTACGCCAGTCTTGCGCTTTGCGCCATGTGCTGCTTTTTTTTTTTTTTTTTCAATTTCTTCTGTGAAGTAAAATTTTGGAACCAAAACATTAGACTCTTTATAGCAATCATGTGGGGCTTTGTGATCTGTGTACCTATATTGTCATTTCCTCACAACTTTGATGTTTAAAATTTGATCTTTGGTTTTCCCTTATGATTATTCTGGTCTTCCTAAAGGGTAGCAAAATATTTTCAAAATGAGGCCTCTTGTGGATAAATTAATTAATAAATCAGTATAAGATGATAATTAACACTTGAATATTTAACCAGTTGTGTGGGTGTTAGATATAACACTTTTCCCTCTTCTCTTTGTCCCAACTTTTTACTTCATCTCCTCAAGGGATAGCACTGGAAACCCCTGGGGGTTGGGTTAACTCCCATACCTGACCTTTCTCCCTCCCTTCTTTCTCCCCCTGACCTTTCTCCCTCCCTTCTTTCTCCCCCTGACCTTTCTCCCTCCCTTCTTTCTTCCTCTCTCTTTCTCTTTCTTTCTTTCTTTCTTTCTTTCTTTCTTTCTTTCTTTCTTTCTTTCTTTCTTTCTTTCTTCCTTCCTTCCTTCCTCTCTCTCTCTCTCTCTCTTTCTTTCTTTCTTTCTTTCTTTCTTTCTCTCCCTTCCTCCCTTCCCTCCCCCCCCCCCCTCTCTTTCTTTCTACCAGCTCAACTCTAGCTTCTGGGGTTTGAACATGGAACAGTTTGGTACCATAGTATGAAGGTCTTTCTGCACAACTACTATGCTCTCCTTCTTAACTCCCATTTTTTTCCCTCTCTCTTTTAGCTCTGTTACTTTAACACATAATTTGATACCAAATACTCTTGTATCTATCTTTTCCAATGATTACACTGTGGATTCCTTGAATAGGAACCTTATCTGATTTATCATGTCACCATAGTATCTTTGTATATTTACACACACATATAATATATATATTGAATATATATTCAACAATGTTGAGATGCCAGTCTTTTTTCAGTGGTAGGATTGGTGTGTATCTTATTAATTTGTTAGGATTACTAGCTGATAATGACATGCTAATGCAAGATATTTTTTGTTTTGCTTTGTGCTCAATCAGAGGTAACAGAAAATTGTGAGGGGGCACACTGGGTTAAGTGCACATAGTACCATGCTCAAGAACCCGTGTTTGAGCCCTGGCTCCCCATTTTCAGGGAGGAAGCTTCATGAGAGGTGGAGCAGGTCTGCAGATATCTATCTCTTTTCTTCTATATCTCCTTCTTCTCTCTCAATTTCTCTGTCTTATCTAATAAAATAGAAAGAAAAAAATGACTGCCAGGAGCAGAGGATTTGTAGTGTTAGCACCAAACCCCAGTGCTAAACCTGATGGAAAACAAAAATTGTGAGAAAAAAGAAAATTCTGAGGGAAAAGTCAAATGGCTTGAGTTCATTAATCTCACTTAAAAATTTTTATTTATTAATGAGAAAGATAGGAGAAGAGAGAGAGAGAGAACCAGACATCACTCTGGTACATATGCTGCCGGGGATTTTACTCAGAACCTCATGCTTGAGAGTCCAGAGCTTTATCAACTGCGCCACCTCCTGGATCCCTAATCTCACATTTTAAAGTTGTCATATGGATGGATAAGGATGATAGAGTAAGAATATACGTGAATTAATTTATTAATATACTTAACATTTTATAATTCTAAACTTGGTTTTTAATTTAAATATATTTTCAACTTGGTTAATGATATTTTCCCTTCTCATATTTTAATTTTGAGGCCCACCTGGTTTGCAGTGATATTGAATTTGTTGTAATGAGGGATTATATGGTCAGAGAAGGAGTGGGAACTCTGTAGCAATCATGTGTATCTTTTGTGATTGGATGTGTTTGCTATCTAGTGATGATGGCTTTACAAGATAAATTTCTCTTCTCCCCATATGAAGGAAACAGGACAAAGTCCTATGTTAGGATGGCTGTGACTCAGATAAGATGGTGTGGAAAAGTGTTGAAAATTTTGTGTACTGCATCATCAAAAGAAGCTTGCTTTTGCTATTGGAATGGAACGATCTGAGTTCCATGCTCCATATCCAGCTACTTCATAGGAAATATTGCATATAATTCAACATCTGTTATTGTTCTACTGACCACTATGGTAAGAGTTTGAAGACATTACTCACCGGCATTTCTTCTGAGCTCATGATGCCAAGTCTGCCAGGAGCATTCTGTTCAAAAGTAAATATTGTGTCATATTATGAAACAGCAGCCTTCAATTTGCTATTCAACACAGAATTAAAGGACACTGAGTTTTTCTTAAATTGTTGATACTAATGTTGCATCCAAGGGCAGAATAAACTGGAGGTGAGTCACTGAGTAAAGATAACTGACTTGGGTGGCTCAGATAAAAAGTTTATCTTTTCTTTAATGTCTGTGTGTGTCCCTAATTATCCCAATAGAAAGTGTAGCAGTGTGCCTCCTTACATTAAATATTAACTTATGCTTTCAGAGATTATGGGATATATTATGTGGAGCCTGGATTTTATATAATTTTAGTTCTCCCAATAACATTTAGTTTAAAATCATATTTTTATAGAAATGAACTTACCAATTGATTTGCTCCATAGGACATATAAAACATTCCGGGAAAGAGCTAAATATAAATACAATGATCATCACAAAATGCATTTTCCAATGGGAAAACTTTAAATTACAAAGAAATAGGATTAAAAAGCTTACAGAAGATGGCTTATTTTGTGGTACTGCTATTGGTCCCCGAGCTATCAAACGGGCTATTGGAAACAGCTGTAAATGGTAGAAAACAGAACAAATTATTCAGATCTATTTCAACACAGATGAACTTACTGTGAGAATACTTTCTGACAGCTATTTGAAATACATTTTCAGGTGGATTAGTATGAAAAATAATTATATGACATTTAAGAAGACAGTGAAACTTTTGGTCACACTTAATTTGAAGGGATAAATTAGGTTGTTTAAAAATTTCATTTCTCTTTCTTGTAATAAAGGAATTCCATGCCACCTCATCCCCCAGAACACATATCACTGAAATTTATACTTACAGATGTAATTTGTGGATCAGCAAAATCCATTTGTGGTAACTGCATCATAGGTAAATATTAGAATCACCGAACAGTCAAAATAGACAAAGTGAAGTGCATAGTCCCTGATTTGATTTTTGATAACAATAAAACAATCTAATTTTATTATTGGTACTTCAGAGTGTACCAGGTTGATCTGAATACTGGCTCCACCATTATTTTTTCAATAATACTAGGAAAAAATTTAAACTTTCAATGCATACCTTCTCTTTTTTAGTAAAAGGATAGCAATATCTATTTTTCTAGACTATTATCAAGATAATATCTCATTGAGATTAATACTTACAGATGGGCCTTGTGCATCAGCCAAATTCACTTTTGGTAGCTGTATTACAGATAAATATGTTAAAGTTAAGAGAGAGTAAGAATAGACAAAATGAACTGAATACTCTCTTATTTATGATTATGGTGAAACACTTTAGAATGAATTTTAGTTCCATTTAGTTTTGGGGGCGCAACCGAAGATATTCCAATAGCCTTTTCTTGACATAGCTCAAACCCAGGATTTGGGAATGGGGCAGATCAGTCACAGATTTACTGTATTCTGCAGAGCAGAAAGTAACAAATGAGCATACCAGTTTGGTTTGAATCTTGGCTCTGTCACTTAAATTTTGAGTAATACTAGGAATATTTTATAGCCTTTTGTATATGTCTTTTTTAAATATTTATTTTATTTATTTATTCCCTTTTGCTGCCCTTGTTGTTTTATTGTTGTAGTTATTGTTGTTGTCATTGTTGGATAGGACAGAGAGAAATGGAGAGAGGAGGGGAAGACAGAGAGGGGGAGAGAAAGATAGACACCTGCAGACCTGCTTCACCGCCTGTGAAGCGACTCTCCTGCAGGTGGGGAGCCGGGGTTCGAACCGGGATCCTTATGCCGGTCCTTGTGCTTTGCGCCACCTGCGCTTAACCCGCTGCGCTACAGCCCGACTCCCTTTTTTTTTTTTTTTTTTTTTTTAAGAATGACACTATCTACCTCTTTAGCATCTAGTCAACGTGGCAGCCCATTGAAATGGGTACTTACAGATGGGTCTTGTGGATCGGCAAACTCCATTCTTTGTAGCTGCATCACAGATAAATATTAAAATTACCAAACAATCTTTCATTGTATTTGTGATGATGATAAAATGGTCCAAAATTAATTTTCTTATTTTTACTACATCTCATAAGTGTATATCAAGTTGATTTGAACCCTAGCTTTACCACTATAGTTTGGTGTAAATACTGGGAAAAAAATTTTTAAACTTTTTAAAAATTGCTTTTCTTTTAAGAAATATTTTCTTTCAAAGTAAAGAAAAATATTTTCTTTACTTTGGATAGAAATAGAGAGAAGTTGAAAGAGAAAGGGGAGAATGAAAGGGAGAGAGTTGCAGCACTGCTTCACCACTCATGAAGCTTCCCCTCTGCAGGTGGGGACTGGGGGACTTGAACCCAGGCCCTTGCACACTGCAATGTATGCACTCAACTGGGTGCACCACCAACTGGCTCCAAAATTTTAACTTTTCAATGTATGTCCTCTTCTTTTTTAAAAAGGGTGACAATGTCCATCTTTCTAGGATTCTAGTCAATATGGTGTCTCATTGAGATTAATACTTACAGAAGGATCTTGTGGGTCAGTAAAATCCATTCTTGGTAGCTGCATTACAGATAAATATTAAAATTATCAGGCCACTGTTCATTGTATTTGTGATGATGATAAAACAATCTAAAATCAGTTTTCTTATTTTTACTATGGTTCTTCAGACTTTATCAATTTAACTTGAATTTTAGCTCTACCACTTTTTTGGGGTGCAAATCTGAGGAATTAAAAAATTTTTAAGTTATGTTTGGCTTCGTACGTTAACTCTCTTTTCAGTCACCAGGTTCCAGGTGTCATCAGGATGCCGGCCAGGCTTCCCTGGACTGAAGACCCCACCAATGTGTCCTGGAGCTCAGCTTCCCCAGAGACCCACCCTACTAGGGAAAGAGAGAGGCAGACTGGGAGTATGGACCGATCAGTCAACGCCCATGTTCAGCGGGGAAGCAATTACAGAAGCCAGACCTTCTACCTTCTGCATCCCACAATGACTCTGGGTCCATGCTCCCAGAGGGATGGAGAATGGGAAAGCTATCAGGGGAGGGGGTGGGATATGGAGAATGGGTGGTGGGAATTGTGTGGAATTGTACCCCTCCTACCCTATGGTTTTGTTAAGTAATACTTTCTTAAAGAATAAATAAAAAAAATTTTAAGTTAATTTAAAAAAAAATATTTTATTTATTTACTTATTTATTGTGGATAGAGATAGATGGAGAGATTGCTGCTTAGCCTTTTGGCTAAGATCAAGTGATAGAGACAGAGAGAAATAAAGGGGTAAGGGGAGACTGAAAGGGAGGAAGAGAGAGAGAGAGAGAGAGAGACACCTGAAACACTGCTTCACCACTCATGAAGCAGGTGGGGGTAGGGGGCTTGAACCCAGATCCTTGCACACTGCAATGTATGCACTCAACTGGTGCACCACTGCTTGGCTCCCAAATTTAAAATTTTCAATGTACACCTTCTTCTTATTTTTTTAAATAGTGATGGTATCTAACTTTCTAGGATTCTAGTCAATATGATGTCTCATTGAGATTAACACTTACAGAGGGATCTTGTGCATCAACAAAATCCATTCTTGGTAACTGTAACACAGATAAATATTAAAATTACAAGACAGAATAGACAAAGTGAACTGAATACTGTCTGATTATGATGAAACAGTCTAAAATGAATTTTCATGTGTATACTTCCATTTTGTTTTGGTGGTGCAATTCAAGATATTATAGCAGATTTTTATTTATTTATCTATTTTAAGTTAGTTAGGTTATTTATTTATTTATTGCCTCCAGGGTTACTGCTGGGGCTCAGTGCCTGCACTGCGAATCCACTGCTCCTGGAGGCCATTTATTTCCATTTTGTTGCCCTTGTTGTTACCCTTGTTGTTGTTGTTAATGTTATTGTTGCCATTGCTGTTGTTGTTGGATAGGTCAGAGAGAAATCGAGAGAGGAGGGGAAGACAGAGATGGGGAGAGAAAGACAGACACCTGTAGACCTGCTTCACAGCCTGTGAAGCGACCCCCCTGCAGGTGGGGAGCCGGGGGCTTGAAACAGGATCCTTACACTGGTCCTTGTGCTTTGCACCATGTGAGCTTAACTCATTGGGCTACTGCCCAGCCCCCTTTATTTATTTATTATTGGATAGAGACAGAAATTTAGGGCAGGGGTAGATAGAGGGAAGGAGACAGAGAGACATTTGCATTCCTATTTCATCACTCATGAAGCTTTCCTCCTGTAGGCAGAGTCCAGAGGCTTGAACCTGGGTCCTTGCACACTGTAATGTGAGCAGATAACCAGGTGCCTGGCCCCCTAAAACAGCCTTTTATTGACATGACTCAAGTACATGAGCTGAGAGATGGGGTAGGTCAATCATGAATTTGCTGTTTTTCAGAGTAGAATGCAACACACTTTGTAACCAGAGTGTGCCTGGTTGATTTGAATCCTGGATCTGCCATTTAATTTTTTGTGTAATGCTAGGATTAATTTTATAGTCTTCCTTCTCATGTATATCATTTCCCTTTTAAAAGGAAGATAATATTTACCTTTCTAGAATTGTAATCAAAATAGTAGCCCATTTAGATTTATACTTACAGATGGATCTTGTGGATCAGCAAAATCCATTCTTGGTAGCTGCATCATAGATAAAACTTAAAATTATCAAACAGTTAAACAATGTGAGCTAAATGCTCTTATTCGTAATTATATTAAAGCATTCTTTTAAAAATATTTATTTATTTATTTTCCCTCATTTTTATTGTTGTAGCTAGTGTTGTCGTTGTTGGATAGGACAGAGAGAAATGGAGAGAGGAGGGGAGACAGAGAGGGAGAGAAAGATAGACACCTGCAGACCTGCTTCACCTCTTGTGAAATGACTCCCCTGCAGGTGGGGAGCCTGAGGCTCGAACTGGGATCCTTACACGGGTCCTTGCACTTGGAGCCATGTGTGCTTAACCTGCTGTGCTACCTACTGCCTGACCCCATGTTAAAGCATTCTAAAATGAACTTCTCTGTTTTATTATTACTATTTCATAGTGTACCAGGTTGGTTTGAATCCTGGCTGTGTTATTTAATTTTTGCATCACACTAGGATAATTTGTAGTTTTCCTTCCAATGTATATCTTTTCCCTTTAAAAAAGGATGGCAACATCTACCTTTCTAGAATTGTAATTAAAATAGTAGCCCATTGAGATGTATACTTACAGATGGATCTTGTGGATCAGCAAAATCCATTCTTAGTAGCTGCATCATAGATAAAATTTAAAATTATCCAACAGTTAAACAGTGTGAACTGAATGCTCTTATTTATGATCATGTTAATGTATTATAAAATGAACTTCTCTTCTATTATTGCTATTTCAGGTTGGTTTCAATCCTGACTCTCTCATTTAATTTTTTTGCCTAGCACTAGGATAATTTTGTAATCTTCATTCCAATGTATAACTTTCCTCTTCAAAAAGGATGACAATATCTACCATTCTGGAATTGTAATCAATATTGTAGCCCATTGAGATTTATACTTACAGATGGATCTTGTGGATCAGCAAAATCCATTCTTGGTAGCTGCATCATAGATAAAACTTAAAATTATCAAGCAGTTAATGTGAACTGAATGCTCTTATTTGTGATTATGATAAAGCATTCTTAACTGATCTTCTCTGTTTCATTATTGCTATTTCATAGTTTACCAGGCTTGCTTGAATCCTGGCTCTGCCATTTAATTTTTGTGCAATAATAGGAATATTTTATAATCTCTAAGTGTTCTCCTTTTTTCCCCTCACAAAGGATAACAATATCCACCTTTATAAGATTGTAGTCAACATGATATGAGTCTTAAATAGTATCACTAGTTACATGAAACTTTCCTTTTCTGACTATTGGACTTCACATTATTTACAAAATATTTTTGCATAGGTTATCAGAGAAATAATGCAAAAGACAAGTTGAAGTGACAAGGGATCAGAGTCATCTCTTTGTTCTTCCAACAGTGGGAAAAAAAAAAATAGAATCCTGACTGGCTTCTCAGTCTGCCTTATTTCCTCTGTAAGCTTTCATATTTTTCAAATAAGAGACCAAGTCTTATAGCCACAGGGTCTTTTAGAATCCATGCTTCTAACGACAAAAGGTAGGAATGGGTGATTATGCTTTACTCCCGTGTGTCCACTGCTTAAAAACACATTGTGTTCTGCATGCATATTTCTGAAAGTTCTGAGTACTTGCTTTCTTTCTAGCTATTCTGATCTGATTCAGAGAAAGGGATTACCTCGGCTTCCTTCGGTGGTGTATCTGATGGTGCCACCTGCTGTTGAATCATTGGTCCCTCTGCTTGCTGCAAGGGTGGATGTCCCTGGTAAACCGGAAGCTGAGGCCCTCCTTTCTGGATTGTATTCTGGATGGCGGTTTCAACAGTGGGCAGGTGGAAAGGTTTCTGTCCTGGCTGGTGAGACTGCAGGGATGGCTGCGATGGGAGAGGTGGGGGATGCACAGGCAAAGAATATTCATACTGCAGAGAAATTTGAAAGGTGTGTCAGGAAGGGACTGCTCACTGAACTGTGGTGTCTAGAATTTGTAAAGCAAAAAGACTGGGGGAGCTTGCTACTTGGAAAGGAGTCTAGGGGACTTTTCTGGGAATTAGTTTCTATCAAGTCAGTGTTCCTTAGGAGGTCTTGTGCATGTCTGCCTCTGCTACTTCCTCTGGGACAATCACACTATTCAAGAAGATGGGGAACTGTGTAGACTTTCCTGTAGAATGAGTTTTCTTTTTTCCTTTGGGTTCGTATCACTGCTTCCATGCATCCCTATTTTACTCACTGGATTACAACTATTTTTTTTATTATAAATTTTTTTTTCTCCCCAGGTAACTGAGAGAGAAATATATGCCAAATTTATCTTTTAGCCTGACACACAGTAGACTACATATATCTGAGGTAATAAAAAGTGAATGGGTAATTAAATAAAATACCAAACATATTCCTGCACTACAGGCTTCCTTTTGGAAACAGTCATCAAGTGGAGAAAGAAGCATTAGTCTAATTTCCTGTCCCATAACATGTGGCTTGGCTGGCATACTACTAGCTGTGGGAAGTGCTAAGGAAATAAACATTGCTTTTAAGACAATTGTGTTTTGTTTCTCATCTTAAAAATTTCCTGTGAAGAATGAGTCCTTGCATTTGAACTCATCTGGAGGATTCCCATACTTGCAGGGGAGTCTCCCCAGTCACCACCTCTTCAACCACTGCTCTTCTCTAAACACCTATGACCTTTATTACTTCTACTTCACAGTTTAGCACTTTGTAATGTGCTACTTTGTCTTGTCTACACATCAACCATGGAATGTTGTGTGTCTTGGAGTCATTCTTATTTATTAGATTCTAAACTTTGAATTCACTTTATTTTAATTTCTTACTAGTGACTTAATAATGGTTTACAAGATGATAAGATTACAGGGGTATAATTCTGCACCACACCCACCACCAAATTGCCTCTTCTCTACTCCCACACTCACCAAATTTCTCACAAAGTTAGAAGTCATTTTTAAATATCTTCCTTTTCATTCTTTATAATTTTGTTTATGTATTTATTAGACACCTAATGAATAATGGCTAAATGATTGACATATTCCTTGACATTGGTAGAGTTCATGATACTTTAGCCAGGATGGTTGGTATTATTTTAAATGTGCCTTTGAATAATATGTTAGGGCATCTTGATTAAAAGGAAATATACTCAGAATACAGCCTGATTATTTATTGTCATTACTGATATCTTTAACATGAGTCTCTTATTTGGGAGACCATATGCCCCTATTTGAAATAAATATACAATGTGTTAGATTTTCCAAATTAATTTTAGGTTTTGATTTTATTGTTATCTGAGTAACTTTTTGTTCACTATCATTATTAACTTGTGGGTAGTCTATGACAATGTGGAAAAGGCAAGAAGAGGAAGATTTTAAAGCCTGAGTTTCAAATGTATTGATAAGGCAATTAACTTACCTGTTGAGTTTCATGCTCTCTTGGTCTCATCCATGGGAAAGAAGGATTCGGTGGGAGAAGGCCATTCATCCACAGTGAATTAAATGATTTCCCAAAACCAAATCTTGAATACTAAAGACATGGGTGAGAAAACTCATGTTTATATTTCAGTATAGCTTCAATTTGATTCTTTCTTTCTCTCCTTCCTTCCTTCCTCCCTTTCGGCTCTCTTTCTCTCTTTTTTTATGTACAGCAAATCTAGAGGCAGCAAAGGTGAAGGTGATGCTGGTTTACTTGAAATGGTAAGTGCTTTCTTCCAACAGAATTGTATTTCATTCTGAGTCAGACTGTAATGTGCTCCAAAACTTGTTTGTGGTTTAATTTCTTAAGCACTTATATTTTCCTCAGTATAATAAAATGAATAATACAAAAATAATTTTTCCTACTCAAGAAAATTATTATTGCTTTTATTTTCCTTTATTATCCCATCTCAGGATCTTGCTTTAGGTCATCTCATTATGTCTTTGTTCTCCAAGTGTTTTGGGTATGGTCTAATCACAAACAAATTTTATTAATGATAATGATGCTTCTAATGTTACTAGGGGAGGTTGTTTTGGGATAAGTTGAGTCTGAAAAAATTTTGAAGTTCTCAGGAGTTATAGCTAAACAGGAAACATGCTATAGCTATTATGAACCCCTCATATGAATGCTTATAACTCTACTCTTTACAGTGAAGAATATTTGACAGTAACCTTACCTGAGAAAGCATGTTTAATCCCTGCAAACTTCCCAATTGTCTCATTGTCTGTTAGGAAAAAAAGTGAGTTGTTTACTACATGTGTTCCTTTTCTGTGTGACACAACTGACTTCTCATCATATGGCACTAATAGGAAAAAGCTTGAGTGCTTTGAATTGAGTTTATGGCAGAAACTAAGAAAACAAATTACTTAGTGAAAATTTATATAATACAGATATTTATAACTTCAAGTTACCATGATATGATTTAATTTTGAAAAGTCTTTGAGAAGTGTGAAACATTGTAAGTATACTGATAAGTCAGAATTTTCTATTGGTATGTTCAGACATTTCTGTTTTGCTAAGATTTGTGAAACAGATTGTGTATAGTAATGAGAACTATATTAAGACAGATATAAGTTATGCAGCAGACAATATAGTACAATGATAGTGCTATTACAGGGGTTCTTATGAACAACGACATTTTATAAGGTGAAATTTCTTAATGAGAACTTTATCATGTAAAATACTGTAAGGAGGGACACTATGAATTTAGAATAATGTTTTAATACAATAATTGTATCAGCATATATATATATATATATATATATATATTAAAGGTTCTGATGGATGAAAAAGCTGTGAAACTGCAGTAAAATTTGTTTTTTCTTTTAATATTTATTTATTCACTTTTGCTGCCCTTGTTTTATTGTTGTAGTTATTATTGTTGTTATTGATGCCATTGTTGTTGGATAGGACAGAGAAATGGAGAGAGGAGGGGAAGAAAGGGGGGAGAGAAAGATAGACACCTGCAGACCTGCTTCACCGCCTGTGAAGTGACTCCCCTGCAGGTGGGGATCTGGGGGCTTGAACCGGTATCCTTATGCTGATCCTTGCGCTTTGCACCACGTGTGCTTAACCTGCTGCGTTACCGCCAGACTCCCAGTAAAATTTTAAGATGGAGTTCTAGCTTCACAGAATTCTAGCTTAGATGTCACAGGCTTCTATAAGATTGCGTAAAAGGGTACCCTCTGTATTCTAAGAAACCAGAGAAACAGTTCACTGTTTTTCTCCTGCCTAGGATGTAACAATGTGAAGATTATATGTAAAAACTCCTACAATACATACCTCAAGGCTCAGACTGGCCATGCCTGGCATCCCAGGCTGCTTAGGAAACACCTAAATGAAAATAAAAGTAATTTGAGTTCTTTTTGCTAAGAAACTCCCTTGCAAACAGAAAAGAGAAAACAACCTCAGTCCATCCAGAAGGGTTAGTGGAGAAGCCACAATGCTGATAACAGAAATAACTTGAACTTTTGGACAGATAAAGAGTAATTTAGGGAATTAACATAATGCTTAATAGTTTGCTCCAATATGAATCATAGCCTCCTCACTGAATCTTAATGCTGTTAATGTTGCTTCAGAAGCCAAAAAATTAAAAGCTACATAGAAAATAAATAAGGGGCTAGGTGGTAGCACAACTGGTTGAGCGCACATGTTGCAATGTGTAAAGACCCAGATTCGAGTCCCCAGTCCTCACCCGCAGGGGGAAAGCTTTGCAACTGGTAAAGCAGTGTTGCAGGTGTCTCTCTGTCTCTCTCCTATCTCTATCATCCCCTTCCTTCTCAATTTCTGGCTGTCTCTATCCAATAAATAAATAAACAGGTAATAAAATTAAAAAAAGAAAATAAATAAGTAAAATAAAGTAACAAAATGAAAACCTTTCCAGGTGAGCTATTACGCTGGGCTTTCTCACTTTTATGTAAGTAAAATCTTACCCTCTAAGTCATGGTGTGGATTTCTCCAAATAAAAATGGATAGAGAGGAAGGACAGCAAATTGTCTCAGACAGATTCAATTATACAGCAAACTGCATTTTAATTTGTTTTTTTTTTTTCCTCCAAGAACAATGCTCAGCCCTGGCTTATGGTGAGGGCGATTGAACCATGGACCTCAGAGACTCAGATCTTAGTCTCTTTGCATAACTATTATGCTATCTTTCCTGCCCAAGTATACTTTACTTTCTGTCTACTCAAAATCATGCATTAGAGAACACGATTCACATAAATGTGTACAGACAGAGACATATTTCTTGTGCCAGAATTAAAGGAGAACAATTTATTTGACAGGTAGTCAGCTGGCAATCATAAGCACCTGCTCTGGTGGACTGATTGACACAGGTATGGATCCTTCAGGGTTCCAAGGGTGTTAAGATAATAGATTGACAGTAGGTGGTCGGTGCTCATCCTAATGTAAGTATCATATAAGATAAGGTAGGTGACAGTTTCAAGTTTTATTTCATTTAAAATTCATGTTGAATGATGGGATAGAAACTATTTTTATTTGTAGCACTGAGATTTTCATACCTTCTTGAAAAACACTTAAACTCAAGCATCTAACCCTTTTTCTCAAGAACTACATTTGTATGAGAGCTTTTCAATTTATGATTAAATGGATCAACTGTGGGATTATTCCCTTAATAATGAGATATATGTGATTTTTTTTTTGCCTCCAGGGTTATTACTGGGGCTTGTGCCTACACTACAAATCCAGTGCTCCTGGAGGCTGTTTTTCCCATGTTGTCGCCATTGTTTTTATTGCTGATGTTATTGTTATTGTTGTTGTTGGATAGGACAGAGAGAAATGGAGAGAAGAGAAGAAGATAGAGGGGGGGAGAGAAAGATAGACATTTGCACACCTGCCTTACTGCTTGTGAAGCGATCCCCTGCAGGTAGGGAGCCGGGGGCTCGAACTGGGATCTTTATACTAGTCCTTGTGTTTCGTGCCATGTGCGCTCAACCCTCTGTGCTACCGCCTGGACCCCTATATGTAAAACTTTTTAAAAATAATTTTAGAGACATTTTCTCTCTCTGTTTTGGTTTTATAGTGGTAGCCAGTAGTTGATATTAAAACTGTTCTGTAGTATTGCGGAGACCACACATTTTTTTTTTTTTTGCCTCCAGGGTTATCACTGGTGCTCACTGTGAGTCTACATTATGAATCCACTGCTGGTGGCCATTTTTTCAATTTTATTGGGTAGGACAGAGAAAAACTGAGAAGGGAGAGGTAGAGAGATAGAGAGATGAGGGGATGATAGATACAAGCAAGCCTGCTTCACCACTCGTGAAATGGACTTCCTGCAGGTGGGGAATGGGCATTCAAACCTGAATCCTTGATCTAAGTACCATATATGTTTAACCAGGTGCGCCACCACCCAGCCCCCCAAAATCTATCTTCATATGAATTAAACAAGACTTATACATTTTCCTTAGGCTATTTAAAATATATTTTTCATATTGAAAGATTATATTTGACTTATCATTCTTTGCAGTGTAAGACTACCATCTCAGCAATTATGACTTCCAGCTCGGTCTGTATAAGATTAGTGGGTTAATTTAGTTGAGTCCATACAATGTCTATTACTCCCTCCCCCCCAAAGAGTCTGACTTACCGGTACTGCGGAACACATTTCCAGGAGGTACAGGATCAATATCAGGTCTTTCATTTTGAAAAGTGGATCTGAAACAGAGTTGCATTGGAGAATCAAATCAAATGAACTTGTATTTCAGAGTGGTTAGAAGATAATAGTTTAAATGAACAAACTCTGTTCTTCGGAAACAAAGAATGGCTAACTATCACTGAAATGCTGATTTACCTTTGTAAATTTTTGGAAAAGAGTTGACAAGCAATTAAACAATGCCTAAATATTTGCATGTTGAATTGTTCTGTAACTGAAATGAAAATGTAGGAACAGCCTTCATGCATATTTCTTAAATGGTGAGTTTCATTTTGCCAAATAAACTATAGAATTAAAAATTCTGTTCACTGTGTAAAATTTGTGCTGTTCATTATTAGTCACAGTAGTTTATACTTTGCTTCTCTCCAGTGCAAAATTTAAAATGCACTTGAAGTATAATGCAACCAACAATCACTCACAACAAACCTTTATTTGTTGACATATGGAGTATAGCAGACTTTGTTCAAGTTATTTAGATAACTGTGCCAAAACTTAATTTTCCAATAATAAGAAACTGAATATCTTTGTTTCTTTTGAAATCAGTGGAAAATAAGTCTTAAATGTTTTTTTTCTCTTTACAGAATGAATTATTTAAAAAAAAATGTAGTCTGTAAGTTAAAGTGATGGCACAGAGAGATCAGTCTAGTCAAGAAATGTGCTCATCTTTTGAAACGTTTTAAAGTAGGCGCTGTCACTAATAATTACACATATGCTTTCTCTTAGCTGGAAGGGTTTTAGGCATGTGTTCTCTAGAACACGACAGTGTTTTATAATAAACTTCAGTTTTTGGTGACAAGTGAAGATAAATTCTCTTTATAAGAGAGGCCTGGAGATAGAAAAAAAGAACTTACAGGAATCACATGGAAATCATAAAATCACATTTTACCTTCAATGCTGGCATGCACTGTGTTCTCAGGGCCTGGTGATGCCAACCAAGATAGTTCTAAGAAAAGAAGATTGAAAGTTTTTTCGGACTGTGCCTAGGACTTGCTCTGTACCTCTCATTCAGGCAAGACCTGAAACCCTTATTTAAAGTGCCAATCCACCAATCAAAGTGAAGCAAAATGAGATTGCTCCTGCAATTAGCCCACACCCTTTTATTGCATGCGAGTACATTGGCCCGGTAGAATCTCATCATTTTTAATTGTAACTCAGGCCCTGTATTTATTCCGAGAACTCGATTATAGGAAAGGTAGTAAAGGAATAATGAACACAAACTCTGAAGACAATCATTTTGGTGGGCTGGGGGGTACTATATGCAAAATAGGTGTGAAATAAACCATTATTTGCTTTGTATGTTTTTTTTTTTTAATCTGCAGTTCCCAGTGCAAACATTATCAAGTTTTTGGTATTTATGTTTATTGTGGTAACAATAACTTCCTCCCTCTCCCTCCCCCCTAACCTTCCTCCCCCTCTACCCCCCCCCATACACCCAATCTAGAAGGAAACACTAAGATAACTGCTGGGTTTGAGTTGGAGGGTGAAGATATTAAACAATGAATGCTTTCTTTTTCTCCCCTCCCTGTTTTGTTTCTTTACATCACATATTGAATGAGGTCATTTCTGTGTTTGTCTTTTCCTAATTTATTGAATTTACCACAACCCCCTGCAATCCAACGCATGATGTCACAAAAGACAACAATATTATCTTTTCTTGTAGCTGAGAAGTATCATATCATGCTGTCTAGATGTACCACAATGGAAGTTTGTACATTTTTGACCACCCTTATCTAACACAAACCCTCTTTGCTAGCTATAAATATGATCTTTTTTTTCCAATGAGTTTGATCTGCTTTTTTAAAATCAGAATTTCCTATGTATTTTTACCTAGATATTTTCATATCTGAATGTAATAGACCAGAGAGAGTTTAATTTTTTGCAAGAGGTTTCAGTGGAGCCTTCTGAAAGAATCACTTCAGGCAATATCCCTTTTTTGGGGCAAAGGACCTAAATAAGTATATTGGAGAAGGAAGAATATGGGATGATCTCATTCATAGAAGTTGAAAAATAAGAACAGAAGGGAAAACACAAAACAGAACTTGGACTTGGAGTTGGTGTATTGCATCAAAGTAAAAGACTCTGGGGTGTGGCGGAGGGGACACGTCCTGGAACATGATGGCAGAGGAGGACTTAGTGGGGGTTGAAGGGAAGTGTGGAAAACTGAGAAATATTACACATGTACGAACAACTGTATTTTACTATTGACTGTCAACCATTAATCTCCCCAATAAAGAAAAAAAAAGTATATTGTCCATGAATGAATAAAATTGGCAGTCACACACCAGTTCATCCTTTGGGTAGACCCACTTTCAAACATTTAGTATCAAGTTAGGTTAGTAAATCATCTTTGTGCCTGTTAGTATGCTAACATCAACATGGGTGGGTTTTTCTCCATGAGCAGTTACAAGCCTGTTGGATGTGTATTGAATAACCACTTTTGTTGCTTCTCTGCCCCCTCCTTGTCTTTCCAGAGGTGTGATCTCAGAGGTGGTAGAAATGAGCATTTAAGATTAGTTTCTTCAGAAGGGATGAGTCAGTATATACTTTAGGGAAGTAGGGATCATGTCAATTATAGGAAACACTGAGACAACTAATATTTTGGGAGAAAGACATCCCTACAACTCAGTGAAGGTTAAACTCTTTAAATAATGTTATCTGGGAACCTGCCCCAGAAAAAACACCATTTCCCATTACAACATAATCATTTAAAAATATGTTATTATGGGGGTCGGGCGGTGGCGCAGTGGGTTAAGCGCACGTGGCGCAAAGCGCAGGGACTGGCGTAAGGATCCCGGTTCGAGCCCCCGGCTCCCCACCTGCAGGGGAGTCGCTTCACGGGCGGTGAAGCAGGTCTGCAGGTGTCTATCTTTCTCTCCCCCTCTTTCTGTCTTCCCCTCCTCTCTCCATTTCTCTCTGTCCTATCCAACAACAAAACAACGTCAACAATGGCAATAATAACCGCAAGAGGCTGCAACAACTAGGGCAACAAAAAGGGGGAAAAATGGCCTCCAGGAGCGGTGGATTCATGGTACAGGCACCGAGCCCAGCAATAACCCTGGAGGAAAAAAAAAGTTATTATTTATTTTATATTAACGGGAAATACAGAGAGAAAGACAGAGAAAGATCAGAGCACTGCTTAGCAATAGCTTAGGTGGTACTGGGGATTGAACCTGGGACTTCAGGGCCTCAGGCATGAGAGTCTTTTGGGCAGTTTCTCCAGCCCAACAGAACCATTTTTAGCATGCAAAGAAATAAGGAATGTGGATCTTCCATCTTCTGCACTCCCCAAAGAACTTTCATCCATACTCTCAGAGGAATAATGAACAGGGAAGCTTCCAATGGAGGGAATGAGATAGGGAGTTCTGATGGTATGAACTGTGTGGAATTGTACCCTTGTTATCTTACTATTTTTTAATTGTTATTAAACCCCTATTAAAGAAAAGAAAGGCAGAGAAAACAGGACTGTAGGAAAACAGGCAAATATATATATTTGTCATCCCATATCTGTGATGTTGGGAGAACTAATGTAGCTTCCATTGGAGGGAGAGGGGACACAGAACTCTGGTGGTGGGAATGGTGTGGAATTGTACTCCTGTTATAATTAAAAAATATATTTTTATTATCTTTAGTTATTGGAAAGTAATAGCCAGGTGGTCCGGGAGGTGGTGCAATGGATAAAGCATTAGACTCTCAAGTATAAGGTCCCGAGTTCAATCCCTGGAGCATATGTACCAGAGTGATGTCTGGTTATGTCTCTCTCTCTCTCTTCCTATCTTTTTCACTAATGAATAAATAAAATCTTAAAAATAAAGAAAGTAACAGCCAGAAATAGAGAAGACAGAGGGAAATAGAGAGAGAAAGAGGCAGAGAGACACCTGCAACACTGCTTCACCACTTGCAAAGCTTTCCCCCTGAAGATGGGGACAGGGGACTTGAACCTGGGCCCTTGCACATTGTAGCATGTACACTCAACCAGGTGTGCCATCACTTGGCTCCTTGGTTTATAATTTTGTAAATCAATATTAAATCACTAATAAAAATTTAGAAAAAGGAAATAAGGAATATGGACATGTTTTATAAATATCAAAGTGTTATTGAAATGACAACAAGCATGTTTTTTTCCTTCTCTCACTCTTTCCTTCTCTAGCTCTATTCAGTCCTGCTCTGTGCTTTTCAAGCTCCATCATTTCTTTGAGATTCAGTTTCTTTCTCTGTAATAAAAAGATGATCATTTTCTATATTACATGCTTGTTTTGGTGATTTGTTAAGAAGAAGAAGATGCAGCACTGTATACAGTGGGTATTCAATAATTGAATCAGGTAACTTTTTTTTGGGAGAAACTCCATGAAACAGGGAACCACAAAGGAAGTTAATTCCAGGAGTTTTACAAAAGGTGGAGGACTGAACTAATGGAAAGTCCCTCCCCCTAAATGGAAGTTGATTCTGAATCCATGGAATTAAGCCTCCCAGTTGACTGCTAAGCAGGGAAATGGTTTGTATGTGTGCTTTTCTGGTTTATGAAGATGATCAGGAAGCTCTGATAATAATATTTTAGTTTGATATGTATGTTCTGTTTGCTCTTATGCCAAATCTAATATATGTTTTGTTGATGCTACTTTTAAAAAAAAGACATATGTATTTATTTGTGAAGGTGGAGGAGGAGGGGGAGGAAGGAGAGGTGGAGGAGGAGGAAAGAAACTGAGCAACACACTGGCACATGTGATGTCAGGGATCAAACTCAGAACCTCACGCCTGCAAATCCAATGCTTTAGCCACTATATCACTTCCTGGACTGCTGCTTCTAGATCAAAAAAATCTTTTATACTAAATCTTGGATTATCATTTCCCAGATATTCATCTGTTAATTCCCTTCTCTTTCCAATTTCCTATAGACTAAAACAAAATTCTTTAAAAAAATATTGCTTTCAAGGGGTGGGTGGGTGGTGGCACACCCAGTTAAGCACGTACATTACCAATGCATGAAGATCTGGGTTCGAGCCCCCACCTGCAAGGGAAATACTTCATGAGTAGTGAAGGAGGTTTGCAGGTACCTCTCTTTTGAAACATTTTACTCCCTCCTTGAGATGATAACATAGAAGTTGACTCTATAATACTATCTTTATTAATAGCAATTCAATATTAATTCATAAAATTACATGTCAACAGGGGTATAACTCCACACCAGTCCCTCCACCAGAGTTCTGAATCCCAAGTTCCTCCATTGCAAACCTCTGCGGTTCTCCCAAGGTTGCAGACATAGGTTAACTATCATTTCTACAACTCTCTGTTTACATTTGTATGTAATTGCTCCCTTTTTCTTCCAGGTCCCTTCCTCTCTTCCCTCCCAAGCCACACAAAACCCTATTACTACATCCAAATATCTCTCCCCTTTCTGTCCACTTTCTCTGGGACCTGATGGAGCTGGAGTTCAGAACTCTCTTACCCTCTTCCTCCTATCACTTCTCCTATGGATCAAAGTTGTTTTTGGGGTGCAGAAGGTAAGAGTTCTGGCTTCTGTAATTGCTTTTCCACTGGACATGAGCATTAGCAGGTCAAACCATACCCACAGTCTGTCTGTCTTTCTGTATTGGGGTAGGGCTCTGGAGAGGTGAGGTTCTAGGACACATTGGTGAGGTCATCTGCTCTGAGAAGTCAGGATGGAATCATGGTAGCATCTGCAACTTGATGTTTGGAAGGTGGTAGGACATAAGGTGAGACAAAATGGTTAATGAATGGGAACCAAAAAGTAGGAATAGAACAGAAGAGATTAGGGGTCTTAGGATAGAAGAAATCTAAAAAGTCCATTTTAGGCATGTTTCTAGTGGCCCACAACTATGTTAATTTTGCTTGAGTTTGATAGCTAGCTTGAAGTTGGGTAAAAATATTATCTGAGAAGATGGTGTCAGAGCAGAGAAAAGGGCTAGAAAGTTGGATTAGGGCAGGGAGTAGCCCCCATTCTTGAAAAACTTCTGTGGATAGAATTAACT
The DNA here is from genome assembly GCF_950295315.1 of Erinaceus europaeus. Classification (NCBI taxonomy): domain Eukaryota; kingdom Metazoa; phylum Chordata; class Mammalia; order Eulipotyphla; family Erinaceidae; genus Erinaceus; species Erinaceus europaeus. The sequence goes on along the minus strand of NC_080164.1, from coordinate 121,099,749 downwards.
ATTTACCTCCATCCACCCAGTCCAGGGTCCATATATATTTATATTTAGCACCAGAGCCTGTGTAACCTCTTGAGTCCCTATTGGTCTGAGCTTGTAGCTCATGGTCACAGCTGGAAACAGTGCAGGCTGCACTCATTTCAGGACCAATCTTCTTTGAGTGGCAGGGCAGGATACCCAGTCTCCCTTTGGAGACTGGAGCAGTCCCTATGATCACTGCCTTATGGTGAGGGCAAGGTCCCGAGAGGGCCCAGAAGAGGGCTTGTGATTATGTTCCTGATATAACTGACCAGTGGTGGTGCAGAGAGGGATCCATTAAAGGTCTAGGTTCATCATATTTGCACGGGAATCCAAGGATTCCCTGACTAGGTAGGGCCCCAGATGGTGAGGTGGTACGGTATTGACTAAAAGGGCCATTATTAAGTGAGCCTTTCTCTTAACCTTATCCAACTTCTGTAGTCCTCTCTTTGATGACCTTAGACTTTCTCCTAGTTGTTTAAGCATTGAGTGTCATTTGTTCATCCCAAACAGAATCAGTTTTTTTGGGACCTGTCTTCTTTGATCCTTTCTCTTAGATTGCTAAGCTAATTTGGTCTAAGTCTAATTGATTAGAGAATTTATGATGCCTTCTTTGGGCACTACAACTAGATTCCAGGTTTATTAGGTCTAAGTCTAATCATCAAGAACTATTGAATACTATTACTTTGAGTTATATAGTTGCCCCTAGCTTATGGCTACACAAAGTCTTTTTTGCCTCCAGAGGTATCTCTGGGCCTTGGTGCTTGTACTACAAATCCACTGCTCTGGCAGCCATTTTGTTTTTGTTGGATAGCTCAGAGAGAAATTGAGAGAGTAGGGGAAGACAGAGACAGGGAGAGAAAGATAGACACCTGCAGTCCTGCTTCACCACTTGTGAAGTGATCCCCTGCAGGTGAGGAACTGGGGGCTCCAACCAAGATCCTTATGTAGGTACTTGCTTCTTACTATTTGTGCTTAACCTGGTGCACTACTGCCTGGCCCCCAGGTGTCTCTCTTTTTCTCTCCCTCTCAGTCTCTCTCATCCCCTCTCAATTTGTCTTTCTCTTTTCAAATTAAAAAAAAAAAAAAAGGGAAAATGGTCACCAGGACTGGTGAATTTGTTGTGTAGTCACTAAGACCCAGTAATAACCCTGGTGGCAATTTAAAATAAAATAAAATATTGGTTTCAGAATTTTACTCGAGTGTTTTTTTCTTATTTTTTGATAATATTTTTTAAGTTTTTATTTATAAAATGGAAACACTGACAAGACCATAGGATAAGAGGGGTACAACTCCACACAATTCCTGCCACCAGATCTCCATATCCCATTCCCTCCCCTGATAGCTTTCCTATTCTTTAACACTCTGGGAGCATGGACCCAGGGTCATTATGGGGTGCAGAAGGTGGAAGGTCTGGCTTCTGTAACTGCTTCCCTGCTGAATATGGGTGTTGGCAGGTCGATCCATACTCCCAGCCTGTCTTTTTCTTTCCTTAGTAGGGCAGGGATCTGGGGAGGTGGGGTTCCAGGACACATTGGTGAGGTCATCTGCCCTGGGAAGTCAGGTTGGCATCATGCTAGCATGTGGAACCTGGTGGATGAAAAAGAGTTAAGAGTGGTCTGGGAGGTGGCGCAGTGATAAGGCTTTGGACTCTCAAGCATGAGGTCACGAGTTCGATCCTCAGCAGCACATGTGCCAGAGTGATGTCTGGTTCTCTCTCTCCTCCAATCTTTCTCATAAATAAATAAAATCTTAAAAAAAGAAAAAGAAAAAGAAAAAGAGTTAAGATAGAAAGCTCAGCAAATTGTTGACTAATCATGAACCTAAAGCCAAGAATATTGCAGATGGAGATTTGGGGGTTTCTGTTTTGGAAAAAGCTAGTAGGTCTGTTTTAGGTATATTCCAAGGGGTCCATGACCCAATTAGTTTTTGCCTGTGCCTGACATCTAATATGCAGGTGACCTAAGCTATTGTCTGGGGGGGATGGTGTCATAGTTAGAAAAAAGACCAGAAAGCTGGTTCAGGGAAGAGAGTAGCTCCCAATTATAGGAAAAGTATATAAATATTGTTAAGTGTAAACCCCATTGATCTGATCTGGGACCTATAGTCAGCACAGGAGCCTATGTAACCTCTGCATCCCTGTAGGTCTGAGACATGGTCATGGCTAGGAACATTCCAGGCTGCGCCAATTTCAGGACTCATCAACCTCGGGTGATAGGCAGAGTATGCTATCCAACCTCCTTTCAGGGAATGAAACACTCCCTACCATTGTTGATTCACATTGAAGGCCAGGTCTGATAGGGGCCTACAGAGGGGTCCATTACGTTGTTCCTGATGGAGATGACCAGTGACAGTGGTGAGAGAGATCTGTTAGAGGTCTAGGCTCATCATGTCTGTGTGGAATCCCCGGACTCTGACTAGGGCCCCAGGTGAATATTAATATTAATATTTTTTATTTATTTTATTTTTGCCTCCAGGGTTATTGCTGGGGCTCTGTGCCAGCACTATTAATCCAGTGCTCCTGAGGGCCATTTATTTTTTTATTTTATTATTTTAAAAAATATTTTATTGGTTAGGACAGAGAGAAATTGAGAGGGGAGGGGAAGCTAGAGAGGGGGAGAGAAAGATAGACACCTGTAGACCTGCTTCACCGCTTGTGAAGTACCCTCCTCCTCTGCCCCCACAAGTGGGGAACTGGGGGTTCCAACCAGGATCCTTGAGCAGGTCCTTGAGCTTCATACTATGTACACTTAACCCGGCGATCCACTGCCTGGCCCCCTTCTTTAACATTATTTTTATTAGTGATTTTACAAATGTTTTACAAAATTATAATATCGCATGGGTGTAGTTTTACATCACATCCCTTTCAAAGTTCTTGCCCCCACCCAATAGTTCTCACAAAGCCTGAGAGATAGATGAGTAAATAAAAAGTTTTTTAAAAAAATATTTATTTTATTTATTTATTCCCTTTTGTTGCCCTTGTTGTTTTATTGTTGTAGTTATTATTGTTGTTGTCGTTGTTGGATAGGACAGAGAGAAATGGAGAGAGGAGGGGAAGACAGAGAGGAGGAGAGAAAGATAGACACCTGCAGACCTGCTTCACCGCCTGTGAAGCGACTCCCCTGCAGGTGGGGAGCCGGGGTTCGAACCAGGATCCTTATGCCGGTCCCTGTGCTTTGCGCCACCTGCGCTTAACCCGCTGCGCTACAGCCCGACTCCCAATAAAATGTTTTTTTAAAAAAATTCTTTTGAATTTATTTTATTTTATTAGATTATTTATTTTATTAGATTACTAAGACCATAAAGTAAACTTAAACCTCTGACAATAATTAGCCAAAATAAAATTTCAGTTCACCTTTATAATCACATTTCCTAATGACTGAGTACCTTGACACAGTAATAATTATTGTAATAAGTTGAAGTTGTTTTCATTTTACTTCTGGTAAACAGTTTTGGCTACTTGTATTTCATTTTACTTCTGGTAAACAGTTGGTTAGAAAGTGATCAAAACAGACTATTCCAAGTTCACATAGCTGGACTTCTTAAGATATTCTGCTCTGACATGCAGGTTATTCTGAGCTGAGCAAAAGGCAGGTTTTGGAGATTAAGGAAAGATCTTGCCTTTCACTGAATCTTTTTGCTCTTCCCCTAATTAAAGAAGTGATCATTGCTCCCTTTTATCACTTACAAGAAAGTAGCTTGTGGGAGTTATCATCTGGGTATAAGTTTATCCTTAAACACATCCTTTGTAACTTAAGAACCCATCTTTATCTTAAGAAAAAAGATGAAGTCATCCCATCCTTGTCATGGAAAGTTCCACCCTCCTCTTTTCTCATTACGTTCTTTGGTTTAGGATCTAAACTCTGCTCTCCTTGACTGAAATCTGCACCTGCAGTCATTGTAACTCTGGTGTATGCTGTGATAAAATTGATCATTTCATTATACCAACAAATTGGGTGCTGTTTTTTAATTTTAAACTAATAATTATTTTAAATCTTTGATTTTTAATGTTATTTTTATAAGGTTGTTGTTTCAAAGTACAATTGTACATCTCCTCAAAATATGTGCTAGCCTGTGTCACCCACCACCAAAGTGCCATTTCTCTTAGGTGCATAGATTAGGCCTCCTACCCTTTCCCAACCCCTCCTCATGTTGTCACTCACCTGTTAGTGGCCTTAGATCTTTAGATTTATGCAGAGTGTAGATGTTTCACTCTGTCTTTTCGTATGCTTTGTCTCCTAAATCCTGCATAATAATCAGAGATAATTTTATATTTGTCTTTCTCCTTTTTTACTTGTGTCACTTAGTATGATTCCCTCCATTTCTATCCATGTTGTAGTAAAAGTCAAGGCAAGATTTCACATTTTCTTAAACCCAAGTAGTATTTTGTAGTGTGTGTGTATATGCATATATCACAACATCTTTACTCATCTGTCATTGGGCCTTTATAAACAGAGCTGCTTGTGTCCTTTTACATTAATGTTTTTGTGTTACTTAGTCTTTATCGCCACATCTTTGATCTATTCTGAGTTAACTATTGTGCCTGTTGTGAGGTGATGATCCAGATTCATTTGTTTGCATGTGACTGTCCAGTTTTTAAAGTAACATTTGTTGAAGAAACTCCCCCTTCCATTTTATGCTCTTGGTCACACAACATAAAATTTTATTTCTGGGGGCCAGGCGGTGGTCCAGCTAGTTGAATGCATATATTACAATGCTTAAAGACCTGGGTTGGAGCTCCTAGTCCCCACCCACAGGGGGAAAGCTTCATGAGTGGTGAAGTGGAGCTGAAAATGTCACTATGTCTCTGATTATGCGATGTTAAGAAGAAAACAATTTGGCTGGATGCTACTACGTACTCTAGTGAAAAAATATATCCAATTGGCAGGATCTGTTACTATAAGAATGTAAAATATTCAGAGTCATGTTTTTTTTTTCTTTAGAAGATGGCTATACTTAATAACTGCCTATGAATAAAGTGAGACAAATTATTTCCCCTGCTTTTTTTGTGCATGTAAGCTTTTTTAAAAACATTATTTATTTATTTAAGAAAGGAGACATTAACAAAATCATAGGATGGGGGGTACAACTCCACACAATTCCCACCACCCAATCTCTATATCCCATCCCCTCTCCAATAGCTTTCTTCCCATTCTCTATCCCTCTGGGAGCATGGACCCAGGGTCGTTGTGGGTTTATTGCCAAAGATGGAACAATGAAAAAAAAACTTTAGTTTCAATTTTTGGAATTTTTGTCCTTCATGAAATAAAAGACTGGTGACATTTGGGGAAAAATGATGTGTCTATAACACAAATAATTTATAAATCAAATAATAAACCTGAAACAGCGAAGTACAAACAGAGAAGTGCAAAGTTCCAAGCAAAAATAATAGAGGTGATGCATATGTATTTACTTTTTAAACTTGCAGGATACATTTATCCCTCACTGGTTGTTTTGTGCATTAGAGAATATAGTAAACCTAGCATAGAATAAGGGGGAGAAGGAAACAAGAGCTAGATTCTTCTTCTTTTTAAAAAAATTTCAGATAGAGACAGAGAGGGAAAGAGAAATAGGAAAAGAGACATAGCTGAGATACTTTAGCCCTGATCCACTGTTCATAAAGTACTAGGTTCTACTTTCACTCCATGCTCGGTTCTTTTCCTATATTATTACATTCATCCCTCACAAGAACCTTAGAAAAGGGATGGTGAATTAGCTCACTTGGATAATGTGCTGCTTTGCCATGTACATCAGGTTTGAGCTTGGTCTTCACTGCACTGAAGGAAACTTTGGTGCTGTGGTCTCTTTTATTCTCTCTGCATCTCTGTCTTAAAGACAAAACCGAAAATATTCAGGAGCAGATACTATTGGATGATATCAAGTTAATTCTGTAACTTGTTCAAGGTTACACAGGTAAATTGTAGAATCAAATTTCCAATCCACCCTGGGTTCAAATCAAATTTCCAATCCAACCTGGGTTCTCTCACAGTGTTCTACTTATAGCTGTTTCCCACCAGGAAGGGCTAAAGCAATGGCTGAATGGTTTTTATCAGGGACTCTTTCAGGGAACCCCAGCTGTCCATTCTGGGGCCTCTGACCTCAGCCATGAGCAGCTGGATGGAAGAACTCTCACAGTTCAACTATAGAGCTGTTCTTGAGAAGCACCATCAGTACAGGGAGATGCTCCTTGTCTCTGTTCTATAGATAGCTAGTAGGCATATTGTAGTTATAGTCCAAAGGGCCTGTGGCTATACTAGCTTTTTTTTTTTTTTTTTTCTTTTTTTCCCCTGAGCCTGAAATCTGATATGCAGGTGGATCCTTATTATTGTCTGGGGAGGTGATGTCATTGCTAGAAAAGGGACAGAAAGTTGGATCAGGGAAGAGTGTAGCTCCCTAATATAGAAATGTGTATAAATATTGTTGACTGTAAACCCCATCGATTTGGTTTGGTCTGGTGCCCATATTCAGCTTAGGAGCCTATGTAACCTCTGCATACCTGTAGATCTGAGCTCACATTCTGTGGTCATAAGTAGGAACATTCCAAGCTGCTCCACTATCAGGACCCATCTTCCTCAGGTGTAGCATAGAGTATGTTGTCCAGCCTCCCTTTGGAGGATGGAACATTCTCTACCATTGTTGATCCAAGTTGAGGGGAAGGTCTTATGGGGGGCCCACAAAGGGATCTATTTTGTTGTTCCTGATAGAGATGACCGGTAACAATGGAGAGAGGGATTTATTTGAGGACTAGGCCCATTATGCCTGTTTGGGAATCTTGGGACTCCCAGAATAGGGCCCCAGCTGTTGGGGTGGCCTGATAATGACTAAAGAGTCATCATTAAAGTATGCCAGTCTCTTGCCCTTATTTAGAAGCTGATGATCTATGCATCACACTTTAGGATATGCTACTTTAGGGACTGGGCGGTGGTATACCTGCTAGAGCACATACATCACCATGAGCAAGTGCGGGGTGGGGAAAGGGCGGGTTTCCATGAATGGTGTAGTAGTGCTGCAGGTGTCACTATTTCTTTCTCGTTCTGTCTCCATTTTTTGTCTCTATCCCAAAGGAAAAAATAGATATAATTGTTGAAAGCTGTGGATTTGTTGTGTAGGCACCAAGTCCCAGCAATAACCCTAGTAGCAAAAAAAAAAAAAAAAAGTAAAAAGGAAATGCTATGTAAGGTGTGTCTCAGCCTATCATAGGAGTTCATTGGTGGCAAGCCTGTTATTTACTTTCTGTATCTCCAGTATCTGAGTTATTGGAGTAGATATTTATTAAATGAATGACTTAGAAAATAAATGAACTAGCATCACTTATTCTAACTACTCCAAGAACATCTAACTACTGTGAAGCAACACAGACCTACTCAAGGTAGTAAGAGGGGAGAGTTTTCATTCTTGCTTTGTGTTTAAGGACAATCAAATCCTCTCTCCTGTATCTTCTGAGATGTATGTGAAACTACTGGGTTATTGGAAAAGCCGTTACATATTTTTCCATTTATTTTTTTAGATCTTATTAGTGACTTAGTATTGATATATATCATATATGATAATATTAATAATAGTATAATTTATAAAATTATAAGATAATAGGGTTATAATTACGCACTGTTCCCACCACCAGAGTTCTGTATCTGCAGGCCCTCTATTGGGAGCTATACTAGTTCTCTCAAGGTTGCAGATATGGGTTGACTGTTATACCTATATCTATATCTATTTGTCCATTTTTTTCTTTTCCTTTCTAAGACACACCCACACCCATTATTATTTCCAAATGTCCTTCCTTTTTTTCTTCTCTGTCTGGGTCCTGATGGCATTGGAGTTTAGAGTTCTCTGGTCATCTTCCCCCTAGCATTTCTTTCCCTCTGGGAGTATGGACCAAAAATCTTTTTGGGGTACAGAAGATGGGAGTTCTTGCTCCTGTAATTACTTCTCTGCTGGACATGGATGTTGGCAGGTTGATCCATATCTCCAGCTTGTTTCTATTTTTCCTGGTGGGGTAGGACTCTGGAGACGGAAGATTCCAAAACACATGGGTGAGGTTGTCTGCCTAGTTTTTTTTTTCTTTCATTTTTCTATTCACAATGTATCATGACTTTTCCTACAACCTAATGGACTGATCTTTGCATTGTGCTGGGGAAAGTGGGACAAAGATGAGAAAACATTTTAAATGAGAGAACAGGTAAGTACTTTTTCTGTTATTTCGTATAATTCTTATAATAAATGCTCTATAAAGTAAGGCTTATTGTTCTCAACATTAGAGATGGTAGTGCAGACTCCCAGAGGTTAAAGAATTTACCAAATACGTATGATCAGTGCATCAGAATTTGAATACAGGCTACTCTGAAAAATCCATATATTGTCTTTACTCTGTATTACATTCACCGTAGGGGGACAATTGGATTAAATGAATCAATTGAGTGTTACTTACTTTGAAACTTTATAATGCTTTGAGTATTATGTACATAATTAATAATGTTGATTAGTGTTAGTCTGGGAGAAACACAGACACTTTTGACTCAATTATTTGTACTTTCACTATGGGCTCCTCTACATTTTTTTCTTCTTTTTTTCTTTTTGCCTCCGTGGTTATTGCTGGGGCTTGGTGCTGGCACTACGAAACCACTGTTCTAGGTGGCCATTCCCCCCCCCTTTTCTCCATACTATTGGATATTATGGAGAGAAATTGAGAGGGGGGGGGAGGTAGAGAGGGACAGAGGTAGACATCTGCAGACCCATGTTTTACAGCTCCTGAAGCATCCCCACTGCAGGTGGGGAGCAGGGGCTCCAACCTGGGTCTGTGTCCATAGTACTATGTACACTTAACTGGGTGCTCCACCACCCCAACCCCCTCCTCTACATTTTTAAAAACAAAATGATTGTGTTTTACAACTCTTAAAGATGGAGTCGTAGATTATGGTATAAGTACTCTGTGTATGTCTGTTACCAAGCTGCCTTTTTAGAAACTGTCCAAAATTTCATCGTGGTCAGGAAAAATAGCATATTTGTTTTAGAACAACTGGTCAGAACTGGCAGTCTCTGATTAAATGTGAAAGCCAAGATGAAGAAAATCACATCACATCCCTTCTATACTTCTGCCTGATGTCTGAAGGTATGTTTTTTTTTTGGGGGGGGTAATTATACAGGAAAATATAGACTAGAAAAACCAAGAAATAGACAGACTGTCTTCCCTCCAAAAACCAAAGAAATGAATCATGAGCAGAAAGAAAATCAGTAGAATCAGCGTGCCTTAAATGTTAGGGGTTTCATGCTTCATTTAAAAGAGCAGTCAAAACTGATAAACATTTTAAAAAAGCATGACTAAACCAATAACAACAACAAACAACACATTTGCAAGCTCAAAGAGTTAATAAAAATGTAAATTTTCCGGTTTCATTTTTCCCACATAAATTATGTAGTTGTGATTACTAATGGTGGTATCAATGAGATAAAGTAATAAGTATCAGTGAGCTGTTGGCAGTGTGCTGGGCCTGTAGTAAGCTCTCAAGATGCATGACTTCATTCAGACCCTGGAATTTCTGGCAAAGACATTTGTCTTTCTGAATGGTAACACTAAGCTCAGAAACTGCTGCCCCTTTCACAGGCATCTGTCTGTTTTTCTTAAACACTTAAGTCACTTGCATTTCCTGGTAGGCATTTTGGTTGGTTATTGATACCTACTCTAAATCTGGAGTACTTTTCACTACAATATGGCCTTCCTACCCTCTGAACTTATGACCTAATGTGGCTTATACTGTTAGAAGTTGTAAGAACAAAAATATGTTTTTCTCTTCTTTTTGTGGTACTGGGACTGTGTGAATGTATGATTCTAACACTCCTGGGCTGACAACATATATCTATTTTTATTTCAGACAGAGTGAGTGCCAGGAGCCAAAACCTTAGCTAAGTCTCTCACATAACCGGTGAACGGATATTCCGATCATTGTAACTGCGATTACCATCTAACTGTTTGGAAAGTTGCTCACCCACCTCCCTCCCCCCACTACCTTAGCAGAACTTCCTCATGGTGTGTGCTTAAAATGCGGCTGCAAAATAAAATTTTCAGAGCTTGATCAGAAACCTGTCTTGCTCTCGTTCTTTATGTCTCTTGTCCCCTCCATTCTCTCGCCCCCTACCCTAGGTTTCTGTCGATAACCCCGCAGGCCGGGGCATGTGTGTGTGTGTGAGAGAGAGAGAGAGACAGAGAGAGATAAAGGGAGAGAGAGAGAAAAAGAACACAAGTGGGACCGAGTGAGAGGGAAACATGACACCTTTGCTACACCATTCGTGGAACTTCCCATGATGCCATCCATGCCACTTAACATGTGGTACTGGGACTTGAACCTGAGCCCTTGTTCATAGTAAGATGTTCTATACTAGGTGAACTATCTCCTGGTCCCTTAACTATGCTTCATAATTAAAACAGAATACAGAAAATGTATTTTGAAACTTTAAAAAAATTATTTATTTTTATCAGAGCACTGCTCAGCTCTGGCTTATGATGGTGCTGTGAACTGAACCTTGGACATTTGGTGCCCCAGGCATAAAAGGCATAAAAGGCTTTTTGCATAACCACTATACTATCACCTTAGGCCTGGAACATATGTATTTCATGTGTCATCATGATGGCATGTTATCCAGTGCCTTATAAATACTCTGATACCTTCCAGTAGCTTCACAACACAGAAGTTTTGTGTTTGTGTCGTTTAGTGACACACAACTGTTGTTTTCCAGGCTGCTTTGAATGACTTAGCTTTTACTAACGGTTTTTATCCTAAGTCCCCAGTTTAAATTTCATAAGGACCCGTCTGATTTAACAAGTCAAAATTCCACCTAGGAAGCATGGGTTAGAAAACAGAGAAAAAAGAAATTTTTTGATTATTTCTGAAGCTCACCCCTCTTCCTGACCCTATAACCAGACCCTAGGGGCTGGAGAGCTGCTACTAGCAGGCTCCCTGCTGAGCTTTTTTCTTTACCAACATTCCTGGCTCACCAGGGGTGTGATTCCAATCCTTTTCCTTTCTGATTTCCTTTGCTCTTTTTTTCTTTCTAAGTGGCTCAAGCTCAATTGGAGTGACAATATCTGACCAATCAGAGCCACACCCTGCCTGGGAAAGACTACCTGGAAGTTTTTTTTAAAAATTTGAATTAAATTAAATTTTTTTTTAATCAATTGGCTGTCTTTGCTCAGGCTGCTTAATCCAATTGGGAGCCATCCAAGCTGCAGACTGACTGTTAGGGTTTTTTACTCTTTTTTTTAAAATTATTACTATTATATTTACACACATGTCCCTTTCCCCCCCTCCTTCAGGTTGACCAAAATTAACTTTTAGTGTATTTTCCATTGCTAGGTGACTAGGTGAACTATCCATTGTGAGAGGAACTTGTTTCACTCTACCTACCTCCTTTATCCACTCTCCCCCTTCTCCTTCCTCCTAGCTAATTAAACACACACACACACACACACACACACACACACACATACACACACACACACTTCTCCTTTCACTGCTCTTTTTTTTCATTCTTGTTTTCCTTTCTTCCTTCCTCCTTCTTCTGCTTTCTGAATTCACTAATACTCATTTGTGAATTATTTTGGGGAAGAAATCTGACTCAGAGGGGACTCTGTGTGTGTCCCTTTCTCCTCTTGCTACCCCTAGAATTTACAGTGGATAGTAGATTTGCATAGTTGTCTATTTTTGATATCCCTTTTTTTCCTGTCTCTTTCTTTTTCATTTGGATTTGGTTGCTATTTTTTCTTGGACTGGAGGCATTGTTTGGCTAACTGGTATTGGTCAAACTGCTTCAATCCTTGCTTCAGTTACTATTGTAATTTCTGAGGTTGGTGACTGCATTTGTCATAAAGGTATTTAGTATAGCGTGGCTTGTACTCAAAACACAACAACTGAAGAACAACAGAACATAAAAATAAAAAACACATCAATAAAGAAAATTGGTTAAACCAAGAGCAAATAAAACTGCTACTACCATGAATGAAGACAAGAGCCCAGAAGAAAACTCCAAATCAGCCAGAAGTAACCATAGATAAGAAAAGTATGCAAGCAATAGTAAACTTAATAATCACAGAACTGAAGACAACTATGGAGAAAAGGTATAACAGAATTAGGGAAACAACAGATGAGACCCTCAAGGAAAATACTAGCTACTTCCAGGTACTTAGAGACCTGAAAGCTGAAATAGCTGAACTGAAGAAAGAAGCTGAGGGAAGGGAAAGCAGACTAACAGAAGGTGAGCTAGAGAAAACTAAGAACGAAGTAAAAGAGCTCAAAAAGAGATTGAGAGACACTGAAAACAACAACAGAGACATATGGGATGATCTCAAAAGAAGTAACATTCATATAATTGGCCTGCCAGAGGAGAAAGAGAGGAAGGGGAAGTAAAAATTCTAGAGGGAATTATAGAAGAAAGCTTGCCAGACCTGAACAACAGAAAGGACATTAAGATTCAAGAGTCCCAGAGAGTCCCAAACAGACTGAACCCAGACCTGAAGTCACCAAGTCACATCATAGTTACAATGAAAAGAAGTAAGGATAAAGAAAGGAAACTAAAGGCTGCAAGAGAAAAACAGAAAGTCACATACAGGGGAAAACCCATAAGACTATCAGCAGACTTCTCCACTCAAACTCTAAAGGCCAGAAGAGAATGGCAAGATATCTACCAAGCCCCAAATGAAAAAGGGTTTCAACCAAGGATAATATATCCTGCTAGACTTTCATTCAAACTAGATGGAGGGATCAAAACCTTCTCAGACAAACAACAGTTAAAGGAAGCAACCATCACCAAACCGGCCCTGAAAGAGGTTCTAAAAGACCTTTTATAGACAAGAACCTCACTATACTACTTGCCATATATCAGAGCAAGTAATAAATTATTGAATAATGTCACTACAATACATTAAATCCATAATATCAATAAACGTCAATGGCTTAAATTCACCCATCAAAAGGCACAGAGAGCGGGAGGATAGATCAGAAAACATAACCCAACCATATGCTGCTTGCAAGAATCCCATCTGACCCAACAAGATAAACACAGACTTAAAGTAAAAGGATGGAAAACTATCCTACAGGCTAATGGACTACAAAAAAGGGCAGGAACAACCATTCTCACCTCTGACACAATAGATTTTAAATTAAATAAAGTAATAAAAGATAGGCAAGGTCATTACATAATGACTAGAGGATCAATCAGCCAAGAAGACTTAACAATTATTAACATCTATGCACCCAATAAGGGACCATCTAAATACATCAAGCACCTACTGAAAAAACTACAAAAATACTTCAATAATAATAAAATAATAGTGGGAGACTTTAATAGAGAGAGATGAAGCATGTGAACTTATAAAAAAAATAAATATATAAAGTAGCCACACTGAAAAATGTCTCTAAGACTTTCTGAGAAGTTTGATGGTTGTCAGTAGTGAGCAGAGGGACAGAGCTCTGGTGGTAGGTGTGGTACAGAACATACCCTGTGATCTTATAAACCACTAATAAACTCTTTTTGAGTGTAAAAAGTAAAAAAAAAATGTTTAGTTGAAAGAGAAGAAGGATAGGGAGGGGTGGAAAGCTTATCCTGAACAAATCAAATAATACTTCAGATAGGCCCTTGTGGAACCTTTAAAGTATTTCTCAGGCCCATATTTCTTCTGAAAATATCCTTCATGATGTCTCTGTTCTTTTCACCATGCCCGCCAGGACACAACTGATTGGATCAGGTCTGGATATTTTTTCTGATCAATGGTATGCGATACACTGAGTTTTTAAAAAAGAAGAAGAAAGGAAGGAAGGAGGGAAGAAAGAAAGAAAGAAAGGAGAGAAAAAGAAAAAGAAGACACTCAGGGCTGGGGAGACAGCAGGATTATGCAAACAGATTTATTTATTTATTTATTTAAGAAAGGAGACATTAACAAAGCTGTAGGATAGGAGGGGAACAACTCCACACAATTCACACCACCAGATCTCTATATCCCCTCCACTCCCCTGATAGCTTTCTATTCTTTATCCCTCTGGAAGTATGGACCCAAGGTCATTGTGGGTTGCAGAAGGTGGAAAGTCTGGCTTCTGTAATTGCTTCCCTGCTGAACATAGGTGTTGACTGGTCAATCCATACTCACAGTCTGCATCTCTCTTTCCCTAGTAGGGTGGGTCTCTAGGGAAGCAGAGCTCCAGGACACATTGGTGGGGTTGTCTGTCTAGGGAAGTCTGGTCAGCATCATACTGGAATCTGGAACCTGGTGGCTGAAAAGAGAGTTAACATACAAAGCCAAACAAATTGTTGAACAATCATGGACCTAAAGGCTGGAATAGTGCAGATGAAGTGTTGGGTGTACTCACTGCAGACTATTGTGTACTTTTGCTTTCAGGTATATATTTTGCCCTAGTTTATGGCTATGTGTGAAGATATGCTGTATCTCATGGGACCTGATCTATATCTAGGTTTTGGGACTTTATTAGGAAGTGAACCACCTGGGATGGAATTAGAGAATACTATGAAAGGAAAGGTCTCACCCAAGTAATGAAGCTGAAGGGTTGTCATTCCACACCTGAAGTCTCTGGACACAGTCTAAAGTGAAGCATGCTGAGGTGGCACTCATTGCATTGATTAGGTTATGATCGGTGGATGCAATATTATTTGATATGAATTGAGGAAAGCATGCAGGAAAGTTTTTGTTGATCTGTCTAAGTGTGAGAATGGGGTCTTAAAGTCTCTCCCTATTCTTCAATGGAGAAAAACTACTCAGTAGTTGTCTTCCATTTTCTTACTTATTTCATTAAGTTTACTTACTCACTACATAATTACTTCAAGTTGCCACCATTTTTTTTTTTATTTAAGAAAGGATTAATTAACAAAACCATAGGGTAGGAGGGGTACAATTCCACACAATTCCCACCACCCAATCTCCATATCCCACCCCCTCCCCTGATAGCTTTTCCATTCTCTATCCCTCTGGGAGCATGGACCCAGGGTCATTGTGCAGTGCTCTAGTTAAAAATTTATTACTACGATATAAACTTAGGGAAAAAAAACCATATTTGCATTATATAATTCCAGCTCTGTAAAATTGTAGACATATAGATGCATAAACAGACTAGGAAGAGTAAGAATAGTGATGATCTTTGTTAAAATTATAGATAATTAAAAATTTTAATGTATATGTACTTTCAAAATTTCTAAAATGAATAGTACAATAAAATTTTTATTACTAAGATAAAATATATTGTATATCATTAAACTTATAGCATATGCTTCTTCTTCTTCTAGCATTTGCCATAGCATATGCTAATTCTGTGTTAGTGCGTTTATGGTAAAATCTAGACATTTAAGATAATTTCTTTAAAAAAAATTTTTTTTAATATTTATTTTATTTATTTATTCCCTTTGTTGCCCTTGTTGTTTTATTGTTGTAGTCGTTGTTGAATAGGACAGAGAGAAATGGAGAGAGGAGGGGAAGACAGAGAGGAGGAAGGAGGGAAAGATAGAAACCTGCAGACCTGCTTCACCGCCTGTGAAGCGACTCCCCTGCAGGTGGGGAGCCGGGGCTCGAACCGGGATCCTTATGCTGGTCCTTGTGCATTGCGCCACCTGCGCTTAACCCTCTGCTCTACAGCCCGACTCCCCACTTAAGATAATTTCTATGTTTACAAGATTAGTTCTATAAAAATTACAGTTATTTGTTCAAGAAAGGAATAAAGCTTTCTAACTCTGTGTTGAGTTTCATCTTCCAAATCTCTATTTTATTTTAGCGTTCTTTCAAAGAATTAACTTGCCAGGAAAATTTCTGCATAGTAGAGAAATAAGAATTAGACATGAAGACAAAGCAAAATGATAACTTTCACTCAAATATACCCAAATACACTTATAGTTAGATCAGAATCCTTATGGATTTAATTAGTGCACCCACCTGGTCATTGATAAACATTGATAAACTGGATGTTTTTTTAGGAACTAGTCAATACACTAGTTATCTTCTACATTGGAATAAAAGAGTGAAGAATGATCCCTTTCCTCAAAGAGTTAACAGTTTAGTTTGTGAGAAAGTCAGACATATGAGAAACTTACTAAAGTTTGTTATGACAGGGGTTATAGTAGATGGATGTGCCATGTATGTGAGGGCGATTGAACTGGGACATCTGTTACCCCACTGATTGCCAGGGTTGATTTGGCTGATCTGGCTGGCTAGGCGGGTGTCCCCTTCCTCCCTCACCACTCCATGTGCATCCCTCCCAAAGCTGTACACTCAGTCGAAGAGGACGGCCTTCCCCAAACAGATAGATGTGCCAAGAACTATGCTAATAGTTAAGTTTGGAAGTCAGTGTAGTTCTTTAACCCAGATACACTGAATTCTTTTTCACTCCTACTCTCAGAGAGTGTCCCTTTTCTGACTCTTCAAGGCTCATTCAAGTTTTGTTGCAACTGGATTTTTAATTTTTTTTAAAAAAATTTTTCTTTTGTTGCCTTTGTTGTAATTGTCATTGATGTCATTGTTGTTGGATAGGACAGAGAGAAATGGAGAGAGGAGGGGAAGACAGAGAGGGGGAGAGAAAGACAGACACATGAAGATCTGCTTCACCACCTGTGAAGTGGACTCCCCTGCAGGTGGGGAGCCAGGGCTCGAACTGGGATCCTTACACCCATCCTTTGAGCCACGTGCGCTTATCCAGCTGCGCTACTGCCGGCTCCCCGCAACTGGATTTTTGAGACTGCATGTTTCTGATGCTCTATCCTCTGAAGTCTTGTGAACCTATCAGTTCTAGGTAATTTCACCACAAATATGCAAACATATAGCACTAGAAAGTGTAGTGTAGAGCTAATAATTTTGTTTTCTAGAAATTCATAGTTTAGCTGTAGATATAATAGATCTATAAGATCAGCAGAAATAGTTCAGGCATTAAGAGATAAAATTCCAACTGCTTATTAGAACTCATGTCTGCTAGTTTTACTCTGTTGCAAGCATTTACCCTGTGTTATTGATGTACAGATATTTGGTTCAAGGCATTTTTTTTCTACACAAGAGTAATGAGTTAGTTGCTTGAAAGTTTAGCTTTATTTCTCTGTTAAGGAACTAAGAAATCAACTCTTTGAAAGCTGCAGTGCTATCATTTCCTCATGTAGCATGTCACCTGGCTTTGCACTCTCTTATTTCATACTCCTAGTAAGATCGACGACTAAAAAAATGTATAAGACCAAATGAAAGTTTTATGCATAATGCCCTTTAGAATGCCTCTCATTTCTTCTCCCCCCCCCCCATTATATAGCAAAACTGCCATCTGGCTACTAGTAATATAGCAAAAATGTTCACAGAGAAATGTTTGCATACTTGAGGTGAAATTACCTAAAATTGATAGGTTCACAAGACTTCAGAGATTAGAGCATCAGAAACATGTACAATCTCAAAAATCCCATTGCAGCAAAACATGAATGAGACTTGAAGAGACAGTAAAAGGACTCTCTGAGAGTAGGAATGGCCAGTGGTATATTTTTTTCTGTTATCTCTGGGCCTGGACCCTTTTTTATATTAAATGTTTCCTTTTCTAAAGTTTAATCTGGATGAATTTAATTCATTTAATTATGTACACATAATTAAAAGCTACATTAAATATAAATACACAGTGCTTACTGTAATTTAAAGGCAAAAGGAAATATAATAAGCAGTGCATATTGCTATATGTGATGTTTGAACACGACTACACAGGTAACCAAAATGGGGTTGTCAGATGTTTGTAACTACTCGTAATGACTAAAGCAGAATTTAGTAGACATAAAATTAAAAGCCAGACTGAAGAAGTAGAGGAAATGAAATAGCAGAGTTTCTGTGAACACCAGAATAAAAAATAGTTCTAGGATTAGTAATGATAGAGTGGTCCTGTCTATATGTGATAAGAGAAAGAAGGAAACAACCTTAACTGCAGTGGGGATAACATATTAAAACAAATTACAAATGTTGATACCAGAAAATAAGGAAGTATGTTATTAGCTAATCATTTGGGCCTTTTGCTAAGTGTGTGTCCAAATAACTTCCTGTGTTGCATGGGATGGACACGAGACAGAGAATTTCAGAAAACAAAGCCTCTCAGATGGGGGAGATAGAAAGGGAGAAAGACAAGACCAGCTGTACTGCTTCATTGCATGTTGTAACACATACACTCAACAGGGTGTGCCCCCCCCCCCCCGCGCTATTAAAATCGCTTTTTTAGTGCTGGAGTGAGATAGAGATGGAGAGAGAGAGGGAGAGGGAGAGGGAGAGGGAGAGGGAGAGGGAGAGGGAGAGGGAGAGGGAGAGGGAGAGTTTACTTTATATAATGGTGTTGGGGATTGAACTTACACCAGCAAGTCTACTTCCCTTGACTACATTCTGTCTTGAATATACAAATGGACCACAGAGACCAAATGTTTTAATAGTCAACAAGCAATTAGAGAGTACTGCATAAAACAATAGCAATTCACAGGAAATTGAGAAGTTTTATGGTGAACTTTAGGGAATGTTAAGATTGAAAAGAAAGGTAGCTAGAATAACAGTAAGACATTTCCATAATACAGTGTATATTTCTTACTATTTAGAGACAAAATTAACATAGAATTATAAATAAAACTTGGTGAGATCTTTACATGTCTTATATCTCAACGGACCTCTAGTGGCATCTCAAATTTTCACTATAGTAAATTCAAATGTCAGTTATAAATGCAATAATAAAAGTGTGGGCCATTGACTCAGATGTCATTGGGTATTGCTTGTCTTTGTAATTTTCCATAGTAAAATGAGAACATTTGAACAAAAACTAATTTAAATTTTCCCCACGAGTATAAGGAAGATACAAATCTAACATATGTGTATTAACATTGTGTATTGACAGAAATAATTGGTTCCTAGACTCAAACTAACTGTTTTATTTACCCCTATGAAAATCTTGTGGGATATTTGAAAGTCTCATAGGCTGTGAACCAATTCTTCTTTGTTTAATATGTCTCCATGCATTGCAGAACATTTAGCAGAGCTGACCTTTGCCACTCTTGTGCCAGTAACAGCTTTATTGTGAGGATGCAAAATACCTGCAAGAATGGTTTGGAAACTCTCAAAGGGCTGCTTGGGAGTCCTGCTCCTCTATACAGCAACTCTAACACAATAGAGTAGATTTGAAGTAAACAGGTTTTATGTTGGGGAGAGTCAATCCGTAGAGATTATTTATTTATTTATTATTTATTATTTATTCATTTAACCTTTTTGTTGCCCTTATTGTTTTATTGTTGTAGTTATTATTGTCATTATTGCATAGGACAGAGAGAAATGGAGAGAAGAGGGGGATACAGAGAGGGGGAGAGAAAGATAGACACCTGCAGACCCGCTTCGCTGCTTGTGAAGCGACGCCCCCTGCAGGTTGGGAGCTGGAGGCTTGAACCAGTATCCTTATGCTGGTCCTTGTGCTTTGCACCAACTGCACTTAACCACTGCACTACTGTATCTGCTCAGTTTAGATAACTATTGCTCACACAATAAAGGGATTAAGAGTAGATTACTTTAATTCTTATTTTGTGAAATTTCATTGTCCTGCAATGATGCAATTCTTTAAATTCGATGTAAGCAAAGAATCAAGAACGTATCTAATTTTTCTCTGGACTACTGATTGCGATATTTTTATTAGACTTACAATTTTTGGTTATTTTTCTCCTTTTGTCTATGTCTCTTTAAGATGATTGCTATACTTTAAAATAAGTTTGAAGCTTAAATGCTTCAGTATCTTCCAGAGGGTATTTTTGAAAATATTCATGCTTTTCACTTAGATAGAATCTTTTTATAGTCTGATATAAGTATGCACCAGTTAAGTTTTTTTCCTAGAGGCTGGAGTAGTATTTAATTTTTATGGTAATATAACTCTTTACTGGTTAAATATTAGAGAATAAGATTTATTTGCTAAAAGAAGAATCTCATATGTTTTATAGTAGTGATAGGTAAGAAGTACAGAAGAAACATGTTACATATTTTTCTTACATTTAATCCCTGAAACTTATTATCTCTAAGTACAAATATTTTAAAAAATTTTTTTAAATTGGGGAATTAATGTTTTACATTCAACAGTAAGTACAATAGTTTGCACATGCATAACATTCCCCAGTTTCCCATATAACAATACAACCCCCACTAGGTCCTCTGAATCTTTCCTGGACCTGTATTCTCCCCACCCACCCACCCACCTCAGAGTCTTTGACTTTGGTGTGATACGCCAATTCCTTTTCAGGTTCTACTTCTGTTTTCTTTTCTGATCTTGTTTTTCAACTTCTGCCTGAGAGTGAGATCATCCCATATTCATCCTTCTGTTTCTGACTTATACAAATATTTTAAAGACACGAAAAAAGAAAACCTTATCATCTGTCCTCACTCTACTCCCCAAGTGGGAAAGGAGAGTGGTCTTAGAGGAACTCACACCAAATAGGACACGTCAAAACAGCTGGATGGTGTTTCTTAAATACTTAACAACAAAAAAAAAGTCTTATTAAACTAGACAATTTCCTGGAAAAAGTTTAGGGAAATTTCATGGACAGCAATAATAGTTTTTATAATTTTGTATAATTAAAAATTATAATTTTATAATTTTGTACCTACTTTCAGCCCACTGCATGCTAGCTGTTGGGCTCAGGGGAAAATTACTAAACTCTTGGGCCCCTTGGAACATACTTCCTAGTATCTTCTCATTTCAACAGTCGTAATTTCACTTGCTCTGTTCCTACCTTTGGGTTCTTGTTTATTAAACAATTTGTTCTATATTATGTCTTACTGCCTCCTAGCCACCAAGTTGCAGATGCTACCATGACACTTCCTAACCACCCTGGGCAGACGACCTTACCTTGTGTTCTGGAACCTCATCTCTGCAGAGCCCTACTCCACTAGGAAAGATAGAACTACGGGCTGGGGGTATGAACCCTGCCAACATCCATGTTCAGTGGAGAAGCAATTACAGAAGTAACATTTTTTACCCTCTGCACCTCATAAAGATTTTTGGTCCCTACTCCCAGAGTGATAAAGAATGGGGGGGGGGTAGATAATATAATGGTTATGCAAAGAGTCTCTCATGCCTCAGGCTCTGCAGTCCCAGATTCAGTCCCCTGTACCACCATAAACCAGAGCTGAGCAGTGCTCTGGTTTAAAAAAATAAAATAGGAACCTTCCAATGAAGGGATGTGGAAGTCTGGTGGTGGGAATTGTATGGAATTTTACCCATTATCTTATAATTATTATTAAATCACAAAACAGGGAAAATTTTTGTATCTATGACACATATCATCATGTCTGCTACATAGCAGGCATTCAATAATTGTATTATTATTATTAATTTTTATTATTTTTTAAATCAGACCATAGTTCAATTCTGGCTTTTGTTCATTGGGAGCCTGAACCTGTGGCTTCAGAGTCTCAGATCTGACAGTCTTTTGCATAACCATTATTCTGCCTCTTCAGCTCAATAACCATGTTTTAATTTAGCAGACGAAGTACAAACATGTAGGGTGATTGCTGTGTTTATGACTTTTTTTTTTGCCTCCAGGGTTATTGCTGGGGCTTCGTGCCTGCACCACAAATCCACCTTCTTCTTCTCTTTTTAAATTTTTTAAATTATCTTTATTTATTGGTTAGAGACAGTCAGAAATCGAAAGGGTAGGGAAGATAGAAAGGGAGAGAGAGAGAGAGACACCTGCAGCCCTGCTTCACCACTTGCAAAGCTTTCCTTCTGCAGCTAGGGACTGGGTTCTCCAACAGGGGTCCTTGTGCACTGTAACATGTGTGCTCAACCAGGTGCGCCACCACCCAGTCCCCACTTTTTTTCTTTTATTGCCCTTGTTGTTTAGCTTGCTGTCATTGCTGTTCCATAGGACAGAGAGAAATTGAGAGAGGAGGGTAAGACAGAGTGGGGGAGAGAAAGACACCTCCAGAACTGCTTCACCGCTCCGCTTGTGAAGCGGTTCCCCCCCCCCCCAACTGGTATCTTTGAGCTGGTCCTTGCGCTTTGTGCCACGTGTGCCTACCCTGCTGCGCTACCGCCCAACCCCCTTGTTCGTGATTTTTTAAAAAAAATTTTCTTCTCTTTTTTTTTTATTTATAAAAAGGAAACATTGACAAAACCATAGGATAAGAGGGGTACAACTCCACACAATTCCCACCACCAGAACTCCGTATCCCATCCTCTCCTTTGATAGCTTTCCTATTCTTTAACCCTCTGGGAGAACTGGACCCAAGGTCATTATAGGGTGCAGAAGGTGGCAGGTCTGGCTTCTGTAATTCATTCTCAGTTCTCTGAATTGCTGATACTGTTTGGCCAGCAGAGGGAGGCCAAGATCCATCTCAAAGTCAAAGAACTCTGGGAGGAGGAAATTTCTACTCAGAGAAGCAGCTGTTGAAAAAGAAATGATCCCAGAGGGGTGGTAAAAGACATACAATTTTCAGATATAAGAGGAATAAAGTGTGAAGATATAATGTATAACATGGTGACTATAGTGGCTAGTATTTTATTGTGTAATTGAAATTTGCTGAGAGATGAACTTGCATTTTTGCACCAAAGAAAAAGTAGTGAGGTGATGGATGTGCTAATTTACTAGATGGGTGATAATGTATACAAATATCAATTTGAGACAATGAATACTTTAATTATATTCTGTATAAACCATACCTCTGTAAAGTTAAAAAATTAACATTATGTTGTGTCTTCCTGTTATATATTATTTAACCAATTACCCAAATTATGACAGTTGTAGCTAATTTAATATATACTTTGTAAAACACATATTATTATTATGTAATTTTTTTTGTACAGAGGAAAATAGCATTACATAAAAGGAAAACTATTGGAAATATAAGAAAATGTGAGGGCGGAGGGTAGATAGCATAATGGTTATGCAAATAGACTCTTATGTCTGAGGCTCTGAAGTCCCAGGTTCAATCCCCCGCACCACGATAAGCCAGAGCTGAATAGTGCTCTGGTAACAAAACAAGATAAGACAAAACAAAACAAAACTAAATGTATCAAAAAAGAAAACTACAAATACATATCAAATATGGAATGCAGGTCCGCTGAAGACCACACTTTGAATTAGTAGAAAAATAATTATTTGATTAAAATGGTTCAGAGGAAACTGCTTAGTAATTTGAAAATAAAAAAGTTTTAACTCTTCTGACTTGTGCTGTGTACTCACTGAACCAAATGAATTGAAATGTCACCTGCAAAACGAGTAATAAAATGATAAGAATAGTCATGTACTATGGGTTTTAGGTGAGTTATGTATTAAGTAAAAAATATTTTAATTAAATTTTCCAAAGTAACATACATAATAAATGATTGATTTGGATTTGGACCTAGGTAAATTGGTCAAAGTATTTTAGAGTTGTACTAAGGGTAAACAACAGAATGCAAGCATTGCAGACTCTCTGTGTATCTCTCTCACATTTTTGGCTAGGAGCTTGTCACACAGTAAAAAGTACTGAGTAACAATGTAGGAACCTATCCTTTGACCTATGAGTAACAGGAGGGAAAAGTAAACTGGGAGCCAGCCATCCACGGAGGGATTATTTAAGGATGTTAACCTCAAACTTTTAGACCTCTAAGCCCGAGTGTTTCATGATGTTCTCTCAACGTTTTACATGGGACAAAACTACCAATTTTGGCAGTAGTCATTTGTTTTGCATTATTTCCAAGTGACTGTCCCCCCTTCAGTGAGTGAAAAGCTGTGACAATTATTCAGCCAGATGGCAGGTAACTGGACCCCATCTTCACCACCACCCAGAGGTTTATAAAACCTAAATTCCAGCTTGAAATTAGGTGTTTCTTTTCCTTTTCTCTCTTTCTCGCTCTTTTTTTTTTTTTCTTGATCATACAAGCCTACTATCCAGGAATCTGTGAAAATTTCAGTTTTTTTTTAAATTTAAAATAAAAAAATCTTTTAAAACCATACTACTGCTCAGCTCTTGCTTATTATAGTGGTGCTGCATGCTGAACCTGGAACTTCAGAGCCCCAGGCATGCAAGTCATTTGCAAAAACTTTTTGCGGAACCTTTTGCAGAATCCTAGAGGGCCTCCAGCCTTGTGAGCACAGCAGCCTAGTGGCAGTGTTCTCACCCTCACGTGCCAGGACCGCCAATCGGTTCCCTGGGAGGTCTTTATGTTGTCTCCCTAGCTCCGTCAATTTTTTTTTTAAATGAATTGATTCTTTTATTACTGTCAAATACTTAGTCTCCAGTAACAACTTTTGTCTTAAAATCTTTTTTTCCCCTGGAATACCAGGGGAAATAGCCATTCTGACTCTCTATAGTTGCAATTTCCCTGACAAAACTTAACCATGATTTTTTTCCCCTTTTCTTTATTTTATAAAAAGGGAACACTGACAAGACCATAGGATAAGAGGGGTACAACTCCACACAATTCCCACCACCAGAACTCTGTATTCCATCCCCACCCCTGATAGCTTTCCTATTCTTTTTTTTTTTTTCATTTTTTAAACACATCATTTTATTTTATTTTTGTAGTTGTCGTTAGATAGGATAGAGAGAAATGGAAAGAGAAGGGGAAGACAGAGAGGGAGAAAGATAGACACCTACAGAACTGCTTCACCACTTGTGAAGTGTCGCCCCTGCAGGTGGGAAGCAGGGGGCTTGAACCAGGATCCTTAGGCCAGTCCCTGCGCTTTGCGCCAGGAGCCCTTAACCCACGGCGCTACTGCCGACTCCCCAGCTTTCCCATTCTTTATCCCCCTGGGAACATGGACCATTGTGGGAATGCCGTCAATTTCTTTGCACCAGTCCTTGCTTCTTGATTAATTGACCTTTACAAGTCCTGGCAGCACCGAGCCTTCCTTTCCGCTAAAAGTTTTTCACTAAGCTGGGCAGGAGTGACCTGGGCTGCCCGGCAGTTCCGCCCTCTTGGTCACGTTACCGGAAGTGACAGCCGTGGTCAGAGGTGCGAGCGCCGGGGCACGAGGCTCCAGGACGGGACCCGGGAACAAATGTCAAAGTCCCAGCCCTGCTGAGGCCGCTGAGCTTGCTCTGTGCCCGGGAGCCCCCTCCTCTCCCCGCATCCCCTCTGCTGCCTTAAACACTGAGCTGGTGAGGGGAAACAGTTTCTGGCCGGCAGGAGTCATCCGCACTCTAGGGCTGGGTGAGTCGCCATATATATGCACAGCTGGACATTCTCTGTCCTTTGCTTGTCCTTTGAGCATTTTGCCATTTGGGATCCAAGTCCATTTGGACTTTTTTTTTCCTTTTCTTTTCTTTTCTTTTCCATTTTGGACCTTCGATTCACTTGTCGGTCATTTGCCTCTTGGGACCTTTGGGACATTGGAGGTGCCATTTGGTGCGTGTGATAAAGATTTTGAGAGCTCTATTGTTCTTTTGTGGAAACAAAACCATAGATAATCCTAGGAAAGGAAGTACATTTATTTATTTATTTATAAAACTTTTTAAAAAAAAAATTGAAACCACTGTATATTCATATGCAATTTTTAGAAATAGTAAAAGGAATCTTATGCATTTCTTTTTGTTTCCCTGACAGGAAACATTATATAACTATATAGTACACTATGACAGACAGGAGGCTGACATTAACACAACTCACTTATCACATCCTACATCTTACCTTGTAACAATTTCTAAGTGCTGCTGGTGTGTGTATGTTAGGAAATTTTGTAATATAGTTTATCTTGACTGTATTAAAAAAAGGAAGTATATTTTAAAAGTAACATGGCAGATTG
The DNA here is from genome assembly GCF_950295315.1 of Erinaceus europaeus. Taxonomy (NCBI): domain Eukaryota; kingdom Metazoa; phylum Chordata; class Mammalia; order Eulipotyphla; family Erinaceidae; genus Erinaceus; species Erinaceus europaeus. Next base: position 121,073,991 of record NC_080164.1, on the reverse strand, counting down.
ACTCCATAAGGAAACTTGATGGGCTTGAGTGCATGAAAATTACAGTACTTTCTACGTGAAAAAATACGTAGAGAAATCAACATCAATGGAGAAAATAGCTCTGATATATATGGTGCAAATTGTTAATGTTTTTTGTATATTGATGGTCTTGCAACTTGATTAATTGGCGCAAGGACCGGCGTAAGGATCCTGATTGGAGCCCCCGGCTCCCCACCTGCAGGGGAGTTGCTTCACAAGTGGTGAAGCAGGTCTGCAGTGTCTATCTTCTCTCCCCCTCTCTCTCCTCCTCCTCTCTGCATTTCCCTCTGTCGTATCCAACAATGACGACCTCAAAACAACAACAATAGTAATAACTACACCACCACCACCACCAACAAAAAACAACAAGGGAAACAAAAGGGAATAAATAATAAAAAAGAAAATGTACAAATGGCTAATAGTTTTGGTAATCACAAAATCAAAACACAACCAACCACTAGAATGGTTTTGTGGGAGTTTTTCATGGAAAGATGAGCAATCTAGTCTCAAGTAATATAAATATATAAATATCTGTGTATTTATGTATTTATTTGAGTCAAGATTTCATAGTTTTGAGCCACTTTTTTGTTCAGAGAGACAGAGGAAAATAGAGAGAGGAAGAGACACCAGAGTAACTTGCATGTAGTGAAGTGTGAGCCTGGACTGTGTGCATAGCAAGACCAATGCCCTCTCCTATGCTCTCTCTGGCCCTTAGTGCTATTATTGGTATAAAATATGTATTGGCATTTTATGAATTGTGTCAGGTGTCGTGATACTGCTAACTGGTAACTTCTTTCAACACCAAGTCTCTGTAATCTTTCTTGTAGGCCAGTTTGGTAGTGATGAATTCCTTTAACTGTTGTTTGTATAAGAGGTTTGTTATATTGCTTCAGTTTACTCCTGTGAGATGAAAACTGCATATTTAAACAGAATTTCCCCCCTAGACATCTCTAAATCTTCTTTGCAATCAAAAACATTTAAGCCTTATTCAGCCTGATTATTGTTACATTGTAGTTGAGAAAAAAGAGGTCAGAAATAAGGTTGTATGTTTATATATTACTTTATATTTTGACAAGCTGTTCTAAATTTATATATTATTTTATACTCATCAATCTATATGATACAGGATAATTATTAGCATCTTAGTTATATAGATTTCAAAATATGGCTTATGGAATTAAGTTCTAAGGATTTAAAGTTAGTTATTGGCTGGTAAATTCTATTTCCCTGTAGTTTCTAATTGAAAACGGAAAGTTAAATTCTCTTGTCCTTACAACTCAGAAAACAGGAAAATAGTTACAATAAATCAGTAATAATAAATGTATTTTGTTAATGCCATACAGTCTATTGCATTATAACATGCTAGGGAGCTTGACAGGTGTTTTCTATAAACATAATCTCATCTAATCTCTACCATTTTGTAAGAGCATTGAAACAGACATGGAAGGGATTGGCATCTTATTGGCCATGGTAAGCAGAAAATAAGGGAAATATTAAATAAAAAAATCATGATGATTATGAACTTTCGAGGTCTGAAATTTGGTGCGACTACTAATAAAAATAGAGCTGCACGAAAAAGGAACATAAGGGAAGGTGATTTTTTATTTTATTTTTTTATTATGTCTTTTGTGTACTCTTCATTACAGAATACCCCTCGAACACTCTCTTACCCTCAATTTGAATTCTTTAAAGCACTTAATTTGCCAAGATAAAAAAAATAAAAAGAAAATTCATCTGCATGCTACAGTAATGGTTCAGAGACTGAGATCAGATGTGAGAATACAAACTGTTAAGTTTCAAAGTAACTGTCAGCAGACACTTGCTTGGAATAGTGTGAAAGCTTCCCTAAGCATATTTCAGTGGAGGAAGTTTGCGTTGGGACAACTTGTTTTTCCACGTAGCCAGATGAGACAGTTCTTTGAAAAGCAAACCAGGCTACAATTACAGTGTGTGGAGGCAGACTGGCTGTGAAGAGGGTAATGACTGGTAATTAAGCAGAAGTTTGCTGACACAGAGTCTGATGGGAGCAGTGATCAAGACTGTGTGCATAGTTACAGAATGTGAGTTTCTGTAACCCCACAACTACATCCGTCCAAGTGAACAAGGATGGGGAGAGACAGTGCATTATTAAACGCTCACACACGGTGCCAGCAAGCATGTACAAAATGGTCCTCCAGGTCAGAGACAGGTCTCTTCCCACCCACATCCCTGTACAGTGGCCACAGGTACAGTTACAGTATTAATTACTCACAGAGAAAAAGCCTTCCATCTCTTCTGTAATTGGCAGTTTGTTTCAATATTGCTTTATACTTTTTAGGAAAAAACCAAACAGAATAACAACAGAATAATGCTTCCTTTTGGACTTAAGGCTCCTTTAACTTAGAATCCCGCCCCTTTGTAGTGCCTGTTCTCCAGAGCAAGTTGTCAGTTCTTTTTCTTCCCTACTTTTGGGTCTCCTTGAAATGTGTCTCAGCCCAGGAGTGTGGACCTATGAGACAGTCAGACTTTAATCCTCCCAAAACAGATCACGTCTTAGCTTGTCTTCCACTTGGTATTATACCTAAACGCTTCCTCTTCCCTTTCCTTCTCTTCCCAAGTACCCCTTTTTGTAGTATGATGTGGCAGAATGGGAGGGATGAGGAAAAGAAGTACCAAATCCTCTCATACCAGTTCTCTGGTTATCAAGACAGAAAAATGGTCCACAGTGATAGAAAATTACAGGTTCATTTTTGTAGATTGATTAACAGAGATAATTAAAGTTTTTCTTGTGGTACAGAATTTATTTAAGAATATTTTGGGGGGAGTTGGGCAGTAGCACAGCAGGTTAAACGCAAGTGAAGGGAAGAGCAAGGACTGGGATCCCGGTTCGAGCCCCCGGCTTCCCACCTGCAGGAGAGTCGCTTCACAGGCGGTGAAGCAGGTCTGCAGGTGTCTATCTTTCCCTCCCCCTGTCTGTCTTCCCCTTATCTCTCCATTTCGCTCTGTCCTGTCTAACAACGATGACATCAATAACTACAACAATGAAAAACAACAAGGGCAACAAAAAGGGAAAATAAATAAATATAATAAATTAAAAAAAATTTGGAATTGGTTGCAGGGATTTAATTCTATAACTCCTCCAACTGTCTTTGGGTATACTCAAAGACAGCTGGAGGAGTTATAGAATTTGGTTTCCTTCTTTCTGAGTTGCTCCATGGTGATATGAAACACTCATAATTTATTTACTCTTTGTTTTTTATATTTAATTATTAATTTTATATTTATATATTTAATTTTTATATTGAATTATTGGATTGAGACAGAGATAAATTGAGAGGGGCAGGGGGAGAAAGAGAGGGAGAGAGAAAGAGAGACATCTGCAGCTCTGCTTCACCACTCGTGAAGCTTTCCTGCTGCCGGTGGGAACCAGGGGCTTGAACTGGCTCCTTGTTTGTGCATTTAACCAGGTGTGCCATTGCTTGGCCCTTTTACTGACACTTTGTTCTGACACACTTCATTTAAATGTTGCCCTTAATCACCTTTCCTCCTGACTGGTTGATTTTTTACTGTTTTTTTTTTTTTTATTAATAGCTATCATATTTGAGATTTCATTTATTACTGGAAGTACCTAGTTCCTCCCGTTGTTCCTAGATTCTTGCTGGTTCACTACAATTTTAGGTTTTTGTATCTTAGCCAGTAGCGAGCGGGTGGTATTTTCAATATCTTAGCAATTTAGTTAACCACATCAATTTGCAAATATTTTGAATACCAACCAGAGTTGTGGGATATGTATTAAAAATAAATAGAAAAAATAAATAGACTTTTAAGAAATCAGTTTTATGTTTACAAAAATATTGAGCAGAAAGTACACCTCCACTGCAGTGTTAAAGCCTTGTTTCAATTACAGAGACCTAATGCTGACACATTTTAATTAATTTATTCTCATAGTTCAATGTAGGATTTATTCTATGTGTATTTTTTTAAATTATCATTTCAGTACTATACAGAATAGTTTCTTGCACTGAAAACCTATAATGTTTAACATGGTAGCCACTTCTCCATGTATTTGTTGAGCACCTTAAATGAGTCTGGTTTAAATTGAGGTATATTTATAATTAAAAATTAAACAAAAATAAATTGAGGTATAAATATTGGGTTGCAATACAAATACACCTCTGATTTAAAAAATTTAGTAACTGAAAAAAGGTAAGACAGATAATTTTTAAGTATTGCACATGTATAACATATATAGAGAGCTAGGTAAAATATTGTTAAAATTAATTTTATGATCTTTTTTGATAAGTTCATCTGCAACTAAAAAGTAAACTGACTTTTAGTGGTTATCACTGGGGGCGCCAGCGCTTCCACACTACGATCATCATCTCTGGCATTATGCTATTCCACTGCAGAATACTGTGCCCCAGTATGGTTCTGTAGCCCCCATGTCCACTTGGTCGATTCCAAATTATATTCCTCCATGAGGATAATTTCTGGAACCATCCGTTCCACCCCGGTTCCATGGCTGCCAGTTCTTAGCAACATTGCCCCACCAGATATTCTTAGGGATGTGGCATCATCTAAGTTCATTTCCCACGTCTACGCTTGACCGGACCTGCCAATATACGCGGATATCTTCGCCCACCCTGTCCAACGCTTGACGTCTCATCACCCAATCTGGTCCCCTACGCCTACACTGAACTTCTCTGTTCCAGTCTCTTGGAAACAGAGCTGGCAGTCAGCTGAGGTAAAGAACAAACACCTCATCACAGACCCCTGCAAGCGTCAACCCGGCTTTGACCTAGCTAGCACGTTATGATTGGGCCCTCTTCAATTGCTATCGCACAGGCCATGGCCGGTGCGCCGCTATGTTCCATCGCTGGGGAGCCAGAGACGACCCGAACTGCCCCTGCGGCTACAGACAGACTATGACCCACATAGTCAACGACTGCCACCTCTCCAGATTCAAAGGAGGTCTCGAAACTTTACATCAGGCTCAACCTGACGCTGTTGACTGGCTACGGAAGAAGGGCAAACGCTAGAAGAAGAAGAAACTGGGGGGTAGCGGGGGGAGGCATTGAACTTTGGTGGTGGGTGTGGTATGGAACGATTCCCCTGTGATCTTATGATCCTATAAACCATTATTAAATCACTAGTAAAAATATTAAAAGAAAAGAAATAACGTTTAGGGACCAGGGAGATGCTTCTGTGTTAGAGCTTAGGATCCGTATGCTTGAGGCCCCAGAGAACCCAGCTTCGATCCCCAGCCCTACCATATACCAGAACTGAGTGACACTCTTGTTTCTCTCTCATAAATCAATCTTAAAAATTAATGCCACTTCTTTTTGTAATCATTTTTTTCATGTGACTACTAGTTTAGTTATAGGGACCAAGGAGATGACTGAGCAATATAGCACATACCTTATATGTATAGTTTTGGATTTGATTTCTGACACTGTGCTAAAAAGAGAAAGAGAAGGCCATTATCACAGTTGTGAGGTTGTGTATCATGGTTTTGATTTTAATTTCACTAACCAAGGAAAAGATGTAAGTTATCAGTGTGGCTCACATTTTTTTTTTTAAGATTACGATTCTCTAAACTTTGATATGCACTACTTGTCAAGAGTAAATAATAGGGGCCAGGTGGTGTCGCACTTGGTTGAATGCACATGCTACAATGCACAAGGACCCAGGTGTGAACCCCTGGTCTCCACCTGCCGGGGGAAAGCTTCACGAGTGGTGAAGCAATGCTGTAGGTGTCTCTCTGTCTCTCTCCCTCTCTTTCACCCCCTTCCCTCTCGACTTCTGGCTGTCTCTGTACAATAGTAAATACAATAATAAAAAGTTAAAAAAACAAAGAAAGTAAATTAGAATTCAATTTTCCAAAAATATTTTTGCATTGTTCATATGGAATGACCTCATAATGCTACACTATTTTCTTCTACTTTGTAGTATTCAGGTTGGTCAAGATGTAGGTATTATTATGACCTTTTTGTCTTTGATTAAGAACATTTGGGATTACTGCAAAAAAAAAATAAGGAAACAAAATTTAGGGAAAGGAAAGACATGGTCTGTTAGGGTGACAGAAATGGATTATTATCAAACAAGTAAAGTTTAGGATTAAGCTTCAGGGCCTATCACTTCCAACACACTAGGAGGATTCTAGTAGTAACTTCATAGGACATCTTTCTTTTTTAAAAAATTTTTTATTTATAAAAAGGAAATATTGACAAAACCATAGGATAAGAGGGGTACAACTTTGCACAATTCCCACTACCAGACCTCCGTATCCCATCCCCTCCCCTGATAGCTTTCCTATTCTTTAACCCTCTGGGAGTATGGACCCAAGATCATTGTGGGACGCAGAAGGTTGAAGGTCTGGCTTCTGTAGTTGCTTCCCCGCTGAACATGGGCTTTGACAGGTCGATCCATACTCCTATCCTGTCTGTCTCTTTCCCTAGTGGGGAAGGGCTCTGGGGAAGCGGAGCTCCAAGGCACATTGGTGGGGTTGTCTGTCCAGGGAAGTCTGGTTGGCATCCTGCTAGCATCTGGAACCTGGTGGCTGAAAAGAGAGTTAAGATACAAAGCCAAACAAATTGTTGACCAATCATGGACCTAAAGGCTGGAATAGTGCAGATGAAGTGTTGGGGGGGAGGTGTCCTCCATTTTGTAGATAGCTAGTAGGCATATTTTAGTTATATTTCAAAGGGCCTGTAGCTATACTAGTGTTTTGTTTTGTTTTTCCTTAAGCCTGAAATCTGATCCAGGTTATTGTCTGGGGAGATGATGCCATGGCTGGAAAAAGGACCAGAAAGCTGGATCAGGGAAGAGAGTAGCTCCCTAATATGGGAAAGGGGTATAAACATTGTTGACTGTAAGCCCCATCGATTTGATGCTATCTGGGGCTCATCACAGGACATCTTTCTTTCTTTATTTCCCTCTCTCTCTCTCTCTTTCTTTTTACTAGTGATTTAATATTGATTTACAAAATTATAAGATAATGGGGGTACAACTCACCAGAGTTCTGGATCCCCAATCCTTCCATTGTAAGTTATAGAAGTTCTTCCAAGGTTGAAGATATGGCTTAACTATTATTTCTACAACTATCTGTCTAGATTTGTATATATTTGCCTTTTTAAGTTCCCATCTTCTCTTCCTTTCTAAGTCACATATACATCTATTATTACATCCCAATGTCCCTCCCTATTTCTTCCTTTCTCTTTGGTTCCTGATGGAATTGGAGTTCAGAGCTCTCTGGTCATCTTCCCCTGATCATTTATCCCCCACTGGGAGTATGGATCAAAATTCTTTTTGGGCTGCAGAATGTGAAAGGTCTGGCTTCTTTTTTTTTATATTTATTTTATTTATTTATTCCCTTTTGTTGCCCTTGTTGTTTTATTGTTGTAGTTATTATTGTTGTTGTCGTTGTTGGATAGGACAGAGAGAAATGGAGAGAGGAGGGGAAGACAGAGAGGAGGAGAGAAAGATAGACACCTGCAGACCCGCTTCACCGCCTGTGAAGCGACTCCCCTGCAGGTGGGGAGCCGGGGTTCGAACTGGGATCCTTATGCCGGTCCTTGTGCTTTGCGCCACCTGCGCTTAACCCGCTGCGCTACAGCCCGACTCCTGTCTGGCTTCTTTAATTGCTTCTTCACTGGACATGGGCATTGGTTTGTTGACTTGTTTCTATCTTTCCCTAGTGGGGAAGGGCTCTAGAGAGGTGAGGTTCTGGGACAAACTGGTGAGGTCATCTACCCAGGTAAGTCAGGATGGAATCATGATAGTGTCGGCAATTTTGTGGCTGAAACAGCAAGATAAAAAGTGAGGAAAAATAATTAATGAATGGGAATAAAAGAAAGAGTAGAGCAGATGAGAATAGGGATCTTAGCGTGGCAAGAAGCTAGTAAGTCCATTTTAGGCATGTTGCTAGGAATCTACTACTATAATGTTTTTTGCTTGAGTCTGATAGATAACATGGAGTAGGACAAAAATATTGTCTGAGAAGATGGTGTCAGAGTAAAGGGCTAGAAAGCTGGATTAGGGCAGAGAGTAGCTTCCATTTTTGAAAAAAAAAATCTATGAATAAAATTAACTGTTTACCCCATCCACCTGACCCAGGGCCCATATATACATACACATATACATATATATATATATATATATTTATTTATCTACACAGAGCCTGTGTAATCTCAGAGTTCCAATTGGTCTGAGATCGAATTTCATGGCCACAGCTGTGGACATTTAAGGCTGCATTCATTTCAGGACTAGTCATCCTTGAGTGTGAGGGCAGGATGATCTAGCCTCTTTTTGGAGATTGGGGCAGTCCCTAACATTGCTGCTTAATAGTGAGGGCAAAATCCTGGATAGACCTGTAAGAGTGCTTATGATGACTACTGAAGGTGGAAAGAGGGATCCACTAGAGTTCTAGGCACGGCATTTTCTTTGTTGATCTAAAAGTAAGAAGGCATTTAAAAATTTTATTTATATATTTATTATTTATTGGATAGAGACAGAGAAATTAAGAGAGCTGGGGAAGATAGACAGATAGATAGATAAAGGAGAGAGAGACACACCCGCCACACTGCTTCACCACTTGTGAAGCTTCTCCCTTCCCCACCAGGGGCTTGAACCTGGATCCTTTAACGTTCTAACATGTATGCTTAACCAGATGTGCCACTGCCTAGCCCAGAAAGTTTGTTTTTTAATCATCACTGGGACTTCATTGCTCTAGGCTGATTTTCTCAGATAGAAAGGCAGGGAGGGAGGGGAGAGAGAGAGAGTGAGAGTGAGAGAGAGAAACTATAACACTGAAGCTTCCTTCAATGCAGTGGGAACCAGGGCTCAAACCTGGGTCATGAACATGGCAAAAGCAAATGCACTAAGTAACTTACCTTGATACTATGAAGTAAATATATATATAAATATATTTAAGATTCATTCATTAATGAGAGAGGGCACATTTGTTACTAGGGACCATATGCATACTACTCTGTTGTATTATCCACTGTGAATATCCTGGGCCACTAAGAAGTGAGTTCTTTTAATCACAACCTGTGCAAACATCTATCTCTCTTCGTCTTACCTTTGACTTCCTTTTGACATTATTTGTGTAAACACTGGAATGATCACAGGCATTTTCTATTTTCCACTACATTGAAGAAAGACTGAATTGGAGCTGTGATGAATTTGGGTTTAGCAGGGTATGTTTATGTGACTTGTGTATAATCAAATTGCTCTAGCTGTTTAATTTCAGAAGCATCTCGGGAACATCCCCATTCTCCACTGCTCAGTGACCCTGGTTTGGGACACTGGACTGAAAGATGAGAGTTGGCAGTGTATTATGAACTAGTCTTTGCAGGCTTGGGGGCAAAAACAAATTATAATGGAAGAGAAAAACGGTCTATGATGTTTGAAGTTAGAAAAGTAGAGGTAAAATTTTCAGATAGTAAAATTGGGAGCAGAAGTTTCAGTTCTCAGTAATGTCTAGTTTCAAGGGATTATCTCTTCTGTAAGGAATATTTGATATTACAGTATTCTAAATGACAGAGCCATCATATACACACTACAGATTTTCTTTCTTTTTCTTGTTTTGGAATTCAAAATAAAATTGGCTTTATTGTAATTATTGTATTTGTAGGGCACAGATTATTGCAGTACAGCAAGCGATGAGAATGTACATGCAGTCATATATGGTGGATCAGAGAGCTAGCATAGCACACAAGATTTTTTTTTTTGTTTTAAAAAATATTTTATTTATTTGTTTGGTAGAGACCAAAAGAAATTGAGAAGGAAGGGGGAAATAGAGAGGGAGAGAGAAAGAGACACCTTCAGACTTGCTCCACCATTCATGAATGAAGCTTCCCTCTTGCAGGTGGGGAGTGGGGCTTGAACCTGGGTCCTCGCACACGATAATGTGTCCACTCAGCCAGGTGTGGCACTAGTTGGCTCCCTTGAAGCACCTCTTGAGACTCTGCGTGGCAGGACAGCGTGGCCAGGGATGGTGGAGGCTCTTCTCTTCCCACTGAGGCTGTGCAGCTTGCTCACTTTGTAGAGAGGCTGAAAAACACCTTAGACATCTCTGTAGTCCTCGTTTGCAGAGATCTCCAGGAACAGACTGGCAAGTTCATTGGCCAGTTCAATGCCTTGGCGAGTCTGTACCTGCCAGCCATGCAAACGGTCCTATGCTGCCCACAGTGATGACGGGGGGCCTGGGAGTCTGCTCATCTGCAGGAATCAGACGCCCCTTGTTAAGGGGCAGACACAGGATTTCATGGTTCAATTTTCCAGACCCTTGGTACCACCATATGCCATAACCAAATGATGTGTGATCAAAATAAAAGTCAAAAAAGAAACAAACAAACAAAAACAACAAACAACAAAAAACCAAACCAAACCAAAACACACACATACATGAGGTATACTGCCATAAGATTTTCAGTATAAAACCAAGGAGAGGATTAAAAAATAAACCAAGATACGTTGCTCACAGTTGTTTTCAAAGTTTGAGGAGGATTCTAAGGGGGTCCCTGAGATCCTTTTCTTCACGTCAGTGACTTAAAAAAATTGTTTTACAAACCAATGGGACTACATCAAATTGAAAAGCTTCTGCACATCCAAAGAAACTATTAAACAAACAGAGAGACCCCTCACAGAATGGGAGAAGATCTTCACATGCCAGACATCAGACAAGAAACTAATCACCAAAATATATAAAGAGCTCAGCAAACTTAGCCGCAAAAAAACAAATGACCCCATCCAAAAATGGGCAGAGGAAATAAACAAAACATTCACCACAGAGGAGATCCAAAAGGCTAACAAACATATGAAAAACTTCTCTAGGTCACTGATCGTCAGAGAAATGCAAATTAAGACAACACTAAGATACCACCTCACTCCTGTAAGAATGGCATACATCAAAAAGGACAGCAGTAACAAATGCTGGAGAGGATGTGGGGACAGAGGAACCCTTTTACACTGCTGGTGGGAATGTAAATTGGTACAGCCTCTGTGGAGAGCAGTCTGGAAAACTCTCAGAAGACTAGACATGGACCTTCCATATGACCCAGTAATTCCTCTCCTGGGGTTATACCCCAAGGACTCCATAACACCCAACCAAAAAGAGGTGTGTACTCCTATGTTCATAGCAGCACAATTCATAATAGCTAAAACCTGGAAGCAACCCAGGTGCCCAACAACAGATGAGTGGCTGAGAAAGCTGTGGTATATATACACAATGGAATACTATGCAGCTATCAAGAACAATGAACCCACCTTCTCTGACCCATCTTGGACAGAGCTAGAAGGAATTATGTTAAGTGAACTAAGTCAGAAAGATAAAGATGAGTATGGGATGATCCCACTCATCAACAGAAGCTGACCAAGAAGATCTGAAAGGGAAACTAAAAGCAGAACCTGATCAAATTGTAAGTAGGGCACCAAAGTAAAAACCCAGTGGTGAGGGGTAGACATGTAGCTTCCTGGGCCAGTGGGGGTGGGAGTGGGCGGGAGGGATGGGTCACAGCCCTTTGGTGGTGGGAATGGTGTTTATGTACACTCCTAGCAAAATGTAGACATATAAATCAGTAGTTAATTAATATGAGAGGGGGAAATCAATTGTATGTCTCAAAGTTTCTCAAAAGACAAACTGAATCTTTTTAATATATAGGCTGTGTATTTGATATACGGACTCTCTCAAAAGCCTAGACCAAGTAGATTAGAAGCTTCCAATAGCACAGCTATATACAAGATACTGGGTACTGTACAGCAAACCATAACAAAGGGACTTTTCAAAGTTAACCCAATTAACAAATAAAGTGATGATAATATTAACTATCGATTGTCTTTTTGAACCCTAAGACAGCAGGAACCTCACATCTTTACTATAGAGCCCCTACTTCCCCCAGTCCTGGAACCCTTGGATAGGGCCCACTTTCCTGTATGCATCTCCCATTTCGAACCAAATAATATTGCATCCGCCGATCACAACCTACCAAAGCAACGATTGCCACCTCAATATGCTTCACCTCAGACTGTATCCAGAGACTTCACGTGTGGAATGACAACCCTTCAACTTCATTACTCGGGTGAGACCTTTCCTTTTATAGTACACTCTAATTTCATCTCAGGTAGTCCACTTTCTAACAAAGTCCCATAATCTAGATATACACCAGTTTCTGTGAGAGAGAGCTTATGTGCACACGTATCCATAAACTACTGCAAAATATATACCTGAAAGCAAAAAGTACATTAGAGTTTGCAGTGAGTACCTCCCTAACACTTCCTCTCCACTATTCCAAGCTTGGGATCCATGATTGCTCAACAAATTGTTTGGCTTCATATGTTAACTCTCTTTTCAATCACCAGGTTCCAGATGCCACCTGGATGCTGGGTAGGCTTCCCTGGATTGAAGACCCCACCAATGTGTCCTGGAGCTCAGCTTCCCCAGCGACACACCTTACTAGGGAAAGAGAGAGGCAGACTGGGAGTATGGACCGACCAGTCAACGCCCATGTTCAGCAAGGAAGCAATTACAGAAGCCAGACCTTCTACCTTCTGCAACCCTCAACGACCCTGGGTCCATGCTCCCAGAGGGCTAGAGAATGGGAAAGCTACCATGGGAGGGGGGGATTATGGGGATTGGGTGGTGGGAATTGTGTGGAGTTGTACCCCTTCTACCTTATGTTTTTGTTCACTAATCCTTTCTTAAATAAAAAATTAAAAAAAAATTGTTTTAAACAAAATTTCCCTTTTTCTTTATCAAGATTATACGACAGCCTGTTTCCCTTCTCTGAGATGGAAGAGGGAAAAGGAAGGACATATGGAAGTTGTAATAGGTGACATAGAAAGGAAGTGAAAACAGGGCCTTAAACTAGTGAATAAAAATAGGCATCAGCTTCCACATGGGATCAGCCATCCTTGCCCAAATGGCACATGTGCTTCTCTGCTGTGTGACCTCTTATTTTTCCCATTAAAAGTTTAAAATATCGGGTACAAAAACAAGCAAACTGTATGAAGAATACTCAGAGTTAGGAGAAAACATAAAGCCTGTAGCAGTGGAATATTTATCACTAATTTGAGTCTGATAAATATAAAAAAAATTGTCATAGACATATACTACTCAGCAGTTAAAAAAAGACTGTCATGTGTACTTTGGGAATAAATAGCTGGGATTGACAGTGATTATGATTTAGTGAAATAAGTAAATAATAAGTAAGGACAACTATGGGGTGATTTCACTTATAAGTGGAATATAGAAAATTGAAAGACATAAACTGGAAAAAAGAAAAAAAATACATATAGTTAAGTCATAAATATGACTTTGGGAGAACTGTGTTGGTTACTAACTAAATTTTGTTAGGTTTTTCTCACCAAATTAAAATTATTTATTTTAATTGAAAAAATGTTATTTGAATTAACATGTAATTTATTGTAAAAGAATTAATAAGTAACATGAATATCTTAGTTTTAATTTCTAGCATCAAGATTTAAAAAAAATTTTTATTATTTATTTTCCCTTTTGTTGCCTTGTTTTGTTGTTGTTGTAGTGTAGTTATTGTTGTTGATGATGATGTCATCATTGTTGGATAGGACAGAGAGAAATGGAGAGAAGAGGGGAAGACAGAAGGGGAGAGAAAGATAGGCACCTGCAGACCTGCTTAGCTCCTTGTAAAGGGATCCCCTGCAGGTTGGGAGCCAGTGGCTCAAGCAGGGTTCCTTACACAGGTCCTTGCACTTCACGCCACGTGCGCTTAACCTGCTGTGCTATCGCCCGCCCCCACCCCCCAAGATGGTTTTCAGTGACTGGTCACCTGACAGTTCCATTAGAATTTCCTTTAATTTTGTTGATAAAACAAGAAACTACTTGAGTTGCAAAAGACCAGTTTCATTCTTACATCAGAATCAATACTTGAAAATTTTCATTTGTTTTATCTTGGTGGTCTTTTATGACAGTACAGTTTTTTAACAGGAAGATAGTAACACCAGCCTTTTTTTTTTTTTTTGTAATTTGGAAAAAGAACATTTATGAAAGGAAATAAGAACATGTTTCCCAGCATATCTGTCTTAAGAAAACACATTTATGGGTATTAAGAGAAAAATGAAGGCGCTGGGTGTTGGTGCACCCTGTTGAATGCACAAATACCATGCTTTGAGTCTCTGCTCTCCACCTACAGCGGGGAACTTTGCAAGTGGTGAAGCAGGTCTGCAGGTCTCCCTCTCCCTCTCCCTCTCCCTCTCCCTCTCCCTCTCCCTCTCCCTCTCCCTCTCTCTCCCTCTCTCTCTCTCCTTCCCCTCTCAATTTCTCTCTGTGCTGTCCAGTAAAGTATAAAGAAAAATGAGTTGTTCCCCACCTCCAGGGGAGGAAGCTTCACAAGCAGTGAAACAGGGCTACAGGTTTTCCTCTCTCTTTTTCTACCCGTTTCCCCTTTCCCTCTTGATTTCTTTGTTTCTATCCAGTAAGTAAAATATTAAAAACAAAACAAAACAAACAAAAAAAACCCAAAAAATGAGTTGCTAAAACTATGTTTGCTTATAGAACCTATAAAGTTAATAAGCATTTTGCAGCAATCACACACTCCAGTTGGAAGACAGCTGGTCTAATGGTCTAGCTGGTGATCATACACATGAACAAGTAAATACAGTGAGGAAATCTAGAGGAGAAGGCATGGGGCTGGAACAACATAACTTCTTAAGTTGAAAGGATATTGAAAACAATCAAATGAATTTCTGTAATGTTAAGAATTTGATAAGCATGTCCATATATTATCTGTCTTTTCCATTATGTCAATGGAAATTATCTGACATATTTTTGGCCCCCATTTTATACATGAGATAATGTATTTTATAGAGTGATCTGGGGGGGGGGGAGCTGCAGCGCCTGGGGAATGAGGCCAGGACCTCATGCATGAATGATCCTGCTGATCTTCTTCCTTTCCTTTCCTCTCCTCTCCTCTCCTCTCCTCTCCTCTCCTCTCCTCTCCTCTCCTCTCCTCTCCTCTCCTCTCCTCTCCTCTCCTCTCCTCTCCTCTCCTCCCCTCCCCTCCCCTCCCCTCCCCTCCCCTCCCCTCCCCTCCCCTCCCCTCCCCTCCCCTCCCCTCCCCTCCCCTTCCCCTTCCCCTTCCCCTTCCCCTCCCCTCCCCTCCCTTTCCTTTCCTTTCTTTCCTTCTCTCTTTCTCTCTTTCTTTCTTTTCCCTTTTGTTGCCCTTGTTTTTTATTGTTGTAGTAGTTATTATTGTTGTTGTTAATGATGTTGTCATTGTTAGGACAGAGAGAAAGGGAGAGATAAGGGCAAGACAGAGAGGGAGAGAAAAAGATAGACACCTGCAGACCTGCTTCACCACCTGTGAAGTGACTCCCCTGCAGGTGGGAAGCCGGGGGCTCGAACCAGGATCCTTATACTGATCCTTGGGCTTCACGCCACATGCACTTAACCTGCTGCGCTACTGCCCAACTCCTGCTGATCTACATTCTGACTCTATAGATTTTTAAGGGGTTGTCAGAGAATGACATCAAAGCACAGGTCTCCCATCCATGATGTTCCTTGGTTACAGCCATAGCATAGGATGCTGAGGTTGGAGTTCCAGGACTTCATACATGTAAGCATGCTGCCTGCTTAGTTTTCTGTTTCATGCTAGGAACTTTTCTGAGAGCACTTTTTAGTATCACAGGATATAAATGCCCAAATATTTTTTTTGGAAAATTGGGTGCTAATCTACATTTATTATCCATGAAAACATTGATAAATTATAAAAATGTTATTCAAAGTATACAGATCTAAAGCATGAATAAATCTTTATGTTGGAGGATGAGGCCTACTGTCCTGGAAATTACAGGCTGTTATTTCCATGAGGTCCAAGCGGGTTGACCCCCCAACTCTCCCTTCCAGTTGAGACAATAGCAGGTTCCCCTGACTTCCTGAACTAATGATGGATGGCTTCTCCAGAATGGGGGCTACTTATCTGCACATGCCCCTCTTGTCCCCTTAAAACAAGAGCCATGATTTACTGTACATTATGTTTGGCCAAACTTGAAAAAACACCACAAACTCCTGTTACTCAAACCCCTCCCCTTGCCCTGAGGTGCCAATAATTAAGCCCCCAGGGAAATATGCTTTGTGAAGCTCATGATCAAACCTGTATGGTAACTTTCCACTTGTGATCAAATAGTTTGCAGGTTAAAATGTGACCATGCATTGTGTTGCTTTATGTTTGGGGTAATGATTACCTTGACCTTCTCCCTGTGCAATGGGTATAATTTGCCAGCTTTCTCTCTCAATAAACAAGTCGCCCACCTTTCCAAGGCCGCTCCCTGAGCTGAATGAGTCTGTGATTCTCTCTGTGCACATTGCCCCCGACGAAGAATTACCCCGAAACTTCCCAGGGGCCGCTCTGACCCTCACTGTCAGTGGCCAGGGGGATGGGGGACCCAGAGCAACAGTTGCATCTTTAGTTGCTTGAATAATTTAGGATGGAATCTATTTTTTGTGAGTATATGTTTGGCTGATGGGACTGAGTCAAATATAGTGAGAAATATTATAAGTCTATCCATGTTCTTCATTTGTGGGGACTCTACTGTGGTTTGGATTAATCCTTCCTCCCTCCTACTTGGAACAGCAATGGTATGGGTTATACATTTAATCATTTTATTTTTTAATTTAACTTTCTTTCTTTCTACTTTTTATTAGATAGGACAGAGAGAAATTGAGAAAGGAGGGGGTGATAGGGAGAAAAACAGACACCTGCCCCACTGCTTTACTGCTCATGAAGCATTCACCCTGCGGGGAGGTGGGGTGGGGCTTGACTCTATGGTAATATATGCATTCAGCCTGATGTGCCACTACCTGGTCCCCTCTTTAATCAGTTTAAATTATTTTACTATTTTGTTTTTTTCCTCCAAGGTTATCTTTGGGGCTTGGTGCTGGTACTACTAATCCACTGCTTCTGGTGGCCATTTCCCCCATTTTATCGGATAGGACAGAGAGAAATTGAGAGAGGAGGGGGAGGGAGAGAGGGAGAGAAAGATAGACACATGAAGACCTGCTTTGCCATTTGTGAAGTTTTCCCCTTGCAGGTGGGGAGCCAGGGGTCAAACCCAAACCCTTGCATGGGTCATTGAGCTTAGTACTATGTGCGATAAACCAGGTGTGCCACTTACTGGCCCCCTAAATTCTATCTTTTTAGATATGCAGAGCAGGACCACCATTATCAGTAGGTACCTTTATGTCATTTCTGATTTTTAGACATCCCAAGGCCAGACATTAAATGCTATCATCACTAGCTCTATGTGTCTATAAGCAGCTTGCTGACAAACAGTAAACATAATTCTTTGTTTCCACTGTGTATTTGAAATGAGAAAAATAATCTCCATATTGACAAATGAATTTTGTGACTCTGCATCTGCACTACTCCAGCCTTTAGGTTCATTATTAGTCAGTGATTTGTTTGGCTTTGTATGTTAACTCTCTCTCTTTTTTTCTTTTTAAAACTTTTTATTAATGATTTAATAATGATTGACAAGATTGTGGGATAAAAGGTGTACAATTCCATGTAATTTCTACCACCAGAGTTCTACATCCCATTCCCTCCACCATCTTTTTCATTGAAATTTTTTTATTTATAAAAAGGAAACATTGACAAAACCATAGGATAAGAGGGGTACACCTTTGCACAATTCCTACCACCAGACCTCCTTATCCCATCCCCTCCCCGATACCTTTCCTGTTCTTTTTTTTTTTTATTCCCTTTTGTTGCCCTTGTTGTTTTATTGTTGTAGTTATTATTGTTGTTGTCGTTGTTGGATAGGACAGAGAGAAATGGAGAGAGGAGGGGAAGACAGAGAGGAGGAGAGAAAGATAGACACCTGCAGACCTGCTTCACCACCTGTGAAGCGACTCTCCTGCAGGTGGGGAGCTGGGGTTCGAACTGGGATCCTTATGCCGGTCCTTGTGCTTTGCACCACCTGTGCTTAACCCGCTGTGCTATAGCCCGACTCCCTACCTTTCCTATTCGTAAACCCTCTGGGAGTATGGACCCAAGAACATTGTGGGATGCAGAAGGTTGAAGGTCTGGCTTCTGTAATTTCTTCCCTGCTGAACATGAGCGTTGACAGGTCGATCCATACTCCCAGCCTCTCTCTCTCTTTCCCTAGTGGGGAAGGGCTCTGGGGAAGCGGAGCTCCAAGGCACATTGGTGGGGCTGTCTCTCCAGGGCAGTCTGGTTGGCATCCTGTTAGCATCTGGGACCTGGTGGCTGAAAATAGAGTTAAGATACAAAGCCAAACAAATTGCTGACCAATCATGGACCTAAAGGCTGGAATAGTGCAGAGAAAGTGTTGGGGGGGTCCTTCATTTTGTAGATATCAGTAGGCATATTTTAGTTATATTTCCAAGGGTCTTTTCAGCAACCAGGTTCCAGATGCTAGCAGGATGCCGACCAGACTTCCCTGGACAGACGAGCCCACCAATGTGTCCTTGAGCTTCGATTCCCCAGAGCCCTACTTCACTAGGGATAGAGGCAGGCTGAGAGTGTGGATCGACCAATAAACGCCCATGTTCAGTGGGGAAGCAATTACAGAAGCCAGACCTTCAACCTTCTGCATCCCACAATGACCTTGGGTCCATACTCTCAGAGGGTTAAAGAATAGGAAAGTTATCAGGGGGAGTGGATGGGATACGGAGTTCTGGTGGTGGGAATTGTGTGGAGTTGTGTCCCTCTTATCCTATGGTTTTGTCAATGTTTCCTTTTTATAAATCATGGGTCGTAAAGTGACAGTGAGGGAATCAGAACTTGTCCTTCCATTCTGGGCGTCCACCTCCATGATTGCAACACTTCCTACTCTAAGGGCAACTAGACACTGCATGTCATTCTAGTGCCCTGGAGCTAGTGTTGTTTCTTAATGGGTTAACCATTCTCCCCTTGCCAAAGATGAAAAGGTATCAGTTTCAAAATATGTTTTAATAGACATATCTTCTAGATCCAAGGTGGCACTGTGTTACATTTCAAAGACAAATTTATCTATTCATTTTTCTTATAAGAAGTCAGTATTCCCTATGAAGATTTTTTTTTTTTTCTGAAATTTCAAGGAAGTTTTTAGGTAAGCTAAGATAGAATTTCTTCTGATACTCTCCATGCAGTATGTCTCAGTGTATTCTATACTATGATCAGTCAAAAAGATTAACATGCATCACCACACTTGAGGTGGCTTAGTTGAAAAAAAAAAAAAAGCAAATGGGATCAGCTTACTGAAGTCCTGGAAGAAAATAAAACATTTTTTAAAAATAGGCAAATGCAATTGAATTTAACCATATTAACTTGAGATCAGAGTTTCTTTTTTTAAGGAGCAAGAAGGTCAGCATCAAATCATGTTTGTTAGTTCCAAGGATTTTAGGTTCTAGATATCCCCACATATTAAACAGTTCCCTTTATTGTGGGTGGGTGCTAGAAGAACTTATTTTTTTGAAACATTTCTAATTCCTATTTGTTGAATGAAGCATAGGTTCATCTACCGTGTGAAATAAATTCTGTTTACTACTAGTGGCTTCTGTCAATATTAGGATAGAAAGGTTCTGAGGCTCATCCATGATTAATGAATGGATAAGAATATCATGGTTCTTGGGAGAACCACTTCAGTTTCCAATGGAGGGAATGGGAGATGGAACTCTGGTTGGTGATAATGGTGTGGAATTTTACCCCTGTAGTTTTTTTTTAGAGATGTACTTTTAATATATATAAACTTTTTCTTTCTTTTTCCTTTTTACCTGAGCACTGTTCAGCTCTGGCTTATGGTGGTGCGGGGGGGTGGGGGGGATTAAACCCGAGACTATGAAAGCTCAGGCATGAGAGTTTCTTTGCATAACCATTAGGCTATTTCCTCTACCCCCCTGTAATTTTGTAAATCACTAATAAAAATATAATTGTGTTAAAAAAAGCATATCGTATTCCTAACAGCTTCGTGTTGAGAAAAATTATGAGGAAAAAATATCATGGTTGACTAATTGTGATTGCTGTAAATCTGAGTATGTGTAGGAGAGCAGTGTGTTTCTTAATATTTCCAGCTCTGATCTAATATAGAAAAAATATTATGCCAGCAATTAAATACTGTCTTTCTGGGTTGATGGAATAGTGTTGATGGTCCAGTAAAAATACTGCTTCATATTGCTGGCACCAACTGTGAGTGAGTGAAATAGCTCCTTGATTTTTTTAGACTTTATTTTTGTAAAGCCAAAGAAGTTTGTCCTTCTTTAGGTGACTTTCATGGCCCAGGACACTTACCATTTGGGGACCCTGTGGTGGTTTCCTCGGTAGGCTGCAAGCCTCTTTGGATGCCTGCAGGGGTGGTCATTCCAAAGTCATCATCTATGCCACTGGGAGTTGAGAAGGGGGCCTCTGTGTCTTCCTGGATAGCTGGGTTCGCTCCTACTTGTCCTGAGGGAAGGATTCCATTCTGTGTGTCTGGATTAGCCTTACTGGTGGACAGGATGGATCCTGGGAGTAAGGGCTGGAAGAGGAGGCCTAAAATTTGTGAGGCCACTGGCTGGATTGAGGAAGAGAAACAAAATAAAGTTGAACAAAACATAATTTAAGGATGATAAAGCAGTTTTTTTTTTTTCCTTTGGGGGCTGATATTTAGGGGGAGGGAAGACAGGATGGAGAGGGCAGAGTTACAGAAAGTAATAAAGAGGATGTGCCTTCCTCTCCTGAACCAGTCCTCATGCTGGATTTATTGCTGGGCTTGCTTGCTGTGCTTCATTTCCCTCCAAAATGCCACAATCAAGCCAGCTACTGGAAAGGGAGCAATACCTATTATTATAATCTGTTATACAACTAAGGAAATTAACACAGTTATGCTGGTTATATCTCTGTTACTGACCTAGATGTAGCTTTTATTTTGCCCATATTAAAAAAAAATCCTGAGTCTTTGATGAAAAGAAGAGAGGAGGATAGGAGAGAGAGGTTTCAAGGACTTCTGAGCTGGGAGACGGACACTTTGGTGGTGAGCGTGTTGTAGTAGCATACAACCTTAAAAGAGGTGACAGTTTGCACTTACAACATCTATGGCCTTGTAAACTAACATTACCTCAATTAAAAAAAATCTACCCAGAGTAATTTAGGAGAGGAGCTTGCATAAATCCACTGTGGAGATTTCTGCGGTTATTAAATAACTGTTGTTACAAAATTTTAAACAGTAATTTAAGAAACTAAGAATAAATGGAGAATTAGTTCAAAGAGATGAATTGGTCCTCATCTCATGGTTTGCATCCCTTCATGTATGTTTCTTTTGAGATTTCTTTCTTTCACTTTCTTTCTTTCTTTCTTTCTTTCTTTCTTGTTTTCTTTCTTTCTTTCTTTCTTTCTTTCTTTCTTTCTTTCTTTCTTTCTTTCTTTCTTTCTTCTCCTGATTAGCTCTGGCTTATGATGGTGTGGGGGGTTGAACCTGTGACTTCAAAACCTCAGGCATGAGAGTCTGTTTGCATAGCCATTATGCTGTCTACCCCCATGAGATATTTTTCAAAGACAACATTTAGTAAAAAATATTTCTTGTGGCAATTGAGTCACTTGTGTATTCCATGAGAAAGCACATGGAACTTCCTAGTCCATGGAACTGTCAATGATTCATGTACTGGTGGTGAATGTTGTTGCTATCTATACTTGTTTGTTTCCTCAGGAAAGGATGACTGTGAAATAGTAGCCAAAGAGTCCACTAACAGATGATTGGATAAAGAAATTATGGGATATATACTCCATGAAATATTGCTCTGCAATCAAAAAAGACAATATTGTGTCCTTTGGGACAAAGTGGAGGTTATGCTTAGTGAAATAAGAGATGAAAGACAACTAGTGGATGATTTCACCCATATGTAGAATCTAGATAATGGATACAAATTAATTTGTAAAAAAACAAAACAGAAGCAAACAAAATGTTTCTAAGACTTTCTAAGAACTATGGTGGCTATCTTTGGAAGTTGGGAAGACAAGGACACAGAACTTTGTGGTGGGTGTGGTGTAGAACTATACAGTGCAATCTTACAATCTTGTAATTCACTATTACTCACAAATAGAATTAAAAAAAAGATTACTGTGAAAAGTTGTTTCTAAGAAGACAGAATTTGATACTAGCAGAGTATGGAGTGTGCTCATGCAGGAATATGCTCTATGGAACCTCCTATTATTAATGGCATTCAGTCACTGTTTATTTCATCTGTGATATTGGTGGTGACTCACAATTAAGATACAGGCTAATTTCCTTAAGCATGGTTCTTAGTAGTTTGTTTGTATAAGAACTAGCTGAGTTGGAAAAAATGGGTTGAAACATGGAGAAGAATGAAACTGAACCACTATATTTCACCAAATACAAAAGTAAATTCCAAGTGGATCAAGGACTTGGATGTTAGACCAGAAACTGTCAGATACTTATAGGAAAATATTGGCAACTCTTTTCTGCATAAATTTTAAAGACATTTTCAATGAAATGAATCCAATTACAAAGAAGACTAAGGCAAGCATAAACCTATGGGACTACATCAATTTAAAAAGCTTCTGCACAGCTAAAGAAACTACTAACCAAAGCAAGAGACCCCTCACAGAATGGGAGAAGATCTTTACATGCCATGCATCAGACAAGAGGCTAATAACCAGAATACATAAAAAACTTGCAAATATCAACAACAAGAAAACAACCCCATCCAAAAATGGGGGGAGGACATGGACAGAATATTCACCACAGAATAGATCCAAAAGGCCGAGAAACATGAAAAAATGCTCCAAGTCTCTGATTGTCAGAGAAATGCAAATAAAGACAACAGTGAGATACCACTTCACTCCCGTGAGAATGCCATACATCAGAAAAGGTAATAGCAGCAAATTCTGCAGAGGTTGTGGGGTCAAAGGAACCCTCCTGCACTGCTGGTGGGAATGTAAATTGGTCCAATCTCTGGAGAACAGTCTGGAGAACTCTCAGAAGTCTAGCAATGGACCTACCCTATGATCCTGCAGTTTCTCTCCTGGGGATATATCCTAAGGAACCCAACACACCCATCCAAAAAGATCTGTGTACACATATGTTCTTGGCAGCACAATCTGTAATAGCTAAAACGTGGAAGCAACCCAGGTGTCCAACCCAGGTGTCTGGCTGAGCAAGTTGTGGTATATATATACAATGGAATACTATTCAGCTATAAAAAATGGTGACTTCACTGTTTTCAGCTGATCTTGGATGGACCTTGAAAAATTCATGTTAAATGAAATAAGTCAGAAACAGAAGGATGAATATGGGATGATCTCATTCTCAGGCAGAAGTTGAAAAACAAGATCAGAAAAGAAAACACAAGTAGAACCTGAACTGGAATTGGCGTATTGCACCAAAGTAAAAGACTCTGGGGTGAGTGGGTGGGGAGAATACAAATCCAAGAAGGATGACAGAGGACCTAGTGGGGGTTGTATTGTTATATGGAAAACTGGGAAATGTTATGCATGTACAAACTATTGTATTACTGTCGAATGTAAAACATTAATTCCCCAATAAAGAAATTGAAAAAAAAAAAAAGAGAACCAGCTGAGGTGCTTGTTCACAAAGTAGTTCTTAGATTTCATTGTTATAGAGATTGAGCAGATAGGTCTAGGGCAGGACCCAGAAATCTATATTTTAAACCAATATATTTGTTTTTAATGATTTTATTTTATTTTAATGAGAGAGAGATAGAATGAGGCAGAGATACACTAGAGCACTGCTAAGCTCTGTCTTATGGTGATGCTGGGGATTGAACCTAGGACCTCAGAGGCTCAGTTATGAAAGTCTTTTGCATAACTATTATGCAGTCTCCTCAGCCCTTGAACTAATATTCTAATTGGTCCTAACTTGGTAGTCCAGGACTGAAGTTTGGGAAAAATTGTCTTAAATTTATAAAGTATTGAAAGCAGCATTAGATTTGTGCTGGATAGCTAGGAGTAGAATATAGAAGTTTTCAAATTGGTTTTTGAAATAAAAGTGAGTGATGATCATTAGTAAAAAATATGATGAAAAGAAATGGGCTGTAAATGACTAGATGCTTTCTATATAGTCTGTTGTATCAAACTAGTATTTGTATGCTAGTTGTATAAGAGGATATGAACAGAATATTCACCACAGAAGAGATCCAAAAGGCCAACAGATATGAAAAAATGTTCCAAGTCATTGTCAAAAAATACAAAAAAAGACGCAAATGAAATACCACTTAACTCCTGCGAAAATGTTATACATCAGAGAATGTAGCAGCAACAAAAGCTGGAGAGGGTGGGGCAAAGGACTGCATTGTGGGTGGGAATGTAAATTAGTCCACCCCCTGTGGAGAACAGTCTGGAGAACTCTCAGAAGGCTAGTAATGGACCTACCTTATGACCCTGCAATTCTCTCCTGGGGATATATCATAAGGAGTCAAACACACCTACCTAAAGAAGTCTTTGTATACCTATGTTCATAGCAGTACAATTTATAATAGCCAAAACCTGGAAGCAACCCAGGTGTCAAACAACAGATGAGTAGCTGAGTAAGTTGTGGTATTTATACACAACGGAATACGACTTAGCTGTTAAGAATGAACCACCTCATCATGAATGGAGCTTCAAGGCATCATGTTAAGTGGGATAAATCAGAAAGAGAAGGATGAATATGGGATTGGCTCACTCATCAACAAAAGTTGAGAAATGATAACATAAAGGTGAAACACAAGGTAGAACTTGGACTGGGTTTGCTGTATTACACCAAAGTAAAGGACTCTGAGGTAGCTATGTGTGTGAGGGGGGAACTTTCAGGTCCTGGTGCATCATGGGGGAGGAGGGCCTAGGCTGTGGGTAAGAGTGTTTTGCAAAAAACAGAGATTTTACATATGTCCCAACACTACATTTCCTATAAATCATTAATCCCCCATTAAAAATATCAAAAAATATAAAAATAACTTTGTGGATCCAACAACATATCAAGAGAATAATTCACCAAGACCAAGTGGGATACAACCCTGGGAAACAGGAATGGTTCAGCATCTACAAATCAACCACTGTAATTCATCATGCCTACAAAAAGGAAGATAAAAATCACATGGTCATTTCAGTTGATGCTGAAAAGGCACTCAGCAAGATTCAATACCCATTTGTGATAAAGGCCCTCTAGTAACTGGGAATAGAAGGACCATTCCTCAACATAACAAAGACCATTATAACAAACCCACAGCTAACATCATTCTCAATGGGGAAAAGCTGAAAGCTTTCCCCCTAAAATCAGAAACCAGGCAAGGATGTCCACTATATCCACTGTTATTAAACATAGTTCTCAAAGTCCTCACCACTGCAATCAGACAAGAAAAAAGACATCAAAGTCATACATATTGGAAAAGAAGAAATAAAACTATCAGTATTTGGTGATGACATGATATCCCTAGATAATTCCTAAGATTTCACCAAAAAGCTACTGGAAATAATAAATTCAGTAGAGTAGCAGGGTACAAAATCAATAGAGGATGTGAGAGCAGTCTGGCTGCGACTCTGCCATGCCAGAGTTGATTTGGCTCATCTGACTGGCTAGGTAGGTATCCCCTTCCTCCCTCACTGCTCCCTGTGCATCCCTCCCAAAGCTGCATGCTTGGTTGAAGAGGACGGCCTTGCCCAAATAGAGATGGACCGGTTTTTGGTCGGGGGTATACGCGTAGCTGCGATCCCCTGTCAAACCTCCAAATAAGCTCTCAAGGTCCAAAATTAGTACAAACAAATCTGGCATTTCTGTATACAAACAGGAGATCAGAGGGGAGGGAAATAAAGACTCAATCCTATTTACAAATGAACTTAAATAGATAAAATGGGGTGAATCTCACAAAGGAGGTGAAAGACTTTTACAATGAAAACTATAAGACATTGCTAAAAGTAATAGAGAAGAACACACAGAAGTAGAAGGACATTCCTTACTCCTGAATTGGAAGAATAAACATTATTAAAATGGCCATTCTACCAAAAGCAATTTACATTTTCAGTGCAATCCCTATTAATATTCCAATGGCATTTTCCAAGCAAATTGAACAACTTGTCCAAAAATGTGTGTGGAACCACAAAAGGCCATAAATTGCCAAAGCACTTCTGAGAAAAAAGGGAAAACATAGAGGTATCACTCACACTTCCCAACTTTAGTTTATAGTACAAATCAATCATAATTAAAACAGCATGGTACTGGAATAGAAATGGACACTTGGATCAGTGGAGCGGAGTGAGAAGACTAGAAATGAGCCCACACATATACAACTACCTGGTATATGTCAAAGGGGCCCAAATTATTCAGTGGGGGCAAAGAATATCTCAACAGATGGTGCTGGGAAAATTGGACATCCACGTGTAAAAAAGTGAAACTAGACCACCACCTAATACCATCTAGCAAGGGCAAATCAAAATGGATGAAAGATCTAGATATTAGACCAGAAACTCTAAAATTTATAGAAGAAAATATTGGTGAAACTTTGCAAGATCTTCACTTCAAAGATGTATTTGGAAACTCAACTCCCTGGGCATGGGAACTTAAAACAAGAGTGAGTAAATGGGATTACAGTAAACTAAAAAGTTTCTTCACATCAAAAGCAGACTAAACAAGGATAACCAGGAAACCCAGTAAATGGGAGAAGACATTTGCACAATATACATCAGATTAACAGCTGACATTGCACCAAAGCAAAAGACTCTGGTGTGTGTGTGTGTGTGTGTGTGTGTGTGTGTGTGTAGAGTACAGGTCCTTGAAAAGGATGACAGAGGACCTAGTGGGGGTTGTATTGTTATATGGAAAACTGGGAAATGTTATGCATGTATAAACTATTGTATTTAGTGTTGAATGTAAAACATTAATTCCCCAATAAAGAAATAAACCCACTAACAAAAAAGAAATGTTATGCATGTAGAAACTGTTGTATTTACTGTCAGCTGTAAAACATTAATCCCCCAATAGAGAAATAAAAAAAGAAAAAACTGATATCAAACATCTATACAGAATTGGTAGACTTCAAAAGAAGCAAAAATAACCGAATAAAAACATGAGTCAAAGATGTAAATACACAGTTTTCCAAGGAAGAGATACACATAGCCCACAGACACATGAAGAAATGCTCCACTCTCTTATCATCAGAGAAATGCAAATTAAAACTACACTGAGATACCATCTCACACATGAGAGCATGGCTCCTATCAACAAACCAGGAAATGACAGGTGTTGGAGAGAAAAAGGAACTCTGCTACTACTTGCTAGTGAGAATGCAAACTGGTACAGCCCCTTTGGAAGAGAGTGTGTAGAGTCCTTAAACAAATAAAAATGGAAGTATCTTATGATCTAGCAATACCACTCTTATGTATTTATCCTGCAGACATCCAAAACACTCATTAGAGGGGACATTCACCCTATGTTCAAAGCTGCATTATTCATTCACAGTATCCAAAGGGTGGAAGCAGCCTAGATGCTCATCATTAGATTACTGGCTAAAGAAGTTAGGGCATATATACTCCATGGATTACTATTCTGCAATCAAAATAGATGATATTGTGTCCTTTGGGACCAATTGATGGAACTGGAGGTAATTATGTTTAGTGGAATAAGTAAAGAGATGAAAGATAACTACCAGATGGTTTCACTCATATGTGGGGAATCCAGAGATCTGAATTACATGAACTTTCAAAAAAAAAAAATCCAAACAAAACAGAAGCAAGCAAGTTGTCTGTAAGACTTGTAACCACTATGTTGGTTATCTTTGATAGGTTGAAGGGTGGGGATATGG
The DNA here is from genome assembly GCF_950295315.1 of Erinaceus europaeus. Classification (NCBI taxonomy): domain Eukaryota; kingdom Metazoa; phylum Chordata; class Mammalia; order Eulipotyphla; family Erinaceidae; genus Erinaceus; species Erinaceus europaeus. Next base: position 121,046,228 of record NC_080164.1, on the reverse strand, counting down.
AACTTTGATGGCAGGAATGTGGAACTATATATTGTAACCTTACAGTCTCGTAACGAATTATTAATAACAAATAAAAAATTATTTAAAAAGCTTTGCAGACACTTTGGTAGTTGATTCTGTGAGATAATACATGCATATATATTTTATATATGTGAAGCTATATCATAAACTAATGTTAAATAAAAATAATGCTGTGAAACAGACAATAATGATGTTTAAAATGGTAGTAATGAAGGAAAATTTTTTTTTTACCAATTCTTCTGAGCTTAGGATTGTACCCTAAAAGAGAAATAACACACATTGTTAAATACATTTTAGTATGTTAAGTGCATTTAGTATTAAGGTAAGATATATATATATATCTTATATATATAATATATATATATATATCATAAGCCTAAAATACTTTTACAGATTCTAAAGACAGTTAGGAAAAAATTTAACAATATTTTAAACTTTAGTTGTGATTTATATCATAAAACTCAAGTCAACATTGAATTGACATTGAATTGCTAAAATTATTTTTCTGAGTGATACAAGGTCTGCATTTTAGAAATTACATATTTTTATATTACTAAGTAATGTACATTGAAGAAAACTTGGAAAATGCAGAAAGCAATATAGGAAACAATCTTATTATTTTGTGTTTGTAATTATTTAAAAAATTTATTATTTTATTTATTTATTTGATAGGACTGAGTGAAATTGAGAAAGGGGGAGGGAAGAGGGGACAGAGTGAGAGACACCTACAATATTGATTCACTGATAGTGAAGCTTCCCTTCTGCAGATGAGCATTTGGGGCTTGAACCCTAGTCCTTGTATTCTGTACTACTTGCGCTTAACCAGGTGCGCTATCGCCCAGCCCCAACTCCTTGCGTATTGTAACATATGTGTTCAACTAGATATTCCGCTATCCAGTTCCAAGATATTTTCTCTGAAATTTTTTTTCACACATTCCTTTTTTATGTTGAAGGCCCCTAGACAAGATGTAATTTTTTTCATAATACATAGCCACCATTTAACTATATCACCGACAAAATTGGGTGAATGTATTTATGAAGTCACAACCTTTAAATATAGTTAACAGTAAATCTTTAGTACATTTCAGATTTTTAAAGTTATTCTGAATTGCTATATAAAGTATTGATATGAAAACAGAAAAGAAAGTGGTCATAGTATTTTTAGGGAAAATCACATTATTAATAAAAAAAGATTGATATGGGGGCTGGGTAGTAGTGCAGCGGGTTAAGCGCACATGCTGTGAAACGCAAGGACTGGCGGAAGGATCCAGGTTGTCGCCTCCAGCTCTCCACCTGCAGGGAGGTCGTTGCACAAGTGGAGAAGCAGGTCTGCAGGTGTCTATCTTTCTCTAACCCTCTGTCTTCCTCTCCTCTCTTGATTTCTCTCTATCCTGTCCAGCAACAGCAACAGCAACAGCAAAGCAATGTCAACAATAAAAATAACGACAACAAGGGCAACAAAAATTGAAAAAAAAAAAAAGGCCTCCCGGAGCAGTGGATTCATAGTACAGGCACTGAGCCCCAGCAATAATCCTGGAGGCAAAAAAAGTTTGATATTAAAAATAAATTCACCAAGTCATTAGGGCAAGCAATTAATTAACATCTTTCTTAACTGTGGTTTAAAGGTTTGATCTTATTACATTTATATTTTATGTGATAATAGATTAACAACTGAGTATTTCCAGTTGCTAATCTTGAAATTGGAAATAGATATTTAAAAAAAATATTAAAAAACTTTATTCCTTTTTGTTGCCATTGTTGTTTTTATTGTTGTAGTTATTATTGTTGTTGCTGTCATTGTTGTTGGATAGGACAGAGAGAAATGGAGAGAGGAGGAGAAGAGAGAGAGGGGGAGAGAAAGATAGACACCTGCAGACCTGCTTCACTGCTTTTGAAGCGACTCCCCTGCAGGTGGGGAGCTGGGGGCTGGAACCAGGATCCTTATACCAGTCCTTGAGCTTTGCGCCACCTGCGCTTAACCTGCTGCGCTACCATCCGACTCCTGGAAATAGATATTTCTATAAGAAATTGTTTAGAAAATTAAATGGGATAATATATAAGAAATAATACTTAAAATAGTGCTTGGTATATAGTAACTTCTTAGTTAATGTTAGTTCTTGCTATTCACAGTGTGTACATAGTGCAAAGTAAGTAGAAATCTTGACAACTGTCTGGTGAGTTAAAGCAAGAGTTAAGTATTTTGCAGTAAGATGATTAAAAATCATGTTAACATTATTCTTACCTGGGCTCCAAGTTGTGCTACAATTATGGGTAACATCTAAAAAATAGTGAAAGTTTAGTTAAAAATATTCAAGGTATGTTCTTGCAAGTGATATAAATATTGAGACTTTCTTAAAAGCATACAGTGTTTTTGGACAAATATTTGTTACAAATGTTTTGTTTCTAGTGACAGGTAAAGACTCAAAGCGTTGGAACTAGAGCTTATCCAATTTGTGAAAAGTTTAGACCCAGAGAGTTGTAGCACTTTTGGAAAACAGAAGTAAATTGGATCAATTGGAACAATAATGAATATAGTTTCAAACTGCCTCCAAACTGAGTAACAGTGATACAAAGTGGGACAAAATTGGTTCTTTTACATGGTATCCAAGAACATAAAACATGGAATGGGTGTCCTAGGAGGCAGTGAAGAAGGTAAAGTGTTGGACTTTTGCAAGCATGAGGGCCTGAGTTTGATCCTTGCTAACATATGTGCCAGACTAATGCTCTGGTTCTCTCTAAAATAATAAATAAATATTCAGAAAATGGGATGGATACTTTCAATATACAAAGGTTTCTTGAAATTTACATATTTAGACTCATAATGACTGCCTAGATATTTTTCTATTAAAAGAGAGCACTAGTAGGAAACTGTGGATGATACTGCTCGATAACCTCATCCACTGGCAGAACTCTTGGCATAAGAGTGCCCATAATGCCAGAAGGTAAAAAGTATAAATATATAAGAAAAGGCCTTATTCTCAACCAGACATTTAGCTACTCACGTAAACAGCTAATCATCAAGTGTATTGTGAAAAGGGACACTTGGGGTTAAGTGAAAGCAAAATATTGGAATCTCTTCTTTAAAAAGTGAGTTGGACAGAACAAAAGTTACAAATAGGAGAACACATGAGTACAAAAATATAATGAACCTGAACTGAAACTGGTGTATTGCACCAAAGTAAAAGACTCTGGGGTGGGTGGTTGGGGAGAATACAGACCCAAGAAGGATGACAGAGGACCTAGTGGGGGTTGTATTGTTATATGGAAAACTGGGAAATGATATGCATGTACAAACTATTGTATTTACTGTTGAATATAAAACATTAATTCCCCAATAAAGAAATTTAAAAAATATAATGATAAATAATTCTGTTCTCAATGGAATAAGGAGAAAAAAAATCATAGTTATTGGGAGAGAAATGATTTGAAATACGAATAGCTAATATTGACATGCTTATCTACCTTGAGGTAGATATTGCTCTAAGTAGTGATATATATATTTTTTCTCCTTCTTACAGCTCTAGATATTGGTTCTATTTGAATTTTCATTTTAAATTATGAGCAAGTGAGCCACAGAAAGGCAAAAGAATGTGGACAGTTTCACACAGTTAGTAAACAAGGATTTAACCAAATGGTTTGTGGCTCTAGAATTCACTTTAATCATGCTGACTTTGCTTTGATATTTGGGAACCATGGAAAGGTGTCCAGAATCTGTATAGGGAAAGGAGGGTGGAGAGACTGGGGCTGCATTCAGGGGGCCGGAGAGACTTGTTGATGCTATTGCCTAGAGATATTGAAGGATATCCATAGAGAGTGGCAATTGGTTTATGTACTGTATGATAGAGCATGTTCAGTGTCAAATCCTCTCTAGTGAAGCTTCAGTGACACTGAGAGTGACTACTAACTGTACATCTCACGGAAGTGGATATTCTTTAGCAGGTAAGAAGATGTACTGTCTAACTTTCAAATTAGAGCAAGGTGACAACTGAGAATGAAGCCAGACAGTTGGCATGTGGATTATTCCACAATCATGTATTAAAAAGATTTTTATTATGTTTTCTTGTTTCTCTTGTCTTTTCTTAGTCACTTTATATTATGATATGAATAAACAGAAAAAACTTTTTCAGTGAAAGCTCTCATGCATCTGTAAGAAATAAGTACTGACTGGTTGATGCAAAATTATATGTATTTTATCTCTTTCTTTTAAAATATTCATTTATTTATTCATTCCCATTGTTGCCATTTTTTTATTGTTGTTCTTATTGATGCCATTGTTGTGGGATAGGACAGAGAGAAATGGAGAGAAGAGGGGAAGACAGACGGGGAGAGAAAGACAGACACCTGCAGACCTACTTCACTGCCTGTGAAGTGACTCCCCTGCAGGTGGGGAGCCGGGGGCTCGAACTGGGATCCTTTTGCTGGTCCTTGTGCTTTGCGCCACCTGTGCTTAACCTGCTGCTCTACCACCCAACTCCCTGTAAAATTATATATCAATGTTAAAAGGAAAATGTATAAGTGAGTTATGTTCTAAGTATGAATACATCGTTATTAAGCATTTCTTGTGTTGTTATTTTGGGCAAGTGCTGGCACAGAGAAAAGTATTAGTTGCTAATGATGTGGAATTTCAGTAACTTAAATTGTACTATAAACTAAATTCAATTTTGAGCATAATGACTAATTAATACAAGTTTGCTTATATTAAAACTTGGAGATTTCATAATGGCAGGAAGATGCATAGGATAATTAATATTGGTCCACTGCTATAGTCACACTTCTTGCTATGGGAATTTATGTTCAAGAATCTTTCGCTTATCTTTGGACCCACAAATTTCAGTCTTAAGACTTGGTTCTAAAGAAGAAATCATCAACAAAATCACATACTTAGTTACAAGAATATTCATAGTGGCATTTATGGAAGCAAAATTTTTGGAAGAACTTTTTCTTTTTTAAAAAATTTTAAATATTTATTCCCTTTTGTTGCCCTTGTTGTTTTATTGTTGTAGTTATTATTGTTGTTGTTATTGAAGTCATCGTTGCTGGATGGGACGGAGAGAAATGGAGAGAAGAGGGGGGACAGAGAGGAGGAGAGAAAGATAGACTCCTGCAGACCTGCTTCACCGCCAGTAAAGCGACTCCCCTGCAGGTGGGGAGCTGGGGGCTTGAACCGGGATCCTTATGCTGGTCCTTATGCTTTGCACCACCCGCGCTTAACCCGCTGAGCTTAACCCAGAAGAAATTTTTTAATTCAACAAAATACTAAGCAATCACTAGAGCAATGTTAAAAACAATTATTTTGAAACACAAAGAGGATTCCAAATATAAGTGAAAAAATTAAGACATTAGATAATGTAAGAACATATTTCTTTAGAAAATATTTTTGCATTCATAGAAATAAGAATGTAGGGTTGGGTTGTGGTGCACCTGGTAGAGTGCACATTGCCATGTATGAGGAACTGGGTTTAAGACCTCATCCCCACTTGTGGGTGGAATTACTTGAGTAGTGGAATAGTGCTGCAGGGTTAGCTCTCTCCCTCTCTCGTCTCATGTCTCTCTTTTTCTGTGTCTCTCACCTTCAATCAAAGAAAATGAAAAAAGAAATAAGCACTAGGAATGGTGGAGTTTTACAAGCACTGAGCCTGAGATGAATCTGGCGCTAAAACCAAAACCAAAACCAAAACTCAAAAACCAAAGGGGGGGGGGAATCATACCCTAGAATGTTGATAGCATTTTTATTTGGTTGATGGTTATGGGTGAAGTTTATGTTTTTGTTTTGCTCCTTTCTGTTTCCTAAATTCTCTGTAATTGACACATACAATGTATGTGGCCAATGATAAAACTCATAAAAAAAAAATCAGACCATTCTATGAAAGTGATAGGGGCTAAAGTAACCTCTTGTGGAGAAGTTATCCACAATGACTTAATCTAGTCATCCTTATTATAAAGGGATAATTCAATTTTTCTCCACAAATTACTTAGCCTTTTAGAGATGTTTCAAAGATGTTAAACTTTTGAGCTTTGTCCATAGTTAAGAATACAAACACATTCAAAAGTAATGAAATCCTAATTATGATATTTATTTCTTACTGTAAGAGGGTTTTATAATGTTTTTTTCCTGAAAGAAAATTATGATGGGATATGGGAAAGGACTAGAGAGTCCTTGGGAACTTTGAAGAGATATTAAGTAGACATCACAGAAAGAGATTAGATTTGCTACATTTTTATCCAACTTGTATTTTTTTCTGGTATAGTTTTGTCCCACAGAAAGTCTTCAACAAAATAAGCCATAACAGAGTTCTTACAATTCTCAGTCTTCATCCCTCCTAACTTATTCTTCTCTTACTCTTCACATTATCTTATTATCTACTACAAACTTATTCTAGTGAAATCCGGGTAGCATGCTCAGTTTTCTTGGTTTTTCAGCTAGAATCAAATTGCCAAAAACGTTTGTATTTTCAGTGGAACATTCAGTGCAAACTGCCTGCACAAAAGATTGTATAAATCTGAAAAGTCTTTTTTTTTTTTTTCTTTTTTACCAGAGCACTGCTCAGCTCTGGTTTATGGTGGTGTGGATGATGGAAACTGGGACTCTGGAGCCTCAGGCAGGAGAGACTGTGCATAACCATTATAATATCTACCCCATCCCAAATCTTCCTTCTTCTTTAGGCTTCCAATGGAGAGAAAATGCTCCTCAAAATTAAACCAAAATCTCATTGTTGAACTTACTTGTGGCTGTAGTTGTTGCTGTACATTCAGGCCTCCCAAGGTCAGTGGGAGGGTTTGGGGACCAGGTGTCATACCTGCAGTAGGATTTAGCTGAGGACAATAAAGAAGATTTTCACTTTTTTTTTTCCAGTTTGAACATTCAAGAAATGAAAATGTACTTGCTAAATGTATGTTGAAAGGGAAAAAAAATTGTGCACATATATGCCATTGCTTTGGAGAAGTGGATAAAAAAACTATCTATGGAGATAAAGCCCAAAGATAAGCATTTCTAAGGCTGAGTACAACCATCATGTCCAGGTAACCTTTTTTCTTTTTTTAAAATATATATTTTATTTTTTAAATTACCTTTATTGGATAGCCAGAATCAAGAGTGTAAGGGGGCAGGGAAGAGAGAGAGAAAGAGAGAGAGAGAGAGAGAGAGAGAGAGGAAGAAAGAGACATCTGCACACTGCTTCACCACTCACAAAGCTTTTGCCCTGCAGGGGGCAACTCGGGGCTTGAACCTAGGTCCTTGTTTATTGTGACATGTGCACTTAACCAGGAGCACCACCACCTGGCCCCCAACTAAGTTTTTCTGTATTAAATTTTTGCTTGTAAGTTAAGTTATTCCTCTTGAGAACTACTTTGGTGGTTTTTATCTTTGCTTTTCTCCTTTGATGCTAACAGCAATGGTTCCCAGAATTTTTCTGATGATTTTTTTTTTTTTTTGTTAGAAGAAATGAATTCCTTTATGAGCATTCCCAAGAAAGTCATAAGGGTCAGAATGAACTAGTCTGACTATATCTAATATGTAGTCTACTTAAGTCTAACCATTAGGGAAAATCCACTTTAATCATGGAAAGAACTTTTTGATTATTTTTTCCTCCAGGATATTTAATTGTACAGGTGTCTTTCTATCCCTTTTAGGTTGCTGTTGCTATTGGATTGATGAAGGCAGTCACAGTGGTTGTGTTTGTAATGGGTATTGTAGGGTACAGTGAGGAGATGTCAGTGTGAAGGAAAGAGAAGTTCAGAGCATGGTGAGGGGGACTAAAAAATTGAAGACTTGAGCATTTCAATGATTTCTTTAAAGGCTCTTGTTGAGAAAACCACACGATATATTGCATAGCACCCAAGTGTGTTTTTTTCCCTGCTGAGTTATCTGCAGTGACTATATGTGTATGTGTATATTTCACAGTTGGAATCACATTTATTTAATAATGGAAGTTAAAGAAAAAGACTTAAGAAGTTCTTACCAGTTGCAGGTCTGACCCCAGAGTGAGCATCTGTGTTAGTGGTATCAGGTTTAAAGAAGGGAAGACCTGAAGGGTATTGAAATTGATAGATGAGAAAAATAAAAAAAATAAAACTATTCATTATGTTGTGAATGTTTGAGCTCCTCCAGTAACTGATACTATGAACATGGTGTGTTAACCATGAAAGTAAAACTCCAGGGCCACTCACTAGCACTAGTCTTTTCTTGCAATCCTGGAAGAAGCCATGACCATGTGGAGAGTTTATGGCATTTATCAGTTGAAAGTGTGTAATTGACTTATTTTTATATTTTAATAAATAATTCATTTTGGGACTTAGTTTTACATATGAAGTTTTGTATTCTTTCAAATTAAAAAAATTATCTTTATTTATTTGATAGAGATAGCCAGAAACTGAGAGTGAAGGGAATGATACAGAGGGAGAGAGACAGAGAGAGACACCAGCAGAACTACTTCACTACTTGGGAAACTTTCCCCCCTGCATATGGGGACTGGGGGCTCAAAGTGGGGTCCTTGCTAGTTGTAACTTGTGCACTCAACCAGGTGCACCACCACCCGCCCCCCAGTATTTTTTTTTTTTTTTCTTGAAGAATTTCTTAAATTGTTTCTCTTTAGATTCTTTTTAGAGTGAGGTCAATTCTGACTGAGTCATAATACCCCTAGATTGAAAAGAGAACTTTTTCCTCTGGTGTTATATGCTCAATTTCACAAACTCCAGATATAAATAAGAATAGATCTTTTATGAATATGAGATGTTCTCACTCATAGGTGGAACTTAAAAAACAAAGAGAGACAAATATAGGGTGAAACTTAAGGCTGGCTGTGTTTTATTGCAGCAAAACCAAGGCTTTTAAAGGGAGGAGAAGAGAGGGGCACTTCAGAGGGTATTGGAGACCGAATGCAAAGTGGTGGAAGAGACTTCAGTTGGGGGTGGGAATGGTGTGCAGATACTAGCTCAGCGAGACAAGAAACTGTACTCACGTAACAACTATCTTGTGACTATTATTTCCCTCAATAAAGTGATTTGAGAACAAATGCTCTTCAGAGCAGAGGAAGGGTAGAAGTGGAAAGATGGTTGGCAGCCAAGTGTAGCCTTCATAAATGCTGTTTTGGCTTGAAGCAACCAATTTTTCAGTGGCATATCTACTCAGAAGCAACTATGGAATTTACAAAAACTATGAGGAGGCCTGTGGTTATTTTTGTACGTCACCTCTTCATTTCTGCGAGCTAGCCTGCTACTGAATATCACATCTGATAAAGTCATAGTATTTCAAGGACACAGGTGACCAAACTTTGTCAATAGGTAGTAGCTATTGCTTCTCAAAGTTTGCTAGATTTGGTTGCTAAAGAAAATTATTTTTGAAACAAAAATTGCTGATGATTTTCTTTCCTTATTCAAAATTTAAACATACTTATCTTTTTCCCTAAGGAAAGCCTTTCTTTCGTGTTCATTCTCTGTGAATCTTGATTTGAAATTTACTAGTTTAACATAATCCTGCTGGGTTCAGGTGTGCTCTGTTGCAGGACTCTTACCTGATTTGGCTGTGGCTGGCTTAGTAGTGTTGCCTGGTCTGGAACCAACTTTGATGGAGGAAGTCCCAATGCAGGGTTGAGCTGCATCTGTGATGACAGATATGTGAGGAGACAGAGATTTATCTGAGGTTTCAAATTCCTTTATTTCTAGGAGGTTACAAGTTGTTCCAAATGCACAAATGTCTGTTTTAGACTCAGCCTGCTTTGGAGTAGTTTTGATTCACTGGAACATTTTTGTACAAGATGAAAAATGAAATTGTGGACTGAAACCATGCCAGCAGGAGGTATATGGAAGGGAAGCTAGAGCACATGGATTCCTGATGATAGCTCTTAGGCTTCTACTTCTTTGATTTAAAAATGGCCTTTTAGAAAAATTATTTATTCCCTTTTGTTGCTTTTGTTTTTTTTATTGTTGTAGTTATTGTTGTTGTTGATGATGATGTCGTCATTGTTGGATAGGACAGAGAGAAATGGAGAGAGGAGGGGAAGACAGAGAGGGGGAGAGAAAGATAGACACCTGCAGACCTGCTTCACTGCCTGTGAAACGACTCCCCTGCTGGTGGGGAGCCAGGGGCTGGCACTGGGATCCTCATGCCAGTCCTTGTGCTTTGCGCCACTTGTACTTAACCTATAAAAATAGCTTTTAAATGAGAGACCAGAGCGCTAATGTGTGCAGTGAGTGGACATCAAACTCTGAGTCTTATACATACTATTCCTGTGCTTTATTTGCCGAGCCACTACTCAGATCCCATTTCTATAACCGCTCCCTCTATTTTCAGAACTTGAAACACAATCTGCACTTTAGCTCTTTCCACCTTTTGGTTTTCTTCCCAAAACTTAAAGTGCTGTAATTTCTTCTGTATTTGCATGCAGTTTCCTGCTGTTGTTTCATCCCAGGCAATAGACGTCTAGTCTTCTTCCCAGCCAGGATGTTTTCTCAGTGTATTAAGAATCATCAGAAAGGGGTGGTGGAGATAGCATAATGGTTATGCAAAAAGACCTTAATGTGGGGCTGGGTGGTGGCACACCTGGTTGCATGTATACCTTACAGTGCACAAGAACCCAGGTTTGAGCCCCTGGCTCCCACCTGTAGGGGGAAAGCTTTGCAAATGGTGAAGTAGGGCTGCAGGTATCTCTCTGTCTCTGTCCCTCCCTATCTCACCCTCCCCTCTCATTTTCTGGATGTCTCTATCCAATAAACAAAGATTTGAAAAACAGTTAAAAAGAAAGAGACTTTAATGTCTGAGTCTCTGAGGTCCCAAGTTTAATACCCCCGGCCCCTCTGCATCACCAGGAGCCAGAGCTGAGCAGTACTCTGGTTAAAAACAAAAACAACAACAAAAAGAGTTAGGGATTGGTTGAAAGTGTCCTTGTCTTCCATATGGACTAGTTGTGTTGTTTTGCTTTATATAGATGGTGAAACTGAGAGGCAAAGTGGCCTGCCCAGGGTGACATGGAGAGTGGCAGAGACTATACTAGGATCCCCACAAGATTCTTAATTCTTGAGGAAATATATTCTTCTATTGATTTATTTCAGCATTTCCTTTGAATTCAGGTGAAAGCTCCCTGGTCAGGCTAACTCAAGTTGACTTTTGCCCTGCAACCCTTCCACCTGTGTCATAAAGGAAGGGCACTGTGGCAAGAGGTTGTCCCTGCTGATAATGTTGTGATATTTCCATGGCATCATACAATTTGATAGTTGTTTTCCCCCGAATTTAAATAGTATAGATATTTTGGGCTGCTAATTAAAAAAAAAGTCCGTAGCTGTTATATACCTTTTTGAAGGTATAACTATTTCATGAAAGAAATAGTTGTGAGGAAAGTGGCCAACTTAAAAAAAAAGTTACCCACTTAGAGTAAAAGTAACCCAAGCCATTCCTTTTACTCTTAATTCCTACCCTGTTATTCTGCCAAATAATCAAATTCCACCATGATAGAGAAGATGCATTTTAGTAAGTATTTGAAATAAGCACAAGCACTTTATTAGTTACCATCTTTCACTTGGAAAATAAAAACAGTCAGCTAAGAGAATGGGTCAAAGAACAGAGTGGTTTGATAGAGGACAGGAAGAGAGATCACTGTAAATCTGAGATGTTGCTAAGGCTGGTTGGCATGTAGAGTAAACAGATTGCACTTACAGGTAATGTGTGAGTTGATCCTAGAAGACAAAACAGCAGGAATGTAGTCTTCATGTTTCAAATTTCTACCTGGAACAACAAAATAGTGTTACTCATTTACTCCATTTGTTTTCCCTTTGGAAGAAGATGATGCTTAAAAGAAAGAGAATGTTGTATTTGAAATAGGATTAATTTAGGTTACCTTTCTCTCTAGTAGGCCAAACGTACAAGTGAAACAGTATTCAAAATCCAAGTTTCTGTGGTGCTGGAAATTTTTATGCTTTGATGAGCTGTGTCTGTAGAAGGAATTTAAACCCATCTCCAAGAAAGGTGGCCACTGAGAGACCAATCAGAGCTTAGACATCTGTGAAGTCATTTGGTTTCTTTAATTCCCAACATTCATTAAATGAGTTATTAGCTGCAGACATCATATTACCCAATGTCTGCCATTTGAGTAGAGGGTATTTCAGAGAGACATGGCTTGTGTAATTTAAAAAGTGCAGACAATAAGAAAGTTAAAATTTTTCTTTACCTCTATCTCCTCTCAAATTACTTCTAGATGTATCTGTTTCATCATGTTTGTATTAGTATATGAGTCAAAGATCCAATTATTCAGCCCCATGTATAGCTTTAAAAATGAGACCTATTGCTCTGAAACTTTCTTTTTTAAATAAATATTTATTTTATTTATTTCTTCCCTTTTGTTGCCCTTGTTGTTTTATTGTTGTAGTTATTATTGTTGTTGTCATCGTTGTTGGATAGGACAGAGAGAAATGGAGAGAGGAGGGGAAGACAGAGAGGGGGAGAGAAAGACAGACACCTGCAGACCTGCTTCACCGCTTGTGAAGTGACTCCCCTGCAAGTAGGGAGCCGGGGTTCGAACCGGGTTCCTTATGCCGGTCCTTGTGCTTTGCGCCACCTGCGCTTAACCCGCTGCACTACAGCCCGACTCCCTGAAACTTTCTTTACTTCCCATGTAACAGACAACTTTCTATGTCAGTACATATAGATTTATTTAATTCAATTATTGGTACACTATATTACTCTATATCTTCTTTGGATGGGTATTTTAATTTTCATCTTATCCTATAAAGTTATATATGATATGACTATATGTGATATGATTAACATCCGAATAAATTATTTTTTAAACACACATGACAGTGTTTCTATAGATGTTATTCTTAGAAATACTCTTATTAGGGGCTGGGCAGTGGCATCTGGTTGAATGCACACATTACAGTGCACAAAGATCCAGGATCAAGTTCCTGGTCCCACCTGTGGGGAGAAGCTTCACAAGCCATGAAAAGGTGCTGCAGGTGTTTCTCTCCCAGTCTCTATCTCCTCTCCCCTCAATTTCTCTGTGTCTATTCAAAAATAAATAAAAAATAAAATAATTTTAAAAAGAAGTACTATATTAAAGGGTATGGATGATTTATTATTTTTAAAAACGATTTTTAATGCTGTCTTTTTTAAATAAATATTTGATAGGACAGAGAGAAATTAAGAGGGGGAGGGTCATGGTCCAGGAGGTGGCGCAGTGATAAAGCTTTGGATTCTCAAGCTTGAGTTCCTGAGTTCGATCCCCGGCAGCACATGTGCCACAGTGATGTCTGGTTCTTTCTCTCTCTTCCTATCTTTCTCAGAAATAAATAGAATCTTAAAAAAAAAAAAAGAGGGGAGGGTGAGTTAGGGAGAGAGGAAGAGAGGTACCTGTAGCAGACTTGTTTGACCTTTTGTGAAGCTTAGTCCTTTGCATGTGTGGACTGGGGCTTGAACTTGGGTCCTTGCACATGGCAACAAGTGCTCTCAGCCAAGTGTGCCACTGCTTTACCCCAGCCATGGATGTTTTAAATTTCAATAAAGAAAGGGAAAGTTGCCTTCCAGAAATGCTACACAGTTTGCTTTAGTTTTAAGTGGGCAAAAACCAAAAACCCCTTACCACTGAAACCTAGGCAAATGCAGGTTTTTTTTTTTTTTTTTTCCACAAGAAGGTTGACTAGGAGCCAACTATATGCTTTTAGGGCCTCTGGCTTCATGTGGAGTCTTGAATTATGCTACCTCTTAGTAACTCACGAGTTCAAATCAATGCTGAATCTGTTTCATGCCAAGATTTCACATGGAAGACTATCTTCGATTTGGCTTGCATTAGGAAACAGATTCTATTAATGGGAAATTGTCTGAAACAGTGAAGCATTTCACAGATATAATATTTTCTGTAATTACTCAATTCAGCACATAATCTAGTTTTGTTGCTGCATGGTATATGCAACACTAAGAGTATTTACAGAGATTCATGGATAGTATTGGTAATTTTTTTCATGGGTAGAAAGGAGTGGAATCTAATAGTGGAAGAGACCCTTGAGCAGGCTTTTGAAGAATAAAAAGAAGCTCTTAAAGAGCACAGAAAGATTAGATACCTGAATGATGCAGTTGTGTTATTGTTTCCTCACTGGAACAAAATGCTCCAGAGTAGCAGTGGAGAACAGAATTAGAACAAACCTTAACTTTAACCACCCATAGCATTTTTGTTTCATTACTTATTTTGGTTTTTGACATGATAGTCTCTTATCACCTTCTTCATTACTGTGATTATATGTTTCTTTTGGATCTAGATGGTGAGTTTTTGGAGTCATGTTTTTGATTTCTATCTGTATTAACAACATTGTAGAGTTCAATTGCCATTATGTACTGTGAATACATGGAAGAAGTAGGTACTATATGCATTAGGATTAAATTGAGGGAGGACTTCAAAGAGTAGAAGGGGCTATAAATGTATGTAAGGAATAAATATAAATAAATATAATAGACTGTGACACCGTAAAAGGGTGTTATTGGGAGAAGCAGTGAAATGTATTAATATGGAAAATGGAAAAAGATGGAAGGGAAGCAACTTTATGTTTTTGTAGATAGTCATTCATTCTTTTATTCAACCAATTCATTTTTCTAACCCATCATTTAACATATGATCTGTGACCATTTTTCAGTGTCTGGCAACAAAACTTTGAATTGAAGGAGCAAAAAATTCCTGCCCTCATGAAGTTTACACTTAGGGGAAGGGAACTATTAAGCAAAGGCACTGGGTAGGGGAGATAGCATAATGGTCATGCAAAGAAACTCTCATGCCTGAGGCTCTCAGGTCCCAGGTTCAATCCCCCACACCAACCATAAGCCAGAGCTGAGCAGTGCTCTGGCAAAACAAACAAACAAACAAACAAACAAACAAATGCCCTGGGGGATCTACATCTCCCTGGACATCAGCTTCAATAAATGTATAGGGAAAGAGTTTCCTTACATTTTTTTTTTTTTCCTTTTTGGTTCAGAGAGCATTGAATTTTACTTCTGTTCCTATGCTTGTGTTTTCTCATCAATCCAAAGTATGGTGTAGTAAACGGCTCATCTGAATAGAATTGAATCATGGTGACAGCAGGTGATTTGGGAAACTGCTTGTTGCAGACATGCTTTCCAACCCCAAGCTGAAATGGGACAGGTCTGGGTTGGAAACTGAGCAGCCAGTGGGATTTGACCATAATAAGGAAGGGAAATTAAGAAGACTGAGTAATTTCTTAGACATAAAATTTTAAGTCTGAAAATGGATAACTTGCAACTATATAATTGTGGAGTTGGATGTTTAAAAATACTGTAAAAAGAAAAAGGATTACTAAATCACCCCCCAAACCGAGAGACATAAACAAAAACAGTGAGATAATATATGTATTTTTCTGAAATGACTTAAGATTTCAGGATTCATTAAGTAAAGTATTTTGTGAATAACAGATTCTGTCTCTTATACATGTGGGTCTAGACAGTTCTTGATCTTTCATAGTGGTTTTTAATATTTTTTTTGGGTTATGGGCCATTTTGAGAATCTAATCAAACTATTTACCATCTCCTCAGAAAAATATCCAAATTAACTTTAACTTTAAAATTAATTATGTAAATCAAAACCTAGCCTAGAGTTTTTCTTTTTCCAGGCTCTGGCCTAGAAAGTGGGCTTGAACTATTTATAGTTGGAGGAGGCAGTTTTCTCTCTCACTGCCTACCACATCACTCTGCTTCACTTTCCTTCACACAGAAATCACTAATTCTCATCACCTTTACTTATCATTTACTTTTTAATTAATTAATTAATTAATTAATATTTAAGAAAAGATTAATTAACAAAATCATAGGTAGGAGGGTAGGAGGGGTACAATTCCACACAATTCCCACCACCCAATCTCCGTATCCCACCCCCTCCCCTGATAGCTTTCTCATTCTCTATCCCTCTGGGAGCATGGACCCAGGGTCATTGAGGGTTGCAGAAGGTAGAAGGTCTGGCTTCTGTAATTGCTTCCCCGCTGAACATGGGCGTTGACTGGTCGGTCCATACTCCCAGTCTGCCTCTCTCTTTCCCTAGTAGGGTGGGTCTCTGGGGAAGCGGAGCTCCAGGACACATTGGTGGGGTCTTCAGTCCAGCGAAGCCTGGCTGGCATCCTGATGACATCTGGAACCTGGTGATTGAAAAGAGTTAACATACAAAGCCAAACAAATTGTTGAACAATCATGGACCCAAAGCTTGGAATAGTGGAGAAGAAGTGTTAGGGGGGTACTCACTGCAAACTCTAGTGTACTTCTGTTTTCAGATATATATTTTGCAGTAGTTTATGGATACGTGTGAACATATGCTCTCTCTCACAGAAACTGGTGTATATCTAAGTTTTGGGACTTTGTTAGAAAGTGAACCACCTGAGATAGAATTAGAGTATACTATGAAAGGAAAGGTCTCACCCGAGTGATGAAGCTGAAGGGTTGTCATTCCACATGTGAAGTCTCTGGACACAGACTGAAGTGAAGCATGTTGAGGTGGCAATCGTTGCATTGGTTAGGTTGTGATTAGCAGGTGGAATATTATTTGATATGGATTGGGAGAGGCATACGGGAAAGTGGGCCCTATCCAAGGGTTCCAGGACTGGGGGAAGTAGAGGCTCTATAGTGGAGATGTGAGGTTCCTGCTGTCTTAGGGTTCAAAAAGACAATCGATAGTTAATGTTATCATCACATTATTTGGTAATTGGGTTAACTTTGAAAAGTCCTTTTGTTAGGGTTTGCTGTGTAGTACCCAGTATCTTGTATATAGCTGTGCTATTGGTTGCTTCTGATCTACTTGGTCTAGGCTTTTGAGAGAGTCTGCATATTAATTACACAGCCTGTATATTGAAAAGATTCAGATTGTGTTTTGAAAAACTTCAAGACATACAATTAACTTTCCTCCTCTCGTATTAACTAGTGATTTATATGACTACATTTTACTAGGAGTGTACATAAACACCATTCCCACCACCAAAAGACTATGACCCATCCCTCTCACCTACTCCCACCCCACACTGGCCCAGGAAGCTGCATGTCTACCCCTCACCACAGGGTTTAACTTTGATGCCCTACTTACAATTTGGTCAGGTCCTGCTTTTAGTTTCCCTTTCAGATATTCTTATTCAACTTCTGTTGATGAGTGGGATCATCCCATATTCATTTTTATCTTTCTGACTTAGCTCACTTAATATAATTCCTTCTAGCTCTGTCCAAGATGGGTCAGAGAAGGTGGGTTCATTGTTCTTGATAGCTGCATAGTATTCCATTGTGTATATATACCACAGCTTTCTCAGCCATTCATCTGTTGTTGGGCACCTGGGTTGCTTCCAGGTTTTAGCTATTATGAATTGTGCTGCTATGAACATAGGAGTACACACCTCTTTTTGGTTGGGTGTTATGGAGTCCTTGGGTAGATCCCCAGGATCATATGGAAGGTCCATGTCTAGCCTTCTGAGAGTTTTCCAGACTTCTCTCCACAGAGGCTGTACCAATTTACATTCCCACCAGCAATGCAAAAGGGTTCCTCTGTCCCCACAGCCTCTCCAGCATTTGTTGCTGCTGTCCTTTTTGATGTATGCCATTCTTACAGGAGTGAGGTGGTATCTTAGTGTTGTCTTAATTTGCATTTCTCTGACAATCAGTGACCTAGAGCAGTTTTTCATATGTTTGTTAGCCTTTTGGATCTCCTCTGAAGTGAATGTTTTGTTCATATCCTCTGCCCATTTTTGGATGGGGTCATTTGCTTTTTTGGTGCTAAGTTTGCTGAGCTCTTTATATATTTTGGTGATTAGTTTCTTGTCTGATGTCTGGTATGTGAAGATCTTCTCCCATTCTGTGAGGGGTTTCTTTGTTTTTTTAATAGTTTCTTTGGATGTGCAGAAGCTTTTCAATTTGATGTAGTCCCATTGGTTTGTTTCTGCTTTAGTCTTCCTTGCAATTGGGTTTGATTCATCAAAGATGTCCTTGAGGTGTAGGTGGGAAACTGTTTTACCAATGTTTTCCTCTAAGTATTTGATTGTTTCTGGGCTGACATCTAGGTCTTTGATCCATTTGGAGTTGATTTTTGTTTCTGTTGAGATAAAGTGGTTCAGTTTCATTCTTCTGCATGTTACAACCCAGTTTTCCCAGCACCATTTATTGAACAGAGCCTCTTTCTTCCATTTAATCCTTTGGGCCCCCTTATCAAAGATTAGATGTCCATAGGTGTGGGGATTTATTTCTGGGATTTCAATTCTGTTCCACTGGTCTGTGTGCCTATTTTTGTTCCAGTACCATGCTATTTTGATGATGATGTCTTTATAATATAGTTTAAAGTCTGGGAGTGTTATGCCTCCAATTCTGTTTCTTTTCCTTAAGATGGTTTTGGCAATTCTAGGTGTTTTCAGGTTCCAGATAAATGATTGTAGTGTTTGTTCTATTCTCTTAAAGAAGCTTGGTGGAACTTTGATGGGTATTGCATTAAATTTGTATATGGTTCTGGGGAGAATATTCATTTTGATGATATTTATTCTTCCAATCCATGAGCATGGGATATCTTTCCGTTTCTTGGTATCAGTTTCTATTTCCTTGAGTAGTGACTCATAGTTTTCAGTATATAAGTCTTTCACTTCTTTGGTCAACTTTATTCCTAGGTATTTGATTGATTTTGCTGAAACAGTAAATGGGAGTGATTTCTGGATGTCTTCTTCTTCAGATTTAGTGTTTGCGTAAAGAAATGCCACTGATTTTTGTACATTGATTTTGTAGCCTGATACCTTGCTATATTGCCTAATAACTTCCAGTAGTTTTCTGCTAGATTCTTTAGGTTTTCGTATGTATACTATCATATCATCTGCAAATAGTGAGAGCTTGACTTCTTCCCTTCCAATCTGTATCCTTTAATTCCTTTCTCTTGCCTGATTGCTATTGCAAGAACTTCCAATACTATGTTGAAGAGTAACGGTGACAGTGGACAGCCCTGACTAGTCCCTGATCTGAAGGGGAATGCTTTCAGCTTCTGTCCATTGAATATGATGTTGGCTGTAGGTTTGCTATATATAGACTCCACTATCTTGAGGAATTTCCCATCTATTCCCATTTTTTTGTAGAGTTTTGAGCATGAATGGGTGTTGGATTTTGTCAAAGGCTTTCTCTGCATCTATTGAGAATATCATGTGGTTTTTGGCTTTGCTTTTACTGATGTGGTGAATGACATTGATTGACTTACGGATGTTGAACCATCCTTGCATTCCTGGGATGAATCCCACTTGGTCATGATGAACAATCTTTTTGATATGTTGCTCTATCTGGTTGGCCAAGATCTTGTTTAATATTTTGGCATCTATGTTCATCAGAGATATTGGTCTGTAGTTTTCCTTTTTTGTTCTGTCCCTATCAGCTTTTGGTATCAGGGTGATGTTGACTTCATAGAAAGTGGAAGGGAGTATTCCTGTTTCTTCAATCTTATGGAAAAGCTTAAGAAGTATGGGTACTAACTGTTTCCTGAAAGTTTTGTAGAGTTCATTTGTGAAGCCATCTGGTCCAAGACTTTTGTTGTTGGGGTGATTCTTAATAACGGTTTCAATTTCTTTGTCTGTGATTGGTGCGTTTACATTTTGTAGTTCTTCTTGGTTCAGTTTTGGAAGGACATATACTTCTAGGAATTGTTCCATTTCTTCCAGATTCTCTAGCTTGGTGGCGTATAGTTCTTTATAGAAGTTTCGCAGGATTCTCTGGATTTCTGTGGTGTCAGTTGTGATATCTCCTCCATCGTTTACAATTCTATTAATTTGAGTCTTCTCTCTTTTTTGTTTGGTGAGTCTGGCTAGGGGTTTGTTAATTTTGTTTAATCTTTCAAAGAACCAACATTTGGCTTCATTGATCTTCTGTATGGTTCTCTTATTTTTGATGTTGTTTATTTCTGCTCTAACTTTAGTGATTTCTGTCCTTCTGGTTACTTTAGGGTTTCTTTGTTCCTCTTCCTCTAAGTCTTTGAGGTGTGCAGTAAGGTCGTTCATTTGAGCTTTCTCTTGCTGTTTAATATGTGATTGTATGGCTATAAGTTCTCCCTGCTTTAGCTGTGTCCCAAATATTTTGATAGGTTGTGTCTTCATTTTCATTAGTTTCCAGGAAAATTTGAATTTCCTGCTTGAGTGAATCTCTGATCCAGTGGTTCTTAAGGAGTATGTTGTTTAGTTTCCAAATTCTGTGACTTTTAATGATTTTCTGTTTGTTATTAAATGTTAGTTTTACTCCACTGTGGTCTGAGAAGATACTTGGGATGATTTTGATGCTCTTGAATTTATTAATGCTGTCTTTGTGGCCTAACATGTGGTCTATCCTTGAGTATGTGTTATGTGGATTTGAAAAGAAGGTGTATTCCAGTTTTTTGGGGTGGAGAAGTCTGAAAATGTCCAAGAGGTGTAGTCTGTTGATCTCTTCATTCAATTCTCTTGTATCTTTGTTGGTTCTCTGCTTTGTTGATCTGTCTAAGTGTGGGAGTGTGGTATTGAAGTCTCCCACTATTATTTTATTACTATTGATGTATTTTTGAAATTCTTTCAGTAGATGCTTAATGTATTTAGATGGTCCCTCATTGGGCGCGTAGATGTTAATAATTGTTAAGTCTTCTTGGCTGATTGATCCTCTAATCATTATGTAATGTCCTTGCCTATCTTTTGTTTCTTTATTTAATTTAAAATCTATTGTGTCTGAGATGAGAATGGCTGTTCCTCCCTTTTGTGATCCATTAGCCTGTATGACAGTTTTCCATCCTTTCACTTTAAGTCTGTGTTTATCTTGTTGTGACAGATGGGATTCTTGCAAGCAGCATATGGTTGGGTTATGTTTTCTGATCCATCCCCCGACCCTGTGCCAATTTCTCCAGTCCATGAAAAAATAGTAACCAAATCCCAGTGAAGAAGAAAGAGAAAAGAAAGAAGGGATAGCAAGAATAGACAGTTATGCAAATCTACTATCCACTGTATATTCTAGGGGTAACAAGAGGGGAATGGAACTAGAGCAGAGATACACACATAGAGGGTCAACTCTGAGTCAGATTTCTTCCCCAAAATAATTCACAAATTCAGATAGGCAAAGAAGAAGGAAGAAGTGTATGACAAGATTAAAAAAAAAAGAGACAAGTGAGAGAAAAGGGAAAAGATAAGAAAAAGAGCTGTAATTGAAGAGCAGTGAACGGAAAGGTTTTTTTTTATTATTTATTTTTAACTTAATTTAATTTTTTTAATTATCTAGGAGGAGGAGGTAGGGAAGAGTCTGTAGAGGAGGTAGGAGTAAGGAGACAAGTTCCTCCCACAATAGATAAGATGCCCACTCACTAGCAATGAAAGATACTCTAAGAGTTAATTCTGATCAACCTAAAGGGGGGGAAGATATATGCCTTTATATAATATTAATAATAAAATAGAGCAGGGTAAAAAAAAAAACCCTGTCCCAGATTACCTCAAACCTTGTGATCAGAGTCAGCTGATTGTTAAGAATGAAAAAAAAAAAACAACCTCAGGACTAGACAAGGATAGCTGAAATAGATAGTTATGCAAATCTACTATCCACTGTATATTCTAGGGGTGGCTAAAGGAGGAAGGGAAGTTTAGCAGAGACACTTGCAGTGAGAGTCCACACTGAGTCAGAATTCTTCCCCAAAATAATTCCCAATGTGTATCAGTGAATTCAAAAAAGCACACTGTTTGGTGGTGTGGGGGCTGGGGCCTGTGGCTTTGGAAGCTATAGGATTAAGGAAGAAAGGATGACAAAAATGAAAAAAAGAAAAAAAAAGAAAGAGAGAGAGAAAAATGAAAAAGATAAGAAAAAGAACAGTCATAAAAGAGCAGTGAAAGGAGTTTATTTATTTATTTTTAATTATTTAATTAGCTATGTGGTGTGAGGTGGTGGGGGTTGGCTACTTAGAAAGCAAAAAGGCCAGAGGTTTCAGAAGGGTATAGACTTAGAATGAATGATACTCCCTGGTGGGATATGAATTTGGTAAAGACAGAAGCTCAGCAGGGGATCCTGCTAGGAGCTGGTCCCCAGGGACTGGTTATGGGGCGGGAGGGGGTGTGCTTAATAATTAAAAGGAAAAAAATTTATTTTCCTTTTTTTCTACTTAACCCAAATTAAGTTATAGTTACCTCCTTGGTGTTACCGCTAGGACCCCTTATTGACTAGCCTACTAAAGGCAGAAAATCCTACCATTTCCAGAAGATGTGGTCAGAGCTCAAGCCACTAGCAGTTTCTCAGTCTGCCATCTTCTGGGAACCTCCCTATCATTTACTTTCTTATTATATGACTCTCCCAAGTAGAGCACAAGTATGAAACTGGGGTCATTACTTTTCATTACTAGCTTGCAGTCTGGTACAAAAGAAGCTCTTGACACATATTTATTGAATGACTGCTATAACTTGGTGTCGAGGAAAGAAGCACTAGGATACTACAATCTGACAAATTTACATTTGAATTCTGAAATGTTACTGGCTTGATAGCCTCAGACAAATTAAGAAGTATTGTTGATATTCAAAATTTTCATCTATAAAATAGAAATTTCCATCTTCACTTTATAGAATTTCGGGTTTATGTGACTATGAACCTCTAGCAGCAGGCTTAACACATAGTAGCTACTTAATGTTAATTGTCTGTCTGGAGTCTCAGGCAGGAGAAGGATAAACTGACAGCAAATTGCCCTCAGTGAGGCTATAGTGAGGAACTATTCACTGAGCTACTTTGCAAAACAGTAGATCATTTCTTCATAAAAAATGAAGGACTTCCCACCCATAACTGTTGGTAATCTTGTGTGTGTGTGTGAATTTTATTATTTTTTTAAAATTTATTATTATTTTAAATTTATTATTTTATTATTTCTTTACCAATTTATAATTATAATAAATTTATAATTTATTAAATTATATTTAATTTATTATTTTAAAATTTCTTTACCAGATCACTGCCCGGTACTGGCTTATGGTGGTGCTGGGGGTTGAATATAGAACTTTGGTGCCTTAGGCATGAAAAGCTTTTGGCATAACCATTATGCTATTTTCCCAGAGTGTGTGTGTATGCGTTCATTTGTGTTTGAATCATGTGTATGTTGTGGACTGTCAATTTCATTTGTCAGTTTTCCTTGGGACTCCTGTTTTGCTGGGACTTAGAAATTTATAGAAATCACGTGCATATTAGCGGTAGCTGAAGCAGTTTCATTAACTCAGCTTTGGTTCTTCCTCCCTTTCAGGCTACTAGCAGAAAACTCTGATATTTCTGACATGCTGACATGCCCTTTTAATTGCTCATACTTCACTATTCAGATTAGCCTCATTTCCTTTTTCTTTCCCCAGATTGCGGTAACACTGCATTATGAAATCATACACAGGTTTTAGGTATATTTAAAAAACAAACAAACATGGGTGTCCCCTTTTGCTTATTTACATCCTTCCCAGATCCTAGCCCTTTTCCTTCCCTTGTGGTAATTATTTACTAGACTTATATTTTATTATTGTTTTGTTTAGCTCATCTGTTTTCTCTATATAACACACATGAGTGAAATTATTTGGCGCTTGTCCCTTTTGGTCTTATCTTTCAATTATATGTGTAATAAAAAGGCAGTTAAAAGGAGGAGAAATTATTTTTGGTCTATAATGTAGTACACCTGCAACCTGTATATTGTTAGAAACCAATATTACTCCAGTACATTATTTTTTATTAATAACAAGAGCAGTTCTCTCTCTAAAACTAAGTTGCGCTCCCTCTAAGGCTCAAATCACAGCTAGCTTTTTTTTTTTTTAAAAAGATTTTATTCATTTATTAATGAGAAAGATAGGAGGAGAGAGAAAGAACCAGACATCACCCTGGCACATGTGCTGCCAGGGATCAAACCTAGGACCTCATGCTTGAGAGTGCAAAGCCTTATCAATGCACCACCTCACGGAACATCACAGCTAGCTTTAATAGTAACATATCTTTCACCATTCTACATTTGCAATTCAGTGGAGAAACAAAGTGACTGCTGTTCCTAATTTATATCTAACACTGTCAAAGTGGAGGATGCAAGAAAAATCCATTTTAGAAGTTATCTGTTAGAGATGTGGAATTCATCTAAGGAAATTGTGTGAGGATGCTTCTTATTACTCCTGTAGAGAATAGTCCCCAGTACTGCCCTATCTCCGAAGGGAGGCTGGATCATCTTGCCCTGCTACTCGAGGAAGACTGGTCCTGAAATGAGTGCAGCCTGCAATGTTCATAGCTATCGCCATGAACTGTTAACTCAGACCAATAAGGACTCAGAGGTTACACAGGCTCTTGTGATATATATACCCTAAGTCAGGTGAATGGGGTAAACAGTTAATTTTATTCACAGATTTTTTTTTTCAAGAATGGCAGCTACTCTCGGATGTAATCCAGCTTTCTAGCCCTTTGCTCTGACACCTTCTTCCCAGACAATATTTTTGTCCAACTTCATGTTAGCTATCAAACTTAAGCAAAAAACTACAATAATAGTGGGCCCCAAGGAATATGCCTAGAATGGACTTCCTAGCTTCTTTCTACACCAAGGTCCCTATTCTCATCTACTCTACTCCTACTTTTTGTTTTCTACTGATTAATAATTTTTTCCCCGCTTTATAATCTTGCTGCCTTTCAGTCACCAAGTTGCAGATGCTATTATGATTCCACCTTGACTTACCTCACTAGTGTTTTGGAACCCCACCTCTCCATTCTATAGGGAAAGACAGAAACAGGCTGGGGGGTATGGATGGGCCTGCCAATGCCCATGTCTAGCAGGGAAGCAATTATAGAAACCAGAACTCCTACCTTCTGCACTCTAGAAATAATTATGATTCATACTCCTAGTGGGGGAGAAATGATAGGAGGAGCATGACCAGAGGGCTCCGAATTCCAACTCCCATCAGGATCCAGAGAGAGGAGGAAATAGGAAGAGACATTTGGATGTAATAATAGATGTATGTGTGACTTGGAAGGGAAGAGAAGATGGGACCTTAAAAAAGGGCAAATACATACAAATCTAGACATATAGTTGGAGAAATAATAGTTAACCCATATCTGCAACCTTGGGAAAGCTCCTGTAGCTTACAATGGAGAGATTGGGGATCTAGAACTCTGGTGGTAGGAATGGTGCAGAGTTGTACCCCTGTTATCTTGTAATTTTGTAAAGCAATGTTAAATCACTAATAAAATAAAAAAAAATAGTCCCTGGTTAAAGTACAGGACTAATCTACCTTCATGTACTTCCTAGGGTACTTCTTTGGAGAAAAGTCTGACTTCTAATATAGTTGATTTTCAGAAATTTTGTCTTACTAATATATTTTTATTTTGCCTATTAAATGATGATATCCAGACTCTTTCATCATATCTATACTCTTCTATATCCATTATGTCATTTTATATTGGTATTACTGGGATGCATTGGATCGACCTTCTCGTGGTGCATCCCGTGAGTACCCATTCATTGGGGAAACTGACGATCCTTCCTAGCCGACTGAATCCACATGGATCCCAGTCACTTTCAAAGCCAGCAACAAGCAGCTCCTGACAGCTTTCAACCTGACGCTGTTGACTGGCTATGGAAGAAGGGCAAACGCTAGAAGAAGAATTGGTATTACTGTTAAGTTAAAAATGAGGTCAATGTACATCTTGTATCATAGCTGCTTAAAATATGGTGCACTATGCTGTATTTTGAAACTTCTAAACTTCATATTTTTAGAATATTTAGATTGTATATTTTAAACAAACAGTCACCCCTCAAATAAAATAAACAAATAGAGTAAAAACAGAGTGAAGAAGCTAGCAGGCAGGCCACGAAAACACCGAAGATCAAAATCTGTACTTCAGAAAGTCTGCCACTAGAGGGCGAATTTGTCAAGGCCATTTCTTTTTTTTCTTTTTAAAATTTTTTATTTATAAAAAGGAAACATTGACAAAAACCATAGGATAAGAGGGGTACAGCTTCGCACAATTCCCATTACCAGAACTCTGTATTCCATCCCCTCTCCTGATAGGTTTCCTATCCTTTAACCCCCTGGGAGTATGGAGTCAGGGTCATTGTGGGATGCAGAAGGCTTCTGTAATTGCTTTCTCACTGAACATGGATATTGACAGGTCCATCCATATTCCCATCCTCTCTCTCTATTTCCCTAGTGGGGAAGGGCTCTGGGGAAGCAGAGCTCCAGGACACATTGGTGGGGTTGTCTATGCAGGGAAGTTTGGTCGGCATCATGCTAGCATCTGGAACCTGGCGGTTAAGAGAGTTAACATACAAAGCCTAACAAATTGTTGATCAGTCGTGGACCTAAGGGCTGGAATAGTGCAGATGAAGAGTGTGTGTGTGGGGGTACCTCCATTTTGTAGATAGCTAGTAGGCATATTTTAGTTATATATCAAAGGGCCTGTGGCTATACTAGTTTGTTTTTTTTTTCCTTTCTCTTTTTTCCCCCTGAGCCTGAAATCTGATACTCAGGTGGATCCAAATTATTGTCTGCGGAGATGATGTCATGGCTGGAAAAAGGACCAGAAAGCTGGGTCAGGGAAGAGAGTAGCTCCCTTATATGGGGAAGGGATATAAATATTGTTGACTGTAAACCCCATTGATTTGATGTGATCTGGGGCCCATAATTAGCTAAGGAGCCTATGTAATCTCTGCATCCCTGTAGATCTGAGCTCACATTCTGTGGTCATGAGTAGGAACATTCCATGCTGCCCCAATATCGACCCTTCTTCCTCAGGTGTAGCATAGAGTATGTTGTCCATCCTCCCTTCAGAGGATGGAACATTCTCTACTGTGGTTGATCCAGGTTGAGGGCAAGGTTCTATGGGGGCCCACAAGGGGTCTGTTGTGTTGTTCCTGATAGAAATGACTGGTAACAATGGATAGAGGGATTTATTAGAGGTCTAGGCCCATCATGTCTATTTGGGAATTTCAGGACTCCCCGACTAGGGCCCCAGCTGATGGGGTGGCCTGATAGTGACTGAAGAGTCATCATTAAAGTATGCCAGTCTCTTGCCCTTATTCAGCTTTTGCAGTCCTTGCTTTGATTAGGTTAGCTTTGGAGTGAGTGAGAGAACTGTGATAGGAAGTAGGTGGGAGGGTATCTAAGTCTAAGTAGACACTATTTCATTATGAACTTGATACTGACTCACTACAGACTATTGTGTATTTTTGCTTTCAGGTATATATTTTGCCCTAGCTTATAGATACATGTGAACATATGATCTATCTTACGAAACCTGGCCTATATCTAAGTTTTGGGACTTTGTTAGGAAGTGAACCTCCTGGAATGGAATTAGAGAATACCATGAAAGGAAAGGTCTCATCCTAGTAATGAGGCTGAAGGGTTGACATTCCATGCCTGGTCTTTGGACACAGTCTGAAGTGAAGCATGCTGAGGTGGTACTTGTTGCACTGATTAGGGTGGGATTGGCAGATGCAATATCATTTGGTATGAATTGAGAGAAGCATGCAGAAAAGTGAGCCTCACCCAAGAGATTCCAGAACTGGGGGAAATATAAGCTCTATAGTGGAAGCGAGAGGTTCCTGCTGTCTTAGGGTTTAAGAAGACAATAGATAGTTACTGCTGTAATCACATTGTTTGGCAATTGGATTAACTTTGAAATATTCCTTTGTTAGGATTTGTTGTATCATACACACCATCATCATATTTTATGTCCTTTGACATTATTTGTATATAGCTATGCCACCAGTTGCTTCTGTTCTTCCTGGACTAAGCTTTTTTTTTTTTCTATTTTTTTTAATTGGGGAATTAATGTTTTACATTCAACAGTAAGTACAATGGTTTGTATATGCATAACATTCCCAAGTTTCCCATATAACATTACAACCCCCACTAGGTCCTCTGACTCCTTCTGGGACCTGTATTTTCCCCACCCACCTACCCCAGAGTCTTTTACTTTGGTGCGATATGCCAATTCCATTTCAGGTTCTACTTGTGTTTTCTTTTCTGATCTTGTTTTTCAACTTCGGCCTGAGAGTGAGACCATCCCATATTCATCCTTCTGTTTCTGACTTATTTCACTCAAAATGACTTTTTCTTTTTTCTTTTTTTTTTATTTAAGAAAGGATAAATTAACAAAACCATAGGGTAGGAGGGGTACAATTCCACACACTTCCCACCACCCAATCTCCATATCCCACCCCCTTCCCTGATAGCTTTCCCATTCTCTATCCCTCTGGGAGCATGGACCCAGGGTCATTGTGGGTTGCAGAAGGTAGAAGGTCTGGCTTCTGTAATTGCTTCCCCGCTGAACATGGGCGTTGACTGGTCGGACCATACTCCCAGTCTGCCTCTCTCTTTCCCTAGTAGGGTGGGTCTCTGGGGAAGCGGAGCTCCAGGACACATTGGTGGGGTCTTCAGTCCAGGGAAGCCTGGCTGGCATTCTGATGACATCTGGAACCTGGTGACTGAAAAGAGAGTTAACATACAAAGCCAAACAAATTGTTGAGCAATCATGGAACCAAAGCTTGGAATAGTGGAGAGGAAGTGTTAGGGGGGTACTCACTGCAAACTCTAGTGTACTTCTGCTTTCAAGTATATATTTTGCAATAGTTTATGGATATGTGTGAACATATGTTCTCTCTCACAGAAACTGGTGTATATCTAGGTTTTGGGACTTTGTTAGAAAGTGAACCACCTGAGATGGAATTACTATGAAAGGAAAGGTCTCACCCGAGTAATGAAGCTGGAGGGTTGTCATTCCACACGTGAAGTCTCTGGACACAGTCTGAAGTGAAGCATGTTGAGGTGGCAATCATTGTGTTGATTAGGTTGCGATCCGTAGATGCAATATTATTTGATATGGATTGGGAGAGGCATACGGGAAAGTGGGCCCTATCCAAGGGTTCCAGGACTGGGGGAAGTAGAGGCTCTATAGTGGAGATGTGAGGTTCCTGCTGTCTTAGGGTTCAAAAAGACAATCGATAGTTAATGTTATCATCACATTATTTGGTAATTGGGTTAACTTTGAAAAGTCCTTTTGTTAGGGTTTGCTGTGTAGTACCCAGTATCTTGTATATAGCTGTGCTATTGGTTGCTTCTGATCTACTTAGTCTAGGCTTTTGAGAGAGTCTGCATATCAAATACACAGCCTATATATTAAAAAGTCTCTGTGTTTTAAGAGACTTCGAGACATACAATTAATTTCCCCCTCTCATATTAATTAACTAGTGATTTATATGACTACATTTTACTAGGAGTGTACATAAACACCATTCCTACCACCAAAAGACTGCAACCCATCCCTCCCACCTACTCCCACCCCACACTGGCCCAGGAAGCTGCATGTCTACCCCTCACCACAGGGTTTTTACTTTGATGCCCTACTTACAATTTGGTCAGGTCCTGCTTTTAGTTTCCCTTTCAGATATTCTTATTCAACTTCTGTTGATGAGTGGGATCATCTCATACTCATCTTTATCTTTCTGACTTAGCTCACTTAACATAATTCCTTCTAGCTCTGTCCAAGATGGGTCAGAGAAGGTGGGTTCATTGTTCTTGATAGCTGCATAGTATTCTATTGTGTATATATACCACAGCTTTCTCAGCCACTCATCTGTTTTTGGGCACCTGGGTTGCTTCCAGGTTTTAGCTATTATGAATTGTGCTGCTATGAACATAGGAGTACACACCTCTTTTTGGTTGGGTGTTATGGAGTCCTTGGGGTATAACCCCAGGAGAGGAATTACTGGATCATATGGAAGGTCCATGTCTAGCCTTGTGAGAGTTTTCCAGACTTCTCTCCACAGAGGCTGTACCAATTTACATTCCCACCAGCAATGCAAAAGGGTTCCTTTGTCCCCACAGCCTCTCCAGCATTTGTTGCTGCTGTCCTTTTTGATGTATGCCATTCTTACAGGAGAAGGTGATATCTCAGTGTTGTCTTAATTTGAATTTCTCTGAGAATCAGTGACCTAGAGAAGTTTTTCATATGTTTGTTAGCCTTTTGGATCTCCTCTGAGGTGAATGTTTTGTTTGTATCCTCTGCCCATTTTTGGATGGGGTCATTTGCTTTTTTGGTGCTAAGTTTGCTGAGCTCTTTATGTATTTTGGTGATTAGTTTTGTCTGATGTATGGCATGTGAAGATCTTCTCCCATTCTGTGAGGGGTCTCTTTGTTTGTTTAATAGTTTCTTTGGATGTGCAGAAGCTTTTCAATTTGATGTTGTTCCATTGATTTGTTTCTGCTTTAGTCTTCCTTGCAATTGGGTTTGATTCATCAAAGATGTCCTTGAGGTGTAGGTGGGAAAGTGTTTTTACCAATGTTTTCCTCTAAGTATTTGATTTGTTTCTGGTCTGACATCCAGGTCTTTGATCCATTTGGAGTTGATTTTTGTTTCTGGTGAGATAAAGTGGTTCACTTTCATTTTTCTGCATGTTACAACCCAGTTTTCCCAGCACCATTTATTGAACAGAGCCTCCTTCTTCCATTTAATCCTTTGGGCCCCCTTATCAAAGATTAGATGTCCATAGGTGTGGGGATTTATTTCTGGGCTTTCAATTCTGTTCCACTGGTCTGTGTGCCTATTTTTGTTCCAGTACCATGCTGTTTTGATGATGATGTCTTTATAATATAGTTTAAGGTCTGGGAGTGTGATGCCTCCATTTCTGTTTCTTTTCCTCAAGATGGTTTTGACAATTCTAGGTGTTTTCAACATGATTTTTTCATGGTCCATCCAAGATCGGCTGAAAACGGTGTAGTCACCATTTTTTACAGCTGAGTATTATTCCATTGTGTATATATACCACAACTTGCTCAGCCACTCATCTGTTGTTGGACACCTGGGTTGCTTCCAGGTTTTGGCTATTACAAATTGTGCTGCCAAGAACATATGTGTACACAGATCTTTTTGGATGGATATATTGGGTTCCTTAGGATATATCCTCAGGAGAGGAATTGCAGGATCATAGTGTAGGTTCATTTCTAGCCGTCTGAGAATTCTCCAGACTGTTCTCCACAGAGGTTGGACCAATTTACATTCCTGCCAGCAGTGTAGGAGGGTTCCTTTGACCCCACACCCTCTCTAGCATTTGCTGCTGTTACCGTTTCTGATGTATGACATTCTCACAGGAGTGAAGTGGTATCTCATTGTTGTCTTTATTTGCATTTCTCTGACAATCAGAAACTTGGAGCATTTTTTCATGTGTTTCTCGTCCTTTTGGATCTCTTCTGTGGTGAATATTCTGTCCATGTCCTCCCCCCATTTTTGGATGGGGTTATTTGTTGTCTTGTTGTTGAGTTTGGCAAGCTCTTTATATATGTTGGTTATTAAACTCTCGTCTGATATATGGCGTGTAAAGATCTTCTCCCATTCTGTGAGGGGTCTCTTGGTTTGGGTAGTGGTTTCTTTTGCTGTGAAGAAGCTTTTTAATTTGATGTAGTCCCATAGGTTTATACTTGTCTTTGTCTTCTTTGTAATTGGATTCGTTTTATTGAAGATGTCTTTAAAATTTATGCGGAAAAGAGTCTGCCAATATTTTCTTCTAAGTACCTAATAGATTGTGGTCTAACATCCAAGTCCTTGATCCACTTGGAATTTACTTTTGTATTTGGTGAAATACAGTGGTTCAGTTTCATTTTTCTGCATGTTTCAACCCATTGTTTCCAACACCATTTGTTGAAGAGACTCTGCTTTCCCCATTTAATAGTCTGAGTCCCTTTATCAAAGATTAGATGTCCATATGTGTGGGGGGCTCACTTCTGGGCTCTCAATTCTATTCCACTGGTCAGTGTGTCTATTCATATTCCAGTACCAAACAGTTTTGATGACAACGGCCCTATAATACAATTTGAGATCTGGGAGTGTGATGCCTCCGGTTCGGTTCTTTTTTCCCAAGATTGTTTTGGCAATTCTAGGTCTTTTCTGTTTCCAGATAAACATTTGTAGCATTTGTTCTATTCTCCTAAAAATGTGCTTGGGATCTTGATGGGGGGGATAGCATTAAATTTGTATATGGCTCTGGGTAGTATATTCATTTTGATGATGTTAATTCTTCCAACCCATGAACATGGAATATCTTTCCACTTCTTTGTGTCTTTTTCAATTTCTTTGAGTAATGACTCATAATTTTCAGTATACAAGTCCTTCACTTCTTTGGTTAGGTTTACTCCTAGATGTTTTATTGTTTTTGTTGCTATAGTAAAAGCAATTGATTTCTGGATTTCAATTTCTTCTAGCTTAGTGTTTGCATAGAGGAATGCCACTGACTTTTGAATGTTAATTTTGTAGCCTGACACCTTACTGTATTTCCTGATGATTTCCAAAAGCTTCTTGCTGGATTTCTTATGTTTTTCTGTGTATACCATCATATCATCTGCAAATAGGGAGAGTTTGACTTCCTCTCTTCCAATCTGTATCCCTTTAATTCCTTGCTCCTGCCTGATTGCTATGGCAAGAACTTCCAACTCTATGTTGAATAATAATGGTGATAGTGGGCAGCCCTGTCTAGTACCTGATCTGAGTGGAAATACTTCCAGTTTTCACCATTGGGTATGATGTTGGCTATATGTTTGCTCTATATAGACTCCACTATCTTCAGGAATTTTCCATCTATTCCCATTTTTTGTAGTGTTTTGATCATAAAGGTATGTTGGTTTTTGTTAAAGGCTTTCTCTGCATCTATTGATATGACCATGTGGTTTTTGGTCTTGCTTTTGTTGATATGGTGGATCACGTTGATTGATTTACATATATTAAACCAACCTTGCATGCCTGGGATAAACCCCACTTGGTCATGATGAACAATCTTTTTGATATACTGCTGTATCCGGTTGACTAGAATTTTGTTCAATATTTTAGCATCTATGTTCATCAGAGATATTGGTTTGTAGTTTTCTTTTTTGGTTGTGTCCCTGTCTGCTTTTGGTATCAGAGTGATGTTATCTTCATAGAAGCTGGAAGGGAGTATTCCAGTGTCTTCAATCTTCTGGAAGACTTTTAAAAGTAGAGGTATTAGTTTTCCTATGAAGGTTTTGTAGAATTCATTTGTAAAACCATCTGGTCCAGGACTTTTATTTTTGGGGAGATTTTTGATAACTGTTTCAATTTCATTAGTTGTGATGGGCCTGTTGATGTTATCCACTTCCTCTTGACTTATTTTTGGAAGTTGGTAAGTATCTAGGAATTCGTCCATTTCTTCCAGGTTCTCTAGCTTGGTGGCATATAGTTGTTCATAGAAGCCTCACATGATATGTTGAATTTCTGTGGTGTCTGTTGTGATATCACCTCTTTCATTCACTATCCGATTTATTTGGGTCTTATCCCTTTTTTGTTTTGTGAGTCTGGCTAAAGGTTTGTTAATTTTGTTCATTCTTTCGAAGAACCAGCATTTACTTTCGTTGATCTTTTGTATGGTTTTCTTATTCTCAATGTTATTTATTTCTGCTCTAACTTTAGTGATTTCTGTCCTTCTGGTTGTTTTAGGGTTCCTTTGTTCTTCTTCTTCTAGGTCTTTAAGTTGTGTAATCAGGCTATTTATTTGTGCTTTTTCTTGTTTCCTAATGTGTGCTTGTTTAGCTATGAACTTCCCTCTCAGTACTGCCTTAGCTGTGTCCCAAATATTTTGATAGCTTGTGTCTTCATTTTCATTGAAGTCTCGAAACATTTTGATTTCTTCCTTTATTTCCTCGTTGACCCAGAGGTTGTTAAGAAGTGTACTGTTGAGCTTCCACATTTTGGGACTATTACTAATCTGATTGTTAAGTGTTAGTTTCATTCCACTGTGGTCTGAGAATATGCTTGGGATGATTTCAATGCTCTTGAATTTGCTGATGCTGTCTTTGTGGCCTAACATATGGTCTATCCTTGAGAATGACCCATGTGGATTTGAGTAAACTGTGTATTCCCGTTTCTTGGGATGAATGACTCTGAAAATGTCCAATAGTTCTAGTTTATCTATCTCTTCATTTAGCTCCCTTATGTCTTTATTGATTTTCTGCCTGGATGATCTGTCAAGTTGAGAGAGTGGTGTGTTGAAGTCTCCTACTATGACTGTGTTGCTATTAATATATTGCTGTAGCTTTTTCAATAGACATTTGATGTATTTAGATGGCTTCTCATTGGGTACGTAGATGTTAATGATTGTTAAGTTCTCTTGATTGACTGATCCTCTGAACATTAAGTAGTGTCCATTCCTATCTTTTTAAATCTTACTTATTTTAAAGTCTATCATGTCAGATAGGAGAATAGCTGTTCCTGCCCTTTTTTGTGGGCCATTGGCTTGTATGATAGTTTTCCATCCTTTCACTTTAAGTCTGTGTTTGTCTTGTTGAGTTAGGTGGGTAGACAGCGTATTGTTGGGCTGTATTTTCTGATCTACCTTCCTACTCTGTGTCTTTTAATAGATGAATTCAGGCCAGTGACATTTATTGATATCAAAGATTGAAGATATTTTAACGCCATTCTTGTAGAGTTTTAGAGTGTTCTGATATATGTCCTATTTATGATGGTCTTACTGTTTATAGAAGACATTTCAGAACTTCTTTCAGGGCAGGCTTGGTGATAGTTGATTCCTTCAACTGTTGCTTGTCTGAGAAGGTTTTGATGCCTCCATCTAGTCTGAATGACAGTCTAGCAGGATATAGTATTCTTGGTTGAAAGCCTTTCTCATTGAGAACTCAATAGATGTCTTGCCATTCTCTTCTGTCCTGTAGTGTTTGTGTTGAGAAGTCAGTTGCTAATCTTATGGGTTTTCCTCTGTAGGTGACTCTTTGTTTTTCTCTTGCAGCCTTCAGGATCCTTTCTTTATCCTTATTCCTTTCCATTCTAAAAATGATGTGTCTTGGTGTCTTTAAGTCTGGGTTTAATTCTGTTTGGGACCCTCTGGGTTTCTTGAATCTTTATGTCTTTGATGTTGTCTAGACTAGAGAAGTTTTCGGCTATTATGACCTGAAGAATGGTTTCTTCCACTCCTTCTCTTTCTTCCTCTGTTAAGCCAATAATGCGTATATTGTTTCTTTTGAGTCATCCCATAGGTCTCTGTTGTTGTTTTCAGCATCTCTTAATCTCTTTTTGAGATCTCTTACTTCTTTTTTAGTTGTCTCTAATTCGTCCTCGATCTTACTAATTCTGTCTTCAGCCTCATTGATTTTATTCTCTGCCCTCTACTGTTTTCTGGAGTTCATCTATTTTGTTTCCTGTTCTGATACTGTTTTAGCTTGTTTAGTTAGTTGTGTTCTTAGCTCAGCTATTTCAGCTTTCAGCTCTCTGATAACCTTGAGATAGTTAGTGTTTTCTTCCAGAGTCTCATTTGTTGTTCCTGTATTTCTAAAGCTTGTTCAGTTAGTTGTGTTCTTAGCTCAGCTATTTCAGCTTTCTGCTCTCTGATAACCTTGAGATAGTTAGTGTTTTCTTCCAGAGTCTCATTTGTTGTTCTTGTATTTCTAACTAAATTCTTTCAAACTCTTTACTCACTCCTGTGATTATTTCCTTAGCTAATATTTGGATGTTGAACTCATTATTTTGTGCTTCACCCTTTGGGAGGCTTTTAGCTGGACTGTTGTCCTGGTTAGTTTCTCCAGTATTTCTTCTTGTTGGTTTACCCATTTTATATATTATTTTATGAGTTCCCTCTCTTATACTTTTCAAATTACTGATCACTATTTCCTGGATTGACTTGTGTCTAAGTAAAGTAATTAAAGCATTCACAGTGGTGGAAGTTAACAGTTGTTTCAATAGTCTTTTAATCCCTGAGTTGGAGCTCAGTGATTTAAAAGCCTTTTTTTTCTTCTCTGTAGGCTATGGGATCCTGAGGGCTTCTAAACTATAAGTAGTCTTCTTAACTTAATTACTGAATCCTGACGAAGAGATAAGGCAGGGTGTGGCAGAGATAGTCCAGTGGTTATGCAAAGAGACATTCACAGCCCCACAGCTATGCCACTGAGGTATAGGTCTTCTCCTGAGTTTCCTGGTTAGATCTCTGTCCCCAGCTGTCCCTCCCTGCCACTGCTCCAGATTCTGAGGGCAGTAGCAATGGAGACTCAGAGTTGACACTTGGTGAGTCTCCGGGGAGTCCCCTCCTCCCTTCAGCTGTCCCTTTGTTGGTGGAACAGACTGGAGGTGGTGTCTCAACTGGTAAACCGCCGGACTGTTACCAGCCACTTAGTCTCTCCCTAGGCTCCTCTCTGTCACCAGCCATATGTGTTTGTACTCACCGGTGATTTGGTGGGTTCTTGTGGCTTTCACTAAGCTCCACAAGAAAACAGATGACCCCATCCATAAAATGGGGAGAGGATATGAACAGAATATGCAACATAGAAGAAAACTATAAGGCCAATAAACACTTGAAAAATTTCTCCAGGTCACTGACTGCTAGAGAAATGCAAATAAAGACAACAATGAGGTACCACTTTGTTGGTATCTTGTAATTCTGCTTTTAAAAATCCCTTCTGTTTCATTTGGTTTAAATCCCCCCTGCTTAACACTATTCTATTTACATAACCACTTCATTCTATTTACATAACCTCTGTTAACAAGCATCACCTTCCCTCCAGGGCATTGGTGGTTTAGTGGTAGAATTCTCACCTGCTCCACCCCCTCTCCTTGTCACACCCTGATCCTCTCCTTGTCACACTCTGATTTTCACCAGTCACTTTTCTCTCCACCCTCTCTATGTCACATCCTATTTCCACTCTACTTGGCAAGTATATATAAAGGACAGCATTGTGAGTTTTAGGGTACTTTAGTTTAGTTTAGCTTAGCTCAGCTTAGATTGTGCTGTGTCCTGCATGAATAAAGAGATACTGCCTACAGCTCAACCATGAGTCCCTGTTTGTCTGTTACCCGCCCGTGAAGCCAGCCCGGTGAAAACAACATAGCCCGTTGAAAACAACACCACTTCACTCCTATGAGAATGTTATACATCAGAAAAGGTAGCAGCAGCAAATGCTAGAGAGATTGTGGTGACAAAGGAACCCTACTGTACTACTGGTGGGAATGTCAGTTGATCCATCCTATGTGGAAAGCAGTCTGGAGAACTCTCAGAAGGCTAGAAGTGGACCACCCCTATGACCTGACAATTCCTCTCCTGGGCATATATCCTAAGGAACCAAACACACCTATAGAAAAGATTTGTGTATACCTATGTTCATAGCAGTACAATTTGTAATAGCCTAAACCTGGAAGCAACCCAGGTGTCCAACAACAGACGAGTGGCTGAGTAAGTGTGGTATATATACATAATGGAATACTACTCAGCTATTAAAGCGGTCATTTTCCCTTCACCTCATCTTGGATGGAGCTAGAAGGAATCATGCTAAATGAGATAAGTCAGAAACAGAGGTATGAATAGGGGATGATTTCACTCATAGGCAGTAGTTGAAAAACAAGACCAGAAGGGAAAACACTAAGCAGAACTTGGACTGGAGTTGGGTGTATTGCACCCAAGCAAAAAACTCTGGGGTGGGGGTTGGGTTGGGGGGGGGTTCAGGTCCTGGATCATGATGGTAGAGGAGGGCCTAGTGAGGGTTGAATTACTATGTGGAAAACTGGGAACTGTTATGTATATACAAACTATTGTATTTTACTGTCCACTGTAAACCATTAATCCCCTAATAAAGAAATTAAAAAAATATTATAACCACCAGAACTTTAGCAGTAGTGACAGAAAATAAGAGCACCTTAATGTCCAAAATTAACCTCATTTGTACATGACCAGGTAGTTTTAATCCTTTCCTTTCTATATTTGGGGCTTATTTCAAGGACAGTATTTTATTCTCTAGTTAATTTTTTATTAGTGATTTAATAATGATTAACAAGATTATAAGATAACAAGGGTAGATATAGTTCCCATATAGTTCCCACCACCAGAGTTCATGTCCCATCCACTCCACTGGAAGCTTCCATATTCTTTATCCTTCTGGGAATATGGACCAACATTCTTTTTGGGGTGCAGAATGTGGAAGGTCTGGCTTCTACAATTGCTTCTTCACTGGACATGGGCATTGGCAGATCCAAGCCTGTTTCTATCTTTTCCCTCTGGAGAGATGAGGTTCTGGGATACATTATTGAGGTCATCTGCCTAGGGAAGTCAGGATGGCATCATAGTAGCATCTGCAATTCAGTGGCTGAATGGTAGATATAAGGCAATAAACAATAAAATTTCTTAATAAACAGAAACCCAAAGGTAGGAATAGAGCAGATGAAATTAGGGGTCTTTGTGTGGAAAGAAGCTAGAAAGTCTCTTTTAGGTATATTCCATAGCTTTAGTAATTTTTGCTTGAGCCTGATAGCTAACATGCAGGTAGACTGAAATCATTGTCTGGGAAGATGGTGTCAGAGTTGAGAATAGGACTAGAAAGCTGGATTAGAGAAGAGAGCTCCCAAATATGAGGAAAGTATATAAATACCATTAACTATTTATCCCATTGATCTGATCTAGGGCCATCTGAGCTCACAATCCCTGGTCACAGCTAGGAACATTCTAGGCTGGAATCACTTCAGGACCAGTGTTCTTTGAGTGGCATAGTAGGTTAACCCAGTCTCTCTGGAGTGTGTGGCAGTCCTTAACATTGCTTTTTTATAGGAAGGGCAAGGTCCTGGAGTGGCCCACAAGAGGACTTACGATGATGTTCCTGATGAAAGTGACTAGTGATGGTGGAGAGAGGGATCTACTACAGGTCTGGACCCATCATATCTTTGTGGGAATCCAAGGATTCCCTGACTAGAGCCTCAATGATGGGGTGACCTGGTATTGACCAAAAAGGCTATCATTAAAGTGTGACAATCTCTTGTCCTTATCTAGTTAAAATCCTAATCTTATCTATATTTGAAGGAATTATTAATTTTTGATTGGGGGCCACAGTGTAGTGAGCTTAAATTTGCCAGCTTTTAGGGACAAATAAAAGTTTCCTGGTCCATAGAATTTTATTCTCTTTATTCAACAGCTTTCTTTTCTCCTCAGTGGACTATCTATATGGGTCCTATAAAGTGATTTTTTACTCCTAGTGATCTACATAGTTTATGGCATGAAGATGATTTTTCTTGTTAATAGGTCATGAGCACAAATAATTAGATTCAAAGATTACCAGTGGCCCTTTAGATTTGTTTAGTAATATAATTTTACATTGAGATTGGTGATAAAATATAGGTGGTAGTTCTATATTAATAACTATATCTAGTGACATAATTCTTCATAATATATCACTTATTGATTCTTACTGTCTTGCAAAGCTTGACTAAATGCCTCCCAGCCTTTTTCCAAAGCACCAAGAATCTCATTTAGGGTATCAATGAACTGTTTTCTTAGAGTTTTAGTAATTTGAGTAGTGGCTGGAGCAGCAGTTGGATTTCCTTGTGCATCTGTAGTTTCATAGGGTTCTGGTGCAGGAGTGTTTTGGGGAAGACTGGGTATGGTATCTGGGATGGTTGAGTTGTCTGGAGAACTTGGAGAAGATTGTGGTTGTGTAATTGCAGAAGATATAGACTGAGCAGCTGAGGTTTCCTGTGGAGTTGGATTGGGTTGTGATATGGTAGTTACTGAAGAGCCATTGGTGACATTTCCCTCAGTAAATGTGGTAGAATATTCCTGAGGAAGAGGAGTCACATTTGGAGTGGGATAAGCTTTGGTTGTGGAAGTCACAGGTGGGACTTGGGTAGTAGTTTCAGAGGTACTATTATTGATCACAGTGTTATTTTTAACTGGACATTTTTGTGGCTTGTGGTTATGTGAGGGTTTTCTTATGCCATTGTGTAAGTTATGGTAGCGTTCATTTGGATGAAAACGGCCATGATTCTTGTGAAAATATCCTCTGTAATAATAGCTTTGAAGGGGCATCTTCTTTCTCTGGTGGACTTTTGATCCATATCTTCGACCTTCACTGAGCTGTAGAGAAGAAAGAAAATGTAAGAACCCCAAACATCCATGATTCATAGGC
Organism: Erinaceus europaeus; assembly: GCF_950295315.1. Taxonomy (NCBI): domain Eukaryota; kingdom Metazoa; phylum Chordata; class Mammalia; order Eulipotyphla; family Erinaceidae; genus Erinaceus; species Erinaceus europaeus. The sequence continues at coordinate 121,006,349 of NC_080164.1, read as the reverse complement.
TGGGTATTGTTTATGAATGTGGGCTCAGTATTTGTGGAATTTTGGGATTAAAAATTGGATTCCAAACTGAAAAGCTTTTGCATGGCAAAAGGAACCACTATCAAAACAGAGGGACTAATAGAATGGGAGATTTTTAGATGCCATGCACCTAAGGGCTAGTAACGAAAATATATAAAGAGCTCATGAAACTCAGTGACAAAAAGATAAATGATCTCTTCCAAAAATAAGAATAGGGTATGGACAGAATTTTCATCAAAGAGATCTAAAAGGCCAACAGGCATATAAAAAAAAATGCTCAAAACTACTGATTATCAGAGAGATGCAAATAAAGACAATGAGATAACACTTTACTCCTGGGATAATGTCATACATTAGCAAGGATAGTAACTCTTTTTTACTCCATTTGATGTTTTGGGCTCCCATGTCAAAAAGTAGGTGTTATAGGTGTGGGGGCTAATTTCTGAGCTCTCAATTCTATTCCACAGATCTATGCATGTATTTCGGTTCCAGTACTAGGTAGTTTTGATAATAATGATTCTTTATTATGTCTGGAGGTCAGAAAGTGTGATGCCTCCATTACTGCTTTTTTTTTCTTTTAGAGTATTTTTGGTTTTCCTGGATATTTCTTCTCTCTAGATACACTTTTGTGTCTGTTTTACTCTCTTAAAAAATTGGTGGTAAGCCATCAAGGGAGGAGATGGGATGCAGAGTTCTGGAGGTGGGAATTGTGTGGAGTTGTACCCCTCTTATCCTATGGTTTTGTCAGTGTTTCCTTTTTGTAAAAAATATATATATTAAAATAGTAAAAATAATAACATTCCTTTTATAGGAGACTAGGCACTTGCTACTTCTAGATGAATGGTGCTTCGAGACTCAAGTCCCTTGTTAACCCTCATAATCTACTACAGGAAGATTTAAGTATTTGGCAAGAAATAAAAATAAATCTCTCTTGACATTAAAAAAAAAAGAAAGACAGGACCATAGGAAAAAGGGCAAATATACATAAATATAGATAGTTATAGAAGTGATAGTCAGGCTGGGTGGTGGCACATGTTACAGTGCACAAAGACCGGGGTTCGAGTCCCCGGTCCCCACCTGCAAGGGGAAAGCTTCACAAGTGGTGAAACAGGGCTGCAGGTGTCTCTCTGTATCTCACCCTCTCTATCCCTCCCTTCCCTCTAGATTTCTGACTGTCTCTATCCAATAAATAAATAAAGATAATAAAAAAAAGAAGTAATAGTCAACCCATATCTGTGAACTTGGGGGGAAAAAGTACAGTTTCTAATGGAAGGAACGCAGAACTCTGGTAGTGGGGATGGTGTGAAATTATACCCTTGTTATCTCATAATTTTGTAAATCAATATTAAATCACTAATAACAATTTTAACAATGAAATAAAATTACTTAAGTAAAAAAATTGGTGGTACTTTGAGAACGATTGTGCATATATTGCTCTGGGTAGAACAGTCATTTTGATGATGTCAAATTCATGAACATGGTATTGATGGGAACATTATTTTGCTGATGGTGAGCAAAAGGGATTATGAGACATGAATGTAATTAGCATACAGCTGATGCCAGGAGCATAGGACAGACATATGTAAATTCACAAGAGATTATGGATATGGGAAATTACTTAAGCAAGCCATTGATTGAAGTTTAGCCCTTTTGGCTCTTTTCCTGTGTGCCTTTTGCCTGGTCCTATCATCTGTCTTCTCCCCAGACCTGATGATGTCATAACCCCCTAGACAGTGGACAAACTACTTGGATTTAGTGAATCTCAATTTACTCGTTTATAAGATAATTTAGCTTAAATTAAATTACAGATTCAAAGTTTATTTCTATGAATTGCAAATTTTGAAATTGGCATGCTGCTCAGAGTGCATCCCCTCAGTTTTTGGGGGGGGAGATGTCTGGATGAAAGGAGTCAGACCATCTGGCCCCACAAACTTTTTCACAAAAGTGGTATAAGTTGGTCTCCTATGAAAAACAAAGCTCCAGGATTGCTGCTCTATGAATGTATGTTAGTGCCTCTTTGGTACATTTTGTATTTTCCAAGATTGGGTGAAGATAATCCTTGGTAATTCCAAAGATATTTGAAAATAGAAATTTCATGTTCTTTGGAAATTCTTTCTACCACTAGAGGATTTTTCTAAATTTCACGAGCAGTTTCAACATTTTAAGAGTTGTATTTACCCTGAACACATGGGGAAAAAAAAGATTTTTTTAGGCGTCTGCACTTGTATAAAGTACCATGAAGAGTTAGCAAATAACAATCCAGCTTTAGTCATTCTGCAACCACACAATGATTTCTGCTGATTTAAATGCCATTTCTTTCAAGCTAGAAGTATTTCATAAGTAGGGGTTCCTTGTTAAAGTGTAATTTATTAAATTAATATCACCGTGTCTAATCAGCTTTTAAATTCTTATCAACTAGTGGTAAATAGAGGTTATAACAGTTTTTCAACTCTGATGTCTATACTGTTTTACAGTTTCTACTTTTTTTATACTTTTTATTTTCCCTTTTGTTGCCCTGTTGCTTTTTATTGTTGTTGTAGTTATTGTTGTTATTGATGTCGTCATTGTTAGATAGGACAGAGAGAAATGGAGAGAGGAGGGGAAGACAGAGAGGGAGAGAGAAAGATAGACACCTTCAGACCTACTTAACTACCTGTGAAGCAACTCTCCTGCAGGTGGGAAGCCAGGGGCTGAACCGGGAGCTCCACCCGGATCCTTTATGCTGGTCCTTGCGCTTTGGGCCACATGCACTTAACCTGGTGTGCTACCGCCTGACTCCCTGTCTTACAGTTTTTAAAAGGTCTTCCCACAAAGGAATGGATTTTAAAATTGTACTTTATATGTGATGGGGGGGGGAGAGAGAGGAGAGAGAGAGAGAGGAGAGAGAGAGAGATAGGAGAAAGAGGAAAGAGAGGAGAGAGAGAGGGGGGCGGGAGAGAGAGAAGTTTGAAATGCAGGGGACTGAATCAGGAACCTCAGCCATGTAAATCTGATACTCTATGAGGTAGCCCAGCCAGCTCCCCTGGCCACCACCACTTACTGACACGTGTTACCACTTACTCTTCAATAACATTATGAAGCATATGTGCTATTACTATTTCATATAGGAAAACTGAGCATTATAGATAGATTTAGCTCAAGTTTTGTTTGGATGATCAGATGATAGGTTTAGACCCCTAGCTGCTGAGCCCTGAGTACACCTGCTACTAAAAAGCACCAAAAACCAACACTAGGATTCAGAGGACAACTTCAAAATGGTGTTTTGGGGGTAATATTACATATCTATTGTGTTATATGGAAGTATCCAAGGGCAAATTCCATCTTCCTCATGAGTGTTCCTGCCTTCTGTATATATTGTTTACATTGATAATATTCCAGGCTATCCAGTCTCATTCAGTAAATCAATACCCCAATTCTTGACTATTCCTTCAAATCTGACAAGATAAAAGTATACAAATACATAAAGGTAGATGGTTCTATAGATAAATAAGACAATTTATTATGTTATGTGACATTATGTACCATTATAAAATGTAATATTTAAAAAAATGTAATATTTTCCCAGTTCTAAAAAGTTTTAAGCTAGTGTCTGTTTTGTAGTCTTTCCTTACTTTGGAGCATCATTTTCTGGCCCCCTTCCTCTGCTTCTTCAGTCCAAATCCAACCAAATCCAAACTGTCCACATATTTTCCCACCCTTTTTGTTTTTATTTTTGTTTTTGTTTTTGATTAACTCTGGCATATGGATCACTGGGGGATTGACCCTGGGGCTTTGGAGCCTCAGGTATGAGCATATCTTTGTATAACCATTATGCTATAACCCAACCCTTCACATATTCTCTTGAGGTGATCCCATAAGGCCTTGTAACCTCAAGTATATTTTAAATATAGATTTCACCCCCTTACTCCACATACAATGTATACCTAATTGCTTCTTAACATCTAAGGAAGTTGAATATTTGTTTCAAGTTTAACATGCCTAAAATGCAAGCTTTTGTATTTTAAGCATGTTTATTTCTTCTTGTACTACATAATGTAGTAGTACAAGTATGGTAGGTTTAATCACAAAAGTATACCTTAAACACATCCTCATCTTCTGTTTTCATTTCTGATATTTAGTGCAAGTCACTATCTATCTGACTTTTAAAAATATAGACAAAGGTAGAGAGAGAGAGAGATGAGAGAGAGAGATAGATAGAGATAGATAGATAGAGATTACAGAACCAGAGCTTCCTTCAATGCTATGGGGGCTGGGCTGCAATTTGGGTCATGCACATGGCAAAGCAGTGAACGATCTAAGTGAGTTATACTATTTCACCAGCCCTATCATAATCTGTCTGACTCACATCTATAACTTCTTGATTAATTTCTATATTTCAATGTTAATCCTCTGTTATTTATTTTTTCCCTTCAGAACTTTTAATAATATCACTCTTGAAGGTACTTTCTTCTAAGGCTTCCTGTCAGCAATGATAGAGTATATATTCTATACCAGTGAGGTCCTACAGGACTTGTTTTCTGCATCCGGGTCTGATTTCATCATACCATGATGAAGCTAGGGGTTATCTAGATAGTGACTAAGTGAACTTGAATGTTTTCTTGTGCTTTAATTATCTGTTGAGTATGTTTCAGAGAAGGAAATTATCTTCCAAGCTTTTTGAAAGTAGAAATGTCATATTGTACTTTTGCTTTATCAGCAGGTATATATTCTTTTTAAAACTTTATTTATTTATTTATTTTCCCTTTATGTTGCCCTTGTTTTTTATTGTTGTTGTAGTTATTATTGTTGTTATTGATGTCATCGTTATTAGGACAGAGAGAAATGGAGAGAGGAGGGGAAGACAGAGATGGGGAGAGAAAGATAGACACCTGCAGATCTGCTTCACTGCCCGTGGGTGCTCAAACTGGGATCTTTATGCCGGTCCTTGTGCTTCTTGCCATGTGTGCCTAACCCGCTGCACTACCGCCCAACTCCCCAGCAGGTATATATTCTAAATGTTACTAATATATAAGGACAAAATTTGTGTGAGAGGCTACTTACTGATAAGCAAGCACTCAGTGCACAGATGCATACCAGCAGAGGCAGAGTCTTCATTTTTCTCTTTTGACTCCTAGAAAAAGTAGGAAAATTATGATTGTTGTAAGTGGGAAAGGGGTTTATTTTGATACATGACATTTTTGTTAGGAGGTACAGTTTAAAAGAGATCAGTGGTTGCTGACAATTATATATGTTCACTCCATAGTAATGAGATAAAATTGTTTTCAAGCTCAAACACATTCTTTCAGAGAGAAATCAATGAAAGAGAATTAAGAGTTATTGACTTATTATTTTCTTTTGTCATTGTTTGGGCTTTACTGCTTGCCCCAGATTGACAGCCACATACCCACACACTGAGAGGGAGGGAGGGAGGGAGGGAGGGAGAGAGAGAGAGAGAGAGAGAGATAAGGGAGAGGAAGAAAGGGAGAGAGACACCAATATAACATCAAAGCTTCCTCTAATACAATAGGGTCGTGCTTAAACTTGTAACTAATTTATAGCATGAACATTTACTTATCATTGATACTAAAGATTGCCTCTGAATGATAATATTTTAGGAAGTTCAGCAATAAGAAAAGGAAGTAATCTTCTTTTAATTTCTTTTGTTTTTTTAAAAAAGATTTTACTTATTTATTAATGAGAAAGATAGGCGGAGAGAGAGAAAGATCCAGACATCACTCTGGTACATGTGCTGCCAGGGATTGAACTCAGGACCTCATGCTTGAAAGTCCAATGCTTTATCCACTGTGCCATCTCCCAGACCACATCTTCTTTTAATTTCTATTCTATTACTAGAAATGTTCCTACTTGGTGAATGATCATACCAATCACTTGTCATTTACTAAACACAGTTTTGTGAGTGTTCCATGCTGCTCATTCAAGCAGAGGTGTTAGTTACCTTTCTGTGAAGAGACTTAGGACAAAGATCCATACCAACTGAACTCTTCTTTGAATTTCATTTTAATGAAGACTGCCAGTAGATGCTTTTTTCTTTATCGCTAGAGGAATTGTTTTATACATTTTATATCATTTGATATGTAGTGAAGATTTTACTGATGAATTTTTGTTCCAAAAGATAATTATATTTGTGACTTACAGGTTGTCAGAAGGAAGAATAAAAAATATATGTCCTTTTCTTTCTTTATTTCTATAGTATATACTTAACAAGTTTGCTTTAAGAAGTTAAGTCTAAATTATTATACTTTAAAAATATTTTATTTATTTTACTTTAGTGAGAAGAGATATATACAGAAAGAAAGAGATAGAGAGGAAGACCAGATCACTGCTCATAGTGGTGCTGGGGACTGAACTTGAGACCGTAGAAAGTGAGACAGGAAAGTCTTTTGTATAACTATTATAGTGTCTTCCCAGGCCTAAATCATTATGTTTTTGACTTACAGGCTATAGGAAGGAATAATAAGGGAAATACATGGTCTTTTATTGTCTATATATATATATATATATATATATATATATATATATATCAACTTGATTTTAGAAAATTAAATAAAATTTAAATCATTATGTAGAAGACAGGGGAGATAGCATAATGGTTATACAAAAGACTTCCAATCCCAAGCCAGAATTAAACAATCATCTGGTAAAAAAAAAATCACTATATGGACAAAACACATACTAGGGCAACTAATTAGTGTGCACACCTCATTGTGGTGTACTGTTGGGTTAGATACTCTTCATAACATACACATGTGGCTTATCAAAGTGGTGTTAAGAGTAAATCATACATCGATTTAAATTCCACCTGGGTGACTTTGAATTAGCTACATTCTTCCCTTTTAAGATTGCTCTGAAGATTGACTGGAGAAGTATTGCAAATTGTATTGAGTACAATGTTTGATTCATCATAAAGGCTAAAACGTACTTATTATTATAGTACTGATACACTAAGAAGATCATTTGACCCAGACAGAAAAAAAAAGTTGTTATTGCTATGTTGTCAGTTTTTTTTAATATCCTGTGAGCTTTTTTAAAACTTCAGTTATTTATTTTGTTGGATAGGACAGAGAGAAATTAAGAGTGAAGGTTGATAGAAAGGGAAAGAGAGACACCTGCAGCACTGTTTTATCTCTCAAACAGTTTTTCCCTGCAGGTGAGGACTAGGGGCTTGAATCCAGGTTATGGCACATGGTAACACATGCACTTAACCAAGTGTGCCACCGCCTGGCCCCTCTCTGAGTTTTTAAGAATGAGTAACGGGCCTGGGCAGTGGTGCACTCAGTTGAGCACACATTTTATAATGTTCAAGCCCCTAGTTCCCACCTATAGTGGAAAAATTCCCAAATGTTGAAGCAGTGCTGTGTCTCTCCTTCTCTCTCCCATTCTATCTCCCCTTCCCTTTTGACTCATCTCTGTTCTTTATCAAACAAATACATAAACACACAAAAAGTATTCTCCACTGACCATGTCTTATTCTAGTAACATGAATTAAATGTTATCACATAACATGCAATTCATACAAAACTATATTAGAACAATTGCTACTATTATTTAATATTTGTATAAATTTGAATATATCTTATTTTACATTTAATTATGTTAGTCCCAAATATATTTAAAATTTCTGTATACCTGTCCTGGTAATAGATTTTTCTTTTTAGGATGTTGGATTCAACTGGTTGTCTTCTGCTGGTCCTTTGAAGATGGTAACTAGAAACAGAGAAAGAACAAGAAAACTTCCAGGTTTTATAGTCCTCCAGCTGATTTTTTTTTAAATGGGAAATTTATTTGATTTAGGATAAGGTCACTTGTATTGAGAAATTTGATTTCAAAGACAAAGAAAGGATAATTGTAATTTCCTAAAGTTGACAGTAGTCCTTTGTGCATCACACTTTTCCTGACGAACACAGTGAACTAAAATATTCTCAATGAATAATTTGCTTGATTGAGAAGAAGCATGATAGTGATTGATGACTCTTAAGGAGACTGAAGCAGCCATATCCCAGATCTTCCAAGCAGAAACGGATCTTGTATACACCCTTTCCTGTTACCCTCTCAAAGTAAGTAGAGGGATTGTTCTTTGACAGATATTGTGATGGATCAATATTTCCCCCCCATGCCAAGAAATCTGACTTAGTAAAGGTTAAAAAAATAAAAAAATTAAAAGAGAATGTAGTGTCCAATAATGAGGAATGACGTTGCTTCAGAACTAGAAAATAGTCTACGGCCATTCCACCCTGAACACGCCCGATCTCGCCTGATCTTGGAAGCTACGCAGGCAGGTCCAGGCCTGGTTAGTACTTGGATGGCAGAACTGAAATTCATAAAGATTGAATTTTTTAAGATGAACAGTAAGAATATTTGTTTTTGTTTTTATGAGAGAGGGTGTGTGAGAGGTCCAAGTGCCATTGAGATCTGCCATATGTGGTACTAAAGATTACACCTGGGGCCTCACACATTCAAGCCCTGTGCTCTTCTACTGAGCATTTGTGTTGAAATATTTTAAGATACATTGTAGAAATCATGGTAGCTAATCAATAGATATCTTAGTATTAATCTCTAAAACACTTCTTTTATTAACATAATGCCATCAATCTAAGACATTAATAATTCACATATATAATTTAAAATACAGTTTGCATTCAGATCTTTCTCTAAGTATTTTCATTTTTTAAATTCCAGTCAGAATTCAAATAAAGACCTGTACTATATTTATTTGTTACAGTCCTAGTTTCTTTTATGCTGGAATACTCTTCTCCCCTTTTCTCCATATTTATTTCTTGAAAGACCAAAGCAATTACCTTATTTACTAGGAAGACATTTAAAAACCAACTTGAAAAAATGTCTCAAAATTAGGTGTTTCTATTATATAAAATTATGAAATGAATTCAACTTTAAAATCATGATGTGAGAATAAGATTAGAAAAGTTAAAAGTTCTGGCATGGTTACCAAGTTGCAGACGCTATTATGATTCCATCCTGACTTCCCTGGGTAGATGACCTCATCAGTGTGTCCTGGAACATCACCTCTCCAGGGCTTTACCCCACTATGGAAAAATAGAAACAGGCTGGCGTTATGGATCGATCTGCCAACACCCATGTCCAGTGGAGAAGCAATTACAGAAGCCAGAATTCCCACCTTCTGCACCCCCCAAAAAAGAATTTTGGTTCATACTTCTAGTGGGGGAGAAATGATGGGGAACGGTTAACAGAGTTCCAAACTCCAACTCCCTCAGGACCTGGAGAGAGAATAGGGAAAAAAACGAAGGGCATTTAGAAGTAGTAATAGTTGTAGGTGTGACTTAGAAAGAGAAGATGGGACCATAGAAAAAGGTAGGCATATATATATATATATGATAGTCAACCTGTTTCTGTGACCTTGGAAGAACTTACTGTAGCTTCTTTTTTTTGTTTATTTATTTTATTTTAAAAATTTATTTATTTATTCCTTTTGTTGCCCTTGTTGTTTTGTTGTTGTAGTTATTATTGATGTCATTGTTGTTGGATAGGACAGAGAGAAATGGAGAGAGGAGGGGAAGACAGAGAGGGGGAGAGAAAGACAGACACCTGCAGACCTGCTTCACCGCCTGTGAAGTGACTCCCCTGCAGGTGGGGAGCCGGGGGCTCGAACCAGCTTCTTTTTTTATTTTTTATTTTTTATTTAAGAAAGGATTAATTAACAAAACCATAGGGTAGGAGGGGTACAATTCCACACAATTCCCACCACCCAATCTCCATATCCCACCCCTTTCCCTGATAGCTTTCCGATTCTCTATCCCTCTGGGAGCATGGACCCAGGGTCATTGTGGGTTGCAGAAGGTGGAAAGTCTGGCTTCTGTAATTGCTTCCCCGCTGAACATGGGTGTTGACTGGTCGGTCCATACTCCCAGTCTTCCTCTCTCTTTCCCTAGTAGGGTGGGTCTCTGGGGAAGCTGAGCTCCAGGACATATTGGTAGGGTCTTCAGTCCAGGGAAGCCTGGCCAGCATCTTGATGACATCTGGAACCTGGTGACTGAAAAGAGAGTTAACATACAAAGCCAAACAAATTGTTGAGCAATCATGGACCCAAAGCTTGGAATAGTGGAGAGGAAGTGTTAGGGGGCTACTCACTGCAAACTCTAGTGTACTTCTGCTTTCAGGTATATATTTTGCAGTAGTTTATGGATACGTGTGAACATATGTTCTCTCTCACAGAAACTGGTGTATATCTAGGTTTTGGGACTTTGTTAGAAAGTGAACCACCTGGGATGGAATTAGAGAATACTATGAAAGGAAAGGTCTCACCCGAGTAATGAAGCTGGAGGGTTGTCATTCCACACGTGAAGTCTCTGGACACAGTCTGAAGTGAAGCATGTTGAGGTGGCAATTGTTGTGTTGGTTAGGTTGTGATCGGCAGATGCAATATTATTTGATATGGATTGGGAGAGGCATACAGGAAAGTGGGCCCTATCCAAAGGTTCCAGGACTGGGGGAAGTAGAGGCTCTATAGTGGAGATGTGAGGTTCCTGCTGTCTTAGGGTTCCAAAAGACAATGGATAGTTAATGTTATCATCACATTATTTGGTAATTGGGTTAACTTTGAAAAGTCCTTTTGTTAGGGTTTGCTGTACAGTACCCAATATCTTGTATATAGCTGTGCTATTGGTTGCTTCTGATCTACTTGGTCTAGGCTTTTGAGAGAGTCTGCATATCAATTACACAGCCTATATATTGAAAAGATTCAGTTTGTGTTTTGAAAAACTTCGAGACATACAATTAATTTTCCCCCTCTCATATTACTGTAGCTTCTAATGGAGGGAACGGGGACACAGAACTCTGGTCATGGAAATGGTATGGAATTATACTCCTGTTATCTTATAATTTTGTGGGTCAATATTAAGTCACTAGTAAAATAAAAAAGTTCTGTCATAGTGCTTTTATTTTTATTATTTTATTTCATTCTATTTTATTTATAAAATGGAAACACTGAAAAAACCATAGGATAAGAGGGGTACAACTCCACACAGTTCCCACTCTGTATCCCATCCCCTCCCCTGATACATTTCCTATTCTTTAAACCTCTGGGAGTATGGACTCAAGGTCATTGTGGGATGCAGATGGTGGAAGGTCTGGCTTCTGTAATTGCTTCCCCACTGAACATGGCCGTTAACATATCGATCCATACTTCCAGCCTGCCTCTCTCTTTCCCTAGTGGGGCGGGCCTCTGAGGAAGTGGAGCTCCAGGAGACATTGGTGGGGTTGTCTGTTCAGGGAAGTCTGGTTGGCATCATGCTAGCATCTGGAACCTGGTGGCTGAAAAGAGAGTTAACATATAAAGCCATCAAGTTGTTGACTAATCATCAACCTAAAGGCTGGAGTACTGCAGATGAAGAGTTGGGGTGGGGGGTGTCTCCATTTTGTAGATAGCTAGTAGGCATATTTTAGTTATATTCCAAAGGGCCTGTGGCTATGCTAGTTTTTTTTTTCTCTCCCTGAGCCTGAAATCTGATATGCAGGTGGATTCAAGTTATTTTCTGGGGAGATGATGTCATGGCTGGAAAAAGGACCAGAAAGCTGGATCAGGGAAGAGAGTAGCTCCCAAACATAGGAAAGGTGTATAAATATTGTTGACTGTAAATCCCATCGATTTGATCTGATCTATGGCCCATATTCAGCTTAGGAGCCTATGTGACCTCTGCATCCCTCTAGATCTGAGCTCACATTCTGTGGTCATGAGTAGGAATGTTACAACCTGCCCCAATTTCAGGACCCATCTTCCTCAGGTGTAGCATAGAGTATGTTGTCCTGCCTCCCTTAGAAGTATGGAACATCTCTACCGTGGTTGATCCAAGTTGAGGGCAAGGTCCTATGGGGGGCCCACAAAGGGGTCTGTTTTGTTGTTCCTGATAGAGATGACTGGTAGCAATGGAGAGAGGGATTTATTCGAGGTCTAGGACCATCATGTCTGTTTGGGAATCTCAAGACGCCCCGAATAGGGCCCCAGCTGACTAAAGAGTCATCGTTGAAGTATGCCAATCTCTTGCCCTTATTCAGCTTTTGCAGTCCTTGCTTTGATAAGGATAGCTTGGGAGTGAGTGAGGGAAGTGTAATAGGAAGTAGGTGAGGAGGGTATCCAAGTCTAAGTAGACACTATTTCATTATGAAATTCATACTGACTCACTGCAGACTACTGTGTACTTTTGCTTTCAGGTATATATTTTGCCATAATTTATGGATACATGTGAACCTATGCCCTATCTCATGGGACCTGGTCTATATCTATGTTTTGGGAGTTTGTTAGGAAGTGAACCACCTGGAATGGAACTAGAGAATCCTGTGAAAGGAAAGGTCTCACCTGAGTAACAAGGCTGAAGGGTTGACATTGCATGCCTAAGGTCTCTGAACACAGTTTGAATTGAAGCATACCGATTGCATTGATTAGGATGGGGTCAGCAGATGCGATATCATTTGGTATGAATTGAGAGACGCATGCAGGAAAGTGAGCCCCACTCTAGAAGTTCCAGGACTGGAGAAATATAGGCTCTATAGAGGAAGTGGGAAGTCCCTGCTGTCTTATGGCTTAAGAAAGCAATAGATAGCTATTGCTATAATCACATTATTTGGCAATTGGGTTAACTTTGAAAAATCCCTTTGTTAGGATTTGCTGTATCATACACAACATCACCATAATTTATATCCTTTGACATTATTTGTATATAGCTGGTATGGTGCTTTTAAAGTGTAAACCCTCAACTGTTGACTTATCATGAGTGGAAAAAATAGTTTTTGGGGCCAGGTGGTGGTGTATCTGGTTGAGAACACATGTTATAGTGCACAACAACCTGGGTTTGAACCCCTGGTCCCCACCTGCAGGGGGTAAGCTTCATGAGTGGTGAAGCAGGGCTGCAGGTGTCTCTGTGTCTCTCTACTTCCTCCTTCCCTCTCAATTTCTGACTATCTCTATCCAATAAATAAAGATAAAATAAGAAAAAATAGTTCTTGACATAACGTGAAGCTAGTGAATATGCATTATAATGTCAATGTTCTCTGTCTCTCACTAGTATCCCCTGACGTGTTCATAATGGGCTTTCTATGGTCTAAATTGAATTCAAATATAATTTTCATTGACTCAAAACAAAATTTTCTGAGTTGTGACTTCATTTGAATCTTTCTCAAATCACTTTAATGTTCACGTAGTTGATAATTTATTATGACCTAAAAAAAGCTGATAGAAATTTCAGAAATATCTGTTTTCAGTTTAGATTCACACTTGACTATAAGAGGTACAATTTATTTAAGAATGAGAAAAGCATGAAAATAACTAAGCACATTACTACTGACTCCAGTGTCATTCAGTTTTTATTTTTCAATAAAAATGAGTATTATTCCCTCCTTTATTGTTCATACAGTGTTAGAGCCACTTGGCACTCTAGGAACTCAAGATATGATGATGTCAACTGTATAGATTTTTATGAGTAGCAGTAACATATAGACTGTAAACCATTATTCTGCCAGAGTTTGGATTAGTTCTATTTTGACATAGGTCCAGCACGAAAACCTCCCAGTATATTGCCTGTTGGATTCTGTTCTTTGAAAAGCTACAGCTGTTTTTCTTCCCTAACTATTCTCTCACTTCGGCACCAAAGTACTTTATAGTTAAGAAACAAATAAACAAAACACATCTTATATCATTCAATCAGGACCAGATATTGGTTAATTGAGAAGTCTAAAGGAGTAGAATTCATAGGCTGTCTCGTATTCTATTCTGACTAGAATGTTTGCAGATTATTTTGTGCTTTTAATTTGGTCTAAGGATTAATTAGAACATAGATAACACCACTGATATCAGTGGATTAAGACAGCTTTCTTACATCAATGTTACTTAAGATTGTTTCTGTAGCTTGAAATGTGTCTTTTGTTTTTACATGTTTGAAAAGTTGAAAGCAGACTTTATCTTGGTATTTCCAGAAGGTCTTGGTAGGATGGAAAGGTCTATGGAATCCACTCATCTTTAGAGAAATAATCTGGGGTTAACAGTAAGAGATATTGACAATGACATTGACAGAAGACTGACCTGGAGAGGTGATGGAGAACAGTGTCTTAGCTTTGGATAGTCCTGTCAGGGACTTATAATATTAAGTTTCTATATGCAACAGAAGAAGAAAGAATTATGAGCATCTTTTTAAATATATTTTTTATATTTATTTTATTTATTTATCCCCTTTTGTTGCCCTTGTTGTTTTATTGTTGTAGTTATTATTGTTGTTGTCATTGTTGGATAGGACAGAGAGAAATGGAGAGAGGGAGGGGAAGACAGAAAGGAGGAGATAGACACCTGCAGACCTGCTTCACCGCCTGTGAAGCGACTCCCCTGCAGGTGGGGAGTCGGGGTTCGAACCGGGATCTTTATGCCGGTCCTTGTGCTTTGCGCCACCTGCGCTTAGCCCGCTGCACTACAGCCCGACTCCCGCCTGAGCATCTTCTTTAGGTTTTAATTCCCTACTGCAATCTGTTTAATCTGTATTAGTTTTCCCAATACATTAAATGTACCTAAATTCATTTAAAATATTTTAACAATGCTATAATTATCAGTAATCCAGAATTATTACTAGAAGTAAGAATCAGGTCCTAGGAATTTATGGTGGTGTTCACTTTGCTTAATACATCAATCACTGAACTGAATTTTTCTTACTATTGTTTTCTCTACATGCCTGTAAGGAAAGGTTAAGCAAATAGTTCATACTTTCCAGTAAACTTTCTCATTTGTTATTTTTCACTTAAATTAGCTTGTCAATCATTCTTTGTCATGATATACCTTTTGAATAAGCTATGTATCTCTGGCTACAATTTTCTAGAACTAACCCTTTTTAGCCTGGAATTTCTTTTTTCTTTTCTTTTTTTTTTTTGCCACTAGGGTTATCACTGGGGCTTGGTGCCTGCTCCTGGAAACCATCTTTTCCCCCATTGCTGTTGTTGTCACTGTTATTGTTGTTGTTGGATAGAACAGAGAGAAATTGAAAGAGGAGGGGGTGATAGAGAGGGGGAGAAAAAGCAGACACTTGCAGACCTGCTTCACCTCTTGTGAAGTGAGCCCCCTGAAGGTGGGGAGCTGGGGACTGGAACTTGGATCCTTGCACTGGCCTTACTGTGCACACTTAACCTTTTGTGTTACCTCCCACCCCCCTAGGAATTCCTTTTTTATTTTATAATTTCACTGTCATTTCCTTCCAGCTTGAATTCAGAAAAAACAGCTTAAATCACTTCACTGAGTAAGGTTCTCCCCTATTGAGCAAAATTATAGTAATTTTTGTAATTTCTATGTTTGCTTCTAAAGTTTCAAGTCTACTTTAAAAATGGTATTTTGTATTGGTATAGGAGAAAAAGACAGTGTACATTCTTGGCCTTTAAGAATAGGAAAAGAAACACTTCAGTAACACTTTGGTATAATTTTTTAAACTTTTTGTTTTGAGTATAAAGTTTAAAAAGAAGCCATAAAATTTGCACTATTTAAAGTGTTTAAAATTTCATAGATAGTAGAAATGATAGGTTGAGCTTATACATGGCAATGAAATAACATATTTATGTTATCGAATTTTTCTTTTAATACTAAGAGTAGAAATGGAAATGTTTTTAGCTGGGAGAAAATTTAGCATGTCTGTAAGAAAGAGTAGTTGGTTTAAGGATTTGGTCTAAGTTTTAAGTTTAGTCCAGAAGCTCCACCTTGGGACAGCTGATGATTCATTCAGTTTCAGCCTGACTTTCTGCAAAAGCTCCTAGCCTCAGTTTTTGGAGTGTAGAAGGTGGGAGTTCTGGTTTCTGTAATTGCTTCTCCACTGGACATGGATGTTGGTAGGTTGATCCATACCCCCAAGCCTGTTTCTCTTTCCCTAGTAGGGTAGGGCTATGGAGAGTGAGGTTCCAGGACACATTGGTGAGGTCATTTGCCCAGGGAAGTCAAGGTGGAATCAGTAGCATCTACAACTTGGTGGTTGAAAGTTGGCAAGATACAAAGTGGGATAAAATGTTCAATAATCAGCAAACAAAAAGTAGGAGTAGAGAAGATGAGAATAGAGATCTTAGGGTGGAAAGAAGTTAGAAAGTCCATCCTAGGCATGTTGTGGGCTCCCCACGACTATTGTAGTTTTTGTAGGAGTTTGATAGCTAACATGGGTTGGACAAAAATATTGTCTGAAAAGATGGTATCAGAGTAGAGAAAGGGCTAGAAAGCTGGATTAGGGCAGAGAATAGATCCCAATCATGAACAAAATTTATGAATAAAATAACTGTTCACCTGATTCAAGATTTATTTATTTATTTATTTATTTATATTTAGCACAGGAGCCTGTGTAATCTCTGAGTCCCTATTGGTCTGAGCTCACAGTTCATGACCACAGATGGATACATTGCAGGATGCATTTATGTCAGGACCAGTCTTCCTTGAGTAGCAGGGCAGGATGGCCCAGCCTCCCTTCAGAGACGAGGACAATCCCTACCATTGCTGCTTTATGGTGAGGGTAAGATCTTAGAAATGCCCATAAGAGGGCTTATCATGATGTTCCCAATGGAATTGACCATTGATGATGGAGAGAAGGATCCATTGAGTTTTAGGCCCATGTGTGGGAATCCAAGTATTCCCTCACTAGAACTGCAGATAAGGGAGTGTTATAGTTTTGTATATTTTATTTTCTTGGGGTAAAGAACTCTGAAGATGTCTTGTAAGTTCTAACCTCCCTATCTATTCATTTAGTTATCGTGTGTCTTTGTTGATTTTCTGCCTGGTTGATCTCTCTGTATAAGAAAGTGAATAGTCTCACTCTCAGAAGGGAGGCTGGGTCATCTTACTCTGCCATGCTGGGAAGATTGGTCATGAAATGAGTGCAGCCTAGAATGTTCCTAGCTATGAACATGGACTATGAGCTCAGACTGACAGGGATGCAGAAGTTACAAAGGCTTCTGTGCTAAATATGAATATATATGGCCCCTGGGCAAGATCAATGAGATAAATAGTTAATTGTACTAATATACTTTCTTCAAGTTTGGGAGCTACTCTCTTAATCCAGCTTTCTAGCTCTGTTTTCAACTCTGACACCATCTTCCTAGATTGTATTTTGAGTCCACTCACGTGTTATCTATCAAGCTCTAGCAAAAATTACAAAAGTCTTGGACCCCTAGGAACATACCTAAAATAGACTTCATAGCTTTCTTTCCACCCCCAAATCCGTATTCTCATCTACTCTATTTCTGCTTTTTGTTTCTTGTTTATGAAAAATTTTGTTCTGTCTTGGTCATCCTGGGCTCTCTCCCTCCTTGGCCACTAGCAGCAGAGACTGGGGTGGCCCCTGGGGGTCCTGGGGACCCTGGTGACGAGGGAGAGTGAATGGAGAGGAATCAATCACAACCTCCTCTAGGAGAAGCTTCAGAGAGATGGGGGTACAAGCAAGTAGATATACCCAAGGGTTAGGAAAAGGTTAAGATAATCATTAAACCACACACACAATACAGGGTTAACTCTTGACCTATCAGGTGTTTGTTCATTACTGGGAAGTTACCATACAAAGTCTGGTCACAAGCTCACCATGCATAGGTAGGTTTCTCCTCTAAAGGTGAATCAAAAGCACCTCAGAGCAGGGGGGAAGGGGGCAGTTAAGCAAGACCAGGATATTTGCGGTGGGTTTTAGTTGGGCATATATGTTAACTTAGGGCCTTTGTTCAAAGGGAATGAGGAAGCATGTGCAGGAAGGTCCCCAGTCTGGAAAAACCCATCCATCATAAGGTCTCGAGGTCAGGCGAGGACCTGTCTAACGCCTCTCCTGAGGGCTTGAGGTCAACCCTCTGACTCTGATGGAAATAATGGCCTGGACTTCCCAGACAGTGTGTCTTTCCCCACAGTTCTACTTTATATCTTTTTTAAAAAAGATTTCTTTATTGCCTCCAGGGTTATTGCTGGGGTGTGGTACCTGCACTATGAATCCACTGCTTCTGGTGGCCAATTTTTCCTTTTTTTTTTTTTTTTTTGAGAGAGGAGAGGGAGAAAGGAAAGAGAGACACTTGCAGCCCTACTTCACTACTTGTGAAGCATCCCCCTTGCAGGTGGGGAGGTGGGGGCTGGAAGTTGGATCCTTGTACTTCTTACTATGTGCACTTAACCTGGTGTGCCACTACCTGGCCCCCCCAAATTTCTTTTTCTTCCTTCCTTTCTTCCTTCCTCCTTTCCTTCCTCCCTTCCTTCCTTCCTCCTTCCCTCCCTCCCTTTTTCCTTCCTCCCTCCCTCCCTCCCTTCCTTCCTTCCTCCCTCCCTCCCTCCCTTCCTCCCTCCCTCCCTCCCTCCCTCCCTCCCTCCCTCCCTTCCTCCCTCCCTCCCTCCCTTCCTTCCTTCCTTCCTTCCTTCCTTCCTTCCTTCCTTCCTCCCTTCCTTCCTTCCTCCTTCCCTCCCTCCCTTTTTCCTTCCTCCCTCCCTTCCTTCCTTCCTCCTTCCCTCCCTCCCTTTTTCCTTCCTCCCTCCCTCCCTTCCTTCCTCCCTCCCTCCCTCCCTTCCTTCCTTCCTCCCTCCCTCCCTTCCTTCCTTCCTCCCTCCCTTCCTTCCTTCCTTCCTCTTCCTTCTTTCCCTTTTCTTTCCTTTTTACCAGAGCACTGTTCAGCTCTGGCTTATGGTGGTGCAGAGGGTTGAACCTGGGACTTTGAAGCCTCAGGCATGAGAGTCTCTTTGCATAACTATTATGCTGTCTACCTCTGCCCCCCCCCCTTATATCTTACCACCTTTCAGCCACCAAGTTGCAGATGCTATTGATTTCATCTTGACTTCCCTGGGCAGATGACCTCACCAATGTGCTCTGAAACCTAACCTCTCCTGAGATCTACCCCACTAGGGAAAAATAGAAACAGGCTGTGGGTATGGATCCACCTGCCAACATCCATGTCCAGTGGAGAAGCAATTACAGAAGCCAGAACTCCAACCTTCTGCACGCCGTACCATCAGAGATGGGGAAAAATGTTAAAGGAAGATGACCAGAGGACCTTGAACTCCAATTCTATCAGGACCTGGAGAAAGAAGCGGAAAAAAAGATATTCAGAAGTGGTAGTGGGTATAAGTGTGACTTAGAAAGGAAGAGAAGGTAGGACTACAGAAAAAAGGGGGAAAAAATATATATGTATATGTACATACATGTTCATATAAATATCAGTCAATTTTTACCTGCAACCTTGGAAGAACTACTGTAGTAGTCCTGGAGATATGGAACTCTGGTGGTGGGAATGGTATGAAATTTTGTAAGTCTATACTAAATCACTAACAAAATAAAACAAAACAAAACAAAACAAAAAAAGAGAATGGGGAGTAAGTCTTCCACTATCAGTGTACTGCTGTTTTATGTATCTTTTTGTGTGTCTCAGTAACTGCTTCTTCCATTTTGTTGCCCTCTCATTTGAAACATACATGTTGATTATTGTGTGTCTTTTGGCTTACTGATTCCATAAGCATTATGTAGTGTATATTCTTATCTTTTCTTGATTTAATTATTTTGAATTCAGTTGTATCAGGTATGAGTGTGTCTGTCCCTCCTCCCCCTTTTTAAAAATTATATGAGGTCCATTGGCTTGTGTAATGGTTTTCAATCCTTTCACTTTGAAACTAGTTTTGTCTTTTCACAACACATGAGTCTCCTGTAGACAGCTTATGGTTTTTTAATGAAATTATTTAGTTGAGATACCCCAGTACCAATGCTTTATATGAGTCATTTTTTTCCTTTATTTGTGGGGATTAATAGTTTACAGTCATCAGAAAATACAGTAGTTTCTTCTAGTGTAACATTTCTCAGTTTTCCACATAATCAAGCCCCTCTAGGTCCTCCTCTGCCATCATGTTCCTGGACCTGAACCCCACCCCCAACCCAGAGTCTTTTACTTTGGTGCAATATACCAATTAGGTGTTCGTGTGTGTGTGTGTGTGTGTGTGTGTGTGAGTGTGTGTGTGTGTGTGTATGCTTGCTTGCCTTTAGATAAATCCCTTAGAACTTATAGAACTACTGGATCATATGGAAGGTCAAGGACTCCATAACACTCAACCAAAAAGAGGTGTGTACTCCTATGTTCATAGCAGCACAATTCATAATAGCTAAAACCTGGAAGCAACCCAGGTGCCCAACAACAGATGAGTGGCTGAGAAAGCTGTGGTATATATATACAATGGAATACTATGCAGCTATCAAGAACAATGAACCCACCTTCTCTGACCCATCTTGGACAGAGCTAGAAGGAATTCTGTTAAGTGAGCTAAGTCAGAAAGATAAAGATGAGTATGGGATGATCCCACTCATCAACAGAAGTTGAGTAAGAAGATCTGAAAGGGAAACTAAAAGCAGGACCTGATCAAATTATAAGTAGGGCATCAAAGTAAAAACCCAGTTGTGAGGGGTAGACATGCAGCTTCCTGGGCCAGTGTGGGGTGGGAGTGGGCGGGAGGGATGGGTCACAGTCCTTTGGTGGTGGGAATGGTGTTTATGTACACTCCTAGCAAAATGTAGACATATAAATCAGTAGTTAATTAATATGAGAGGGGGAAATCAATTGTATGTCTCAAAGTTTCTCAAAAGAAACTGAATCTTTTTAATATATAGGCTATGTATTTGATATACGGACTCTCTCAAAAGCCTAGACCAAGTAGATTAGAAGCATCCAATAGCACAGCTATATACAAGATACTGGGTACTGTACAGCAAGCCATAACAAAGGGACTTTTCAAAGTTAACCCAATTAACAAATAATGTGATGATAATATTAACTATCGATTGTCTTTTTGAACCCTAAGACAGCAGGAACCTCACATCTTCACTATAGAGCCCCTACGTCCCCCAGTTGGAAAATTAAAAAAAAAAAGAGCTTGGAATAGTGGAGAGGAAGTGTTAGGGAGGTACTCACTGCAAACTCTAGTGTACTTCTGCTTTCAGGTATATATTTTGCAGTAGTTTATGGATACGTGTGCACATAAGCTTTCTTTCACGGAAACTGGTGTATATCTAGGTTATGGGACTTTGTTAGAAAGTGAAATACCTGAGATGAAATTAGAGTGTACTATAAAAGGAAAGGTCTCACACGAGTAATGAAGCTGAAGGGTTGTCATTCCACACGTGAAGTCTCTGGATACAGTCTGAGGTGAAGCATGTTGAGGTGGCAATCGTTGCATTGGTTAGGTTGTGATCGGCAGATGCAATATTATTTGGTTTGGATTGGGAGATGCATACGGGAAAGTGGGCCCTATCCAATTAAAAAAAAAGAACTTATAGAACTGGTTTTGTTGCAACTTATTCTTTCAGTGTTTCCTTTTCTGAAAATGTCTCTTTATTTTTCCATACAATCTAAATGAAAGTCTGACAGAATATTCTTGGTTGGAAGTCTATCTTACCATTCCCTTCTGGAGTTTAGCATTTCTTTTTTTTTTCTTTTTTATTTAAGAAAGGATTAATTAACAAAACCATAAGGTAGGAGGGGTACAACTCCACACAATTCCCACCACCCAATCACCATATCCCACCCCCTCCCCTGATAGCTTTCCCATTCTCTATCCCTCTGGGAGCATGGACCCAGGGTCATTGTGGGTTGCAGAAGGTAGAAGGTCTGGCTTCAGTAATTGCTTCCCCGCTGAACATGGGCGTTGACTGGTCGGTCCATACTCCCAGTCTGCTTCTCTCCTTCCCTAGTAGGGTGGGTCTCGGGGAAGCGGAGCTCCAGGACACAGTGGTGGGGTCTTCATTCTAGGGAAGCCTGGCCGGCATCCTGATGACATCTGGAACCTGGTGACTAAAAGAAAGTTAACATACGCAGCCAAACAAATTGTTGAGCAATCATGGACCCAAAGCTTGGAATAGTGGAGAGGAAGTGTTAGGGGGTACTCACTGCAAACTCTAGTGTACTTCTGCTTTCAGGTATATATTTTGCAGTAGTTTACGGATATGTGTGAACATATGTTCTCTCTCACAGAAACTGGTATATATCTAGGTTTTGGGACTTTGTTAGAAAATGAACCACCTGGGATGGAATTAGAGTATACTATGAAAATAAAGGTCTCACACGAGTAATGAAGCTGGAGGGTTGTCATTCCACACATGAAGTCTCTGGACACAGTCTGAAGTGAAGCATGTTGAGGTGGCAATCATTGTGTTGATTAGGTTGCGATCCGTAGATGCAATATTATTTGATATGGATTGGGAGAGGCATATGGGAAAGTGGGCCCTATCCAAAGGTTCCAGGACTGGGGGAAGTAGAGGCTCTATAGTGGAGATGTGAGGTTCCTGCTGTCTTAGGGTTCCAAAAGACAATCGATAGTTAATGTTATCATCATATTATTTGGTAATTGGGTTAACTTTGAAAAGTGCTTTTGTTAGGGTTTGCTGTACAGTACCCAGTATCTTGTATATAGCTGTGCTATTGGTTGCTTCTGATGTATTTGGTCTAGGCTTTTGAGAGAGTCTGCTGTACAGTACCCAATATCTTGTATATAGCTGTGCTATTGGTTGCTTCTGATCTACTTGGTCTAGGCTTTTGAGAGAGTCCGCATATCAAATACACAGCCTATATATTAAAAAGATTCAGTTTGTGTTTTGAAAAACTTTTAGACATACAATTGATTTTCTACCTCTCATATTAATCAACTACTGATTTATATGTCTACATTTTGCTAGGAGTGTACATAAACACCATTCCCACCACCAAAAGACTGTGACCCATCCCGCCCACCCACTCCCACCCCCCACTGGCCCAGGAAGCTGCATGTCTACCCCTCACCACAGGGTTTTTACTTTGGTGCCCTACTTACAATTTGGTCAGGTCCTTCTTTTAGTTTTCCTTTCAGATCTTCTTACTCAACTTCTGTTGATGAGTGGGATCATCCCATACTCATCTTTATCTTTCTGACTTAGCTCACTTAACAGAATTCCTTCTAGCTCTGTCCAAGATGGGTCAGAGAAGGTGGGTTCATTGTTCTTGATAGCTGCATAGTATTCCATTGTGTATATATACCACAGCTTTCTCAGCCACTCATCTGCTGTTGGGCACCTGGGTTGCTTCCAGGTTTTAGCTATTATGAATTGTGCTGCTATGAACATAGGAGTACATACCTCTTTTTGGTTGGGTGTTATGGAGTCCTTGGGGTATAACCCCAGGAGAGGAATTACTGGATCATATAGAAGGTCCATGTCTAACCTTGTGAGAGTTTTCCAGACTGCTCTCCACAGAGGCTGTACCAATTTACATTCCCACCAGCAATGTAAAAGGGTTCCTCTGTCCCCACATCCTCTCCAGCATTTGTTGCTGCTGTCCTTTTTGATGTATGCCATTCTTACAGGAGTGAGGTGGTATCTTAGTGTTGTCTTAATTTGCATTTCTCTGACAATCAGTGACCTAGAGCAGTTTTTCATATGTTTGTTAGCCTTTTGGATCTCCTCTGTAGTGAATGTTTTTTTCATATCCTCTGCCCATTTTTGGATGGGGTCATTTGCTTTTTTGGTGCTAAGTTTGCTGAGCTCTTTATATATTTTGGTGATTAGTTTCTTGTCTGATGTCTGGCATGTGAAGATCTTCTCCCATTCTGTGAGGGGTCTCTTTGTTTTTTTAATAGTTTCTTTGGATGTGCAGAAGCTTTTCAATTTGATGTAGTCCCATTTGTT
Organism: Erinaceus europaeus; assembly: GCF_950295315.1. Classification (NCBI taxonomy): domain Eukaryota; kingdom Metazoa; phylum Chordata; class Mammalia; order Eulipotyphla; family Erinaceidae; genus Erinaceus; species Erinaceus europaeus. The sequence continues at coordinate 120,982,701 of NC_080164.1, read as the reverse complement.
TGTTTCTGCTTTAGTCTTCCTTGCAGTTGTGTTTGATTCATCAAAGATGTCCTTGAGGTTTAGGTGGAAAAGTGTTTTACCAATGTTTTCCTCTAAGTATTTGATTGTTTCTGATCTGACATCTAGGTCTTTGATCCATTTGGAGTTGATTTTTGTTTCTGTTGAGATAAAGTGGTTCAGTTTCATTCTTCTGCATGTTACAACCCAGTTTTCCCAGCACCATTTACTGAAGAGAGCCTCCTTTTTCCATTTAATCCTTTGGGCCCCTTATCAAAGATTAGATGCCCATAGGTGTTGGGATTTACTTCTGGGCTTTCAATTCTGTTCGACTGGTCTGTGTGCCTATTTTTGTTCCAGTGTCATGCTGTTTTGATGATGATGGCTTTATAATATAGTTTAAGGTCTGGGAGTGTGATGCCTCCATTTATTTTTCTTTTCCTCAAGATGGTTTTGGCAATTCTAGGTGTTTTCAGGTTCCAGATAAATGATTGTAGTGTTTGTTCTATTCTCTTAAAGAAGCTTGGTGGAACTTTGATGGGTATTGCATTAAATTTGTATATGGCTCTGGGGAGAATATTCATTTTGATGATATTTATTCTTCCAATCCATGAGCATGGGATATCTTTCCATTTCTTGGTATCAGTTTCTATTCCCTTGAGTAGCGACTCATAGTTTTCAGCATACAAGTCTTTCACTTCTTTCGTCAATTTTATTCCTAGGTATTTGATTGATTTTGCTGAAACAGTAAATGGGAGTGCTTTCTGGATGTCTTCTTCTTCAGATTTAGTGTTTGCATAAAGAAATGCCACTGATTTTTGTACATTGATTTTGTAGCCTGATACCTTGCTATATTGCCTAATAACTTCCAGTAATTTTCTGCTGGATTCTTTAGGTCTTTCTTTGTATACTATCATATCATCTGCAAATAGTGAGAGCTTGACTTCCTCCCTTCCAATCTGTATTCCTTTGATTCCTTTCTCTTGCCTGATTGCTATGGCAAGAACTTCCAATACTATGTTGAAGAGTAACGGTGACAGTGGACAGCCCTGTCTAGTCCCCGATCTGAGGGGGAATGCTTTCAGCTTCTGTCCATTGAGTATGATGTTGGCTGTAGGTTTGCTATATATAGACTCCACTATCTTGAGGAATTTCCCATCTGTTCCCATTTTTTGTAGACTTTTGAACATGAATGGGTGTTGGATTTTGTCAAAGGCTTTCTCTGCATCTATTGAGAATATCATGTGTTTTTTTGCTTTGCTTTTATTGATGTGGTGAATGACATTGATTGACTTATGGATGTTGAACCAGCCTTACATTCCTGGGATGAATCCCACTTGGTCATGATGAACAATCTTTTTGATATGTTGCTGTATCCGGTTGGCCAAGATCTTGTTTAATATTTTGGCATCTATATTCATCAGAGATAATGGCCTGTAGTTTTCCTTTTTTGTTCTGTCCCTATCAGCTTTTGGTATCATGGTGATGTTGGCTTCATAGAAGGTGGAAGGGAGTATTCCTGTTTCTTCAATCTTATGGAAAAGCTTAATAAGTATGGGTACTAACTGTTTCCTGAAAGTTTTGTGAATTCATTTGTGAAGCCATCTGGTCCAAGACTTTTGTTGTTGGGAAGAATCTTAATAACTGTTTCAATTTCTTTGTCTGTGATTGGTGCATTTAGATTTTGTAGTTCTTCTTGGTTCAGTTTTGGAAGGGCATATGTTTCTAGGAATTGTTCCATTTTTTCCCGTTTCTCTAGCTTGGTGGCATATAGTTCTTTATAGAAGTTTTGCAGGATTCTCTGGATTTCTGTGGTGTCAGTTGTGATATCTCCTCCATCGTTTACAATTCTATTAATTTGAGTCTTCTCTCTTTTTTGTTTGGTAAGTCTGGCTAGGGGTTTGTCAATTTTGTTTAATCTTTCAAAGAACCAACATTTGGCTTCATTGATCTTTTGTATGGTTCTTTTATTTTCGATGTTGTTTATTTCTGCTCTAACTTTAGTGATTTCTGTCCTTCTGGTTGCTTTAGGGTTCCTTTGTTCCTCTTCCTCTAAGTCTTTGAGGTTTGCAGTAAGGTCGTTCATTTGGGCTGCTTCTTGGTGTTTAGTATGTGATTGTATGGCTATAAGTTTCCCTCTCAGTACTGCTGTAGCTGTATCCCAAATCTTTTGATAGGTTGTTTCTTTATTTTCATTAGTTTCCAGGAACATTTGAATTTCCTGCTTGAGTGAATCTCTGACCCAGTGGTTCTTAAGGAGCATGTTGTTTAGTTTCCTAATTCTGTGTCTTTTAATAATTTTCTCTTTGTTGTTAAATGTTAGTTTTACTCCACTGTGGTCTGAGAAGATACTTGGGATGATTTCGATGCTCTTGAATTTATTGATGCTGTCTTTGTGGCCTAACTTGTGGTTTATCCTTGAGTATGTTTTATGTGGATTTGAAAAGAAGGTGTATTCCAGTTTTGTGGGGTGAAGGACTCTGAAAATGTCCAAGAGTTCTAGTCTGTCAATCTCTTCATTCAATTCTCTTGTATCTTTATTGGTTCTCTGCTTTGTTGATCTGTCTAAGTGTGGGAGTGTGGTATTGAAGTCTCCCACTATTATTGTATTACTATTGATGTATTTTTGAAATTCTTTCAGTAGGTGCTTAATGTATTCAGATGGTCCCTCATTGGGTGCGTAGATGTTAATAATTGTTAAGTCTTCTTGGCTGATTAATCCTCTAATCATTATGTAATGTCCTTGCCTATCTTTTATTACTTTATTTAATTTAAAATCTATCATGTCTGAGATGAGAATGGCTATTCCTGCCCTTTTTTGTCGTCCATTAGCCTGTATGATAGTTTTCCATCCTTTCACTTCAAGTCTGTGTTTATCTTGTTTTGACAGATGGGATTCGTGCAGGCAGAATATGGTTGGGTTATGTTTTCCGACCCATCCCCCCACCCTGTGCCTTGATGGGTGAGTTTAAGCCATTGAAATTTATTGATATTATGGATTTAATGTATTGTAGTGCCATTGTTAAAAAAAAATTCGTTTGCTCTGATATATTGCAAGTATTATAGTGATGTTCTTGTTTATAAGAGGTCTTTCAGAACCTCTTTCAGGGCCGGCTTGGTGATGGTTGCCTCCTTTAACTGTTGTTTATCTAAGAAGGTTTTGATCCCTCCATCTAGTTTGAATGAAAGTCTAGCAGGATATATTATCCTTGGTTGAAACCCTTTTCAGTCAGGGCTCGATAGATATCTTGCCACTCCCTTCTGGCTTTTAGAGTTTGAGTGGAGAAGTCTGCATATAATCTTATGGGTTTTCCCTTGTATGTAACTTTTTGTTTCTCTCTTGTAGCCTTTAGGATCCTTTCTTTTTTTTTTCCTCCTCCAGGGTTATTGCTGGGCTCGGTGCCTGCACCATGAATCCACCACTCCTGGAGGCCATTTCTCCCCCCCTTTTGTTGCCCTTGTTGTAGCTTCGTTGTGGTTATTATTATTGCCCTTGTTGACACAATTCGTTGTTAGATAGGACAGAGAGAAATGGAGAGAAGAGGGGAAGGCAGAGAAGGGGAGAGAAAGATAGACACCTGCAGACCTGCTTCACCACCTGTGAAACGATTCCCCTGCAGGTGGGCAGCCGGGGGCTCTAACCGGGATCCTTACGCTGGTCCCTGCGCTTTGCGCCACATGCACTTAACCCACTGCACCACCGCCCGACCCCCAGGATCCTTTCTTTATCCTTACTTCTTCTTATTGTGACTATGATGTGTCTTGGTGTCTTCAGGTCTGGGTTGATTCTGTTTGGTACTCTCTGGGCCTCTTGAATCTTGATGTCCTTTCTGTTATTCAGGTCTGGGAAGTTTTCTTCTATTATTTGCTCTAGAATGTTTGCTTCCCCTTCCTCTCTTTCTTCCTCTGGCAGGCCAATTATACGAATGTTACTTCTTTTGAGATCATCCCATATGTCTCTGTTGTTGTTTTCAGTGTCTCTCCATCTCTTTTTAAGCTCTTTCACCTCTTTCTTCATTTTCTCTAACTCATCCTCTGTGTGACTAATTCTGTTTTCTGCTTCTGTTAGTCTGCTTTCCCTTGCCTCAGCTTCTTTCTTCATTACAGCTATTTCAGCTTTCAGTTCTCTAATTGCCTCAAGATAATCAGTATTTTCCTTGGGGGTCTCAACTGTTGTTTCCCTAATACTGCCATTCCTTTCCTCCAATGTTGTTTTCATTTCTGTGATTAATAAGTTTATTATTGCTTGCATACTTTTCTTATCTATGGTTACTTCTGGCTGATTTGTAGTTTCTTGTGGGCTCTTGTCTTCATTCATTGGAGTAGCAGTTTTATTTGTTTTTGATCTACCCATTTTTTTGATTTATGTGTTTCCTTTTTTTTATGCTATGTTGTTCCTCAGTTGTTGTGTCTTGAGTACAAGTAACACTGTACTAAATACCTTTATGACAATTGCACTCACCAACCTCAGGAATTACAGTAGCAACTGAAGCAAGTATTGAAGTAGTTTAATCATTACCAGTTAACCAAACAATTTCTCCAGTTCGTGAAAAAATAGTAACCAAATCCCAGTGAAGAAAGAGAAAAGTAAGGATAGCAAGAATAGACAGTTATGCAAATCTACTATCCACTGCATATTCTAGGGGTAACAAGAGGGGAAAGGGAACTGGAGCAGAGATACACACATAGAGAGTCCACTCTGAGTCAGATTTCTTCCCCAAAATAATTCACAAATTCAGAAAGGCAAAGAAAGGAAGAAGTGTATGACAAGATTAAAAAAAAAAAGAGAGAGAGAGACGAGAGAGAGAAAAGGGAAAAATAAGAAAAAGAGCTGTAATTAATGAGCAGTGAAAGGAAATTCCCAAATGTGTATCAGTGAATTCAAAAAATCACACTGTGGTGTGGGGGCTGGGGGCTGTGACTTTGGAAGTGTTTCCAGAAGATATGATCAGCGCTCAAGCCACTAGCAGCTTCTCAGTCCGCCATCTTCCGGAAACCCCTCCATCTCTCTTTTTTGTTTGGTAAGTCTGGATAGGGGTTTGTCAATTTTGTTTAATCTTTCAAAGAACCAACATTTGGCTTCATTGATCTTCTGTATGGTTCTCTTCTTTTCGATGTTATTTATTTCTGCTCTAACTTTAGTGATTTCTGTCCTTCTGGTTGCTTTAGAGACTGGTGGTAAAAATCATGCGAGTGGTTCTGCATATAAATGGTTCTGTGCCATAAATCATTCTCATAGCGAACACTTCACAATGTATCATGTACTTTAAGTCTGGCATAATTTCTGTAATATTTTTTCATACCTTTTCATATGACTAGAACTTAGAAACCTTGTTTTGTGTGGAAAAGTGAGGATGTACCTCTGGTCATGAGTCCTCCTAGGAGAGCCTCACCATTTAAAGACCATTTCAAAGCCTCACCATTTAAAGCCTCACCACTTAAAATAGTTTTTAGTTTGAAATGAGCAGGTCACATTTTTGAAGCTGGAGAAATAATGTGAATCCCAACAATCATGAAACTGCTCTGACTGAAGAAGGTTTATGGGTCTCACACTTCACCAACTTGGTCCCCCCTCCACCCCCCGAAATCTCTGAGGATGTTGTGAACAACTCCCTGGTCTTAGAACAGCTGAAAACACATTGCAGAAGACCATTAATAAAGGTTTGAGTCAGCCCTTCACCAGCTACTAAATAACTGCATGACCTTAGATCAACTACATGATTTCAATGGCTCTCATTTTATGAGTTGAAGGTTTTCTTACAGTAATTTTACTCATTTATGATACAGTTCATATTAGATTAAACATAATATTTATCCCAAAGTTGAATTCTGTGAGTTCTATGCTTTTGAAATAGATATATGATTTTTAAATTGATTTAATTATGTTCAACAAGTCTGTTGGGTAAGAGGGGTACAGTTCCACACTATTCCCACCACCAGAGTTCTTCATCCCACCCCCTCCATTGGAAGCTTTCTGAAATAGATATGATTTTTCTTTTTGCTTCATAAGGTGATTAACTTCATGAAGACATGAATTCTTCCTTTTTAGTCTCTATATTCCCAGAACCTAAAGCTATGACAAATACATATAGCAGATACTCACTAAATAGTTTTTGAATGGCCAAAGTCATGGTACTGATATGAAAGAAACTTAGTTTCTCATTGATTAAGGCCTTAGCAACTAACACATGTATAAAATGAAAATATATTAGTACAATTTAATGGATAAGATGGAGGAGCTTGAGGGCCAGGTTGTGGCACACCTGGTTAGGTGATCACATTACACTATGCAAGGAACCAGGTTTATGCCCCTGGCCCCCACTTACAGGGGGCAAGCTTCATGAGTGATGAAGTATGGCTGTAGGTGTCTCTCTATCTTCCGCTCTCTTCTCAATTTCTCTCTGTCTCTATCTTATAATAAATTTTAAAACAGGATGGAGGAGCTCTGGGGTTCTGATGTATGATAATGGCAAGGGATCTAGGTTGTAGGAAAGAGTGTTTCATAGACACCTATCATGGGGGAGATGAGAGGTTGTACTTATGTATCAACAGTTTTACTGTAAACCATTAACCATTCAGTAAAGTAGAAAAAAATCGTAATTTAGTTTTCTGCTATCTCTTCTTTTTATGCAGGTAGTTAGAAAGACTCTTTTTAAAAATATTTCTTCTTTTTAAAATTTTATTTATAAAAAGGAAACACTGAAAAAAAACCACAGGATAAGAGGGTTACAACTCCATACAATTCTCACCACCAGAACTCCGTATCCCATCCCCTCCTCTGATAGCTTTCCTATTCTTTATCCCTCTGGGATTATGGACCCAAGGTCATTGTGGGATGCAGAAGGTGGGAGGTCTGGCTTCTGTAATTGCTTCCCCACTGAACATGGGCGTTGACAGGTCGATCCGTACTCTCAGCCTGCCTCTCTTTTTCCCTAATGGGGCAGGGTTCTGGGGAATAGGAGCTCCAGGACACATTGGTGGGGTTGTCTGTCCAGGGAATTCTGGTTGGCATCATGCTAGCATCTGGAACCTGGTGGCTGAAAAGAGAGTTAACATATAAAGCCAAACAAACGTTGCCTAATCATGAACCTAAGAAAGACTCTTTTTTGCCCTTGCTTACTTATTTACCTCAAATGCTGAGCCAGACTTTCACTGCTGTTGGCTCCTCATTAACAATTCACTCTTTTCCTGGCTTTCCAGAATGACCATATAAACTTCAGGGGTTTCCTGACTGTGTGATGTCCATCAGATTCCACTGATGAAAGCAATAGGAGAGAGATATATAGGTACTACTATGATTTTTCCTTGTTTGTGGGTTGCATTAGTTACAACTAATTAGTTACAACTCTTTTTTAAAAAGACTTTTTAATTCTTATTTATTTATTTTCCCATTTGTTGCCCTTATTTTTTTAAATTGTTGTAGTTATTATTGTTGTTGATGTCATCATTGTTAAATAGGACAGAGAGAAATGGAGAGAGGAGGGGAAGACAGAGAGAGGGAGAGAAAAAGATAGACACCTGCGGACCTGCTTCACCACCTGTGAAGCGACTTCCCTGCAGGTGGGGAGCCATGGCTCAAACCGGGGATGCTTAGCACGTGTGCTTAACCCACTATGGTACCGCCACACTCCCTAGTTAAAACTTTTAGCAGCAAGATGTCTCACTTATTTATTTATTTAAAAAAGGAGACATTAACAAAACTGTAGGATAGGAGGGGTATAACTCCACACAATTCCCACCACCTGGTCTCCATATCCCATCCCCTCCCCTGATAGCTTTCCCATTCTCTATCCCTCTGGGAGTATGGACCTAGGGTCGTTGTGGGTTGCAGTAGGTGGAAGGTCTGGCTTCTGTAATTGCTTCCCTGCTGAACATGTGCGTTGACTGGTCGATCCATATTCCCAGTCTGCCTCTCTCTTTCCTTAGTAGGGTGGAGCTCTGGGGAAGTGGAGCTCAAGGACACATTGGTGAGGTCTTCTACCCAGGGAAGTCTGGTCAGCATCATGCTGGCATCTGGAACCTGGTGGCTGAAAAGAGTTAAGATACAAAACCAAACAAATTGTTGACCAATCATGGGCCTAAAGGCTAGAATAGTGCAGATGAAGTGTTAGGGGTACTCATTGCAGACTATTGTGTACTTTTGCTTTCAGGTATATATTTTGCCTGTATGTTCATACATGCTCTATCTCACAGGACCAGTCTATATATCTAGGTTTTGGGACTTTGTTAGGAAGTGAACCTCCTGGAATGGAGTTAGAAAATACTATGAAAGGAAAGATCTCACCTGAGTAATGAAGCTGAAGGGTTGTCATTCCACATCTGAAGTCTCTGGACACAGTCTGAAGTGAAGTATACTGAGGTGGCACTCATTGTGTTGATTAGGTTGTGATCGGTGGATGCAATATTATTTGGTATGAATTAAGAGAAGCATGCAGGAAAGTGCACCCCACCCTGAGGTTCCAGGACTGGGGGAAATATAGGCTCTATAGTGGACATGTAAGGTTCCTGCTGTCTTAGGGTCAAGAAAACAATAGTTATTGTTATAATCACATTGTTTGGTAATTGGGTTAACTTTGAAAAACCCCTCTGTTAGGTTTGCTGTATAATACCCAACATCACCATAATTTATGTCCTTTGACATTATTTGTATATAGCTGTGCCACCGGTTGCTTCTGTTCTCCCTGGTCTAGGCTTTTGAAAGAGTCCACATATCAAAGACTCAGCCTATGTATTAAAAAGACTCAGTATGTGCTTTAAAAAGTTTGAGGCATACAATTAGTTTTCCCCTCTCATATTAATTAGAGATTTATATGACTAAAAATTAGTAAGAGTGTACATAAACACCATTCCCACCACCAGAAGACTGTGACTCCCCCTTCACCTCCCCCCCCACTGCCCTACGAAGCCGAATATCCACCCTCACCCTCACCCTCACCCCAGAGTTTTTACTTTGGTGCCCTACTCCAGATTTAGTCAAATCCTGCTTCTAGTTTCCCTTTCTGTTCTTCTTTCTCAACTTCTGTATATGAGTGGGATCATCCCATACTCATCTTTATTTTTCTGACTTAGCTCACTTAACATAATTAGTTCTAACTCCATCCAAGATGTGTCAGAGAAGGTGGATTCATTGTTCTTAATAACTGCATAGTATTCCATTGTGTGTATATACCACAACTTTCTCAGCTACTCATCTGTTGTTGGGCACCTGGGTTGCTTCTAGGTTTTAGTTATTATGAATTGTGCTGCTATGAACATAGGTTTACAAATATCTTTTTGGTTGGATGCATTGGATCGACCTTCTCGTGGTGCATCCTGTGAGTACCCATTCATTGGGGAAACTGACGATCCTTCCTAGCCGACTGAATCCACATGGATCCCAGTCACTTTCAAAGCCAGCAACAAGCAGCTCCTGACAGCTTTCAACCTGACCTGTTGACTGGCTACGGAAGAAGGGCAAACACTAGAAGAAGAAGAATGGAGTCCTTGGGATATATCCCCAAGAGAGGAATTACTGAGTCATATGGTAGGTCCATGTTTGGCCTTGTGAGAGTTCTCTAGACTGCTCTTTACAGAGGCTGGACCAGTTTACATTCCCTCCAGCAGTGCAGAAGGGTTCCTATGTCCCCACAGTCTCTCCAGCATTTGTTGCTGCTGTCCTTTTTGATGTATGCCATTCTCACAGGGGTGGTGTGGTATCTCGATGTTGTCTTTATTTGCATTTCTCTGACAATCAGCGGATGTCTCACTTCTGATCTCCTTAATTGTGTCAGTTTTCATTCAGGTTGTGGTGTTATTAGTTGATTTCTTAACTCCATGAAGCCTATGTACACTACCAATTTTATTGTGGCTAGAACCTGAAAAACATCCCCGGCTGGCTCATTTAATCTTGCTCTGTTTATTAAAGTCAGTCCTTCAAGAAGTAGCTTTTTCCTCTATAAAATACGTCTGTTTTCTTCTGGAAAATTGACTTACCTGTTACTTATTATCTGCCTACTGGTAGGCAGTAAGATATTGGGCAGGGTGACAGTCATCATGATGGCAGTAGGAATATGTTATTGCTCAAATATACACATTTTTATTTGATATACAGGTTAGTTTAGGGTTGATTGTTTACATTGAAATTTATTTTTCTAGGAGTTCAGAATAGTTTGGAAAATAATATTTCTCATTCCCTTAACCCCCAAAAAGAACGGATTGCTTCCCAAAGTTTTTTAATATTTGAAATTATTGATGGAGTTGTAATGTGGGCCATGGTACTGGGAAATGTGGAGGGAACACTGGTTGTGATTTTAGTTGTAGTAGATACTGTGGATGTGGTTTCTGCTACTGGTGTGCTGATGGGTTCTGTGGCAGTGGTGGTGATTGGTATTGTAATGGTTTCTGTGGCAGTGGGGATTGGTGTGGTGGTTGCTATGGAAGTAGAGGCTACTGTTGTGGTGGGTTCCGTGGCAGTGGTGGTGATTGGTGTTGTAGTGAGTTCTGTGGCAGTGGGGATTGCTGTGGTGGTATCTATAGAGTCAGAGGCTACTGTTGTGGTGGGTTCTGTGGCAGTGGTGATTATTGGTGTAGTGAGTTCTGTGGCAGTGGGGATTGCTGTGGTGGTATCTATAGAAGTAGAGGCTACTGTTGTGGTGGGTTCTGTGGCAGTGGTGATTATTGGTGTTGTAGTGAGTTCTGTGGCAGTGGGGATTGCTGTGGTGGTATCTATAGAATCAGAGGCTACTGTTGTGGTGGGTTCTTTGGCAGTGGTGATTATTGGTGTTGTAGTGAGTTCTGTGTCAGTAGGGATTGCTGTGGTGGTTTCTATGGAAGTAGAGGCTACTGTTGTGGTTGATTCTATGGCAGTGGTGGTGATAGGTGTTGTAGTTAGTTCTGTGGCAGTGGGGATTGCTGTGGTGGTTTCTGTGAAAGTAGAGGCTACTGTTGTGGTGGGTTCTGTGGCAGTAGTGATAATTGGTGTTGTAGTGAGTTCTGTGGCAGTGGGGATTGCTGTGGTGGTTTCTGTGGAAGTAGAGGATACTGTTGTGGTGGGTTCCGTGGCAGTGGTGGTGATTGGTGTTGTAGTGAGTTCTGCGGCAGTGGGGATTGCTGTGGTGGTTTCTGTGGAAGTAGAGGCTACTATTGTGGTGGGTTCTGTGGCAGTAGTGATTATTGGTGTTGTAGTGAGTTCTGTGGCAGTGGGGATTGGTGTCGTGGTTTCTATCATAGTAGAGGCTGCTGTTGTAGGTTCTATGAAAGGGATAATTGGAGTTGTGGTGGCATGTGTGTAAGTATTGGTTGGTGTTGTGGTGGGCTGTGTATAAGTATTGATTGATGTGCTGGGCTCTGTGGCAGTGGTTACTGGTATGGTGGGCTCTGCAGGAGTGGTGACTAGTTTGGTGTATTCTGCAGGAGTGGTGACTGGTCTTGTGGTAGGTTCTGTGGCAGTGGTGATTGGTATTGTGGGTTCTGCAGGAGTGGTGACTGTTGTGTGTTCTTCTAGGATGGTGACTGGTATGGTAGTGGGTGCTTTGGTTGTGGTGGTGGATTTTGTAGTGGTAGTGCTTGTAGCTCTGGTGGTTGTTTTAATCGGGGGATGAGACTCTGGTGGATGTGGATAACATGGAGAGGGTTTTGGCTGTCTATTAATAGGACCCACTGGTTGGGGATAAAGTTGAGAGAGAGGAGGAAAGCATGCTGGTGGTAGTCCAATGGGATGAGAAGCTTGGTGTGCTGGAGGACATGCTGGTATAACAGCTGGGCGTGGTGGACGATACCCTGGTCGAACAGCTGGGCGTAGTGGAGGATATACTGGTGGAACAGCTGGGCGTGGTGGACGATACCCTGGTCGAACAGCTGGGCGTGGTGGACGATACACTGGTGGAACAGCGGGGCGTGGTGGACGATACACTGGTGGAACAGCTGGGCGTGGTGGACGATACACTGGTGGAACAGCTGGGCGTGGTGGACGATACACTGGTGGAACAGCTGGGTTTGGTGGACGATACCCTGGTAGCACAGCTGGGCGTGGTGGACGATACACTGGTGGAATAGCTGGGTTTGGTGGACGATACCCTGGTGGAACAGCTCGGCGTGGTGGACGATACACTGGTGGAATAGCTGGGTTTGGTGGACGATACACTGGTGGAACAGCTGGGCGTGGTGGAAGATACCCTGGTTGAACAGCTGGACTTGGTGGACGATATACTGGTGGAACGACCGGGCTTGGTGGACGATACACTGATGGAACAGCTGGGCGTGGTGGATAACGTGCTTGTGGACCAATGGGATGACTTACTGAAATCTGTCTTGACTGGTGGATCAGAGGATACGGTGGTGGTTGACCATGTAAATATGGTTCCTTGGGAGCTCTTTGACTTTCACTGGGCTGTTGAGATAAAAACCAAGAAATTAAAAAAAAAATACAGAAAAGAGGACAACTTTAATCTTTAATTTTAGAAACTTTAATTTTAGAAGAAATTAAATCATGTTTATTGTCTAATTAAAAACAAAGTAATTTTAAATGGAGAGAAATGCTCCAGTGGAGCCAACTGTGAAAATTCCTTTTACAAATTGAAAAATTTATTTGACATCCAAGTCTGAGTCTTTAACCACATAACTATGCATTAGGAAACTATTATAGATAGCAGATTTTGTCAGGACTAAGGAAAATGGCTTTAGTACATGAATCCTCCCCTTCACAAGTCCAGGATCTGGTAGGAAGCATAAACCTCAGACTACAACACAAGAAAATATAATAGAGAAAAAAAACTCATGACAAATGTGCCATAAGTTTGTATGGTATGTTGGTTATATAAAGATCCTGGAGACTGCTAGAACCAGTTCTTTCAGCTAAGATGTCTACAGTCTGCTTGCTTTGTCATTTCTAAAATGGTTCTAGAATTAGTTCCTACCTCATATAGTGATTGTATGTAATGACATATAGGATTATATGTAATCAATGTAAGGAATTTAGACACAGTAAAGTATAATAAGAGCTCAATATAAGTTTGTATTTTTTGGTTTCCAGTTGTGATGACTTGTAGATCTGATAGCAGTTCAAGAAATAATTGGTAAATAATGTAAAAAATTGTAGAAGTAATAACAATTTTGGGGGTAAAGTTCAATTTTGGCAAAAGAGAGAGGATTAGGATTTACCTTGACATGAGGTTTAACTGATAGAGCTGACTCAAGGTCATTAGAGTTGGATTGATAATCATGAATATGACTGGAGCAGGATTATGAGCCTCATACTAGGCATTCAAATGTTGTACACAAATGAACAGGGTCAGGAAATACAGCTCTCATTCTTGGGACAGAAGGGAGCAAAACTGGTCACTGTCTCATAACCTTTGACCTCTTGCCATTGTGCCTGTCTGCTATATTGTCTTAGAAAAACATCAAACTTTTAATCAGCTCTATAGATACCAATTTCTCTATTTTGACTTTTGAGGATGAACACTGCTAAAGAATACCAGAAATTTTCTTTTTCTTTTATTTTTTTTATTATTATCATCTTTATTTATTATTGGATACAGTCAGAAATTGAGAGGGAAGGGGAAGTAGAGAGGGAGAGAGACAGACACCTGCAGCCCTGCTTCACCACTCATGAAGCTTTCCCCCTGCAGGTGGGAACAAGGGGTTCAAACCCAGGTCGTTGTGCACTGTAACATGCTCTCAACCATGTGAGCCACCACTCAGTCTCCAGAAAATTTTCAACACTTAGAAACAGTAGAGATTCATTGTGTCCTCTCTCCTCTGGCACCCCAACAGTGATTAATTAGTTCTTCTCTTCCCACCCCCCAATATCTTCTTAGCAACAATTTATTTTTCTACTTCCTTTCCCTCCCACCTCCCAAAAGATGACCTTCCTTTATTTCACAAAATTGAGGCTACTGAATGAAGAACTTCACTCTCTTCCCCCATGCCTATAAAACTAATCCATATACCACACTGTTTCTTCCTCCTGTTCATGATTATCCTGTTCATCCATATTATTTTTTTAAAAAATTTTTAAAAATATGTTTTAAAATTTTTATTGTTTATTTATTTATAAAAAGGAAACACGAAAAAAAAAACATAGGATAAGAGGGGTACAACTCCATACAGTTCCACCACCAGGACTCTGTATCCCATCCCCTCCTCTGATAGCTTTCCTATTTATCTCTCTGGGAATATGGACCCAAGGTCATTGTGGGATGCAGAAGGTGGAAGGTCTGGCTTCTGTAATTGCTTCCCCGCTGAACATGGGCGTTGACAGGTCAATCCATACTCTCAGCCTGCCTCTCTTTTTCCCTAATGGGGCAGGGTTCTGGGGAATAGGAGCTCCAGGACACATTGGTGGGGTTGTCTGTTCAGGGAATTCTGGTTGGCATCATGCTAGCATCTGGAACCTGGTGGCTGAAAAGAGAGTTAACATATAAAGCCAAACAAGTTGTTGGCTAATCATGAATCTAGAGGCTGGAGTAGTGCAGATGAAGAGTTGGGGGGGGGGTCCTCTGTTCTGTAGATAGCTAGTGGGCATATTTTAGTTATATTCCAAAGGGCCTTTGGCTATACTAGTTTCATTCATATCTATTGCCTGTCTCCTTTCTCTTGCTAGAAACTTTGCCCCTTGATTGTTACCATTCATTCCCTCCTTCAGTTTTATTTTAGTCATTTACTCTAGTCTATCAGTCTGCAGTAGTATTTTATTACTTTTTAAGAATATTATTTTGCCTCCAGGGTGATCACTGGGGCTAGGTGCTGGCACTAAAGATCTACCTCTTTTTCCATTTTATTGGTTAGGACAGAGAGAAATTGAGAGAGAAGGGGAAGATAGAGAGGGAGAGAGAAAGACACCTGCAGACCTGCTTCACCGCTTGTGAAGCATTCACCCCCTGCAGGTGGGGAGTAAGGGCTCGAACTTGGGTCCTTGAGCAAGTCCTTATGCTTAGTAGTATGCATACTTAACTGGGCATGCCACTGCCTCCCCCCCATAGTAACATAATATAATAATATAATATAATATAATATAATATAATATAATATTGTTGGTCATTTTGCCAGGTCCACTGCATTGCTTGATGCTGTGGTCTATTTACATAATCACTGTTTTTCCTGAGACCTGCCCTGCCTACAGGGTATTGGTTTAATCCATTGGTTAGAACCTTCACAATAGCTGCTATGGTTTTTCTATGTTTGTGCTCTTTTTTTGCTCCACCCCTTCTCCTAGCCATTTCCTTTTCCCACTTGCCACTTCTGGCTAAAGAGATATATAAAAAGCATGTATCTGATCAATAAAGGCATTGCATTGTGTTCCTGCTCAGCCACAAGTTCCTGGTTCCTCTCCCGCGTCGCTGAGTAAGCAGCAGCCCCGGTTGGCTCCAGTCGAGTTCTCTTCCCCGCAACACAACCCGACATAATATAATATAATATTTATTATACTAAAGAATGCCATTATCAGCCTAGTATAACTCAGTAGCTATCATCACTGACTTATTCCTTTACATTCCTGTCCAGATGTTGGGAGGAGATAAGAGTAGATAATGAAGTTACCTTCTTCATCTCACATTGGATGGAGCTTAAGGAAGCTCCATGTTAAGTGAGATTAGCCATGAAAAGAAGAATGAATATGGGAATGATCTCACTCATGGACAGAACTAGAATAGAAAGGTAAAACTTGGAACTGGTTAGGTGTCTTTCACCAGGGCAAAGGATGCCAGAGAGAACGGTTGGTGGGGGGAGCTTTCAGGTCTGGTACATGATTATGGGACAGGACCCAAGCTATGGGTGAGAATGTCTTGAAGATATTTATCATGGCAAGATGGGAAATTTTACCCATGTGCCAACAACTGTGCCATAAGTAATTAGCCTCCCATTTTTTTTTAATTAAAAAAAGAGTAGATAGTATATTTCTATAGCCTGACTTCCCACATACTATTTATCTTGGTTTCTTTTCCCAGTACACTACAGAATCATTTTTTTCTTTATAAAGATTTTGATAACTGAAAAATTCTAAATCATTTTAAAAGGAACATTTCAGAAGATGTGATAGTCATTCTTACCACACAAGAGATGTTTCTTCTTGCTAATATTTTTGGATGTTTTCTGGATTATTGATCCAAGAGCTTTCAGAATACTTAGTATCTAGGAGTTCTCTAGTCTATAGTCAGATGAAGAAACATAGATATAGTTTTAAAAAATTCTCTTTCTTTGTAAACTGAGCATGGGAATACTGAGATTTCTGAATAAGAAGCGGAAATAAATGTGAATATTGTGAAGATGAGAGCAATCAATAGAGGCTGGAAGTGGGTCATAAGAACCATGTACAGATTAGCTATGAGGACACAGGAACTATAAGCAAGGCAGCAAATTTCCTCAGAAAGAGAGAGAAAAATGTAGAGGGAAGCAGAAATGCTATGGGACCTGGAGACTGTTTCTTAGGGCTTCTTGAATTTGCTGTTCCAGTGCTAGTTTACATTTATTCCTCTACAGACTTCTTCTTGAGAAATCTTGAGTGGGTTTCTGTTCTTTTTTTTTTTTTTTTAATTTATTTACAAAATGGAAACACTAACAAAACCATAGGATAAGAGGTGTACAATTCCACACAGTTCCCCCCACCAGAACTTTGTATCATATCCCCATCCCCTGATAGCTTTCCTATTCTTTAACCCTCTGGGAGTATGGACCTAGTTTCATGACTAGTCAGCAATTGATACATAGGCTTCTAAGCTGAATATGGTTCCTGTTCTTTGAAACCAAGCCAAGAAAATAAAAAAAACTACAACACTATCTAACTCAAGCTTTGCCACATCTTTCTGCATCCTTGTTTTGACCAATTTCGGGTCATTACTATTTCTTCTCATCATATTTCTTTTACCTGTATCTTTGTATTAGTGTTTTATTTATTTATTTATTTATTTATTTTTTAATTATCTCTATTTATTGGATAGAGATAGCCAGAGATCAAAAGGGGTGGGGGAGATAGGGAGGGAGAGAGACAGAGAGATACCTTTAGACCTGCTTCATGACTCATGAAGCTCTCCCCCTGCAGGTGGGGACCAGGGGCCCGAACCTGGGTCCTTGTGCATTGTAATGTGTGCACTCAACCAGGTGCGCCATCACCTGGCCCCAGTGTTTTATTTTTATGTACCATTGAACAGCTGCTTTCACTGCCTCCCTGCTTTTTGTCTATCTAGGGAACAAATTACCTTCCTTCATAATGTTAAAGTAGCTTCACTTCACACTTTAATCTAAAACATTGAAGAAATGATACAGCAATTATCTTTATTCAATAAGCCATTTCTCCTTCTTCTTCTATTTTTTTTTTTCTCACTTTTGCAGAACACCCAAAGTTTTAAGGTTTTTGAAGAAAGGATTGACAGCATGTTCAGTTCTATACCTCTAAAATTTGAGTCACATCTTTATGGAGTTAAGGAACAATTTTTCTCTTTGTTGCTTTAGCACATTTATTAAAATAATTGTAATCAGCTATGTTCTTGCTTATTAACTATTTAGTTCACCTAGCCTGCCTCATCCCCAGCATTTATATATTATTTACCTTTATCTCTTTAGTTTCTAGCATATTCTGGGACCTCAGGAAATGAAATAAACTTGAGCTCTTAAAGTTATATTCACAAAAGTTCCAATAGGAAAAGGAGTTAATGAAGTTTTAAATCATTTTGAATTAGAGAAGTCATGAATTTTGTAAATTCAAGTAGAAATTTCAGAGCTAGAGAGTTAAAATTAGCCAAGTACAGATTAGGATCTGTACTGAGTATAGATAAGAAAAGTACATAAGATCACATAGTAAATGAGGAAGTCACTAGAGAAGAAATGACAGCAGACAAGATATTTGGGGCTAGACAAAATGAAGCTGAGTAGCTTTTGAATGAAAGTAATGATCAAAAACACAGAAAGATAGCATGAGAATTGAATGACTTAATGGAGCTGGTTTCTGAATTCTAAACACAGGTGGAAAGAAATCGTGTGGACAATTATATAGTTTATAGCAGATTGCTGATTTCATCTTACAAACTATTTTCCTTCTCTGTCCTCACAATAAATCAGACGTGATTTGCTTTTTTTCATCTCCCTTCAGGTTTTCTACCTGGACACCCTATTTAAAATGGCGGCCTTGTTTCATCTTTGCTCACAGTATATCCTCAACTGCAGTATTCCTTATTCTCTCTTCCCTTTGCTGCACGACATATTTATTATATTCATGGCTTCACCTTCCACAAGTAGAACATAAACCATTAGGTTAAACAGCTTATATCTGTTTTTTTCTTGCTGTTCACCCAGTACTGTTTGACAAATGGGGTGAGTAAATTATGTGATAGGCAGACATTTTCTTTATTTGACTTCAGCATATTAGTCCCTTCCTTGAATAAGGTAAGGAACATAAGGCAGAAAATAAAGAGTGGTTAGAAAATTCAGCCAATTAGTAGTGACATTTTTGCCCTAAACAATGTCATTTTAGGCATCAGAAAGTCTTGCCAGTGGTGAGTCACTGGTAAATGGCTAGCATAGCTGACCATGGATCAGAAAGGCTTTCTAATTTTAAAGTGTTTACAGATATTTTCTGTATAAGCTGTTCTACAACTAGTGATCTATGCACTGATGTGTTACTCTACTCTTTTAGAAAATTTATTTAAAAGCTCCAACTTTATAGTTTCCATTTCCAATAGCTTTAAAACATTTAGTAAGTGTAAATTATATTTCTGACTGATTGGTTGTAGTTACCTTGAGAAAGAAAAAAAAAAGAGGATGATTGATAGACCTGAGGTAACTCTTCCACAATTTACCTGCTCTTTGTTCCATGAGGCTTATCACCACTGATTGATGATTAGTCATATATGGGGTCCTAGTATATGATGGTGGAAAAGGAGTTAGGTTGGATGAGAGCGTGTCTTGCAGACAACTATAATGGGGAGATAAGAGCTGGTAACTATATATCAACAACTGTACTGCAAGCCTTTAACACCTCCAGTAAAGTGGAAGCAAATTAAAAGACACACACACACACACACACACACACACACACACAGAAATTAGAACCAGTTCATAATGATTGGTGTTTTTGACATACATAGTTATATAAAGAAGTACAATAAGTATCATTGGTTTCAAAATGGTGTTTGATATTACAACCAATGAGAACTACATGGAGAATATTTAACACTGGGGAACTTACTGTGAAAAGTGCAGTAAGAGCCAACAGGCTGAAGATCACAATTGATTTTCCCATTTTTGTAAATGCTGCTCCTGTAAGTAGGTCAGTGATTATCTGTGGTTAGTCAAATTTATTTATTTATTTATTTATTTATTTATTTATTTATTTATTTATTTTTACCAGAGCACTGCTCAGCTCTGGCCTATGGTGATACGGGGGATTGAGCTGGGGGCTTTGGAGCCTCAGGCATGAGTCTCTTTGTGTAACCATTACATAGTCAATTTAATCAACATTCTTTTTTTTTTAATTTTTCTTTTCCCCTTTTATTTTTGCCTCTAGGGTTATTGCTGGGGCTTGGTGCTGGCACTATGAATTCAGGGCTCCTGGTGCCTCCCCTTTTTTCGTTTTATTCCATAAGCAAAGAGAAATTGAAAGAGGAGGGGGAGATAGAGATGGAGAGAGAAAGATAGAGTCCTGCAGACCTGCTTCACTGCTCATGAAGTATCCCTCTGCAGTTGGGAAGTGGGGCCTGAAACCTGGGTCTTTGCATGGGTCCTAGCACTTAGTACTATGTACACCTACGTAGGTGTGCCACTGCCAGGCCCCCAACATTACTTTTCACAATTTAAAATAAAAATTCAGAAAGGATTCTAGTGGTGCATATTCTGATATAGAAACAGTACTACAGCTTTTTAAAAAATATATACTTGATATTTTGAGGAAGAAAACAGCATACAAGGACAGCAATATTATGTTTGTGCTATTTTATAACAAAAAGATGGCCCTTGGGATCTTATGAAAGGTGAATCTCAGATAACTGTTGTGTAGATTGATTAACTATTTTCATTAAAATTTTTTATTATATTTATTTATTGGATAGAGACAGAAATTGAGAGGGGGAGGGGAGATAGATAGAGACAGAGAGAAACGAGGGGAGATAGATAGAGACAGAGAGAGACACCTGCAGACCTGCTTCACCACTCACAAAACTTTCCCTCTGCAGGTGGAGACAGGGTCGAACCCAAATCCTTGTGCATTGTAACATGTGCTTTCAATCAGGTGTGCCACCACCTGTCCCCAATTAAGTATGTTCAAAGATTTACTTATTTTTTAATTTATTTATTGCAAGAGAGGGAATGAGAGAGGATCTAAGCACTGCTCAACTCTGGCATAAGGCGATGCTAGTGATTGAACTTGTCACCCCAGACATGCAAAGTCCCTAACAATTGTTTAAATGCACTTTGAAAATAAAGCATTTTGGGAAAACTTTTGTTGTCTCTACTGGTGATTTCTTTAGAGACACATAACGTATTTGGGCGTACTTTTGATAAGCTTTTTACAGTTACTTAAAACTTTTGGACTTATGCAGACTCACTTCCATGATTCCACTACTCCTGGAGGACCCTTCTCTCTCTCTCTCTTCCTCTCTCTCTCTCTCTGTGTGTCTTGATTTCAGAGACAGAGAGAGAGAGATAAAGTGGGAGAGAGGCAGAGAGAGAGAGGCACCACAGGGCTATTTGCCATTCATGAAGCTTCCCGGTGGTACTATGCTCAGTGCTCCTATGTGGTGCCTGAAGCTTGAGTCTGGGTCCTCACACATGGTAAAGTGTACACTCTACTTGATGAGCTTACTCACACACCTTAGTTTTTTCTTTTAATCTTATTTACATTTTTAAGAGAAAATGAGCTAAAATATGCAAAGGAGAGAAAAGGATAGAGAGATAATCAAAGCCCCACTCCACTGCCTTTGGACTGCTCCTCATTTAATCTCTGTTGCTATCTGTGTGCTGCCTGAGATAGAACAGTTCAGAATCTCAAGAATACAAGACAGGGGCTCTATCTCTAACCTAGCTCCTTAACTATTCTCTATATCTTTTTGTCTCTTCTAATTAACTTAAAAATTATTATGTTGGAAAATGCCTAACATATATTTGCATAGAAAAACTATGTCATGCCTTTTCTGAAAATCCAATATTAAAATATATTAACTTAAATTACAGTATTGGATCTAAATTGTGCAACCATCAATACATCTTAAATATGTATTTCTAAACACTTACCTTGGCAGGAGAATCTTCTTTTGAACAACCAACGTGTTGTTTAATCTTATTTTTGCCAGATACTCAATTTAGGTGGCCACCATTTGAAAATTCAAGAAGAAAAGGACTTCCACAGATAATTATCTTCTTAAATAGTTCTCTCTGTCATTTCATTGGAGTTAAGAGAAAGATAGAGGGAAGATAAACTTCTGTGTTGGTCTTATTTACCTAAACAAAGAAAGGGTAGCTGTGGTTGCCAGTTTGGCATTTCATTCATAGAACTGCGATCCAACTCCTGTAGAACAGGCATTGGGGAGCATGCAGAGTGTTCTAATACAGTGTTTTTAGAACGTTAAGATTGCCTGGGGAGCTTTACAAAATTTCTCATTCTCAGATTAACTCATCTGAATTTGGGGAACAGGGAGACATTCAAAAGTAATTTTAACATTCCTTGAAGTGAGTGCTATAAAGTGATGTGCTTTCTGGAGTTTCCACATGCCTAGACATATGTGTCAAAACTGACATGCATGGGAGTTGCCTTATTTAGAAAAAAGAAGTTTGAAGAATGGAAAAAAGGAAGTTGAAATGTACGACTTGTCTCAACTTTGCAAATAAATATAATTATTTCATGGTGTGAAAGGGAGAAATAGACTTATCAATTTCTCATTTATTTCATAAATGCATAATTTTATTTAAAAACATTGTAGGACTGGAGAAATAGTTCACTGGTAGGACTCATGCCTGGATATGTGTTTGGCCTAGGTTCAGGGCACAGCACCACACTGCAGTGCAGGCAGGGGCGGGGGGAGGGGTCATGTGCTCCCTCACTGGAAGATGCCCTGGTACTGTGTCGTTTCTTCTTTCTCTTTACTGATTTTGTATCTCTAAATGACAAAGTAGGTTGAAATCATACATGTATGTGGTCCTGACATCAGAAAAAGAAAGGGCACTGAAAATAGGCACTTGACCCTTTCCAACTCCTTCTTCTTCCTCTTCTTTTATTTATATTTATTTTTACTTATATTCAATAGGGCAGAAAGAAATTGAGAAGTGAGGGGGAAATAGAGAGGGAGAGAGCCAGAGAGACAACTGCGACCTGCTTCACCATTCCTGGTTTCCCTTCTGCAGGTGGGGACCAGGGACTTGAACCCAAGACCTTGCATATAGTAATGTGTGCAATCAACCAAGCGCACCACTGCCTGGATCTTCTTCTTCTTTCTCCTTCTCTTCCTCACCCTCCTCCTCCTCTCCCTTCACCTTCCTACTCTCATTCCCACCACCACCAACACCACTGCCACCGCCGCCGCCACCACCACCACCACCATCATTGTGGGCTTTGTACCTGTGCAGTTCCACTACTCTTTAGAGGATCCCTTCTTTCTATTTCAAAGTGTGAGAGGGAGATAATCAGAGAGGTAGAGAGAAACGGAGATTCTGAGAAACTTTTTCTTGGTGCTGTAAATGGTGCTCTTATTTGTTGCCAGAGGGCTCAAAATCTGGTCCTTATGGATATCAGTGTTTGCTTTACTGAATGAACTATATCTCCTGACCCTTTAAAATATGTATGGAAACTGTGTAATGAATTTTCTTGTAGGAACTCTGGTGGTTGGCATGATGAATTGTATGCAAACACATATGTAGGTGTGAAACTATACTCCTAAAATCTAATTTTGTGAATTAATAGTAACTAGGTAAGAAAAAAAGAGTACTAAAAACCATTTTTCCTGTAGTTAATGAATGACTTGATTACTTTAATAGTAAGTATTCCTAGACATATTGAGTTCTACAAATACGTGGTCTAATCATTATTTTCTCTATGATATAATCATTATACAGTAGCCTTGCAAAGATTGTAGGTATTGGAAAATTACACAATATATTTCAAATTTATGGTAAATGGAGCTGGTATATCAAACATTCTTTTAAAAATGATTTATTTATTTATCGGATGGAGACAGAAAAATTGAGAGGAGAATTGACGGGAGGAATATACATATACATATACATATACATATACATATACATATACATATACATATACATATACATATACATATACATATACATACCTACAGCCTTACTTCACCAATGAGAGGCTTTCTCCCTGCAGGTTGGACCAGGAGCTTCAGCCCTAGACCTTGTACATTGTAACATGTGTACTCAAATCAGATACATAACAGCCTGGCCCCATCAAACATTTAAGGTGAATCTAGGTACTTACTGGTTTAAGTTGTGACATAAAAGATTCAATAGGGGCCAGGCAGTGGTGCTCCTGGTTAAACACACACATTATAGTGTGCAAGTACTCAGATTCAAGCCGCTGATCCCCACCTATAGATGGTAGTGGTGTACCTGAAGATAGTAATAGAGCAGATAAAATTAGGTGTCTTCTTGTGGGAAGAAGCTATAAAGTCTATTTTAGGTATGTTCTAAGGGGCCCATGGCTTTAGTGATTTTTTTGCCTGAGCATGACAACTAACATGTAGGTGGACTAAAAATAATGTATAGGAAGATGGTGTCAGGAGTTCAGAATAGGCCTACAAAGCTGGATTAGAGCAAAGATTAGCTCCCAAACATGAGGAAAGTATGTAAATTCCATTAACTGTTAACCCCATCAATCTGACCTAGAGCCCATATCTGTTCATATTTAGCATAGGAGCCTGTGTAACCTCTTGAGTCCCTGTCAGTCTGAGTTCATAGTCCAGGGTCACAGCTTGGGAACATTCTAGTCTATACTCATTTCAGGACCAGTGTTCCTTGAATGGCAAAGTAGTCTGGCTCAGCCTCCCTTCAGAGAGTGGGGCAGTCCCATCTTTTATAATAACACCTATTGAAATGTGTATGCAACCCCTTAGGAATATGTGATATTAATTTAGAGAATAGCAGGCAGGATTGAAAGAATGGACAGAACAGAATTGAAAATATCAGGTTGCAATTATAGTATTTTAAGGAAATATTCTATAATTCTATAACTACACATATCAGTATCATATTGGATGTATGTCTTTGAATTTTAGTAAAAAAGTATGAAAAACTTTTGTTATGGCACATTTTATCTAGGTATGTGGGGTGAAATTAGTTTCATTAGAATTTTAACTCTCTTGTGTTCAGCTGTATTTTGAATAGTCAGCTACTTAATTCCACTTTATTTCAGTAGCAGCAATATCTACAAAATGAGGCTAAAACTATTTCATACAGTTCTGAAAATTAAATGAAATTGGACCTATAAATGTTTGACTCAGGTGACTAATAAATATTTGTCTTTTAATAAGAATTTATCCTGTATTCAGTTTACTAAAAAGTCCAGGTATGAGTCTCAAGTAATTAAGGGATAATAAATATTAAAGCTTTAAAGGTGGGGAGAGCATGAAGATAACTTTGGGGTCTTGGTATATGAGGATAGAAAAGGACCTAAACTAGGGTGAGAGCATACTGCAGACACCTACCATGGAATGATGAGAAATTATCACCTGTCAACAACTATATTGTAAAACATTAACTACCCAAGAAAATGGGAAAAATAGAATTTTTTTAAAAGACCTTTTTTACATTTTTTTTGGTAATTTTATTTATCTTCCCTTTTGTTGCCCTTGTTGTCTTTTTATTGTTGTTGTAGTTGATGTCGTCGTTGTTGGATAGGACAGAGAGAAATGGAGAGAGGAGGGGAAGACAGAGAGGAGGAGAGAAAGACAGACACCTGCAGATCTGCTTTACCGCCTGTGCTTTCACCGCCTGTGAAGTGACTCCCCTGCAGGTGGGGAGCTGGGGGCTCGAACCGGGATCCTCATGCCGGTCCTTGCGCTTAGCGCCACCTGCGCTTAACCCGCTGCGCTACCGCCTGGCTCCTGGAAAAATAGAATTTTAAAACAGTTTTAAGGTTTTGGTGGTAGAGTATTTCATTGAGATTTATATTGGACTAGCATGATTGATTTTTTTTTGTTAACAGTTTTATGTAGTTGATAACTTGTACTCTCACACAGTGTATTAGTCTGTTAATTATTTTGACATAATTTTATCTTCTTGGAAATTCTGAATAGTTAATTTTTTTTCTTTATCTAGTAGTATGCTTTGTGAAGAAGATAAAATTTTTCACTCTAGTGGTGCACATTGTTTTGATGCCAAGGTAAGTCTACTGTTTTAGGTACAGGTGAGGCACTTGGTTGCAATGGAACATTGGCTAAGAAGGATATAGGATGATCACTGTCAAAACAGAAACAAATTTTTAATGGGTCATAGCTAACAAAGAATTTGAGTGTCTAAAACTGGAGGAAGCTCTCTGCTTTTAAAAACAAAAGCTGTTGCTCAATGACATTTTAATTAAAGCTTGACTTTAAAAGATCTTTACTAAAATCTTTCTTCAAGAGAACAGTGCCTACAGTATCAACTGGCATTTGTCATAGGAAGCTCAAGTTGCAGGTGAAGACTTAGTTTTGCTAATGAATACAATTTAACATTTTTTTCTGAAGAAATTTTACCTAGCCTAATTAAAATTAGTTAATTTCCTTTTTTTGTCATTTAATTGTGAAGGTTAATGGTTTATAGTGTAGTTGTTAACACAGGTGAAATTTCTCATCTCATCATGATAGATGACTGTAGACAGCATATGTTTGCTATTTTTGTTATATAGATATTTTCTTTTAGCTCTGTCAGTTCTTGCATTATATTCATAGAGGTCATGTTTTAAAACAAATTTAAAATTAACTTAATCAATTAATACTTTTATATTAGTAAATGTCTTCTTAATGCTAGTATTTTTGTTTAGTTTTTTTACCAGCTACTAGTACAGCTATATCAACTTCCATTTGTTTATGTATATATATATTTATTAAGTATTTTATTTTTTATTTTATTTTTGAGAGAGATGCAGAGAGAAAGACACAGAGAGAAATACCAGAGCACTGCACAGCTCTGGCTTTTGGTGGTGCAGGGAATTGAACCTGGGACTTCAGAGCCTCAGGCATGACAGTCTCTTTGCATAATCATTATGCTATCTACCCCTGCCCTGTTTATATATTTTGATAGAGACAGAGAAATCAAAGAGGCAGAGAGAGAGAGAGAGATAGAGATAGATAGATAGACACACACACACACACACACACACAGAGACAGAGAGACAGAGAGACAGAGAAGCCATAGCACTGAAGCATCTTTCAATGCAGTTATGGCCACACTTGAACCATGGCTTGCACACATGGCAAAGCAGCACACTAAGTGAAATATTTCTTTGAAGTTAATCTCATTCACTTGAAGAACTTGTAAAGACTGCCTGTTTTATCGGGTGTGTAATTTTGGGCCCTACCACACTGAGAGTCTTCAGTGCTGTGGTCTCTTTCTCTCTCACTCTGTCTGGATCTCTATCTATCTTTTTTTTTCTTAATTTCTTTATTGGGAAATTAATGTTTTTCATTCGACAGTAAATACGATAGTTTGTACATGCATGACATTTCCCAGTTTTCCATATAACAATGCAATCCCCACTAGGTCTTCTGTCATCCTTCTTGGATCTGTATTTTCCCCACTCACCCACCCCAGAGTCTTTTACTTTGGTGCAATACGCCAATTCCAGTTCAGGTTCTGCTTGTGTTTTCTCTTCTTAGATCTCTTTCTATCTGAAAAAGTTGACCTGTAATAGTCAGTCCCTATCATGTCCTAGAAGGAAAGTTAATTCTAGTTAAATTCTACATATTACCTTCCCATTAATTTACATTTTGCTTTATTATTATAATTTTTTCGATAATGTTGTTGCTTGTCTAAGATTATTTTAGGTAATTTAGATATTCAGCTTGGTAGACCATCTATACAGCTACCTCTCAATATTCTGATATTATCATCAGTGAACTTTCATTTCTCCTCTTAAGTTAGTCATTGCCATAATCAAACTTTGGTTTGCTATTACTATGCAATTCCCACCACCAGAGTTCTGTGTCCTATTCATCCCCTCCATTGGAAGCTTCCCTATTCTTTATCCCACTGTAAGTAAGGGCTAAAATTCCTTATGGGGTTCAGAAGGTGGAAGGTCTGGATTCTGTATTTACTTCTTTGCTGGACTTCGGTGTAGGCAGGTCATTCCATACTCCCAACCTGTTTCTGTCTTTCCTGGGTGAGGTAGGGCTCTGGGAGGGTGTTGTTCCAGAACACATTGGTGAGGTCATCTGCCTAGGGAAGTCAGGATTGTGTTATGGTAATGCATGCAACTTGGTGGCTGAAAGGTGGTAAGACATAAAGCAGGACAAATTGTTTAATAAATGAGAAATGAAAGGTAGGGGTAGAACAGATGAAATTAGGGGTCTTTGGGTGTGAAGAAGCTAGAAAGTCTATTTTAGGTATGTCCTAAGGGGCCTGTGACTTTAGTAATTTTTGCTTGAGCCTAATAGATGACATATAGGTGGACTAAAAGTATTGTCTGGGAAGACAGGGTTTCTTTGTTGCTCCATTTCTAGTTGGTTCAGTTGGGTTGTTAAATGGTTTACTAGTGATTTCTCTTCTTTATTAATGTGGGGCTTTATTGTTATGAACTTCCCTCTCAGGAATGCTTTTGCTGTATCCCATTGGATCTAATAGCTGTTTTTTTCATTTTCACTGGCACTGAGATAATTTTATTTTTTGATCTTTTCAGTGACCCATATATTTATAGTTCAAAGGCTTAGAACCACTTTTTTTTTTAAAGTTTCTATGTTCTAGTATCCATTTACATCTTACCTGGGACATTGACCCTTGACTTCCAGTCTGTCAATTAGTCCTTTTTGTCCTTCCACTCTTAGCTTAAAACTGGTAGTAATACATTGAAGTGATATTCTTTCTAATATCCTAAATAAGGATATTTATTATATCCTGGGCTGGGGAGATAGCATAATGATTATGCTACCTTTGGATAGTGGGGCTGTCCTTATCATTGTTGTGCAATATTCATCCTGGATGGAGCTTGAAGATATCATGGTAAGAGAGATAAGTCAGAAACAAAAGGATTAATATGGGATGATCTCACTCAGAGACAGAAGTTGGAAAACAAGGTCAGAATAGAAAACACTAAGTAGAACTTGGACTGGAGCTGGTATATTATTGCACCAAAGTAAAAGACTCTGAAGTGGGTGGAAAGGAGGGTTTAGTTCCTGGAACATGATGGCAGAGGACCTAGTGGGGGTTGTACTGTTGTGTGGAGAACTGGGAAATGTTATGGATGTACAAACTATAATATTTACTGTTAACTATAAACCATTAATCCCCCAATAAAGAAATTAAAAAAGAAGATAAATATAAAAAAGAGGAAAAGTTACTGAATGAAGGTAATAGCCTTTTACTGAGTGTGGCTATGGGAAGGAAGGCATTTTTTTTTGGAGATATATAGTTTACATTAAGTGGTTTAAAGAGTAGCTTGAAAGGAAAGGCTATGTGTGCTGTCATGAGGAAGAAGTTACCTTTCAGTCGTGTTTTAAAGGAAAACCCCAAGATACAGGGAGACTTGTTCATAATAGAACAAGGACTCTACTGACATGGCAGAAGGAATTGATGCAATATTTGATGTCCAGTAGTATTCCTGGTCTCTTGACTTTCCTTTGTACTGATCAAGATTGTAGTCAAGATCAATCATTCTTTCAAGTAGTTTGCAACCCCATACAGATAATCATATGCTTTCAAAACACTAGAAAAATTATTGAAGGAATAGAAGTTAGAGGGTACCCTCTGTCTGTCTGTCTGTCTCTCTCTCTTTTTTTTTTTTTACTTTTGCAGTTACCTTATTAGCCTCACATGCATGACACAGCAGTCATCTACCTTCAACATATCTGTCTGATCTTGCTTACTAGTAGTCAAAGCAGCAGAAAGGTGGCTCCTGCCCTACCTCTGCTTTCTAAATCTCTTGTAAATAGGCGCCAGGTGATGGAGCAGTTGGTTGAGTATGCAACTTACGAAGTACAATCACCTGGATTCAATTCCTTAGTCCCTGTGGGGGGGTAGGGGAGTTGGAGGGAAGCTTCATAAGTGGTTCAGCAGTGCTGCAGGTGTCTCTCTCTTTCTCACACTATCTCCCCCTTTGATCTCAGTATCTCAAGTAGGTCTTGATCTAACAGATGAATAAATGAATAAATAAAACATTAAAAATCAAATCTCATGCAAATAATATCCCACTAGAATAAATATGGTCATATTCAGAATATTAATTATGCTTTGGAAATTTAATTTTGGATTTTTTCCCCTCTTTTGATATATAAGAAGTTACATATAAAGTATTGGTAATTAATGTATTGAGAATTGAAGACAAATGACAATAAAGTATATTAAATATACTCATTGCTCCTTATGTGTTTATGTCTCTTTTTGTTATACTACGAAGATGCTTTTTTTCACTTCCATAATCTATTTATTATATATTTTTCCATAAACCATGTTCATACTTAGTGCTTAGAAAATATGCTTCTTCCTGATGGTATACAAAAAAATGACATATGTAAACTATATTAAATATCTGACTCAACCAGAAATTCTTTAAAAATAATCCTATAGTCCTATCAGTACTGACATACTCCTTATTTATTTATTTATAAAAAGGAAACATTGACAAAACAATAGGATAAGAGGGGTACAACTCCCCTCAGTTCCTATCATCAGAACTCCGTATCCCATCCTCTTCCCCGATAGCTTTCCTATTCTTGAACCCTCTGGGAGTATGGATGCAAGGTCATTGTGGAATGCAGAAGGTGGAAGGTCTGGCTTCTGTAATTGCTTCCCCCCTGAACATAGGCATTGACTGGTCGATCCATACTCCCAGCCTGCCTCTCTCTTTCCCTAGTAGGGTGGGGCTCTGGGGAACTGGAGCTCCAGGACATATTGGTGGGGTTGTCTGTCCAGGGAAGTCTGGTCACATCCTGCTAGCATCAACAAATTATTGATCCATCATGAACTTAAAGGCTGGAATAGTGCAGATGAAGAGTTGGGAGGTAAACCATTTTGTGGATAGCTAGTAGGCATATTTTAGATATATTCCAAAGGGCTTGTGGCTATACTAGTTTTTTTTTTTTCCTTGAGCCTGAAATCTGATATACAGGTGGATCCAAGTTTTGTCTGGGGAGATGATGTCATAGCTACAAAAAGGACCAGAAAGCTGGATCAGGGAAGAGGGTAGCTCCCTAATATGGGAAATAGGTATAAATATTGTTGACTGTAAACCCCATCTATTTGATTTGGTTTGGGGCCTATATTCAGCATAGGAGCCTATGTGACCTCTGAATCCCTGTAGATCTGAGCTCACATTCTGTGGTCATGAGTAGGAACATTCCAAGCTGTCCCAATTTCGGGACCCATCTTCCTCAGGTGTAGCATAGAGTATGTTGTCCATCCTCCCTTTAGATTGGCTTCTGCACAGCCAAAGAAACTATCACACAAATAGTCTCCTCACAGAATGGAAGAAGATCTTCACATGACATACATCAGACAAGAGACTAATCACCAAAATATACAAAGAGCTCAGCAAACTTAGCACCAAAAAAGCAAATGACCCCATCCAAAAATGGGCAGAGGATATGAACAAAACATTCCTTCAGAAGAGATCCAAAAGGCTAACAAACATATGAAATATTTCTCCAGGTTTCTGATTGTCAGAGAAATGCAAATAAAGAACATTGAGATACCACCCCACCCCTGTGAGAATGGCATGCATCAAAAAGGACAGCAGCAACAAATGCTGGAGAGGCTGTGGGGACAGTGGAACCCTTCTGCACTGCTGGTGGGAATGTAAATTGGTCCAGCCTCTCTGAAGAGCAGTCTGCAGAACTCTCACAAGGCTAGACATGGACCTTCCATATGACCCAGTAATTCCTCTCCTGGGGCTCTACCCCAAGGACTCCATAATACCCAACCAAAAAGATATGTGTACACCTGTGTTCATAGCAACACAATTTGTAATAGCTAAAACCTGGAAGCAACCCAGGTGCCCAACAACAGATGAGTGGCTAAGAAAGCTGTGGTATATATACACAATGGAATACTACACAGCTATTGAGAACAATAAACCCACTTTCTCTGACCCATCTTGGATGGAGCTAAAAGGAATTATGTTAAGAGAGCAAAGTCAGAAATACAAAGATGAGTATCTTCTCATAAACAGAAGTTGAGAAAGAATATCAGAAAGGAAAACTCAAAGCAGGATCTGACTAAATTTGTAGTAGAGCACCAAAGTAAAAATCCTGGGTGGAGGGTGAGAGTGGATGTTCAGTTTCATCGGGCAAGGGGGGGATGGGATGGGATGGGACACAGTCTTTTGGTGGTGGGAATGTTGGTTATGAACACTCCTATTAATTTGTAGTCATATAAATCTCTAAGTAATATGAGAAGGGGAAAATTGATTAGCTATCTCAAATTTTTAAAAGCACAGACTGAGTCTTTTTAATATGTAGGCTGATTCTTTGATATGTTGACTCTCTTAAAAGCTTAGTCCAGGGGGAACAGAAGCAACTGGTGGCATAGCTATATGCAAATAATATCAAAGGACATAATATATGGTGATGTTGTGTATGATACAGAAAATCCTAACAAGGATTTTTCAAAGTTAACCCAATTTCTAAACAATGCAATTATTGAAATAACTATCCATTGTCTTCTTAAACCCTAAGACAACAGGAATCCCCCTCTTCCTCTATAGAGCTTATGTTTCTCCCAGTCCTGGAACCTCTGAGGTGGGGCTCACTTCCCTGCATGCTTCTCTCAAGTCATACCAAATGATACTGCATCCGCTGATTCAAACTTAATCAATACAACAAGTAGCATCTCAGCATGCTTCACTTCACAGTCTGTCCAGAGACGTCAGGCATGGAATATCAACCCTTGACCCTCATCACTTGGGTGAGATGTTTCCTTTCATGGTATTCTCTAATTCCACTCAAGGAGGGTCACTTATGGTATTCTCTAATTCCACTCCAGGAGGTTCACATACTAACAAAAGTCCCCAAACCTAGGTATAGACCAGGTCCCGTGAGATAGAGCATATGTTCACATGTATCCATAAATTAGGGCAAAAATATACCTGAAAGCAAAAGTACACAATAGTCTGCAGTGAGTCAATATCAAGCTCATAATAAAATAGCGTCCACTTAGACTTAGATACCCTCCTCACCTACTTCCTACTACTGTTCTCTCATTCACTCCAAAGCTAACCTTATCAAAGCAAGGACTGCAAAAGCTGAATAAGGGCAAGAGACTGGCATACTTTAATGACAACTCTTTAGTCACTATCAGGCCACCCCATCAGCTGCGGCCCTAATCGGGGAGTCCTGAGATTCCCTAACAGATTTGATGGGCCTAGAACTCGAATAAATCCCTCTCTCCATTGTTACCGGTCATTTCTATCAGGAACAACAAAATAGACCCCTTTGTGGGCTCCCATAGTATCTTGCCCTCACCTTGGATCAACAATGGTAGAGAATGTTCCATAGACAACATACTCTATGCTGCACCTGAGGAAGATGGGTCGATACTGGGACAGCTTGGAATGTTCCTACTCATGACCACAGAATGTGAGCTCAGATCTAGAGGGATGCAGAGGTCACACAGGCTCCTTAGCTAATCACGGGTCCCAGTTCAGATCAAGTCATTGGGATTTACATTAAAAAATATTTATACCCCTTTCCCATATTAGGGAGTTACTCTCTTCCCTGATCCAGGTTTCTGGTCCTTTTTCAAGCCATGACATCATCTCCCAGACAATAACTTGGATCCACTGGCATATCAGATTTCAGGCTCATGCAACAAACAAACAAATAAAACACTAGTATAGCCACAGGCCCTTTGATATATAACTAAAATATGCCTACTAGCTATCTATAAAATGGGGGACCCCACCAACACTTCATCTGCACTATTCCAGCCTCTAGGTCCGTGATTGGTCAAAAATTTGTTAGGCTTTTTATGTTAACTCTCTTTCAGCCACCAGGTTCCCAGGTGCTAGCAGGATGTGACCAGGCTTCCCTGAACAGACAACCCCACCAATGTGCCTTGGAACTCTGCTTCCCCAGAGCCTCTCCCCACTAGGGAAAGAGAGACATAGGCTGGGAAGCAATTATAGAAGCCAGACCTTCAACCTTCTGTATCCCACAATCACCTGGGATCCATACTCCCAGAGTATTAGAGAATAGGAAAGGTATCAGGGGAGGGGATGGTATATGGAGGTTTGGTGGTGGGAATTGTGCAAAGTTGTACCCCTTTTATCCTATGGTTTTGTCAGTGTTTCCTTTTTATAAATAAAAAAATTTTAAAAAAGTTTAGTATCTTAACTACTATTTTATGTTTTTGCAGTTATGTTGTGATTGAAATACTTATGGGAGGCGGAGGTGTTAGTCAGTGGCATATCTAGTTCAGAGCACATAGTACTAAGATTTAAACCCAAATAGTACTAAGCACAAGGACCTTTGTTCAAGCCTACTCTCCCCATTTGCAGGGGCGATTCTTCAGGAGATGTGAAACAGCTGTCTATAGGTGTCTGTCTTTCTCTCTCCCTTTTGACCTCCCCCTCCTCAACTTCTTGGTGTCCTATCTAATAAAATAAAAAAATAATAATACTTATGAGGGGGATTTTATGCTTATCTATATCCCCCGAGCAAGTTTATCAGTCTCATTGTAGTTTTTCTAAATTTCCATCTTTAACTCTATGGTACAAGGGCAGGCTTTGGGGAGCACTAATCTTCATTTGGGCAGTGTTACTGGGGACAAACTTATCTCTCATGACAACACTGGAAGTTTCATATTGTTGCACAACTCTTTATTTTCACTTTGTTGGTATAATGTTTATTGGGGTTGCTCCACAATTTTCTTCTATGGTTATTTCTTTCCAAAGCCCAGAGTTTTTGGAATTTCTTATCCTCATCCAAGAGCAGAAAAAGCTTTATCGAAAAAACTCTTTGTTTTTGTGGTAGCAGCAGTTGCTTTCTGATTACCAGAAGCAACAGTTATTTTTTGATACTGGGAGTTGCCGTTGTAGGATTCGCTTGATTGTTAATGGGCTTTGCCCTGTTTGCATTGAATCCCACTGTATTTGCTTGTATTTGGGGTGCAGGTGTAGGGTTTGATGGAGGTTGTGGTAAGAAAGGTGGTTGGTCTGGGTAGATTGGGTTGGGATAATTTGGATTAAAAGAGGGGAGGGAAGAGGTGATGGCCTACTACCTGAGATGTTAAGAAGGGCTGCCAGAAGGGGGAAAGCCACCATCAGAGGGAGGGCCATAAGGGGGAGGGCCATAAGGGGAAGGGTCATAAGGGGGACGGCCATAAGGGGGATGGCCATAACGGGGAGGACTATAAAGGAGAGGGTAATAGGGTTAAGGAGAGAGTGGATTGAAAGCTGGTGGTAGTGGTGAGAGAGGACTAAGTGGATACGGTCCTCCATGATGACTCTCACCGGACTGTGGGAAAGAAAGAAAAAAAAACCATTTTAAATGAAATATTTCAAGGTTAAATACAAGAATATCTACTTTCTCTGATAAGCATAATCTCAGCATAGTCCCTAAAATTCTTCTTCCTTGTCTGCACATGCTGGCCTGACCTTAGTCAGTGAGCCTTTTCAAAGCAGGTTCTGTAGGTCAGAGACAGAAGTCAGAGATATTTGAAGTAGAAACTCAGTGCCACATCGTGGAGAAGATAGGCCGGATGTCTATCCTGTCTCTCTATATCTCAGTCTCTGTTTTTCTATCTGAAAAAGTCTACCTGGAGCAGTGACACTCCAGGGACAACAAACAAAAGGTGTACATTAAAGTATGCATTTCCTTGTTGCTGCCACTCATCTCTCCTGCCCTTTGTATAAAGTTCTCCTAAAAATAGTTTTATTTATTTATTTTTACTTTATTTCAGTGACAGAGAGAGATACAGAGGGGTAGGAACAGAGGAAGAAAAAGACCAGAGCACTGCTCAGCTCTGGTTTTTGGTGGATGCTAGAGATTGAACCTGAGCGTTCAGATCCTCAGGCACGAAAGTCTTTTTGCATCTACTATCTCCTCAGCCTAGAGCTCTTTGCAAGGGTATCTTGATTTGCTAATCCTGTTTCTTCCTATTTAGTCCTCAATCTGGCTTCTGCTTTCCACATGCCAGTAAAACTCTTTTATTGGTATCACCAATGAAATAAACAATGCCTAGGCATTCTGTGAAATCAGTACTCATGTTTGTCCTCTTTAATTTGTCATCGTTTATTGGATTGTGGAGGGCATTTGGTGCGAGGACCAACAATTCATTTAAAAATTATTTATTTATTTACTAATGAGAAGGATAAGAGGAGAGAGAGAGAAAGAAGCACACATCACTTTGGTACATGTGCTGCCAGGGATCACACTCAGGACATCATGCTTGATTGCCCAACACTTTATCCATTGCACCCCCCAGAACACAGGAAAAAACAATTCAAAGACTAGTCATACTATTTGAAAAATTCAAGGCTTGAATTTTCATTGAGAGGAAAAAACCTCCTTAGTTTAGGATAATATTTAGGATAATAAACTTAGGATAATATTTTACATCATTTTTTATTGTTCAAAGATTTTACTGAAAATGCCCATACTTCCTAAGGATGCCTTGATATTGACCTAAAAGTTGCATCTAATGAAAAAATGTCATAGTAAGTATTTGTTTCTTTCTACTCTGTTAACCCAGCCATAGTGGCTAGCTACCTTTGTTTTCCCCCACATGGACAAAGATTATGAACCTGGTAAAAATAATGATGAAGATTCTATGCTAGAAAAAAAAAGGATCTTATTCTCTTAATGAACTGTATACTTGGAGCTAATCTGCATTTTTTGAGAAAAAGTTAGCTAAGATATGAATACTTTGACTTTAAATTTAAATATAGTTATTATTTATTATTTATTTATTTATTTTGGATAGAGACGGAAATTGAGAGGGAAAGGAAAGATGGAGAATCTAGGGAGGGGGGAGAGAGAGATAAGAGAGAGTGACTGAGAGAGAAACTTGTAGCACTGAGGGTCCTTGTGTATTGGAACATTGGTGCAATTTACTTAATGCACCACCACCTGACCTGTCTAAATTTAGATTTAAATGGAATTGATGGCACTTCCTTTTTAAGAGTTCCTTTGATTATTAAATGAAATATCTGTAAAGTGTTTGGAAAATCACCCGTAGTAGTAGGAATACTACTACATCAAAGGATGGCAGAATGTATATTTTTATTAACCCCCTCATATGTAAAAGTTAGCTCAACCTTTTCATTTCTGGCATTGAATAAATATTAATCATCATGAATCACATATAATTAAGTTGGAGAAAATAGTTTACTTAAAGTTGAACTGTTCATGCTAAAATGCTTGTTATTGGAACTCATTTTGCAAAGATTAGAATATTTGATTATTCAGATAATTAAATATGATGCTTTAAAATAGTGAAATTTTTCTCCTTATATTTAGAAAAGTAATTTAGAAAATATTGAATTAAGCTTTAATATCAGGTCAATAAGACATAATATGGTCATTTAAATATTCCCCTATGCTTTCTTGGCTTCTAAAACACTGTGATATATTTCTGATGTTAAGGTCAGAGACCCTAAGTACCCTGTCAGATGCTTTTATTCAAGTTCCTGAAAGAAGATGGAAATATTGCTTAATGATCAAGCATTATTTAATGCTTAAGAATTATGTATACTGTCTGTTTTGTAAAAGTCTTAGTTTTCCTCTGAAAAAAGATAAATAAAAGGTTTAGGGGCTGGACTGTGGTGCACCTGGTTAAGTGAACATATTACAGTGCGCAAGGACCTGGGTTCAAGTCCCTGGCCTCCATCTTTAAGGGAAAAGCTTCATGCGTGGTGAAGCAGGGCTACAGGTGTCTCTCTGTATTCTCTATCACCCCCTTCCCTCTTGATTTCTGGCTATTTCTATCCAATAAATAAATTGAG
This sequence comes from Erinaceus europaeus, assembly GCF_950295315.1. NCBI lineage: Eukaryota > Metazoa > Chordata > Mammalia > Eulipotyphla > Erinaceidae > Erinaceus > Erinaceus europaeus. Next base: position 120,945,659 of record NC_080164.1, on the reverse strand, counting down.
GTAAAGAAGGTTTAAAATCTTTTTTTATTTTTATTTTTTTGCATTTTATATAGTAGACTTTGTAGTTCTTGGCAGAAGTTGTTCTGGAATTAACCTTTTCTTACCAACATTTCAGTCATCTATTTCTACTTTGAAATTCTATTTTTAAAAAACCACCTTGTGACTTTAATTTTCCTTATAATTTTGAATGATATTTAGTAGCTTCCATGGTGGTTATCTTTGTGTGTTGTACAGGGTAGGTTTTAATACAGGTGCTTGTTGTTCTCAAATTAGCAAACAAAGATTCTCAAGCACTTTTGAAAAATTGTACAGTCCCAAATGTTACACTCAGAAACTCCTATTCATCCTGGGAGAAGATTGGAAATACATATATGAATGCACTTTATTTTTGCTAATTAAATAGTTAATGTATAACTAGGTTCATAAAGCAAAAATAGTGAACAGAAACATTACTTGACTTAAAAGCAAAGGATAGTATTATATATGAAAAGTTTTAGCCAGTAGTAATCTACATTCCTGATAATTACTTGACAATAACTTAAAATAGGAGAACAGGAGATCTCTCCTAGTAGAGCACATTTTCTAGATTATTTAAAAACAGATGGTTTGGCTTCTAGGTTAGTAATATTTTAGGTGTTGTGATTTTGAATTTACAAGTTCCTCTTGCAGGATTTGTTTGAGCCCCAAGCTACTATATGGAAGTACCATGAAAAGTGGAAGCTTCATAGGCAGTGGAACAATGCTTTGATATCTTTTTACTCTCTCACCTTATATTTGAAATAAACAAACAAACAAACAAACAGTCCACTGGCATTGGTGGAATTGTGCAAATATAATCCCCCAGAAAAGCCCTGAAGGCAAAAAAAAAGTTACTGTCAATAACATTAGTGTTAATATGTACATGCTAAGTATACCACTTAGTAGGTGTTGTTATTTAACTTAAAAGGGGTTGGTGTGGGGCTGCTGCAGCATGGAAAAGGATTCACAGTGGGGAGCTGGGAACTGGTTTAAACAATACAAGGTTTATTAGGGTGAAACAGGTAAAAGGCAAAATAAGCAATTATCATCAAGGATTAAGAGTAGGCTAGGTCCATAAAGTCTGAGTATGGTTATCAAAAGTTTAGTCCCATAAGATAAACAATTATCAGCTCTGGTAAAGTTTGTTCATGGCTGTAAAGGGGTCTAAAAGTTTACCAGCTAGCAGAGTCACACGTGTTCAGTTCCTGGAGAAGTAGCCATGGCGGATACTCCGCCGAGATGCATCTGGCCAGGAGAAGCAGTAGGAGCTAAAAAGTGCGACCTGCTCAAAGTCCCTTGCTTTTATACATTCCCTTCTCTGAAGCACCTCCTCAGGGTGATGTCATTTGTATATGCTAGTAGTCCCAAACTCCTGTTGGGGTCACAAGTAGGAATACCAAACTTAAAAAAAAATTTTTTTAATTATCTTTATTTATTGAATTGAGACAGTCAGAAATTTAGAGGGAAGGGAGTGATAGAGAGGGAGAGAGTTAACCCAATTAACAAATAATGTGATGATAATATTAACTATTGATTGTCTTTTTGAACCCTAAGACAGCAGGAACCTCACATCTTCACTATAGAGCCCCTACTTCCCCCAGTCCTGGCACCCTTGGATAGGGCTCACTTTCCCGTATGCATCTCCCAATCCATACCAAATAATATTGCATCCGCCGATCACAACCTAACCAAAGCAACGATTGCCATCTCAACATGCTTCACCTCAGAATGTATCCAGAGACTTCACGTGTGGAATGACAACCCTTCAGCTTCATTACTTGGGTGAGACCTTTCCTTTTATAGTACACTCTAATTTCATCTCAGGTAGTTCACTTTCTAACAAAGTCCCATAACCTAGACATACAACAGTTTCTGTGAGAGAGAGCTTATGTTCACACGTATCCATAAACTACTACAAAATATATACCTGAAAGCAGGATTACACTAGAGTTTGCAGTGAGTACCTCCCTAACACTTCCTCTCCACTATTCCAAACTTGGGATCCATGATTGCTCAACAAATTGTTTGGCTTTGTATGTTAACTCTCTTTTCAATCACCAGGTTCCAGATGCCACCAGGATGCTGGCTAGGCTTCCCTGGATTGAAGACCCCACCAATGTGTCCTGGAGCTCAGATTCCCCAGAGACACACCTTACTAGGGAAAGAGAGAGGCAGACTGGGAGTATGGACCGACCAGTCAACGCCCATGTTCAGCGGGGAAGCAATTACAGAAGCCAGACCCTCTACCTTCTGCAACCCTCAACGACCCTGGGTCCATGCTCCCAGAGGGCTAGAGAATGGGAAGGCTATCATGGGAGAGGGTGGGTTATGGGGATTGGGTGGTGGGAATTGTGTGGAGTTGTACCCCTCCTACCTTATGCCTTTGTTCACTAATCCTTTCTTAAATAAAAAATTAAAAAAAAAAAAAAAGAGAGGGAGAGAGACAGAGAGACACCTGCAGCCCTGCTTTACCACTTGTGAAGCTTTCCCCCTGCATGTGGGGACGGGGGCTCAAACCCAGGTCGTTGCGCACTATAACCTGTGCACTCAGCCAGGTGTGACACTGCCCAGCTTGGAATACCAAACGTTTGATAGGTAAGTGACTCAGATTATCCTGACTGGCTAGGAACCCTATGATGAAAAAAACTTATGTTTTATCAATGCTATTTCATAGATGAACAAACAAGGTTCCAATGAAATAAGATAAAGTGCTTAAGGATATTCAGATGACCTCTAAGAATGTGGGATAGAATTTGTAGTAAATGTGTTTTACTGGCTTATGAAATTGCTAATGTATAGGGACTCACATTTGTATACATTTGTATGATACAGTGTCAATTAGATCTTAACTGTTCAATATGGTAGCCATGAGCCCTGTGGGAACGTTGAAATAGAATTTTAAATTTAAGTGTAAGCACTAGGACAATGTTTACTCAAATGTTAATAGCTAGTAGGATATATAAAAGGGTGACACAGTTATTGTGAAAAGAAAGCTAAAATATTGTTTTGAAAAAGTATGAGGACATAATAATACATACCGAGACACATGCTGTAAGAGCCAAAAGGCCTAATGTGAAACATGGTGGTTTCATCTCTTCTGGTTACTCCTGAAAGTAAACACAATGACAGATCAATGACCCCCCAACTTTTTAAAAAGCACTGGTTGGAAAAATGTTCCAGTTCTTGTTATATAATACATAGTAAGAATGATATTGTAGTGTCTTATGAAATTTGTATATTATTTTAATGCAAAGCAATAATGAGGCTTATACAATTTTATTATAAAATGAATGATTGAACTTGTTTTTGCTTTTGACTTGTAAAACTGGAGAAAATGACAGAAAATTGCTCATACAATAGTGTAGCAACAGAATCCGTAAGTTTTTGCTTCTAGAGGTTGGTACTATGCGATCAACATATATTTGGATTTATACATCTTGGTATTTTAGCCAATGCACTACTTTACAGATATTGGAGGAAATATATTTGAAATAGTAGTGTTTTAACTTCATACATTTTGATTTTAATTATATCTTATTTTAATCTCAAAAATAAAAGAATCACTCTGCTAGGTATGATTTAAAGGAAAATTGTCATATCAGTTTTAGATGATGATGATCATTATAGTTTTAGCAGTAGTCTGCTAAGGTAATTTCACCCCTGATGAGCAGTCTCAACTTATGTCCCAAAATACATATCTGGTGGGGGTCGGGTGGTAGCACAGCAGGCTAAGCGCTCTTGGCTCAAAGTGCCAGGACCAGCAGAAGGATCCCGGTTCAAGCCCCTGGCTCATATGCGGTGAAGCAGGTCTACAGGTGTCTTTCTCTCCCCCTCTCGGTCTCCTCCTCCTCTCTCTATTTCTTTCTGTCCTACCCAACAACAACATCAATAACAGCAATAGTAATAACTATAAATAACAAGGGCAACAAAAGGGAAATAAATAGCCTCCAGGAACAGTAGATTTGTAGTGCAGGCACCGAGCCTCAGCAGTAACCGTGGAGGAAAAAAAAAAAAACATCTGGTACATAAAGACCAGCATAAAAAAAGGGAGGTGTTCACTTATTTATTTATTTATTTATTTATTTATTTATTTATTTAATTATCATTTGGCTTAAAATAAATACTTTGCATGTACATGATAGACTGAATTCTGGGAAAGCAAGTTTGTGCACCTTTGTATGGATTGGTTTCTTACCACTTAATTCAGTCCATAGTTTAAATGTGTTGACTAAATAATTCTTTGAAAATATCCTAGGAACAAGAACTTATTGAATTTTCTTTTAGTTTTAGTTCTTAAGAATCATCCCAGTAGACTTTGCTCGCACATAGTAAAGATTAGGATTTAAAATGTAGTTATAAATATAAGATTATTGGGAAAAATATTCAATTTTATGTGCATATGGTTATTTCTTTAAGCATTTTTTTCCTGTGACACATTCTTAATAAACAGCTTTAAAGAACGAAACTAATAGGAAAATCAGTGTTAGACCAATCTTCGGAGTATATCCAATGATATGAAACTTAAAAAAATCAGCATATTGAAATTGATTGATTGTAATTCATTGTATTATCTTGTGTGTTCAAATGAGTGCTTTATTTTGTAATACATTTTCAAAATTTAAAGCTTTATTCTGTCATACATTTTCAAAATTTATTTCAAAAATCACTTCTTGGTTGATTTTCTTTCAACAAAGATAGTAAAGACCTCACTGCCAATTTGGCTATCTTTCTGCATATATATATTTTTGTTGTTGTTGTTATTGTTTTTTTTTTTTTCATTTCTGAGGAGCTTTGACCCATTTAGTATTTGGCACTTACTGAAGAAACACATTATATAATGGAACATAATATTCTGTGTCAAAAATATCTGGCATTTGTGGCTCACCGAATTTAATATGAAGCACAATTAATCTTTTGGTAAAAATCTGTGCAAATGCTATTTTTGAAAATCTGAGAAACATTTAGTATTCAAATGAACAATTCCCCAGTTTTCTTGTCCATATACATACCTCTGTGTGAGGATCCTTCTTCCACCTGATTGATTTGCTGGTCAGAGTAACTTTTGCCAGTTACTTTAGAAAGAGGACAAATGAAGATGATAAAATAAAACATCTCAGCTCTTATATATATTGTAATGGACATCTGGTACCAATGGTGGAACTTTAGTTGGAAGATAAAAATCACTTCTTGGTTGATTTTCTTTCAACAAAGATAGTAAAGACCTCATTGCCAATTTGGCTATCTTTTTGCATATATATATATACATATATATACATATATATATATTTGTTGTTTTTTTTCATTTCTGAGGAGCTTTGACCCATTTAGTATTTGGCACTTACTGAAGAAACACATTATATAATGGAACATAATATTCTCTGTCAAAAATATCTGGCATTTGTGGCATATGCTATCATTTGTTTTATTTAAAACAAAAGCTTTATTTAGTTATTTAGTCATTGCCAGGGCTTCAGGGCTCCAAGGTGACTTTCTCAAACAGAGACACAGGAGAGAGAAGTCACCCTTGCCCTAAAACTTCTGTGCTGCTGGGGCTAAACTCAGATCTGGGTCATCTGAGTTACAAATCAGGCATGCTCTAGGTGAAGTATGTGGATGACTGAAATTTTTTTCTTTTTTTTTTTTCTATTTATTTATTTAAAAAAGGAAACATTAACAAAACCATAGGACAAGAGGGGTACAACTCCACACAATTCCTACCACCAGATCTCCTTATCCCACCCCCTTTCCTGATAGCTTTCCTGTTCTTTATCCCTCTGGGAGTATGGACCCAAGGTCATTGTGGGATGCAGAAGGTGGAAGGTCTGGCTTCTGTGGCGTTGACTGGTCTATACATACTCCCAGTAGGCCTCTCTCTTTCCCTAGTAGGGTGGGGCTCTGGGGAAGTGGAGCTCCAGGACACATTGGTGAGGTCTTCTGCCCAGGGAAGTCTGGTCAGCATCATGCTAGCATCTGGAACCTGGTGGCTGAAAAGAGAGTTAACATACAAAGTCAGACAAATTGTTGACCAATCATGGACCTAAAGGCTGGAATAGTGCAGATGAAGTGTTGTGGGTACTCACTGCAGACTGTTGTGTACTTTTACTTTCAGGTATATATTTGCCCATATGTTCATACGTGCTGTATCTCATGGGACCAATCTATATCTAGGTTTTGGGACTTTGTTAGGAAGTGAACTGCCTGGGATGGAGTTAGAGAATACTATGAAAGGAAAGAGCTCACCCGAGTAATGAAGCTGAAGGGTTGTCATTCCACATCTGAAGTCTCTGGACATAGTCTGAAGTGAAGCATGCTGAGGTGGCACTCATTGCGTTGATTAGGTTGTGATCGGTGGATGCAATATTATTTGGTATGAATTAAGAGAAGCATGCAGGAAAGTGCGCCCCACCCTAAGGTTCCAGGACTGGGGGAAGTTTAGGCTCTATAGTGGAAATGTGAGGTTCCTGCTGTCTTAGGGTCAAGAAAACAATAGATGGTTATTGTTAACATCACATTATTTGGTAATTGGGTTAACTTTGAAAAACCCCTCTGTTAGGATTTGCTGTATAATACCCAACATCAGCATGATTTATGTCCTTTGATATTGTTTGTATATAGCTGTGCCACCGGTTGCTTCTGTTCTCCCTGGTCTAGGCTTTTGAGAGAGTCCACATATCAAAGACTCAGCCTATGTATTAAAAAGACTCAGTCTGTGCTTTAAAAAGTTGAGACATACAATCAGTTTTCCCCTCTCATATTAATTAAATAGAGATTTATATGACTCCAAATTAATAAGAGTGTACATAAACACCATTCCCACCGCCAAAAGACTGTGTCCCATCCTAATCTCCCCCACCCCCCATGAAACTGAACATCCACTCTCACCCTTAACCCAGGGTTTTTACTTTGGTGCTCTACTACAAATTTAGTCAGATCCTGCTTTGAGTTTCCCTTTCTGTTATTATTTCTCAAGTTCTGTTGATGAGTGGGATCATCCCATACTCATCTTTATCTTTCTGACTTAGCTCACTTAACACAAGTCCTTCTAGCTCCATCCAAGATGGGTCAGAGAAAGTGGGTTCATTGTTCTTAATAGCTGCGTAGTATTCCATTGTGTGTATATACCACAGCTTTCTCAGCCACTCATCTGTTGTTGGGCACCTGGGTTGCTTCCAGGTTCTAGCTATTACAAGTTGTGCTGCTATGTATTTTTTCTTCTTTATGGGAGAGGGGAGAGAGAGAAAGATTATAGAAAAATATTGATTGTTAGAGACCACCAGACTGCTACTGCTCAAGTCCGGTGCCCCAATATGCACCCTACCTCTTTATTTTAAAGAGAAATGTACAAACTCTCTATCAGGTATCAATAATTTGATGAATCACCTTTTCTCATCTGCTATCATAATACATTATATATATATATTTAAAACTTTTCCCACCATTTTGTTGCCCTTACTGTATATTTATTGTTATTGTTGTCATTACTGTTGTTGTTGTTGGATAGGACAGAGAGAAATAGAGAGAGACGGGGAAGGCAGAGAGGAGGAGAGGAAGACACCTGTACTTGCTTCACTGCTTGTGAAGAGACCCCCCTGCAGGTGGGGATCCAGAGGCTCCAAATGGGATCCTTACACGGGTCCTTGTTCTTTGTGCCATGTGGGCTTAATCCGCTGCGCTACCACCCTGAGCCCCATTATATATTATTTTACAGAAGTTAATTATAAAAGAAATAGACAAAAATAAAAATTCTAGTGGCACAATCAAATGTAATATACTACATTGCTGGTTTGCTCAATTGAGGCTCTAGTCCATTATTGAACAATAGCTGGTCTGACCTCTAATGGATTCCTCTTTCCACTACCACTGGCTGCTTCCCTCAGCAACAACATGTCTTGGGCCCTCCCAGGACCTGTCCTCACTATAAAGCAGCAAGGTAGGGATAGCCCCAGTCTCTGAGGGAGGCTGAGGTATCCTGTCTGCCACTTGAAAAAGACTGGTCCTGAAATAAGTCCAGCCTGCAATGTTCCCAGCTGTGATTAGGAGCTGTGAGCTCAGACCAGTGGGGATTTAGAGGTTACACAGGCTCTGGATATATATTCCAAGGGCCAGATTGATGGAGGTAAATAGCTAATTTTATCCACAGATTTTTTAAAAATAATTTTTATTTTTTATTTATTTACTTATTTTTTGTGTCCAGGGTTATTGCTGGGGCTCAGTGCCTACACCACGAATCCATTCCTCCTGGAGGGTATTTTTCCCCCTTTTGTTGCCCCTGTTGTTTATCATAGTTGTTATTATTATTATTATAGTTGTTATTGCTGTCACTGTTGTTGGATAGAACAGAGGGAAATGGAGAGAGGAGGGGAAGACAGAGGGGGGAGAGAAATATAGACACTTGTAAACCTGCTTAATCGCTTGTGAAGTGACCCCCCTGCAGGTGGAGAGCCGGGGACTCCAACCGGGACCCTTAATGCCAGTCCTTGTGCTTTGCACCATGTGCGCTTAACCCACTGTGCTACTGCCCAGCCCCCTAAAATAATTTTTATTTATAAAATGGAAACGCTGACAAGACCATAGGACAAGAGGGGTACAATTCCACACAATTCCCATCACCAGAGTTCTGTATCCCATCCCCTCCCCTGATAGCTTTCCTATTCTTTATCCCTCTGGGAACATGGACCCAGGATCATTATGGGGTACAGAAGCTGTAATGTCTGGCTTCTGTAATTGCTTCCCCACTGAAAATGGACGTTGATAGTCGATCTATACTCCCAGCCTATATCTCTCTTTCCCTAGTGGGGCAGAGCTCTGGGGAAGTGGGGCTCCAGGACATATTGGTGGGGTTGTCAGCCCTGGTAAGTCTGCTTGGCATCATGGAAGCATTTGGAACCTGGTGGCTGAAAAAAGAGTTAACATATAAAGCAGAACAAATTATTGACTAATCATAAACCTAAAGGCTGGAATATTGCTGAAGAAGATTGGGGTCTCTGTTTTGGAAAAAGCTCGTAGGTCTATTTAAGATATATTTCCAGGGGCCCATGAGTTTACTAGTTTTTTCCTGAGCCTAACATCTGATATGCAGGTGGGCCCAAGTTATTTTCTGGGGAGATGGTTTCATAGCTGGAAAGAGGTTTAGAAAGCTGCGTCAGGGAAGAGAGTAGCTCCCAAAATATAGGAAAAGTGTATAAACATTGTTGACTGTAAACCCCATTGATTTGCTCTGTGGCCCATATTCAGCTTAGGAGCCTATGTAACCTCTACATACTTGCAGATCCAAAATTGTATTCTGTGACTGTCAGTAGGAACATTTCGAGTTGCACCAATTTCAGAACCCATCTTCCTCAGGTGGCAGATAGAGTATGTTATCCAACCCCCCTTCAGAGGATGAAACAGTCTCTACCATTGTTGATCCACATTGAGGGCAAGGTCCTATGGGGGGCCTCAAAGAGGTCCATTATGTTGTTCCTGATGGAGATGCCCAGTGACAGTGGAGAGAGGGATTTGTTAGAGGTCTCCAGTACTCTGGTTAAACTTCCTAGCTCATAGGACTACTTAATTTTGTTTCGGGTGGTGCACTTCCAAACAAAGCCACAACACTTAGATATGGACCAGTGCCCAACAGATAAAGCACATGTATCCATAAGTTAGGAGAAAATATATATCTTAAAGCAAAAGGGCACAATATTCTGTAGTGACCCAATAAGTGCAGCAAACAAATACACCTAAAAAAGACACCATAAAGTCCTTAATCAAATAGTTTCTATTTAGACCTAGATGCCCTCCTTACCTAGTTCCTATTTAGTTTCCCTGAGTCACTCCAAGGTTAATCTTGTCAGACTACAAAAGGACTACAAAAGCTGGAAAAGAGCAAGAGACTGGCATACTTTGATGATGGCTCTTTTGGTTATTACCAGGCCATTCCATCATCCAGGGCCCTCGTCAGGGAATCCTGGGATTCCCACATAGTCAGGATTGACCTAGACCTCTATCAGATCCCTCTCTCCACTGTCACTGGTCATCTCCATCAGGAACAACATAATGGACCCCTTTGTGGGTCCTTATAGGAACTTACCCTCAATGTAGATCAACAGTGGTAGGGACTGCCCCATTCTCTGAAGGGAGTTTGGGCCAAAATACTCTACCATGCGAGGAAGATGGGTCTGACAATGAGTGCAGCCCAGAATGTTCCTAGCTATGACCACAGAATGCAAGCTCATACCCACAGGGATGTAGAGGTTACACAGGCTCCTCCACTGAATGTGGGCCCCAAATACAGTTAATGGTATTTATATATTTTCCCCATATTTAGCGGCTACTTTCTTTTCTGATCCAGCTTTCTAGTCCTATTTTCAACTCTGCCAACATTTCCCCAGACAATAGTTTTGGTCCACTTGGATGTTAACTGTCGTTCTCAGTTAAAAATTAGTAAAGTTATGGGCCCCTTGGAATATAGCCAAAATAGACTTCCTAGCTTTTATCAAAATGGAGACTCCAAATCTCATTTGCTATATTCTTGCTTTTAGGTTCCTGATTATTATTAAACAGTTTGTTCTGCTTTGTATCTTAGTGCTTTTTCAGCCACCAAGTTGCAGATGCTATCATGACACCAGCATGACCTCTCTGGGCAGATGACCTCACCAATGTGTCCTGAATACCCACCTCTCCAGAGCCCTGCCCCACTAGGGAAAAACAGAAACAGGCTGGGAGTATGGATCAACTTGCCAATGCCCATGTTCAGTGGAGAAGCAATTACAGAAGCCAGACCTTCCACCTTCTGCACCCCATAATGATCCTGAGTCCATGCTCCTAGAGGGATAAAGGATAGGAAAGCTTTCAAGACAGGGGATAGGATAGAGAACTCTGATGGTGGAAACTGTAAAATTGTACCCCTCTTATCCTGTGGTCTTGCCGATTTCTTTTATTTTATGAAGAAATTAAAAAATATTTATCAGGGGATTGTGTTTTACAGTATAGTCTTTTTACATCTTTATAAATTTATTGGGGGAGTGGCTAGGTAGTGGTACACATGGTTAAGTGCATATATTACCAAGTGCAAGGACCTGGGTTTGAGCCCCCACTTTCCATCTTTGGCGGCAGGGGGTGGAGGGATGATGCTTCATAAGAAGTGAAGCAGGACTGCAGGTGTTTATCTTTCCTCTCCTCTCTGTCTGTCTTCCCTTCTCAATCTTTCTCTGTTCTATTCAGTTAAAAAAAAATAGAAAAAATTTATTGGGGGTGGTTAATGGTTTGCAGTATAGTCTTTAACACATAGGCACAGTTTCTCATCTCCCCTTGGCTCTTATCTAGGAGACACACCAGGATCCCATGGTCCCTCCATCCTGTCCCTTTTCTCCTTCCCCAGAGTCCTTTTGATTTGGTGTAATATACGACACACTCAGTCCAAGTTTCACCTTATGTTCTCCTTTATTGTCCTTTATTCTTAAGTTTCACCTATAAGTGCCATCATTCCATAATAGTCTTTCTCTTTCTGGCTTGTCTCACTCAACATGATACTTTCAGGTTCTGTCCAAGAGATTAGATTGCAAAGGAGATGACCTCATCATTTTTAACAGCTGTATGATAGACATCTATTGTATAGCTATATGTTAAGATATATCATAACTTTTTAAGCTTTTCATCTGTCAACTGGGCATCTGGGTGGCTTCCAAGTTTGGTCTATTACAGTTTGTGCTGCTATGTACATTGGTGTGCATAGATCTTTTCAGATAGGTGCTTTTGTTTTTCCTGGGCAAATCCCTAAGGGGAGGATTGCTGGGCCATAAAGTAGGTCAGTTTCTAGAGTTCTGATGAATCTCCAGACTGTTTTCCATAGGGGATGGACCAACTTACATCCCCACCAACAAGAGAATCCCTTCCCCCAACAGCCTCTCCAACACTGGTGTCACTTGTCTTTTTTCATGCATGCCATTCTCACAGGTATAAAGTGGTATCTCACTTCTGTTTTTATTTGCATTTCCCTAATCATCAGTGACTTTGAGCATTTTTAAATATTCCTATTAACCCTTTGAATGTCTTCTTTGGATTCTGCCCACATCTCCCCCCTACACCCATTTTTTTATTTAAATTTTTTTATTTATAAAAAGGAAACATTGACTAAACCATAGGATAAGAGGGGTAAAACTCCACACAATTCCCACGACCAGAACTCCATATCCCATCCCCTCTCCTGATAGCTTTCCTATTCTTTAAACCTCTGGGAGTATTGACCCAAGGTCATTGCGGGATGCAGAAGGTGGAAGGTCTGGCTTCTGTAATTGCTTCCCTGCTGAACATGGGCATTGACAGGTCGATCCATACTCCCAGCCTGCCTCTCTCTTTCCCTAGTGGGGAAGGGCTCTGGGGAAGCAGAGCTTCAGGACACATTGGTAGGGTTGTCTGTCCAGGTAAGTCTGGTCGGCATCATGCAAGCATCTGGAACCTGGTGGCTGAAAGAGAGTTAACATACAAAGCCAAACAAATTGTTGATCAGTCATGGAACTAAGGGCTGGAATAGTGCAGGTAAGTTGGTGGGGGGGTTCCTCCATTTTGTAGATAGCTGGTAGGTATATTTTAGTTATATTCCAAAGGGCCTGTGGCTATACTAGTTTTTTTTTTTTCTTTTTCTTTTCCCCCTGAGCCTGAAATCTGATATGCCAGTGGATCCAAGTTATTGTCTGGGGAGATGATGTCATGGCTGGAAAAAGGACCAGAAAGCTGGATCAGGGAAGAGAGTAGTAGCTCCCTAATATGGGGAAGAGGTATAAATATTGTTGACTGTAAACCCCATTGATTTGATGTGATCTGTGGCCCATATTCAGCTTAGGAGCCTATGTGACCTCTGCATCCCTGTAGATCTGATCTCACATTCTGTGGTCATAAATAGGAACATTCCAAGCTGCCCCAATATCAGGACCCATCTTCCTCAGGTGTAGCATAGAGTATGTTGTCCAGCCTTCCTTTGGAGGATGGAACATTCTCTACCGTGGTTGATCCAAGTTGGGGGCAAGGTTCTATGGGGGCCCACAAAGGGGTCTATTGTGTTGTTCCTGATAGAGATGACTGGTAACAATGGAGAGAGGGATTTATTTGAAGCCTAGGACCATCATGTCTGGGAATCTCAGGACTCCCCGACTAGGGCCCCAGCTGGTGGGGTGGCCTGATAGTGACTGAAGAGTCATCATTAAAGTATGCCAGTCTCTTGCCCTTATTCAGCTTTTGCAGTCCTTGCTTTGATAAGGTTAGCTTTGGAGTGAGTGAGAGAACTGTGATAGGAAGTAGGTGAGGAGGGTATCTAAGTCTAAGTAGACACTATTTCATTATGAACTTGATACTGACTCACTACAGACTATTGTGTACTTTTGCTTTCAGGTATATATTTTGCCCTAGCTTATGGATACATGTGAACTTATGCTCTATCGCACTGGATCTGGTCTATATGTAGGTTTTGGGACTTTGTTAGGAAGTGAACGTCCTGGAATGGAATTAGAGAATACAATGAAAGGAAAGGTCTCATCCTAGTAATGAGGGTGAAGGGTTGACATTCCCTGCCTGACATCTCTGGACACAGTCTGAAGTGAAGCATGTTGAGACAGTACTCGTTGCATTGATTAGGTTGGGATTGGCGTATGCAATATCATTTGGTATGAATTGAGAGAAGCATGCAGGAAAGCGAGCCCCACCCTAGAGGTTCCAGGATTAGGGGAAATATAGGCTCTATAGAGGAATCGGGAGGTTCCTGATATCTTTAATAGATAGGCAATTGGGTTAACTTAAAAATATCCTTTTGTTAGGATTTGCTGTATCATACACACCATCATATTTTATGTCCTTTGACATTATTTGTATATAGTTGTGCCACCGGTTGCTTATGTTCTCCCTGGTCTAAGCTTTTAAGAGACTCAACATATCAAAGATTCAGCCTATGTATTAAAAAGATTCAGTCTGTGCTTTCAAACCACTCCCCCCCCCCCCCCCATGAAGCTGAACATCCACTCTCACCCTTAACCCAGGGTTTTTACTTTGGTGTCTTACTCCAAATTTAGTCAAATCCTGCTTTTAGTTTTTCTTTGTTATTCTTTCACAAATTCTGTTTATGAGTGGGATCATCCCATACTAGTCTTTATCTTTCTGACTTAGCTCACTTAACATAATTACTTCTAGCTCCATCCAAGATGGGTTAGAGAAGGCCACACCCATTTTCAGTGGGGCTGTTTGTCTTTTTATTGTTGAGTTTGGTAAGTTTTGTATATTTTGGTTATCAGTCCTCTGTCCGATGTATTTCTCCCAATCCGTGGTGTGTGTGTGGGGTGGATCTCTTTGTTATAGTGATAATTCCTTTTTGTTACACAGATGCTTTTTAGTTTGATGTAGCCTTCTTGGTCTATTTTTGCTTTTGTTTTCCTTGAAATTGGATTTGAACCAGTGAAGATGTTGCAAAAGCTTATCTATTGACAACTTATGTGCATGTTTTCCTTTAAGTATTTGATGGCTTCTAGCCTTAACCTCTAAATCTTTCATCTATTTGGAATTAACTATTTTATATGATGAAATTTGGTGGTTCAGTTTCACTATGCTAAATGTTTCAACCCAGTTTCCCCAACACTATTTGTTGAATAGGGTCTCTTTTTCCCCATGTTTTGATGTTTTGGGCTCTTGTCAAAAATCAGTTGACCTTAGGTATGGGGGTGATTTCCTGCTCTTAGTTCTATTCCACTGGTCTGTGTGTCTCTTTTGGCTCTGCTACGAGGAAATTTTGATTATAATGGCTCAGTAGTATGTTTGAGGTCAGGAAGTGTTAGCTCTCCATTCTTGTTCTTTTCTCTCAGAATCGCTTTGGCTATTCTGGGTATTTAGAATATTTATTTTTATTTTATTTTTAAAAATTTTAAATTATTATTATTTTTTTTTATTTAAGAAAGGAGACATTACCAAAATCATAGGATGGGGGGGTACAACTCCACATAATTCTTGCCACCCAATCTCTATATCCCATCCCCTCCCCATTAGCTTTCCCATTCTCTATCCCTCTAGAAGCATGGGCCAAGGGTCATTGTGGGTTGCAGAGGGTGGAAGGTCTGGCTTCTGTAATTGCTTCCCTGCTGAACATGGACGTTGACTGGTCGGTCCATACTTCCCGTCTGCCTCTCTCTTTCCCTAGTAGGGTGTGTCTCTGGGGAAGTGGAGCTCCAGGACACATTGGTGGGGTCTTCAATCCAGGGAAGCCTGGCCAGCATCCTGATGGCATCTGGAACCTGGGGGCTGAAAAGAGAGTTAACATACAAAGCCAAACAAATTGTTGAAGAATCATGGACCCAAAGAATGGAATAGTGGAGATAAAGTGTTGGGGGTTACTCACTGCAAACTCTACTGCTTTCAGGTATATATTTGCCCTGGTTTATGGATACGTATGGACATATGCTCTATCTCCTGGAACCTGGTCTATATCTAAGTTTTGGGACTTTGTTAGGAAGTAAACCACCTGGGATGGAGTTAGAGAATACTATGAAAGGAAAGGTCTCACCCGAGTGATGAAGCTGAAGGGTTGTCATTCCACACCTGAAGTCTCTGGACACAGTCTGAAGTGAAGCATGCTGGGCACTCATTGTGTTGATTAGGTTGCGATCAATGGATGCAATATTATTTGATAAGAATTGGGAGAACCATACAGGAAAGTGGGCCCTACCCTAGGGTCCCAGAACTGGGGGAAGTTTAGGCTTTATAGTGTAAATGTGAGGTTCCTGCTGTCTTAGGGTTCAAGAAGACAATGGATAGTTATTGTTAACATCACATTATTTGGTAATTGGGTTAGCTTTGAAAAGTCCCTTTGTTAGACATACAATCAATTTTCCCCCCTCTCATAAATAGTGATTTATATGACTACAATTTAATAGATGTGTACATAAACACCATTCCCACCACCAAAAGATTGTGTCCCATCCCACCCACCCACTCTCACCCCCACCCCAATCCCCCCCACCCCCGCCAGCCCAGGAAGCCACATGTCCATCCTCCCCCTCACCACATTGTGTTTACTTTGGTGCCCTACTTTCAATTTAGTGAGATCCTGCTTTTAGTTTCCCTTTCTGATCTTCTTTCTTAACTTCTGTTGATGAATGGGATCATCCCATACTCACCTTTTTTTTTTATTTACATCCCATACTCATCTTTATCTTTCTGACTTAGCTCACTTAACATAATTCCTTCTAGCTCTGACCAATATGGGTCAGAGAAGTTGAGTTGATTATTCTTAGTAGCTGTATAATATTCCATTGTGTAATTATACCACAGCTTTCTCAGCCACTCATATGTTGTTGGGCACCTGGGTTGCTTCCAGGTTTTAGCTATTATGAATTGTGCTGCTATGAACATAGGAGTACACACATCTTTTTGGTTGGGTGTTATGGAGTCCTTGGGGTATAACCCCAGGAGAGAAATTACTGGATCATACGGAAGGTCCATGTCTAGCCTTGTGAGAGTTCTCCAGACTGCTCTCCAGAGAGGCTGTACCAATTTACATTCCCACCAGCAATGTAAAAGGGTTCCACTGTCCCCACAACCTCTCCAGCATTTGTTGCTGCTGTCCTTTTTGATGTATGCTATTCTTACAGGAGTGAGGTGGTATCTCAGTGTTGTCTTTATTTGCATTTCTCTGACAATCAGCGGCCTGGAGCAGTTTATCATATGTTTGTTAGCCTTTTTGATCTCCTCTGAGGTGAATGTTTTGTTTGTATCCTCTGCCCATTTTTGGATGGGGTCATTTGCTTTTTTGGTGCTAAGTTTGCTGAGCTCTTTGTATATTTTGGTGATTAGTCTCTTGTCTGATGCATGGCATGTGAAGATCTTCTCCCATTCTGTGAGGGGTCTCTTTGTGTGATAGTTTCTTTGGCTGTGCAGAAGCTTTTCAATTTAATATAGTCCCATTTGTTTGTTTCTGTTTTAGTCTTCCTTGCAATTGGGTTTGTTTCATCAAAGATGTCCTTGAGGTTTAGGTGGAAAAGTGTTTTACCAATGTTTTCCTCTAAGTATTTGATTTGTTTCTGGTCTAACATCCAGGTCTTTAATCCATTTGGAGTTGATTTTTGTTTCTGGTGAGATATAGTGGTTCAATTTCATTCTTCTGCATGTTACAACCCAGTTTTCCCAGCACCATTTATTGAAGAGAGCCTCCTTTTTCCATTTAATCCTTTGGGCCCCCTTATCAAAGATTAGATGACCATTGGTGTGGGGATTTATTTCTGGGCTTTCAATTCTGTTCCACTGGTCTATGTGCCTATTTTTGTTCCAGTACCATGCTGTTTTGATGATGATGGCTTTATAATATAGTTTAAGGTCTGGGAGTGTGATGCCTCCATTTCTGTTTCTTTTCCTCAAGATGGTTTTGGCAATTCTAGGTGTTATCATGTTCCAGATAAATGATTGTAGTGTTTGCTCTATTCTCTTAAAGAAGCTTGGTGGAACTTTGATGGGTATTGCATTAAATTTGTATATGGCTCTGGGGAGAATATTCATTTTGATGATATTTATTCTTCTGATCCATGATCATGGGATGTCTTACCATTTCTTGGTATCAGTTTCTATTTCCTTGAATAGTGACTGTAGTTTTTAATATACAAGTCTTTCACTTCTTTGGTCAGCTTTATTCCTAGGTATCTTATTGATTTTGCTGCAACAGTGAAAGGGAGTGATTTTTTGATGTCTTCTTCTTCAGATTTAGTGTTTGCATAAAGAAATGCCACTGATTTTTGTACATTGATTTTGTAGCCTGACACCTTGCTATATTGCCTGATAACTTCCAGTAGTTTTCTGCTGGATTCTTTAGGTTTTTCTATGTATACTATCATATCATCTGCAAATAGTGAGAGCTTTACTTCGTCCTTTCCAATCTGTATTCTTTTGATTTCTTTCTCTTGCCTGATTGCTATGGCAAGAACTTCCAATACTATGTTGAAAAGTAATGGTGACAGTAATGGCCCTGTCTAGTCCCCGATCTGAGGAGGAATGCTTTCAGCTTCTGTCTATTGAGTATGATGTTGGCTGTAGGTTTGCTATATATGGATTCCACTATCTTGAGGAATTTCCCATCTATTCCCATTTTTTTTGTAGGGTTTTGAGCATGAATGGGTGTTGGATTTTGTCAAAGGCTTTCTCTGCATCTATTGAGATAGTCATGTGGTTTTTGGCTTTGCTTTTATTGATGTGGTGAATGACTTGATTGACTTATGTATGTTGTACCAACCTTGCATTCCTGGGATGAATCCCACTTGGTCGTGATGAACAATCTTTTCGATGTGCTGCTGTATCCAGTTGGTCAAGATCTTGTTTAATATTTTGGCATCTATGTTCATCAGAATTATTGGTCTGTAGTTTTCTTTTTTTGTTGTGTCCCTCTCTGCTTTTGGTATCTGGGTGATATTGGCTTTATAGATGGTGGAAGGGAGTGTTCCTGTTTCTTCGATCTTATGGAAAAGTTTTGAAAGTATGGGTACTGACTGTTTCTTGAAGGCTTTGTAGAATTCGTTTGTGAAGCCATCTGGCCCAGGACTTTTGTTGTTGGGGAGATTCTTTATAATGGTTTTGATTTTTTTTGTCTGTGATTGGTGCATTTAGGTTTTGTAGTTCTGTTTGGTTCAATTTTGGAAGGGCATATGTTTCTAGGAATTGTTCCATTTCTTCCAGATTCTCTGGTTTGGTGCCGTATAGTTCTTCATAGAAGTTTCGTGTGATTTTCTGGATTTCTGTGGTGTCAGTTGTGATATTTCCTCTATCGTTTACAATTCTATTAATGTGAATCTTCTCCCTTTTTTGTTTGGTGAGTCTGGCCAGGGGTTTGTCAATTTTGTTTATTCTTTGAAAGAAACAACATTTGGCTTCATTGATCTTCTGTATGGTTCTCTTCTTTTCGATGTTATTTATTTCTGCTCTAATTTTAGTGATTTCTGTCCTTCTGGTTGCTTTACGGTTCCTTTGTTCCTCTTCCTCTAAGTCCTTGAGGTGTGCAGTAAGGTCGTTTATTTGAGCTTTTTCTTGCTGTTTAATATGTGATTGTATAGCTATGAATTTCCCTCTCAATACTGCTTTAGCTGTGTCCCAAATATTTTGATAGGTTGTGTCTTCATTTTCATTAGTTTCCAGGAACATTTGAATTTCTTGCTTGAGTGACTCTCTGATTCAGTAGTTCTTAACCAGTATGTTGTTTAGTTTCCAAATTCTGTGTCTTTTAATAATTTTCTCTTTGTTGTTAAATGTTAGTTTTACTCCACTGTGGTCTGAGAAGATACTAGGGATGATTTCAATGTTCTTGAATTTATTGATGCTCTCTTTGTGGCCTAACATGTGGTCTGTCCTTGAGTATGTGTTGTGTGGATTTGAGAAAAATGTGTATTACAGTTTTTTTGGGGTAAATAACTCTGAAAATGTCCAGGAGTTCTAGTCTGACCATCTCTTGTTTAATTCTTGTTTAATTCTCTTGTTTCTTTGTTGGTTTTCTGCTTTGCTGATCTATCTAAGTGTGACAGTGGGGTGTTAAAATCTCCCACTATTATTGTATTACTATTGATGTATTTTTGAAGTTCTTTCAGTAGGGGCTGGGTGTATTTAGATGGTCCCTCATTGGGTCCATACATGTTAATAATTGTTAAGTCTTCTTGGCTGATTTTTATTTTCTTTTTTATGGAGGAAGTAAAGTAAAACATTAGTGTCAATTTATTATAACTTTGAGCCAGCAGCCAAGAAATTGCTAAATATACTTCACATTTATTGTTAATGTTGGACCCAAATTGGGGGATATAATAACTGTATAGGGGAATAGCAAAATTCAAGCATTCTAGGAAAATCTAGAAGGAGATGAAGCAACAGATAAAATATGTGCCATAAAATAAGGGTTGATGAAGATTCAATCACCTCCATGGATGTGGAGCCATATATATCATAAAGAAGCAAGCTTTTTAAAATGTCTATATCTTTTAAAATTTTTTTTATTTATTCCCTTTTGTTGCCCTTGTTGTTTTTTATTATTGTAGCTATTATTGTTGTTGTTACTGATGTCATTGTAGTTTGATAGGACAGAGAGAAATGGAGAGAGGAGGGGAAGACATCGAGGGGGAGAGAAAGACAGACACCTGCAGAGCTGCTTCATCGCCTGTGAAGTTATTTCCCTGCAGATGGGGAGCCAGAGGCTTGCACCAGCTTCCTTACGCTAGTCCTTGTGCTTTGCACCATGTGCACTTAACCCGCTGTGCTACCGCCCAATTCCCTAGAAGTCTATTTCTTTAAGCATTCTATAGGATGTATTCATTTATTTTTAAGTATTATTTACTAATGAGAGAGATGGGGGGAGAGATAAATAGAGCATGACTCTTGTGTATGTTTTGCCAGAGATCAAACTTAGGACTTCATGCTTGATTTCTAATACTTTATTCACTGTACCACCTCTCAGACTATAGCATATAGTTTTTATTAATTATCTATTAAAATCAAGCACTTTCTTATTATTGACGGGATGTGATTCCTAATTAATCTTTGCTAATTAAAATTAATCTTTCTCTTCTCTCTCTCTCTCTTTTCAGTAGAGACAGAGAGATGCAAAAAGGCAGAGAGTAAACGAGGTTGCAGCATCAAAGTCTCCTTCACTGTGATGTTGCACATTATCCAAGTGAGCTGTTTCGCCAGTTCAAAAGCATGTTCTTTATTGCAGTATATGCTCAAGTCATCAAATTTTCTACTTTTTATCTTTTAATGTGAAACTTCTTATGTATTCATGTCTGGACTTTTTACTTATTTGGACAATATGAAGATTGATTTCCATATATCTTGTTGTTCTGTACCTCTGTTATAAGAATCTCAGGCAGAGAGACTGGACACACCAAGGTTTTAATGCATGAAGCAGTGTTTTCTACAGTTATTGACTTTCCCATAGTAATTCATGACAGCAAGCTTAATAGGTTATTATTATTTTTCTTTCTTTTTTCTTTTTCCTTTTTTATTTAAAATTTTTTTATTTATAAAAAGGAAACATTGACAAAACCATAGGATAAGAGGGGTAAAACTCCACACAATTCCCACGACCAGAACTCCGTATACCAACCCTTCTGATAGCTTTCCTACTCTTTAATGCTCTGGGAATATGGACCCAAGATCATTGTGGGATGCAGAAGGTTGAAGGTCTGGCTTCTGTAATTGCTTCCCCGCTGAACATGGGCGTTGACAGGTGATCCATACTCCCATCCTGTCTCTCTCTTTCCCTAGCGGGGAAGGGTCTGGGGAAGCGGAGCTCCAGGACACATTGGTGGGGTTGTCTGTCCAGGGAAGTCTGGTTGCATCCTGCTAGCATCTGGAACCTGGTGGCTGAAAAGAGAGTTAATATACAAAGCCAAAGAAACTGTTGGACAATTAAAGGCTGGAATAGTGCAGGTGAGGCGTTGGGGGAGGGCCTCCATTTTGTAGATAGCTAGTAGGCATATTTTAGTTATATTTCGAAGGGTCTGTAGCTACACTAGTGTTTTTTTCTCTTTTTTCCTATATGAAGGGAGCACACATGTTTTTTTTATCAGCAGACTGTTGGGCAGAAGTAGCACCATTGTGCTCAGGGCCCAGTCTTTTGTGAACATGAGTTTAGCTAGGTCTGCCAGCACAATAAATATTGATTCCTGCATTAAAACCTTGGTAGCAGATTCTGAGGCTTCTGAGCAAGGCCACTTTTATTATAACAGTAGAAAGCCCTTTGTATTCTAAGTGGAGAAAAAAGATCATCCCTAACAGTATTTTTCTAATTCAGATTGGGAAGTTAACCCATAATTTCTCTCTTGAGAAGTTAACCCTTGCTTGCCTCACTCCTTGAACTTTTCAGTTTTTCTTTTGTTCTTTTAAAAAAATCTTTACCTATTGGGTGGAGACAGCCAGAAATTGAGAGGAAGAGGGAGACATAGAGGGATAAAGACAAAGAGACAACTGAAGCTCTGCTTCACCACTGGAAAAGCTTTTCCCCTGCAGGTGGGGACCAGGAGCTCGGACCCAGGTCCTCGCACATTGTAACATGTGCACTCAACCAGGTGAGAGATTACCTGGTCCCTGCTCTTTTCTTTGTGCAATTGTAGTGATACAAAGTATTTCCATATATAGCTCTTGGATAAGCAGAAAGTAAGCCTGAATGGACAATCACATTAGATTTCTAAGTTGTTTCTCCAGTACTAAATGTTTTAGTCATTTCCGACTGGTTAACTTTACTGAGAGATGAAGAGTGTGGACTGCACCTGCCAGCTAGGCTTGAATGTCTGCCTGCTTTCTTCCTTTCTGTCCTTGAGTAGTTGATTAATACCTATGCCTCAGTTTTCCTGGCTCTAATATGTTTATGATAGTGGGGATCATGAAATTGTGATGAATATTAAGAAGTTCTATGTCAGACTCTGAAAAGTTTGGCACATGTTCAAGCCCCCCATTCTCACCTGCAGGAGGAAAGCTTCACAAGTGGTGAAACAGTGCTGCAGGTTTCTCTCTTTCTCTCTTTCCCTCTCCCTCTTAATTTCTCTGTCCTATTAATTTAAATAAAGTAAAAAAAACTTTTAAAAAGTTAAAAGTTATTTATTTATTTATTTAAGAAAGGAGACATTAAGAAAACCATAGAATAAGAGGGGTACAATTCCGCACAATTCCCATAACCTGATCTCCACATCCCACCCCCCTCCCCTGATAGCCTTCCCATTCTCTATCTCTCTGGGAGTATGGATCCAGGGTCGTTGTGGGTTGCAGAGGGTGGAAGGTCTGGCTTCTGTAATCGCTTCCCCGCTGAACATGGGCGTTGACTGGTCGATCCATACTCTCAGTCTGTCTCTCTCTTTCCCTAGTAGGCTGGGGCTCTGAGGAAGTGGTGCTCCAGTACACATTGATGGGGTCGTCTGTCCAGGGAAGTCTGGTCAGCATCCGGAACCTGGTGGCTGAAAAGAGAGTTAGCATACAAAGCCAAACAAATTGTTGAACAATCATGGACCTAAAGACTGGAATAGTGCAGATGAAGTGTTGGGGGTATTCCCTGCATGCTCTTAGGTACTTCTGCTGTCAGGTATATATTTTTCCCCTAGTTTATGGGCACAGGTGAACCTATGCTCTATCTCAGGGGACCTGGACTATATCTAGGTTTGGGGCCTTTACTGGGGAGTGGAACACCTGGAATGGAATTAGAGAATACTATGAAAGGAAAGGTCTCACCCGAGTGATGAAGCTGAAGGGTTGTCATTCCACACCTGGAGTCTCTGGACACAGTCTGAAGTGAAGCATGCTGGGGTGGCACTCGTTGTGTTGATTAGGTTGCGATCCGTGGGCGCAATATTATTTGATTTGAATTGAGAGCAGCATGCAGAAAAGTGGGCCCCACCCTAAGGTTCCAGGACTGGGGGAAATAGAGGCTCTATAGTGGAAATGTGAGTTTCCTGTTGTCTTAGGGTTCAAGAAGACAAAGGATAGTTATTGTTATCATCACATTATTTGGTAATAGGGTTAACTTTGGAAAGTCCCTTTGATAGGGTTTTGGGTATAGTAACCAGCATCTTGTATATAGCTGCGTTGTCAGTTTCTTCTGTTCTCCCTGGTCTAGGCTTTTGGGAGAGAACATATCAAAGACAGCCTATGTATTAAAAAGACTCAGTCTGTGTTTTAAGAAGTTCTAGACATATCATCAGTTTTTCACCTCTCATATTAATTAAGTAGTGGTTTATATAATGTTTACACTTTAATAGGATAGCAGCACAATTCATAATATCTAAGGAGCCCAGGTGCCCAACAACAGATGAGTGGCTGATAAAGCTGTGGTACATATACACAATGGAATACTCTGCAGCTATTAAGAACAATGAGCCCACCTTATCTGACCCATCTTGGACAGAGCTAGAAGGAATTATGTTAAGTGAGCTAAGTCAGAAAGATAAAGATGAGTATGGGATGTCCCCACTCATCAACAGAAGTTGAAAAAGAAGAACAGAAAGGGAAATTAAAAGCAGGATCTGATTAAATCGAGAGCAGGGCACCAATGTAAAAACACTGTGGTGAAGGGGAGGGTGGCCATTGGGCTACCCGTCATGGTGGAGTGTGGGGGACGCGGGGGTCGGTGGTGGGGATGGGACACAGTCTTTTGGTGGTGGGAGTGGTGTTTATGTACAATCCTATTAAAGTTAAAAGTTTTTATAAAATTTATATGGCATATTTTCTATAGTAATTTATCTGTGTCAAACCTTTATTGATGCTCCATTTTTAATAGACCTAATCCAAATTTCCAATTGTGTTAGTTAATAATTTAATTATAACACTTCTTTCTTATATTTGTTTTTCTAGGTATGTCCTATTCTTCAACTTCTGTTTTGTGGGATTAAAGTAACTGGATTGCATAGCATTTTTCTCACCTTTATAGTTTCAGAATTATAGTACTGGCATGTTGCATACACTTAAGAAACATTTTGAGAGTGTGCACACCAATGATATGTGCTCTTAACTCCTTGCATTTGCTGTATTTTTATTCAGCAGTGATTGTCTTTTTTTTTTTCTTCCTGTTTGTGAAAACATCCCTTCCCTTTTTGTATTTCTTATGAAACTTGAAAAAAAATCCCAAGTGAAATTCTATACAGTATTTTGGGAATGGTGCATTTTCTTTTCCAGCAGAATTATTGTTGAGGCTTGATACCTGCATCAAGAATTCACTGCTTCCAGTGACCATTTTTTCCTTTTCTCCACTCTCCCACTCTCTCCCTTTTCTCTTTTTTGGATAGAGACTTAAGTGGAAAGAGGGAAGTAGAGAGGGAAAGAAGGAGGAGAAGGAGAGGGAAGATGAAGAAAGAGGGAGAGAGAGAGGGAAGGAAGGAGAAGGGTGAGAGAGACCTATAGCACTGCTATAAGGCTCGTGAAGCTGCTTTACTGAAGGTGGGGTGTCCAAGGTATATATACTCTGCTGGGTGCACCATCATTTGGCTCCATTGAGAATCATTTGTCATGGCCTTAATTATAGCTATGCATATACTTGATCTTCCTGTTACTTTAGAGTAGGCTGTACCATGTAAGCTATTGAAATCACACTCATACAATGATTTTGTGATTATCTGTGTCTCCTATAATAGTTGTTCTGTGACAGTTTTTCTGTGCTTGCTTTCCCTAAAAGGGAACTACTATCTCCTGTCTGTTTTCTCACTATTGTTTGTGACTTTGTGTATAATTTTTATCAGGGATTCCTTAATTATTGAAAGGCAGTTATTGTTTACATCTTTGCCACTTAAAACTTTGAGGAATAGAGATTGAGGTGCTTACATTTATATTCTTTTGTTCCCATTTCTAGATCTAGAAAAATTAGTATTACTAACGCATGTGAAAATGTTTTTTAGCTAGGAACTGATCATACAAATATACTATGAAATAATTCATAGATTTATACAAAGTTTCATTTGATAGTACTGGTAAAAAAAAAAAAAACTTCTGGGAGTCGGGTGGTAGGGCAGCAGGTTAAGCGCACGTGGTGCAAAGCGCAGGGATCGGTGTAAGGATCCCGGTTCGAGCCCCTGGCTCCCCACCTGCAGGGGAGTCGCTTCACAAGTGGTGAAACAGGTCTGCAGGTGTCTATCTTTCTCTCCTTATCTCTGTATTCTCCTCCTCTTTCTATTTCTCTCTGTCCTATCCAACAACAATGACAACATCAATAATAATAATGACTACAACAAGAAGACAACAAGGACAACAAAAGGAAATAAATATTTTAAAAACCTTCTGTAGATGATGGAATAGTACTCAGAGATACTCAGAGAGTTTGTAAAAAATTGGATTATTCTTTCAATAATTTTTGAAAATATGCTCTATTAAGCTGTGATCTCTTTGGGAGTAGGATTATATTTCCACCTTTCTTTGTATATTTTCGTAGTTGTAATTAAACACACATACATATATATATATGCTTACTTGTATAGAATTATATTGATCTTTACATGTATTTGGTAATGACTATGCTAGTATTTTATATTAAGAAGTTATTCTGAGATTTATAGTACTATGATATGATGTTATAAGTGGGGACTTCAAACATGTATGCTTATGAAACATTTACAATTTTTTTCCTGGACATATATATTGTGTGCCATGCAACCATTTAAAAGAGTACTGGTGCTTCTTATTCTCCTGTCACTCTACAGAGAAATACACAATACACATGTGATCAAGTGCACAAATATTTTATCTTTTTTTAAGTTTTCTAGTACAGTGAAGCTAAAGAAGAAGTGATGAGAACCCACAGTCCTATATTCTTGCATTGTTTTCTCTATTTTTTCATGACTAAAATGATGAGAGAAGATGATCTTAAGATATCAGTATTCAGTTTTCCAGAATCTGCATAAAACACAAGTAAAACAAAGCATCACAACTCATTACTTAAAAATTTACAAATACTAGTTTATTCAGTTATATTTAAGATAGCTGAATGCTATTTTAAAATGTATATGCTATTATAAAATGTATATTTATGATGTGTATTAGAAGCTAGAACTTTGGAGTTAAACTAGATACATTTAAGACTAGTCTCTTATTTACTTTCTGTGACTTTAGGAAGTTACCTACGTTCTTATAGTCCATTTCTCCATCTTAAGTAAACAGATGATGAGATCTTCTCTACATAGTTCCTATGACTATTAAGTAAGATTCTATATACAGCATTGAAACTAACCTTAATATCCTATAATCGTCACCTATCACTGTGATTCTATATTGTATAACTGGAATAACTTTAATTTGCATTCATAATTGGAAACAGGAACAATATGTATATTTCCATTTATCAATTTCCTTCACTTCTTTATCCCTCTTCTGCCTTCCTTTCTCCCTTCCTCTCTTTCTTTCTCTCTCCTTTTAGGCTACTGCTCACTTCTGACTTTTGCCAATCCTAGGGACTGAACTGGGGACCTCAGAATTATATCACAGGAAAGTCTTTTGCACAGACACTATGTTACCTCCCCAGTCATAAATATTCTTTCTTAAGTGCCCTATTACTTTGTGGTGTGAATGTTTCAGTCATTTATAGAAAATTTTTTTCTTTGAGTTGTTTTCCTCAAAGCTAATTGTAATATTTATTAAAAATTTTCCCCTTACTTAAGTTAATAGGCCCTGAATGAGAATGGAGAGATTCCTGTTATGTTAGATTTTGTGGGACATAACACTTTTTTCCATTTCTCTCTCTCTCTCTCTCAACTGGAACACTGTTCAGCTCCTATTTATGTTGGTGCTAGAGACTGAGCCTGGACCACTGAAACCTCAGGCACTAAAACTTTTTGCATAGCAATTATTCTTTCACCCCAGCCTGATTTAACACACTTTTCAGTGTAAACTGACCTTTACTTGCTAAAGTCCTAGTTAACAATGACAATTTCAGCTAAATGAAACTTAGTTCAGTTTTGAGATTAAAGAAAACCTAAATATACACATATTGGGTGTATTTTTTTTGTAGCTATTTTTCAGCATTGGCTTTTATAGATATTCTCTACCTACTCAAGGAGAGCAACTTTAATTCTTATGAAAAAGAGGATTAAATATTTGTAACCAATATAGGAGATCTTCTGGTTTGTTTTTTGGTCTTTCTCTTTGATGTGGTAAAATAAAAAAGTAAAATAAATGTATGACTTTACTCAGAGACACCTTAAAGTTATAGGATATTTTGGAAAATATGACTTACCTTGCTCTTCTGTGGTTTGGAAGATTTGCAGTCTTCAGTAAAATTTACTGAAGCTGCTGTTGCTGACTAGAAACTGTAGTGCCAGGTGTTTGGTCACTGCTGGTGCCAGACACAGGGGCAGGAGTAGTTCCAACTGCAAGGGCAGCAGTAGTGCCAACCTCAGGGGCAATGGTACTGCCAGCCTCGGGGGCAATGGTAGTGCCAGCCTCAGGGGCAGCAGGGTCTGGTTGGAGGGTGCTAGATGTAGTGCCATCAGTTCTGCCAGTGGTGGAAGTGGTAGTAGCAGCAGCAGCAGCAGCAGCAGGGGTTGTGGCTGTTTTAATTTCATCTGCAGGAGCACTAGAAGTGACCTGTGGGACTTGATAATTTGTGTTTTTCCCAGGCTCGGAGGCTTTGCTTTGTGAGTGGAAACAGTAGGACTGTGAGAATCTGTGACCTTTGCAGTGTTTTCGAGTACCACATCCATGGGGACCACGTGGATTTCCAAGGCCTTGTTCAGATTTTTCAGTTTTTTTCCTTAGTTTCAAATGCTGTTCAACACTTTCACTAGACTTAAGAGAGAGAATGCAAAAAAACTTTATTTGTATACATAAGAGCTATAAGCCACTCTGAATTCAAGCTTTGGGTGTAAATTATTATGTAAATATGTTTAAATATTCTAGTTTCATTCCATAAGTAATTTCATGGCTATGCTCACCAAGTAGAAAGTTTTGAATTTTAATCTTCTTGAAAAAAAAGTCAACTGTAGCTTTGTTGTACTCAAAGCTTAATAATTATATTTTAGATTTTCCTAAACTATGCACATCGTAGACACTTGTAATGGATAAGATTAAAAGTAAAACACACTTTTTTTCCTTGTCACCAGAGTTATTAGTGGGTTTTCCTGCCTGCATGACTCCACTGTTTCTGGCAACTACTTCTTTTTCTCTTTCTTACTCCTTCTTTCGCTCCCACCCCCTTCCTTCCTTCCTAGTTTCCTTCCTTTCTTTTTGTCTTTCTTTCTAATTGAGAGTGATAAATAGAGAGGAAGAGTAGAAAAAGAGAAGGGAAGACATCGTACACTGCTCATCCACTGGTGAAGCTTCTCCCACTATAGGTGGGGACTACGGTCTCGAGCCTGAGTCTTTGAGTATGTTAATGCATGAGTTCAACCAGGTAAGCCATCACTCAGCCCTGTGAAATGTATTTTTTATCACTGGATTTGCTGGAGTTTTTAATAAGATATGATGGTGAATTTTGGACTATCTAAATATTTGGTGAAATTTCCAAAATTGCTATGTGTATGTGTGTGATTTCTTCATCTTATTTTGGTGTTTCATAAAGAACCTTTTGTGACACACACTGTTTCAACTTCTATCTTGGAAAAGAGCATAATTCATTTTATTGCTCTGAGTAAAGACACTTAAAGGAGATTATAGAAACTTTACATTGTTCTCTCTCTTTTTAATAGACTTCAGTATGATTATTATTTTTATTATTGGACCGGAGCATTGCTCAGTTCTGATGTTTTTAAATCTTTAATTATTTATTGGGCAGAGACAGCTAGATCAAGAGAGAAGGGAGAGACAGAGAGGGAGAGAGAAAGAGACACACCTGCAGCCCTGCTTTACCACTCGCAAAGCTTCCCCCCCTGCAGGTGGGGACCAGGGGCTCGACTCTGGGCCTTGTGCATTGTAACTTGTGTGCTTAATCAGGAGTGCCACTGCCCAGTCCCATGTCCTGACTTTTCATAGTGCTGATTGACTGTGGGATCTCTGGTGCCTTGGAAATGAAAGTACATTGTGCTAGCCACTCTGCAATTCCTTTGGTCTTTTCCCCCGTAGATTCCAAATACAATAAGAGATATAATACGTCTCATTATTCCATGTGATGACTCATTGCACAGAACAAAAACTAGAAGTGCTGGGGGGGGCAATTAAGTGCCCCTCATTAAGCACACATAGTACTAAGCACAAAGACCTGCTCAAGGATCTGGGTTCCAGCTCCTGGTTCCCTACCTGCAACCAGGATGCTTCACAAGTGGCGAAGCAGGTCTGCAGGTATCTAACTTTATCTCTTCCTTTCTATCTCCCCCTCCTCTCTCAATTAATCTCAGTCTATCCAATAAAATGGAAAAAAAATGGCAGCCAGAAGCCTTGAATTCATAGAGTACCCATTTATTGGGGAAACTGACGATCCTTCCTAGCCGACTGAATCCACATGGATCCCAGTCACTTTCAAAGCCAGCAACAAGCAGACATCAGGCTCAACCTGATGCTGTTGACTGGCTACGGAAGAAGGGCAAACGCTAGAAGAAGTGCCACCACAGAGCCCCAGCAATAACCCAAGAGACAAACAAACAAACAAACAAACAAAAAAAACCCCAAAACTAGAAATGCTGTAGATCAGTCTTTGCATATCTGTCACATGAAACATTATTTAAACAATGCCATGGTCATTTTCTCATTTAACTGACTTTACAGGAACTTTTAACATGATAACTCCTTATGCTTTCTATTTAGGTCATTGTCCTTCATTGTGTTTTTACCACAGAAGCTAACCCTTAGAATTTTCAGCATGGCACCTTCCCCTCATATTCATAAAACATTAGTACTTAAGTTAATAAATTCTAGAAATAGGTACATGGCTTTAAGATGAAGGAGAAATAAATTGCTCATATTGTCTTAAACTTTCAAGGTAGGTTCAGATTTTTGCTAAACATCAGAACAATTTGAGTTGCTAAATCTAGACCATGCCTCTTAACAATGTTAGAATCAGGATAACATTTTTGGGTGTTATTTAGGATGAGTAAATTCCATTTGAAATGGAAGAAAGACAGCAAGGTGTTTTAACAGGATGAAGGGACAAATATTTTCAGGCGACAGAATATACTGTGTATTCCATGTCCTTTCTGGCATGAAATGGGAATTGTGGAAATTAGAAATGGCATAGTGGAAATAGGTTTATAAATTTGAAATTTTTTTGAGGTGACATTCTTAACCTTTCCACAGGAAACCACTGATTTGGAGAAAAGATACTAGTTTTTCCTTTTTTGTGGGATCATAAGGAAAAATTCCACATTAAAACTATTAATATGAAACGGGGGGCAGGAGAATAGTATAATGGTTGTGGAAAGAGAATCTCTATGCCTAAGGCTCCCAAAAGTCCCAGGTTCAGTCCACTGAAGCACCATATGCCAGAACTGAGCACTGTGCTGTTAAAAACAAAACAAAACAAAACAAAACATGAACAACAACAAAACCAAAAAAAAATCCCCAAACCATTAATATAGACAAAGAGAAATAGATCATCTTTGAACAAACACTTATGGTAGGTCCAGTCCTAGAATTTGGTAAAATGTACTTTTCAGATGCTAAACTGTCCTACTGCTATTGCCTATTAAAAGGAGTTTTTTTTAAGTTAGGGGCAGAGTGGTAGCAATACCGGAGTGAAAGAGATTATAACACCAAATTCTCCTTCACTGTGGTGGGGACTAAGTCTTACCCTGTGTTGCATACATGGCAAAGCAGCACACTATCTTAGTGAGCTATTTTACCAGCTTGAGGGAAGCTAGGGGGTAGATAATTGGTGGCAAGGTTTTGGTCTTCACAGAACTATTCCCATTTATCTTATAAACATTGGTAATAGGGTGACGCTGGTTGTTTCTCAGTGTTCCCTTATGTTGTAAATAAAATATGTGTTCTTTAGCAATTCTTCAGACATAACTGACTTACAATTTTAAATGCAAATAATAACCAGAAAATTGAATAAAACTTACCTCTTTGTGGCTTCTTCGCTTATGTGCATCAGTTGACTAAAATAAGATAAAGAATACATTAAAAATTAGACTTAGAGCATATATGACATCTTAAGATTACTGAATGCAAATTATTTATGGGGTTAATATGTGCTAGAGTAAATAGAATAGAATACACTTTTAGAAGAGTTGGTGTCATATTTAAGCTTGAGGGGTCTTGGTGAGCAGTTTTTGAGCTAAGGATGATCAGTTTCTGGGGAGAGGTCTTCAAACAGAAGGATTCTTCTCCTCCTCATTCTTAATGGTGTGTTGCCAACCAGTTTGCTTCCCAGGTAGAGCAAGATTTGACTCGTCATTATTTACCATTTACCGTTCACTCAGCTGTCAATTCAGCAGACCACTATAGAACTGATATCTTTATGGCGTCAGGACAAACCAGATTGTCTTTCATGGGAGGAAAAAAAAATAAACAGGCAATTCCTGGTAGAGTCCACATATTACCAGGTTCATGCCCCAGGTTCCCACCTGTAAAGAGAAGCTTCATAAGTTTTGAAGTAGTGTTGCAGGTGTCCTGTCTCTTTCTCTCCCTCTCTTTGGCTCATTCTCAATTTCAGAGACAGAGAGAGAGAGAGAGAGAAAGAAGAAAAAAATAATGACCACCAGGTACAATGGATTCACCATGGCAAGTACTGAATCCCAGCAATAACACTGGTGACAAACAGAAATAAAGAAGAAATTAAATACTCAAATCTAAAAAGCCTTAGATAATACCAAACACCTGCCCTTGTCTGGATCTTATTTATCATGCCAATAATTTTAAAATTTATTTGATTCATGTGAATCCTTTCTATGGTTACAAATTTATTTATTTTTTATTTTTATTTATTTATTTACTTAAGAAAGTATTAATTAACAAAACCATAGGGTAGGAGGGGTACAATTCCACACAATTTCCACCACCCATTCTCCATATCCCACCCCCTCCCCTGATAGCTTTCCCATTCTCTATCCCTCTGGGAGCATGGACCCAGGGTCATTGTGGGTTGCAGAAGGTAGAAGGTCTGGCTTCAGTAATTGCTTCCCCGCTGAACATGGGCGTTGACTGGTCGATCCATACTCCCAGTCTGCCTCTCTCTTTCCCTAGTAGGGTGGGTCTCTGGGGAAGTGGAGCTCCAGGACATAGTGGTGGGGTCTTCAGTCCAGGGAAGCCTGGCCGGCATCCTGATGACATCTGGAACCTGGTGACTGAAAATAGAGTTAACATACGAAGCCAAACAAGTTGTTGAGCAATCATGGACCCAAAGCTTAGAATAGTGGAGAGGAAGTGTTAGGGGGATACTCACTGCAAACTCTAGTGTACTTCTGCTTTCAGGTATATATTTTGCAGTAGTTTACGTATACGTGTGAACATATGCTCTCTCTCACAGAAACAAATTTATTTTATAGTATAATTTAAGTCTTTTTTGTAAAATACGTTTTTCTTTTCGAAGTGCTTGCCAAAGAATAAATTCCACCCAATATTACCACAGAGGTAGAATAACAATATGTGATGAAAAATTATGTGTGTTCTCACTATTTGCAGATGATATGATAGTATACATAGAAAAACCTAAAGAATCCAGTAGAAAACTACTGGAAGTTATTAGGCAATATAACAAGGTGTCAGGCTACAAAATCAATGTACAAAAATCAGTGGCATTTCTTTATGCAAACACTAAATCTGAAGAAGAAGACATCCAGAAAGCACTCCCATTTACTGTTTCAGCAAAATCAATAAAATATCTAGGAATAAAGTTGACCAAAGAGTGAAAGACTTGTATACTGAAAACTATGAGTCACTATTCAAGGAAATAGAAAATGACACCAAGAAATGGAAAGATATCCCATGCTCATGTATTGGAAGAATAAATATCATCAAAAAGAATATTCTCCCTAGAGCCATATACAAATTTAATGCAATACCCATCAAAGTTCCACCAAGCTTCTTTAAGAGAATAGAGCAAACACTACAATCATTTATCTGGAACATGATAACACCTAGAATTGCCAAAACCATCTTGAGGAAAAGAAACGTAAATGGAGGCATCACACTCCCAGATCTCAAACTATATTATAAAGCCATCATCATGAAAACAGCATGGTACTGGAACAAAAATAGGCACACAGACCAGTGGAACAGAATTGAAAACCCAGAAATAAATCCCCACACCTATGGACATCTAATCTTTGATAAGGGGGCCCAAAGTATTAAATGGAAGAAGGAGGCTCTCTTTAATAAATGGTGCTGGAAACTGGGTTGTAACATGCAGAAGAATGAAATTGAACCACTTTATCTCACCAGAAACAAAAATCAACTCCAAATGGATTAAAGACCTGGATGTTAGACCAGAAACAAATCAAATACATAGAGGAAAACATTGGTAAAACACCTTCCCACCTACACCTCAAGAACATCTTTGATGAAATAAATGCAATTGCAAGAAAGACTAAAGCAGACAAACCAATGGGACTACATCAAATTGAAAAGCTTCTGCACATCCAAAGAAACTATCACACAAACATAGAGACCCCTCACAGAATGGGAGAAGATTTTCACATGCCATACATCAGACAAGAAACTAATCACCAAAATATATAAAGAACTCAGCAAACTTAGCACCAAAAAAGCAAATGATCCCATCCAAAAATGGGGTCCAAACATTCACCTCTGAGGAGATCCAAAAGGCTAACATATGAAAAACTGCTCTAGGTCACTGATTGTTAGAGAAATGCAAATTAAGACAACATTGAGATACCACCTCACTCCTGTAAGAATGGCATACATCAAAAAGGATAGCAGCAACAAATGCTGGAGAGGCTGTGGGGACAGAGGAACCCTTTTGCATTGCTGGTGGGAATGTAAATCGGTCCAGCCTCTGTGGAGAGAAGTCTGGAAAACTACAGAAGGCTAGACATGGACCTTCCATATGATCCAGTAATTCCTCTCCTGGGGTTATACCCCAAGGACTCCATAACACCCAACCAAAAAGAGGTGTGTACTCCTATGTTCATAGCAGCACAATTCATAATAGCTAAAACCTGGAAGCAACCCAGGTGCCCAACAACAGATGAGTGGCTGAGAAAGCTGTGATATATATATATATATACAATGGAATACTATGCAGCTATCAAGAACAATGAACCCACCTTCTCTGACCCATCTTGGACAGAGCTAGACGGAATTCTGTTAAGTGAGCTAAGTCAGAAAGATAAAGATGAGTATGGGATGATCCCACTCATCAACAGAAGTTGAGTAAGAAGATCTGAAAGGGAAACTAAAAGCAGGATCTGACTAAATATGGAGCAGGGCACCAAAGTAAAAGCCCTGTGGTGAGGGGTAGACTTGCAGCTTCCTGAGGCGGTGGGGGGTGGGGTTGGGTGGGAGGGATGGGTCACAGTCTTTTGGTGGTGGGAATGGTGTAAAGTGTAGTCATATAAATCACTAGTTAATTAATATGAGATGGGGAAAATTAATTGTATGTCTCAAAATTTTTAAAACACAGACTGAGTCTTTTTAATATATAGGCTGCGTATTTGATATGCAGACTCTCTCAAAAGCCTAGACCGAGTAGATCAGAAGCAACCAATGGCACAGCTACATACAAGATACTGGGTACTATACAGCAAACTCTAACAAAAGGACTTTTCAAAGTTAACCCAATTACCAAATAATGTGATGATAACATTAACTATCCATTGTCTTTTTGAACCCTAAGACAGCAGGGACCTCACATCTCCACTATAGAGCCTCTACTTTCCCCAGTCCTGGAACCTTAGGATAGGGCCCACTTTCCCGTATGCCTCTCCCAATCCATATCAAATAATATTGCATCAGCCTATCGCAACCTAATCAAGGCAATGATTGCCACCTCAACATGCTTCAGCTCAGACTGTGTCTAGAGACTTCACGTGTGGAATGACAACCCTTCAGCTTCATTACTCAGGTGAGACCTTTCCTTTCATAGTATTCTCTAATTCCATCCCAGGTGGTTCACTTTCTAACAAAGTCCCAAAACCTAGATATACACCAGGTTCTGTGAGAGAGAGCATATGTTCACACTATCCATAAACTAGTGCAAAATATATACCTGAAAGCAGAAGTACACTAGAGTTTGCAGTGAGTACCCCCCTAACACTTCCTCTCCATTA
The DNA here is from genome assembly GCF_950295315.1 of Erinaceus europaeus. Taxonomy (NCBI): domain Eukaryota; kingdom Metazoa; phylum Chordata; class Mammalia; order Eulipotyphla; family Erinaceidae; genus Erinaceus; species Erinaceus europaeus. Next base: position 120,910,038 of record NC_080164.1, on the reverse strand, counting down.
TTCCAAGCTTTGGGTCCATGATTGCTCAACAATTTGTTTGGCTTTGTATGTTAACTCTCTTTTCAGCCACCAGGTGCTAGATGCCATCAGGATGCTGACCAGGCTTCCCTGGACTGAAGACCCTATCAATGTGTCCTGGAGCTCCACTTCCCCAGAGACCCACCCTATTAGGGAAAGAGAGAGGCAGACTGGGAGTATGGACCGACCAGTCAACATCCATGTTCAGTGGGGAAGCAGTTACAGAAGCCAGACCTTCTACCTTCTGCAACCCACAATTACCCTGGGTCCATGCTCCCCGAAGGATAGATAATGGGAAAACTATTGGGGGGGGGGATGGGATATGGAGATTGGGTGGTGGGAATTGTGTGGAATTGTACCCCTCCTACCCTATGGTTTTGTTAATTTATCCTTTCTTAAATAAAAAAAAGTTAAAAAAATAAAAAAACAAAAATTATGTGTACGGTGTCCTGCTCACTCATGTTGGGAATACTTGAGACTTTGGAAAAAAAGAAGAAAAATACTGATTGATTGCATCCCCAAAGTCAGCTAAAGATCACAGAGGAAGTTAAACTAAGGTTTTAGATGAAAATAAAGTTAAAGTTGAGTATAGTGTAAAACTATGTTGACATTAAGCAATGAACTGAACATATACTTTATAGTTAAAAACTAAATGACGACTAAACATATATGATATACATTCTATTTACCAAGAAGCAAGCAGTGAAAGTCAAGATGACAGCAGTTATAATCAGAGCCTTCATCTTGTCTTAGGATCTTCTAGAAGTAGGCAGCAAGAGATGATTTCTTGGTAGTAGAAAAAATAACAAATAGTCATGTTATTTTTGCTAAATCTTACCCCATCCCCCAAAATAAAGTTATGCATACTTTGCCATATCTATGGAATGTATTAAATTTATGTAAATGTAGTGCAAATCAATATGAGCAAAGATTAAAATAATTAACAATAGGTCTATACTCTGTGGTGGAGAGAAATGGTCTTTGGAGGTGAGTAAGGTATGCTAATACATATTTTGGGAAGATGTGATATTGCACCCCGGAGACAACTGTCTTATATGTGAATACTGTCCTAATAAAAACTAAAGCAATGAAAATGATTTAAAATCAGACCCATTGATATCTTGGATAATTTAGTAAGATAGATGACTCTAGCACTTTCATTATTGGAAATATAAAACTAAAATCATGTTTACAAAGAGCCATCTTAAAGCTGTTTGGTATTCCAGAGAATGAACTTTTTATATTATCACATTTCCTGAGATATTCACATTTTACCAATAAGAGTTAGGGTAACTTCAAGGGTTAATTGTTAAACTATTTTCATTGTTTAATTTTCCATTCCCTTTCAAGATCATTGTCTATTATTGTACCCCTTATCCTACAATCTTGTCAATAATTATAAATCAAGAACACAATGGGAAACAGAACTGGTGCTCATTCATAACTGAATATATTAATATGTATGCTAGCTAAAACTGGATATAATCAAAGTAAAAAAATATTGGCTTAAGTTTAAAATTTTAAAGATGGTACCGTAATAAGTGATCCTCTGTCAGCTTGTTTGACTTTACCAGCCTTGCTTGTGCTCCTGAAGCCTGAAAGCTCACAGAGTGAGTCTAGGTAATTCATTGCCTTATAAAGGATTTTTCCGCCTCCTTTATTTTTCTATTTTGCTCAGATTGTTAAACAAAATATTATTACTGTTATTTAGCATTTGCTTCTGGGCTAATCCCAACTGTTTCCTGAAACTAAAAGGAAAAAGAAAAGGGGGGGTGGGGAGGGTTGTGTGCTTTAATCTTCAAATGTTGACATTTGTCCTTTTCAATTTTCTCAGAAACTGTATGGCTAATTATCTCCACAATAGAAACAGTGAAAGTTGATTCTTTATAATTTGAAGATAATACTTTGAACAGACTTCTTTCCTTTACTTTAGATGTTTTCTGAAATAGTGTTACATCTTAGCAGCAAAGCAATGATTATTGAAACTTGACCACAAACTCTAGGTCTAATGAACATTTTCATAATTAAAAAAGCAGTGATGTTAGCAATATTTTCCTGCTTCTGTGGGTTAATGTGGACTCTGAGTAGAATGTATTTGAAGATGATAGCTTCTTTTGTGTTCACCTTAAGTTTCTAAAGTTAAAGTAATTTTTCCCTAAAACTTAAAAATCAGATCATAAAATTAGCTCTACTTAAACATTAGTAGTTGGAAGACAGAGGCAAAGATTACATTCCTTTCTGAACATAAAATGTAGAAAAAGATAACTAATGCAATACTTTGAACTCCTCAAGATATTTTTAACCACTAGACTAATGTTAAATTTTGAGTTAAACTTTAAAAAAAAAATCTTGATCGCTACAGTAGTTATCTTACTCAGAAGAAATGTTCCAGTTACTGAACAACAGAAAACGTGAGCTTTTTAGTAGTTTGACATTGCTTTGATGTTAAGTTTATACTCCATGGAAATATTGTTCATCACCAGAAATACAGGAGAAAAATTATATACTTACACATGGAAGAACAACTGGTAGGTGACCATATTTGTGATGCTTTTTCTTTCATGTTAGATGTTAATAATTTATCTTCTTGGCACTTAGTCATGCAGGGATGAATTCAAGATTAGCTGAGCTTCTCCATACTTTCTGGTCTAAAGGTGAATTTGAGGGCACTACACAGTATCTCCTTGGTTATAGGTTTTTATTTTTTATTATTTTATTTATTGCCACCATGGTTATCACTGGGGCTCAGTGCCAGCACTATAAATCTACCATTGCTGGTGGCCATTTTTTTTCTCCTTCCCCTATTTTTGTGTTTTTATCAGCACACAGATTTAGGTGATAAGATGCTTTTCAGGTCAGTCATACCTCACTTGGATAGTGTGTTGCTTTGCCATGTGTGCCACTCAGGTTTGAACCCGGCACCCACTGCACTGAAGGAAGCTTTGGTGCGTGGTCTCTTTCACTCTCTGTGTCTCTGCTTCTGACTTGAAAAATGCTTTTGACCAAGCAAACACACACATATATATATATCTTTCCCTTTATGATCTGATTGTAAACATTTTGCTAATTGTAATTAATTTTACTATCGATAGTCTCAAACTCTGTGGAATGAGAGAAAAATATTATTTCAGTTCACAAATCTGCCTGCCCTCATCAGAGAGAGAGGCAGCCAACTTAACTAGAAACAATAAATATTTGGGGCTAATACTAAAACTTTCAGATTTTATTAAAAAGTTTACATGCCAGATTAATGTTACATTAATGTATAATGTAAAGTTTATACTTACTTTGTCACTAGTCAATAGCATAAGTGGAGTGTACTGATTAGTATTGGGATATAATAATTATTCTTTAAAAAAAAATATTGATTTATTCCCTTTTTTTGCCCTTGCTGTTTTATTGTTGTAGTCATACTGATGTCATTGTTTTTGGATAGGACAGAGAGCATTGGAGAGAGGAGGGGAAGACAGAGAGGTGGGGAGAAAGATAAACACCTGCAGACCTGCTCCACCGCTTGTGAAGCGACTACACTGCAGGTGGGGAGCTGGGGACTTGAACTGGGGTCCTTATACTTTGCGCCACCTGTGCTTAACCCGCTGCGCTACAGCCCGACTCCCATAATAATTATTCTTATTGAACAGAAGGGAAAACACAAGCAGAACTTGGTGCATTGCACCAAAGTAAAGGATTCTGGTCTGGGTTTATGCACTAATGTCACTTAGTCATCGTATCACCTGAGTGAGGAGGATAATCACTGCTCCCTTCATTTTATAAGTTTAGAAAAACAGAGCATCAGAAATGTGGACCCCTGCTTGAGATCACAGAGCTAGCAAAAACAAACAAGAAATAGTGTGAGTGCACATCTCTGAGCCTGTACTCTTGACAAAAGTGTACACTACTTGAAAAGAGGACCAGCTACTTATAGTTCTCTGGGCAGCTCAAATCTTCTTGAAAGGGAAGATGTATGGGGAAACAAATTATAATAAAAGTTGCTTGCCAGACTAGAGAAAGGAAATACTTGGAACTATGGACTCTAAGAAGTGGAATGGACATTAGTTACCATGCAAATAGCATTTACACAGTGCAACGTCTCTCTTTTCCTCAGCACTGTGCACACAGAAATACCGACCAAAGTTTCTTCCATTTTTGGCTGTGTGTATCTTCGAGATAGAAGTCAAACTTAGGATAGCAATGCTTCCATAAGTCACTTAACTAGCTTTAGAATCTTCTGATTTGGGAGTCGGGCAGTTTTTGGACTCGAGATTTTCAGCCTGTGCTATAACTTAAAAAATTTCCAGATTCCACAATTACAAATTCCTCAAAATCTATTATCTTTATATCTATCGTCTATCCATCAACTTTCCATTTTTCTAGATAACTCTAATAGACACAGTCTGTTACAAATTGAAAATTTGGTTGTTTTTGCTTTTGGAAGGCTATAATTACAATTTGGTATTATATATTACTGCTGTACTGTAACCTTACTTAAATATCGTTGAGTACACTAAATTATTTTATACTTCTGGATCTTTGCTGTTGTCTGAATTTGCAACTAGTGGTCCTTTGTTCTGGCAAATTAATAATCATTTCAAAGTGTCCAATTCATGCTACCATTCCTCTGAAAAACACTCACAGCTTAATAGATGAAATCAGTGAAAAAACGGAAATACAATCTCTTCTTGCAAGGTGGACTGATTATATGATAATGATAATATGATTATCATTATATGATAATCATATTATCATATATGTATTATCATTGTATGATAATACATGTCTCTTAGCTTGGAACTGTTACTAATAGTCTTCTTTTCCATTTCATAATTGTTCTGAGTTTGATGATAAATTATGTCATTATCTTATCAAACATACAATCTAGTGGAATAGTAAGCATTAAAAACACAATATTGTTTGTAAGAGATAAAAATGTTAAATTTTATCTTTCTCTACAAAGACAGTAATTCCAGACTAGTTTGTGATACAAGGTCTCTCTCGCTTTACTTTCTCAAAAGGAACTATTAAGCCATTTTGCTAAATAAAACCCTTAAAAAGAACGATAGAACAATGGCTGAAATATAAAAAACAAGGACACTTTCAACTTGCTACCTAGCTCAGTACTAAGGTTGTTTTAGAGATAAAACATAGCTAAAACTTTCAATAGTTCCCAAATGTGTTATAGATAAGGCCAGGAATGTTCTATTAATGCCACTTTATTTGTGATTTTTTACCTCAAGTTGCCATTTTCCAACTGTTGACATATTCCAACCACCTGGCTTATTCATTTCCTTGACAGAGTTGACTCAGTTTAAGCTTTGAAATTTGAACTTTTTTCCCATCATTTGTACACATTTCAATTGTTAGCTTATATCTTACCTTGTCAAAGGCAAGTTGAAGCCTGAAGCTATGAGTCTCTTACATTTGTAGTAACTGTAGTCACCTATATGTGGATATTTACTCATGTGTAATTTCTTTTTGTTTACTTAATATTTATGTAATCATTCATTTATTTTTGACACCAGTGTTATCATTGGGGCTCAGTGCCAGGTCTATGAATCCCACTCCCAGCAAACATCTTTCCCTTCCCTCCCCTCCCTCCCCTCCCCTCCCCTCCCCTCCCCTCCCCTTCCTTTTCTCTTCTTTTTTTTTTCCTCTTAATTTATTTGATGAGGCAGACATAAATTGAGAGAGGAAGGAGAGAAAGACACTGCTTCACATCTCCTCCTGCAGGTAGGGGGCGGGGATTCAAACCCTAGTCCTTGAGCATAGTAAGGTGTGAGTCCAACCAGATGCACCACCACCCGATCCCCCAGTTGTTCAAAATTTAACTTTAGATTGCTTTCCATGAAAGCAAATGCTATGCCATTTGCTTCACTACAGTTTCTAGAAGAGAGAGAATATAGTAGGTGCACACGTTTTTGTTTTAAGAAAGAGTAAAATGCTGTTTATACATTACACACACACTGCAAGTACTAGCTAATATTTTATTAGTTGTTGTTATAGATTGGCTCCCAAGGTTTTTGGCTAAGGAGCTGATAAGTATTCATTCTCTGGTGTGTACTTTATATTATGCATTTCTGGCATTTACTTTTTTTAATTATATTTATTTATTGGTTTGACATCCTCGAGGAAACACTCACGAAAGACATGTCTCTGATATCTGATTACTGTAAAAAATGGCGACTAATCCCTAGCACTGCAAAAACGGTATCATCTGTTTTCCATCTACACCATGCCTCGGCCTCGTGTGAGCTTAATGTGCAGCTTGACGATACGAGAATCCGGCATGAAGCCCAGCCAGTCTATCTTGGTGTTACTCTCGATCACACCCTGTCATTTCACGATCATCTCATAAAAACTGCAGCAAAGGTGGGTGCGAGGAATAACAGCATAGCAAGACTGGCCAGCTCCTCATGGGGCACGAGTGCTTCCACACTACGATCATCATCTCTGGCATTATGCTATTCCACTGCAGAATACTGTGCCCCAGTATGGTTCCGTAGCCCCCATGTCCACTTGGTCGATTCCAAATTATATTCCTCCATGAGGATAATTTCTGGAACCATCCGTTCCACCCCGGTTCCATGGCTGCCAGTTCTTAGCAATGTCGCCCCGCCAGATATTCATTGGGATGCGGCATCATCTAAGTTCATTTCCCACGTCTACGCTCGACTGGACCTGCCAATATACGCGGATATCTTCGCCCACCCTGTCCAATGCTTGACGTCTCGTCATCCAATCTGGTCTCCTATGCCTACACTGAACTTCTCTGTTCCAGACTCTTGGAAACAGAGTTGGCAGTCAGCTGAGGTCAAGAACAAACACCTCATCACAGACCCCTGCAAGCGTCAACCCGGCTTTGACCTAGCACGTTATGACTGGGCCCTCCTCAATCGCTATCGCACAGGCCATGGCCGGTGCTCCGCTATGTTCATCGCTGGGGAGCCAGAGACGACCCGAACTGCCCCTGCGGCTACAGACAGACTATGACCCACATAGTCAACGACTGCCACCTCTCCAGATTCAAAGGTGGTCTCGAAACTTTACATCAGGCTCAACCTGACGCTGTTGACTGGCTACGGAAGAAGGGCAAACGCTAGAAGAAGAATTTGGTAGAGGCAGCCAGGAATCAAAGGGAAGCGGGTGACAGGGAGACAGAAAGATACCTGCAACCCTGCTTCACCACTTGCAAAGTTTCCCCCTGCAGTTGAGGACTGGAGGCTCGAATCCAGATCCTTGCACATTTTAACATGTGTGCTTGACCAGGTGCACCCCTACTCTCTCTATGTAACACTTAGGTTTTTTTTTTTTTTTTTTTTTTTGCCTCCAGGGGTTACCAGTGGGGCTCGGTGCCTGCACTACAAATCCACTGCTCCTGGAGGCCATCTTTTTTCTATTGTTTTTTTTTTTTTGACAGGCATCTAGAAAATATGCACAGTATATGTAGACTGTGTTGTAGTCATTCCTGTGGCTTTAATTGGCAGTTCTATGAGGGCAAATGAAGCTGAACTTTTATTCATGGTTGTTGGTCACACCGGCACCTTCGTGCAAGTGCTCATTGACATCATTTGCCTTTTTTTAAAAAAAGAATTTATTTATTTATTCATGAGAAAGATAAGAGGAAAGAGAGAAAGTACCAGACATCACTCTAGTATATGTGCTGCTGGAGATTGAACTAAGGATCTCATGGTTGAGAATACAAAGCTTTATCCACTGCGCCACCTCCCGGACCACAGCCATTTTTTTTTCTTTTCTTTTTTTTTTTTTTAGGAGAGAAAATTTTTTTTTTTAATTTATTTTTTATTTTTTTTTAAATTTTTTATTAAAGAAAGGATTAATTAACAAAACCATAGGGTAGGAGGGGTACAACTCCACACAATTCCCACCGCCCAATCTCCATATCCCACCCCCTCCCCCGATAGCTTTCCCATTCTCTATCCCTCTGGGAGCATGGACCCAGGGTCATTGAGGGTTGGAGAACTCTCAGAAGGCTAGAAATGGACCTACCCTATGACCCTGCAATTCCCCTCCTGGGGATATTTCCTAAGGAACCCAACACATCCATCCAAAAAGATCTGTGTACACATATGTTCTTGGCAGCACAATTTGTAATAGCCAAAACCTGGAAGCAACCCAGGTGTCCAACAACAGATGAGTGGCTGAGCAAGTTGTGGTATATATACACAATGGAATACTACTCAGCTGTAAAAAATGGTGACTTCACCGTTTTCAGCCGATCTTGGATGGACCTTGAAAAAATCATGTTGAGTGAAATAAGTCAGAAACAGAAGGATGAATATGGGATGATCTCACTCTCAGGCCGAAGTTGAAAAACAAGATTAGAAAAGAAAACACAAGTCGAACCTGAAATGGAATTGGAGTATTACACCAAAGTAAAAGACTCTGGGGTGGGTGGGTGGGTGGGGAGAATACAGGTCCATGAAAAATGATGAATGAAATAGTGGGGGTTGTATTGCTAAATGGGAATCTGGGGAATGTTATGCATGTAAAAAAAAAAAAAGAAGTAGAAACGCAAAGCAGAAATTGACTGAGTTTGGAGTATGGCACCAAAGTAAGAAAGCAGAAGTATACTAGAGTTTGCAGTGAGTACCTCCCTAATACTTCCTCTCCACTTTTCCAAGCTTTGGGTCCATGATTGCTCAACAATTTGTTTGGCTTTGTATGTTAACTCTCTTTTCAGTCACCAGGTTCCAGGTGTCATCAGGATGCCGGCCAGACTTCCCTGGATTGAAGACACCACCAATGTGTCCTGGAGCTCAGCTTCCCCAGAGACCCATCCTACTAGGGAAAGAGAGAGGCAGACTGGGAGTATGGACCGACCAGTCAACGCCCATGTTCAGCGAGGAAGCAATTACAGAAGCCAGACCTTCTACCTTCTTTTTTCTATTGTGTTGTTACAGTTATTGTTATTGTTGTGAATAGGACAACGAGAATTTGAGAGATGAGGGGAACACAGAGAGGGAGAGAGAAAGACATCTGCAGACCTGCTTCATTGTTTGTGAAGCGACCCCCTGCGGTTTGAACTGGGATTCTTGAGTGTGTCCTTGTGCTTCACACTATATGTGCTTAAGCCTGTGTGCTACCGCCCAGCCCCCTCATTTTCATTTTAATATAATAAAATAGAGTCTATTCAATAGAATAGCTATAATACACATCCCCAGAGTGAAGTTATTCTTTACACAAGTGATAAATTTTCCTTTTAATTGCATCTTCTAATTTGAGAATTCTCTACTAAATATTAAACACAACTACACACAGTAAATCAGTTGCTGTCAAAAGATTTATTGAAGAAAATTGACGAAGTGAAAACAGACTCATCTAAACAGTCTGTGTCAGAAAAGAATGGAGATTTATGTCCTGGAATCGATAAGCAAAAGCATAAGAATGCATTATCAGTGATTAAGACCTGAAAAAATGACAAGAATTCAGAAAAGAAATGTCAGACAAAGAAAATTGATCCATACGTATGTATACAATATTATTTTGACAGATATATGTTTATAAATATACTGATTTGACTTAGTGTGAACTGGGAAGCCTATAATATTTCTCATGGGTGCTAAACAATACTGGAAATTTAGAAGTTGAGTGAGTGAGACAAAAAATAAGCAAATTATTGCTAGTAGAATTATCGGTTGTATGGTGACAAAAACGCCCTGTAGATTTAATATTCCAGCTATTTTGATACATTTTGAGATATATTGTTAACTTAATTCTTTTTGTATTTAAGTCAAACTAAAATATGACATTGAGGACCATGAAATGACACACATCATTAAAAGTAGCAGGAAGTAAGTTTTGTCATTGCTTGTTCTTCAAGAAGACTGAGGTTGAAAATATATTCAGCTAAGAGTCATTGAATAACTCACTGAAACTGTTATTAGGGGAACTCTTGTTACCAGAAATATATTCTGTTGTATGAGCTCTACTATTAAGTATCTGCATTTTCTATTCTAATACTTGCCTTAAACGTCCACATTCTTTCATTTTTTTCAAAGGTTACTGGTTTCTAGACAAACTTCTTAGATGTGAAAACTAGCTATTTAGATTACTAATCAATTCTACTTGGTACCTCTCTGCTGCTTTCAAATCAGGAGCTCATCTGGATCTTCTTTTAGTAGTTTAAAGACCCCCATTTCAGTTGTGAAAGCGTCTTCCTTGTGGTTTGTTGTGTCTAGAGTAGGTATGGTTGCTGAAAATGGGTCAGCGTCAGTTTCTGATTCTTGCCTATTATTTTCTGACAGATTTCTTCTTCTAGTAGATGGATCTCCTGTGAAGTTCATAGCTTTTGACGTGGGGATAACAAACTCGTATCTGGATTCAACAGCAGTAAGTAAAACCGGGTGGTTCTCAGCTTCGTTTGCAGACTCTTTCTCTATCCAAGCATTGACTCCATCCACAGATTCTTCGTCAGTTAGCAGAATGTCTTCTGTATTATCTTTGTTCTTTTCAACAGTGGTTGTAAGTTCAAAAACAGTAATGAACTTTTCCTCATCTGAGTCAGTTAGTTTAGGCACTGCATTGTCATCATCCTCTGGAAGAATTAGGTCAATTTCAGTTATTTTCTCTTCTGGGAGTGTGGTTATGTCTGGAATCGTGGTAAACTTTTTTTCGGCAGCTGAAATATTTTCACTTTCAGCAATAGAGGAACAAATGACCTCTATAGCCGCATCAGCAGTAATCGTCGATTCAACTGAGGAATAGTTAATATCTGGTTTACTTTTTTTATCTGGAAGGGCAAAAGTATCGGCCACATTGGCTGTGATTTCCTGTAGTGAGCCAGAAATTTCAGTAGTTTTTAGTATATCTTCGTCCCCTGAGCCAATGGTATCTAAGAGAATATCTTCTTTTGCTGGGCTATTGGAAAAATCTATTAATGAAACAGTAGTAACTGGTGTTGAGATGTTATCTATCTTCACTGGAATGAAATTTTCAGACATGGAGTTTGCAGTGCCTGTGAGAGTGGTGATTTCTTTCTCCAGATGGGCTGTTGATTTAAAAATACGGTTCTCAGTATCATCTTCTAACCTTTTTCTTTCCTTTGGAGATGTAAGCTTGTTCCCTGCGGTAGCTGAAAAATCACTTTCTAGTGTATAATCATTTACTGAAGTGATGTGATCTCCTTCTGAAGTAATAGTTGTTTCTGTTCTGGGAAGGGTGTTGTCAGCCCCCAAGAAAATGGTTGCTTCAGTTGCTGATTTACTGCTTTCTGTTGGATGATGAGAATGAGTTTTTGGCAAGCCATCTTCAGCCATGGGATAAAATGACAACAGGCACCCTTCACACAGGTCTTTCCTGGGCCCAGTGATATCCCTATGCAGGAGAGGGATGTTCATTATAGTGATTGAAGCACTGGTCATCATAGTGATTGTTGCATCAGCCACAAGGCTAATAGTACTGGCTCTCCAAGGAGGCTGCTGCTGTCACTGGACACAGTAGTAGCATTACTGATACTAGATGAAAAGGTAATTAAGTTCTCTGGTTATAAAATCAGCATGGCATGGCTACCAGTATGAGGCTAGAATTTCTGAAGCAGATACAACAGAGTCTGTAAGTTACTCTCCAGGTTTAGGGTCAAATGAGGAAACTCTAGGAGTCACAGGATTATCAGGATCAAGTTAGTTCAAGTTCCTTGTCTTTCAAGTAAGTAACAGTATCTTTCTGAGATGAAGTATCTTCTCTTGAGATTCATGGTATTTGATTGTACAAAAGGTTAATGATGCTTTAGGCAGTAAATATGATTGTAGAATTAAGCTAGATAGCAGGGATTTTATAGTTCTCATCTTCAGAGGGAGAAGTAATAGTGGGGATAATAAAGAAATTAGTTACTGACTTGTTATTGTCTTTGGAGTTTTCTTCCTCCTCATAACTTTTACTTTTTCTTGAATTAACTTGAATAAAAGTGTGTCAGGTTTTGTAGGTTTAATTTTTTTTTTTAGAACTGCTTTCCTGTAAATAATCTTATTTTTACATTTAGACACCAGAATTCACCCAGAAGCAATATTAGAGTAAGGAGTAACAGAATCGAACTTAATTATATTCTCAGTTCCAGAAGAAGTATTATAATAGCATTATTTTTATCAGTCATTACTACTTTATTATCATCCACAAGGATTAGCTAACTAGATGAAAGGGGATCTTAGTTTAGTGTTAATATCTCCCTGTGCCGCTAGAAGGAGAATTTTCAGATTCGACTGAAGAAGGGAAGCAGCAGCAAGCAGATTAGTGGTCTCTATTTCTAAGGGCAATTGCATATGCTCAGTCTCAAAGTTGATAGTGACTTTTTTCTTAGTTGACTAGCCCAGTGTAGACATATCACTATTCTCTACAGAAATGTCCAATCAGTTTTATGAACATTTGTATTTTAGATATGGACTAGTTCTCCAGAAATGTTTTTGTTTCAAGGGGATATCACTATTCAATCCCTCAGTGCCTTTATTAATTTTGAGTGTCTTCAGAAAAAGGGATAGGGAAGGAAGTTATCTTAAGTTAGTAACAGATGCTGTTTATTTCTAAATGGAAATATTCACCAGAGACAGTAACCTAAATCAAAGAATAAAACAGTGATAGGAAATATCTGACTTCAGAAATCATATTGCTCTGACCATGTTGGGGTAACCCTAGATAAGACTCAAAATTCAATAAATCAAAGAACTTTATTTCATAGTCACATGCTAATTTTTTGTTGATAATTTTGTATGACCCACAAATTATGTTATAAATATCCAAATGGCCCTTGACAGAAGACTCTAGGAGACAGACAGTGGCACACCTAATACAGGTGTGTGCAGGTTTAAACTCCACTGCCAGCCTGCCCACCCCCGCCATCCCTAGCTGCAAGTGGGAAGCTTCATAAATGTGAAGCAGGGCTGCAGGTGTTTCTGTCTCCTCCTCCCTTTCTATCCTCCTTCCCTTTCAATTTCTCTCTGTCTTGGAGAGGAGAGAGGACACAAAGGTTCCCCATGCCTGTAATAAAGCCATTCCCTGGGTTGGCTAATTTGATAGGCAAAATTTTTGCCCTACCCACTTTTTGGTTTATATACAGTATTTGTGAAGCCCAATTGAGGGTAAGACATGTTATAAACAGAGGTCTTTTTCTTGTACAGCTTTTGCATACAAAAAGGAAAAATAAAGACAAAAGGGCAAGCTGTGTAACTGCTGTCCACTATCTTGGACAACTTTGTATTTGTTATGTTTAATAGGGTTAGAAAAAAATTTCATTTTTTATAGTTTTCATTTAGAAATTTTAGATGCTAATTTTTCAAATTGTATTTAATTTCAGAGATTGCTCCTGTAGTCACACCAACTCTGTTTCCACCAATATAGCTGAGATGAAATCATAGATTGTAGTATAGGAAGGGCTTCTCCTATTATTCCTAGCATTGTCTGTGTTTTTTAAACCACTGAGCTCAAAGAAGACACTTCAAATTAAAAGTGTGCGTTGTCCATTAAAGAGAAGGAAGCATTCTTTTTTAAAATTATCTTTATTTATTGAATAGAGACAGCCAGAAATTGAGAGAGAAGGGGAGAGACAGAGACACACCTGCTTCTTGAAAAGCTTTCCCCCTGTTGGCTCAAACCTTGGGTCCTTGTGCATTGTAACATGGGCGCTCAATCAGGTGCACCACCACCTGGCCCTGCAGGGAGCATTATTATGGGATTGCTGAAATTTTTAGCAATCTTTTGGTTAGAACTGGAGTTAGTAGGTAATATAATATATTCTTATTTGGCCAGTAGACCATCACCATCAAAGATATTATCACACTTAAGGACAGAGAATTGAAACTACAGATGTTTTATTTTACCTGAATAGTAGCTTATTTCATTGTTGTAGAAAGTACACAGTTTTTTAATCTAGTGACATGTCTGTGCATTTTTAAAAGATTCAAATGAGAGAAGTAGTGTCTCCTATGACTACTAGAATTTCTGTTTTAGAAAAAAAAAAGTCCATGTCTTCAGTTTTTATAATTTTATTGAAGGAAAATGACATAACTTTTACTGAGGTGGTTATAACCACTACTGGAATGTGAATGTAGTCACAAAAGTCATTTCAAGCTCAGTATCTTCATTCAACTAAGAATTCTCATCTTCAGAAACAGTGACAGAAGTAAGAAGAACAATTACATTTTGAGATTTGGTTACAATTTCATCCACACTTCTGTCCTCTTCTTCTCTAGAGATTGGAATGTTGACTGGGTGAGTAGGCATATTATAACTCTTAGCCTGTGGAGTAACTATTTCTTTGTTCCTGATAAGCATAGCATTTTCAGGATATTCAGCCATAAAGGTCAAATTTGCTTTGTTGCGTTTAGCCTCCTCAGGGATATATTTTGAAATAGTTGTTTCTCTAGAAGGAAAATTCTCATTTGCATCAAAGTTGTCAGTCACACTGGAAATTTTATTATTGGAAAACAGTTGAAGAAAAATTACTAAACCTTGAATTAGACACTGCAGCAATACCGATTTCGTATTCAGTAAAGCCAGTAAAATCAGATGCATTGGATGTGCTAGTGTCTGCTCTCCTGGGTTTAACTGTCTTACAGAGGCTAGGTGTTATTTTTCTGTTGTGGAAATTATAATTTTTAAAATAATAATCAGTAGTATCAGTTGAGAGTGTCCTGCCAACAGCAATGGCTTTTGTATTTGGAAAACAGGAATACTGATTCATTTTATTTCCTAAGTCAAAATCTTCATTGGGAATTATTTTCATTCTCACCATTTATAGTACTTTCTCCCACAGATATTTTTCCAGAAAAATGGATAGGGATATTCTCATTTGCACTGATTAGGAACTAAGTAGTAGGCCTATAAGCTTTACATTGACATTAGAATTTTTGAGATGTATGACATTAGTGTCAAAGTTCATATATTCCTGTCTAGGAATCATAACTTGATAATTTTCTTTCAGTGTTAAGTCTGGGGATGTTGCTTTAGATAGACTCTCTGAAGCAATGTCTGTATTATAAGCTGTATGAGACACTTGTGTCGTGGGAGTATTTATGAGTCTGTTCACTTTTATAAAGGGATTGCTGGCTCTATCCTGTAAGAAAAAAAAATCATGCTTATCTGAGCCATATTCAGGGCCATTGCTATCAGATATGGTAATTATTTGGTCCATATTTTCTGGAGTGATTTTTCTCCCAGAAGAAATAATTTCATCTCTCTCTCTCAAATATCTGTGGTTAAATGTATCCCCTATAAAAGTACTTGCTGTGTCTTTTTCATAAGTAACAGCAGGAGGCAAAACAATAGACTGATCAACCAGAATAATCATTTCCTTAGGTGGGATGGTATAGTCAGTTACTTTTGTGGCATCTTTTTCCATAGTGCTAATAGGAATAAGCTCAGAATATTTGGAAGTTCCCATGGATGTCATGGAATCAGAAGGAGGAAAAGTAGGCTTCCATTGTAGGTCATATAATTCCATTGAAGTGATTGTTAGGTAGTTTCCTGTGTTAGCGAGTTTATTGTAAGAGGCAGGCCTAGATTATTCTGGAGGAGTTAATGTGGAATCAGTTAGAAAGTTCCTTTCTACATTGGAAGGTTTTTGAGATTTAAGGGAAGTAGCATCAGATTTAACAGTGAAAGTAATATTCATATTGCCAGTTTTTGAGTGAGGATTGGCATTGGTTGCAAATGGAATGATTTTCACAGTGGGAGTAAGAACTGTGGTATTTGTAAAAGGTCTTAATTCAAATTTAGGAGCTGTATCTGCTTTGTCAAAAACACTGGCTATTTTCCTTCTCTCTGAGATACTATTTTGAGAGTTTTCTCTAGGGGAAAAGACTGCCATCATTGATTTTTGAGGTTTGGAGTATATTTTGCCAGTCTTAGTTTTAGAATAGTCAGAAATATCTTGATTCAGAAAGAAAAATGAATCAAATTTATCTTCTGTGAGACTGCCTGATAAAGTAGTTGATACACTTGGAGGAACCTTCCAGGCCAATGGATGAGAATGAGGGTCAGTTTGAGTTTCTTTGACTTGCCTTTCTGGAATAGCACCTCCTGGAATGGCACTAGCATATTCAGTTGCTCTCTCTAATACTCCTGAAGTAGTTGTTAAAGGTTCAGACATGGGATTATCTGTCACTTGACCAGAATCTTCAATTAAGGTGTCAGGAATGAGTACGGTAGATGTTAATAATCGTGGAGGTAACATAGAACCACTTTCATAAATATCTTCAGTGGAAACAACTACAGGATCAGCTACAGTGCTGGCTACATTTCCCATAGATGGGGAAAAGATTGAAAGTTCATTGTTTGTGTCATGAGTAATTTTACTGAGGAGGAAAAGATTATTGTAAGGAATGACAGTGAACTTAGTGGAAGGAATGTTGTTCTGTGAATGGAGGTTTTTTTGCCAAGTTTGGCTTATGTTTAATTGCACCCAGCCTGGATGATATGGTGGGTTTTGCTTCATCTAGGGCAGCATAATTATCCAAACTACTTTTTCTGTTAAATTGGTCTTGATATTCTGTAGACTTGATGGTCATAGCAGGAGCATTGACATCAGTGCTATATAACCTTCTTTCTTCTTTTGTCATTTGTTCTGAGTCTGGAACAATTGGATACTCTATTCTTTCATCTTTAGGGAAAATGATGATGTTTTTATCTTCATCTAGAAAAATATGTTCCATAGTTGGTTCATCTTGAAAGCTGGGTAGAGTAGTTACTGAATCATCTAGAAAATAAGTGATGTGTCTTGGAGTCTTAGTATTAAAATTGATAGTCGGACTTTTGAGAACAGTAGCATAATTTTTGCTTTGGTGCTTTTGACTAGTTTTTATATCAGCTAAAGCTTGTTGTGATAAATGTTTAGAGACTTCAGCCCCAGCATATGGTACATTAGATTCAAATACATCAGAGTCAGTCGCTAGTGAAGTCTCTATAAAGGGACCACTTCTTTCCTCTACTAGTTTAAAGACAGAATTACCTGCACTCGACTCAAGTGCATCATCAACAAGTATAGTAGTTACTATATTATGGTTATTTGGAATAATGTACCCTGCCTTTTCTGGCATGTTTTTATCAAGCATCCTGCTTCTTACACTGTCATAATTTGGAATGCTTTCATGATCTAAAGTAATTTCTGGAACGTTTTCTGTATCAGACATTGCTTCATATTCACTTTTCATATCTTTCTCTACTAGATTTCTGTGCTCCAGTCTTTTTCTAAACATAGTTTTCAATGTGTCATTTCTTGAAGTACTAATACTATTTGAAGTGGTGACTTTGTGAGTTGGAGTGTTTCTTTCTTCAAGTGGAATATTAGCCTTTGTTGTAGTATATACTTTTGTGTCAGCTTGGTCAATTTCAGGATATTTGAATGTTGTGAAATCTTCAGGAGCAAGAACTGCTTTCCTTAGTGATGTATCTCCACCTCCATATGAGCCAGTGAGATCATCCTTAAACAAATATGCTGTACCTGTGCTTGCTTTAGGACGGACAGAGGTTTTATCTGTTGTGTGTACAGTCTTTTCCGGAGACATGAAGGAATCATCTAAAATGATTCTTTTCAGACTGGGAGGATCTTTAGGTCTAGCAAAAATATTAAATTTACTAAAGAAAAGATTATCTTTTAGTGCCCTTGAATCTCCTAAAACAGAGTCACCTGCTTCAGAAACATTGATTTCTGACTCTTTGTTGACATTTTTGTTGGAGATAGCACCAGCCGTAGGGGTTGAGAGAAGTGTTTTCTCCAAAGTTGAATTGGGAACTGTTGCTTTTGTAATATGACTTACATAAAATTCATCAGTTGTGTCTTCTTCAGCAGAGAACTTAACTTTTTTCCCTGCTCCAGAAGGGAAAGGTGAAAGTACTTTTGTCTTTGTAGTCAAAGTTTGAACAAATGCCTTAGTTGGTAGAATGTAAACAGTTTTTTGCTTCACAGTCGGTGGTGAGTCACCTACATCACCTGTAGAATTTCTAATAAAATTGGCTAAATTGTCTGAAGGAATAATGAACAGAAAGTCTGTTTGAATTTTACTATCTTGGTTTTTGGATAAATTGGTCCCATTAATATTATCCAAATGTTCAGTCACCGTCTTTGATAAAACTGATGCTGATTTTGAAGAGTCAGTAAAGGGATTATCATTCATTAGGGCAGAACTTTCAATGGAGATTCTAGGCATGAGAATACTTTCAGTTGTTAGATGAAAGGGGGATTTTCTAATCCTAGTATTACTTTTATCAAGTAGCATAAAAATATCCCCTTCATCACTGTTCTGAAGAGAAAGAACAGTGGGGTAAGTCATTGTGTGAATTGTCTTTAAAGGAGAGATTGAATCCATGTCTTTTTTACTCTCATAATCTTCATCAGCAAAGAAAAGCACATTATCAAGGTCCACATTTGATGCAACTGAAGAAACAGTGACATCCTGTGAATGGAAATTTTCCTCCTTGAAAGTTTTGTCTTGAATATTGCCTGACTTAGGTGATATAGAGGGATTTCTTCCCCTCAGGACATGAGAAACAGTGGATGACATGTCTTTACTCGGGAACTGGTCTTTGTTTGAAAGTAGAGTTGGACTCTTGGTGACAGTGATTTCACCTGAGGGTGTCGAGATCTCTTTGGTAGTTTCCACTGTGTCTGAGTCTAATGCATGGGTCTGCTTAATCCATTTGCCTGCTCGAAGAATGTCACTTCCACTTAGGGTTCCTCTCTTCAGAGCTGAATTATCTAAAAGCCCAGGTGAGAAGTTTGTTTTTATGTCTGTTAGAAAGTGAGTCATTGTTCTAGGTGAGTTCCTATTGAAGTTGGCAGTATAGTCTTTGAGATTGGGGCCATTTTCATCAGAACCAAAGTTTGGAGCAGAATATAAATATCTGTTTCCACTTATAATGTTCCATATATCATCACCAAAGATGTTATTGTCAGGTAAAATCATTTCTGTGTCAGGTATTACAATTATATCATTAAATATAGTAGAATCATCAGTCATTTTTATGTTGCTGTCTCCTAAAATAAGAGCTGGGTCAAGTTCAGGACTATCAATTTCAGTAAAATCAGTATTAAAGTCAATAGGAGGAAGAGTTGATTTCAAGAACAGAGGATCTAATTTACTATAAGAGTTTATGATTGACTTCTCTACGTTTTCATTGTCAGGAGAAAATAAACCCTGAGCCCTGGATTTTATTAACTTTGTTGTGCTTATTGAGGGATTTGGGTAAAATGCTTGTTTCAAAGTTCTAGGAGGTTTCTGTTCATTAGAAGCAATATCAGGCTTAAGAATGAAAGAATTAACATTCATTGAGTCTGCCACTCTTAAATTTACTGGCATATTTGCTTCAGTAATGTATTTATCTTTTGTAACAGCCTTCTCTTTAAGGAGTGGATTAGTCTCAATTTCTGAGGTAGAGATTTTTTCTACGTGATTTACTGGGTAATTTACAGAATAGTCAGAAATTACATTTGTCCCTCTGCTTTTGTGGTTTATAGTTTGAGGGAATTTATTAAATGGAAAGGTAATGGTGTCCATTTTGTCATCACTGCTGACCTTTCCAGTGGTAGCTGTGTCAGGATTCTCTGAATATGTTGTAGGATATATTAGAGGAACAGAAGAGAACATGAAGAAGGGCTCAGTGTCACTTTGTACCTTGTTGTTTTCCCAGTTTTGGTCAATGATAGTAGAGTATTTACCCAGTGGTTCTGGTGTTTCTAATGTCACTGATGGATCAGCCCAAGAAGGATCATTTTCACTGAGAGCAACTACAGGTTTAGGCTTTTTCTGTTTGAGAACTGAGAGAGACTTTAAATTTTTGGACAAGGTACCATCTTCCTTAGGCATGGTAGAGTCACCATTTTCATTATTCCCCTTAAAGGCAATAACACTAGGTGAAGTGGTAATGGTATTTGTTGGCATTCTGAGGATGCCAGCAGGATCAAGAGAAGTTATTGAGGCTGCTTTGATTTTATTCTTAGACTCTTTACTGGCATTGTTACTCTCAGCCTGGGGGAATCTCAGCCTGATGGCAGAAGCATTAGAGTCAGAATTGTCTTCTTTGAGAATGATAGTTTGGTATTTTTCTTTAGGTTCAATCTCAGAAAGAGTTGTACTGTGTGGAAAACTTTCTGAGACTTCAGCTTTTGGAGGGGGTATGTGAGACACAAATCCAGGGGATTTGTATGTAAGCGGAATAAATCTATTAATAGGACCATTTTCCATACTTATGTCTTCAGAGAAGATGGGAGTGGAAAACATCTCAGGTAAAACACCTATTTCAGAGTTTGTTGGGCTACTTTTAGCAGTTTGGCCTTCTTTTGTTCTTGCATCAGTTTCATCATTAGCATAGGAGGCATAATTTTTATTGACACTTTCTTTGTCCAGTAAAACAAATCCTTCTAGAGCAGGATTAATGTTATTTTTCACTGGAATCCTAAAATCTTTTGCTTTAAAGGCAGATTTTCTTATAGGTGAAAGGATATAACCTTTGGGTACATTTTCTTTCATCATTGGATAATGAGTATTACCACCAATTGGTGTATCATACTCAGCACCACTATTACTGTTTATTATACTCACTTTTTCTTGATATTCAGGAATAAATTTCCTAAGAGCAGGTTTTGAAATTACAGTATTTTGTTCATGGGATAATACAGGATCTTCAAATTCAAGTTGGTCAGAGAAGGCTTTAAACATTTCTTTGAGTCTGGTATATACATCATCATTAATAGGATAATATTTATTGGACAAGTAGTTCCCTTTAGAGCTTCTCTGGCTTGCAATAGGCATAGTGTAAATTGGATTCATCACATTTTCTTCCGTAAATATGTTTGTGTTCTTTGCTATAATGCCTATCTCCTTTGGGTCATTTTCTTCATAGTTCAGTGTTATCTCCTCTGTGAAAGAATTATCAGGTTCATAGATTGGGATATAAAACCTGGTGTTGACATCTTGAGAAGCAGTGGTGACAGGTGCCGTCAAAGCTTCAGGATTAAAGTTCTGTTGAAAAGTTTTTGGTATTATAATATCTGCCAAAGAGGTCTTTTTTATAGGATTTGTTGCTTGATCATGATTGAAAGGGGACACAGACTTGACAAAGGTAGAAGAGTCAGTTGTTAATAGAGAGTCACCTTTTCTGGACACATTAGGATCTTCTTTGGAAATAATAAAGTCATCTTCTGGTTTATTAGATTTATTTCTAGGAGTATTGACTTTATTCTTGTTCAGAATGCCTTCATTTATTGTTGGGGTGAGGTCTGTTAGATCTACAGAGTTTTCATCCACAGAGAAAAAATCATCAGCTGTAATAGTGATGCCAGAAGGACTATTTGTTATGTCAGTCACAACCAGCTTGTCTTTCTTGGCCAGTCTCTTAGTATTGCTTGCATTGATGGTGGCAGGGGTTTGATAGCCATGTCTGTAAACATTAAGGTCTTCATTATTTGTCGTAGAAGGTGATAGTTTATGTCCATTGGTGTCTCGAGCATTGGTGTCTTTAGTGACAATGATTCCATAGTAGTTTGCATTAGGGAACATCTGGTAATCCATTCTTCCAGTTTGAGGGACAGCATTGCTACGTGGAAAGAATTCAGCACCACCTGCTTCTTCTATATTCTGTTTAATGGCTGGTCTTTCAACCAGACCATTAGCTATTCCTTTGTTAGTGACTGACTGAAAATGTGTTTTGTCATTCTTAGGACTAGTGACATCATGTAGAACATTAACATTTTCTTCCTCTGGTGTAATAAGGTATACGTCACGGTCACTTGTTACGTCAGCAGTAGGCATAATACTGTTTAATTGGGGAAGAGACTTTGTGGTATCAACAGTTGCAAATCCATTCCTTCCAATTTCTCCTGACTCAAAGTACTTGAGATTATGTGAAGGTAGAAGGTCATTTCTTACCTGAAAAGCATCATCTTCTTTAACTGTAGTCCTCATGTTCACATGTGGAATTAATTCTTCTTTGTTAGCTACTTTGTCTGTCAAATTTCCAGATCTTTTTATTGTTGAAACAGCATTAGCTGCTTTTGTAGATAAAGAGGTAATTGCTGCTGTTGCCTTTTTTTCTGGCGAATTGGGCTTATTAATCATTAGATAGGAATTGTCGGTCACTCCAGTGTTGTCCTTATCTGCACTAGTGATGGCGGTGTATTCATTATAGGGAGAGATGATTAATGGGACATTTTTAGGATCTACTGATACCCTAATTATTTCCTTTTTTTGCATAGTGGTATCATCAACAATATGAGCATTTTCAGTCACAGGATTTGATATCCAAGCATCAGTCAAAGAATCATCTTCAGTTATCAGAAAGGATTGAGCTTTATTCTTTTGGTCAGTGGGGCTTAAAGTAGAGGAATCAGTTACTGAAAGAAGAGTGAGTTCTTTACTCATAGGAAAGTTTATATCAGAGTTGAAATTTTCAATGTCATTATCATGGTTGTTATTAGTAGTTGGAACAATGATTTCATACACAGAATCAGTTGACTTATCTGGTGGGACAATACTGACCTTGAAAGAGGATATCTTGTCACCATTTTCACTAAAATAAACAGGACCAACATTTCCAGAATGCGTGGTAGAAGTCACAGGGGCTATGTTTTTCTGAAAATTGACTTTTCTGAACATAGTAGTTCTGTTAGCACTTGTTTTGGCATGGGCATCATTTGCAGTAGTTGTAGTGGGGATTATATGATTACCTTGGTTTTTACTTTCCTTTGTAAAGGGTTTTATTTCATACTTGGATAGGGGATTGAACATACCCAGGGTGTCAGAAGGTGTGACGATTTTATCTCCTGCTGTTTGTCCATAATCTTCATTAGGGTCAAGAAAGTAAATTTTTCTTCTAATTTCTGCTGTTAAAGTGTCTGGATTAATGAAGATGTCTTTTTTTCCTGCTCCATCATCTTGATCCATATTTGCAGTTTCTTGGACCACAGGAATACCATATTCAACTCCATAAGAGCTCACAGATGGAAGATTTTTCATATCAGTTTTGAGATGTACATTGGCAGGTATATTAGAAGGGTTCTTTAAAGACCATGCTGTTTTATGGTTAGTAATAGTGTTAGTTGTTGGCTCTATGGGGGTTGGGTTAGTATTCTGCTTGGCAGAGTAGATGCTATTTGTTTTGGGGATAAGTATGTCTCCCACATGTATAGTATTTTTATCCATATTTGTTACTGTTTTGGGATAACTAGAATTACTAACAATATGACTGTTTTTCTTATACATCCTATAATTGAGAAAATAATTTATAATATCAGTGAGATCGGTATCTGAAATAAATTGATCAACACCTGTGCCAATCATAGATTTCATTTTATCTTTGTCATAAGTACTTGGAATAAATTCAAAGCCACTGTTATTTTTTATAGAGGAAATACTAGATGTTTGAGTTTTAACTGTGACTCTACCATCATTCTGTACATCTATGTCATTGATTATAATAGAATTGTCTTTCTGTGGAAGAGCAGGAGCATTGCTTATGGTTTTGTCATATATTTCCAGGTCAGTGTTATCAGTTATAATTATGTACCCACGCTCAGGATTAGGGACATCAAACAGAGCTATATCATCTTCTAGAATATCTGTGCTATCAATGTCCTCTATGTAGTCTTCTGTTAGAACAGGTGTGGTATCGATAAAGGATATACTATCTGGTTTTGCTTCTTCCTCATGAAGAGTAGGATCAGCTTTAATGAGCTCATCTGTGTTTGATATGACAGTGGTTCTCTCACCTGCAGAGATGCCAAATTTATTCATAATGTTTTGGATATATGCAGAAGAAGCAGATGCAAATAATGGCTTAGCTCCTCTAGTGGATAGGAAGAAGTACTCAGGGGGCTGATTTGCTGCTTTAGAATTGGTCTGAAAATAGGGAACGGTAGCTGAAGTAGACTGGTACTGGTGTGCGATCATGGATAGAGCTGGTGCCATACTGTTTTCCCTAGGAACAGTCATTCTTCTCTGTGTTACTCTGGAATTGGGTGCAAAGTTAGAAGTTCTGATGACAGCAGAAATATCCTGCACAGCAGTAGATGAAAATGGATCTTTGCTCTTTGGAACTTCTGCCTGTGCAGAGTTGTCTAATGTATTCTCATTGTATCTATAGATAACTGAAGTCTGATTAGCTGAAGAGTTCGTTGGCACACCAAGCTCAAACATGGCAAAGTTATATATAGTATCTTGAAGAATCTCTGAGTGATTTCTCTTTGAAAAAGATCCAGGGAGCCTTGATACTCCGTTAACAGATTCATTGTAGCTATTTGAAAAATCTATAGGTGCAGAATTTTCTTTTGTTCTTAGAATGGATGAGTTTTGACTTGCTGTATGGCTGTCTGATGTGGACAAAGGTGGATTTACAGAGAAGTGTTGGTTTGTCTGATTGAGTATCTCCTGACTGCCATTGTGCTAAAGGAAAAGAAGTATGGCATTTGTGAGGTTGTACATGCAGCTTATGTTTTTACCAAAATCCTGAATTCAAACAGTCACAGCAATATAAAAAAAATAGTGTTCTGAAAGACTCTACTTTCTTTTTTCTTAACTATTTGTTAATTAAATTAGGAAAACATAACATAATGAAAAGGAAAAACTGATATGTTAGGGTTAAGTGCGCTCTATAAATATACATACATATGTCTTATGACAGACTTTCAAAAATGAACATCACAGTGTAAAAGTATAAAGAAACCCTTTAAATTCTATACTATCATGCATTATGTCTTGTTATTTTTGCTTCAGTATGTATGCAGTTAATCTTAAAAGAATAATAAAAAACAACAGTCTTGGTTAGTAAAATATTCTTTCATGCAATGCACTATACATGAGCGCTAGTCTAAATCAGTTTTATCCTCTGACTAATTTTTAGTTCCATAATGATGCTGTTATTCAAAATATAGAAACTTACCGGGAAGTAAATCATAAAGTTCAACAGAGTCACAGTCAGAATTAGGGTCTTCATCTTGTCCTAATATTCTCTGCAACTGAAGTGCAAGATTGTCCTCTGTTACATTAGGTTAATGAGGTACCGTAAATGGCAACTTAAAATTTTTACTCAGTGGGAGGGAGATGTAGGGCATCTGATCAATTGAGAAGAGATTTGGTGTCTTGGTGGTGGGTGGGGGGTATGATAACATTTGAAGGTAGGTAAAATTGTACCCCTAAAACATACTAACCCCTAAAACATGTTAACCACTTACCTCAATAAAAAAACAGAAATAGTTTTTACCATAATATAATTAACATTAAAATATTGGCTTAATTCATAAGATAAAGGTAGTACATTATTGGTAATTATAATAGGCAGGGTAGAATTTTCTGCTGAAGTAACTGATTAGCAAGAATTGGAAGAATTTTAAATGTTTGTAATTTATAGAGATCCCAGTAATAAATAGTCTAACCAGCAAATACATTTTGAACAGAAATTAAATGAAGACTTTATCATATAAATTCAACTTCATAAGTTAATTTGTTTCAGTTTTTTAAATATATATTTTTGTTTATTTATTATTGGATAGAGACAGAAAGAAATTGAGAGAGGGAGAGACAGAGAGACACCTGCAGCCCTGCTTCATCACTCACAAAGCTTTCCCCCTGCAGGTGGGGATGGGGGCTTGAACCTGGGTCCTTGTACATGGTAATATGAGTGCTTAACCTGGTGCCTCACCGCCTGGCCCCTTGTTTCATTTTTTTAGGACTATTTAGACAAAGGTTAATTTCTTGAATTTTTGTTCAGCCAGAGTTTAAAATCTTACTAGATCCTTTCTACAAGAGAATTATAAGAAAGAATAGGTATTTGAAGACAGAACTACTGCAAACCTCATTTATTCAAGTATTTACCTTGCAAAGGAGTCTTCCCACTCAGCCACCTTCTAGCTTGAATTCTTGACTAAATCAGCTTGATTCAGCAATCCATGAAGAAAAATCCCATGCTCAGACAGTCTAACTCTGAGAGACAAGCACAAGTTCCTTGTTAGTCCTTTTTAAATTCAGCAGGGGAGAGAAAACAGCTTCACATTTAAGGACTTACTCCTGAGCTAATCCCAAAACAAAAGAAAAGAGAGGAAGTGTATTTTGACTTTTGTAAATGCATCTTAGGTATTAGCTTATCTTCAAAGGGGCAGAGTGAAGGCCATATTTTAAATATTACAAAGCCTTCCAAAAATTAACTCTCTAGCTTCTGATGACACTCCCCCTTTTATTGATTTACTTATTTATTTATTACTATTCCTAACTCTGCTTCCAAGCAAAATTTTGTGTTAATATAAGAGTACTTAAAATGTTCATTGTGGAGATTTTTTTTTTTTAATAAAAAGGATGAATTACATTTGCTTGAGATTCTGATTAATAATAGTAAAAGAGCAAACTAGAAAAATAACATTCTGGTATGAATTCTATTATTTTTTAATTTTCTGCATCATTTATTTAGATTTCTTGCTGATTTCTCAGGTACCTACTTTAATTGGTAAACTCAGCACAGACTGATGTATCTGTTTAATTCAGTTTTTGAAGCTAATTATCTACTTTAGAATTTCCCCAAATGTATACTCTCTCTTATGTCATATACTGAGGTGATTCATTGGTATATATTCTAAATTAACATAATTAACCAATATTTAAATCATTACCGACTTTCAGCTAATGTTATGCAAAGAAGCACTACTTTTATTAGATAATATGTAAGAACAATCTGAACTTAACTGGCTTGTTATCATTTTTCATTTGAAGCCACTTTACTGGTAACTTTTTTTTTTTTACTGTGCTTTAATAAAATGTAGTACTAAAATCCAGTATTATATGTAGATCTAAGTAGAAAGACAAAGTTAAACTGTGTAGTTTTTTTTTTCTTCAGATTTCCTCAATATTTTATGTCCTCTGTCTCATCTTAATACTTTTTAATTTTAATTTTTAGTGTTTTTTTTACAATAAGCCATCAGGGTTATAGTCAGGACTCAGTGAGGGCACTAGGAATCTACCACTCCTGGTTGCCATTTTTTCCTATTTTTATCCTTTTATTTTTATTTTTTATTTGATAGGACAGAGAGAAATTAAGAAGGAAGAGGTAGGTGTAGAGAGATAGAGAGATCTGTAGACTTGCTTTACTGCTAGTGAAAGGTTTCCCCCCACTCTCTCCCCCAGCCCCACCCCCACAGGTGGGGAGAAGGGCCTTGAACCTGGGTTCTTGGACATGGTAATGTGTATGCCTAACTGGGTGTGCCACTGCCCCTCCTCCTCACCTTAATACTTTTCTGTAGCTGACATTCTTTCTTTACCCATTGAAATAATTATCGAATCCTGGAATTTATGTCCAAGACTGTCACAGGATTTTTCTTTTGATCAGTCAGTATACTGATGCGCATAACATCTATGTACATGCTAATTACCTTTGGATCAAAAGCAATGTGTCATGAATTGAACAAATAATGTTATCATCTTACTAACTTGGGAAATGCTCTTCCCATGACATTTAATATTGTTGAAAGCTAGTGCAATAATACACATTTAAGGATGAAATGGTCATTTGATTAGGAAGATTATTTTACAGTTTTTTCTTTTCATTTCAAGTAAGCCGCCAACATCAGATTCAGAAAGAATCCCTACTTGGCACTTACTCCTCTTTAGCAGATCTAAGATAGCTAAGATATCTGCCTGGGACAATAAAATCAAGGCTTTGTCTATTAAGAAACTTCGATTTGTTGGAAAAACTTTTGTTGTTGTTTGAGAAATCCTTTCCATTGTCCCCCCAATTGCTGAAGTGAATAATTGATTTTCACATTTATTTTCCTGCTTAGTAGCTACTCACTATTTCTGGCAGATGTTTTGTACTAATACATAATTGGGCTAATACCCATGATTCTTATATTACAAAAGTAAAGTCTGTAAGCATATCCCTGATTTTCACATAATGCTTGTCTCCTTTCATTGAATCTCCAAATTTGTCAGTGCTAAATGTCTAATAGGAAAGAACATTTATCCATTGAACAAGTACTTATTTAGAATCTATAACAGGGAACTTGGGTGGTGGCTCACCTGGCTAAGCTAGCGTATTACCATGTGCAAGAACCAGGGTTCAAGCTCCCAGCCCCCACCTGCAGGGGGAGAGCTTTACAAGTGGTGAAGCAGTGCTATGGGTGTCTCTCTGCCTCTCTCCCCGTCCCTGTCCCCCCTTCCTAAAATTTCTCTCTGCTCTTTCAAATACAATCAGTACATTAAAAACAATCTATAAAAGGCACTGATGAAAATGGAGATGTAGAAGATATGCTATCCAAGTGTGTATCATCTATTCTAGGATGGGAAGAATACTCATGGCAGCCATGTTCAGTGCCTTTTGTTTACTCTTTAACTAAATAATTTATTCAAGTATTAAGTTCCTGTTGACTTTAAAATTCAGCCCCAGGCTCCAAGAGACATAAAGGGCAACATGATAGGCAGAAATCTATCCTACAAACTATATATTCAATGAAGTATAATCTGTGAATTTCAGCATTTGCAATGTCTTTGAAAATGTTTTAGACTAGAGTTGAGGGTACTCTAGATACAGTGATAATTGGGGAACACTTCAGATTCTAGAATGGTCATGATATTTTTGTGCTGTTGATTTATGAATAATGGAGGGTGTCCCTGGACTAATGTGACTATTTAGTGTGATTAATATACATGTCCTACTTGGCCGGAGCAAAGTCAGGCCTGCTGTATGGCACAGCCCCAGCAGGCTAGGGTTAACTGCAAAGCGGAAAGTCCTGGACTAAACTAAAGCTATTTCTCCTTACTTTGATAATTTGAAGACTTATTGGCTATTGAAAATCCACAAATATTACCTGAGGACAATGGCGGAGGCAAGTCAAGCCTGCTGTATGACACAGCCTCAGCAGGCTAGGGCTGACAGCAAAGTGGAAAGTCCTGGACTTAACTGAAGCCATTTTTCCTTAAATTGATAATTTCAGGACTTTTTGGCTATACTGCAAATACACAAATATTACCTGGGGACAATAGAAAGAGATCCCCAGGGGAAGTATATAGTGATAACAATTATGGGCAGTGCATGTGACAAGACTAAAAATGGCCTAGGAGCGTAGGCTGCTGTACCCACTGGGAGGCTTCTCAGTTAGCTGGACTCAGGCCAGGGGCTTGTGTCATGGGAGGCAGACTGTGGTCTCTATTTAGATGTGAAGAGGCTCTGTTGCTTGCCCTCACCCACAAACACCCTGCCTTCACTTGCAGGCATCCATGATGAGTGTTGGGTCGTGTAGTTGAATAGTTAATGTTGGGATGTGTGGGTAGAGGTAAGTGAACTTTCGTTGGCTAGGGGTTGGTTAACTTTCATATGTGTGGGGGCTGGCCAGGGAGCCCCCATGGCATGTGCTTGCTTTGCAGCGGAGGATTTCTTTAGGTGGACAGCCTACTATGACCTAGTTAGGCCCATCCTAAAGAAATTTTCAAGGGGAGATCAGGATGCCCCAGATCTAGGGAACTTTCTAAGGAAAACATACCTATAATTACATAATATTGTTTGAGGTTATTCTTGATGCTAATGAAAACAATTATACATGATGTCATCTGTATCCTTGATGTTAATGAAAATAATCTTACATAATGTCAACTATATCTGGATGTGTTAAGAAGAAAAACTATTAGATTTAGCTCCAGAGAAAAGTGTTTATTCATACAGAAGGTCAGAGCAGGGAGATGGTCAAAACACAGTTGGTTATTTCAAGGGGAAATTTAGACTACTCCTGACCAAGGAAACTTTCAAGGGTAGATTTAGGCTACCTCCAGACCCAAGAAATTTTCAAGGGGAGATCAGGATGCCCCAGACCTAGGGAACTTTTTAAGGAAAACATACCTATAATTACAATAATGTTGTTTGAGGTTATTCTTGATATTAATGAAAACAATTATACATGATGTCATCTGTATCCTTGATGTTAATGAAAATAATCTTACATAATGTCAACTATATCTGGGCAAAAAGTGTTTAAGTAATAAACCTCTGCAGACAGAGGACAGAGACGCCTCTCTCCTGCACCTGAAACAGCTGATGTGTCTCTCAGTTCATTCATCTCGCTGACTCCCCCTTTCCTTCAGGGACTCTGAATTACTTTCGCTGGGGCTGGCTCCCGGCACCTACTCAAGGTTGCCGGTTTCTTTTCTTTTTTATAATTCTTTTTTTATTTATTTAATAATGATTGACAAGATTTTAGGATAAGAGAGAGATACAATTCCATACAGTTCCCACTACCAGAGTCCTATATCCCATCCCCTCCATTGGAAGGTTCCCTATTCTTTATCTCTCTGGAATCATTATGGGGTGCAGAAGGTGGGAGTTCTGGCTTCTGTAATTGTGTCTCCACTGGACATGAGCATTGGCAGGTTGATCCATACTCCCAGACTGTTTCTTTCTTTCTGAATTGGGGCAGGGTTTCTTAAGCAGTTTCTTAAGCAATGCATTCCTGGATAGTAAAGTTGGAAAGAGGATTTTAAAAAGAAATGATTTTTAATTGAATTGGACATAAAAATGATTTTTAATTGAATGTTTTCTATAGAAATCTTCTATGATTCCATAATATTAAGACAGAGTCTTAGAGTGAGGCAGAATCCAGTCTAAATTTTAGTTAAGGGGACAGCAAGATAGTTCACTACAGAAGGTACCTATTTGCCATGCACTCAACTCAGGTTAAAGTCTTTAGCCCCTGGGCACTAGTGCTGCAGTGTGTGTGTGTGTGTGTGTGTGTGTGTGTTTTTCTGTGTATCTATCTAAAAAGCTGACCTAGAGTGGTAAGCCCCTGAAGATGACTGCGCTGTCCCTATGAAATAAAATCTTTTTTTTTTATTTAAGAAAGGATAAATTAACAAAACCATAGGGTAGGAGGGGTACAACTCCACACAATTCCCACCACCCAATCTCCATATCCCATCCCCTCCCCTGATAGCTTTCCCACTCTCTATCCCTCTGGGAGCATGGACCCAGGGTCATTGTGGGTTGTAAAAGGTGGAAGGTCTGGCTTCTGTAATTGCTTCCCCACTGAACATGGGCGTTGACTGGTCAGTCCATACTCCCAGTCTGCTTCTCTCTTTCCCTAGTAGGGTGGGTCTCTGGGGAAGCAGAGCTCCAGGACACATTGGTGGGGTCTTCAGTCCAGGGAAGCCTGGCCGGCATCCTGATGACATCTGGAACCTGGTGACTGAAAAGAGAGTTAACATACAAAGCCAAACAAATTGTTGAGCAATCATGGACCCAAAGCTTGGAATAGTGGAGATAAAGTGTTTAGGGGGATACTCACTGCAAACTCTAGTGTACTTCTGCTTTCAGGTATATATTTTGCAGTAATTTATGGATACGTGTGAACATACGCTCTCTCTCACAGAAACTGGTGTATATCTAGGTTTTGGGACTTTGTTAGAAAGTGAACCACCTGGGATGGAATTAGAGTATACTATGAAAGGAAAGGTCTCACCCGAGTAATGAAGCTGAAGGGTTGTCATTCCACATGTGAAGTCTCTGGACACAGTCTGAAGTAAAGCATGTTGAGGTGGCAATCATTGTGTTGATTAGGTTGTGATCGGCAGATGCAATATTATTTGATGTGGATTGGGAGAGGCATAAGGGAAAGTGGGCCCTATCCAAGGGTTCCAGGACTGGGAGAAGTAGGGGCTCTATAGTGGAGATGTGAGGTTCCTGCTGTCTTAGGGTTCCAAAAGACAATTAATGTTATCATCACATTATTTGGTAATTGGGTTAACTTTGAAAAGTCCTTTTGTTATGGTTTGCTGTACAGTACCCAGTATCTTGTATATAGCTATGCTATTGGTTGCTTCTGATCTACTTGGTCTAGGCTTTTGAGAGAGTCCGCATATCAAATACACAGCCTGTATATTAAAAAGACTCAGTCTGTGTTTTAAAAAGCTTCGAGACATAAAATTAATTTTTTTTTTTTTTTTACCAGAGCACTGCTCAATTCTGGCTTATGGTGGTACAAGGGATTGAACCAGGGACTTTGGAGCCTCAAGCATGAGAGTCTCTTTGCATAACCATTATGCTATCTACCCCTGCCCTAAATTATTTTTCTTAATTACAATCAAGATGAGGGGAACTTTAAGGTCTTCATCAACCATATATCTCTTGCTCATTTCATTATTGGGAGCTTTTCAGAGGTATAGGCCTAATCATCTTTTAATTCAGTTCTAAACACCGTGAGAGTGATATAAATATATGTATAGGGAACAAATGAACTTTGAAAATCCTCTGTCACTGATAATCAGAGAAATGTGTAAATAAAGACAACAATGAGATGCCATTTTATTCTTGTGAGAATGTCATACATTAGAAAAAACAGAAATAATAAATGCTGGAGAAGATGTGGGAGAAACATTCTCAACACTGTTGGTAGGAATGTAAGTTCAACCCATGGGGAAAACAGTCTGGAGGTTATCATAACATTAGAAATAGACTTATTCTAAGATTTAGTGATCTTACTCCTAGGGATTTACCCCTAGGAAACAAGAACATCTATCCAAAGAGACTTGTGTAGATTTATGTTACTAACAGCAGAATTTGTAATAGCACAAACTTGGAAGCAACCTAGTTTGTCTAATGACAGGTGAGTGGCTAAGAATGTTATAGTGTATATTATGCAGCTGTTAAAAATAATGAGGTCATCTTCTTTGCCTCATCTTGGATGGAACTTGAAAGAGTCATGTTAATTGAGATAACATTGAGCCATTAAGAGAAGGATGAAGTGAGTACCAGATGATTTCACTTATAGGTGAAAATTAAGAAAGAAGGATAGAAAGGGCAAACACAAAGTGAAACTTGGACTGGGTTTGATATATTGGAGCAAAGGAAAGGACTGTGGGGAAAGAAGAAATGAGATCAAGAGAGTTTTGGGGTTCTGGTGCATGATGATGGAAAAACCTCAAGTTGGAGATGAGAGTGTTTTGTAGACAGTTTTCATGGGGAGATAAGAGATTGTACCCATGTGCCAACAACTGTACTATAATTTATTAGGCTCCCAATAAAATCTGTGAAACAGGTAACACTCAGATTTTTAGCACATGAACCTGGGTAAGTTTGACCTTATTAAAAGTTCTTCGTTAAAAGCTTAGGAAAAATAAAACAAATGAGTTTCAAAATGATTTATTAAATAAAAGCTAAAGATGTGTAAATGAATACATTTAAGAAGTCAGAGAATGAAAGATGCAAAATTTCAGGAGTGGTCTTATTTCCAAATTGTGACACTTCTTGAGGCAGTGTTTGAAAAAGTTAAGCTGAGAAATTTAATATTGAAGTGAAGTAGGATCTAGAAAAAAAAGGTTGAAAAACATATAATTAATTTATGCAGTCTTTTAAGCTTCACCTAATTGTTTAAAATTATGATTATCTACTTATATGAAATTAATTCCACCCTCCATGCTCACCCTTAAGTCCCTGGAATGCTCTTCTCTTCTGGATGACCCTAACTCTGTTCTAGAGAAGAGCTTATCTAGTCAGATGTTTAAGGATAACTAATTTGCTGCATTTAAGATCCAGTCTCTCTTCACTATAACCTAAACTGTTTCCACTAAACTTTTTGATTAAAAATAATGTGAAATTTTATAGATTATATGTTCCATCAATCCTTTTTTGCCCTGAACTAATCCTAGAATATAATGGTTCAGTAACACAGCTAGTCCATCATCATAGAGTATCTTGACTATAAAATTTTCTGAACTTGGTTTTCTTCACAGATCTTATTTACTATTAGTGGTATTATGCCTTCATTTCCATCTGAACTTAATTAACTAAGATGTTACTCTGTTATACTTGAGTCAAATACAGTTTTTTTAAAATAATTTTTCAGTTGTGGCAATTATTCTTGTTTGTACTTGTACACCCAGCAATTTTCCTTTCTGAAGTACAATGTAGGTATTTGTATACTTTTATATTCACCAGATTCTTTCCTACTCCCAAGAATTTTATCAATATTTGTACAGTTTCTAAAGTGGTAAAGCACAGCAACCTTTATTTTGGAAAGTAAAATCAAATAAAATACCAGATGATTGTGATTCAGATGTCTACTTGATTATATTCTGGGATTACTATTATAGCATATTTCTGATTATTGTGTTAAATATTAAAATGATTGGGATTTTTTAGACTAGAATGTGTACTATCATATGTACTAAACCTGAAAAAAAGTCCATATCCCTGTGTTCTGTATGTAAAATTTGAGAATCAGTACTTTCATAGCTATTATGTATGTATTTGGAGCTACATAGGAATAATTGAGTTTCCTCACTGAATTATTTGCATGCAGTAGTTTACCTGTTATTGAGTTGTAGGAGTAGCTCCAGCAGTGTTTGTGGTGACTGTAGCTGTGGGAGTGGAGGTTGTCACTGGAGCAGTTGTGACAGTGGTAGCTCCAGGTGTGGTCATTGTTGAGGTGGGGGCAGTGGAAGTCTCTGCAGGTGTGGAAACCACAGACGTCCCTGTGGATTCTACTGATGTTGAGACAACTGCAGTAGTTGTTTCTAGTTTAGTAGTAGCCTCTGTGGGATTAGTGGGTTCAGTTGTTTCAGATTCTGTGGTGGTTGGATCTTCAGTTGGAGTGGTAGGGGTCAAGTCTGATGGAGAGGTGGTGAGAGATTCAGTAGTGACTTCATCTTCTATAGTTGTGGCTTCAGTGGTTAAAGATTCTTCAGTAGAGGCAGAAGAAACTGGGATTGTGGTGGCAGTACTTGGTACACTGGCACTTGCAATAGTTGTGGCACCTGAGGCTGATGTTGTGGTCACAATACTTGTGGATGTTGTGGCTACTGCAGTGGTGATTGTAGATGCAGCAACTGATAGGGTAGTGGCCACAGATGTGGTGTCTGTCTGTGAGGTTGTGGAATCAGCTAAAGGGTTGGTAGCATCAGCAGGTTCAGTTGTGCCTCCTTCAACTGGAGTAGTGGCAACTTCGGTGGTTGAGTCACCTGCTGGCTCAGTGGTGGTTGCTTCTCCAGTAGTTGTAGCATCAGAGGCCTGACTGGTGATTTCACTCTTGGTTGTCAATGCACCAGATCCAGTCGTAGAGACGGAAGTACTGGGTGTGGTGGTAGCAGCATTTGCTATGGTTGTAGTAGCAACAGAAGAAGTTGTGGTACCAGTGACTGAAGGTGTGGTAGCAATACCTGTGGCAGAGGATACTGCAGCTGTAGTGGTAGCTCCTCCAGATGCTGTGGTTGTGGCTGAGACAGTTGTACTCTCAACTGGAGTTGTAGACTCTGCTGCTGAGGAGGTAGGGCTATCAGTCATGGTTGTGTCATCTTCAGCTGGAGTGGTGGTTGCTTCTGTTGTGACATCTGCTGACTCAGTGGTGGTCTCCTCTCCAGTAGTTGTACTATCAGGGCTCTGGGTGGTAGTTTCAGATTCAGTGTTCACTGTAGTGTCAGAAGTACGTGGTGTGGTAGTGGCAGCACTTGTTACAGTGGTGGTGGCACCAGAAGGAGCTGTGGTACCAGTAACTGAAGATGTAGTACCAATACCTGTGGTAGCATCAATTTTTGATGTTGCAGAAGGTACTACAGTTGTAGTGGTAGCTCCTCTAGTTGCTGTAGTTGTGGCTGAGACAGTTGTACTTTCAACTGGAGTTGTAGACTCTGCTGCTGAGGAGGTAGGGTTATCAGTCATGGTTGTGTCATCTTCAGCTGGAGTGGTGGTTGCTTCTGTTGTGACATCTGCTGACTCAGTGGTGGTCTCCTCTCCAGTAGTTGTAGCATCAGGGCTCTGGGTGGCAGTTTCAGACTCAGTATTCACTGTACCAGATCCAGTTGTAGTGTCAGAAGTACCTGGTGTGGTAGTGGCAGCACTTGATACAGTGGTGGTAGCCCCAGAAGGAGCTGTGGTACCAGTAACTGAAGATGTAGTACCAATACCTGTGGTAGCATCAATTTTTGGTGTGGCAGAAGATACTGTAGCTGTAGTGGTAGCTCCTCCAGTTGCTGTGGTTGTGGCTGAGACAGTTGTACTCTCAGCTGGAGTTGTAGACTCTGCTGCTAAGGAGGTAGGTTTTTCAGTCATGGTTGTGTCATCTTCAGCTGGAGTGGTGGTTGCTTCCATTGTGACATCTGCTGACTCAGTGGTGGTCTCTTCTCCAGTAGTTGTAGTATCAGGGCTCTGGGTGGTAGTTTCAGACTCAGTGTTCACTGTACCGGCTCCAGTTGTAGTGGCAGAAGTACCTGGTGTGGTGATTGCAACAGCAGATGTAGTTGTGGTTGTACCCCTGCTACCTTTGGTAGAGCCAGAAACAGTGGTAGATGTGGTTGTGCCTGTAACGTCTATGGATGCTGTGGCTGCAACAGTGGTTGCTGAAGTTTCAGAGACCGCTTTAGTTGGGCTATTTGTTGTGTTTTCTTCCATCTCTGAGGTCTTTGTGGTAAGGTCTGGCCCCATAGATGCCAGAGTAGTTGCTGTGGAGACTTTACTCACTGCTGATTTAGTTGTTGATACAGTTTGGACTGTGGTGGCAGTAGCTGATGGAAGACTTCCAGGAGTTCTGGTGGTTATGTCTGTTCCCTTAGTTGGAGTGGCAGTGGTAGTAGTTGGGATAGCTGACACAGTCA
Source organism: Erinaceus europaeus (assembly GCF_950295315.1). Classification (NCBI taxonomy): domain Eukaryota; kingdom Metazoa; phylum Chordata; class Mammalia; order Eulipotyphla; family Erinaceidae; genus Erinaceus; species Erinaceus europaeus. The sequence goes on along the minus strand of NC_080164.1, from coordinate 120,873,475 downwards.
TTTTGCTGTTGGATGTAGTACTAATGCTAGTGGCAGAATTAGAAGTAGGTTCTGGCACAGAGGTGACTGCATTGGTTGAGCTCTCTGGTTTATTGTCTTCACTGTCTGTTGGCCTTGTTGGTGGCTTTGGTTTGTGACTGCCAGTATTATGATTATGGTGATGATGATTGGGTTTTGGCACAACTGGCCATGGTCTTGGTGGATGTGGTTGGGATATAGGGCCCTTTTGTGGGCAATTAGGTGGTCTTCTTGATGGTGGTCTGATGTTTTGAGGTTTAAATGGAGAAGAGGCTTGAGAATTTGGACACCTTTTCTTCACAGCTTTAGCAGGTTTAGGTAATTTTGTCTTTTTTCTGATAAGTTTTGGTTTCTTTTTTTTTAATTGGTTTACAGTTTTGCCTGTTGAAGGAGGAAGTCTCTTTCTTTGAGGGGATTTAAGTTTATTTACACGTCTCTTCAAAGGTCTCTTCAATGGTCCTTTTTTGGATTTACTAAGCTTCTTTGCTATTGGAGATGCAGGCTGTGATTTTTTAGGTGGTTTTTTGGACTTACTCTTTGCCACACCTGTTTTTGAAATTGTTTTACTGGCTGTGTTTTTTTTCTGAGTAGGTTTTTTCAGAATTTTCATTTTGGCTGGACGTCTTTTTGGTTTTGCTTGAGTAAGTTTAGGTTGTTTTCTGGCAGCTGGTTTAGATCTTTTCAGGTTTTTATTTTTTGTCAGATTATTTGTGAGAACTGGAGGTGTGCCTTTCTCTTGCTTTGTCTTCTTGGCTATTTTAGACAAGGAGGTTTTAGGTGTATTTTTTCTTTTCTTTGAGTTTAATTGTTTCTTTATTATTGGTTTAATTGCTTTAGACCGACTCACTTGTTTCTTGGCAGGTGCAGTAAAGGCTTTTTTGGGTTTTTTTGCCACTTTACTTTTGACTGTAGGTATTTTCTTTTTTTCTACAATGTCTTTGGACTGCTTTTTTTTCTTGGCACTTGCAGAGATAGTCTTTTTAGGGTTACTTCTGCTTACCTTCTTGGCTTTGGGGACTGCTCTTGTTGCTGTTGCCTTAGTTGGCACTTTTTTGCCTTTTTTCTTAAGAGTTTTCTTAAGAGTTACTTTTTTCTTAAGAGTTGTCTTCTTGGATACACTTTTCTTAGGAGTTGCTTTAGCTAATGTTGCCTGATTCTTTTTTGTCTTAGCAGATGAAGATGGAGTTTTGCTAGAGTTAACAGATCTTTTCTGTGGGGTGAAAGTTTTGGGAGAAGCTCTTCTTGCTATAGATGATTGCTTTTTGGGTGACCTAGACAAAGATTTTGTAGTAGTCTTTACAGATTTCTTCTTAGGTTGAGATTTTTTGGGAGCTGTTTTAATTGTAGCTTGTTTTGATTGTTTCTTAGCAGATACAGACTTGGGTTTTTGGGGCATCTGTGGACTTTTCTTTCCAGATGAAGCTGTTTTTAATGGGGTCTTAGCTGCTCTTGGTGAATAAGACTGCTTTTTGCCAGAAGTGAGCAAAGGCTTTTTAGACTTCTTTTTCTTTACAGTTGAAGATGGTCTTGATGCACCTACATTCTGTTTTGATTGCTTCTTGGTAGTTGTCTTTTGACTCTTTCGGGGCTGTACCAGAGTTTTGCTTGCTCTCAGTGCCGTCTTTTTTGCTGTTGGACCAGATAAACTGGGGGTCAGCCTTCCCTTGGTAGAGGTGCTTTTCTTAGACCTAGTTTTTGGATTTTGCCTTTGCAGTGATTGGATCGATTTTTTCTTTGCACTTGATGTCCTAGAATTTGAAGCTAATGGATTGGCTGCCCTGTTGATCAGTATGGATGATGGTACAGAGGCTTGAGAACGGGCTTGAAGTTGTTTATTGGCCTGTGTGAATTGAGAGCTGCTGTGTGATACCCTGGCAGGGGAACTTTGGCCTGGTTGACGGTTGATTGTTTTTCTTGTTGCCTGGCGTCGTGACTGCTGACTCTCACTGTACTATAGGAGGGGAGAATAGGAGGTATCACCAACTACAATATTCAACCAATTATTAGTTAATATTTCCATTTTAGCTATAGAAACTGGACTGTCTTCTATATTGGGCGGAGCTTTGGTTATGAGTGTGATGTAAAACCAGAATAAATTGTACTGTAAACTTAAAATAGCAAGACACAATATATGTTAGAAAAAGTATTTGGGTAGTCTGGGAGGTGGTACAGTGGATAAAAGCGTTGGGCTCTCAAGCACGAGGTCCTGAGTTCAATCCCCAGAAGCACATGTACCAGAGTGATATCTAGTTCTTTCTCTTTCTCTCTCTCCTCCTACTATCTTCATGAATAAATAAATAAAATATTTTTTTAAAAGTAACCAAACTTTTCTTTGAAAAATAAAAAAGAGCAAGTATTTGGATATTCATTACCTTTAATGCTTAGAATATTTAGAAGGAATTTTAATAAAATATAAATGTCTATAAGCTATAAGGAAATCTGATGACTTTGTTTCTAAAATACCTCTACTAAATCTATTAAGTTTTTATTATTAATTTTATGCTTTCTATCCTGTCTGTCTCTGCCCTCCTCTCTGCCCCACACCCCTCTGTGCTTTCTCAAATTGAGACAGGAAGGCAGAGAGGGAAAGACACCACTGCCCTGGAGCTTCCATTGCTGTGGGGGCTGGGCACAAACCCAGACCTCATGCACTGCAATGTAGTACATTATCCAAGTGAGCTAATTTGTGGGCACAACACTTTTATTTTTTTAAACTGCAGAATAAAAATTATTGCCACATCCTTAAGGTTTTAGCAGAAGAATCATACAGTAAGTCAGCCATGTTACATGGATCTCTATATAGCTCAGCTTGAGCTTAGGAAATCTATAAATGAGAAGTATTTGGTATTGCATTTAGAAAACTGGAAATTAAAAAGATGCAGTGCATTAAATAATTGAGTTCCCCTTGCTCATGAAAGCTCATTCTCTGGCCTGCTATTGACACATCCAGTACAGCACACACATTACAGTGTTCAAGGAATAAGATTCAAGGTACTGGATCCCAACTATAGGAGGAAGCTTCATAAATGATGAAGCAGTACTATAGGTGTCTCTTTCTCTCCCTCTTCTTTTTCAATTTCTGTCAAAAAAAAAAAAAAAGAAACTATAAAAAGGAAAAAAAAAGTCACTGTGAGCAGTTGGTTTGTTTTGTAGGCAACAAACTCCAGTAATAACCCTGGTGACAATAATCAATAAATAAAATTAAATTTTTTTGAGGGATTGGAGTGCTTCCAGAGGTGGGGCTATAGAGAGTGAATGCTTTGAAAAGACTTTTATAAGGAAATAATAATGATAGCATAAAAGACTCCCTGAAGTGAAATATAATTGGTTAAATATATTTGAACAGTTGAATATCAACTTATTCTAAAAATAGTCAACAGTATTGTTCTGCTCAAAGAGAGATATAGACAACTCATAAATAGCACATACATACTCTATGAAGAGCAGGAAAGGGCAGGAAAAGACATTTGAAAAAACTTTGCAAAAATATTTTAAAAAGAGCATAATGTTAGACCCAATAAATATGAGGGTGAAATAACTTACTTGGATAGTGCACTACTTGTGTGAGAGCCAGGTTTGAGCCCAGCCCCCACTGCATTGAAGGAAACTTTGGTACTGTGTTCTCTTTCACTTGCTCTTTGAGATTCTCTGCCTTATCTGTCTCTAAAAACAGACAGACACATATACACTGGACTTGAGAGATGGGTGAACTCATTACCACTCTTCACCTTCAAAGGGGAGCCTTCTCCCAACGGAGGTGGTAGTGGACATGGACATAAAGCAGAAGTCTTAGTAATTCCTTTGCAAGCTTATTTCAATTTCTCCAAATTTATTTGGAGATTTTCTTACTTAATTAGTAGTCATTTCTTCTACTTCTTTCTTTCATTCAAAATTCACTTTGCTTTGCCTCTTCTATTATTGTAGGTAATTTTGACTAATTGTATTTCCCCAGGTGTTAGCAATAGAGGACAGTTCTTTCTTTTCACCTCGTGACTATCCTGTTTTATGCAACACAATACCACAATCTCATGCTGAACCCTCTATTAGTGTTATGACACTCTCAACTTTAGGTAGTTCTAATTTTTCAGGATAGAATCCTACTGGGAGGGAGTCTGGCGGTAGCTCAGTGGGTTAAGCGCATGTGGTACGAAGCAACGACCGGTATAAGGATCCAGGTTTGAGCCCCCAGCTCCCCACCTGCAGGGGCATTGCTTCACAGGTGGTGAAGCAGGTCTGCAGGTGTCTGTCTTTCTCTCCCCCTCTCTTTCTTCCCCTCCTCTCTCCATTTCTCTCTGTCCTATCGAACAACGATGACATCAAATACAACAACAGTAACTAAAAAACAAGGGCAACAAAAGGCAAAAATAAATACAAATAAATATAAAAAAATAATAATAAAAAAAGAATCTTACCGGGAAAGAAATGGCAAGGGTCAGTATAAATCCAGTCAAAATTAAGGACTTCATCTTGTCCTTTTAGCCCCTATAAGAGAAGAAACAAGAGAGAAGATTTGTTATTTGCTTGAGATAAGAGAATGGGATCTACCAACTGTCCAGTAATGAAGAATTAAAATTTGAGTTCCAATTTTAAGAATAGAGAAAAAAACTTTTCTCTAAAATTAATCTCCAATTATGAGTGTAAAATTAAAAGATAAATATGGCTTTTTGAAGATATTATTTTTTGAAACCACTAAAAATTAGGTTTTTCCATATGATTTGTTAAGAAAACTATTATTAGTCTTTAAATTATAACCTAGAAGTAGCTCTTCATGTTTAATCAGGGATACAATAATGCTGGGGGGCTGACCAGTGTCCCACCTGGTTGGGTACACACGTTATATGCAAGGACCTGGGCTCAAACTCCTGTTCCCCACCTATGGAGGAAGATTCATGAATGGTGAAGCAGTGCTGCAAATGTCTCTCCTTCTGTCTCCCTCTTTCTATCTCTCCCTCTCACTTTCTCTCCTATCAAATGAAAAAATAAAAAAAGAAACCAAACAAAAAAAGGGGGAAGGAAATGGCTACCAGTCATGGTCAATCTGTCATGCAGGCACTGATTCCTAGCAACAACTTCCGTGGCAGTAAAACCAAAAATTACTGAGAAATGTTACACATGTACAAACTAGTACATTTTACTAATGACTGTAAGCCACTAATCCTTCAATAAAGAAATTTTTAAAAATAAATAAATTACCTATTATTCATGCACTGTGTGTATGTTCACACACACACACACACTGCTATACACAAATCCTACTTGCTCTCCCCTCATAACTCCCATCTTTTAGAAAAATGTAGCAATCACACCATAAATTTTTAGGATTCTAGTTAAGTGACATTGTGTGCTATAAAGTGGAGTGGTGACCTTTCTGGAAATCATCTCCTATATGTAAAATGATGGTGTTACACTATGTATTACTGTTTTTCAAGATCAGGTCTATGAAAGTTTAAAAATACCTGTTTGAATTTTGTTCTCTCCCTCTCTTTGTATATATGTATATATGTGTGTGTGTGTATAAATATATAATAATCATATAGTCATATATATATGATTATTCCTGTCCTTTTGAAAATAAAAAAGTTATTACACATTTTTCTCATTGACAAATCATTTTTGAGAATTAGTTTTAATACGGTAGATATCCTAATTAATATAATTAAATAGTTTTATTTCTGACCTGTATTAACCTAATTTTGAACAACTCCATGTTCTTCCAAACATAAGACAATTGTATGGGTGGAAAATGTTGTCTCCACCATGTCAAACTATTAGAACAAATTATACAGAATAAAAGATTTCTGATACCAAAGTTTTGTGAAAGAAGAATAAATAAAGGCAGTCTTTATCTATCTAAGGAATTACCTCTGCAAAGCTGGGTATAACTGCCCTAGTGTACCTGAGGTGAGAACATTGCTGCTAACCTCAACTTCACTAGCCGTTGTGCCAACAGATCAACTCTCATTGTAAGAAAACCTCTGAAAAACTTTGACTTATAGACTGAATTTAAATTGAATTAGTTTGCATCATCGTCTTCCTCCATAAAGTACTTTCTTCCAGTTGTTGCTTATTTTGGCCAGTAGTACATGTTTTCACCCAGAATTTTGCTAGAGTTCTGTGTCAGACTTGACACTCTTTCTAGTGAGTTACTAAACCTATCTGTGTCTTCTGACCATGTTTTGAATCAGTTCACTTATCTTTATCAACAACATCCTATCTAAATTTGTGTGAGATATCATTAGTGTCATCCCTTAACTCAGAAAATATATACTGTCAATTATGTAGTAGAAGATGAAGCTAGAGGAGATATAGGACAATGCCCCTTATCTATTGTTTTAGTTTTAATAGCAAAGAATCTCTTAAGTAATGTTAAGTCTAAGTTTTAATTAACCACTCTCTTTATGATCTTAATAAAATACAAATCTAATTACTCCAGTTCCTTGGTTAAAAACTTTTGTTTGGTTTCATATTACTCTTTAACTTAAAGGAAAAAAAAAATCTTAGAATGTTCTATGCAACCCCCAGTTCTCATTGTTTTAAGTCACATCTCTTAGTCGTAAGCACCCTGTGTGTCTATGACACCTTTTTTCTTCCTCACAGAAATGTACATTTTCTAATTTACAGTCCACTGCAATGATTCTATTTCTTCTATATATTGGAACAGCTCCAATAAAGTTAGCTAATGTGTTTATTGTCAATCTAATTCTTTTTTTATATATTCTAAAAATAACACCATATCCATGCCTGGGGAGATAATATAGTGGTTATGCACACACCTTTCTTTCATGCCTGTGACTTGAAAGTCCCAAGTTCAATCCCCAGCACCATCGTAAGACAGAGCTGAACAGTGTTCTGGTTTACTACTGTTACTACTGTTACTAACTACTACTACAGATAATAATAATACCGTATTCAAATTATGAATTGTAGATATTTTTTTCCATTCTTAGGTTGTATTTTTAAATTTTCTTTCTGGTATTGTTTGAAGTACCAGAAAAAGCTTTTAATTTTGATGGGGTCCAACTTATCTATTTTTCCTTGTGTAGTTTGTATTTTTAGTATCACATCTAATTTCTCTCTCTTTCTCTCTCTCTCTCTCTCTGTCTCTCTTTTAATCTGATTCTAGTGTTTCATGAGCTCCTTCCCTTTTCTGGGTTTTTATAAAATCCCCTTCTTTTGACTTTCATTAAATCTCTCAGTTCTTTTTTGGATTCATTCATTAATTTTCTTCTTTCTGTATGTTCATCAAGATCCTAGCATCTATGCTATTTATCACTTAATGTGTTGTAATATCCCTTTCTCCCTCCCTTCCTCCCTTCCTTCCTTCCTTTCTTTCTTTCTTTCTTTCTTTCTTTCTTTCTTTCTTTCTTTCTTTCTTTCTTTCTGCCTCCAGCGTTATTACTGGGCCTTTATGCCATCACTCCAAACCCACTGCTTCTAGTGGCCACAATTCTCCAACCCCCCTCTTTTTTTTCCTCCAGGATTATCACTGGGGCTCGGTGCCTGTGCTACAAATCCACTGCTCCTGGAGGCATCTTTTTTCCATTGTTGTTGCTGCTGCTGCTGTTGTTAGATAGGACAGAGAAATCAGAGAGGAAGGGAAGACAGAGAGGGGGAGAGAAAGATACCTGCAAACCTGCTTCACTGCTTGTGAAGCAACCCTCTGGAGGTGGGTAGCGGGGGCTTCAAACCTGGCTCCTTGTACTTGTCCTTGTGCTTCAAGCTATATACGCTTAACCTGGTGCACTACCCCCCTTTTTTATTACACAAGACAGAGAGAAATTGAGAGGGAAGGGGGATAGAAAGGGGTGCATGCACTTTGTACTATGTGTACTACTGCCTACGCCCTAGTAATATCTTTATGTGAGCTCCTACACCCACTTAAAAAGAGTATCTGTCTATATATGTTGACTTCTACTTTTGTTGATCAAGATTCATGCATCCAACCCTTTAAGGACTTATTTGCCTGGCTCTACCATCACACCTAAACCTAACCTATCTCAAAGTGAACTCATTAGTGCCCTCTAGTTTTTCTTAAGAACCCAGCCATTAGTTGAGAAACCAAGATCCTAAACACTGCAGTAAAAACCCTGTGGTGAGGGGTAGACACGCAGCTTCCTGGGCCAGTGGGGGGTGGGAGTGGGTGGAAGGGATGGGTCACAGTCTTTTGGTGGTGGGAATGGTGTTTATGTGCACTCCTAGTAAAATGTAGTCATATAAATCACTAGTTAATACGAGAGGGGAAAAATTAATTGTATGTCTCGAAGTCTTTTAAAACACAAACTGAACCTTTTTAATATATAGGCTGTGTAATTGATATGAAGACTCTCTCAAAAGCCTAGACCAAGTAGATCAGAAGCAACCAATAGCACAACTATATACAAGATATTGGGTACTGTACAGCAAACCCTAACAAAAGGACTTTTCAAAGTTAACCCAATTACCAAATAATGTGATGATAACATTAACTATCCATTGTCTTTTGGAACCCTAAGACAGCAGGAACCTCACATCTCCACTATAGAGCCTCTACTTCCCCCAGTCCTGGAATCCTTGGATAGGGCCCACTTTCCCGTATGCCTCTCCCAATCCATATCAAATAATATTGCATCTGCCAATCACAACCTAATCAATGCAATGATTGCCACCTCAACATGCTTTACTTCAGACTGTTTCCAGAGACTTCACGTGTGCAATAACAACCCTTCAGCTTCATTACTCTGGTAAGACCTTTCCTTTCATAGTATACTCTAATTCCATCTCAGGTGGTTCACTTTCTAACAAAGTCCCAAAACCTAGATATACACCAGTTTCTGTGAGAGAGAGCATATGTTCACACGTATCCATAAACTACTGCAAAATATATACCTGAAAGCAGAAGTACACTAGAGTTTGCAGTGAGTATCCCCCTAACACTTTATCTCCACTATTCCAAGCTTTGGGTCCATGATTGCTCAACAATTTGTTTGGCTTTGTATGTTAACTCTCTTTTCAGTCACCAGGTTCCAGATGCCATCAGGATGCCGGCCAGGCTTCCCTGAACTGAACACCCCACCAATGTGTCCTGGACCTCAGCTTCCCCAGAGACCCACCCTAATAGGAAAAGAGAGAGGCAGACTGGAAGTATGGACCGACCAGTCAACGCCCATGTTCAGCGTGGAAGCAGTTACAGAAGCCAGACCCTCCACCTTCTACAACCCACAATGACCCTGGGTCCATGCTCCCAGAGGGATAGAGAGTGGGGAAGCTATCAGGGAAGGGGGTGGGATATGGAGATTGGGTGGTGGGAATTGTGTGGAGTTGTAACTCTCATACCCTATGGTTTTGTTAATTAATCATTTCTTAAATAAAAAAATAATAAAAAAATAAAAATATTCCAAGCTTTGGGTCCATGATTGCTCAACAACTTGTTTGGCTTTGTATGTTAACTCTCTTTTCAGTCACCAGGTTCCAGATGTCATCAGGATGCTGGCCAGGCTTCCCTGGACTGAAGACCCCACCAGTGTGTCCTGGAGCTCTGCTTCCCCAGAGACCCACTCTAATAGGGAAAGAGAGAGGCAGACTGAGAGTATGGATCGACCAGTCAATGCCCATGTTCAGCGGGGAAGCAATTACAGAAGCCAGACCTTCTACCTTCTGCAATCCACAATGACCCTGGGTCCATGCTCCCAGAGGGATAGAGAATGGGAAAGCTATCAGGGGAGGTGGTGGGATATGGAGATTGGGTGGTGGGAATTGCGTGGAGTTGTACCCCTCCTACCGTATGGTTTTGTTAATTAATACTTTCTTAAAAAAAATCTTGGTTTCTCATTAGTTGAGAAACCAAGATTCTAAACAGTGCAGTAGAAGTACTGGCAGTATTTACCCAATTACCTTGAAAGGGGTCTCTCCTTTGGATCGTGGTCAGGACCTGCTTCTTTTTGATCCAGATAGTACCTCTACTATTTGACACTTGCAAATGTAAAGAGAAATAATAGAATAGCTCGCCCACCTAATAAAGGAAATGTGACTCCTCTTAGTACCTCCCACTTTTCACCTATTGGTTGAGACAGTCAGTGGGGGCTTGAAAAAATGGGTAAATAGAATTATTTCAGTCTAATCTTGAAATATTTGCCCTTTTGATTTTTCTGCCCCCGGAACATTGAGAACTCTATCTTATCTTTTACTTGGACGAATTAACTAGAGAACCCAATAGTTAACAAAATTCATATGTAAACATTGCAGCTTCTGTGTATCACTCGTTTTAACAGAACAATGACTCAATTTATTATTTTATTTATAGAGTAATTGATACATTGTCACATCTTACAAGTTTTTGGTACTTGATCAATTACATTTTTTTGGTTTGCTTCCATCATTCAAGATTTGATAGAATTCAGTCCATTAAGATACATCTAAGGACTCTATAGAAGTCCAACGTTAGGGGAATTTGTGAAATGCCCACTATACTGCTCTCCGATTCCACTCTCTTGCAGGCTTTTTGACTTAGAACCAACCACACTGAAGAACACAACTTTAAGTTACTCACTACTAATCTATCTGTTATGTACTGTATTCAGTTGTGTGAGCACTGAGAAATTCTGATAATTTTCACTTATATTTGTTTTAATTCTGACTTATTCTTATATCCTTTTACATAGTTTTTCATATTCATCACATTTGAACAAATGACAAATGCGCTTATTCAGAAAAAAACATAACTGAGAAATCACCAGTGCATTCAAGAAAAAAAACTTTTGAAAGATAATCATAATATGATAAAAAGAGTATTGCATCTGGAGTCAGAAAATCTGTTCTTTTGTTACTCTATAACCTTGGTAAACTTATTTGAAAATGCCAATTTCTCATCTAAAAATTAAATCATACCTGTTCTATCCTATTTACTTTAATGAGATGATTATAGAATTAAATTAGAATATTAGTTTACTTTGTAAACTGTGTAGCATTATATAAAATTATTTATTATTTAACTTATTTTTATGTTAAAATTTCCTCATGCCATATTAATCATAGAAATATTTAATATAACTTTAATCTCAAGTTATTTAATTTGAAAGAATATCATTTATTGATTGATAGATATTCACTTTGTAAAAGTCACTGAGGATTCCATGTGAATAGAAAGCATATTTTCTTTATTAAGGGACTATTGGAAAAAGCTACAAGACCTTGGCCTTGGTACACTGATATTTTGGTAATAGAGCAACAATAATTCAAACCAGCATTTATTTCTTTCAGACAAACTTTTTGCTTCCAAGAAGCTTGTGAAGGTAAGTTGTCAGGGTTTGGCTGTACTTGTTTGACTAAATGCCTGCGTGGTAATCAGTATCATAATAAGAACTGTGTAATACCAATACATAATATTGTTTTTTCAGAGTATTGAAGTAATCACTTTAAAGTTAATATAATTGTATACATTTATAATTGTGGTACCAGTTTGGCTCACTGTATAGTTGGATACTTTCTCTTGTGTTTGTTATTACTTTAGAACACTAATTATAAGTTTCTTTTTAAAATCAATATTGTTTTAGGTATTTCAGTTTATAATTTTCATTTTGATTTGCTGTTACAGTTTAGTAGGAAGGACATTGAATTCTAAGGACAGGCTTGTGTTTGTCCCTAAATTTCAATGTTGAACTTTGTAAGGAAGTTCCTTATGTATAAATTTTACATGACATTATAAGATTTATGCTTGTATAAAAATCATCTATGCCTTCTCCAATGTGAACTCAAGGATATTCAGAAAGTTTTACAAAAGTCAACCAAGATTTTGTGATCACCAATAAAATACATTCCACAGTTATTGATGATATTGATATTGAGGGTAGGCTATTAATCATTTTATATTTAGAGGCTAGTCATGATTAAATAAAATATTAAATACTTGGATATATCCCTACAAAATCTTAAACATTAAAATATGGCCTGGACTATTTCTATTAGTTTTTTTTTCCTTAAAAAAGGAGAGTAATGGCTTATTTTTACTTCATATCCAATAATTAGAGAAAGGAGGTAAAGATCAACTTGTTCATCTGTCCTAAATGGTGTTTAGAAAAATATTGGCAATGAAAATTGTTATTTTGTAGAGATTATGAAAGCAAAATTAATACATTCTCTCTGGAAAAGAGAATCAGAGTGGTTGGATAAACAGAGATTGTAATATTTGATAAATTCTGAAGCGTGAGTGTTAATTTGAAGGTATAGTGTCATTTGAAGAATGTAAGGTGTGTTAAGTATCTCTGTTCTCATTATGTGTATGAAAATTCTAGAGTAATACATTTTTTGTTTCAATAAATTTTAGTGTGACATGTTTTATTTTTCATATTTTAACTCGATGGTGCTTATCTTTCTTTATTGCTCATTGTAATAAATTTTCCAATACAGCATTTTCAGCATGATTACCCGTAAATCTGGCCTTAGGATATGTACATAGTTGTGCATCAGTATCTTACCAGACTTTCTTTTTTTGTTATTTGTTTATAATAAGGAAACACTGACAAAACCACAGGATAAGAGGGGTACAACTCCACATAATTCCTACCACCAGAACTCCGTATCCCATCCCTTCCATAGATAGCTTTCCTATTCTTTATCTCTAGGGAGTATGGACCCAGGATCATTATGGGGTGCAGAAAGTGGAAGGTCTGGCTTCTATAATTGCTTTCCCACTGGCTGAACATGGGCATTGACAGGTCGATCTATACTCCCAGCCTGTCTCTCTCTTTTCCTAGTGGGGCAGGGCTCTGAGGAAGCAGAGCTCCAGGACACACTGGTGGGGTTGTCTGTCCAGGGAAATCCGGTTGGCATTTGGTAGCATCTGGAATCTGGTGGCTGAAAAAAAGTTAACATATAAAGCCAAACAAATTGTTGATTAATCATGAACCTAAGGGCTGGATTATTGCAGATGAAGATTTGGGGTCTCTGTTTTGTAAGTAGCTAGTAGGTCTACTTTAGGTATATTCCAAAGGGTCCATGACTTTATTAGATTTTGCCAGAGTCTGACATCTGATATGCAGGTGGATCCAAGTTATTGTCTGCAGAGATGATGTCATGGATGAAAAAAGACCTAAAAAGACACTTTAAAGTACCTAATGAAATAGTTTCTACTTAGACTAGATACCCTCCTCACCTACTTCCTAATACACTTCCCTCAGTCACTCCAAAGCTAAGTAAGGACTACAACAGCTGAATAAGGGCAAGAGATTGGCATACTTTAATGATGACCCTATAGTTACTATCAGACCACCCCATGAGCTGGGGCCCTAGTTGGGGACCCTGGGATTTCCACACAAACACGATGAGCCTAGACCTTGAATAGATCCCTCTCTACATTATCACTGGTCATCTCCATCAGGAATAACATACTGGACCCATTTGGGGGCTCCCATAGGACTCTGCCTTCAGTGTGGATCAACAATAGTAGAGAATGTTCCATCCTCTGAAGGGGGGTTAGATAACTTACTCTGTCTACCACCTGGAGAAGATGAGTCCTGAAATGGTGCAACTGGGAATGTTCCTACTAAGGACCACAGTATGCAAGTTCAGACCTACAGGGATGCAGAGGTCACATAGGCTCCTATGCTGAATATGGGCCCCAGATCAGATTAAATTAAATTAATTAAATTGATGGGGTATACAGTCAACAATATTTATATACTTTTCCCATATTTGGGAACTACTGTGTTCCCTGATCCAGATGTTTAGACATATACTTTTTAAAAGATTTATCATTTAAGTTAGTAAAATTGTGTTGAATGAATTACTAAGTCAGAATTCAAACACATATAACTGGACTCTCAATGTGGTGTTTATTTTTTTACATCTTTATTAATGATTTATAAGAGTATAAGATAATGGGAGTATAATTTCATAGCACTCCCATCATCATAATCATGTATTCAAGATGCCCTTTTACTGTGGAGAATAACATGTTCAACAGTTCTGGAAACTAGGGCATGGGGGTCTTTGGAAACATTTGTTTTTTTCCACCAAATTATTAAACAGAATTTGAAATGACATACTAAAACAGTAATTAAGAATGTTTTCTGCTGTGCTTTTCCTTTGAATTCTCTTTTTACTTACCCTTACTTTCAGTTATCTTCATTGTTTTTCTTGATCAACAATTTATTTGGCTTTGTATGTTAACATACAAGGCCACCAGGTTCTAGATGCTAGCATGATGCCGGCCAGACTTCCCTGGACAGACAAACCCACCAGTGTGTACTGGAGCTCCAATTCCCCAGAGCCCTTCCACACTAGGGAAAGAGAAAGGCAGGCTGGGAGTATGGATCAACCTGTCAACGCCCATGTTCAGCAGGGAAGCAATTACAGAAGCCAGACCTTCCACCTTCTGCATCCCACAATGACCTTGGGTCCATACCCAGAGGGATGAAGAATAGGAAAGCTATCAAGGGAGAGGATGGGATATGGAGTTCTGGTGGTGGGAATTGGATGGAGTTGTACTCCTCTTATCTATGGTTTTGTCAATGTTTCCTTTTTATAAATAAAAACAAAAACATTTTTTAAAAATTATTGGATAGAGATAGAGAAGAATTGAGAGGGGAGAGGGAGGGAGACAGAGAGAACCCTGGAGCTCTATTTCACCACTCTTAAGCTTTCCCCCAGCAGGTGGGGACAGGGACTTGAACCCAGGTCTTTGCTCACTGTAGTGTATGCACTTAACCAGGTGTGCCACTGCCTGGCCCCTAACACCCTTTCCTAATGACTTCCAGGTCATTTTTATACTGAGGAAAAATCCCTCTTTCAGAGTGGTGGATGGTTGTGTTGAGGTTAGAGGAAAACATTCCTTTGAATAGGATTGCTCTTTAGATATCAGTAACTGAATATAAATTTAGTAGAAAGGAGGATTTTTTTTTGCATATTCTCTTAAGACTACTGAATCCTTATATTTGATTAGTGTGGAATATTATAGCTGGTGATTATTCTTAATAATTTACTCTGTAATTTCTAGATTCTCATTATTCTCCTTTCCCTTCTCTCCCCCCACCCACCCTCCTCCTCCTTCACCTGAACACTGCTCAGCTTTGACTAGTGGTGGTGTCAGGGAAGTGCCCTAGAACCTCTTGTATGCAAGTCCTATGTACTACCACTATGCTATCTCTCTAGCCTGACTATCATTCTTTGTTAAAGTATTTTATCAAGTAAAAAAATTAGTAGCTTTTATTATAGAGTATTTAACATTTTGTCACATATTCTAGAGCCTTATGATTTTTATCAACTCTATTTTCACGTAATTTACTTTCACGTTCCTCTGGTTAAACTGAAATAGTGTATATAGATATTCAAGGAGAAAAACAGATGAATCATTTTCCGTTTGTTTAAAGTGTGCTGAAAGATCTTAAGATATAATTTTATTTGGAAAATAAAACTTTCTTGGAAATCTGTTTGAAAGTGACTGTAAGAAATTATTTTAGTTGTGGATCCAGGTGGTAGTGTACCTGGTTAAGTGCACACATTACCATGTGTAAGGACCCTGGCTCAAGTCTCTGCTCTCTACCTGCAGGGACCAAGCTTCATGTGCAGTGAAGCAAGTGCTGCAGGTCTCTCTCTCTCTCTCTCTCTCTCTCTCTCTCTCTCGCCCCCTTTCTATTTTTCCTACCCCTCTCATTTTCTCTCTGTCCTATCAAAGAAAGGGGGAAAAAGGGTAGGATGGGTGAGACATGGCCACTAGGTATAATGGATTTGTTGTGTAGGCGATGTTGTGTAGGCCCCAGAAATAACCCCTGTAGCAATTAAAAAAAGAAAGAAAATATTTTATTTGCAGATATTTTAGAACTTTCTGGCTATATGCTCAATTACATTAAGTTTAGTTTACTTTGACTGGATATTTGCTGTTTAATTTGAATCACTTACCATTTTTACATTGTAAATATATTCATATTAATTCATGATCCAGAACAATCCAGTAATCCTGAGGAATACTGAAATTAACCAATTTATGTGAAAACATTTTGAAGTAATTATATTAAATGAGGTTGTTCTTAGGATGAAAAGATCTATGTTTAAATCCTAGTTATCAACTCACTATTTGACCAGAGGGAGAGCATCTTTTTGTAGAGATAGTATAATACCTCCCTAATTCACATAATATCAATCAGATTTAAATTAGAAAGTTTTTTTAATGCATAAATACATTGCAGAGTTGTTTATAAATCTGGCCAATAAGGCTAAATCTAATTGATACATATATTTAATAATTGTTTATCTAAATTGACTTGTTTCTAGAATATTGTATCTCATCTTTAGAGTAGTTGCTATCACAAATACCACTTGTGCCTTCATTCAACATTATTAGACAATTACATCTTTTTAAGTTTTGTGATACCAAGAATACACTGATTAATAAAAATAGTGTTTGTAATGATCAGGATGTGCTACTGAGTAGTTGAATGAAAAAATAGTTTTATTTATTAAGAATCCTTCTTAGTAGATCTCAGATATTTTAACTGGACAATTTTTTTATTATTAGAGGAACATGTCTTCTAATTCACCTTTGCTTCGAAGACCTCTTGAGTTCAAGGCATCCTGGAAAATTAACAATGTAATGCGTGTGCCAGTAACAGGACAATAGATAATACTGTCTTTTATGAGATTTGAGGTTATTAGTTTCAAACCAGAAAGGTCACATACACTTAAGAGTGTTACATCAATTTGACTCATAATGTGATTTTCTTTCTTTCATCTATAAACTTTCCATCTGCTTCAGAACACTAATAACTATATACCCTTTCATTAAGTTCAGAATTATAGTTTTGTTAGCCAAATATTTGGACATAGCCAAGAGGACTTTTTTTTGTGTGTGTGTGAAGGGAGTCTTGTACTCATATGTCAGAAACTCTCAGTTGTTTTGTTTAGCAATGCTCTCAGGAAAAGTTCTTGATCTTTTTTCTAGCTGTTCCCTGTGTACAGAAATGTTTGCCTTACCTGGTGCTCACTATGCTAACATTTGTCTATGTGCATTTATTTATTTTAAATAATTTTTATTAATGTTAACACTAGAAGAGTCAGAATTTAAAATAAACAAATTCACTTTTAAAATTAATAAATACAATTCAAGTATAACATTTATTTCTACTTGTGGATTTTTAAAGTTGAAGTAGCATCAGGTCAAGATTTTATAAGTTTCAAGTGTGTATCATTGAAAAATCAGGGGCTGGGTTTTGGAGTACCTAGGCACACACATTATAGTGTCCAAGGACCCAGGTTCAAGGTCCTGGTCTCCACCTACATAAAGGGTAGTTTCACAAGTAGTGAAGCCTTAAGGTTTCTGTCTGTCTGTCTGTCTGTATATTCTACCTATCTATCTATCTATCTATCTATCTATCTATCTATCTATCTATCTATCTATCATCTATCTATCTATCTATCTATCTATCTATCTATCTATCTACCTATCATCCCCATCTCCCCTTCTCAGTTCCATCTCTTCTCTTTGTCTTCCTTTCTGTTTCTGTCTCTCATCCTCTATAAAAAAAAAGTGCCTAGGGATTTACCTTTGGAATTGAGTATCCAGCAACATTCTATCATACAACTATTTGTAAAAGAAAATAAAAGTGGTGGTTGTATTGTCATATGGAAAACAGGGAAATGTTACACATGTACAAACTATTGTATTTACTGTTGAATGTAAAACATTAATTACCCAATAAAGAAATTATAATTAAAGAAAATAAAAGTAAAGTAAAAGGTATACTTGAATAGAGAATAATGTACCAAAATTATGATATAATGATAACAAAGCCTTCTTTGCACCACCAATATCACTTTATTGAGGAAATGTTGATTTACAGAATTTTTGCTGTCACAAGAGTACATTTTCTATCTCCCCAAGATAAGTATCAGTACATTTCACCCTCAATAAAGCCATAATAGAGTGTGATCATAAACCATCAATTGTAAAATTGTAAAACACTTCAATCTCAGAAATGTTAAAATATCCAATTTAGAATTTGTAAATTGTGGTATGTGTGTATGTATGTTTTTTAGTCTCTAATTATATATATATATATATATATATATATATATATATATGTATATGTCAGAAATATTTTGGCTAGGAAAATAACTGTCAGAGCGTGGGACTCATATGCCTGAGGTTCCCAGTTCTATCTCTGGCACAAAATGTAGCAGAAAAGAAGATGTGGTTTAATTTGTCTAAATAAGCTGAAGTTGTCAAGAGAGGAATGATGGAAGGTTTTATGAAAAAAAAAAGTTGTATTTACTTTCTGGTTAAATCCTCAAGATTTTCAAATAATCCATAAGTAATTTGATTATTTTAATGATCCTACCCAGTTTATAGAAGTAAAGTTCGGAAGTTGAATCTAGCCATTCCTAGTTGCTGACTAGTCCTTAAAAATGTAGTACAAATTTACTGTCTATAGATTATATTTTTTCTTCTCTCTCATCACAATTCACATTTTTCCTTTTTTTAATCAGAAAGTCTCTTTCACTGCATGCAATTAACTAAGTCTTGATGATTTGACATATTTTAAACAAATTTTTAGAACTATATATTCTGGCTTTTGGTTTTAGCCACATAGCTTGTGTTGGAGTTGCATTATTTGATGAAAATATGAATTCCCATATACTTTGGAAAATAGAATCACTATGATCACCAATTTTACAATGTAATTCTAAAGAAAAACATTACTTATAGTTTAAAATAATTTATGAGCTAAACACTGTCCAAGAAGTCACTTTAGTTTACCAATTTAATAAAGCAATTTCTCATTCACTAGAGTGAAATCTCTAGGAAGCTTTTGGAAGTTGGTAGATCACTAAGAAACATCAGCATTAAAATTCTCACATATATTATTTGATAGGCTTATTTCAAATTATTTTAAATTTCTAGATATTGCTATGTTTTTCAGACTTCAGAAGTTGTTTGGATTCTTTATTTTTAAATTTTAATATTTATTTATTTCCTTTCTGTTGCCCTTGTTGTTTTTTTATTGTTGTAGTTATTATTGTTGTAGTTATTGTAGTATTGTTGTTGGATAGGACAGAGAGAAATGGAGAGAAGAAGGTAAGACAGAGAGAGGGAGAGAAATACAGCTGCAGACCTGCTTCACTGCCTGTGAAGCGACTCCCCTGCAGGTGGGGGGGAGGCTCGAAGCGATTCCTTAGGCTGGTCCTTGTGCTTTGTACCATGTGCGCTTGACCCATTGCGCTACCTCCTGATTCCCTATTTTTAATTTTTAAATATTTATTTTCATTTTTGTTGCCCTTGTTTTTTATAGTTGTTGTAGTTATTATTGTTGTTGTTATTGATGTTGTCGTACAGAGAGAAATGGAGAGAGGAGGGAAGACAGAGAGGGGGAAGAGAAAGATAGACACCTGCAGACCTGCTTCACTGTCTGTGAAGCAACTCCCCTGCAGTAGGGAGCTGGGGGCTTGAACAGCTATTCTTATGCCAATCCTTGCGCTTTGCACTATGTGCACTTAATCCACTGTGCTACCGCTCAGGTTGCTTGGATTATTAAATTTGTGGCAGAAAATCAGGAAACAAAATATTAAAAGGAAAAAAAAGTAAATTAGTTTAACATGACCTTGACATTTTTCTTGAAAAATTATTATGCCAATTTATTCCATTTTTACTAAGCATACTGTATAATATTGTGGGTCATATTTGCCACACCAATAAATCATGTGAGCATGGATTTTATTAAAAGATTTTTTTTTTTTTAACAGAGCACTGCTCAGCTCCTGCTTATGGTGGTGCAGAGGATGAACCTGGGACTTTGGAGCCTTAGGCCTGAGAGTCTTCATATAAAACCATTATGCTGTCTCCCCACCACCTTTTAAAAACTTTTTACAACCCTCACACCATCTTCCCAGACAATACCTTTGGCCCACCTGGAATGTTAGCTATTGGGCTCAGGCAAAAATTAGCAGAGTCATGGGTCCCTTGGAATATACCTAAAATAGACCTAACTTTTTCCGAAATAGAGACCTCAAATCTCACCTTCTATATTCATGCCTTTAGGTTCCAGATTATTAAACAATTTGTTCTTCTTTATATCTTAATGCTTTTTCAAACATCAACTTACGGATGCTACCACGACACCAACCTGAATTCCCCAAGCAGAGGACCTCACCAATATATCCTGGAACCCCATCTTTTCGGAGCCCTGCCCCACTAGGGAAAGATAGAAACAGGCTGAGAGTATGGATTGACCTGCCAACACCCATGTTCAGCAGAGAAGCAATTACAGAAGCCAGACCTTCCACCTTCTGCACCCTATAATGATTCTGGATCCATACTCCCAGAGAGATAAAGAATAGGAAAGCTTCTAGAGGAGGTGATAGGATATGGAATTCTGTTGGTGGAAAATGTGTGGAATTTTATCCCCTTATCCTATGGTTTTGTCGATATTTTCTGTCTTTATTTTATAAATAAATAAAATGAAGGAAAAGAAAAAAAACAAAACCTAGCTCTTTAAAGTACTGGCCAGGGCCAGATAACTCCCCTGGTAAATTGTTTGCTTTGCCATGTGCAAAACCCCTGCTGGTTACATCCTGGCTGCTAACTTACAGGGGAAAGTTTCCTTCTTTGTCTTTGTCTTTGTATTTTTTTTTTCTCTCATAAAGTCAGCTTGGAGCAGTGACAAAAAAACAACTCTAAATATAATTTTAAAGGTTTATAAATGTATAGAAAATAAATATTCTACTAGTTCTTATCCTTTCTTTGACTGGTTATTTTTCATTCCTTATTATAAATAATTTGAAATGGCTATATTATTCATGAAGGTTTTGTTTTCCATTTCCATTTAGACTTGAATGATTATATATTCCATTAATTTATATGCTATTAACTCTGTCTTTATTCTTACTATTATGACTTGTTAGTTTATACTATTACTAATTGTGTTCTCTGTTTATTTTGCTTTTGGGGGGCAACAAAGTGTGCTGAAGTAACTGTGCATCATCCTAAGTCTGAAACCTTTGAGGCAGAAGAATTTCAGAATCTGCCATCTTGCTTATTTCATATTTAAAATTGCCTATTGAGGGAACTCTGTGTCTGGTGATTTTTTCTTGTGACTCTTCGGTGAAAGGGAAAAAACATATTAACACTTTTAAATGAGGTTTTAAAACTTATCATTTATTTTTCTTTTCCACAGGGATGCAGGTGGGCTACTAGTGGAGAGGCTACAGCACTGCCTCTTTCTTGGTGCTGTGTACTCCTTATGTGTTTTACTGAGGCTCAAACCTGTGCCAGGCATGACAAAGCAGGTTCCCTCCCAGCTGAGCTATCTCTCTAGCCTCTTGAAGATACAGACTTTCTTAGAGGACAGAAAAGAGCAACTGAAGAGGACTCTGAATTTAAAGCAAAAATGACTGTATTGGGCAAGGTCATACTCTAAACATTTTAGTATGCTATTTTTTACTAATTGAAAAGTAAAATTCATTCATTTATATACAAGATACACCTATCAGTTTAAATATATTGTGTCCACTTAAATATAGAAAGAAAGAATTTAGAGGATGGTATAAAGAGATTTAAGACTGGGCTAGGTGGTGGTGCACCTGGTTGAGCACACATGTTACAGTACTCAAGGATCTGGGTTTGAGCCCCTGGTCCCCACTTAAAGGGGGAAAGCTTCTTCAGTGGTGAAGCAGTGTTGCAGGTATCTTTCTCTCCCTCTCTGTCACCCCCTTTCCTCTCAATTTCTGGTTGCCTCTAATGAAGCTAGTTAGAAACATTTAAGACTTAATACTTTGGTTTTGTATTCAATTAGACTTCTTGTGAAGACCCTGCATATATGAATCATATTTTTGAGACAAATGAGTGGAAAGTCTGAGCTAGTAGTATTATCATGTCAGATAAGTGTGCACAGTTGACCCAAGAAGTATTAGAACAAATTGTTTTTATATGTCAAATGAATCTGTATATGTTGTGTGTGTCTGTATACATATGCACATATTTTCAGATGCTGTAATTGCTACTTTGGTCTACTCTGAAAGAATTTCATCAGAATAATGGTTAGGGGGCCGGGTGTTGGCGCACCTGGTTGAGTGCACATGCTACAATGCACAAGGACCCAGGTTCTAACCCCTGGTCCCCACCTGCAAGGGGAAAGCTTCACAAGTGGTGAAGCAGGGCTGCAGGTGTCTCTCTCTCTCTCTCCCCCTCTGTTATCTCTTTCCCTCTCCATTTCTGGCTGTTTCTTTCTAGTAAATAAAGATTAAAAAAATAAAGAATAATGGTTAGATCCAGACATAATAAATATAAAAAAATTCCAGTCTTTCTATGGTTAGGAATGTGAGAAAAAATAGATTTTGTATTTTAATGACTTGTGTTGAATAAAAAATATTGATGCCTATTGATTAAAAAATATTGATGCCTGTACTTCCATGGTTATGGTAAAATTGTTCATAGTAGCCAAAATATGGAAACCATTTAAGTACCTCCTAAGGGATGGAGGGATAAAGAACACATAAGTATACATACTCTGCAATATTACTCAATTACAAAAAGAAATGGATGCTGCTATTTGTGACAAGATGGGTAAGCCTAGAAGGGAAATTTGTATAGTAAAGTACACCAGAGGAAAACAAACATTGATAAAATTTATTTATGGAATATATATATATTTGAACTCACAGAAGCTGGGTAGCTTGTAAGGTCTAGGAATGGATGAAATAAGAAGATAATGAGATTATGAGATGAATAAATTCTGAGAGGCTAGTTTTGCAGTTGATAATACTACTTAAAATATATACATAAATACTACTTAAAATAATAATAATACTTAATACTACTTAAAATACTACTTAAAATAATACTACTTAAAATACATACTTAAAATTTGCTATATCTGAAGTATTCATATCCACAAAACAATTGACCATGACAAATATTTTTATTGATTGTAGCAACCATTACATAGCATAAGAAGTACAAATCATCACACTGTGATGTATATTAACTATATGATTAAAAAAATTATGTATATAAAGGAAAACTGACAAAAACCGTAGGATAAGAGGGGTACGACTCCACACAATTCCCACTACCAGAACTCCCATCCCCTCCTCTGATAGCTTTCCTATTCTTTATCCCTCTGGGAGTATGGACCCAGGGTTGTTATAGGGTGCTTTTGTAATTGCTTCCCCGCTGAACATGGGCATTGACAGGTCGATCCATACTCCCAGCCTGTCTCTTTCTTTCCCAAGTGGGGTGGGGTTCTGGGGAAGCGGGGCTCCAGGACACATTGGTGGGGTCATCTGTTCACATGTATCCATACATTAGGGCAAATATATATATCTGAAAGCAAAAAGTGCACAATAGTCTGCAGTGAGTCAGTATATGCAGCAAGCAAGTAGAAAAACCTAAAAAGACACCATACAGTTCCTAATGAAATAGTATCTACTTAGACTTAGATACCCTCCTCACCCACTTCCTATACTTCTCTCAGTCACTCCAAAGCTAACTATGCATCATTACACCTCAGTGAAGTTGGAAAAATATAATAATCTTTTAATATTTTTCTTGCCTTAGGTGAAATTAATTTGTCAAGTTTGGGATATATAACTTGGCTATTTACATTTTTGGTAAATGCACTCTAATGTTCAAATAAATTATTGTCGTATTTTACCTCTTCATATAAATTTTATTACCTCCCATTAGACTACATTTACAGTCTTATTTCTTATTGATTAACACTATTTAGTTATTATTTTGTTCTTTTGGAAGAGTAATCAGCTGTAATTCATAGTTAATTTTTAGTTTTGTTGCATTCTAGCAAGAAAAGTTGACAGTTGTAGAATTTCTGTGTTTTTAACATTTGAGAAAAATCTTATTTGTGGTTTAATACATGATCCATTTTTATAAACACACTAGAGTAATTACGTATGTGAAATGATACCTTACTCTCAGGCTCTTCTTAAATCATTTTATTGGTGGGGTGGTAGTTTATAATGCAGTTGTTGACACATGTGTACAATTTCTCACCTTCCCATGGCAAGTGTCTGCAAAATATTCTCACTCTCAGTTTAGGTCTTTTCCCTCCATCATGCACTAGGACCCCGGCATCCTTGCACACAAAGATATACAGTCTAAAAGAAATAAAAGGAGAGACGTGTAGTATATCTGAAAGTATACTGTTCTTTCCTTTACATGGTTCTTTTCTTTACTAAAATACTTTTAGTATTTGCATTTGTTATTTCTGATCTTTCATACAATTTGTAAAATGGTCAGCTACTTTTCACCACCTCCCTATGCAGTATAACAATTATCAAACACTACTGTAATCCTCAATGCTTCTCAGAATTGTTCCTGTTGTCCCTTTAATTCCACCACTGTGCTTTCATTAGCTCTGACTCTTATCCTAACCAGTGCTAAAGAGTACCCACTCTTATTTAAAAAATAGTAAGCTATTTTACTTATTGAAAGCAAGGACTATAGATATCTAGGTATCTGGAGGACCAAGTTAACAGTAAATGTGTGAAGTGGGGATAGTGGAGACTGATGAAATGAGGTGAGCTTGCCTCATTTATGAGGACAAGTAATAGTTGTTAGTGCTATCTCATTGATGCTGAAAGTTATTGTTCAGAAACTAGAAGACATCATGTAAAGTGAGATAACCCCCAAAAAGAGAACAAATAGCAAATTATCTAACTTATAAGCGAGACTTAATATGAATAGAGAGGAAGAACACAGTGAAAACATGGACTGGGTCTAGTGTATTTCATCAAAGCGAAGGACACTGGGGAAGGAGGGGGAAGGAGAGGTGAAAGAGGATTGTGGGGGTCTTCATGCATAATGAAATAGTACTCATATGTCAGTGACTATACCTTTAAGCGTTAACCTCCTCAATAATAATAATAATAATAATCTAGGTAAAGGGTTTGCATAGGTATCTGTTGCCTTTGCCATCAAGGATAACTTGATGCTAAATGAATGAGGGAGAAATGAATACTAAGTAAATACAAAGAAAGCTGAAACAAGCTGTGCACAATTACCACACTGATGCTTGTATGTTTAATAAGTTTGTTGTTAGAGCCAATTTTCAGAACAAACCTTGCATACTGCTGTTATAATCAATAATTATGTAAGAATGAATAGCATAGCACTAGGCATCTTATGATTTGGAGGAAAAATGGATTTTTATATGATGTCTTTCATTTCCTAAATGTTTTTGGTACCTAATTTGGTTGTTAGAATTACTATTCAAACCAGGAAAACCAAAAAGAAAAATCCCACTTGTAATGTTCTGCCTAGTGCAGATAGCCGTTTCATAGCACTTTATTTTTATTGGCTAATGACTTTGCCACTCTGAGCTAATTTATGAAATAGAGATGGAGAAAGAGACAGGAGAGGGGGAAAGAACATGCAGTACTGAAACTTGTTCCAGTGTGATGGAGGCTGGCTGAAATCTTGGTTGTGTGCCTGGCAAAACGTGTACTATTCAGGTGAGCTGTCTTATTGACCCATACCACTTTTTTGTGTGCATGTGATAATACTTCTGGCCTTTCAGTATGTGAGAAATTTCCAGGGGCTGGGTAGTGGCACCCCTGGTTAAGTGCAAACACTCAAGTAAGGATCTGGGTTTGAGTCCCTGGCTCCCTACCTTCAGGGAGGAAGCCTCCCAAAAGAGAAAGCCTCACAAAAAGTGAGGCAGCTCTGCAGGTGTCTATCTTTCTCTCTCCGTCCCTTCTCAATATTTCTCTGTCCTATCCAATAAAATAGAAAAAAAGGCCTCTAGTGGATACATAGTACCAGCACCAAGCCTCAGCAATAACCCTGGAGGCGATAAACAAACAAACAAAAGAATTCTTTTCCCAAAACAATTATTTGTAAGATTTATTTATTTTTATGAGAGAGGGTGAATATTAGCATTGATTAGCTCTGGTGGCAATCTAGTCATTGAATCTGGGCCTCTAGGCTCTCTGGCTTGGAATTTCTGTGCTTTAATGCTGGCCTGGAATCTCCTTATCCACTTTGGATGGTGTCATTAGTTATATACATGTGCTATATTCCCTTCTTTACTGGGAGCTCTCCCATGGAGCACAATTGTTGTTTGGGTCTCTGAATTGCTATCATCTCTCTTAGAACAGAAACTTGCTATTGGTAGATGCTCAAAATGTATGTTCAATGTGTTCATTTGATATATATATTTATAAGAAATTAAACCTATTTACAAAATAGTATTAGAAAAATTTTGAGTGTAAACATTATCATAAATATCTAAAAATGAAAAAAGCTATCTAAGAATGAAAAGAAAAATTGGTAGAAATTTTTCATACATGCACATACAGAGGTATGAGACAGGTCCACACGCATAGCTGTGCCTAGAAGTCTTTTTTAAAAAAATCTTTATTTATTTATTAGATGGAGACATCCAGAAATCAAGAGGGAAAGGGGAGGTAGGGAGAGAGAAAGAGAGACTTGCAGTGCTGCTTAACCACTTGTAAAGACTGGGGGCTTGAACCCGGGTCCTTGCTATAACAAGTGCACTCAACCAGGTGCGCCACCACCCAACCCCTGCCTAGAAGCCTCTACACCACTTCCCTAAAAATATCCTCAAAGGCTATAAAAATAAGGAATTCCGTGTCTAATAATTTGGTTTGGGTTTTAAATGTGAATACAAACTAAATACATATCCATCACCTATTGAGAGCGTGATGATTTTTTTTTTTTTGCCACTAGAACTATTTCTAGGGCATGGATGACTGCATGTCTCCAACACCATTTCCCAGTGTTCATTTTTTCTCTTTATCATTTTTTTGGCAGAAGATAAAAGAGGTGTAGGAGGAGGGGGGAAAGAAGGTGGAGGGGAAGAGGAAGAGGGAGACATCTGCAGCATTGCTCCACTGATCCATGATTACATATGTGCTCTAAGGGGTGTGCCACCACCCAGCCCCTTGAGTACACTGATTTCATATCTCCCCTGGAATACTTTTGAGAATGAATATTTTAAGATAAGACTCATAAATGTAAAACTACGTAGCTCAAAGGGAAGTTTAAATTAATGTTGCATATATGCTATTGAATCCATGTTGTAGAAGGGAAGGTGTTTTTGTTTTTTTTTTTTTGATGGAACAGAAAGAAATTGAGAGGGGGCAGATAAAGGGAAAGAGAGACATCTGCAGCACTGCTTCAACACTCACAAAGATTCTACAGGTGCAGACCAGAGATTTGAATCTGGGTCTTTGAACATGGTAACGTGTTTTCTCTACTGGGTACACCACCACCCCAGTCCAGGAAGAAGGAAATTTGATGGGATATGGAAGTAATAAAAATGAAAATAATATTTCAATTTACCTATAAATTGACAAGCAAGTTTCTCTTTTCTTTCTGTATCTGTTCACAAAATGGGACCAACAACCTTACTTATTTTTCTGAGACACAGAGATCTGGAGGGCAGTGTAACAGTCATGGAAAGAATGAACAGAGGCAGGATTTCTTGGTGTATAGACCCTCTTGGCTTCTAGTCTGTAAGTGTGTGACTGCTGTGATAGGGAGCATTGCCCATGTAAGACAGTATCTTGCTCGAACTAATTTGTTTCTCTTCCAGTGCTTCTTAGCTCAGGAGTAATGTGAATAGTGTTATTCACATAAAGAAGTGTTTGTGATTTCTGTGAACCTGGGAAGCCAGAATCAATTTTTTCACTAACAGGAAAAATGCATGTTCATCTCTGAACAATATCTCTGTCTTCAGGTTTATAGCATCCTAGAAATCCCATAATCTACAATAAGCAATATCTATGATTTTATAGGTAACCTCTCTAAGCATTTACTTCCTTTTCCAAGAATGTTAATTATACTTATAAATTAAAAGATAATTCTCTGTTGGGTGACTTAGCCATTGGCAGTGAATGAGAGATTTCAGTGTGTAAAGTGAGGAATAAGAGTTTATAGAGTTTAGTTTTTAGGCCTTCAAGGACTTTTTAGAGATTGAAATGAGAATAAAATACAAGTTCCACTATCATATTAAGTATTGAGGCTTTTGAAATTAATTCAGTCACCTAATAGAATACAATGGCAATTCATGACACTTCAAGGTGGTATGTGATTTGTCAATGATAGGCCAAAGAAGAAGAAACACTATAGCACAGTATGCTTGAGAATTGCTAATTTTTACTGAGAATTTTTAGTATTTCATCCCATACATTTTGATTGTTGGTTGGGGCATTCAATCAGTATTCAAGAATTTTGTGTAGTTGCTATTTCTTGTGGGCTTTAGTAGTGTTATCAGCTGTAAGTTCCAAGGCACTTTACATAGCAACAGTGGCCCCCGGAGTTGACAGTGCAGCCGGACTTATGGCATTGGATTCTGGAATTGCAGTGGTGCCTTCAGCATCCTCAGCTTCGTATTCATATTCATAATCTTCAGTGTCATCGGTATACTCTTCAGGACTGGAGACATCATTTTCAGGAACAGTGACAACAGATGTAGAGGTAGCAGTGGTGGTAGCAGTAGTAGAAGTGATAGTGATGGGGAGGGTAGTGCCATCAGTAGAAGTTTTGGCTCCTGGAGCAGCTGATAAGAGAGCCTCTGTGGTGGTGGTGGTACTAACTGTTGTAGTGTCAGTTGCACTGGCAGTGCTCACTGTAGTGCTTGTAGAGCTAGTTAAGGAACCAGTCATATCAGTTCTTTTAGTAGTTGCGCCAGTTTTAGCTGTGGTGACTTCAGTGGCAGCAGCAGCAGTAGTAGTATCTGTGCTACTAGTAGTTGTGTCACTGTCAAGGGTAGTGTCTCCTTGTCTGGTGGTGGTAGCATCAGGTGACTGGGTATTGATTTGAGATGTAGAGGTAGTGGTAGTTTGTAAGAGAGTAGTGGTAGTAATAAGGGCTTCTTTGCTAGGTGTGATTTGACCCTTGCCAGTAGTAGTAACATTAGTACCTCCAGTGGTGGTTGTGGTTTCTGCCAAGATAGCACTTGGTGCTGTGTGAGACGCTGTAACCGCTTCTACTGAATTCTCAGCTGGTTGCTTTTTCAGATGATGTGGGCAGGATATGGGCTTACAAGGTTTAGATACATGAGTCTGAAGTTGAGATGGACGAGATTGTATTGGACATGATGGTGGTAGATGAGGCTTGAGCACCTTGTGTTTATGAGTGCATGGTGACTTTAGAGGAGACTGGTTAGCTGATTGCATAGGTTTTGTGTTCCCTGGCTTGTTTTTGGAAGCTGGTTGTCTTCTTCTGACAGCATTGCATTTTTGAGATTTTTTAGCTTTTGAATTAGCATTTCTTTTCAAAGAAGGCCTGGAACCTGCCACATTGTTTGGTCGAGACATCTTAGAGGAAATTTTCCTTCTTCTGCTCTTAGAAACTTTGGATTTTGGCTTTTCAGAAATAAGGTGACTCCTCACTGTACCTTGAGAAGATGATGTCTGTTTGTGGACAAATTTGGCAGCTGGAGCTTTTCTTTTTGCTGTCTTTACAGTCGATTTTCGTGTGACATTAGCAACTAAAGACCTTTTTTCTGTGTTGTGTGAAGATGTCTGCTTCACTGTGAACCTGGTCCTTTTGGACTCTTTCTGTTTGAAGTTATCAGCTATCTTTCTCTTTACAGTTGTTTTGATGGGAGATATCTTTTTGGAATTGGAATTGTCAGCTAAGTTCAGTTTGGATGCAGACTTGCTTATTAAGTTCTTTTTTGGTTGAGACTGTTTTTGTGCAATCTTGCTAGCTTGAAATTGCTCTCTGGTAGAAGGTGACTTCTTTGCATCATTTTGGGATGGTACGAGGCTCTTAGAGGGAGATATGGAAGTTGATAGTTTTTTACCTTTAGATACTAGAGATGGGTTTGACAAAACTGGTAGAGATGCTTTTGACTGAGTCCCAGTACGTGAAGCCTGGCTTGCTGACTGCTTTGGTCTCTGGGCCTGGGCTTGTCTTACAGCAGCCTGAGCATGGGTGGACTCAGTTTTTTCTTTTTTGGAAGGTAACTTCAGCCTCAATGTCTTTTGACCTGGTTGAGTTTTAAGTCTGTCACTTGTCTGTAAATAAAAAACATTAAGTATAAAACAGTAAATACATGTGTATACTTAGGGTATATTTATATAGCTTTACCTACTAAGAATAATCATGTTTTTCTTTCATATTTGATTTCTATTTCTCATTATTTCCTCCAAATAATGGCTTTTCAGAGTCATTTTAGCAAAATTGAGAGGATGGTCCAGAAATCCCATTTATCCCCCTGCATTCACATATACACAAACCCCTCACTATCAGCATCCTGTATCAGGGTGACCCACTTGCTACAATCAGTGAACATATATTATTATCACTCCAAGTGTATGCTAGGGTTCAACTTTGGTGCTGTACATTTGATTGGCTTTGACAACTATGTCATCATATGCACCTACCATGTTGTATATTTTCACTATTCCAAAATTCCTCTGTGATCTGCCCATTTATAGCTCCTAACTCCTGCTAGCCACTGATTTTTTCCTGTTTCTCTAGTATTTTCCCCCAAATGTGCTAAAGTCATAATATAGAATCTATATATCCTTTGAACATTGAATTCATACACTTACTGATATGCATCTAAAGTCCCTTCATGTATTTTTCTGGCTTGACAGAAAATGCGAAATAATTTTTTGTTACATATATATATACATATATGTCATAGTTAATTATTAATTCACCACCAAAGGAATTTTGTTGCTTTTATGTTTGGGCAATTATGAATAGAATTGCTATAAGTGTCCATGTTAATATTTGCAAAGTGTGCATGTGGACATGTGTTACTTTTTATTTAAGTTGCAAAGTAAATCTTTTTTATGCTTTTAATTTTTTATATTTGACAGGACAGAGAGAAATTGAGAAGGGGTGGGGAGATAGGCAGGAGAGAGAAAGAGAGACATCTGCAGCGCTGTTCAACTGCTCATGAAGCTTTCCCCCTGTAGGTAGGGACCAGGGGCTTGAACCTGGGACTTTGAACATGGTAAGAGGTGTGCTCATCCAGGTGCAGTACCACCAGGCCCCCTGGACACATGTTTCTGATTGGTTAAGTACATTCCCAGTACATGGATACAGAGAAAGGGATATAATAATAAAAGTTTGAGATTAATTCTTACATTTTATTATTAATAATAAAGTGTTAAAATTATTATTATTGTGCTGCCAGTGCTATCGCTCCTAGTGACATGGGGACTGTGGGTGTGTGCTTTATCAAGAGAGCTATCATTCAGACCAATGGTGATATATATGTGTATATATATGTTTTTTAAATAATCGAAAGCATGCACTATCTTAGTTACATGTATATTCTGTTACAAATGCAAGATATTCTGTGGTATGATTGAAATAAATATCTTGCTTTTTTTCTAAATGAGAAGAAAATTATGTGTTGAAGAGAACTGAAGACTTACCAGACACAATGTGCTAAGGTTCAAGAGAATCACAGTTAAAATGAGAAGCTTCATCTTTTCTTCATGAGCCCTAATAAGAAAACAAACAAAAAAAAGGGAGTTGGGCGGTAGCGCAGCAGTTTAAGCACAGGTGGCGCAAAGTGCAAGGACTGACATAAGGATCCTGGTTCGATCCCCTGGCTCCCCACCTGCAGGGAATCAATTCACAGGCGGTGAAGCAGGTCTTCAGGTGTCTATCTTTCTCTCCTCCTCTCTGTCTCCCCATTCTTTCTCCATCTCTCTCTGTCCTATCTAACAACGACGACATCAATAATAACTACAACAATAAATAAAGAAAGAAAAAGGCATAGTGATAGCATACATAATAGGATAAATAGATCATTCAAATATACATTTGCTTTAATGCTAAGACTTCTCAGAAAGTAATACACTCAACAATTTTCTGGCTACTTAAGTTTTCTGTCCCCCTTTATGAAAGACCTAATAATAGAATAATTAAGAGTAATTACATTAAAAACTTAATGCTTCTTTAAGTATACGAAAAAACCTGTGAAAACAAAGATTGTTAATGCTTTTAGTTGAAAAACATTATGTGGGGCTGAGTAGTGGTACACCTAGTTGAATGATTCCATTACCATGGACCAGGAACATGGTTTGACCCCTGCTCCCCACCTGCTGGGAGACGCTTCTTTCTATTTCCCTATGTATCTCTCTCTTCCATCTCAAGTTCTCTGTTTCCTATCCAGTAATAGAAGAAAGAGAGAGGTGGAGGGATAGATAAGGAGAGAGAGAGAGGGGGAGAGAGAGAAAGAGAAAGGAAAGTAGGTGGTCCACCCTCCTCACCCCATAAAGATCCTGGGCCCATACTTCCAGAAGGATAAAGAATTGGGGTGGGGGTGTGGATGTGGTAGGGAGTTCTGGTGGTGGGAATTGTACCCCTTTTATCCAATGGTCTTGTCAATATCTTCATTTTATAAATTTAAAAAATTAAATAAAAAAAAAGGAAAGGAAAGGAAAGGAAAGGAAGAAATTCCTCGCATCCTCTTAGGCTGTTAACCTTAATGCTTTCACAGAGAAAAGACATGTATGAAGCAAGTAATAAGTCAGCACCCATTTTATCACCAAAAGGTGCCTTAGGCAGCATTCCTGTTATAGCAGTTTTTTTTACTCAATGAAGGTAAATATGCTTTAGGACTTATTTTTTTATTTTGTTTTTTACTTACATTTAGCATTTTACCAAAGACTTTCTTTCAGCCATAGAAATTAATTTATGGGAATACGTTGTTTAAACTGTAGAAACAGTGAAGTGACTAAGAGTCTGTCCTTTAGAGAGTATGAGCAGTTCCCACCAGTAATTAGTGTAGTAGTGTACTGTTAGAAACAAGTTCAACTTGTCTAAATCAGTCAATCATTTAAATCATTAGTTTACTTAACTATTACATTAATGCTCAAATTGTGGAAATTCCAGAACTTAAAAGAAAAGTG
Source organism: Erinaceus europaeus (assembly GCF_950295315.1). NCBI lineage: Eukaryota > Metazoa > Chordata > Mammalia > Eulipotyphla > Erinaceidae > Erinaceus > Erinaceus europaeus. Next base: position 120,840,628 of record NC_080164.1, on the reverse strand, counting down.
TTTGTTCTAAAGTTAACTCTGTAGATACCTTAGAAAGGGACTTCTCTCCTCTGTGTTCCAATCAGATTCTATCTTCTTTTAACCAGGCTGCTTCTAGTCTGCTGGTTGTTTTCAAATGATAACCTGTGAGAACTCTTTGAATAAGTAAACCCCTTATGCCTGGATGTCCCTCCTACTTATTTCCTATTGGGGAGAGACTAAGAGAACTTTAATATGATTACTGTTGGGAAGGGCTAATCTTAGAAGAAAGTCAAGACTTTGAACAAAATCTGTTGCATGAATTCTTGTGGAAATGTTTCATTCCACTGTTATATTTTCATTTAGAAAAAAGAGTCATTTTATTACTATAAGATTTTATAATTTGTGCTTTTCTTGGAATCATTTAAAATTTGTTTCAATGGCATGTGTTATATAGAAGTCTCATTCTTTATGATTTTTTGATTCTTTGCCCATTTGTTTCTTTTTTGTTAAATTTATAAATTTATTATATATTTATTATAAATGTATTATATTTAAAATTACATTTTAATTTATAAATTTATTATATTAAATAAGCAACAAGTCCATTGGATAAGAGGGGTACAATTTCACATAATTATAACCACCGGAGTTCTCCATCGAATCTCCTTCATTGAAAACTTTATTATTCTTTATCCCTCTAGAAGTATGGACCCAGAATCATTATGAGGTGCAGAAGGTGGAAGGTCTGGCTTCTGTAGTTGCTTCTCCACTGGGCATGGATGTTGGCAGGTCGATCCATACTTGCAGTCTATTTCTGTCTTTCCCTAGTAGGGCAGTGGTATGGAGAGGTAGGGTTCCAGGACTCTTTGGTGAGGTCATCTGCCCAGGGAAATCACATTGTTATCATAGCAGCATCTGCAGCTTGGTGGCTGAGAGGCATCACGTTATAAAACAGAAAGATGGGAGTTGGAAGGTAGCGCAGCGCCTTAAGCGCACGAGGCGCGAAGCACTCAGACCTGTTTAAGGATTCCGATTCGAGCCCCCGGCTCCCCACCTGCAGGGGAGTCCCTTCAAAAGTGGTGAAGCAGGTCTGCCGGTTTCTATATTTCTTTCCTTCTCCCTGTCTTCCTCTCCTCTCTCCATTTCTCTCTGTCCTATCCAACAATGACAACAAGAATAACTACAACAATAAGACAAGGGCAACAAAAGGGAATAAATAAACATAAAAAAAGAAAAAAAGAAAAAAAAAACAGATTCCAACAGTAGGTGTAGGTATTTTAAGATAAAGGATTAAAAAGAACAATTTAAAAATATGTAAAATAAGTATGCTAATGACAAATAAGAATTACAAAGGGATAAAAAGAGTACACTAAATCGTTTGTTTATTTTTATTTGTTAGCCTCAACTATTGCCTTTATAGCCTTTATTCTAATAATGTGGGCATCTAGCCATTGCTATAATCAAGAAGATTAGGAAGAGGACATACCGTCACCTCCTTCTAACCACTGTGCTAAAAATAATACATAATATTGATATAGCAATTTGGTTATCATTCTGTTGACATTCAGCTTGCTTTCCTTGAAGACTGGAATTAAGTAGGTTATAAAACGTTGTATTTTTATATTGCTATGATTGACAGAATGGTTTGCAGTATTTGATCTAGCTTCTGTAATTGCTTCTCTACTGGACATGGGCATTGGCAGGCTGATCCATACCTCCAACCTATTTCCATCTTCCCCTAGAGAGGTGATGTTCTGGGGCACATTGATGAGGTCGACTGTCCCTGGAGTTCAGGATGGAATCATAGTAGCATCTACAACTTGGTGTCTGAAAGGCAGTTAAGTCATGAGGCAGAACAAAATGTTTAATAAATAACAACCAGAAAGTAAGAATAGAGCAGGTGAGAATAGGAATTTTAGGGTGATAAGAAGCTAGGAAGTCCATTTTAGGTGTGTTACTAGAGGCCCATGACTTTAGTGATTTTTGCCTGATAGCATTAGATAGGTTAAAAATACTGTCTGGGAAGATGAAGTCATAGTTGGGAATAGAACTAGAAAGCTGGATCAATCTCACCCTGGGCCTATGTACATTTATATTTCTCCTTCTTCTTCTCTTCCTCCTCCTCTTCTTCTTCTTTTCTTCCTCTTCTTTTTAACCAGAGCACTGTTCATCTCTGGCTTAATGATTGTGCAAGGGATTGAGCCTGAGACTTTGGAGCTTCAGGCATGAGAGTCTCTTTTCATAGCCATTATGCTACCTACCCCCTGTATTTAGCACAGGAGTCTATGTAACTTCCAAATCCCTGTTAGTCAGAGCTTGCAATCCGTAGTCACAGCTGGGAATATTCTAGGCTGAACTCATTTCAGGACTAGTCCTCCTTGAGTGGCAGAGTAGGCTGATCTAGCCACCCTTTAGAAAGTGGGACAGTCCCTATCATTGCTGCTTTATAGTGAGGGCAAGGTCCTGGAGAGGTCCTTGAAAGGGCTTATGATGACTTTCCTGATGGAAGTGACCAGTGATGATGGAGAGAGGGGTCTGTTAAAGGTCTAGGCCCATCATATCTACAGGGGAGTCCTAGGATTTCCTGACTTGGGCCCCAGGTAATGGAATGGTCTGGTAGGGACCAAAGAGACCATCATTAAGTGATCCAGTCTCTTGGCCTTTTCCAGATTTTGAAGTCCCTTCTTTATCTGATGAGCTTGGATTTTCTCCCAGCTGTTAATGCATTGACTATCATTTGTTAAATGCTAATTTGTTTATGGGGTCTGGCCTCAAGAAGGGAAGGAAACACACCTAGGATTTTAGTGGGGCCTAAGTTAGCCTTGGGATTTATTTGTTTGATGATTCTATTAAAGGTTGTCATAGAGACAGTATATATACTAAATATATATATATATTTGCCAGTATATCTCTGCCAATTGGATACTTTTTATTTTAAAGATTAGCAAGGGGTGACAATAATGCTGATACTGCCAGGAGATATATATATCACTTTCTTTTGTGTAGTTGAGTAGATAGAGTGCTCATTCTGTTCACATTTTATTTCACCCATTAGACACTATCTTTTATAGTAGTGTTCACGTGATTTAATATTATAAACTTGAAAGCAAAACTTCTTAGTCTCCAATCCCAGCCTTAATTTATGAAAAATATTTTGCTTCTATGTTTTAATATTCCCAGTGGCAATATTTCCCATGAAAATTTCCTATAGAAAGTTGATTAAATAAATATATGTAAATAAACAGACAATTTACTGGTAGCTTTATATCACTATGTATTGATTTATTATTATTAACTGATATTGTTTTATTTTATTTACTTATTTTATTATTGCCATTAGGGTATCACTTGGACTTGGTGCCTATATCTCATGGCCATTATTTTTTCTTTTCTTTAGGTGCTAGGTCAGAGAGAAATTGAGAGGGGAGAGGATAAAGAGGGATAAAGTAAGAGAGAGAGACACCTATATATAGTACCTGTTTAACCACTCATGATGCTTCTGCTCTTGTAGGTGAGGAAAGGGGCTTAAATCTGATTCTTGTACATGGTAACATTTGCTTAACCAGGTAAGTCTCCTCCAGACCCCCAGATATTATTGTTTTATTGTTTTGTATTACATACAGAATCTTATTATAATACATATATGATAGATGATGCATTTCTTTGTTTACTAGTGAAATAAACTATATTTTTGAAGAAATCAATAGTATTATAACAAATGAGACCTATGCTATGGTTTAGAATATGCTTTTTTTGTAGACTTAGCTTTTGACTGATTGAGAGACCTATAAGTCACTTCTGATAACAGTATGTCTATTGTGGGTTTCAGGAAAGGACTAGAAGGGTCACCCATAAACATTTTGTAAGAGTTAAAAGATTTATCTTTTTTTTTTTTTGGTGTGATATTGAATGTAGAACAAGTACATAAACCACCCACTCATTATTTTCTTTGTACATTTAAGAGAAAAACTTCTAGTTTTAGGTCATGAATATCCACCAGTTGTAGACTGGAAAACACCAATTCTAGAACTTTCCTGGTGTGTGTGTGTGTGTGTGTGTGTGTGTGTGTGTGTGTGTGTGTGTGTGTTGAAACTGTAGCTTCCAATCTGGAGGAAACTGGTTTTTAGTCCAAGAGTTTGTCAACTCCTTTGAGTTTGCTATATACCTGTATTTGTAGGTGTAGTAATATGTAGCCTGCCTGTGCCCAGAATTTGCTTGTGGGCACTGATCTAAAGAAGATTAAAGTAACATTACATCTGAGCACTTAAATTTAATACTAACCCTACAATGCCCATGATTTCCAAGAATCCTTTTAGTATCATTTATCTTAGGGGGATTAATGTTTACAGTCCCAAGAATACTTCATAGTCCTTTGAAATGGAATACTATGACTTTTATAGTTCTCTCGAATGGAATACCATGAGTTAGTTTCTCTCCAGCCCCAATAATAGTTTTAAGTTTAGATGATTCAGTGTGTTCCTAGATATGTTCTAAATTTATATTATATACTTAAACCCATAGAGAATCATGAAATTATAAACCTTTCCCCAAGACATACTTGTATACTCAAATTCACACTGACTGCCTTGGAATTTATTTTTTTTAATATTTATTTTCCCTTTTTGTTGCCCTTGTTTTTTTATTGTTGTTGTAGTTATTATTGTTGTTGTTGTTGATGTTGTCGTTATTAGTCAGGACATAGAGAAATGGAGAGAGGAGGGGAAGACAGAGAGGGGGAGAGAAAGATAGACACCTGCAGACCTGCTTCACCGCCTGTGAAGTGACTTCCTTGCAGGTGGGGAGCCGGGGCTGGAACTGGGATCCTTACCATGGTCCTTGCGCTTACCTTACTGAGCTATCACCGGACTCCCTGCCTTGGAATATCTAACTTTAAGTGGTTGTTAAGGTGTATCAATAGTCTTCTCTAATTAAGAGAATCCATTTGCATTCAATTGACTTTATTGTGAATCAACAAATCAAATATGATGTGAATGTAAAATGTAAGGGAGAGAAAGGAAAGGAGCAAAATTCTTGAACATTACATTTTCTTTTGACTGAAGACTGACAGATTGATGAGACCAAAGGAGAGCTTGAAGTAGTCATTTAGTTTCAGTAAGACCTGCAAGAATAAAGACATTTTAGGAATACAGTTAATAATGTGATACTATTTCTTATGATATATAGAATTTAATTTTGTTATAACTTATTGCTTATGTGTTATGTCCAAGGAGTTTATGGAAACAGCATTAAATTTAGATAGTTAAATTTGGCATACAGTAAAAGAAAAAGAATTGACTTCACTTAATACTTACAGAAAGACTATCTTTTTATAAGTTTCTTTTCAAATGATGTTGTACAGTGAGTGACATTATCTTACAAATCTGTGCGCATGAGTTTTGAACAACTATAACTTGAAAAAATGGCTATTGCATTAAAATATCATGTAGTAATATATTTCATCAATAAAATATATAATTACACACTATATTACTTGCTTCCATGCTATCTCCATTAGTTTTCCTAGAATTTCTAAATTTCACATTAAAATCTTATTCAGTTTATTATTTTCTTTCACTACAAAACACCCTGTCAGTTACCAACTAAGCAATAACATCTTCATATGTGATGCTGTGGATACCATAGTATTTTTTCTATTTAGTTTCTTACATCACTTGAGACAGCCCACATGGAAATAGCATGCTAGTTGAGCTTCATTACTAAGCAGGTTTGCTTTGTTTTCTAGGTTTCAGATGTCTAGATTTAGTAACTTTATCATCCTTGATTGTTTTATTTTTTATTCATAAGTTCAACATACAGAAGCAATTATATAGTTTTTTAGTTAGTAAGAAGTTGATAATATCAAGAGAAAATTTAATATTCATCAATTTTATTTATTTATTTTCTTTTGCTTCTTGCACTTTTTGCTAAGGAGCTGCCCCTGGACAGTCCCACTGATCCTGATGAACTCGGTTTGAGACAGAGGAAAGTAGAGACACCACAGCACTGCTCCACTGCTCATGAAGCTTCCATATGGTGGCAGGGTGGGGCTCAAACACATGCCCTCATATGGTAAAGCTTGTGCTTTATTGGGTAAGTTCTGCCCCTACATTATATTTGTAATGCATTGACTTTATAGATTGATTCATCTTTTACTTGATTTTCATAGCAGTCAAAAGTATGAGAAGATAAAAATTTGGGTAGACTAATGGCAAAATCACTGAGATAGAAGAAGCATCTTTCTCTGATTCAGTGCTATTCACCTTATATCAAATGTCATCACATTGTATTTTAAAAGAAAATTTTTTATATAAAAACTCTCAAAATCTTGCATGTTTTCCTTTGAGAATTTTGCATTTTATTGATCTCTCAGATTAAGTTCTTCAAATTGGCATCAGATTTAGAGTGCACATTGTTTTTGATCCAAACAATAAGTAGAAACATTCTGCAATACATTTCAGTTCCTGAAAATATACTTTTAATGTGTAAGTATTTTTCAAGTTGAGATTTGGAATTTTTCTACTGATTTATCTTAGACTAGGAGAAATATAGGTGCTTAACTTCATGAATTCATTTAGAAATGAAGTCTGAACAAAGGAACACATGAGAAATATATCACTTCTTATCACTCTATTGATAACAAAAGTAATGTACAGAATTGTACAATTAAAATTCATTTAAACTTGTATTATATATAGATTTTCATAACAAAATTAATTTTTATGTAAGAAAAATCCTGGTTGGACAATATTTTAATCTGTTGTGTGCATTAATAGGAATGAACTAAAGCACTATGTTCTACACATTTCATTATAATAATAAAGAAACTTTGACAATATAATCTTATTTTGCCAAATAGGATTACATTTTCACTTCTTTTAAACATTTTATTATTATTATTTATTTTCCCTTTTGTTGCCCATGTTGTTTTATTGTTGTTGTAGTTGATGTCGTCGTCATTGGATAGGACAGAGAGAAATGGAGAGAGGAGGGGAAGACAGAGAGGGAGAGAGAAAGACAGACACCTGCAGACCTGCTCCACCACCTGTGAAACAAATCCCCTGCAGGTGGGGAGCCAGGGCTTGAACTGGATCCTTATGTAGGTCCTCGCGCTTTGCGCCATGTGTGCTTAACCCGCTGCACTACTGCCCGGCCCCCACATTTTCACTTCTTGATGAACCCGTATGGTATATTCTTGCTATGGGAGCGTGTTATAGAAAAGACTTAAATTACCCATCTCATTTTAGATTTCATGATTGTATTGATAAATCCATAAATTTTATTATTAGCTTTTGGTTTTTGCTGATTTTTCTTCTTGTTTTTATTGCCACCAGGGTTGTGCAGGGGGCTCAGTACCTGTACAATGAATCTCCCATTCTGGCTAGCCGTTTACCGCCCCCCTCTTTCTTTTTAACAGTGACAGAGAGAAATTGAGAAGGGTGGGGGAGATAGAAAGGGAGAGAGAAAGAGAGACACACCTGGAACACTGTTTCCCTGCTCCTGAAGCTTACACCCTGCAGGTAGTAACATGGGCTTGAACTTCAATCCTTACACATGACAGTTCTGCTAGGTATGTCACAGTCTGGCCCCCGTTTTTTATTGATTTACCTGTGTTGTCTTTGATGTTTTCTTAAACTACAGTTGAAGTAATTGGGACTGTGGTAGTCTCAGGTGTGCTTGTAATGGCGAACTCTGAGGAAGCTTGTGGAGTGACTGAAGTTTGCTCTGTTGGTTCAGTGGTAGGAACGAATGTAGGTTCAACAGTTGCAGCAGTGTTAGTGGTAGGGATAACTGTACTAGCCTGAGTAGTCTTTGGTCTAATGACATAAAGTGATGGATGTAAGTGTTGAGGACGCCCGATAGTAGGTGGTTGGAAATTTTGCCTTTGAGAAATTTGGGCATGAGACCTAACTACAACTGGCTTTAAATAATATGGCAAAGGAAGATATTGATAGATATTTGCTATTGCTGACCTAGCTGGGTATAAAATAGATGTGAAATAGCGATCTGGTATATAAATTGGACTAAACTTGACTGTTTTCTCATTGACAGTTCTTTCATCATCTTCATGGCACTGCAAAAAGAATAAATATTATTATACAGAATGGTAATCCTGAAGGCTGGAATGTAAATATATCTTAAATGAGAATTTTTGAAATGATTAAATAAAAGTTATAGATGTTATAAAATATTAATATTTTGAAAAGTTTATTAAAAATAAATGTTACACTATTGTATAAGTACAATATTTGTAGTAGTCAGTGTGGCAGCAACCTTGTTTTGTAAGACATGGCTTTCTACATGTCTATTTCTTGATTTTCCACAAATAATATTCATATCTATGGGCCCTAGGTTAGTCAAATCCATGGGGCAAACAGTTAGTTGTATATATATTTTTTCTTCAAGTTTGGGAGCTACTTAATGCCGTAATCCAGCTTTCTAGCCCTATTTTTCAACTCTGACTACTTCTTCCCAGGCAATATTTTTAGTCCACCTGCATGTTAGCTGTCAAGCTCAGGCAAAAATTACTAAAGTCGTGTGCTCCTAGGAACATACTTAAGATAATTTTCTAGCTCCTCTCCAACCTAAGATCCCTATTCTTATCTGTTATATTCCTACTTTTTGGTTCCAGCTTATTGTTTAATTGTATTGTTTTGTCCTACTTTGTATCTCATCACCTTACAGCCACCAAGTTGCAGATGCTACTATGGTTCCATGCTAACTTCCCTGGGCAGACTACCTCACCAAGGTGTCATGGAGCCTTACTTCTCGAAAGCCCTAACTCACTAGGGAAAGATAGAAAGAAAGGTGTATGTATCAACCTGTTAATGCCGATGCCCAGTGGAGAAATAATTATAGAAGCAACCACTCAACTCTCCTGCACCCCCCCCCCCCAATTTTTGGTCTATATTCCCAAAGGTGGAGGAATGTTAGGGGAAAATGATGAGAGAGTTGTGAACTCCAGCTCCATCAAGCCTCTAAGACCCAGAGAGAAAAGAGGAAAGAAGGAAGGACATTCAGAAGTAACAATAGGTGTAAAGAGACATATCTATGTAAATATAGATAGTTATAGAAATAATAGTCAACCCATATTTGTGACCTTGGGAGAATTACTACAGTTTCCAATAGGGATACAAAACTTTGGTGGTGGGAAAGGTGTGGAATTATACCACTGTTGTCTCACAACTTCGTAAATCAATATTAAATCACTAATAAAAATGGTAAACTAGTAAGATTGATTTCAATCTTGCTCAGTGTGGTAACCCATAGTACAAACCACAATATCCAAAGCCTGGTGTATGTAGAAAGTACTCAGAAGGTAATGGGGATTATAATAAGTACAGTAACTAGAAATTTTTCACAAAGAGCATTGGCAAACTATATGGAAACATACTACACTCAAAGAAATATACATATATACCTATACACATATGTATGTGTCTATGTTCTCTCCACATATGCGTAGTTGTTTACAATTTCTCTTTGTCTAATAGGCTGATGGCATTTTAATGATTACAGCAGAATATTAATATTATGTGATATGGGAAGATTCTTGGATTCATACTTCGAATATTCTCAGATTATTTTTTTCATTAAAAATGCCTTAGAAAATATTTTGCTTAATTGCTTTTTGGTTGATACAGCTATTAAAATATGTCATTTGATTTTCCATGTTAGATATCAAATCAGCATAACACTGCTAGCAGGTATTTCTCAAGAAAGAAGACATATTTGTATGTATTTTACTACTATAGTCAATATATTCAAACATATTTGGAAAACAAAAGGAAGACATAAATGAGAGAATCTGAGAACTCAAAGATAGCTCATAAGATGCTTTTTAAAAAATTATTTACTTATTTATTTTCCCGTTTGTTGCCCTTTTTATTGTTGTTTTAGTTATTATTATTGTTGTTATTGATGATGTCATTGTTGGATAGGACAGAGAGAAATGGAGAGAGGAGGGGAAGAGAGAGAGGGGGAGAGAAAGATAGACACCTGCAGACCTGCTTCACTGCTTGTGAAGTGACTGCCCTGCAGGTGGGGAGCTGGGGGCTCGAACCGGGATCCTTACGGGTCCTTGTGCTTTGTGCCACACACACTTAACCCACTGTGCTACCGCCCGATTCCCCACAGGATGTCTTTTACCCAAATATTAAAAATATATATCATTGATCTTTACATAAAATATAATTTGTACTTCATATATCTCTAATAGAAAGACATATAAACTTACTGTTGGTTGTTCTTGGTTTTGTACCTCTGCACCCTGGTGAGTTCAGAGAAAGAAGAAAGGAGAACTTAAAAAATGAAGTATGGCAGACTGAGGGGGCATTAAAATTGCTTTGATATTAAAGACCACTCATATTTTCTTTATTTCATTTAATAAAAAAAAAAAAGCCTTTTCCAGTTTTACTTCCATGATAGTCTCTCATTGTTATGCAATGTTTCTGCCATTTATGATGTAACTATTGTCTTTTAAAATTTTTATTTACTATCATTTCATTGGGAGAATTCAAGTTTTTCAGTATAGCTGTTGACACATGATTAAAGTTTCTCATCTTGGGGCCAGGGGGCGGCACACCTGGTTAAGCAAGAAGTTACCAAGTTTGAGTACGAGGGTTCAAGTCCAGCTTCCCACCTTCACCTGCAAGGGGAGGCTTAATGAATGGTGAGGCAGGTCTGGAGATGTCTCTTTTTCTCTTTCCCTATCTCCTCCCCCAACTCAATTTCTCTCTGCCCTATCTAATAAATAATAAAGAAAAAATAACAATAAAAGAGAAGAAATGGTTGCCAATAGTGGTGGACTGGTCTTGTTGTTCAGGCACCTAGCCCTTGAGATAATCCTGGTGGCAATTAAAAAATATTTTTCATCATCTCACTGTGATAGTTACCCGCAAGACATATACACTTCATTGTTGAGTCACAACTTTGGATGTTCAAATATTTTTTTCTCATTATAAATAGGTATGTAACATCCGTAAACCAGAAGCAGTTTTTGAAAAATGGTTTTCAGTTGATTTATTTTCTTTCTTTCTTTCTCTTTCTTTTCTTTCTTTTTTTTCTTTTTACCAGAACACTGCTCAGCTCTGGCTTATGGTGGTATAGTTCTGGCTTATGGTGGTGCAGGGGATTGAACCTGGGACTTTGGAGCTTCAGGCATGAGAACCAGTATGCTATCTACCCCTGCCATCAGTTGATTTCTTATGTTATTTATTTTTTAAAAATTTTCTTTCTGTTTTTTAAAATATTTTTTAAACTTTAAAATTTTTCTTTTATTTTCTTTCTTTATTTATTGGATAGAGATAGCCAGAAGTCGAGAGGAAGGGGGAGACAGAGAGGGAAAGAGACAGAGAGACACCTGCAGCACTGCTTCACCACTTGCAAAGCTTTACCCCTGCAGGTGGGGACTGGGGGCTCGAACCTGTGTCCTTGAGCATTGCAACATGTGTTCTCAACCAGGTGTACCACTACCCGGCCCCCTAAAATATATTTTTTTATTCTTTTTTTATTATTGGATAGAGACAGAAATTGAGAGTGGAGGAGGAGACAGAGAAGGAGGGAGACAGAGAGACACCTATAGCCCTGCTTCACCACTTGTGAAGCTTCCCCCTGCAGGTGGGGACCAGGGGCTTGAACCCAGGTCTTTGTGCACTGTAACATGTGTACTTAACCAGGTGTGCCACTGCCTGGCCCCACTTACGTTGTTTTATTATTATTATTTTTTTGATTAGCAAAAAGAAAATGAAAGAGACCACAGCACTTAAGCTTTCTTCAGTACAGTGGGGGTCGGGCTGGAACCTGGTTTACACTCATGACAAAGCGGCATGATCTGTTTTGTTGGTGCCAGTTGGTTTCTTATGATAGTTTTTTTTTTAAGTAATTCTCAAAATTTTACAATCCAAGAGGAAGTCATATTGCATCATCTTGTGCTTGTCTTCATGTTTTTGCCATTGCCAGAGAATTTCCTGGAAACCCCAAATGAACAGGAAAACAAAACATAACAATAGTCTAATTAGCAATGAAAATAAGCCAGAAGAAAAAGAAAAAAAGCCCTTGCCTTGATCTGATAGCCTTAAAATATAATGTGAATTTCAAAAGTTCTGAAAACCACAGAGTTTTCATAGATATTATCTCTGGAAAGAAATTAATGGGAATGGTGAAAATAGATTTGATAATGACTATGACAAAGGTAGATGTGTCAATACTTTTTCAAACTGGTGAAAAAGTACTTAATATTTTAAGGATATTTAGTCTCTAAAGTGATTGTAGTTTGCTTTAGATAGGAACTTAATTAGAAGGATCCTGACCCTGAGCTATTCTTTGCTTTATTCTTAAATATTTTTAGAGAATTATATAGTAAAAAAAATCCATACGTTTTTACTGAGAACATATTTTATGAGTATTTAAAATATTTTCTACACATGTTAAAGTGTGATTTCTAAATTCTTGGGAACTAAAAGCATACCCAAAAGAAGAAAATTAAGTTTTATAATGAAATAAATGTAAAATAAATTATTTTGAGAAAATATAGCTAGTGTGCAATCATTTTGTCCTGTGATGTACGCCTGTATTTAGAAAGTTACATTAAAGACTTTAAGCAAAATTTTCTTTTAACTCTTAGTAAAAATTGATTGGATAATTAACTCACCAAAAAGGGCAGGGTTAACGCCAGGATATTCAAAAGTAGGAAAAGGTTCCTCATCATTGCACCTAAAAATTAACCAAAATATAAATTAAAAGGATCCATTATTTGTAATTTAGTAGTGATTTGGAACAATGTTTTCTTTGCTTTGGGGGATTAAACTAAAGCAAGACCTAATCCTTATAGAAGATCCATTTGTAGTAAAAGTTTTAGGAAAAAAAAAAAGAACTTTTAAAAGTTTTAAAAATTGAAAGCTTTAGAAAAAAAAATAATAAAACCTTAAAATTAAACTTTGGCAGACTGGGAGATAGCCCAGTACCTCAGAGCTCAAGTTTTTATACTGGAAATACCCAGGTTCAGTCTTTGACACCTCCATAAACCAAAGTCTATATTCTATAATAAAGTACAAAAGAAGGAATAGTCTCTCACTCATAAAAATATAAAATCTTTTGTTGTCAGGAAGGTTTTTGATTACTATTTCAACTTCTTTTTCTGTGATTGACCTGTTTATGTTTTGCAGCTCCTCCTAGTTTAGACTTGAAAGGCTGTGTGCTTTTAAGAAAAGTGTCTATTTCTTCCAGGAAGTGTCCATTTCCTCAAGTCTCCAGTTTGGTGGCATATATTTGCTCATAAAAGCCTTGCATGATCCTTTGGATTTCTGTGGTATCCGTTGTGATCTCTCCCCTTTCATGTGCAATACACCTCTCCCTTTTTCTTTTTTTGAATTTGGCCAAGGGTTTGTTAATTTGTTTACTTTTTCAAAGAACTTTTTCATATCCTGCCTTCACTGATCTTTTGTATGTATTTTTAAAAAATTATTTTCAATGTTGTTTATTTCAGCACATTCATAGTTAATGAATTCACGGTTAATAGTCACTTGGTTGAATGCACACATTACCATGCACAAGGACCCAGGTTCAAGCCTCTGGTTTCCACTTGTGGGGAGGGGGAGGAGAAGCTACAGAACTAGTGAAGCAGTGCCACAGGTGCCTCTCTTTCTCTATCTCCACCTTCCTGCTCAACTTTTCTGTCTTTATCTAATAAAATAAAAATAAAGATAATTTAAAAAGAATTATATAATATCCTTGCAATCCTTGGAGAATATATTTTCTCAGTTTCTTTTTAAAATTGATAAAATGATACTTAGCAGTATTATTTATGCTTGTTTATACTTTATGTTTTTACTGCTTAAGTTATTGCTGGGTTATTCATACTTTTAACAAAATTTCAATGCTCTTGGCAAACTCTCTCTCATTAGCTGGAGGGTGAGAGACAGAGAGGAAGATAGGGAAGCATACAAAGAAGGATAGAAAGAGAGGAGAAGGAAAGACCTCACACAGGATTGCTGTAGGAGGAACTGATTTTTCCCTCTTCAACCACTGATATTGAAATGTCATACTGCCATTTTATCTATAGTTCCAATATGCACCTTCTAATAGCATAAATTAAATGACAGTAAAGTTAAAATTGGAACATACTCACTGCAAACAACCTCAAAAGTACATATTAAAACCATAAGGGGTGGGTTGTAGCTTTCTAAAGTATTTTTTAAAAAATATAAAATCTTTAAAAATAAATTAACTTTTGGCCACATTGCTGAAAGAATTGCTCCAAGTTAATAACTTTTTAAAACATATATTAAGAACTTCCAAGGGATAAAGAATGGTGTCTTGTGTTGAATTATAGTTGTTAACACAGAGAAGAGAATTTCAACAAATACAAATTACTCTAAAGGAAAAGAAAAAGAAAATCCTACAGAAGTGGTTTCATTTTCCTTTTCTTTTTTTTTCTATTATAGCTGATAGGACAGAGAGAAATTTAGAGGAAAGGGGAGACAGAGAGGGAGAGAGACAGAGACATCTGCTAACCTACTTCCCCACTCGTGAAGCACCTTCTTGCAGGGGGAGAGTGGTGGCTGGAACCTGCGTCCTTGCTCATGGTGATATGTGCTTTTAACTGGGTGTACGGCAAACGCTAGAAGAAGAAGAACTGGGTGTACCACTGCCCAAGCCCCAGAAGTGGTTTTCTAAATATATATTTGTTTAATATGGTGTCTGGAAATTAACTCGGGGCCTTACACATGTGTGGTCCTGCTGACTGATCTCATAGATCTAATTAAAATTTTTTTTTTTTTAAATTTAAAGTGAGAAGAGAGACATCACAAAACTACACCACCATTTACAAAGCATCCTTTGTGCAACCCATGATACTCTGATCTGGTGACAGGACTTGAGCCTAGGACCATTTCCTAGTCCCCAGATATCAGGTTACAAATAAAAGACACAACATTATGTTTGTGTAGAAGACACATAGACGGAGCTTGCCTATGCTGAGACTAGTAGGGAGAAATAGAGGAGAAAACCTTAAGGATATATTGAAAGGAATGTTTTTTTGTTTTGGGAAGAGAAAGAAAAAGTTGTATAGAAAGATTAGGGAAGAAAATGGAGAGATCTTAATACCACCTTATAGAATAACTTTGTAAACAACAGATACCAGTTGAGTAGTTTATCTGGCAACTGATACATACATTCTTTTGGAGGACTGAATTATAGCCAGTATACCTTTACTTATGTAACCGGACACATAAAAACATTTGGCAAATTGATGACTGCTCCTTCTAAACAGTGACCAGAGACATATATCCACACTTTACCAGCTACTTAAACCATTTGAGTACCTGGTTTTGCTCTTATTACTTGGTAAGACAGAAATAATTTGTGAATTAGATAATGTGTTGACTCACGAGGATATAAAAGACTTATTTTATAGTTATACTACAAGTCAAATGATGATCTTTACATAAATATGCAGTTAAAAATTAGGGATTACTGGGCAGACGACCTCACCAATGTACCCTGGAACCCCACCTCTCCAGAGCCTTGCCCCACTAGGAAAAGATAGAAACAGGCTGAGAATATGGATTGGCCTGCCAACGCCCATGTCCACCAGAGAAGCAATCATAGAAGCCAGACCTCCCACCTTCTGCATCCCATAACAATCCTGGGTCCATGCTTCCAGAGAGATAAAGAATAGGAAAACTTCCAGTGGAGGGGATGGGATATGGAACTCTGGTGATGGAAATTGTGTGGAATTGTATCCCTCTTACCTTATGGTCTTGTTGATCATTATTAGAGCAACAATAATAATAATAAAAGAAAATAAGGAGAAAAATTAGGGATTACTTTGAATCATTACTACATGCCACTCTTATTAAGAAGACTCCATATTCATCTGTAGAAATAGGTTCACTGTCTTGAAAGCTGCCTTCTTTTGAATTTGCATTGTCTTCAGTAGTTTAGCCAATATCAGACCTTGACTTTAACCCAAAGCAAAGTTAAAACCAAATTTTATCAGAACATGATCCAGAATGTAAGGCCTGAGTTAGAAATTAATATCAAAGTGATGCCAAGATACACTTAAACTAAACAATAAAAGCTGAAGTGAAGAAGAGCTTCTGAAATAACGTTAGTGGTGTGATTACTATCTACTATGAAAAGTAGTCATTACCTTTCCTTGTGCTTGTCAGGTGTTGCTTGGCAGTAGACTGAATTGGCCTCCCAACTATAGAGAAGACCCAAGGTAAATAGCTGAAGACTAATTAAAGGATATTAGCGCCTTGTGTCATGTGAGTTATTTTCCTCCTACTTTTTATCCAATAAAAAGATGACTAAAAAGGAAGGATTTGACGACAGCAGGGTCATCTTTGGGTCAGTCTTAGTTAATAGAATGGAAAGGGGGAAATTGAGTTTCATAAAGCTTAAAAATATTTCATAACTTTTCAAGGAATTAAGATTTATGTTTTCTATGGAGATTAGAGGAATTTTAAACTGTAGTTATTAACAAATCACACCAATTTGAGTTTAAAATTTTTGTTAAGACAAAAAATAGCTAGAAAACACTTTCAAATTTTAACATGTATGCTCAACCAGGTGTACCACCACCTGTCCCCGATGTTCAAATTTTAAATGTTTCTTTTTAGTTTATGAACATGGATGCCAAGCTTCTCTGCATCTATTATGAACTATTCTTTGTTTTCTTCCTTCCTAAATTACAACTTTTTAAAATTAGAAAACTGATAATTCTCATAGTCAAAGCAATTTTTTCTTTTTTATCCCTTCCTTCCTTCCTTCCTTCCTTCCTTCCTGCCTGCCTGCCTGCCTTCCTTCCTTCCTTCCTTCCTCCCATCCTTCCTTCCTCCCATTAACAGTGCACTGCTCAGGACAGCTTATTCAGTACCAAGGATTGAATCTGGGACCTGGGAGCCTCAGACATGAGAGTCTGTTTGCATAACCATTATGCTATCTCACTCACCCTAAAAGCAATTTATTATAAATTAAATTCAAATATTAAATATTTTAATCAATATAAAGGGTGCTCTTGGCATTGAGCTATAATTGTTATTTAATAAGCTCATGCTACTAAGTATTCATTAATACCTGTTTATTGGGTAGCCTCTTAAAGGGTCCTTTTAGATTTTTCAGTTTCACTAATTTGACTAGTTCTATATATGCAAATTAAATAATTGTTTTTAAGGATAACAATTCTGTTTCAAGAACAGCTTATTCTGACTGTAAATTCACAAATAGGGAATATTTTGGTAAAAATACATCTACAAAATAATTTGCATAGTTAACAGAGGAAAACACATTTTCTTTGTTTTCATTTTTCAGTGGAAAATGTTAACTCTCTTCACTTTAGCTATGAGAGTTGGCCATATACTGAACATTACAAGAATCAGTGTAGAACTGCCAAAATACAGACAAGAAATAATATTAGCATTGTAGTTATTCCTGAATAGCTTTTTCTTAGGACTACTCTGTCTTAGAAAGTTAGGAACAATGTTCAGAATTCTGGAATACTTTGTACAAATTAAGATGAACTTTTCTTAGACTCATTGATTTTTATCATTCAAGGGAAGATGTCAGTTTAAAACTGCCAAAACAATGTCAAACATTCAGTTTTTTTAAACAAATTTAAATTTTTTCATGGGTTTACATAGATACTTCAGTTGGGATTATAATTTTACTTCATATGTGTATGTAAGATTTGCTGTACACCAACAGGGTAATTTAGATTGTGTAGTTTCACCGTTTTCTTTTATTTTTCAGGATCAAGTAAGAGATGAATAACTGTGGTCTAGTCAGTGCCCCAAATATGAAAGCGTTTTCATGGTGGTTTCAGACATTGACTTAGACCTATAGAATGATTTTCTGCCAACTTTATTGGTGTAATTTGCAAGTACCAAAGACTCAAAGCACTTTCAATAATATTATTAGGCTGGGAGTATGGATTGACCTGCCAACACCCATGTTCAGGGTGGAAGCAATTACAGAAGCCAGACCTTATACTTTCTGTACCCATAATGATCCTGGGTCCATACTCTCAGAGGGATAAAGAATAGGAAAGCTTTTTTTTGGGGGGGAGAGCAGGAGGGGTAGAATAGGGAGTTCTGGTGGTGGGAACTGTATGGCATTATACCTCTCTTATCCTATGGCTTGTCAATATCTCCATTTTATAAATAAAAAAATTAAAAATGTATCTTGGTTTACAACCACATTTAGCCAAGATACTAAATGATATTTCTGTTGGAAAGAACTAGCAGTGGAGAAAAGCTTGTTGATTGTGATAGACCGACAGTACTACCTTATTTTTGTAATAAATATGTGTTCTAGAAAAAAATTATTTTGAAAATATTTCTAATAAAATACATTTCAGGTTCACTTGGGAATCTTAGGAATCCTTACTTTTACCAAGTTAAGGGATTTTTCACAGTGGAATCACCCATTTATTTTAAACACTAATTTGGCTGTTGGAAGCTTTGCGAAACTGGACATTATTCTTTGGGCATTTATATTTCCCATTTGGAGAATTGGGTATCATTAGATACACAAGCAGGCAAAGATTTTTCCTGCATGTCTAGAATTTTCTTGTGAAAATTCTAGAAAAATTTTATTCTTGTGAAAATACTAGTGACATTGTACATTCCTCATATACATTTTCCTTAGTCAATATAAGAGAGCTAGAATTTGAATGACTGTTTTAGATAGACTGTGATAATCTGTTCATATATCCTGATATTTTCCAATGAGAAACAAACAAAAAAAAGAAGTTGAGCTCTTATAATGTGAAATTTCCTAGCAAACTTGGATAGTGTTGGACAAAGTCTTATTTATTTATTTATTTATTTATAAAAAGGAAATATTGACAAAGCCATAGGATAAAGGGGGTACAACTCCACACAATTCCCACCACCAGAACTCTGTATCCCATCCCTCCCCTGATAGCTTTCCTAGTCTTTAATCCTCTGGGAGTATGAACCCAAGGTTATTTTGTCATCACTGGGGCTTCACAACTTCATACCAACTTTTTTCAGATAGAGAGACAGAGCCAGAGATAGACAGGTTGAAAGATCACAGACCACAGCACTTGCTCTTCCTTTACTGCATTGGGAACCAAGCTCAAACCTGGCTCATGCGCATGAAAAAGCAAGTACACTCTCCAAGTGAGCTATCTCTCTAGCCTTCCTTTTCTTAAGTCTTAAGTCATAAGAATATTAACATTTTGGCTCAGGAGCTTGTATAGCTCAGAAACCATTACTATAATATGAGAACATTGTGAAGAAATAGCACAAAAATTCTCTTAAAAATTTTCTCAGCACTAGTAAAATGGAACACCATGATTTTTCTTTCCTGTGGATAATTTAGTTAAATAAACCATGCATATGTACAGTTTTTAATAAAAGCAAATTACTGGGAGAATATAGTAGATGTTCATGATTGATGCTTACAGAAACACATAGAGATAAAAGTGCTTTCTGGTGAACATTGATAAGGAGAACACTTGAGATTATAAAGAGACTTAATAACTATCGGAAAGGAGGATCATAATTCACTAGCAGTTGTTGTCACATGTGTACAGTTTCTTATCTTCCTGTGATTTTATATCTCCTTAAACCCAGAATGAATGTAATTATGACTTTGAAATTAGTGGAAACATAAATTCACATTTTCGTACCTTTTGAATCCCAGACTTTGTGTCCACTACTTAGCTCACAGATTAAAATTAATGAAGTATAATAAGAACATATCCATTATGATCCTGGGAGCCTCTTGACACCCTAATGCTTCCCTGGGACTTTCATTTCTCTCATACCATTCTGAATAGATACCCAGGTTAGGTTTACCTCTCTTTCTCTCTCTTATTAAAATTATATTAAAATTATATCAAGTAAATGTCAGGTCCAAGAATTATACTGCGAATCTATGGGAGAAATTTGTTATTGTTGTTACTATTATTATTGTCTTTTTTTTTTTAGATACAGAGAGAGAGTGACAATAACGCTGATGCTGTCAGAAGCGATTAGGAGATATCTCTTACTTTCTTTTGTGTAGTTAGTTGAGTAGATAGAGTGATTGAGGGAAGTGAAGTGTAGGGCTAGGAGAGGAGGATGTCTAGACCTAAGACTAGACTATTTGTGGTTCTTTATTTAGGCTTTTCTATTTGCATGCTAAGATTACTAGGTCTAAAGCTAACCACAATGGACTGTTGAACACTTTTACATTAAGGTATATCGTTGCCCCTCTTTGATACCTCTTGAGGATGCTGATTTCCTCTCATATTTATATCTTTCCATCTTGGTTTCTTATGATTACCTTTCCTCAGTCTCCAGCCTGACAGCTATAGGAAACAATTCTTATCAAATGATCTTTTTATATTATATTGAGGATGGTTTTGTTGTTCTTGTCTTCCTTCCCATAGTCCTAATAGGAATCAGTGATTCTTAATACTGAAGGACAGATATTCAATGTTTGAAGAGGCTCTAATCTCTGAAAATGGCCAAGGAAGACAGTAATTTACCCGCAGAAGTGTCATGTGGCTCATTCAGCTGACCTTGATTTGTAGCCAGCTTATGGGTTTCAGCTGGGAAGAGTTTAAACCTGGGATAGAGTAATGCAATCTCTGTTCCTGGTAATTTACCTGTGAGGACAAAGGCTGCCATTGTGACAAAATGAAAGGCTTGTTTTATAAGAAGAATCTTGGATGACTTTTGTCATTACTTCAGGACAGTTTATTCTTATTACCACCTGCCAGCTCTTCCTCCTTTAAGGGTTTGTTGGTAGCATGATCATTATATTATTTACGGCAATTGACAATCAGGATAAATCATTACTCATTAATGTCCACAAAAATGTTATTGTGTGCATTCACTTGATTACTTTAATACTTTCTTTAAAATTACAAACAATGAAAGGGTTCCCCCTTGCAAGGAGGACATTTTACCGTGGTGAAGCAAGTCTTCAGGTGTTTTATCTTTCTGCTTCTGCTCTCAGTTTCTCTCTGTGCTATCTAATAAAATGGAAAAAATGGCAAAAACAAAAACAATGAAAGAATGATAGTAAAAGAGGAAAACTTTGGTGGGGTTGGATAGAGCATAAAACACGGTTTCACCATCTCTGGAGTTTTACTTGCTTTTTTCTTAGTTTCTTTCATGTCATGTGGGGATTGAACCCAGTCTTTCATACTTGAAAGGCATGGGTCCCCAATACTGAGCCTTCTTCCCCCCCCCAGATTGGTGTGCCTTTACTTTATATGAAAGAAAATATATGCTTGGAAGAAAAACTAAAAGTCTGAGTTTAATTTATGTCATGTTAATTATATAAATTAGACATATATGATTATATTAGTTATATGTTAATATTACACTACATACATGGTATCTGTACATTGTTGCATTGTCTTGGGACAGATCTTACTCACTACTTGACATTGTGTGGGCCCTGCAATTTCTGTAGTCACAAAGTTACCAGATTGATTTTGCTAGTGTTATTAAGAGAAAACTCTTACCATTTAAATACTAATTTTAAGATTATTTTCTCTGACAATAAGGAAACTTTTACTTATATTTTGGTATAAATCAGAGATAAGAAAAAAATTTTTTCCAAATAGATTGTGACAAAGAGGCAGAGAGAGGAGGGGGGGAGAGGATAAAAAATGAGGGAGGGGTGAATGAGGGACAGAGGCAGGGGCAGGGGCAGGGACAGAGGCAGAGGAAGAAACCACAGCACTGAAGTTTCCTTCAATGTTGTGGGGGCCAGGCTTGAACCTGGGTTGTGCATATGGTAAAGCGGTATACTGCCCACATGAGCTATTTTGACATTGTAATAATCCAGTAACTTACAATCTCCTGAAGAAGGATGTATACCTTTAAATATATAATTTTATTAGAGGGTAATTTATAATAATTTTGACATAAAAAGTGGAAATAAAATAAAGTGGAAGCATGTCAAAGTAGTGAATGATTCATTCTGTTTGGAGAGAGAGGAAAAAAGTTTTCATGAGGGGTATAATATGGTAGTGAGTTCTTGAAAAATACATTGCAATTAAGCAGTGGTCAGAGAAACACACACTCCCTGGAGAGCACTCCACAGGCTCTGGGCATCACTGTGTAATTGTGAAGGCTCCCTGTGGGGACTGGCAGTGAAGACCTAGTGCGACAGCAGAGATCTAAGAAAGGCTGAGTAGGATACAAGAGGATCCAAAAATCATCTTGAATTTAGAATGTGGAAGCCTTTAATTATAAATGAGTAAGATTTTATATTGGAGGCAATAAAAAGTCTTCCAAGGCAATTGAGCAAGTTAAGACATACAAGTCAACTTATGTTTTGAAAATAGCTCTGACTGGCAGCTAGATTAGCAGAGAGAGACCAGAGTGAGCACTGCTTACCTCTGGCATATGGTAGTACTGAGGATTAAACTGGGGACCATGGAGTCTCATTCATGTAAGCCTGGTACATTAACACTATACTCTCTCCTTGGCCTGACAGTTACTTCTGTCACTATGGATTTTATTTTTTCTCACTTGAAAATAAAGTGAAAACAGATGGACTAGCCAGTTTTTGGTCCTTTCATTAGAGAGTCCTAGGTTCAGAATTAATTTTAATACATATATTACTGAAGCAAAGGCATAGGAGTTGGTTAGGCCTGGTTGTGTTTCTTTTCTTCTATGTAATGTGTCCATGCCTGTGGAAGTTCACAGAACTTTCATGATCTTCAGTTTCCCGGTCATTGAAATTTGACTGTTGTGTAGAGATTGTGTGACAATTCAGTGTTGTAATTTGAAAAGCACTCTGTAATTTATGAGCAGGGTATAAATACCATACTGAAGAATACCTCTTGTTATCAGCTTTTTTCTTTTTCTTTTCTTTCCTTTATTTCTTTTTTCCTCCGTGCCAGGGTTTCATCATGCTTGATTTCACCACACCTCACTGACTTTTTTCATTCAAACAGAGCCAGAGAAAGGAATAGACACCACACTAACAAAGCTTCCTCTGGTGCCATGACACTCCCATGGGATGCTGGGGCTCAAAACTGGGCCTAGTGCATGGCAAGGCATGCCCTACCTCATGAATTGTGCTTCAGTTTTGTATTTTATATTTTTCTTTCTTCCTTGTTCCCTCCCTCTGCCCCCTCCCCCTCCTTCTTTCTCTTTAGGTTTATTTATTTATTTGTTTATTTTTATGACAGAGAGAATGAGAAGGACACTGGAGCATAGCTCAATTCTAGCTTACAGTGGTGCTGGAAACTGAAGCTGTGACCTTGGGGCCTTAGGCATGTTAATACTGTGATCTAAAACATTGAACTATTTTCCCCAGCCCCAATTTTGCATCCCTAATTTTTTTTTTTTAATCAGAGCACTGCTTAGCTCTGCTTTATGGTGGTATGGGGGGATTGAACCTAGGACTTCAGAGTCTCAGGTATGAAAGTCTCTTTGCTAACCATTTGCTATCTACACCTGCTCCTCATCCTTAATGACAATGTACATTTAGGAAATAGGAAACCAAAATATACTTTGTATTTACCAAAGAGGACTACTAGAGATTGAATTGCATTAAATTTTATTAACATGAATATTGATTCTTCAGGAACATGGCTCACCTTCAGTTTTATAGTGACCTGAAACAAAGGATAGTAAATAAAGTTATTAATTCGATGGGCCATTTGCTTGTGAACTTATAAATTATTTTGCTCTTTATTTGCAAATATTGCTTCTAAAGTATATATGGCTGAAGGCCTGTGGAAAAAAATTCTACTCAAGAAGACTGAATAAGGAAAAAGAGGCCAGTAGTGGGAGGTGTTAACTGAAAATGTCTTATAACATCTTCTGAATGTTAATGTAATCTTTAGTCTGATCTACATTTTTCCAATTCATTTGGTCATTGACAATCAACTTTTATTTTTAATATGATGACATTATAAGGTCTCATAGGTGGAACATTCAAAATTTAAGGTTTTACTGTCATGTAAAAGTCAGAAGCTAGGCTCAATATTTTTAAGTTAATTAGAAAAATATATGACTTTCTAAGGAACAAAGTCTCCTTTAGATGCTAAATTCACACATTCATTTATTGTTAACTTTTGCTTTTGTGAAAGTTATGCCTTCTTTACCCCTTTTATGCAGCCCCCCAAATTCAAAGTTGTTGTGGATAGAGGAACATGTAAAATATTTATAAAAGTAATTTCAAAAGAGAGAATTTGTTCCTGCTATATCACAGTAAACGATGGACTTAAGTTACTATGCTGGTTGGGTCATAGAAGGACACATACTGAGTAGCAATCCTAACAATTTTCATCAGAGAAGAAAACTGAAATAAAATTTTAGCTTAATGAGATTAGATAGAAATATTCTATTAATTTTCAATGAATGGTACTTTCCAAACTATTAACAGCAAACTTAGAAAACAAAATAGTACTTTGTGCTATTTCTACTCACCACCTGTTTCATCTTAAAGTGTTCTGGGACTCATCTTTACTCTTCACGAAGAGGGGACGGTGTAGTGGAAGGCACAGGTATTGAAATAGGAAGAAGATATTATCTAAACGGTGGGTATCTTTGGTATACATATGGTGAGAATAGGCCAAATGAATATGGGTAAGAGGAAAAATAAAACTGTGATGGTGACTCATTGTTCCAATTGGCCTGTTGGAAACAAGATATTAAAAAAAAATTCCTTTACTTTTTACAAAGGAGAGTTATAAAGCAGCCTAAGTATGTGCCTCTTCATGGATTTGGTAGAGGTTTTAGAAATTCTAAAATAATTTACTTTTTCTATGTATAATCTGAGCAGGAATTTGATTAGCTAGCATTATTTTAGGAAATTAAGAGAGAAACATGCGTTGGTATATTTCTACTCATAGCCTTATTATCACAGTAATTTTCCTATGAGTATATGACCAGGAAGGAGTTTGAGCAGAGAACACCAAATTCCTCTTTTTGCTTTTATGCAAAATCTTTGCCTTAGTCAAGTTTTAGAATCCTCTTTATTTTTTCCTTCTTTTCTCTCTGTCTGTCTCTCTCTCTCTCTCTCTCTCTCCCCCTCTCTATTGGTGATCTATCCATGTTCCTACCAATTTCTATTTCCTTAACACTACTAATACTCTTGGTCTCAAACCCTTGCTTAATTTCAGACAAGATTTCTAGAAATTCAAATAAATTTCTAGGCGGGGCAGTGGTATACCCAGCTGAACACAAATGTTACCATGTACAAGGACCTGGGTTCAGCTGATGCTTCATGAGTAGTGAAGTAGGTCTTCAGATTTGTATCTTTCTCCCTCTTTATCATCCCCATCCCTCTCAATTTCTTCCTATTCTAGTAAATAAAATAGAAAGAAAAAATAAAAAGGAAAAAATGGCCTGTGGGAGCAGTGGATTTGTAGTTCTGGCACTGAGTCCTAGCAATAACCCTGGTGGCAATGAAAAAAAGAGAAAAAAGAGAAAGAACATACAAATTTCTAAATAAAAACCCATCTTTTCAAAGTATATCACCTTAAGAAAAAAAATTAATTAACTGTCTAGACCAAAATAGGCCTTTAGTGATTTTGCCACTGGTGAAATTATCATAGCTCATTCACACTTCCTAATTCTCAAGCTTTATTTAAAATTTTTAAAATGTTGCTTGCATGATCTTTGTAGAGTTAAAATAAAGTGGAGGTCTGCATAATTATGAATTTTTATTAGGCTATATAGTTTTAGTGAAAATATGAACCAATTTATCACAGAGCAGCTCAAGTTACAATTTCGGTCTCACTGCTGTTGTGATTCAAAGATAATTCTCTTTTAAAAAGCAGGGATCAGAATCCCTGACATCTTAACCTCAGTTAAGAACTAATACCATGACTAGTGCTTTCTCTAAAGTTTGGATAAGGGGATGTCTTTGACTGAAGTAGTAGAAATTCATATACAAAACATAAATGTAAAAAAAAAAAGAAAATATAACTTACACTTTGCTTCTCTTGCTCTTGATCTTGAGAGACCTATAACTCAAACGATGAAATTAAATTCATGCAAACAAAACAAAATAGCTATGAAATATATACAAATATATGAGGAAAATAATTTGTGCACTACCCAATATTGTTTTATAGTATTCAGTTTTTAAACCTAGGATTTGATTTTTCTAGAAAATGTTGTAGAAATTATTACCATCCTCCAAAATATTAATGTGTAGGGGCTGAGTGGTGGTGCATCTGATAAGCTTACATGTTACTGTGTGTAAGGACATAGGTTCAAGCCTCCTGGTCCTCACCTGCAGGAGAAAAACTTCACAAACAGTGAAACAGTGCTGTAGGTGTCTCTCTTTCTCTGTAACTGTTATTCTCTCTCTACTTTTCTGCTTTCCTCTCCTCTCTCAGTTTCTCTCTATCTGCCTTTAAAAGAAAGAAAGAAGGAAAGAAGGATGGAAAGAAGAAACGAAGGAAGGAAGGAGGGGGGGAAAG
The DNA here is from genome assembly GCF_950295315.1 of Erinaceus europaeus. Taxonomy (NCBI): domain Eukaryota; kingdom Metazoa; phylum Chordata; class Mammalia; order Eulipotyphla; family Erinaceidae; genus Erinaceus; species Erinaceus europaeus. The sequence continues at coordinate 120,814,251 of NC_080164.1, read as the reverse complement.
TGGCCACTCTGAGGGGTGGAGTCATCGTGCAGGCATCGAGCCATAGTGATAACCTAGATGACAATTAAAAAAAAGTCAATGTGTATTATGCTAAATGCCTCAAATTCACCAATATACCAAGTAAGACTACAGGAAATTAAACTATACACTCACCAGTATACAATTATATTATTTTCTATAATATAAGATTAAGGAGAGAGGTGTTAGACATGCTTAAAAGTAGAATGTAGGGAGTTGGGAGGTAGCACAGCAGGTTAAGCACAGGTGGTGCAAAGTGCAGACTGGAGTGAGGATCCCCACCTGCCGGGGAGTCACTTCACAAGCAGTGAAGCAGGTCTGCAGGTGTCTTTCTCTCCCCCTCTGTCTTCCCCTACTCTCTCCATTTCTCTCTGTCCTATATAACAACAATGACATCAATAATAATAATGACAACAATTAAACAACAAGGGCAACAAAAGAGAATAAATAAATAAATAAAAGTAGAATGTAATATCTGTAAGAAAGCTACTTCTAGATTGATTAATTACAACAAAACTGCATAAATGCTCTGGATTTAGACATATATACTTACTGGTAAAGCAACAGTAACTGCCAGGATGGCTGTTGTCAGGAAGAGGATTTTCATCTTGTTCAGAACTACCCTAGAAGTCAACAGAGCCAAACACTAACATGAATTGAGAAAATACTTTTGTCATATTTTCTGTGATGAATATCTATTTGATATTAGGCAAGTCACTTACTTTTAAGGCATAAATCTACTACTGGAGAAAAAATTTATATAAAGAGTGCTTTGTAGTGTTTTATGAATTATTTTAAATATTTGCATATTATCAGGATCCTGCTTCTCTGTACATGATAATAAAAATAAAGCTCTGGAATGGAATAGTACCTCAGTTTGCATAGGAGATGTTAACATAAGGACAAGTGATTATTTACTGATTTCAGTAAATTTCAAAACAAAATATCATGACAGAATGATTTGTATTTGTCCCAGGCAAACCCCTAAATTCATGCTGTCTAGAGGAAACTATTTTTGCCATTTGGGAAAGGATATTTCAAGACCACTTTGCTTAATTTTCATTTAGGTTGTATAACCCTAATGATAAACATTTTTCTCCCAATCACAATTGCTAATAAATATTTGAGAAATTTGAACTGAATTAAATAGTAATGCAGTAACCATAACATAAGATGGGGAAATAGATCATGAAGCATAGAGACCTTCATTAAATTTTTTGTCACAATACGGTAAATATGTATATATTACTTGATTTCAGCCATAAATCTGCAATGTCCCTAGAGAATGATATCATTAGTTAGTGTTTCTATTATTTTATTTTATTTCATTTTATTTTATTTATTGGATAGAGATAGAGAGAAATCCAGAGGGAAGGGGACATAGAGAGTGAGAGAGAAAGAGAGAGAGAGGGAGAGAAGAGACATCTGCAGCCCTGCTTCACCATTTGTGAAGCTTTCCCCCTGCAGGTGGGGGTCAAGGGTTTGAATCTGGATACTTGTGCATTGTAACTGTGTGCACTCAGTCTGATGTGCCATCACCTGGCTCCATTATTCTATTCTTTATCATGATACGAATGATGGTGGTGGTATAGACTTTATAGAGAGCTTGGAACATTCGAGTTTGAAAGGGGATCCGCCAGAAGGTCTCTCTCTTCATGTTTACTCCATTATTAATTAGTGATTTCCAGATCACTGATTGAGTCAGACACTGTCATAGGTATCAGATATATATAGCATTGCTGAAAGTTCTTGGTTTTTTTTTGTGTGCCTCCAGGGTTATTGCTGGAGCTCGTGCCTGCACTAAGAATCCACTGCTCCTGGAGGCCATTTTTCTCATACTGTTGCCCTTGTTGTCCATAGTTGTTGTGGTTACTATTGTTGTTGTTGTTATTGCTGTTGTTGTTGGATAGGACAGAGAGAAATGGAGAGAGGAGGGGAAGACAGAGAGGGGGAGAGATAGACACCTGCAGACCTGCTTCACCGCTTGAGAAGCGACTCCCCTGCAGGTGGGGAGCCAGGGGCTGGAACCTGGATCCTTAGGCTGGTTCTTGCGCTTTGCGCCACCTGTGCTTAACTCGCTGCGCTACTGCCCGACCCCCTCAACTGGACTTTTTATCTAAATCCAAAGTTGGAATTAAAATTTACCAAATGGTGTCTGGAGAAATAACCTGTAGATCACTACTGCACTTGCATTCCTGAGACTTCTGGTTCTACCCTTGGTACCATATGTATTGGAGTGGTGCTCTGGTTTTTCTCTCTGCCTCTTTGTTTTGTTCTCAAGAAAAACTCTATCTCATAAGAAATAAAGTAAATCTCTAAAAGTACAAAATGATTTTATAATTAGGGAAACATAGGATTTCAAATTTTCAGTTAAGTTCAGGATTTTATAGGAATACTGGAATAAGAAAGAAATAGTACAAAATGAGGGGGCTGGGCAGTAGCACAGTGGGTTAAGTGCACATGGCGCTAAACGCAAGAACCTTAAGGATCCCGGATTGATCGAGCCCCCGGGTCCCCACCTGCAGGGGGGGCGCTTCACAGGCGGTAAAGCAGGTCTGCAGATGTCTATCTTTCTCTACCCCTCTCTCTCTCTTCCCCTCCTCTCTCCATTTCTCTCTGTCCAATTCAACAACAATAACAAAAATTAGGGCAACAAAAGCAAAAAACATAGCCTCCAGGTGCAGTGGATTCGTAGTGTAGGCACTGAGCCCCAGCAATATCCCTGGAGACAAAATAAACAAATACATAAAAAGTTAAAAAAAAAAGTACAAAATGCATACACATATGTATACACCTCACAGGTGTACATCTTCATATGCACAGCATAACTTGAATATGCAAAAAATTGTTCCAGAGGACTGGCAAAATAACTCACTTGATTAATGTGCTGCCTTTGCCTTATGCTTACCCCAGGTTTGAGCCCAGCTCTCACCATACTGAAGGTGCTCTGGTCTTTTTCACCTTTTCTCTGCCTCTTTATCTCTCTCATAATATCTCATAATATCTGTCTAAAAATGTGCTAGGTATTAACAGGGGTTTAATGACAATACATATTTTCTGTCACCCAGTAACCAATAAAGACAGACAGATATTTATTGTTACAATGTTTGGTAGTGTGGTAAATATTATGCATAGAAGCTACAAGATGTATATATACAGTATTTTGGGCAGGGTAATTTTGAACTTGGGTATTTATAACAGGAAGATATTCAACTGGCTCCAAGGATAATCAAAACCAAATTAAGCAAAGAGATAGATCTATAAGCTACATCATAGAGTTTTCTAGATCTTGATGTACCATCAAAACATGATTATCAACTATGTTTTATGTTCCTACTTCTAAATCTATGTTACCCATAGCAATATATCACTGTGTGCTGAGGAATACAAATGATGTCTTTGAATAAATTAAATCCACCTTCTGAGTGCATCAAATCATTCAAGGATTTATAGAAAAATACAAAGTAAAATTTGTATTAAATTGATATATAGTGGGGGCCAGGTGGTGATGCTCCTGGTTGAGTGTACATGTTACAATGCGCAAGGACCAGGGGGGTTTGAGCCCTCAGTCCCCACATGCAGGGGGAAAACTTTGCAAGTGTTGAAGCAGAGATGCAGGTATCTCTCTGTCTCTTTCTCTCCCTATCTCCCTCTTCCTTCTTGATTTCTACCTGTCTACACCCAACAAATAAAGATAAAAATAAATTAGTATATATAAATAATGTAACTACAGCTAAATTTAAAGAGAAAACAGGAGGGTACAGCAATTAAGCATGTGTTCATTCTTTTGAGATACCTTTAGTAGTACATCTTCCCTCTAGTTCTGACTTGAAACATGTACAATTCAGACACAAAAGAACGAATCTTTGCAACAGGTTCAGTATACCACCCCTAGAACTCCATCCCCACAAAGATTTATTTATTATAATCCTATAATATAAACTTATTATGTCTGGACAGTGCTTTAAAAATAAGAATGCTCCCAGATAATTACCTGATTAAATTACGATTTCAAGCAACTATGACAAGATAGTCTGAATAATTTTGATTTTCACATTATAGGATATATATATATTATATATATATATATGTATATATGTGCTTGAAAATTATCTGTCTGGGAGTCGGGCTGTAGCACAGCGGGTTAAGCGCAGGTGGCACAAAGCTCAAGGACCAGCATAAGGATCCCGGTTCGAACCCCGGCTCCCCACCTGCAGGGGAGTCGCTTCACAGGCGGTGAAGCAGGTCTGCAGGTGTCTATCTTTCTCTCCTCCTCTGTCTTCCCCTCCTCTCTCTATTTCTCTCTGTCCTATCCAACAATGACAACAACAATAATAACTACAACAATAAAACAACAAGGGCAACAAAAGGGAATAAATAAATATTAAAAAAAAGAAATTATCTGTCTGTCCTTCATCTCTCTTTTAGTTAATAATTAAGAGTTTTCTTACCTCAAAATTATCAGTCAATTCCGTTTCTTAGCTGCTATTTTAAGAAACAGTAATTGAGTGTTCCTTTAAATGGTGACTGTTATATACCCTGAGAAGTGAATAGTGAAGTCTGTGGTTTGACAGTTTTTTCTCTGTGATCATTAATATTATTCACTGAATCGTCAGCAGTGTCGATGTGTTGAAACTGGTGAATAACCAGCCTCTACTGTTTTGTTGAAATTGTGATTAACTACCAAAAGAATACCTTTATTTGCATGATTCTTCTTTAGAGTTTATGTATTCCATATCCAAAGTGTGTCACTTTGCATAATATTGCTCTATACTCTTATTTATGTATTTTTCTTTATAGAATTTTCTAAGTATCTTATTAGCATTAGTTATAATCTATTGAAAATTATGCTTGGCAGTGCCATATTTATTTGTTTATTTATTGCTGTCAAGATTTCATTAGGGCTACATACCTGTGCAGTTCCATCTCTGTTGGTGGAATCTTGTTTTTTTCTTTATTTCAGATAGAGGTTGAGAAGCAAAGGAAGACAAAGAGAGAGAGATACTACAGTATCACTCCACTGCTTTTTCTTTTTTAAATTATTATCTTCATTTATTGGATAGAGACAACCAGAAGTCAAGAGGGGGAGAGACAGAGAGACATCTGCAATACTGCTTCACCACTCACAAAGTTTTTCCCCTGCAGTTGGGGACCAGAGACTCAAACCTGGGTCCTTGCACACTATAATATGTGTGTTCAACTAGGTACACCACCACCCGGACCCCCACTCCACTACTTTATGTTTTCCACTTGTATGCTGTGTCCATGTGCTTGGTATGCTTTCTGAGTGAGATATCTCTCGGCCTCCCTGTTCTTCCTGTTTCTCCCTTCCTTCCTTCCTTCCTCCCTTCCTTCCTTCCTTCCTTCCTTCTTTTTTTTTTTTTTTTTTTTTTGGTGATAGAGGAGGGAGAGAGTAAATGTGCACTCTGGGGAACAGCATAATGGTTATATAAAAGACTTTCATGCCAGAGGTTCTGCAGTCCCAAATTCAGTTCCCAGCACAAGCATAACCCAGTGCTCTCCTCTCTCTGTGTGTGTCTCAGTCATTGAAATAAATAAATAAAGTTAAAAATAAGTAAGTGTGAGAAAGAGACAGAAACAGCATACCAGAGCATCACCAAGCTCTGACATAGGATGATTTTGAGTATTGAGCATGGGACATCTGGCCTTTACTGTGCAAGTTATATGTTCTAATGTTGAGATACTTCTCTATGTTGCCCTTGTCTTTTTATATTTCATGTAGTTGTGATCTAATGTATTCTAGTACTCTTTCCTGTTTCCACTATTCTAAATTTTTTGTTGTACTGTGATCCATAAAATTAATAATAGAAAAGCTACAGATTATTAAAAATTGACTATTAGTGACATGTAGTTGGTTTCTGGTATAATGTATTACTGGTGGTGGTTTGAAAATTTCTTTCAAAACAAGATACTGGGAAAACTTAATTTCTCATGCAGTTTCCTTTTTAATAAACTCCAATGAGCTTCCTTAAAATAGGAATAATGCAGGGACTGGCCAGTGGTGTACCTGGTTCAGTGCACACATTACAATATGGAAGGACCCCCAGTTCAAGCCCTTGTTCCCAGCTGCAGGAAGAAAGCTTCACAAGTGGTGAAGTAGTGCTGTAGTTGTCTCTTCTTCATTCTCTCTTCCTCTCTCTCTCTCTCTCTCTCTTCCCCCACCCCATCTTAATTTGTCTGTCTCGGTCTAATCAAATAATAAAAAGGGAATTGTGTATTTTTCAGTACTGATTTACTTGTTACCAAACATGATGATGGCCCAGTAATAGAATATAATTAAATATCTGTTGTTCAAGTATATAATTTGACTAGTTCCTAATGTAATTGAAGAGAGGTAAGAGATTACTCAAGTTTGCAAGCAACCCTCCACCCTAATTCTGCTTCCTAGTTCTGACACTATCTTCCCTAAAAATATTTCTGGTCCACCTACATGTTAACTATGAAGCTCAAATAAAGATTAAGACATAGGCTCCTGCCAAGAATGGTTTTATTGTTTGTCTGTGTATTTGATATTTTTAAAAAAAAATCTTTCATTTTCTTAGAAAATCTCAAAGGCTGAATCTGTTACTTACACCAAATTTAGTTAATGTTTTGATATTTCTCATATGACTCAAATGAGAAAGATTGCCATATTTTATATTTAAAATTTTCATTTGTAAATATAGAATATGTTTACCTATGTTAAAATTTATATTGGTTTAGTTGGCTAAGGATATTGCTCAGTAGGTAAAGTGTAGGACATGCATGTTTGAGGCTCTGTGTTCAGTCCCCTATACTGCATATAACAGCAGTGCTCTCACCCTCTCTCATATTATGTATTAATCTTGAAATGATAGTATTCATTTAAATACAAAAGGTTACATTTCAATGACTTCCTTATGTGCACCAATACATATTCTTTAGAATGTTTGAACTGTGGATTGGCAAGAGAGTTCACCTCACTAGTGCACCTGCTTTGTCATGAAGGAAACTATCATGTTGCAACATTCTCTCTTTCTTCTCTGCCTGAAAAATATCAGGTTGGAGCAATAAAGGGTCCCATTGATGACAAAAACTATTGAATGGAGCCTAAATATTTTCAAAATATTTATTTATTATGAGAGAAATAAAATGAGTGAGTGGGTGAGGAAGATGACTAGATCATTGCTCTACGCCAGTATAAAATCTTTTTGGGGATGGAATCCAGGGCCTCAGAAATTACTACTGAAAGCTCTTCCTGGTCTCTATGACTTAAAAAAAATTATTTTGCTTATTTATTAGAGAGAAATAGAATCAAAAGAGAAGGGGCAGATGAAGAAACAGAGAAGCATCAGCAGCACTGCTTAACCACTCATAAAGCTTTTCCCTGTAGGAGGGGGATGGGGGCTTGAACCTAGCTAGCCCTTATCACTGTAACATGTGTGCTCAACCAGGTGTGCCATTGCCCACCCCCCTCTATCACATTTTAGATTGCCTTTTTTATTTTTATGAAAGAATCAGAGATACCGTAGTGCTGCTCAGCCCTGGCAAAGGCAGTGCTGGAATTGAACCTCAAGCCTCAGGGGCCTCAGACATGCAAGTTGGTGCTTTAACAGGTTGAGCTAGCTCCCTGAACCCAGGGCTTAAATATTTTAATATAAAACATCCTGTCTGGGTTGCACAGATACTTTTCTGTAAACAGAGTCCTTAAGCAGAGATTAAGAAAGTAGCTGCAAAGGCACATACCTAGGATCTGATTCATGTCCCTCTATTCACTTATTTTAGACATATCTCTTAACCTTTTAAAATGACCCATTTATCAGGATTAAAGTGGTACTAAATATCCCCCCTTTTTATTCATAGCTTTGAAAATTGAAATAACAGTGATGCTTCTACATGACAGTGTGGTGAAATCGAATCTGGTCTCCTGGAGGCACAGAATTCATTTCTATGTTCATGGTCTAGAATTTGAAGTCCCCTTTTCCCTCTTAATTTTTCTTTGAATAGTAAAATATAAAACACTTTCTATGCTTCATAAAAATTCTAATTATAGTACATTCTAATGGATCCACATAGTTTAAAAATGTTAGCTTTTGGGAGTCGGCGGTAGCACAGGTTAAACGCACACGGCACGAAGCACAAGTACCAGTGTAAGGATCCTCGGTTGAGCCCTGGCTCCCTTACCTGCAGGGAGGTTGCTTCACAAGCGGTGAAGCAGGTCTGCAGGTGTCTGTCTTTCTCTCCTCCTCTCTGTCTTCCCTTCCTCTCTCCATTTCTCTCTGTCCTATCCAAACAACAACGACATCAACAACAACAATAACAACCACAACAATGATAAAAAACAAGGGCAACAAAAGAGATAAAATAGCCTCCAGGAACAGTGGATTTGTGGTGCAGGCACCAGGCCCCAGCAATAACCCTGGAGGCAGGAAAAAAAAAAAAGAAAAAAAGTTAGCCTTATATTATTTAAGATATCATCAAAATGTTTATGTTCTAGAAGGTGGCAAATATTCTATGTGAAATGTGTTATGTATATATCCACAGCAGTCCCATGGGCTACACTAGAAATTGTCTCTATTTTACAAACAAGGAAAATATAACTCTAAGTTAGGTACATGAGGTCACAAACTGAGTAAACTATGTAACTAGAAATGTAACTACAACACAGGTAACACAAAATGAACAAGCCTCTGATGTGGGAACCTTAAAATCTATGTGTAATCTCTTCCCACACCTTTACCTGGGCCATGCCATTACTTATGCAAATCAAGTTTTCAAGAACACTAAGAGGGAAACAAAAGCTAAAAATTAGAAAGAGTTGAGTAAAATAAATATAGGTAATGTTAATTCTGCTCTAAATATGAGAAAATTGATGTTTGGCCAGGCTAAGTGACCTAGTGAAGGTTTAAAACCAGAATGAGGGTCCGGGTGGTAGCACAGTGGGTTAAGTGAAGATGGCGCAAAGCACAAGAACCAGCGTAGAGATCCTGGTTCGAGTCTCTGGTTCCCCACCTACAGGGGGGATGCTTCACAAGTGGTGAAGCAGGTCTGCAGGTGTCTATCTTTCTTTCCCCCTCTCTGTCTTCCCCTCCTGTCTCCATTTCTCTCTGTCCTATCCAACAACGACAGCAATAACAACAACAATAATAACCACAACAATGATGGACAACAAGGGCAACAAAAGGGAAAAGAAATTTAAAAAATGGCCTCCAGGAGCAGTGGATTTGTAGTGCAGTTACTGAGCCCCAGCAATAACTCTGGAAGTGCAAAAAAAAAAAAAAAAAAAAAAAAAGAATGAAATAAAAATCTGATGAAACTCAACAACTATAGCGTAAACCATTAACCCCCAATAAAAGGAGAATGCTTCAGGAAGAATCTAGCTAGGTGGGTCTAGTATAGTACTAGCATAAGTCAAAGTTAGGTACACACCTTAGTACCAATAACCACACTCACAAATTTACTGGCAGTATATCTTTATTCTTACAGGTGGCACTTTCCCAGGAGCATCATTAATTCATGCAATTAGTCAATCGTTTCAATAATATTAGCTTTATTATAATTTTAGCTTTCTTGAGTATGCAAGGATAGGATATTTGTAAAGATAGTACATACGGTGTGATTGCATTATTTTTATGACTTAATGAGTTAGTAATATCTATATGTAATAAGAAATTCAGAGTAGTTAGTCAATTTTTTATATTGCAATGAAGGAATTTTAGCATTGAGGAAGCAAATAGCCTAAAATAATATCCAAGGTGCCATCACGACCTTTCCCCTGAAAAACATGATAAAAGAATAATATAATATCTTGTTTCCTAGACATTTTCTAAACTGATTAATAAATAAAAAATTACTTCTGTTGTCATTAATTGATGATCAAGTAATAAAAAATTACTTGATGCTGCATAGAATCAAGGCCACACACTACTGAAATGTCTTGTTTTTCTGATTAACTAGTTGATTTATATAGTACACATGCAAATAGTCATATACATATAGACGTACTCTCATGTGAATAATAGTGAGTGTCAATTTAGAAAAATTTAGACTCATAGACAGCAGGAAGGAGATTTTAAACCCTTTGAACTTTAGTTTTTCTTTCAAGCCAAGTATTTGCTTTACAGATTATATTTTTACTTGGTGGTACCATTCCATTTTTGAACATATGTCAAAACTTACCAGGTTCACAGTCAAACAAGTCCATTAGGACAGGTAATTAAATCAAGATTTTGTTTATAAAGTTCATGGAATTTTAAATTTCCATATGACTGCATTTCTTTTCTTTTTTTTTCTTCTTATCACTTTGAGACTTTATTCCACACTGCTATAGGTATATTGACAATATTGCTGCTTCTAGCTTATAGAGAAGTGATGATTTGGGATAACTGAGTCTGCATATCTTGCTTGTAGTCTGTCTTTTATATGGTCCTAGTAAATTTATTTTATTTTCAGAGTTCATATCGAATTATGGCATATTTGAACACAGTTCTGAAAATTTCTCATAGTGGGCTGAGAGGTGGTGCACCTGGTTGAGTGCACACATTACCCATATGCGCAGGGGATGTGATTGAGCCTCTTTCCACCTGCAGGGGGGATGCTTCACGAATGATGAAGCAGGTGTCTTTCTCTCTCCCTCTATGTCTCCCCCTCCTATCTCAATTTCTTATTGTCTTATTCAATAAAGTAGAAAGGAAAAAATAATAAAAATAAAAATTTCCTCACATTTTAAGTTGCTAAAGTACCAAAGTTGTTATTTGTAGGTGTATATACGCTTTAATTTTTTTTTTCATTTTGGGCAAATTTCTTCACTAGTTCCCTCTGACATTTTTTTTTCAATTTAATTTAGGATATACTATGGTACTTAATGCATACCTTTTGACAAATACCTACCAAAAACTCTGAATGATTAGTAGGACATCTTATGGTTCCTTTGGGCTACCAGTCTTGGCCTAGTAAGAAACGTACATTCATAACATCTCTTGTTAAGTAAAAAATAAATAAATAAATAAATAATATATATATATAGTAACTGACTTTCAGTAAGTAATTATTGGCCTCTTAAAATCAGTTTTAAGAATGTAGATTCTGCTACATCATCAGCTTTTTTTCTCATTACCATGACTAAGTTAATTCTGAATTTCTAGACTATTGTAAACTATCTTTATACTTTTTGTTAAGCAACAAGTTCTTATATATAAAATCAATCTTTGGTTACTCTACCTTCTCTTCCATGAGTTCTGGGGTAATCGCTGGGTCTACAGCAGGAGCAAATAATTTTGTTGTACTGGGATTTTGTGTAGTTGAAGGAATGGAAATTCCTGAACTGGCATGCTTAAAGTTTATTTCTTTCTGTAAATATGGTATCACTCCTCCTGCTGGCTATAGAAAATGAGAAAGAAAAGCAGTTACAGGTTCAAGTACAAGGTCAACACAGGAAGAATATAAAGCAACAAGATTGATATATGTGAAGCAAGGAATTTATTTAAAAAGTACAGACCTCTATTTTCTAGATTATGACCTATCCTATGTAAGGACTGTGAATTTATTCCAGTAAACGTGGATGTCCCTTGATGTTTGATTTTAAATGAGTGTATCTAGAAGACTATCTGGAATATGAGAATTTTCCAATAAATATTTGGTGAACTGAGTAATTGAATCTTGACTGGCAAAAGATTACAGAGGGGAGAAGTAGCAATTTATAAAAATTACAATAAAGTGTTGTTAAAATTAACAGTTGTGCAAGAACCTCTAAGTTGTCTCTTCCTGACTTCTGGTAGGTAGCAATGTATGGTAAAAAAAAAATCTTACCATCACAAAAGTTTCAGGAACTATACCCATGAAGGGATCAGAGACCACTGGTTGCTGCCCTCCTGGGATAACCTGAAAAATTGGAAAGTTTTAGAAATCTAAATTATTAACCCATAAGATAGTTTATATTTTGCACTTAGGAAGCTAAATACTTCCTAACCTCTTCTTAAATGAGTTTCTTAAAGAAACAAGATAATTTAGATTTGGCAAAGAGAAAACTTCTCTTGACATCAGGAAACTGACTTGACCCAGTGTTTCTGCTTTAGCGTAGTCATGAGTTTGCATAGCATTGTCAGCAGTCCCCAGCCAGTATGTTTAGCACTGATAACCCTATAGATCACAAGCATCAGACATTGTTGCTTGTGAACATGAAGTCTGACAAAAAGAAGACTACAATGAAATCTAAAGCACAGTGATTAAATAAATCACAAAAAAAAATTGCTGGGCATCTTTGCATCCTAGCTTATGTGAAAGATCTTATTTCTTTACAAATTGTAGCCTTTGTCTTGTCTCATAAGAAGAGCTGTTAAATTACCCAGCCACAGAATAAACCTCAATTCTTGAGAAAACTCAGTCTAGAGTGAATCATCCATTGCTCCTTGAAAAATTTCCCGAATTACCTAACAGAAGACAATATCCTATGAGAAGTCATTCCAGGCACCTCCTATTAAGACACCCTATAGTTCTCCCATGATGTTCAATAAGGAACGCTTTCATGATAGTCTTTAACTTCATGAAAGGCATGTTTTACGGGTTATACATTAATTCATTGCAAAAGTTCAGTTTGTAAGATGGAACGTACGCATTTACTTACAGGTTCTACTTGTTGTGGAATATATCCAAATTGTGTATAGAATGGCATCTGTTAATTTTTGAAAAACATGTAGGTCAGTTCTGATCATTAATCATTATGTTGTGATAATTACATATTATATTTATTATGATGTAATCAATGCTTTTTTTAAAGCTCATATATATTGTAGATGAGAAAAATGGTTTTTAAATTATCAACTGCTCTTTTAATATGATTTCTAGATTTAATAAAAGTCCTTTCATGGGACCGGGTGGGTGGCGCACCTGGTTGAATGCACATGTTACAGTGCTCAAGGACCCAGGTTTGAGTCCCCAGTCTCCACTTGCAAAGGGAAAGCTTCTTGAGTGCTAAAGCAGGGCTGCAGCTGTCTCTGTCTCTCTCCCTATCTCCCCATTCCTCCCAATTTCTGACTGTCTCTATCCAATAAAAATAAAGAAGTCCTTTCTTTTTGAACATAAATAAGCCTACACTTACTGTTTAACTAAACATGATTTTCAATTTTCTCTAATTTTTAAAAATTTCATAGTGATGATAAAGCTATTATTATTTTTCTATTCTAACTAAAAGAGTTATAGTCATGTATAGCCAAATGAGTTAATAGTAGAATAAAAAATATTTCAGGCTCACAAAAACTCAATATAATGTTATATTACTATATCCCAAGATCTTGTCATCTTGAGATACAGATCCATGATAGCTATTTATATTTTAAAATAATATATAATTCATACATACTATTTTTATGTAGCAGGGGACAAGATGAAAGCTGGAAGATCATTGAAAGTCGAAAACCTTCACTTTTCAATGTAACACATGTTTTGTCCTCTGGTGCTAATGAAGTTCACTCAAGGACTTTATTTTTTTTTTAATCCAGCACTGCAGCATTTCCGAATTAGTGATATATTAGAAGAAAGCACTGTCTTCTTTTATAAATACAGGTGCAAACTATTACAATTTTTTACACAAAATACACTGAGGTATTCTCTGCAGTTTTATCTTGCCCTCTCTACTTTCAGAGGGAACTAGATAAAAATCAAATATTTGCAGTACCTGCTCCTCAAACTGCTGTTGTCCTGTTTGTGGAGGTGACTGTGTGCCTGTTGGTAAAGGTTGTTCCCAGGGTAGTAGCATGTAAACTGGATGGTACTGAAGCATCTATTTGTAAACAAAAATATATGAGTTTCCTTTAGAGCCTTTAAGCATGTTCTAATGTCAACATGTGAACATATGTATGACACATAATTATAAAATAATAAAGTATATGATAAAATAAAATTGCCATTTTATTAAACAATCACTCATATGAATTACAGAATATTATAAAAAGCCTGAAGAAATCCAAGGGGGAAAATCATGCAGTCATACTCTGTACATTGTCATGTGTTAACTTTCAATTAAAAGTCTCTCTGCTTCAATATATGTGTTTGTAGAAAAAAAGGCATAATAGGACATACATAAAGTTTGCATGGTGTTTGTTTTGCTTGAATAAATAAGAGACTATATTAATCATAAATCTTAAAAATATGGGCTGAGAAGTATTTTATGTGTGGTTCTTAGTCCTGAGGAAGAATGAAATCACCCACCTATTGAGTGTTTTAGAAGTTAAACATTTTAGGGGTCTACTATGAAGGGTACACTGATTCATTAGCTATGTAGGAGTCAGTTTTCTATTTTCAAACTTACCACCAGAGGTTTTAATGCAAAGCCAGGGTGGAGAAACCCTAGTTTAGTGGTAAAAGGGAAGGATAAAGAATAATTTTCCAACTCAGCTATTTACTTTAATTAGGGCTGGAAATTTAATCCCAGTGAAACTTGATTTCTTGTTCTGCAAAATGAAGTAATTTCACTATGATTTAGCTAATTCTTTAAATACTTATGGTTGTGAATGAGATAGTGTCTAGAAGTAAGTTTTGTTTTATAACAGGATTGGAACAGAATTACATAATACAATTACATTAGAATTAAGTGGTAATGTTTATGAAATAACCAGTGATCAATTGTTTAATAGTTTTACTTATTTCTTTTCTTATTTCTTAGAAAGACATCATGACATTAATTAGCTTAGGGCTGGGGAGGTAGCATAATGGTTATGCAGAAAAGATTTTTATGCCTGAGGCTCTGAGATCCCAGGTTCAATCCTCAACACCTCCATAAACCAGAGCTGAGCAGTGCTCTGATCTAGCTCTTGGTATCTCTCATTAAAGTAAAAAAGCAAAATGTTAAAAAGTTAATTAACCTAAACTTGTAAGTTTAGGTTTTTTAAAAAATATTTTTGAAGATATTTTCACATTTAATAGAAACTGTTCCATTTGACATTGATAAATAGGCGGGGGTAGATAGCATAATGGTTATGCAAACAGACTCTCATGCCTGAGGCTCCAACGTTCCAGGTTCAATCCCCTGTACCACCATAAGCCAGAGCCGAGCAGTGCTCTGGTGTAAAAAAAAAAAAACAGAAAAACACAAGAATATGAAAATATTTTGAGCAAAGTTTCTTAGCTGATAAATAATGTGGGCATTTTTTTTTATCACCATATCACAGCATATTGTATCAATTTAATGCTTCTCCTTCTGAATAAGACTGAGAATTGGGCAAGGTCAATCTATTGTATTTCTTTTGAGCTGTCTCTTAAAGCCAGTCATGTCTAGTGAGGATCTGACCTGGAGGTAAGTGAATTCCAGGATGGGAACTGGAAACTCAAGGATTCTGGAAACTTTTTAGCTATATTTTCCTTAGGAGTTCTTAAGTGAATGTAGCATTGATAAACACACTAGTCAGCAATACGTGTTTGGAGATAGTGATCTCATCACATGAAGTTTCATAGCACTGCTATAGGAGTCAGAGTTACTAATGTAAAACATGCATTCAACAGAGTCATCCTATTCATGTACCTGTGTTTGTTCTTGAGGCACTTTGAAAGATACTAGATAGGGCAGTGCCTGTCAAAAAAAAAGGAAAGGAAAGGAAACATAAAAAGCTATACCTGATTTTTCAATTAAAAATTCCTGAGCTATTATTCTTAAACCTAGCTACAGAAATCTATGACTTATATTAGTAACCTTACATGAAAATAAAAAGGCATTTTATGTGTACCATCATGAATCACACCTTTATTTTTTAAATGAAATTTCCCTAATTTTATTTCCAAGACATTTTCACATTTTGATTTGTAGTTATAATTCTAGTTTGCTTAAATTGTATTTTTCATATTAAAAATCGGGAGACAGTGAAGTACTTTTAATGACTACTCAGTATCTCCTGTGTTGTTAAAAGATGATTTGTATTCATTTTCACATTTAACATTTTCACATCTAGCTCTCTATAAGACAGAAAGAGTCACAGCTTACCTGATTAGGGTTCTGTGGAGTCTGTGTGACTGTTTGAGGCTGTGAAGGGTCCAGCTGCCCAGCCTGAGTACCTCGAGGTAAACTAACCTGTCCTGGGAAAGATGCCTGATTTGGGAACAGTCTAGCAAAGCGATCTAGAGCTGGTGAAGAGAACTGAGAGAATCCTGGAAATTTAGCTTGCAGCTGCTGTTGGGAAATTCCAGAGAAAGGAGGAATCCATGAATTAAATGGACCCTGGAAGGACACATACAAAAAAGAAAGAAATAAAAGAAAAGAAGTATTTCCATTGTGTCTATGCCACTTCTGGAATTATACTATGACAAGGAAGAAAGAAAGAATGGAAACAAAGCAAACAAAAAATGAAGCAGAGGGTATGGAACTATACCCCTGTCATCTCATAATTTTGTAAATCAATATTAAATCACTAATACACTTTAAAAAATGAAGCAGAAGAAAGAAAAGACATTTTTTCCCAGTGTTATAAAGAATTTAGATTTTGTGGACAGATGACTGTATAAAGATATTTTGTGGTATGTACTCAATGGATCACTACTCTATTGAGTTCTGGAACAAAATGAATAAAAATCAAGGTGACTGTTAAATGAAATAAGGAAGTAAGAGACATTAATAGTTTTACTCATGTGGACTATAAATAACTAAAGCAAACAAACTGCAAATAAACCAAGTCAAAACTATCTCAAATACTTGGTGAAAGCTGACAGTTCTTAGAGGGAAAGGAGGGTGTAAAGAATAAGTAGTGGTAGGCACAGTGAGTCTTATAGGCAGCAGTGGTAGTGTACTTACAGAATAAGCAGTGGTAGGCACAGTATAGAGGTGTAAAGCTAAATCCTTGGAATGCTATAGTTTTGTTAATAATGTTGAATAAGTGAAAATAAATTTACTTTTAAGCAGTAAATAGACTGAAATGTAAATGATTTTCTCTTTTCTTTGCTATGTTGTAGACAAGGGTGGCATCTTGGCATATGAGCAATCATGACAAGAGCACAGAAATGTTAAATTTCTAGTGGCCATGAGAAATCTGCAGTAGAATGAGTTGGATAAAAGAGCACAATTTTTGTACTTGACAGACTGGTTTCAAATCTTGTTTCATTTCTAAAGCTTTATTTATTTGCTAAGGTAGAGATTGAATGAGGCAGAGAGATCAGAACATGATTCTGGGCTGACTTGAACCCATCACCTCATGCAGTTTGCTCTGTACACTGAGTCGTGTCCTTAAGACTGCTCCAATCTTATTAAAAAACAGGTTAGTTGAATACTGCTTTGCAACAGATAGTAATTTAACTATTTCATAATGCCAATAATCACATGATCATTGGAGCATATCGAATTCTCAATCATGTTTTTATTTCATTCTTCTAACAAATGATAATTGAATGTAGGACGAATTGACAACTTTAGACACTGAGATTTCAGAAATGGAACTTGAAAACCTTTTGTTCTCATACAAAGTACCATAAGAAGTGAGCAACACTATTTCTATTTTTTGGTTCCTGTTTATTAAACATTTTTTACTGCTTTAAATCTGACCACCTTTTAGCCACCAAGTTGCAGATACTGTGATTCCATCCTGACTTTCCTGGGAAAAAGACCTCACCAATGTATCCTGGAACCTCACCTCTCCAGTCTTACCTGACTAGGGAAAGATATAAATTGGCTGGGGCTATAGGTCGATGTATGAATTTCCATGTCTAGTGGAGAGGCAATTATAGAAGCCAGAACTCCTACCTTCTTTTCCCACAAAAATAATTTTGGTCCATATACTCAGAAGGGGAGAAGTGTTAGGGGAAGATGACCAGAGGGCTCTGAACTCTAATTCCACTAGGACCCATAGATAGACGAGGGAAAAAGGAAGGACATTCTGGAGTAGCAAAGATGTAGGTATGATTTAGAAAGGAATAGAAGACAGGGCTATAGAAAAATGGGCAAATATATAGAAATATAGATAGAAAATTATAGAAATAATAGTCAACCTATATCTATGACCTTAGAAGAATTACTGCCATTTCCAGTGGAGTGAGTGGGGACACAGAAGTCTAATGGTAGAAACGTTGTGGAATTATACTTCTGTTATCTTATAATTTTGTAAATCAATATTAAATTACTAATAAAATAAGAAAAAGAAATGAGCAACAAAAAATTATTGTGGTACAGGTACCTGCAGCTGTAAGGGTAGAAGCTGACCATTGTTCAGATTCAGAAGTAACTAGAAAAGGAGAGATAATACTAAAAACAAAGTCATCACACATGCTGAAACTATGAAGAATAATGCTTACTGCAAGTATACTTTAAGTCAGTATCAATGGGTCATATTTCTTTTCAAGGTTAGATGTGTTCGCACTAAGATTATACAAAATTATAGGAATTATAGTTTTGGACTTAATTTCCTCTTACTGGAGGAGTTTGTACATTAACTGTTCATCTTGCTGGTTTAATTAGTCATCTTATAATCTTAAAACATCACTGTACTTCTGTGTTAAGTATTACCAGGACAAAAAGATGTAGAAAATAGATACTATCTCATTATTGAAGAATTTACACTTAAACTGAGCAAGTGGTACAACATTCCAGAGGTAACTTGTTATACAAAATAAATATGAATATTGGAAATGCATTGAATATAAAACCTAGGAGACAGGCTTATAGGATAAGTCAAGGAAAGGATATATCCCCCACTGGGTTTACACAAAAATTTTACAGTATTTTAACTAACCTCATGGCTGTGACTTGCAGACATAAGACGTTGCTGTGGGATAAGCTAAAAACAGACAGAAATCAGTAATGATGAAAGATTTGTAAATAGGTTTTAAGCAATGAGATCAGTTGTACCATGACATCACTTACTGGGGCTGACACTGTGGCTCCCATGAGCCCAAGAATAATTATAATTCTCATTTTCAGATGAAATATCTAAAAAATAAATCGTGAAATTAAGCTTTAAAAATACTTACTACATAAAAATCACAATTTGTTGCTACTACTCAGCCAATGAGTATCTAGGTAAATCTGTACTACTTACAGTTTAAGATTTAAATTTTAAGATATATTTATAAATATCTATAAATGTGCTTTTGTTTTTCCTCTTAGGGTAGCCAAGACTGTTTACATGCTACTTTAATTTGACCAGACTTTTATTTTGGGTGACATCCTGTATAGTTGATGAGTTAATGAATTGGATGACTTTATTCCTTGTGTTGTTCTTTGGACTAGGGAATGGATAACCATGACTATAGCTATCTTTATCATGAAAACATTTCAGTGTCTAGTTAATATTGTAACAGAAGTAGTACAATAAAATTCTAATAATAGGAACACAATAGTAGATGTTTTACGTTCAAAAGTTTGTTAATAGGGCTGGGTGGTAGCACACCTAATACAGTGTCCAAGTTACAGTATATAAGAACCCAGGTTCAAGCCTCCAGTCCCCACCTACAGGGGAAAGCTTCATGAGAAGTGAAGCAGTGCTACAGGTGTCTCCTTTCCTCTCTCCCTCTCTATCTGCCTTCCCCTATGAATTTCTCTCTGCCTCTATCCAATAAATAATGTTTTAAAGTCTGTAAAATTAAAATGTATTAAAACCAAGAAGATATGTCTTCTTTTTCTAGTTTAGGGAAAGATACTATCATATCACACTGTCACAATGCTCTGTTGTACAACCCACCTAAGCATATTATCTCCTGCTCACCAAGAGTTAAAATGCCTGTACTATGCAAATCACTGACCCGCACAAGCAGATAGGGTGAGCTTGGGAGGCTCTTCTGCAGAGTTCATTGACTCTGGTTCTTAAGATTATGAGCAGAGCAAAGATTTAATATCTTACCTCACTCCTTTGTCTATGAAGAGAACTCTAAGCACATGCAAGATCTATGTTCTTTTTATCTTTCAGCTTCTGGGATCTTCTCTTAATTTTTAAAACCTATCTTTAGAAAAAAAAAGGACCAATCATTTTGCAAAAGGCCCAGTGATTCAGTGGGTTTCAGACAAGGGTTTACCTAATAACCCCCTTCCTAATCTTCTCAGTGGCATAAGGATATACACACTTTTAGTAATGATATTAAATTATCCTCTTAGAATTGTTTCCCTGTGACCATGCCTGCCTTCTGCTTTTGTTATGACTAAGCATCTCAGAATATCTTTCATTCTGCCTCTTTTATCATTCTTAAAATGACCACTCTAATAAAATAACTTTAAAAGACAAAATTATAGTATAAAAACTAAGTTTTAGTTTGAGTAAAATGCAAAATTATTAGATATAAGAAATAAGTAAGACAAAAATTATTTATTTACAAGCCATTTTTTTGTTTGTGCTAATTAGTGTTTTATAAGATTATAAATTATAGGGTATAGTGCCACACTGTACCACCACTAAAGTTTTGAGCCCCTATCCTACCCTAAACAAAAATTCAATTATCTAGTTAGGTACTATGAGACTTTGATTTCTTACATTTTGTCTTATGAAGTCAGTATGACTCTTTCTAATATAAAAGGAATTCTCTAAATAATTGCTAGATTTTTTAAAGTGTATTTTTGACAAATATCTCCCCATGTGACCGGTCATGTCACTTAGAATAATTTAATAAATATGAAGCATAATGGTCTACATTTAGTAAAGTGATGACAAGTGAATATTTTGTGTTTAAAAATTATTTTGGGGCTACAGAGACAGCATAATGGTTATGCAAAAAGGCTCTTTTTAAAATTTTTTATTTATAAAATGGAAATATTAACAAGACCATAGGATAAGAGGAGTACAATTCCCACCACCAGAACTCCATGGCCCATACCCTCCCTTGAAAGTTTTCCTATTATTTATCCCTTTGGGATTATGGACGTAGGGTCATTGTGAGGTGCAGAAGATGGAAAGTCTGGCTTCTATAATTGCTTCTCCACTGAACAGGGGCATTGACAGGTCAATCCATACTCCCAGGCTGTCTCTCTCTTTCCCTAGTGGGGCAGGGGTCTGGGGAGGAGATGCAATTGACACTGCATCTGTTGATCCCAACCTAATAAATCAATGCAACCACTACCACCTCAGCATGTTTTACTTTGGAGTGTGTCCAGAGACATCAGGCATGGAATGTCACCTCCAGTTTCATTACTCTAGTGAGACCTTTCCTAGCTTATAGAACTCCTTAATTCCATTTTGAGTGGTGCACTTCCTAACAAAACCTCAAAACCTAGATATAGACCAGGGCCCATGAGATAAGGCATATGTACACATGTATCCATAAATTAGGAGAAAATATATACCTCAAAGCAAAAAGTGCACAATAGTTTGCAGTGAGTCAATAAAGACACCATACAGTATGTAATCAAATAGTTTCTACTTAGACCTAGATAATCTCCACAGCTATTTCCTATTTTACTTCCCTCAGTCACTCCAAAGCTAACCTTGTCAGACAAAGTAAGGACTACAAAATCTGGATACGGGCAAGAGACCAGCATAGTTTAGTGATGACTCTTTAATTACTACCGGGCTACCCCATCAGCTGGGGCCCTAGTCAGGGAGTCCTGGGTTCCCATACAGTCATGATGGGCCTAGACCTCTAAGAGATCCCTGTCTCTACTGTCACTTCTTCTTCTTTTTCTTCTAGCGTTTGCCCTTCTTCCGTAGCCAGTCAACAGCGTCGGGTTGAGCCTGATGTAAAGTTTCGAGACCTCCTTTGAATCTGGAGAGGTGGCAGTTGTTGACTATGTGGGTCATAGTCTGTAGCCGCAGGGGCAGTTTGGGTCGTCTCTGGCTCCCCAGTGATGGAACATAGTGGCGCACCGGCCATGGCCTGTTTGATAGCGATTGAGGAGGGCCCAGTCATAACGTGCTAGGTCAAAGCCGGGTTGACGCTTGCAGGGGTCTGTGATGAGGTGTTTGTTCTTTACCTCAGCTGACTGCCAACTCTGTTTCCAAGAGACTGGAACAGAGAAGTTCAGTGTAGGCGTAGGGGACCAGATTGGGTGACGAGACGTCAAGCATTGGACAGGGTGGGCGAAGATATCCGCGTATATTGGCAGGTCCGGTCGAGCCGTAGACGTGGGAAATGAACTTAGATGATGCCGCATCCCGATGAATATCTGGCGGGGCGATGTTGCTAAGAACTGGCAGCCATGGAACCGGGGTGGAACGGATGGTTCCAGAAATTATCCTCATGGAGGAATATAATTTGGAATCGACCAAGTGGACATAGGGGCTACGGAACCATACTGGGGCACAGTATTCTGCAGTGGAATAGCATAATGCCAGAGATGATGATCATAGTGTGGAAGCTCTCGCGCCCCATGAGGAGCTGGCCAGTCTTGCAATGATGTCATTCCTCGCGCCCACCTTTGCTGCAGTTTTTATGAGATGTTCGTGAAATGACAGAGTGCGATCGAGAGTAACGCCAAGATAGACTGGCTGGGCTTCATGCCGGATTCTCGTATCGTCAAGTTGCACATTAAGCTCACGCGAGGCCGAGGCATGGTGTAGATGGAAAACAGATGATACCGTTTTTGCAGTGCTAGGGATTAGTCGCCATTTTTTTACAGTAATCAGATATCAGAGACATGTCTTTCATGAGTGTTTCCTCGAGGACGTCGAACTTGGATGCCTGAGTTGCACAGCAGATGTCATTAGCATAGAGGAACTTCCTTGAAGAAGTTTCTAGGAGGTCATTGATGTAAATATTAAATAGCGTAGGAGCCAGAACAGAGCCCTGGGGGAAGCCACTTGAGACAAGTCTCCATCTGCTAGACTTGTCACCCGGATGCACCCGGAATCTTCTGTTTTGGAGAAGAAACGATATAGTGTTGGCCACCCATGGAGGCAGGCATCTTGAGATCTTGACTAGGAGACCACGGTGCCAGACCGTGTCATAGGCTGCTGTTAGATCAACAAAGACAGCACCCGTCTTTAAATTCTTCTGGAATCCCTTTTCAATGTAAGTTGAGAGGGCCAGGACTTGTTCGCAGGTAGATCTTCCTGGGCGGAAACCAGCTTGGATGGGTGATAGGAATTTCTCTGTAAGAGGAGAAATTCGTGACAGAAGCAGCCTCTCAAAGAGTTTGTAACACATGGAGAAGAGAGAAATTGGTCTATAGCTGGCGGCCAGTGTTGGGTCTTTCTTTGGTTTCAAAACTGCTATTATCTTTGCACGACACCAAATTTTGGTGGATTCCAAGATGTGGGACAGGAATGTAGTGAGCCACTTCTTTGCCGCGGGGCCCAAATTAAGAATGAGTTCTGGGGTGATGTTATCATAGCCAGCAGCCATTCCCAGTTTAACCCTCTTCAAAGTGTCTTCCAGTTCAGACAGTGTAAAGAGAGAGACTTTTGGAGATGGACAAGATAAACGGAAGTGGGATGACCACTCATGGGAAATTTCTCTTTTCCAGACTGATCATCTCCATCAGGAACAGCATAATAGACCCCTTTGTGTGCCCCTACCAGACACACAAGCAGGCTCTGATACTTAAGGCTCCAAGGTCCCAGTTTTCATCCCCATCACCTCATCTCCACCTCTCTTTCTGTCTCTCATAGATTTTTTTTTTTTGCTAAATATGACTTTAGCATTCAAAACACAGCTAAGTATCACTATTTTCCTAGCATTACTATTTAAATTTTCTTCTAGAAACTTCAGTGTTATGACCTCTCCAGCCCCACCCAATCTCTGCCTCTATGTAAAAAAAATTTGAATACATTTTCTTTTAAAAGTGACTTTTAGGGTGGGGGAGATAGCACAATGGTTATGCAAACAGACTCTCATGCCTGAGGCTCCAAAATCCCAGGTTCAATCCCCCACACCACCTTAAACCAGAGCTGAGCAGTGCTCTGGTGTTTGTCTCTGTGTCTCTCTCTATCTTCATCTCTCTCAAAAATAAAATAAAATATTTTTTAAAAAGTGACTTTTATGTTTCTTTGCCTTGTTTTTGTTCCTATTAAGCCCTAACAGTTCAAGACGGCAAGTGCTATGATAAAGTGTTGTAGTTATTTTCCAGTAGCTGTGGAAGAGTTTATTTTTAAAGTTTTATTTACTTAATGAGAGTGAAAGTGAAACATATAAAGAGGCATAAACAGCAAGTGAATTAGAACTCCACTCTGGGATATGTGGTGCTAGGAGTTGAACTAGGAGGCTCAGAATGTAAGTCCTGTGCTTTACTACTGGCAGCAGTGAACTAGTCCTGTGGTTAATTTAATTTTCCCAAGATTTATGAATGTCATCTTCTTAGAATAGTTAGACCATCTTAGATGTTGATGGCAGTTTAACTACAGTTTTAACTAGGTGGTTAATCAGTTGTTACCTAGACAATCCAATAGACTTGTTGAGTAGTGAGCTATGTACAGCTTGCTGCTATACATTCTATACATTTATAGTTATGATGTTAGCCCACTGCTATATTAAATTGAGAACATGACAATCTCTTAAAGTTGTTTTATTGTATTTGAAAGGGTTTTAGTCCATTAACCCAAGTGCCCCCCCCAAAAAAAACCTGCTAATGTCAACCACCAAAAAGTTGGGAACTTGATACCCTAAATGTAGTCCATGTAAACCATCTTGCTGAATTTAATGCTCTGTGGTGGAGAAGGAGAAGGAGGCGGAGGAAGATGGTTTGGTGGGGAATGTAGTGAGCTGACATCTATTGTAGGTAGATGTGGAACTGTGCCATTGTGATAGCAATATTCCTCTCTCTCTCTATCTCTCTCTCTCTCTCTCTCTCGCCTCCAGGGTTATTGTTGGGGCTTGGTGCCAACACTTAAAAAAATTTATTTAAAATATTTTATTCAGTTAGTTTGGATAGAGACAGAAATTGAGAGCTAATGGGGAGATAAAAAAGAGACACCTGCAGCACTATGCCACTATTTGTGAAACTTCCCATTTGCAGGTGGGGACTAGGGGCTTCTATTCAAGACCTTCTGCATGGTAATGTGTTCTCTTTACTAGATGTGCTACCTCTAGGCCCTTGACAGCAACATCCTATACAAGAGAATTTCATCAATAAAATGTTAGGTTTGAGCCTGGCCCCTACTATACTATTAGGAAACCTCAATACTGTCTTGTCTCTCCCTCTCTTTTTCTATCTTTGTCTCTTCTGTCCCTTTCTTTTTTTCATCTTCTTTTTTTCTATCTTTGTCTCTTCTTTCCCTTTCTTTTTTTCCCCCTCTTCTTTTTTTCCTCTTCTTTCCCTTTCTTTTTCTACCTTTGTCTCTTCTGTCTAGAAAAATTCAGCGTGGAGCAATGAAGTCATAGTAACAACAAAAGGAAGTACAGAAAAGCAGTTGAATCTCTCTGTTTTTACAGTAAGTCAAAATGGGAAAAGCAGACTATGGTTCCTGATGTGATGACAACTTTCAACTCCCTAGGTCATAAGAGCTAAGATGATCTTGGTAGGAAGAGAGATAGAAAGGGGCTCTGGTTTCAGTCACACCACATTGTAGTATAGTTGTTGTCTGTGTCTGTTTCACTCATTCTAGTATGTTGAACTTATGCACTTAACCATCTCATGCCCTTCGCCCAGTTGGCATTGCATTGGCTTTTGTTAAATAAATGAGCTCTTTCATTCGATGAGGGAAGGAAAAGGATGCAGAATAATACCAGTCTATGT
Source organism: Erinaceus europaeus (assembly GCF_950295315.1). NCBI lineage: Eukaryota > Metazoa > Chordata > Mammalia > Eulipotyphla > Erinaceidae > Erinaceus > Erinaceus europaeus. Next base: position 120,788,690 of record NC_080164.1, on the reverse strand, counting down.
AAACCAAGACGCAGGTATCTTAAATTGAGGAAATTATGAACTAGACTTCATTATTTATTTTAGTTCAATTACAAGAACACCACACACCACTTCATTCAAATATATGTACAAAAACACATTATCAATGCCAAGAGCGTATTACTTTGGATTATCTATCATTAAAACTATTCACATCATTGCTGTCTTCCAATAACATGAATGATGGAGAGAAAACAACAATGACTTAGAAGTTCATCCTCCCAAAATGTCATCTATGTTTTTATTTCCTTCAGCTAACATAGAATATAAATTAAGAGGTTTGACAGTGAACCATTGTGAAGTGGACCAACATCCTGTTAATCAAAAGGACCAAATCTGAATGTAAGCACCACCTATAATAAAAATAATGTTCTTGTATATGAGGTATAGTTTTACAGGAACTTATATTTAACTAAGCAAGATGCATATATCACTTCAGTGAGAAAGTTGAGTTACTGAAGCTTCAGTGATTTCTTTCATTTATTCTTATAACAAACTATTACTGTGTAGATTCTATTTTAATTAATTAATTAATTTGCCACCAAGTTTATCACTGGGGCTTTGTGCCTGCATGACGAAGCCGTCACTCCCAGTGGTTGTTTTTTTTAATCTTTTCTCTCTCTCTCTCTCTTTTTGGACAGGACAGAAAGAAATTGAGAAGTGGGAGTGGATGAGAGGGAAAGAGAAAAAGTTCTTCAGACCTACTTCACCGCTTGTGAAGTGTCCCCCTTGCAGGTGGGGAGCAAGGACTTGAACCTGGGTCCTTGCACACAGTGATATGTGGAGCTTAACCAGGTGTGCCACTTCCTGGCCCCCTTGTGCAATTTCTACAGTCCATATCCTTGCTAGACATTGAGAACTTAAGTGTTAATAAAGCTGACATGATTTATGCCTTCATGGAAATTAATTTTTCCACCGTCTGAAATTATGGCTTTTATTCTAATTTGGGGGCTTTCAATCAAGTAGTCTTTCTAAAGTTCTGAACTACCTAACAGAGAGGGGAAAGAGATGTCAATTCCAGTGGTAATTCATAGGTTAAAAAAATGACAAAAGAGGTGGCCAGGTGGTGGCGCACCTGGTTGAGTGCACGTTACAGTGAGTGCATAAGGACCCAAGTTCAAGTCCCTTGTCCCCACCTGCAGGGGGAGAGCTTCATGAGTGGTGAAACAGTGCTGCAGGTGTCTTTCTGTCTGTCTTCCTCTCTATCCAGCTCTTCCTTCTTGATTTCTGGCTGTCTCTATCTAATAAATAAATAAGGATAATTAAAAAAGAAATAAAAAATGACAAAAGATGACTTTTTAGACTGTTGACAATCCAGTGGAGTGGGTGGAGAGAGGAGTGTGTTGACACCTGTCCTGGAGAGATGTAACAACAGTAGTCTGGCAAAGCAACATTCCCCCAATAACACTGTAAATAAATATATAAATAAAACAAATAGAACTTAAATTCACTAAGAATTAGTGCTTTTATATGTTTCTAGATGAAAAGTGAATCTCAGCTCAATGAAGGTGTTTTGTTCTGTGGATCTAACAATCATTTCAATAGTAATTTTTGCAGTAAATGCAGAGACTAAGACTTCTGTTACAAAAGATGTTTACTTTGAGCCTTTACTAATGTACCTCCTTCTGTTCAAAAGCATAATTATGGGATGTTGATCATATTTCTCCTGTGAGGATAATTTAAGTTTAATGGCTCTAGTTTGATTATCTGAATGTAGTTTTATTATATTTAATATTTGCAGATGTGTGCATGTGAATTATAGCTATAAAGTTTAAGTCCCAAGACTAGCTTGTATAGGAATCAAGGTATTCAGAAAAATAACATGTAATTTTTTCCCTTTCTTTTCTTTTCTTTTTTTTTTTTTTTTTACAAAGGAACCTATGAATTTCAGAATAACTGGGCTAGGTAGCATAAAACTAAATTCCTGGGTGTAAACTACTGACAGTCTGTGAGTCCCTGAACACAGCTATCCTGGTTTGAGCATAATTAACATCTACTTTCTTTGAAATCAAATTATTTTTTTCCACTGTCCTAAATGCTTCCCCCCTCTCTCTCTCAACTATATATATTTATATATTTATTATTAGGTAGAGACAGAGAGAAATTGAGAAGGGACAGGGAGATAGGGAGAGAGACAGAGAGACACCTGCAGCCCTGTTTCACCACTCATGAAGCTTTCCCCTTGTAGGTGGGGACCAGAGCCTTGAAGGCTATAATATGTGCTCTTAACCAGCTGTGCCAGCACCTGTCCAAATGGTTTCTTTCTCTACTGAACCTCTATAGTAATTGATTCTCTTTGCTCACTGAATTTCATACTGGTTATTTTTATAAGCTTTGTTTTTTAAAAATATTTATTTTCTTTTTTGTTGCTCTTGTTTTTATTTTTTAATATTTATTTACTTTTTGTTGCCCTTGTTTTTATTGTTTTTATAAGCTTTGTATATACTAAGTGTATGTGTGTGTGTGTTTGTGTATGTGTGTGTGTTTGTGTGTGTGTGTGTGTGTGTGTGTGAGAGAGAGAGAGAGAGAAAGAGAGAAAGAGAATGTGTCTCCTGAGTGGAGAGAATGAGAATGTGTCTCCTGAGTGGAGAGAGGTTCATTTCTTTAGTGCTTTTTAGTGATTTAACAGTGCTTTACAAAATTGTAAGATTTCAAGGCTGGTGAGTCACCACATCCTCCACCACAGTTCTGGGTTACAGCCCCTCATCACACTCTTTTTTTTTTTTTCCTCCTCCAGGGTTATTGCTGGGCTGGGTGCCTGCACCATGAATCCACCGCTCCTGGAGGCCATTTTTTCCCCCCTTTTGTTGCCCTTCTTGTAGCTTCGTTGTGGTTATTATTATTGCCCTTGTTGACGCAATTCGTTGTTGGATAGGACAGAGAGAAATGGAGAGAGGAGGGGAAGACAGAGAAGGGGAGAGAAAGATAGACACCTGCAGACCTGCTTCACCGCCTGTGAAGTGATTCCCCTGCAGGTGGGGAGCCGGGGGCTCGAACCGGGATCTTTAACGCCGGTCCCTGCGCTTTGCGCCACATGCGCTTAACCCACTGCGCCACCTCCTGACCCCCCCCCCCCCCACTCCTAATAAGCACTATAGTTCTCACAGAATTCTAGAGACCATTCGGTGGCCATTTTTCTGTTTTATGCAACTTCATTACACATATGAGTGAAACCATCCAGTAGTTGTCCTTCGCCTCTTATTTCACTTAGCATTCCAGTTTTATCCATTTTGTACCAAGTGATACAACCTCATCCTTTTTGATTTTAGATTCATGTTCCATTGAATATATATCCAATAGTTTCTTTTTCCAGACATTTGTTATTGAGCATTGAGATTGCTGTGAACATAGATGCACACAGAATACCCATGTGTCAACAATTGTATTGTACACCCATTCAATCTAAAAATGTTAAAGAACTATTTTTTTTTTTGCTGGTTAGTTTCTAGCTCAGTCTGTTTCTTTTAACTCAACCTGAGACAGCTACCAATACTTCAATCATGAAAATAGCCCCTTTCATTAACATAAATATTTGATAAGTCATCAAGTGTTAATTATTTCTTACCAGTTAGTTCTGAGTCATTGTAAGAGTGGATTACCTCTGAGAAGTAGCCTTTAATTGGTTAGTCTCAGTATCTGTCTGTTCAATTGTGGTTGTTATCTCTGTGCCTTCTGCTATAGTCTAAAACCTGAACTTTTCCTTCTAATTAGATGTATTACTTGTGTTTAGGAGATATGTGTATATTAAAAAGAAACCCACTATTTGGCACAATGGGTACACAGTGTTTAAACAGAAAACACATTGGCTCTAAAAGTTGAGTCCATGGTGAGAGATTTTTATTTTATCTTATAGAATGGATTGAAATACTTTATCACCCCTCCCACCATGTCATTAAAAGTGTGTCTGACCAAGTTTCACAGAAAGCAGAGATGGTACTAGACTAAGAAGAATCGAGTAGTTTGTCAGAACACACACCAAAAACTTGGCTCCATGTACATTTGCTCAGTGCCTAGTTAGGATCTAGATAAAAGAGAACTGTAGGTTTTAATTTACAGAATTTTTTGCAGAAACCTCACAGTTTATTTATTGCCTTTAGTTGTTATTGCCTTTTTCACTTGTTTTCTTTTCAAAGAAGGATCAAATGCATTCTGTAGAATTAATTTGCTTGGCTCTAACTTTGCCTGCCAACTGCAAGTTTTTTTTTTTAAGTTTGTGATTATAAAGAGGTTTTAAAATGTCTCCAAGAGGGGGCTAGGCAATAGTGCACCCAGTTAAGCGTCCATATCTCCTTATGGAAGGGCAGTGAATTTATAGTGCCAGCACAGAGCGCCACTGACAACCCTAGTGGCAAAAAGGTACAAAAACAAAAACAAAACAAAACCTCCAAAATTCAGTTTATCTTTCTATTAAATGGGAATAACCTCTGGACACCTAAAACTAAACAGTGTTAGTTACATTAGATATTATACCATAGGTACTGGCTATTTATTTGTAGAGTGAATAAAATAAGGAAGAATAACACAAAGGAATGTCTGTTTTTGCAAAGAACAGTATGGTAAAATGATTGTCATTTGGTTCAGGAGAACAAATGTGAAAACAATGTACCAGGGTAGTGAAAGAAATAGACGATCCACAGGGCATTAGGTAGAAGGAGGCAAGTCATTTTTTATAAATATTCCCACTAGGGTTCATTTCAAGTTGTCAACTACTTAGCATCTAAATTATATACTTCCTACTAATTTAGACATTGAATTTCTGGAAGTATTAAGAGCCAGCTCCATAATTGTAATGTTTTCACATAATAAATAACAATAACATAATTTTATTGCTTTGTTTAGCATATTTTAGAGGCTATGTCTCATCAAATGTAGTCAGTCAATTTATACCAAATATGTATGTATTTAGAGATGTGTGAAGCTAACATACTTAGGGTCCAATATCAGATTCTCAGTTATGTTTTAAAACAATGTCTTTGTTGTTGCTAGGGTTTTACGGGTCTGTACCAAGTTTCAAGTAGAAAGAGAGAGAAAGAGAGAGAGAGGATGAATGTCACAGCACTGCAGCTTCTCCCAGTGTGGTAACACTCCTACATGCTATACTGGAGACTCTCCCTTGGGTTATGTGTGTGTTAAAGCAGTTGCCCTCCTAGACAGTCTCTTGCTGCACCCTCAACTTTGTTCTAACTGATTGCCATAGGAATCTACAAAGTGCCATTGTCATCATTAGGATTATAAGTAAACTACGGGGTTGTCAGAAAAGTCATGACGTATTTGTCTATGTTTTTCTATGCAAAAATACGCCATGACTTTTCTGACAACCAATAATTCTCGGGGAAGTTAAGTAATCTGCTTATGGTGTTATTACTCTTTAATGATACAGCTCATATTTGAACAGTGTTCTTTTCCTCAAAATAAATGATTACAACATTATTCTTTGTGTATTTTCGTGGGATCAAGATATTGGATAACATTTTACAATCATTTTTCAGATATGTTAAACATCCTTAGTTAAAATTTCCCCCAGTTAACTATTAAAATAAAGTATGATTTTAATATGATTTTCCAATATGGCTCACACATGTTTTTGAATCTACTAACTACATCTGAAAGACTATAAATAAAATTGCATAAAATAAAAAAATATTTCTCTTGATATATGTGAGTCTCCAGATTTCTTGAGTGATATAATCACTGATATATATTTTTCTACAATCAGTATTTCATGATATCTGGAGTTCTGAGGTTTGCCTTAGACCACTTGAGGATTTTCTAAAGTAGAAATACTAAGCCAGACAGTTTATCCTTATTCCTCCATTGTCTTATGAAACTAATATAATATGAGGAAGTATGTCCAGGATTGTCATTCTAGTCTACAACTTAAGTGTCCTTAACAGAGATCACCAACCGTGAAGATCACTGATTAACAGTCTTTATTGTTCTGGTCACATTTTCAATAAAGGGAGTTTGATTTTTCTCTCTTCTTTTTCCAAGACAGTCTTTCACCTGCAAAAACAACCTCCTAAGGCATCAGAAGCCCCCCCAAAAATAAACAGAGCTCTAGACAACGTTCCTCATCAGAAAAGTAGGAGCTCTGTAAAAACACAATATTGTGTTTTCATAAAGAGTCTGTTTCATTGGTTATTTTAGATTCTATGACCAGCAGTATTTGTAATTTTCCAGTCACTTTCCACTTTAGCAACTAAGAAATTCATTTCTGACAAGTAGTAATATTTTTAATAAACACCCTACTTTCTAAAATTCATGATTGCGTTAGAAACCTCATCTAATTTCTAAATGTGTGTACTGTGATCTTCCAGTGCATATGCTTGTTTTTGCAGTCTCTTTTATTTGACATATAGATGTGTAGAGAAACACAGAAACATATTTGTACATTTCTGTAAAATGTCACCATTAATACTTATTTTAAAATAATATTGTTAATTAGGAAAAATATTTCCAGCAAGTATATTGGACAAGGCATTTTATATAAACCACCTGAACTGTATTACTTTTTCCATAACTTTGAATTTTAGATATCAAGATTTTTCCTTTTATGGGTGAACAACATATCAGTTACTGGGATTTAGAAACCGTCCCAGTGTTCATAGTTAATGAGTTGCAAAGCCAGAGTATCAGCTGAGGCCTGAATAACTGCAAAATCCTCTTCTTAACAACCCATACTGAAACACAATTTATTAAAGACCCATTCCATAAGCTAAATGTTTGTATTTTCCTGTGTGTGCATTTTTCACCTCAGTGAACTGAGAAGTGGGTCTCTTAAGTACAAACCTACATTGCTGTCAATGTATTGTTCTCCTTTTCCTTTTATCATTTTATTAGTGAGTTAGTAATAGTTTGCAGGAGGGGCTAGGTGTTGGCGGACCCAGTTGAGTGCACATACTACACTGTGCAAGGACAGAGTTCAGTCTTGCAGTCCCCACCTGCAGGGGCGAAGCTTATGAGCAAGTTAAACAGGTCTGCAGGTACCTCTCTCCCTCTCTATTTCCCCTCCCTCTCAATTTAGCTGCCTCTATCCAGTCAATAAATGCATATATAAATATTTTAAATCTGGCACACTATGCAGGTGAGCAATTTAAAAAATAGTGGTTTACGAGCTTATAAGATTATAGGATGTAGTTCCACATTTCATCCACCACCTCCATCCTTAAGGATAACCACCATGTTCTCACAAATCTAAGAGACAGTATGGCTACTTCTTCTGGGTATTTTGTTTTCAGAGTTTGTGTTACATTTCTCTAGATTCCACATCTGAGTGAAACCATCTAGTCATTGTTTTTCACTTCTTTACTTACTTCACTAATCACTAATCATAAACACGTACTTTGCCATGGGTCTAGTTGTTATGAACCTACATTTCTAGACAAATATTTTTGTGCTTGAATCCTATTATAGCTTCTCTACCTAAGAGTTAAATAAATTTAACTTCATTTAAAAATGTATTGTTTTTTGTGAAGTTTATATTATCATGGAAGGTATTTTCTTACGCTGTCATTAACCAGGCAGAGATTTTACAAAGGCAATGGTTCCCCCCTCTTTTTAAAAGTGTATTTATTTATAAAATGGAAACATAGACAAGACTATAGGATAAGAGGGGTACAATTACCAACACTAGAGCTCTGTATCCCATCCCTCCCCTGATAGCTTTCCTATACTTTAACACTCTGGAATTATGGACTCAGGTCATAATGGGGTGCAGAAGGTGGAAGATCTGGCTTCTGTAATTGCTTCCCCACTGAACATGGGTGTTGACAGGTCAATCCATACTCCCAGCCTGTCTCTTTCTTTCCCTAGTGGGGCAGGGCTCTGAGGAAGTGAGCTCCAGGACACAATGATGGGGTCATCTGTCTAGGGAAGTCCGGTTGGCATCATGGTAGTATCTGGAACCTGGTGACCCAGGCAAGACTGAGGCCCAAAGACAATGTTTTGGAAGAAGATTAATTTAAAATGATTCAAAACATGAACTAATCCAAAAGGTATGAGTGGTTGAGAATGTATTTACTGAGATTTACTAAATTGGCAGCTAATCTTGGTAAAGGAGACTAAAGTAGTCTGTGTAATAGTTTGTGTAATGATTGTGTAATGGTTTGCAAAGTATTTGAGGATGGGCTATTTGTTTAGACCTGGACTCTGAATAAGTATCGGGTTGGGCTGAAATGACTCAATTAAAAACCAGCATAAACGAAACAATTTGTGGGAAATAGTTTTGAGGCAACAAAGCCTGTTTGGTTGCAAGGCCAGCAGAAGCTTAACTCCATAACCACTCTTCAGTTATTACATATCCTGATTTTTCTGGAAAATAAAACTTAGCAAATAGTTACATTTATTATTTGCCCAGTGAAGCATCCTCTGAGTTTTCTTGGTGATGCAAAATATTTGAATTACTTTGGGGCATTTAGAGAAAGTAAGGAAATCACTGAAAACTAGAATGACAAGTAAAACTACTAGTTTATGTAGAAGTTTTGTGGACACTTTTAATATACCCCAATAAAAACTTTTTTGTAAAAGAGTACAGAGTCCTTTTATGTTGGTGACTGAATGAAATTCCGAGTTATATTTGTCACAGTTATATTGCAGAACTTAGATTCTTAGATTAGATGAGCCCTCAGATATAAATTCCTTTGGCACGGGTGGATATAATTCAAGTCCAAAGAGGACTGATTATGACCTGGGGCTAATTGCGTACATTTGGAAGAATGTGTTTTAGAAATCTCCAGCATTTCCACTGTAATAGTAGTAAGTTCTTAGAAGGAGAAGCTCTTGGGAAGCAAATATTTTGCTTTTGTTTAAACTGTTAATTATTCCTTTAATGTTGAAAGCACATTAATTAATTAATTAATTAAAAGCACATTGATTAATTCAAGAAAACAGTTTACCTAGTGATGTGTCAATTCAGGTAGGTGGGGTGGTCACAAAAGTTCTGAATGTTTATAAACACCTTCAAGTACCAGACTTAACTAATTGCTAAGACATTGGCAAAACAAGCTGTTCATGAAGTTCAGCAAAACTTGTGAGTTCCAAACTACTACCTATATAAGTAATCAAGTCAGAATTCTGTAATTTCATTACAAAATCTCATAAATACCCAAGTATGACAAGTTTATATACAAATAACTCACTACAGTTTTATATTTATTGCATAAATGACTATTTATTTATATATTTTGGATAGAGACAAAGAAATAGAGAGTATAAGAGGAGGTAGAGAGGGAGAGACACATGCAGCTCTGCTTCACCACTTGTGAAGCTTCGCGCTTGGAGATGGGGATCAAGGACTAGACCCTGGGTCCTTGAACATTGTAACATGTGCTCTATACCAGGTACGACACTGTGTGGATCCCATAAATGCATCATAATAGCATGACTCCATCATCCATGACTCCAAAATTTAAGTTTAAAGTAGGCTTGAAAAATATCAAATTATACCCATACCTGAGGATATTTACTGAAATACTACTTACTGAGATAATAAATGCTATATTATGTGGGGAAATGTATTGCTCATCATGTAATGATTCTTAATAAATCATCTGAAGAAAAACTTCACACATATGATTTATGGGTGCTTTGAAAAAAGCCTCCCAAACTGTTTCACATTTATTCAATGCTTTACTTCAAATTACCAGGTTGTATTAAAAAAGTTCCTCAGGGAGTCCGGTGGTAGCGCAGCTGGTTAAGTGCACGTGGCACAAAGCGCAAGGACTGGCTTAAGGATCCTGGCTTGAGCCCCCTGCTCCCCACCTGCAGGGGAGTTGCTTCACAAACTGTGAAGCAGGTCTGCAGGTGTCTGCCTTTCTCTCCCCCTCTCTGTCTTCCCTTCCTCTCTCCATTTCTCTCTCTCTCCTATCCAACAACAATGACAATAACAATAACTACAACAATAAAACAAGGGCAACAAAAGGGAATAAATAAATAAATAAATAAAATATTTTTTTAAAAGTTCCTCAGAGCAAAGTTAGTTTATAAGTAAAGAAATCAAATCTGTTGCCCATATGCATATTTCTTGCTATCTTATATTCTCTCCAATTTTTCAAAAGTATAGTTAATACAGCCTGTTCTTTTTGCCATATTTTTGTAGTCTCTGTTAAAAATGTAGATGAATTTATTCCCCCAGTTAGAAATTTGTTACTAGCAATAAGTAAGTACACTTAGGACTTAACAGTCTATTACATGAGAATTGCACATAAGCAAATGGCCATGATTCTGTTTAATGAAGATAATATAGAGGTAAGGCTCTGGCCCATGCAGATCAGGGGAAAAGTGGCCTGTTTATTGACACAGAAGCCCTGTACTTGGGGTAACAGGAAGAATGGTATTTCACCAACAAGCATATAGGGGCAATGAAAATCCTAAGAAAACTTTCCATCGTCTCCAAATATATGGGGCATAACATAACTTGACGTTGTTGGAGGGCAAAATTACTAAGTTAGCTGGAGTATATAATCGAAAACTTGTAGGTGACTTACAGGAGGTGAAATAAAATGCAACCACAAGCCACATCATTGATGTCTTTCCAAGGGAAATGTGTATGGTTTGTAACTTGCTGGCAGCTGGCACCTATTAATTAAACAAATAATATATATGTGTGTATGTGTGTGTGTGTGTGTGTGTGTGTGTGTGTATTTTATTTATTAGTAGTGGTTGCCACATATTTCCATTCCTACTTCAAAGCACATGTAAAGTTCTACTGATTAAGCCTTAAATTTTTTCCTATTTGCTTATTTTTGAACAGATAAGTCAATAATATAAAATTGATATGAAATCAGAGACTTGAATTCAGGAATCTTACCAGCAGCTGGTAAATCTGACAATCTACATGTATTTTACCTGTTATTAAATGAATTAAATTTTTAAAATTTTTTTTCTTTTTTTTTGATCTTTTTTTAAAATATTTATTTTATTTATTTATTCCCTTTTGTTGCCCTTGTTGTTTTATTGTTGTAGTTATTATTGTTGTTGTCGTTGTTGGATAGGACAGAGAGAAATGGAGAGAGGAGGGGAAGACAGAGAGGAGGAGAGAAAGATAGACACCTGCAGACCTGCTTCACCGCCTGTGAAACGACTCCCCTGTAGGTGGGGAGCCGGGGTTCGAACTGGGATCCTTATGCCGGTCCTTGTGCTTTGCGCCACCTGCGCTTAACCCGCTGCGCTACAGCCCGACTCCCATGAATTAAATTTTATCTTGCATGCCAGTCACATTGGTCCTACTATGTATAATGTTGCACTTACATAGATTTTAAGACTAAATGCTTAATTATAGCTGTAACGGACATAGGATAGATCCCATGTCATCTCTATTATAAAGTCAGGTAAGTGTTTACTATTACCACACAGGATATACTAAACACAGATATTAAGTGTTTCTCTCCTTCATTGTAATTCTTTATGCCTAATAAAACATATAAACTATAATTATTCATGCTACATTCTAAATTTTCTGGACATTGCAGACCCTGCCATGTAGAATACACTCAAGATAACTCAAACTAAATTTTAGTCATGGAGATGTTGAATTCAGAAGGCGACAGATGCTAGGGCAAAAGGATAAATCATGCTAACTCAGCTAGTGGTTATGGTGCTCACTGGTAGTCATAAATACGAATGAATATCTGGTTTTATTTTTGTAAATAAAATATTTGGACTGCTCTTTCAGAAGAGTCATGCATCCATAAAGTATTTTCTGTGATGGATTAATGACTTTTGTTGGACTGTTATTGTTTATTATGTAATGTAATACGTAGAATCATACAAAGGATAAATAAGGCAACATAGTGCTATCCCTTGCAAAGACAATCAGTTAAAATCTAATCTAAATTCTAACGGGCAGGTTTTTAGAATATTAAGTGCTTGTAGAAACTTGACACTGACTCAGAAGTCTACAAAATGATCTTTGAAGTTCTATGACAAATCAAGAGGTATATTCAGCTTCTGTAGGGTTTCTGTAAAGAAGGGCACAGACTAAGGTCATTTATGACAACAAAAGACAAAATCATCCTCAGTATATACTAGGGATTAAGGTTTAGTACAAGGAAAATAAATGTGGTGTCATATCAACGAAGACATTCATAAGTAAGAACAGAGGTTTGTTGTCAGAGAAAAGCTAAAGGAAACAAAGACAAGAGGAAAAGTCAGGAGAACTGAACTATTAGTTTACCTCACTAGCCCTGTGGCTTATTTGAAGTATTTCATGGATAATGCCAATATTGGTTTTATAAAGTTCAAAAGGACATACTGAAGGCCACCTCACTTCTGTTAAATGGTGATTACTGAAAACTCCAGAGATAAAATATATAAGGATGTGGAGATAAGGGAACCCTTGAATGTGGTTGGTGGAAATGTGAATTGCTGTAGCAAAGATGGAAAACAGTAAGCAGGTCCTCAAAACATTTTAACTAGAACTGCAGAATGACCCAGGAATTCCACTTCTAGATGTGTGTCTATAAGGGAAAAAAAACCTACAAAAACTTAGTAGTATCTCATTACATTCTGATTCACAATAGTTACAACATGCAAGTGACCTGTTCATAATTACATGCATATTTTTTCTGAAATGTAAAACCTCATCATGGGGTTTCCCAAGAATCTATGACCTTTCCCAGATATTTTTGATCTCTGTTTTTCTCCTCAATTCAACAAAGTTGCTATTTCTATTTCAAGAGGGAGGGGGAGACAGAGAGGGAAAGAGACAGGCGCTTGCAGCCCTGCTTCACCACTTGGAAAGCTTTTCCCCTACAGGTGGAGAGTGGGGACTTGAACCTGGGTCCTTGTGCATTGTAACATGTGTGCTCAACCAGGTGTGCCACCACCTGGCCCCCGACTTACTTATTTTTATCAGATAACTGATCAGCTCTGGCTTATGGGACTGTGTGGGATATTGAACATGGGACTTTAGAGTCTCAGGCAAGAGTGTCTCTTTGTATAACCATCATGTTTTCTAGCCCCTCCTGACAAAGACTCACTTAATTCAAAACTATTTTATTCTGTGTCCAAGGAGGTAATGCAGTCACAATGTGTTCAACCTAAAACTAGCCACAATGTTATATTTTGGTCCCTGATCAACTGTAATTGAGAATCTCTTCCTACCTTAAAGAAACATAATTTGGGACAACCCTGTAAGGAAGCCCTTAGCAGTGGTCAAGAATAGTGAGTTTTGATCAGCAAAAATTCTCTTTATCCAATATGTATATGATCACATATGTAACATATATGAATATTATAGGTAGGACCTGTGAGATATACAGATATAAATTTTAAAATGTGTGAAGACAGTAGTAAAAAAATGATTTTTTAGTGGTCCAGGATGTGGCACAGTGGATAAAGCACTGGGCTCTCAAGCATAAGGTCCCAAATGCAATCCCAGCAGGACATGTACCAGAGTGATTTCCGGTTCATTCTCTCTCTCCTCCTCTTTTTCATTAATAAATAAATAAAATCTTTTAAAAAATCTGTCATTTAAAAAAATGATTTTTCTCAAGTTTGAAACTGAGATTAGAGGAGGGGTGCACCGATGAGTTTTTAAAGAAAGTTATTATAGGGAGTTGAGTGGTAGCGCAGCAGCTTAAGTGTAGGCTGTGCAAAGCGGCAAGGACCAGCTTAAGGATCCCGGTTCGAGCCCCTGGCTCTGCACTTGCAGGGGAGTCGCTTCACAAGCAGTGAAGCAGGTCTGCAGGTATCTGTCTTTCTCTCCCCCTCTCTGTCTTCCCCTCCTCTCTCCATTTCTCTCTGTCCTATCAAACAATGACGACATCAATAACAACAATAACTACAACAGTAAAACAAAGGCAACAAAAGGGAATAAATAAATAAATAAATATTAAAAAAAAGAAAACTATTACATTTTAAAAGTCCTTTACATACCCCGATGTATCAGTGGAAAGTAGTTCAGGAGAGAGCACACAGAACTGTAAGGCAGAGTTCTACCAAATTCCCTTCCTCTGCCTCTGAATCTCACTCTCACCTTTTGTTTCCTTCAAGTGTCTTTAGTTCCAACAGTATATCTGTCTGTGGCATGCAACCCCATGGAATAGATTTTATTTTTAAATTATTTCATCTTATTTTATTTATTTTATTGGATATAGACAGAGAAATTGAGAGAGGAGTTGGAATGGAGGGAGAAAGAGAGACACCTGCAGCCCTGCTTCATCACTTGTGAAGCTTTTCCCCTGCAAGAGAGGACAAGGGGCTTGAACCCAGGTCCTTGAGCACTGTAATGTGTGCACTTAACCAGGTGTGCCACCACTCAGCCCTGGAAATAGATCGTTACTTTGAGTTTTGTTTCTTTTATTTCAGAAAGAGAAACTGTATCCATGTTTCTGGGTTTTATTTTTAAATAAAACTTTATTTTATAAAATTGTAATACAACATAAATTGTATTTATAAAACCAAAACCTGGGGCTGGGTGGTGGCACACCTGGTTGAATGCATATATTAAAATGCTCAAGGACCTGGGTTCGAGCCCCTGGTCCCCACCTGCAGGGGGAAAGCTTTTTGAGTGACGAAGCAGTGCTGCAGGGGTCTCTCTGTCTCTCTTCCCTCTTGATTTCTGGCTGTCTCTATCCAGTAAATAAAGATAATAAAAAAATTCTTTTAAACCAAAACCTCACATATCCATGATTTCACTCCTCTGGGCTGATGTTTTCATTCAGTTAGAGAAAGAAAGAGAAAAAACAAAGCACATGTTGTGCTGTGTCACAAATACTGTGCGGGGGCTCACAACAGGGTCTTGCTCACTGCAAAACAGATGAGTGTTTTACCTGTTAAACTATCTCTTGGACCCCAGTTGTAAATTTTTAGCAGCTACTTGTATAGAGTTCCTTTTCAACTACTTGCAAAATAGAGATTTATTTGTAAATGTGGTTAAAATTAAAAGCAAGGGTAGGGATATAGATAGCATAATGGCTCTGCAAACAGACTCTCACGACTGAGGTTACAAAGTCCCAGGTTCAATGCCAGAACTGAGGTTCAATGCCAGAGCAGCTACTTGTATAGAGTTCCTTTTCAACTACTTGCAAAATAGAGATTTATTTGTAAATGTGGTTAAAATTAAAAGCAAGGGTAGGGGGATAGATAGCATAATGGCTCTGCAAACAGACTCTCACTACTGAGGTTACAAAGTCCCAGGTTCAATAAACCAGAACTGAGAAGTGCTCTAGTAGAAAAAAAAAATAAAGGCAAGATTTTCTTTAGTGTCTAGTCTGAAAAGCTACGTGGATTGAAATTTCTTTTAGTATAGCATTATTTATTGTTTGAAATAAGTTTTCCTAGATGATACTTTCACCACTTAAATAACCATCCACCTCTGATATAACCTGATTTCTTCAGCAATCATTGCTCCTGAAGATAAACAAAACACCAACAAGCCTTGCATGCTTTTCTTTAGAAAAATTGACATACTGAGAAATAAAAGTATCTGCATAATGATTACCAAATATTTCATTATCAAATGAAATACAGGTGGATATTCCTGGTTTAATTGTGTCTCTCACCAAAAGTGCTGAATTTCTGATACCAACGCTTCAGTGTTTGTTTAAGAAATACAGGGTAAGGGGCCAGGTGGTGGCTCACCTGGTTAAGTACATGTGTTACACTACACAAGGACCCAGGTTCAATCCCCTGGTTTCCACCTGCAGGGGGAAAGCTTCACAAGTGGTGAAGCAGGACTACAGGTGTCTCTCTGTATCTCTACCTCTTACTTCCCCCTCCCTTCTTAATTTCTCTCAGTCTCTCTCCAGTAATAAATAAATAAAAATATTTTTTTAAAAAAGAAAGAAAGGGTCATTGCAGATGTCATCAGCTAAGAAGAACTCATTCTAGATAGAGTAGGGTGGACTCTCATCCAATATAGCCAACATTTCTTATACTTTGTTATTGCCGCTTTTGGAAGTTAATAAAATAGAATATCCAGTGTATGCTTGCTATGTCAATTTATTAACCATAGCAATCTAAAATTACTTTTATGATATCATTAATAGGAGAACAATGAACTGTTAACAAATTCAGAGGATGTCATCATGACTTCAAAAAATCACATTAGATTGTTTTTCTATGAGGGTCTGTCAATTTTGCTTAACAAATCAAGGTGTTTTTGACTAGGAAAAGCCATGAGTATGGATCAAAGGAAATTTCCTATGAAGCTTGTGGGAGGTGTGGGGGGGGAAGTCACTCTAAATTACAGATCTAGGCATTGTTAATACTCTCATATTTTCCTTGCTGACTGGCCCTGACCCTGTTTTCATGGCTGCTTTATCTTGTCTGTATGGTAGCCCTACATCTTTCCACCTACAAGTCCTGAATTCTTGTCCAGCTGCCTGAGGAAGTGCAAATGACTGGGCCCTGCCCCCTTACTAGCTTATCCTGAGAATCTTCTAACCACTGAGAATACTTTTTGTCTGAGTTTTGTGTTTACTCATTGTTCTAGTACCCTGTCAAAGAGTTCATTTAGCTTTTGTTTACTTCTCTTTATTCTATAAAACAAATGAACAGGTTCCCGGAAGATGGCGGACTGAGAAGCTGCTAGTGGCTTGAGCTCTGACCACATCTCCTGGAAATGGTAGGGTTTTCTGCCTTTAGTAGGCCAGTCAATAAGGGGTCCTAGCGGTAACACCAAGGAGGTGACTATAACTTAATTTGGGTTAAGAATTAGAGTAGGAAAAAAGGGGGAAAATTTTTTTTTCCTTTTAATTTTTAAGCATACCTCCTCCCCCTTGCCCCTCCCCTGATAACCAGTCCCTGGGGACCAGCTCCTAGCAGGCTCCCCTGCTAGGAGCTTCTGTCTTTACCAAATTCCTGTCCCACCAGGGAGTATCATTCATTCTAAGTCTATAGCCTTCTGAAACCTCTGGCCTTTTTGCTTTCTAAGTAGCCAACCCCCCTACCTCACCCCGCATAGCTAATTAAATAATTAAAAATGAATAAATTAAAAAAAAACCTTTCCTTTCACTGCTCTTTTATGACTGTTCTTATCTTTTTCTTTTTTCTCACTCTTTATTTTTTTCTTTTTCTCATTCTTGTCATCCTTTCTTCCTTAATCCTACAGCTTCCAAAGCCACAGCCCCCAGCCCCCACATCACCAAACAGTGTGCTTTTTTGAATTCACTGATACACATTTGGGAATTATTTTGGGGAAGAATTCTGACTCAGTGTGGACTCTCACTGCAAGTGTCTCTGCTCAACTTCCCTTCCTCCTTTAGCCACCCCTAGAATATACAGTGGATAGTAGATTTGCATAACTGTCTATTTCAGCTATCCTTGTCTAGTCCTGAAGTTTTTTTTTTTTTTTTCTCATTCTTAACAATCAGCTGCCTCTGATCACAAGGTTTGAGGTAATCTGGGACAGGATTTTTATTTTATTTTACCCTGCTATATTTTAATATTAATATTATATAAAGGCATATATCTTCCCCCCCTTTAGGTTGATCAGAACTAACTCTTAGCATATATTTCATTGCTAGGGTAGTGGGCATCTTATCTATTGTGGGAGGAACTTGTCTCCTTAATCCTACTTCCTCTACAGACTCTTCCCTCCTTCCCCCTCCTAGCTAATCAAAAAAATTAAATTAAATTAAATTAAAAATAAAGTAATCAAAAATAACTTTCCTTTCACTGCTCTTTAATTACAGCTCTTTTTCTTATCTTTTCCCTTTACTCTCTCTTGTCCCTTCATTCTTTTACTTTCTTTTTTTTTTTATCTTGTCATACACTTCTTCCTTCTTCTTTGCCTTTCTGAATTTGTGAGTTATTTTGGGGAAGGAATCTGACTCAGAGTGGACTCTCTATGTGTGTATCTCTGATCTAGTTCCCTTTCCCCTCTTGTTACCCCTAGAATATACAGTGGATAGTAGATTTGCATAACTGTCTATTCTTGCTATCCCTTCTTTCTTTTCTCTTTTATCTTCACTGGGATTTGGTTACTATTTTTTCATGGACTGGAGAAATTGGCTAACTGGTAGTGATTAAACTGCTTCAATACTTGCTTCAGTTGCTACTGTAATTCCTGAGGTTGGTGAGTGCAATTGTCATAAAGGTATTTAGTACAGTGTTGCTTGTACTCAAGACACAACAACTGAGGAACAACAGAGCATATTAAAAAAAAATAAACACATAAATCAAAAAAATGGGTAGATCAAAAACAAATAAAATGGCTACTCCAATGAATGAAGACAAGAGCCCAAAAGAAACTACAAATCAGCCAGAAGTAACCATAGATAAGAAAAGTATGCAAGCAATAATAAACTTATTAATCACAGAAATGAAAACAACATTGGAGGAAAGGAATGGCAGTATTAGGGAAACAACAGTTGAGACCCCCAAGGAAAATACTGATTATCTTGAGGCAATTAGAGAACTGAAAGCTGAAATAGCTGTAATGAAGAAAGAAGCTGAGGCAAGGGAAAGCAGACTAACAGAAGCAGAAAACAGAATTAGTCAGACAGAGGATGAGTTAGAGAAAACGAAGAAAGAGGCGAAAGAGCTTAAAAAGAGATTGAGAGACACTGAAAACAACAACAGAGACATATGGGATGATCTCAAAAGAAGTAACATTAGCATAATTGGCCTGCCAGAGGAAGAAAGAGAGGAAGGGGAAGCAAACATTCTAGAGGAAATAATAGAAGAAAGTTTCCCAGACCCGAATAACAGAAAGGACATCAAGATTCAAGAGGCCCAGAGAGTACCAAACAGAATCAACCCAGACCTGAAGACACCAAGACACATCATAGTCACAATGAGAAGAAGTAAGGATAAAGAAAGGATCCTAAAGGCTGCAAGAGAGAAACAAAAAGTCACATACAAGGGAAAACCCATAAGATTATCTGCTGACTTCTCCACTCAAACTCTAAAAGCCAGAAGGGAATGGCAAGATATCTGTCGAGCCCTGAATGAAAAAGGGTTTCAACCAAGGATACTATATCCTGCTAGACTTTCATTCAGACTAGATGGAGGGATCAAAACCTTCATAGACAAACAACAGTTAAAGGAGGCAACCATCACAAAGCCAGCCCTGAAAGAGGTTCTAAAAGACCTCTTATAAATAATAACATCACTATAATACTTGCAATATATCAGGGCAAACATAAAAAAATTTTTTTTATGAACAATGGCACTACAATACATTAAATCCATAATATCAATAAACGCCAATGGCTTAAACTCACCGATCAAAAGGCACAGGGTGGGGGGATGGATCAGAAAACATAACCCAACCATATGCTGCTTGCAAGAATCCCATCTGTCACAACAAGATAAACACAGACTTAAAGTGAAAGGATGAAAAACTATCATACTGGCTAACAGACCACAAAAAAGGGCAGGAACAGCCATTCTCATCTCATACACGATATATTTTAAATTAAATAAAGTAATAAAAGATAGGCAAGGACATTACATAATGATTAGAGGATCATTCAGCCAAGAAGACTTAACAATTATTAACATCTATGCACCCAATGAGGGACCATCTAAATACATTAAACACCTACTGAATTTCAAAAATACATCAATAGTAATACAATAATAGTGGGAGACTTCAATACCCCACTCTCAAACTTAGACAGATCAACAAAGCAGAGAACCAATAAAGATACAAGAGAATTGAATGAAGAGATTGACAGACTAGACCTCTTGGATATTTTCAGAGTCCTTCACCCCCCAAAACTGGAATACACCTTCTTTTCAAATCCACATAACACATACTCAAGGATAGACCACATGTTAGGACACAAAGACAGCATCAATAAATTCAAGAGCATTGAAATCATCCCAAGTATCTTCTCAGACCACAGTGGAGTAAAACTAACATTTAACAACATACAGAAAATTATTAAAAGTCACAGAATTTGGAAACTAAACAACATACTCCTTAAGACCCACTGGGTCAGAGACTCACTCAAGCAGGAAATTCAAATGTTCCTGGAAACAAATGAAAATGAAGACACAACCTATCAAAATATTTGGGACACAGCTAAAGCAGTACTGAGAGGGAAACTTATAGCCATACAGTCAAATATTAAACAGCAAGAAAAAGCTCAAATGAATGACCTTACTGCACACCTCAAGGACTTAGAGGAAGAGGAACAAAGGAACCCTAAAGTAACCAGAAGGACAGAAATCACTAAAGTTCGAGCAGAAATAAACAACATCGAAAATAAGAGAACCATACAGAAGATCAATGAAGCTAAATGCTGGTTCTTTGAAAGATTAAACAAAATTGACAAACCCCTAGCCAGACTCACCAAACAAAAAAGAGTGAAGACTCAAATTAATAGAATTGTAAATGATTTAGGAGATATCACAACTGACACCATAGAAATCCAGAGAATCCTGCGAAACTTCTATAAAGAACTAGACGCCACCAAGCTAGAGAATCTGGAAGAAATGGAACAATTCCTAGAAGCATATGCCCTTCCAAAACTGAACCAAGAGGAACTACAAAATCTAAATTCACCAATCACAGACAAAGAAATTGAAACTGTTATTAAGAATCTCCCCAACAACAAAAGTCTGGGACCAGATGGCTCCTCAAACAAATTCTACAAAACTTTCAGGAAACAGTACCCATACTTATTAAGCTTTTCCATAAGATTGAAGAAACAGGAACGCTCCCTTCCACCTTCTATGAAGCCAACATCACCCTGATACCAAAAGCTGATAGGGACAGAACAAAAAAGGAAAACTACAGACCAATATCTCTGATGAACATAGATGCCAAAATATTAAACATGATCTTGGCCAACCGGATACAGCAACATATCAAAAAGATTGTTCATCATGACCAAGTGGGATTCATCCCAGGAATGCAAGGCTGGTTCAACATCCGTAAATCAATCAATGTCATTCACCACATCAGTAAAAGCAAAGCCAAAAATCACATGATATTCTCAATAGATGCAGAGAAAGCCTTTGACAAAATCCAACACCCATTCATGCTCAAAACTCTACAAAAAATGGGAATAGATGGGCAATTCCTCAAGATAGTGGAGTCTATATATAGCAAACCTACAGCCAACATCATACTCAATGGACAGAAGCTGAAAGCATTCCCCCTCAGATCAGGGACTAGACAGGGCTGTCCACTGTCACCGTTACTCTTCAACATAGTATTGGAAGTTCTTGCCATAGCAATCAGGCAAGAGAAAGGCATCAAAGGAATACAGATTGGAAGGGAAGAAGTCAAGATCTCACTATTTGCAGTTGATATGATAGTATACATAGAAAAACCTAAAGAATCCAGCAGAAAATTACTGGAAGTTATTAGGCAATATAGCAAGGTATCAGGCTACAAAATCAATGTACAAAAATCAGTGGCATTTCTTTATGCAAACACTAAACCTGAAGAAGAAGACATCCAGAAATCACTCCCATTTACTGTTTCAGCAAAATCAATCAAATACCTAGGAATCAAATTGACCAAAGAAGTGAAAGACTTGTATGCTGAAAACTATGAGTCGCTACTCAAGGAAATAGAAACTGATACCAATAAATGGAAAGATATCCCATGCTTATGGATTGGAAGAATAAATATCATCAAAATGAATATTCTCCCCAGAGCCATATACAAATTTAATGTAATACCCATCAAAGTTCCACCAAGCTTCTTTAAGAGAATAGAACAAACACTACAATCATTTCTCTGGAACCTTAAAACACCTAGAATTGCCAAAACCATCTTGAGGAAAAGAAACATAAATGGAGGCATCACACTCCCAGACTTTAAACTATATTATAAAGCCATAATCATGAAAACAGCCTGGTACTGGAACAAAAATAGGCACACAGACCAGTGGAACAGAATTGAAAGCCCAGAAATAAATCCCCACACCTATGGACATCTAATCTTTGATAAGGGGGACCAAAGGATTAAATGGAAGAAGGAGACTCTCTTCAATAAATGGTGCTGGGAAAACTGGGTTATAACATGCAGAAGAATGAAATTGAACCACACTATCTCACCAGAAACAAAATTCAACTCCAAATGGATCAAAGACCTGGATGTCAGACCAGAAACAATCAAATACTTAGAGGAAAACATTGGTAAAACACTTTCCCACCTACACCTCAAGGACATCTTTGATGAATCAAACCCAATTGCAAGGAAGACTAAAGCAGAAACAAACCAATGGGACTACATCAAATTGAAAAGCTTCTGCACAGCCAAAGAACCTATCACACAAACAAAGAGACCCCTCACAGAATGGGAAAAGATGTTCACATGCCATACATCAGACAAGAAACTAATCACCAAAATACATAAAGAGCTCAGCAAACTTAGCACCAAAAAAGCAAATGACCCCATCCAAAAATGGGCAGAGGAGATGAACAAAACATTCACCTCAGAGGACATCCAAAAGGCTAACAAACATATGAAAAACTGCTCTAGGTCACTGATTGTCAGAGAAATGCAAATTAAGACAACACTAAAATACCACCTTCTCCTGTAAGAATGGCATAAATCAAAAAGGACAGCAGCAACAAATGCTGGAGAGGCTGTGGGAACAGAGCAACCTTCCTGTATTGCTGGTAGGAATGTAAATTGGTCCAGCCTCTCTGGAGAGCAATCTGGAGAACTCTCACAAGGCTAGACATGGACCTTCCATATGATCAGTAATTCCTCTCCTGGGGTTCTACCCCAAGGACTCCATAACACCCAACCAAAAAGAGGTGTGTACTCCTATGTTCATAGCAGCACAATTCATAATAGCTAAAACCTGGAAGCAACCCAGGTGCCCAACAACAGATGAGTGGCTGAGAAAGCTGTGGTATATATACACAATAGAATACTATGCAGCTATCAAGAACAATGAACCCACCTTCTCTGACCCATCTTGGACAGAGCTAGAAGGAATTCTGTTAAGTGAGCTAAGTCAGAAAGATAAAGATGAGAATGAGATGATCCCAATCATCAACAGAAGTTGACTAAGAAGATCTGAAAGGGAAACTAAAAGCAGGACCTGACTAAATTGTAAGTAGGGCACCAAAGTAAAAACCCTGTGGTGTTGGGTAGACATGCAGCTTCCTGGGACAGTGGGGGCTGGCAGTGAATGGGAGGGATGGGGTGGGAGGGCTGGGGTCTTTTAGTGTTTATGTACACTCCTAGTAAAATGTAGTCATATAAATCACTAGTTAATTAATATGAGAGGGGGGAAATTAATTGTATGTCTCGAAGTTTTTTAAAACACAGACTGAGTCTTTTTAATATATAGGCTGTGTATTTGATATGCGGACTCTCTCAAAAGCCTAGACCAAGTAGATCAGAAGCAACCAATAGCACAGCTATATACAAGATACTGGGTACTGTACAGCAAACCCTAACAAAAGGAATTTTCAAAGTTAACCCAATTACCAATAATGTGATGATAACATTAACTATCGATTGTCTTTTGGAACCCTAAGACAGCAGGAACCTCACATCTCCACTATAGAGTCCCTAGTTCCCCCAGTCCTGGAACCCTTGGATAGGGCCCACTTTCCCGTATGCCTCTCCCAATCTATATCAAATAATATTGCATCCGCCGACCACAACCTAACCAACACAACGATTGCCACCTCAACATGCTTCACTTCAGACTGTGTCCAGAGACGTCACGTATGGAATGACAACCCTTCAGCTTCATTACTCGGGTGAGAGCTTTCCTTTCATAGTATACTCTAATTTCCCAAAACCTAGATATACACCAGTTTCTGTGAGAGAGAGCATATGTTCACACGTATCCGTAAACTACTGCAAAATATATACCTGAAAGCAGAAGTACACTAGAGTTTGCAGTGAGTACCTCCCTAATACTTCCTCTCCACTATTCCAAGCTTTGGGTCCATGATTGCTCAACAATTTGTTTGGCTTCCTATGTTAACTCTCTTTTCAGTCACCAGGTTCCAGATGCCATCAGGATGCTGGCCATGCTTCCCTGGATTGGAGACCCCACTAATGTGTCCTGGAGCTCAGCTTCCCCAGAGACACACCCTACTAGGGAAAGAGAGAGGCAGACTGGGAGTATGGACCGACCAGTCAACGCCCATGTTCAGCGGGGAAGCAATTACAGAAGCCAGACCTTCTGCCTTCTGCAACCCACAATGACCCTGGGTCCATGCTCTCAGAGGGATGGAGAATGGGAAAGCTATCAGGGGAGGCTGTGGGATATGGAGATTGGGTAGTGAGAATTGTAAGGAATTGTACCCCTCCTACCCTATGGTTTTGTTAAATAATCCTTTCTTAAATAAATAAAAAAATATATATATATTTTTTAAAAAAAGCAAATGAACAAGAAAAATGTTTCCACTTACATATGAGAGATCTAAGATTTTTGACTTCTCTCACTAACATGGTCCTATTTCTTAATCTCATTAACTAAGTTTGGAATTGTTTTAATTTGACATGACAAAAAATTGTTAAGCAAAGGTGGACCTTGGTTAAAACCACCTACAGGAGTAGTATTTATTTATTTATTTATTTATTTATTTATTTATTTATTTCTAAAGTGAGTTTATAATTAGACTCCAGAATAAATTGATGATACCTCTACTATTTCTTTTGCAGTTCAAGTTTTTATTTTACATCTTAATTATTTTAACTACTTTCCAAAGCAGTTTTTTTTTTTTTTTGGTCTACCCACATTCTTTCTCCCCAGCCACCACATTCTTGCTTGTATTGTTTGCCTAAATAATCCTTTCATCAAATAAGTTCTTTATCAAATGATATTTTGAGTAGGGAATGTTTGCTTTTAGAGCCATTTTAAAATTGGATGACTAACTGTGGAGAAGGAGACACTGTCTTACTGCTGGCTCAGGATTAAGTCAAGAAAAAGTCAATGATTGAATACAAATTTGGGCACTTGCTTCTTAAAATATTCACTACACAATACTGATTTCTAATTGTTTCTTTTCAGACATTAAAATTTATGTATTTCTGTATACTGAACTTTCCATAACTAATATATATCCAACTGTTGTTATATACCTTGATTTCTTGGGAATTTAAGAAATGTTAAGTAAATATTGAAAATATATAGAATTGGTTTTACTCTGCATTTTAATACACTTGATTTCACCCATGGGGGGTGTAGTTGGGGAGCCCAGAGTTCTGCAGCCAAGAGAGTTTAACACTTTGGAAGTGCATTAGATGAGGAAAACATACCTCTAAAACAAACAGTTCTGTAAAACAGGAAAACCTTTTAGAATAACAATGAAAACAGATGAGACGGAAGTTCTTTTTTGTTTGTTTGTTTTTTATTATTTTTTTATTTAACAAAGGAGACATTAACAAAACCATAGAATAAGAGGGGTACAATTCCGTACAATTCCCATAACCCAATCTCCATATCCCATCCCCTCCCCTGATAGCCTTCCCATTCTCTATCTCTCTGGGAGTATGGATCCAGGGTCATTGTGGGTTGCAGAGGTTAGAAGGTCTGGCTTCTGTAATTGCTTCCCCGCTGAACATGGGCATTGACTGGTTGATCCATACTCCCAGCCTGTCTCTCTCTTTCCCCACCCTACTGGAGAAGGAAGTTCTAATGGAGAACAAACAATGGATGTGATGATGAGTAGCATTAGCACTGAAATCAGGGAAGTTGAAAATGAAATACACTTAGATGCAAGTGCTTATGATAGATTGAAAAATGAAATTGGGTAGTGGTTTCTTTTGCTGTGAAGAAGCTTTTTAATTTGATGTAGTCCCATAGGTTTATACTTGCCTTAGTCTTCCTTGTAATTGGATTCGTTTCATTGAAAATGTCTTTAAAATTTATGCGGAAAAAAGTTCTTCCAATATTTTCCTCTAAGTATCTGATAGTTTCTGGTCTAACATCCAAGTCCTTGATCCACTTGGAATTTACTTTTGTATTTGGTGAAATACAGTGATTCAGCTTCATTCTTCTGCATGTTTCAACCCATTGTTTCCAACACCATTTGTTGAAGAGACTCTGCTTTCCCCATGTAATAGTCTGGGCCCCTTTGTCAAAGATTAGATGTCCATAGGTGTGGGGCCTCATTTCTGGGCTTTCAATTCTATTCCACTGGTCAGTGTGTCTGTTCATGTTCCAGTACCAAGCAGTTTTGATGACAATGGCCCTATAATATAGTTTGAGATCTGGCAGTGTGATGCCTCCGGTTCTGTTCTTTTTTCTCAAGATTGTTTTGGCAGTTCTAGGTCTTTTCTGGTTCCAGATAAACATTTGTAGCATTTGTTCTATTCTCCTAAAAAATGTGCTTGGGATCTTGATGGGGATAGCATTAAATTTGTAGATGGCTCTGGGTAATATATTCATTTTGATGATGTTAATTCTTCCAACCCATGAGCATGGAATATCTTTCCACTTCTTTGTGTCTTTTTCAATTTCTTTGAGTAGTGACTCATAATTTTCAGTATACAAGTCTTTCACTTCTTTGGTTAGGTTTATTCCTAGATATTTTATTGTTTTTGTTGCTATAGAAAAAGGAACTGATTTCTGGATTTCAATTTCTTCTAACTTAGTGTTTGCATAGAGGAATGCCACTGACTTTTGAATGTTAATTTTATAGCCTGACACATTACTGTATTGCCTGATGATTTCCAAAAGCTTCTTGCTAGATTCCTTAGGTTTTTCCATGTATACTATCATTTTATCTGCAAATAAGGAGAGTTTGACTTCTTCTCTTCCAATCTGTATTCCTTTAATTCCTTGCTCCTGCCTGATTGCTATGGCAAGAACTTCCAACACTATGTTGAATAGTAATGGTGATAGTGGGCAGCCCTGTCTAGTACCTGATCTGAGTGGAAATGCTTCCAGTTTTTCACCATTGAGTATGATGTTGGCTGTAGGTTTGCTATATATAGACTCCACTATCTTCAGGAATCTTCAGCAAAAGAAACCACTACCCAAATCAAGAGACCCCTCACAGAATGGGAGAAGATCTTTACATGCCATACATCAGATAAGAGTTTAATAACCAACATATATAAAGAGCTTATCAGACTCAACAACAAGACAACAAATAACCCCATCCAAAAATGGGGGGAGGAATTGGACAGAATATTCACCACAGAAGAGATCCAAAAGGCCGAGAAACACATGAAAAAATGCTCCAAGTCTCTGATTGTCAGAGAAATGTAAATCAAGACAACAATGAGATATCACTTCACTCCTGTGAGAATGTCACACATCAGAAAAGGTAACAGCAGCAAATGCTGGAGAGGATGTGGGGTCAAAGGAACCCTCCTGCACTGCTGGTGGGAATGTCAATTGGTCCAACCTCTGTGGAGAACAGTCTGGAGAACTCTCAGAAGGCTAGAAATGGACCTACCCTATGACCCTGCAATTCCCCTCCTGGGGATATATCCTAAGGAACCCAACACATCCATCCAAAAAGATCTGTGTACACATATGTTCTTGGCAGCACAATTTGTAATAGCCAAAACCTGGAAGCAACCCAGGTGTCCAACAACAGATGAGTGGCTGAACAAGTTGTGGTATATATACACAATGGAATACTACGCAGCTGTAAAAAATGGTGACTTCACCGTTTTCAGCCGATCTTGGATGGACCTTGAAAAAATCATGTTGAGTGAAATAAGTCAGAAACAGAAGGATGAATATGGGATGATCTCACTCTCAGGCCGAAGTTGAAAAACAAGATTAGAAAAGAAAACACAAGTCGAACCTAAAATGGAATTGGAGTATTACACCAAAGTAAAAGACTCTGGGGTGGGTGGGTGGGTGGGGAGAATACAGGTCCATGAAAAATGATGAATGAAATAGTGGGGGTTGTATTGCTAAATGGGAATCTGGGGAATGTTATGCATGTAAAAAAAAAAAAAAAGGAAGAAGAAGTAGAAACGCAAAGCAGAAATTGACTGAGTTTGGAGTATGGCACCAAAGTAAGAAAGCAGAAGTATACTAGAGTTTGCAGTGAGTACCTCCCAAATACTTCCTCTCCACTTTTCCAAGCTTTGGGTCCATGATTGCTCAACAATTTGTTTGGCTTTGTATGTTAACTCTCTTTTCAGTCACCAGGTTCCAGGTGTCATCAGGATGCCAGCCAGACTTCCCTGGATTGAAGACACCACCAATGTGTCCTGGAGCTCAGCTTCCCCAGAGACCCATCCTACTAGGGAAAGAGAGAGGCAGACTGGGAGTGTGGACCGACCAGTCAACGCCCATGTTCAGCGAGGAAGCAATTACAGAAGCCAGACCTTCTACCTTCTGCAACCCTCAATGACCCTGGGTCCATGCTCCCAGAGGGATAGAGAATGGGAAAGCTATCGGGGGAGGGGGTGGGATATGGAGATTGGGCGGTGGGAATTGTGTGGAGTTGTACCCCTCCTACCCTATGGTTTTGTTAATTAATCCTTTCTTAAATAAAAATAAATAAATAAATAAATAAAAAAAAAAAGAAAAATGAAATTGTCAAGCGAATGTTCTGCCTTTCTTTGTTTTTTGTTTATGTTGTTGCCTTTCCATTGTGGTATTTTGCTTTGTACAAATGGTTTATATTTGATACTGTCAGGTCTTTGGTTTTATTTATTTAGATCCTATATATAATGTCATCATCCTGAATTTATCTTTCTACTTTTTACTTAGTATCCTTGGTATAAACCCCTCCAGCTTCATACATGTATGTCAAGTTATAGATAATAGCATATACCCTAAGGATATAGGAAAATAGATCATGCTCATGAGTGTGTAGAATCCTTATTTTACAAATAACCATCTTCCACCAAGCACTGATATATTTAATGTAATTCCTGTCATGTTTCTAATGGCATTTCTCTTTTTTCCTCTACAACCATTTGCTGGGGCTCTCAACCTATGCAATACTTTCAAGCCTGGTAGACACTCCCCTCCTTCCTCCCTTTTCTTTTCTTTCTTTCTTACTTTCTTTCTTTCTTTCTTTCTTTCTTTCTTTCTTTCTTTCTTTCTTTCTTCCTCTCTTTTTTTCCCTCATAGAAAATAAGAGACAGAAAGAAAAAGAGAAACATCACTACACTGTTCCACTGTGTTCATGATCCCATTTGGTGGGATCTCATTTGGTGACTGGGGATCAAACTAAGATCCTCTCAGTGGTAAATTGTGCACTTCCCTGCAGTAACATTTCTAAGGAATTGGGACAATAACTAATGGATTTTGTTTGAAGCTTCTAAAGGCCCTGAATTTCTAAAGCAGTTCTGAGAAGAAAGATCAAGAATGGGGACAGCACCTTCTCAAGACTCACTACACTGTGGAGTATAGAAGTCAGTAAAGTGAGGCACTGGAATAAAAATAGATATACAAAGAATGACACAGAATTGAGAGCACAGACTGAAGTCACATATTTATGGACACTCTGTGACAAAAAAGAAGAACATTAAATGGCAGAAAGGAGAGTTTCTTCAATAAATGGTGATGGGAAAACTGAAAAGCCACACTCAAAAAGATGAGACTGTCACTATCTAGCACCACACATTAAAATTCACTGAGTTATGAATCATGTGGAAATGTCATTAAGGAATAGGTTCTGATTCAACATCATGTGGATTCAGATGCTAAACTTTTTATGTTTCCAGATAATAATTGTGCATATGTTCCAAAGATTTTGTTGTGGAAGCAAAACATTGAAATAATTTCTAGATATAAATTAAGGAATTGAGAAGTCTCCAGTCACAATTATATAGATACATAAATTATATTATGCACAGCATAACCTATTATAAAATATATGAATAAATTTTATATGTGTATACCATCATAGTATTGTGCAATATAATTATATAGTTTGCTAGTTGTTAATAACAGTTAAATCTATTTTAACAGATATTAAAATTACATAATTATATATTGTTCTATAATTATTATAAATGTATATCAACATTTGGGTTAATAAATACATTAGCATTATATAATATTTTATTGTATAATACTCTATAAGCAAATACATTTCAGAAGAACTGCACAGTGCTGTAAGTTTATCAGAATAGCTTCAAGCTACTTTAGTAACATTTTTTCTGTTTTGTTTTGTTTTCTTTTCTTTTCTTATTAGTGATTTAATATTGATTTACAAAATTATAGGATGAGTATAATTCCATAACATTTCCACCACCATTCTGATTTACCTATTCCCAATATTAGGTACAAGAAGATTTGATTGTATATCATATTGATATGAATATTATAGTGAAAGATCATGGACATTAATAATAATGTTATTAACAAGATATTAAATTCAATGAGATGTTTTATCTTACTTTACTGGTCAGTATAAGTTAATGGTTTCAAAAATATATTCCAAAAATAGTAATAAATGGAAACTTGCTGTCATGTGTTCAACAGTTCATCTGTTAAATTTTATACTTATTTGATCAGAATTTCAGTTTTAGAGCAAGACAACTATATTACAAAGACATTTCAGTTCTGATGGCATAACTGGCTTCTGCAGTAGCCTTTGTGAGTTTCCATATGACTGACTTGAGTGTTTTACTAGTGTGATTTAAATGCAACTAATGTGTGATTAAGCAGTTCATTGTCAGGCTGCATTTCATAAATAAGAATTGATTCTCACTGAAGAATAAATTCCTAGAAAAATATGTATTATACTATCTATCATGGGAACACCTATACGTAGTTTTCTTCCTCCCAATAATACTGTTAAAACAGAAAGACTGAAACTTCAATCAATGCTGAAATTGGAAGATATTCCAAAATATTAAAGCATTTTACATCATTTAATGGAGCAGCACTCTTGGAAAAAAAGAGAAGAAAAGTTAATATATCAGGTACATACTTCTAGATATAGTACAAACATGGACAAAACTCACGTTTGATTTCACAGGATAGATGTAAGTTCTTGGGTAACTAATAAACTGTTTTTTTAAATAACCTCTTAAAATGGCTTAAGAGATATTTGCTGCACTAAAATTCCAATAAATGAAATTTGATAATATTTCTTTTGTGTTTGTAAAGAGAAATCTCTATTCCTGTGGCAGCCTTGGAAGTGCCTTAATAGAGTGCATACCTAAACTACATAGGCAATTGAAAAATATTGCCTGGACTTGAAACTTGGAACAAGGAAGTACTCAAGGTAAATGGTCTGATATAGACAAGTTATTTATACTTCAAAACACACCAAATGAAAACCAGTATAAAAGAGTATTGAGGTTCTACCAAAAAAAAAAGTCACTCTACTCATCTGTAGAGTGGTAGATCAGTGGACTACAGGGGTCATGCTAAGTGAAATAAATTAGAAGAAGGTAATAAACCAGATAACTCATTCCAACATGGATTTGGTTTTTGTGTTTTTTTTTTTTGTTTGTTTGTTTTTTAGATCAAAGTAAAGAACAGATAGAACCAAACCCTGTCCTGGAAGGTTTTACTATGGTGAAGACAAGGACTTATTAGTGTGAGAACAACAGTTAAACCCTTAGCACTGCTTATAATAGAGTGACGCTTTGCGTCTTTCTCGCTTTAATCAATATATATCTTAAGAAACAAGGCTCTAAAGTGAGATTGCCAAAGGAGGATGAGGGGGATTGTAGAGAGAAGCTTCTGTGGTCTGCAGAAAAGAAATTGACATCTTTGTTGTGGACATTATATAGTGATACACATTTGAAGAGAGGTAACGTTTACCTAAAACAGTCTTGTATGTCAGCATTACCCCAATAAAAATATATCTTCATAGTTAAAAAAAACTATAAGTAAAGTAGTAAAAGGTAAAGTTTGTGTTAGCTTACAGGGATGAGTGCAAAGAAAGACATAACCTGCAAAGAAAAGAAAAGTAGAGCATGTAGGGGTAAAATAGTCCATCACGTGAGAAAGGCAAAAAGGAAGACAGATTGACAGTTTTGATTACTGAGTTTATAAGGCTCTTACAAAATGGCACGCGGAATAGCAATGCCGAGTTTAATAAAATGTTTGGAGGTTACAGTGAAAGGTAGCTGAGTCTGGTTGCATAAGAGACTTAATAAAAGGGAGCCTGAATTGAAATTGTGCAGATATTGTGACCTAGGTATAGAAGATGATGCTGAGTCGAGGAAAAATCCTCTCTAAACAGAGTTCATCTTACAAATAATCATTGCTCACTCTTTTTTTTTTTTTTAGGAAAATAATGATTTCCAGGACAGTTTTTGCCACTTAGGTACCATTTCTGATCTGCAGTGAGCACACAATTCCCATCATCAACCTAGGTCCTCCTCTTCTTCTTCTAGCGTTTGCCCTTCTTCCATAGCCAGTCAACAACATCAGGTTGAGCCTGATGTAAAGTTTCGTGACCTCCTTTGAATCTGGAGAGGTGGCAGTCGTTGACTATGTGGGTCATAGTCTGTCTGTAGCCACAGGGGCAGTTCCGGTCGTCTCTGGCTCCCCAGCGATGGAACATAGTGGCGCACCAGCCATGGCCTGTTCGATAGCGATTGAGGAGGGCCCAATCATAACGTGCTAGGTCAAAGCCGGGCTGACGCTTGCAGGGGTCTGTGATGAGGTGTTTGTTCTTGACCTCAGCTGACTGCCAACTCTGTTTCCAAGAGACTGGAACAGAGAAGTTCAATGTAGGCATAGGGGACCAGATTGGGTGATGAGACGTCAAGCGCTGGACAGGGTGGGCGAAGATATCCATGTAGATTGGCAGGTCCGGTCAAGCATAGACGTGGGAAATGAACTTAGATGATGCTGCATCCCGACGAATATCCGGTGGGGCGATGTTGCTAAGAACTGGCAGCCATGGAACCGGGGTGGAACGGATGGTTCCAGAAATTATCCTCATGGAGGAATATAATTTGGAATCGACCAAGTGGACATGGGGGTACGGAACCATACTGGGGCACAGTATTCTGCAGTGGAATAGCATAATGCCAGAGATGATGATCGTAGAGTGGAAGCACTCACGCCCCATGAGGAGCTGGCCAGTCTTGCAATGATGTTATTCCTCGCGCCCACCTTTGCTGCAGTTTTTATGAGATGTTCGTGAAATGACAGAGTGCGATCGAGAGTAATGCCAAGATAGACTGGCTGGGCTTCATGCCGGATTCTCGTACCGCCAAGCTGCACATTAAGCTCACGCGAGGCCGAGGCATGGTGTAGATGGAAAAAAGATGATACCGTTTTTGCAGTGCTAGGGATTAGTCGCCATTTTTTACAGTAATCAGATATCAGAGACATGTCTTTCATGAGTGTTTCCTCGAGGATGTCGAACTTGGATGCCTGAGTTGCACAGCAGATGTCATCGGCGTAGATGAACTCCTCCTCTGGTGTAATGTATTTGTTCTCCAAGATCCACTAAAAATCTTCCCTGTCTCCCTGGTTTGCCAGTCCCTTCAGTTCTTGCTGCAACAGACAATGCCTCTGTCCAATCTTCATCCTTTGTTTTGCTTTTTTTCTCCTTGTTTATTAAATTCACCTCTAAGTGAGCTCATCTGATATTTATTGTCCTTCTGGCTGCTCTAAGCATGATTCCTCAAGTTCCATCCAAGATGTTCAGACTGAGGACTGCTGCACTAGATAAACTATAAAAATGTATAGTTTCTGGTGAATATTTTCTAATAACCCAAATTAAACTATTCAATAATACCCTTATATAAAATTTCACTTCATTTTAGCAATATTTGTACCTATAATTTTATTAAAAATAGAGAACCAATTCACAGATTTGCAAAGAAAACAGTTTTCAATAGATGAAAGATAGGACAGATTATAGATAAACAGGTAAATTAGAAATAGAACTTTAGCAAAAAGCTTTTCCCCCCAAATACAGTGGTCAAAGTTTGAAATGCAGGAACATTGTCAAGCCAAATCACAGATGAAATGAAAAAGTGTTAAATAGAATGAATTATTATAACAAGGCAGTCTGTTTCACAGCTTTAATTGTGTAGAAGATATATAAAGTATTTAGAATAATTGGTACAGATTTTATTATGTATAAAAATAGAAACAATGTAGATGAATTAGTAGGTTAGTAGAATGGTAATTATCCTGGCTCCCCACCTGCAGGAGAGTTGCTTCACAGGCAGTGAAGCAGGTCTGCAGGTATCTATCTTTATCTCCTCCTTTCTGTCTTCCACTCCTCTCTTCATTTCTCTCTGTCCTATCCAACAACAACAACAACATCAATAACAACAACAATAATAACTGCCACAATAAAACAACAACGGCAACAAAAGGGAATAAGTAAATAAATATGTATTTAAAAAAGGTGATTATAAATGAATTAGTGACAGGACTTGTTTTTCCAAATAATACAAATAAAATTTTACTGAAGAGGTCTTTATCTTCTAAAATTCAAGCTTTAACTTTGAGTAACGATAAGCATAATTATTTAAAAGGTTGATATTTATTTACTCAAGGCTTAGAAAGGTCTCTATGTTATCTTATCCTCATAGAAAACAGACCACATCCCTGTTTAGCATGTCATTCACTTTCTACAATGGTTTCTTTTTCTTTTGTTCTTACATTTTTTATTTATAAAAAGGAAACATTGACTAAACCATAGGATATGAGGGGTACAACTCCACACATTTTTCACCACGAGAACTCTGTATCCCATCCCCTCTCCTGATAGCTTTCCTGTTCTTTAACCCTCTGGGAGTATGGACCCAAGGTCGTTGTGGGATGCAGATGGTTGAAGGTCTAGCTTCTGTAACTGCTTCCCCACTGAACATGGGTGTTGACAGGTCAATCCATACTCCCAGGCTGTCTTTCTCTTTCCCTAGTGGGGAAGACCTCTGGGGGAGCAGAGCTCCAGGATACATTGGTGGGGTTGTCTGTCCAGGGAAGTCTGGTCTGCATCATGCTAGCATCTGGAACCTGGTGGTTTAAAAGAGTTAACATACAAAGCCAAACAAATTGTTGACCAATCACGGACCTAAAGCCTGGAATAGTGCAGATGAAGATTTGGGGAGTGGGGTGATCCCTTTTGTAGATAGCTAGTAGGCATATTTTAGTTATATTCCAAAGGGCCTGTGGCTATACTAGTTTTTTTTTTTCCTTTTTCTTTTTTCCCCTGACTCTGAAATCTGATATGCTGGTGGATCCAAGTTATTGTCTGGGAAGATGATGTCATGGTTGGAAAAAGGACCAGAAAGTTGGATCAGGGAAGAGAGTAGCTCCCTAATATAGGAAAGGTATATAAATATTGTTGACTATAAACCCCATCAATTTGATGTGATCTGGGGCCCATAAACAGCTTAGGAGACTATGCAACCTCTGCATCCCTCAATGTTGGGCATTATGCCCTGCTCCATCATTGATACTATGGTCTGTTTACATAATCATTGTTTTGCCTGAGACCCACTGGGCCTGCAGGTTATTGGTTTATCCCATTGATTAGAACCTTCGCAACAGCTGCTATGGAAGATTTCTACTTTAGCACTCTTTTCTTTTCTCCACCTCCTCTCCTAGCCATTTCCTTTTCCCACTTGCCACCTCCGGTTAAAGAGATATATAAAAAGTGTTGTCTTTGATCAATAAAGGCATTGCATTGTGTTTCCCATTCAGCCACAAGTTCTTGGTCTCTTCTCTATCCAGTGAAGGTAGCCCAGCACCTCTAGATGAATCTGAGCTCACATTCTATAGTCATGAGTAGGAACATTATAGGCTGTCCCAATATTAGCCCATCTACCTCAGGTGTAGCATACAGTATATTGTCCATCCTCTATTTGGAGGATGTAACATTCTCTACCATTGTTGATTCAAGTTGAGGGCTACGTCCTATGGGGGCACACAAAGGGGTATATTGTGTTGTTCCTGCTAGCAATGACCAGTAACAATGAAGAGAGGGATTTATTCGAGGTCTAGGCCCATCAAGTCTGTTTGGGACTATCAGGACCCACTGAATAGGGCCCCAGCTGATGGGGGATGGTCTGATAGTGACTAAAAAGTCATTGTTAAAGTATGCCAGTCTCTTGATCTTAATTCACCTTTTGCAGTCCTTGCTTTGCTAAGGTTAGCTTTGGAGTGAGTGAGAGAACTGTGATAGGAAGTAGGTAAGGAGGGTATCTAAGTCTAAGTAGACACTATTTCATTATGAACTTTATACTGACTCACTACAGACTATTGTGCATTTTTGCTTTCAGGTATATATTTTGCCCTAATTTATGGATACATGTGAACATATGCTCTATCATATGAGACCTGGTCTATATGTAGGTTTTGGGACTTTGTTAGGAAGTGAACCTACTGGAATGGAATTTGAGAATACTATGAAAGGAAAAGTCTCATCTGAGTAATGAGGGGGAAGGATTGACATTGCATGCGTGATGTCTCTGGAAACAGTCTGAAGTGAATCATGCTGAGCTGGTACTCATTGCGTTGATTAGATTTGGATCAGCAGATGCAATATCATTTGGTATGAACTGAGTGAAGCATGCAGAAAAGTGAGCCCCACCCTAGAATTTCCAGGACTGGGGGAAATATAGGCTATATAGAGGAAGTGGGAGGTTCCTGCTCTCTTAGAGTTTAAGAAGGAAATAGCCTATATATTAAAAAGATTCAGTTTGTGTTTTGAAAAACTTTGAGACATACAATTTATTTTCACCCTCATATTAATTAACTAGTGATTTATATGACTACATTTTACTAGGAGTGTATATAAACACCATTCCCACCACCAAAAGACTGTGACCCATCCCTCCCACCCACTCCCAACCCCACTGGCCCAGGAAGCTGCATATCTGCCCCGCACATCAGGGCTTTTACTTTGGTGCCCTACTTACAATTTAGTCAGGTCCTACTTTTAGTTTCCCTTTCAGATCTTCTTAGTCAACTTCTGTTGATGAGTGGGATCATCCCATACTCATCTTTATCTTTCTGATTTAGCTCACTTAACATAATTCCTTCTAGCTCTGTCCAAGATGGGTCAGAGAAGGTGGGTTCATTGTTCTTGATAGCTGCATAGTATTCCATTGTGTATATATACCACAGCTTTCTCAGCCACTCATCTGTTGTTGGGCACCTGGGTTGCTTCCAGGTTTTAGCTATTATGAATTGTGCTGCTATGAACATAGGAGTACACACATCTTTTTGGTTGGGTGTTATGGAGTCCTTGGGGTAGAACCCCAGGAGAGGAATTACTGGATCATATGGAAGGTCCATGTCTAGCCTTGTGAGAGTTCTCCAGATTGCTCTCCAGAGAGGCTGGACCAATTTACATTCCTACCAGCAATGCAGGAAGGTTGCTCTGTTCCCACAGCCTCTCCAGCATTTGTTGCTGCTGTCCTTTTTGATTTATGCCATTCTTACAGGAGAAGGTGGTATTTTAGTGTTGTCTTAACTTGTATTTCTCTGACAATCAGTGACCTAGAGCAGTTTTTCATATGTTTGTTAGCCTTTTGGATGTCCTCTGAGGTGAATGTTTTGTTCATCTCCTCTGCCCATTTTTGGATGGGGTCATTTGCTTTTTTGGTGCTAAGTTTGCTGAGCTCTTTATGTATTTTGGTGATTAGTTTCTTGTCTGATGTATGGCATGTGAACATCTTTTCCCATTCTGTGAGGGGTCTCTTTGTTTGTGTGATAGGTTCTTTGGCTGTGCAGAAGCTTTTCAATTTGATGTAGTCCCATTGGTTTGTTTCTGCTTTAGTCTTCCTTGCAATTGGGTTTGATTCATCAAAGATGTCCTTGAGGTGTAGGTGGGAAAGTGTTTTACCAATGTTTTCCTCTAAGTATTTGATTGTTTCTGGTCTGACATCCAGGTCTTTGATCCATTTGGAGTTGAATTTTGTTTCTGGTGAGATAGTGTGGTTCAATTTCATTCTTCTGCATGTTATAACCCAGTTTTCCCAGCACCATTTATTGAAGAGAGCCTCCTTCTTCCATTTAATCCTTTGGTCCCCCTTATCAAAGATTAGATGTCCATAGGTGTGGGGATTTATTTCTGGGCTTTCAATTCTGTTCCACTGGTCTGTGTGCCTATTTTTGTTCCAGTACCATGCTGTTTTGATGATGATGGCTTTATAATATAGTTTAAGGCCTGGGACTGTCATGCCTCCATTTCTGTTTCTTTCCCTCAAGATGGTTTTGGCAATTATAGGTGTTTTCTGGTTCCAGATAAATGATTGTAGTTTTTGTTCTATTCTCTTAAAGAAGCTTGGTGGAACTTTGATGGATATCGTGTTAAATTTTATATGGCTCTGGGGAGAATATTCATTTTGATGATATTTATTCTTCCAATCCATGAGCTTGGGATGTCTTACCATTTCTTGGTGTCATTTTCTATTTCCTTGAATAGTGACTCATAGTTTTCAGTATATAAGTCTTTCACTTTGGTCAGGTTTATTCCAAGGTATTTTATTGATTTTGCTGCAACGGTGAATGGGAGTGATTTCTGGATGTACTCTTCTTCAGATTTAGTGTTTGCATAATGAAATGCTACTGATTTTTGTACCATGATTTTGTAGCCTGATACCTTGCTATATTGCCTTCTTCTTCTTCTAGCATTTGTCCTTCTTCCGTAGCCAGTTAACAGCGTCAGGTTGAGCCTGATGTAAAGTTTCGTGACCTCCTTTGAATCTGGAGAGGTGGCAGTCGTTGACTATGTGGGTCATAGTCTGTCTGTAGCTGCAGGGGCAGTTCGGGTCGTCTCTGGCTCCCCAGCGATGGAACATAGCGGCGCACCGGCCATGGCCTGTTTGATAGCGATTGAGGAGGGCCCAATCATAATGTGCTAGGTCAAAGCCGGGTTGACGCTTGCAGGGGTCTGTGATGAGGTGTTTGTTCTTGACCTCAGCTGACTGCCAACTCTGTTTCCAAGAGTCTGGAACAGAGAAGTTCAGTGTAGGCATAGGAGACCAGATTGGATGACGAGATGTCAAGTGTTGGACAGGGTGGGCGAAGATATCCGTGTAGATTGGCAGGTCCGGTCGAGCGTAGACGTGGGAAATGAACTTAGATGATGCCACATCCCTAAGAATATCTGGCGGGGCGATGTTGCTAAGAACTGGCAGCCATGGAACCGGGGTGGAATGGATGGTTCCAGAAATTATCCTCATGGAGGAATATAATTTGGAATCGACCAAGTGGACATGGGGGTACGGAACCATACTGGGGCACAGTATTCTGCAGTGGAATAGCATAATGCCAGAGATGATGATCATAGTGTGGAAGCTCTTGCGCCCCATGAGGAGCTGGCCAGTCTTGCAATGATGTTATTCCTCGCGCCCACCTTTGCTGCAGTTTTTATGAGATGTTTGTGAAATGACAGAGTGCGATCGAGAGTAACGCCAAGATAGACTGGCTGGGCTTCATGCCGGATTCTCGTATCGTCAGGTTGCACATTAAGCTCACGCAAGGCCAAGGCATGGTGTAGATGGAAAACAGATGATACCGTTTTTTCAGTGCTAGGGATTAGTTTCCATTTTTTACAGTAATTAGTTATTAGTAATTAGTTATTAGTAATTAGTAATTAGTTATTAGGCTATATTGCCTAATAACTACCAGTAATTTTCTGCTGGATTCTTTAGGTTTTTCTCTATATATAGGATCTTATCATCTGCAAATAGTGAGAGCTTGACTTCTTCCTTTCCAATCCATATTCCTTTGATTTCTTTCTCTTGCCTGACTGCTATGGCAAGAACTTAAAATACTATGTTGATGAGTAATGGTGATAATGGACATCCCTGTCTAGTCCCTGATCTGAGGGGGAATGCTTTCAGCTTCTGTCCATTGAGTATCATGTTGGTTATAGGTTTGTTGTATATGGACTCCATTATCCTGAGGAATTCCCCACGTATTGCCTTTTTTTGTAGTGTTTTGAGCATGAATGGGTGTTGGATTTTGTCATAGGCTTTCTCTGCTTCTATTGAGATAATCATTTGGATTTTGGTTTTGATTCTATTGCTGTGCTAAATGACAGTGATTGACTTATGGATGTTGAACCAGCCTTGCATTCCTGGGATAAAACCCACTTGGTCATGATATACAATCTTTTTGATATACTGCTGTATCCGGTTGGCCAGTACCTTGCTTAATATTTTGACATCTGTGTTCATCAGAGATATTTGGTCTGTAGTTTTCCTGTTTTTAATTTTTTATTATATTTATTTATTTTCCCTTTTGTTGCCCTTGTTTTTTTTCATTGTTGTTGTTATTGATGTCATTGTTGTTGGATAGGACAGAGAGAAATGGAGAGAGGAGGTGTGTTGGGCTACTGTCGTGAGAGAGATGACCCAGGAACCAAGATCCTGGCGGTAAGACAATTCAAATCTTTATTCATGTGAGTGCCCCATATTTAGGCAGGAATGCAGTGGCTTAAGCCATGTGGCGCAAACCACAATGTCCAGTGGCAGCCTCTCAGTCTGCATGCCCGCACTCCTGGTTGGGACATGGAAGAAACAATGGAATGCTATGTATGGCTTGACAATACCATACATAGTTATGAGAGGGGTGGAGAAAGGCAAAGGATGCTGGGAATAGTATGGACCTCCCCAGCAACTGTTGCTAGGGGTTCAAGTAGTAGGATTAGCAATACCTTGTGGGGAATTAGGAAGTAGACCTTTAGTCATTTGTAAGACAAAGCAGAAGATTGATATGTAGATAATAAAAGGATAGGCCATAGTATCAGGGAATGTAGGGTGGTTCATGAGACAGGGAGAGGATGGATGTCCCCTCAAGTCAAGCCCTGCCAAGCTCAACCACATCTTCACAATTTCCCAACAGAGGGGAAGACAGAGAGGGGGAGAGAAAGATAGACACCTGCAAACCTGCTTCACCACCTGTGAAGCGACTCCCCTACAGGTGGGGAGCCTGGGGCTCGAACCGGGATCCTTACTCAGGTCCTTGTGCTTTGCACCATGTGCACTTAGCCCACTGCACTACTGCCCAACTCTCAGTTTTCTGTTTTTGTTGTGTCCCTATCAGCTTTTGTTATCAGGGTGGCTTCACAGAAGGTGGAAGGGAGTGTTTCTGTTTCTTAGATCTTGTGGAAAAGCTTTAGAAGTATAAGTATTAACTCCTGAAGGTTTTGTAGAATTTGTTTGTGAAGCCATCTGGTCCAGGACCTTTGTTGTTGGGAAGATTCTTAATAACTGTTTTGATTTCTTTGTCTGTGATTGGTGCATTTAGGTTTTGTAGTGCTTCTTGGTTCAGTTTTGGAAGGGTATATGTTTCCAGGAATTCTTCCATTTCTCCAGATTCTCTAGCGTGGCGGCATATAGTTCTTCATAGAAGTTTCACATGATTTTTTGTGTTTCTGTGGTGTCAGTTGTGATCTCTCCTCTATCGTTTACAATTCTATTTATTTGAGTCTTCTCCCTTCTTTTTTTTTTTAGTGAGTCTGGCTAGGCGTTTGTCAGTCTTTTTTAATTTCTCAAAGAACCAACATTTGGCTTCATTGATCTTTTGTATGGTTCTCTTATTTTCTTTTTTTAAAAAATATTTATTTATTTATCCCTTTTTGTTGCCACTGTTTTTTTTTTTTTAATTATTGGAGTTATCGTTGTTGTCATTGGATAGGACAGAGAGAACTGGAGAGAAGAGGGGAAGATAGAGAGGGGGAGAGAAAGGAGACACCTAATGACTTGCTTTACCACCTGTAAAGTGAACCCCTTGCTTCCTGAAATGTGATCCCTAAACCAGTCCTTGCACTTTGCACCATGTGCACTTAACCTGCTGAGCTACCACCTGACTCCCACTTCTCTTATTTTTGATGTTGTTTATTTCTGCTCTAATTTTAGTGATTTCCATCCTTCTGGTTGTTTTAGGGTTCCTTTGTTTATCTTCCTCTGAGCCCTTAAGGCCTGCAGTATGGTAGTTTATTTGAGCTTTTTCTTGTTCTCTAATATGTGATTTTTCTATGGGGACAGTCTTCAGCTTTGGAACAGGAACTGCAAGTGTCTGAAGCTTCACTCCAGCCTCACCTCTCATCTAGATTGCTGTGAGTGTGGAGGGCAATTTGGAATTTAATTACATATCAAAAGTCAGAGAGAATATAAAAGTGAGAGAAACGTTGTCCCTGTTGTCCCTTGAGCTCTCAGTAATCCACCATGAACCCAATGCCCTCCAGGAGCAGTGGATTTTTAGTGGAGGCACCAAGCCCCAGCGATAACCCTGGAGACAAATAAAACCAAAACAAACAAACAACATATATATATATATATATATATATATATATATATATATATATATATGGAACAATGTAGTATCTGTAAAAAATGACATTTGTTTGCATTTCTACACAGGTAATCCAGCCTCTGCTTCACACAGATTTCTTTTGTGACCTTATAACAGCACATCTAGAAGAACATTGAATGGTTGTCTCACATTCAGTCGATTTCTCCTCTATTTCCATCATCAAGAAGACATAAGTGAGCTCTGCTCTAGATCCTTAGGATAGAAGTCCTGAACAAGGGTTACTCCACTAGCTCCCTCCATTTCCTCATCTGTGATTCATCAGTGATCAGCCAGAGCTTGGTCAGTTGTGCTTTACCCGTCACACAATTGGTGCTGCTGTTGCAAAAGTGGAGGAGAAAGACATCCTTGCCTCAGGGCCAGGATTCTAGTTCCCAGCAGATCCAATAGTCTGAACAGCTGAGTGCTCAGGATATTGGGCTGTTTTAGTCCTGCCAGGGAAAAAAAAAAAAAAAAAAAAGCTGTGCTTCTCTTTATCCACCTAATTCCTCACTGCAAAGGACCAGGTGATTCCTCCATTTAGGAAGTTCAACCCCAAGAGTAAAAACACTTCCTGCCTGTAGGGTTCAATTTGTGGGAACATCTGGCAGGATGGGGAGCCTATAGCTCTGCATTCAGACAGGACTGTTGAAGTCCCTGAAGCTAATTGGAAAGTGAGAATCCAGGCTCTACCCCATGCCCCAGGGCCAGACCTTTCCTGAGCTGCTGAGAAAGGAGGGACAAACTGAAACACCTGTCTGGACACACATGGTCCTCTTAGGTGATATTTGAACCTCTTTTTACCTTTGTCATCACCTTGTAAAAATGCTACCTGTGTTATTAAAATTCCTCTGTTCTGACATTGACACAGTATGGTAACAGGCCAAGACCACCCCTTTCCCAAATGTCCACGCCCTGGAGTCTTGACAAAGCAGTCATTGGCAGCCCCTTTCCAGTAGTCATCTCTCAGGCAGTCACCACCAGGCAGTCCATCTTAAATGCAGTCCCCCTCCAGCAGTGAGCGGAAGAGTTGCCCACTATCTATTGGAGCTCCTGCTGTCTTCATAGGCCGCATCATGCTGATGGAGGAATGAGCCTGGTCACAGCTGTGTGTGCCCCTGGTGGGGGGTTCATCTTACCTGAGTGCACATACTTCTCTGGAGCAGGATGAAGGGTCCTCTTCATTCCCCTGCTGTCTGCAGGATCTACCCACCTAATGCTTTGTCCTGGGCTCCTGCCACAGGCACTCTGGTCCTGTTGCTTGGTACTGACTCCCCTATATCCAAACTCCTGATCAAACCTGGTCTGGATTGCACTGGTCTCGTCCATGTCTCTTGTAGGAGAGTCTGAAGTCCTGAGGTTGGTTGGTGTTCCAGAACAGCTCAGCAGATGATGGGCCAGGGCTGTGCTTTCGTTCCTTTCCTGATTTTTTTAAAAAAGATATTTATTTATTTCCTTTTGTTGCCCTTATTGTTTTTATTGTTGTTATTTTCGATGTTATTGATTGGATAGGACAGAGAGAAATGGAGAGAGAAGGGGGAGACAGAGAGGGGGAGAGAAAAACAGACACTTGCAGACATGCTTCACCACTTGTGAAGCGACTCCCCTGCAGGTGGGGAAACGGGGGCTCAAACCAGGATCCTTATGCCAGTCCTTGGGCTTTGCACCACCTGTGCTTAACCTGCTGCACTACTGCCCAACTCCCCTAATCTTCTTCCATCTCAAATGAAAAGGAAGAACGTCCATCCAGAGCAAAGGAACTGTAGCAGGCGAAACTTCAGTGGGGGTGGATAATAAGCCCACAACTAACATCATCCTTGAGGAGGAAAAACTGAAAGCTTTCCCCCTGACAGCACACCTCTGAAACACATTTAATGCTTTGCCATATAAGCTTCATTCTGTGCCATGCACCAAGATTTTGTCTCCACCATGTTCTCCACCAACATGTAGAACAAAAAGACCTGGGTTCAAGTTCCTGGTCTCCACCTGCAGGGGGAAATCTTCACAAGCAGTGAAGCAGTGCTATGGGTATCTCTCTTCCTATCTTCCCTTTCCCCTCTCAGTTTCTCTGTCTCTATCCAATAAACACATAAATTAAAAAAGAAATCAATGACAAAGAAACAAATCTATCACTTGAAAAATATATACCCATCAACAATCCCATAACCATTGGGGGAGAGAGAGCTGGAAAAGGAATTGACTTCTTTTGTTTTTGCCTCCAGGGTTATCACTGGACCTTCGTGCCTGCACCACGAATCCACTGCTCCTGAAGGGCATTTTCCCCCTTTTGTGGCCCTTGTTTATCATTGCTGTTATCATTATTGTTGTTAGTAGTATTGTAATTTTTGTTGGATAGGACAGAGAGAAATGGAGGAGAGGAAGACAAAGCAGGGGAGAGAAAGACACCTGCAGACCTGCTTCACTGCCTGTGAAGTGACCCCCCCTGAAAGTGGGGACCCAAGGGCTGGGAGACCCTTAGGCCGGTCCTTGCACTTCACACCATGTGTGCTTAACCCGCTGCATCGCCACCCTGGCACCCAGAAATTGACTTTTTAAAAAAACATTTATTTTATTTATTTATTCTCTTTTGTTGCCCTTATTTTATTGCTGTAGTTATTGTTGTTATTGATATCATTGTTGTTGGATAAAACAGAAATGGAGAGAGGAGGGGAAGACAGAGAGGGGGAGAGAAAGACAGACACCTGCAGACCTGCTTCGCCACCCATGAAGTGACCCCCCTGCAGGTGGGGAGCCGGGGGCTCGAACTGGGATCCTTACACCGGTACTTGCGCTTTGCACCACCTGTGCTTCTTTTGCCTCAACTTCTTGGAATGTGTAATCGGTCTAATCAACATGACATTCGAAGAAGCTGAATCTATTTATTTGCACTACAGCTAAGTGATGTTCGCCAAGGCTGGTGTGAATC
Source organism: Erinaceus europaeus (assembly GCF_950295315.1). Taxonomy (NCBI): domain Eukaryota; kingdom Metazoa; phylum Chordata; class Mammalia; order Eulipotyphla; family Erinaceidae; genus Erinaceus; species Erinaceus europaeus. The sequence continues at coordinate 120,743,702 of NC_080164.1, read as the reverse complement.
ACAAACCATCTCTACATCTGACAGCTTCCTTCTAGGTTTTAAAACTAATACAGTACTTAGTTTACCTATCTTAAACATTTTATTATTATTATTACTGAATAGAGACAGAGAGAAATTAAGGGGGAAGACAGAGAGGGAAAGAAACAGAGAGAAAACCCTGGTTCCCACTTGCAGCAGGAAAGCCTTACTAGTGGTGAAGCAGTTGACTTGAACCTGGGTCCTTGTGCACTGTAATGTGTGTCCTTAACCAGGTGCACCCCATCTGGCTTCTCAATTTTTCTTTAACCCAGAGAATTTCTAGCCTCAGGCTAATGGTGGTGCAGGGGGACTAAACCAGGGCATGAAGCCAGCCTAGGTCTTGAATGTCTTGAGTTGGGCTGCTGTCTCCCCTGCACTGGACATGTGCTGACACCTGAGGACCCTGAGGTCAGGGAGGTCTCAACTGGGAGCCTAACTCCCCAGGACTGTGAAGTTTCAAGCACAGCCTTGACCTCACCCCTCCTGGGTACTGTCCTCAGGGACATACCTCTGGGGGCTGCAGGGACTCATCTTCATCTGGAGTTCAGCCTGGCTGGGAGTCAGGGTCAGGACAGCCTGCCCTGGGGCAGAGCAATCCCTTTTGGGCCTGAGTTCCATCCCTAGGTGGCTCCCAAATTTAGCCCCTGTCTGTGCTAAGGGGCTAATTAGGTCAAGGCTGACCTAATAAGTGGGAAATACAGCTCCCCAGTGACTCACATCTGCGCAGGCATCAGCAGGCACAAATGTCCTTGCTCTCACCTATCAGCAGCACCATGCTCAGCAGCCCCTGGGACTTCTGGGGTCTCAGGCATTCAAGTCTGCTCTAACAGATTGAGCTTTCCCCCCACCCCTTGTAGTAATATTGACAGACCAAATATGTGCCTATCAACAGAGGACTGGATACAAAATTTATAGGGGGACTGGGGAGAAAGCATAATTGTGATACAAAAAACTTTGATGCTTGAGGCTCTGAAGTCCCAGGTTCCATCCCCAGGATGGAACAGCTGAGCAGTGCTCTGATGTCGATCTTTTCCTAGAACATACACTGAATAAAATACTACTCAACAATTAAAACTGATATTTTGCATTTTGGGAAAATATGGATAGAACTGCACGGGAGTATGCTTAGAGGATTAAGGAGGTAAAATACAACTATCAAATGCTTTTTTTACATGTACAATATAAAGAATTGAATCACATGGATTTGGGGAAAAAATGTAACCAAACTGTCTTTAAGACTTTGTGAGGACTATGGTGGGTTTCATCAGGATTGGCACAGGAGTTTGGTGCAGTGTGGACTGCTCCCATGTAGCTTTATAATCATGAAAACTACTATGAAATAACTAGTATAATAAAAAAAAAACCCAGCATCCTGACAGACTTCTACAAAGCACTACTTTACACTATCAAATTGGAAAAACCAAACAATCCCATTAAATATGGCAGACATAACATATTACAAAATGAAATCAGAAGAAACAGCTATCTGAACAGGCCATAAATGGCTGAATTTGAAATTCAGAATAACTATAAGACTACTCTTCCTCTGAAATTCATAATAAAATTATAAAGATTCTACTGTTCAAATGCACTATGTCACTTCAAGTATCACAGGAAAAGGGGAGCCCTTACATGCATTCTAACCCCCCTCCACCACCACCTAGAGAGAACTGTGAGTCAGTGCTGTGAATGGAGGAAGGAGAAGTGAAGCTCGACATGTGTAAAAGGTAGAAACTGCTTGTGAAAACATCTGAGGATGGTCTCTCTGTTTATTTATAAGTCTTTCAGGGCCTGGTGGTGGTGCACCTGGTTAAGCGCACACAGTGCAGTGCACAAAGACCTGGGTTCAAGCCCCTGGTTCCTATCTGCAGGGGGAAAGCTTCATAAGTGGTGAAGCAGGGCTGCAGGTGTCTCTCCTTGTCTCTCCCTCTCAACTTCCTTCTCGCATCTCAATTTATTTATGTCTCTATCAAATAAGAAATAAATACAGTTAAAAACATTTTTAAAGTCTTTTCAGACCCTGCTTGTCCAGATGTCCTGTCATGACTGGGTCAGTCCTGCTCAGTCACATTCTCCTACAGAATCCACTGTCACCTCACCTGCAACTTCATGAGTTCTGAGTTGTGCAAATGTCCAATAACTGTTTAAATAGACTGAAACCTGAAACCTCTACAATCTTAGAAAAGAGTGTTACCCTAGTGGCATGATAGTAAGCAGATGGATTTATTTATAAATGCCCTGTTTTTGTTGTTTCTTTTCTTTTTCTCTGTTTTATCTGATAGGACAGAAAACAGTTGAGGGGGGGAGGGAGAGGCAGAGAGGGACAGAGAAGGAGAGACACCTGCAGACCTGCTTCACTGCTCTTGAAGCCTCCCCACTGCAGGTAGGGAGTAGGGGCTTGAACCTGGGTTCTTGAGCATAGTACTATGTGAGCTTAACTAGGTATGTCACCACCTGGCCCGTTTCATAGTTTTTACCTGAACGTTGTTCAACTATAGCCTATGGTGGTGAGGGCAACTGAATTTGAGACTTTGGTGCCTTTAGCATGAGTGTCATGATACATAACCACTGTGTTCTCTCCATGCCCTGCCTGACTCTGCCTTTGACCTTAAAGAACAAATAAACATGTCAGTGCTGTGGAGTATGAGAACCTCAAGCAAAAATGGCAGCTTGTTTGATGTCTAAGTAGAAGCCCTGTCTCCCTCATGGCTGGCTGTCTTCTTCTTGCCTTCACCTGCAGTGTTATATCCCAACATCTTTATTGTAGAGAAAGGGTGAGAGCTCAGAAAAGTGCTGAGGGAGTAGAGAAGATGACTATCTCCTGCTTGAGGAGCCTTGTGGTAGCACAGCTGGTAGCAGAGGTTACAATACACAAGGCCCCAGTTCAACAACTCTTCCTACCCACAAGGCGGAAGCTACTTCAGTGGTGAAGTAGGGCTATAAGTATCTTTCTTTCTCTCTTGCCCTCTAACTACCCTCCCCCCTCTCAATTTCTATCTTACAAAGTTAGTTATTAAAACACAAAGACAAAATAATTTTACAAGTTGATTCCTGGAAATACTGGCACTTACTTGTACTTTGTGGCCCCAGAAGCCTCCAGGCCTCCTGAGTCGCTGTGCAGTCTAGGCTCTGATGTACTAAAGCTGGGGGGGAGCAGGGACCCAGTTGCAACCGTATTAATTTGTAGATGGGAACTTCCAGCTCATTTCTGAGACTCTTCTATGCAGGCTCCTACACTAAGTTGCTAAGTTCACTATCTCTCTCTGTCCATATAACAGATATTTACTAATTCCAGGTGAGAGAAACAGAGAAACAATGAGGTGAGAAGCAGGAAGGGAAAAGCCAGAGCAGCTTTGCAGCACCTGTTACATTTCTGTAACAGATGAACCTGGGAGTCTCAGGCACACATGCCCTGTGCTCTCCCGGTAGAGCTATTTCACCAGCCCCTCTGACTGTGGATATAAACAGTGAACCAGTAATGTGTGGAAATGGAGGTTCTGGACACACCACAGTCAAATGAACAAGGTGGCAAATACCCTGTATATTGCAGTGCTATGTCGTCCCCTTGTGGACACAGGGTAGAATGCATTCTCGCAGCTAAAACTTCATATTCTGGTCCCCTCATGCTAGTCCATGATAGATGCTTGCAAAAACACTTTTATTTCCAGCTTAGATATTTTCTACCATCATGCATTGGTACTCCTTTTTTACCTCCACTGCTACCCATTCTTTCCTTTTTCAGATTCCTTTACTGTGGTGTAATATATCACATCCAGTCCAAATTACATCTTGTGCCTTCCTTTTCTGTCCTTGTTTCTTTTTTTTTTTTTAAAGTTATTTTTTGTTTAAGAAAGGATAAATTAACAAAACCATAGGGTAGGAGGGGTACAACTCCACAAAATTCCCACCACCCAATCTCCACATCCCACCCCCTCCCCTGATAGCTTTCCCATTCTCTATCCCTCTGGGAGCATGGACCCAGGGTCGTTGTGGTTTGCAGAGGGTGGAAGGTCTGGCTTCTGTAATCGCTTCCCCGCTGAACATAGATGTTGACTGGTCGGTCCATACTCCCAGTCTGCCTCTCTCTTTCCCTAGTAGGGTGGGTCTCTGGGGAAGCAGAGCTCCAGGTCTGTCCTTGTTTCTTAAATTCCACCCATAAGTGAGATAATCTTCTTTTTTATCCTCCTCATTTTGATTACCTCACTTAACATGTTTCCTTTGAGGTAAATCCAAGATGAGGCAAAGGAGATGATCTCACCATTATTAACAACTGATTACAAATATACATACATATGTATATGTAGACATACATATGTGTATATATATATATGCCAACTTTCTTATTCAGCTATCTGTCATTGAAAGAACAGATCACATATATTTCTTGATCTCAAATGATATCACAGAGTGATTGTAATAAACCTGCCTGGAACTGAAACAAAAATAGACACACAGACCAGTGGAATAGAATCAGAGTGTATACATGAGCTCCCACAGCTATGGACACTTCATAAAAGAGTTGAAGCTATAGAGAAAACTCAGGGCCAGGCAGTGGTGCCCCTCATAGAGAGCACACATTATAGTGCACAAGGACCCAGGGTCATGTCTTCAGTCCTCACTTGCAAAGGTGAAGCTTCATGAGTGGTGAAACAGTGCTGCAAGTGTCACTCTTTCTCTCTCTCTCTCTATCTTTTCTTGTTGTCTCACTTTCTTTCTCTATCCAGAATAAAGAAAATAGTTTTAAAAATAAAGAAAACATATTGTGTAAAAAGAGAAGAAAAAAGGAAGAAAGAAAACCTAAGCAAAGGTGGTGGGCATCTAATTTTGTATAATATTATTAGGAAAACATTCATGAAATAGAAGATAGAAAGGCATTATACATTTTGGTTGTTAGCCTTTTGTATGATGTATGGCATGTAAAGATCTTCTCCAATTCTGTAAGGAGTCTCTTTGTGTGGTGGTTTCTATTGCTGTGTAGAAGCTTTTCAATTTGATGCAGTCCCATTGGTTTTGGTTTTTGTCTTCCTTGCAATTGGACATGTGTGTGTGTGTGTGTGTGTGTGTGTGTGTGTGTGTGTGTGTGTGTGTGTCATTGAAGATGCCTACAAAACTTAGATGGAAAATAGTTGTGTTAGTATTTTCTCTCTCTCTCTCTCTCTCTCTCTCTCTCTCTCTGTGTGTGTGTGTGTGTGATTGAAGATGCCTATAAAACTTAGATGAAAAATAGCTCTGTCAATATTTTCTCCTCAGCTATTAAGAATGATGAATTCACCTTTTTCACCTCATCATGAATGGAGCTTGAAGGAATCTTGTTAAATGAGATAAGCCAGAAAGAGAAAGATGACTATGGAATGATCTCACTCATGGGCAGAAGTTGAGAAATAAGAACAGAAAGGGGGAAATACAAAGTAGAAATTGGACTGAATTTGGTACATTGCACCAAAGTAAAAAACTTGGTGGGGGTGGGTGGGTGAGAGGAGAGGATACGTTCAGGTCCTGGTACATGATGGTGGAGTGTTTTGCAGAAAAATGAGAAATTTTACACATATACTATCTGTCGTTTTCGACGGGTTAGGTTGTTTTCGCTGGGCTGGCTTCACGGGCAGGTAACAGACGACCAGGGACTCATAGTTGAGCTGTAGGCAGTATCTCTTTATTCATGCAGGACGCAGCACAATCTAAGCCGAGCTGAGCTAAACTAAAGGTAAAGTACTCTATAACTCACAATGCTGTCTTTATATATACTTGCCAAGTAGGGTGGAAACAGGGTGTGACATAGAGAGGGTGGAGAGAAAAGTGACTGGTGACAATCAGAGTGTGACAAGGAGAGGATCAGGGTGTGACAAGGAGGGGGGGTGGAGCAAAAACATATCATGAAACAGTGGGGATTGAACCAATGCCCTGGAGGGAGGTGCTTGTTAACAGCGGTTATATAAATAGAATGAAGTGGTTATGTTAATAGAATAGTGTTAAGCAGGGGGGATTTAAACCAAATGAAACAGAAGGGGTCTCATGCATACCAACAACTATCTACTGTATTTACTGTAAACCATTAATCATATACATATATATGATTACACACAATATAGTGTATCTTATATATAATGTATAAATTACTGAAGTGTATAAAATAATATAAAATTTAGAAAAAAGTAGATAAAATCTACAATAAATATTATAATCATTGTGTTTGAACCCCTGCCTTCCACCTGCAGAGAGGCTTTACAGGTAGTGAAGCAGTTCTGCAGGTATCTATCATTCCCTCTCCATAGCCCCATCACCTCTCAGTTTTTTTTTTTTGTCCTATCCAATAAAAATATTAGAGTCAAGTAGAAGAGGGTCACCAGGATTATTAGGGCTAAGCATTGAAACTACTAATGGATATTCCCAGGGGCTAGTTTTCTTTATTCCTCCCCTTTTCTCATTTTTATTAGATAAGACAGAAAGAAAAATTGATAGGGGAGAAGGAGTTAGAGAAGGAGAGAGAAAGATGGACACTTGCAGACCTGCTTCTCTGCTCCTGAAGCTTCTCCCCTGCACTTGGAGAGTGGGGCCTCCAATCTAGGTCTTTGTGCTTGGTAACATGTATGATCAACCGAGTATGTCACAACCCATTCTGTGAGAATCTATTAAAAGAAATAAAATACGAGACTATCATAATTCTAAGTAAGTAAGTAAACATAGATTTTTAGAAATCTGATAGAATACTCAAATATGTAAATCAAGAGACACCCAGCCAAAATATATCATTCCTGTGTGTAAATTTCTAAGTCAGTTATAAAGAAAAAAAATTAAAGGCTTCTGAGAAGTAAAATTAGTGTCATACCAAAGAAAACTAATCAGGTTATTAGTAGAATTCTTAGCAGAAGCTCTACAAATTAGGAAAGAGCGAACTGATATATTTATAACACCATAATATAAACAGGTTATAAGCCAAAAATACTTCACTCTGCAAATTATCATACAAATGTGATGTTAAAAATTTTTCTCTACCCCACCTGCAGGGGAGTCGCTTCACAGGCAGTGAAGCAGGTCTGCAGGTGTCTGTCTTTCTCTCCTCCTCTCTGTCTTCTCCTCCTCTCTCCATTTCTCTCTGTCCTATCCAACAACAACAATAATAACTACAACAATAAAACAACAAGGGCAACAAAAGTGAATAAATAAATAAAATAAATATAAAAAAATTAAAAAAATTTTTTTCTCTGAGTCAAATGAAAATTAATAGACTTCATCATGAAGAAAAATGAAGAACTAAAGCTGAGGTACAGAAGGCTTCACTGTTACTTCTACCAAACTTCCATGCAAGGTCTAAGACCTATTCTCAAACTTAAATAAAAATATCAGAGGAGGAACATTTTATTTTATTTTTTAAAATTTTTTTATATTAAAGAATTACATGTCAACAGGGGTTTGAATCCACACCATTCCCACCACCAGAGTTCTGAATCTTTAGTCTCCCCACTGCAATCTACCACAGTTCCCCTAAAGTTTTAGACGTGGGGAAAACATCTACAACTATCTGTTCACATTTATATATAGTTGCCCTTTCTTTTCCTGATTCAATCCTCTCTTTCCTTCTAAGACACTCATGATGTCATAACTACCTCCATATATCCCTCTCCCTTTTTTTTTTTTTTTCTCTCTCTCTGGGCGCTGATGGAGCTGGAGTGCAGAGTCCTCTTATCTTCATCCTGTCACTTCTCTCCCACTGGGAGTATGGATCAAGGTTGTTTTTGAGGAGCAGAAGATAGGAGTTCTGGCTTCTGCAGCTCCTTCTCCACTGAGCAGGGTGTTGACAGGTTATTTCATACCTCTGTTCTGTTTGTATCTTTCCCTAGTGGACCAGAGCTCTGGAGATGTGAGGCTCCAGGACACATTGGTGAGGTCGTCTGCCCAGAGCAGTTGGGGTGGAGTCATGGTAGCATCTATAGCTTGGTGTCAGGAAGGTGCCATGACCTAAGCTGAGACAAGATGGTTAATGAACAGGAACCAGAAAGTAGGATCAGAGCAGATGAGATTAGGGAATTTAGGGTAGAAGAGAGCTAGGAGAACCATTTTAAGCATGTTCCTGGGGCATACAGCTATAGAAGTTTTGCTTGAGTTTGGTAGCTAGCCTGAGGTTGGATGAGAATATTGTCTGAGAGAAAGGTGTCAGAGTGGAGAAAAGGGCTAGAAAGTTGGATTAGGGAAGGGAGTAGCTCCCATTCTTATATAAAATAATTTTGTGGCTAAAATTAACTATTTACCTCTATCCACCTGCTCAAGGGCACATATGTAAATGCATATTTACATTTAGTGCCAGAGCCTCTGTAACCTCTAAATCCCTATTGGTCTGAGCTTATAGCTCATGGTCACATCTGAGGAACATTGCAGGCTGCACTCGTTTCAGGACCAATTTTTTTTTTCAAGTGGCAGGGTAGGATACCCCCATCCTCCCTTCAGAGACTGGGGTTATCTCTACTGTCATTGCTTTATGGTAGAGCCAAGGCCCTGAGAGAGCTCACAAGACACTGTTCCTTATGGAAGTGACCAGTGGTAGTGGAGAGAGGGATACTTTAGAGGTCAAGGCCCATCATATGTGTATGGAAATCCAAGGATTCCCTAACTAGGACCCCAGATGATCAGATGGTGTGATATTGACCAAACAGGCTATTTTTAAGTTGGCCAGTCTCTTGCCCTTATCCAGCTTTTGCAGTCCTTTATCTGATTATCTTAGTTTTTTTCTCAATTGTTTAAGCATTGAATATCATTTGTTGAGCCCAGCTAGAGTTAGGTTTTAGGGATCTGTCTTCTTTGGGCCTTTCTTCTAGGCTATCCTGCTAATTTGGTCTACATCCAATCAATTTCAGAATTTATGATGCCTTCTTTAGACACTTCAATTATTAAGCACTTTGACTTTGAGTTATAGGATTACCCCTTGTTTATAGATATGTGTATACCTGTATCCAGTACCCTAAACCCTGGCCTACTCTGGTATCTGTTACTTAGTTAAATGACATGCCATCAAAGTTGGATGTAGGTAGTCCCATGTGTCAGGAAAGGTCTCACCAGATTTGAAGTTTTTCGAGGTTGAATTCTAAAGCTGGTATCTTTGGTTGCAGTCCACAGTAGGATTTCAATAGTAGCATAATGTGGGGTGGCAGCACTAGTAGAGATTTGGATGAAGTTGACAAAGTTGGTAGGGCAGTAAGAAATCATAGAGAAGGAATTTCTTAATCTCTATTAAGGAAATTCAAGAAGTATGGGTATATCCTAGAGGTACTAGGACTAGGAGAAATGCGGGTCTTAAAGAGGATGCAAGGGGTTTCTTATACTCTTAGAGTTAAAATATCAATAGTTAATTATTATAGCTTCCTTCATTTTCATTTCTTCTGACCTATCTTTTGCATAAAGAAATGACACGGATTTATAGGTATTGATAGGTATTCATTTTGTAGCCTGCTACTTTATAGAACTTACTGATGATTTGCAGTAGTTTTTTGGCAGAGTTTCTGGGGTCTTCTAGGTATATCAACATATCATCTGTGAATAATGAGAGTTTAACTTCATCCTTTCCAAACTGGATTTCTTTGATATCTCTTTCTTGTCTGATTGCTATGGCAATGACTTCTAGGACTATGTTGAATAAAAATGGTGAAAGTGGGCACCCTTGTCTAGTTCCTGATTTTAAGGGAAACACTTCAATTTTTCCCCATTGACTATGATGTTAGCCATGGGTTTATCATATATATCTTTTATTATGTTAAGGAATTTTCCTTCCACTCCCAGTTTCTCAAGGACCTTTATCATAAATGGGTGTTGTACCTTGTCAAATGCTTTTTCTGCATCAATTGATAGAATCATGTGATTTTTATCTTTCCTTTTGCTAATATAGTGGATTATATTTGTTGACTTATGGATGTTTGTTAGTCATTATGCAAGGTCTGCTGCACTGCTTGATGTTGTGGTCTATTTACATAATCACTGTTTTGCCTGAGACCTGCCCTGCCTGCAGGGCATTGGTTTAATCCCCACTGGTTAGATGGGATTCATGTTCTTTCCCTTCTCTCCACCCACTTTCCCACCCACTTCCTTTTCCAGCCGTCCACTTCCACCTCAGAAGATATAAAGGCAGATTCTTTTCTGATGAATAAACACATTGCATTACATTCCCGCTTAGCCACGAGTTCCTGATAGTCTCTCTCCCGCCCACGAAGCTAGCCCGGCAGATGTTGAACCATCCCTGCTGCCCAGGGGTGAATCCCTCTTGATCTTAGTGGATTATTCTCTTAATATGTTGTTGTATTCGATTAAGCAAGATTTTGTTGAGGATCTTTGCATCAATGTTCATCAGGGATATGGATCTATAGTTTTCTTTTTTGGTGGGGCCCTTTCCTGCTTTGGGGATCAGGATGATGTTAGCCTCATATAATGTATTTGGGAGTGTTTCCCCTTCTATTTTCTGGAAGAGTTTGAGGAGAATGGGTGTTAGTTCTTTGAGTGTTTTGTAAAATTCACTAGTATATCCATTAGGACACAGGCTTTTGTTCTTGGGTAGGCTTTTGATTACTGTTTCAATTTCTTTACTAGTGATTGGCCTGTTAAGTTTCCTCTTGGTTCAAGGTTGGTAGTGGGTATGACTCTAAGAATGTGTTCATTTCTTCTTAGTTGTCAAATTTGGTTCCATACAAGTGTCCATAATATTCTTGCATAATCTTTTGAATCTCTACCTCATCTGTTGTAATATCTCCTCTTTTATTTTTGAGTGATTTTACTATAGCATTCTCTCTTTTTTTCTTGGTGAGTGTAGCTAGTGGCTATTTTATTTATCCTTTTAAAGAACCAGCTCTTGGTTTCATTAATCTTCCGAATGGTCTTGTTTTCTTTTTTTTATTGTACTTATTATGTCGTTGTTGTAGGAGAAACAACAGAGAGAAATGGAAAGAGGATGGGAAGACAGAGAGGGGGATAAAAAGATAGACACCTGCAGACCTGCTTCACTGCCTGTGAAATGACTCCACTGCAGGTGGGGAACCAGGGGATTGAACCGGAATCCTTCTGCTGGTACTTGTGCTTTGTGTCACTTGTGCTTAACCCACTGTGCTACCCTGTTTTCATGTTTTCTATTTCATTGACTTCTGCTCTGATTTTGACTGTTTCCTGTGTCCTGCTGACTGTTGGTTCTTTTTGTTGCTCCACTTCTAGTTGACTGAGGTGGGTTGTTAGATGGTTTACTAGTGATTTCTCCTGTTTATTAATGTGAGTCTGTATTGCTATGAACTTTCCTCTCAGTACTGCCTGCTGCATCCCATAGGGTCTGGTAACTGGTTTCTTCATTTACATTGGTATCGAGATAATTCTTAATTTCTTTTTTGATCTCTTCAATGATCCATTTATTGTTCAGAAGCATATTGTTTAGTCTCCAGGATTTGGGGAAATCTTTTCCTTTTTTGGTTGATTTCTGGCTTCATACCTTCGTGGTCTGAGAGGGTGCAATTTATAATTTTAATATTTACATATCTGTTTAGACTGTCTTTGTGGCCCAGCATGTAGTCAATCCTTGTAAATGTTCCATGTGTACTTGAGAAGAATGTGTATCCACTACTTTTGGGATGGAAAATTCTATATATATCTACTAGGTTCATTTCATTTATGGTTTCATTTAAGTTCTCTGTTTCCCTATTGATTTTTTTTGTCCAGATGTTCTGTCTCTTGCTGTGAGTGGTGTATTGAAATCTACTACTATTATTGTGTTGCTATGTCTCCCTTGAATTCAGTAAGTGTTTTATATATTTGGGTGATCCTGAGTTGGGGGCATATTTATTAATGATGGTTACATTAGCTTGTGGGATTGATCCTTTAACCATTATGTAATGTCCTTCTCTATCTTTGATTACTTTCTTTGCCTGACAGTCTATTTTATCAGAGAATAGGATAGCTGTCCCTGAGTTATTATCCTGGAACTCCAACCTTTTATATTCAGGTTTTGTTTGTCTTTTCTTTGGATGTGTGTTTCCTGAAGAAATATAATGGATGGATCCTGTTCTTTAATCCATTTAGCTACTCTGAGTCTTTTGACAGGTGAATTTAGGCCATTAACATTTAAGGTGATTATTGGTATATGTGGTTTACTTATGTCCATTCTGATTTTTGTTTTGAGTTTATTTAAATTGTTGAGTCTTTGCCGATCTGTTTCTATCTAACCTATTGTGTGGATGAGTTTCTGTAGTGAATTCCTCACTGATTTTTCTTGTGTTTTCTGTAAATCTCTGTTCCCTGTTTTGTTTTGTGGTTACCATGTGTGTAATAACTAGCATTGTGTATCTAGAAAGGTCTTTTTTTTTTTAGTTGATCTTGATTAACAAACATTTGACAAGTCTTCTTTGTCTTTTAATTCCCTCACCTATTTGCTTGTTGTTCTTTCCTATTTTATTGTGTTTTTGTTTCTAGTCTACTGCTGTTCACCTTGCCGAGAACATGTATTCCTTTGCTTCCTCCTTTCCTGTAAGACTCCATTCAGTATTTCTTGCAAGGTGGGGTTGATTGTGGCAATTTTTTTTTTTTTTTAGTTTTTGAATATTTGGGAATACCTTCATTTCTCTCTCATACTTGAAGGATAATTTTACAGGATACAAAATTCATGGCTGAAATTCCCTCTCCTTTAGTGCCTTGAATATGTCATTCCACTCTCTTTTTGCCTCTAGGGTTTGTGAAGAAAAATCTGATGAGAGTTTCTTTACCCTGCCTTTGTCACATTTAAGCTAATCTCTGGCAAATAATTTATGTCTAGTTTTAGTTTTCTAATGTTCAGTGTAGACATAATATTCACTCATATTGCTATTGAAAGGGTTTATAATTTAATATTCTAGGTGCTCAGAACAGTGCTTAGCACTGACAAATGCTATATAAATTGACATTTTTATGCTATATAAAAGATACATTATTAATAGTAGATGAAGCATTTTGCAGAAGAGAGTCACAGAAGGGTGGTCTCCTGCATAACTATATTCTACTCACAGAAGAAATGATTTGGAAGTAAAAGATTTGAAAAATTCTGTATGTGAGGTACTCTAGAGAGTTTTTGATTTAAGAGAAAATCCTATATTGCTATATGTTTCAATCTCTATTGATTATTATTTGCACTTAGAAGTAGTCAAAATTTTCTGAATTGGAAAATCCACAATATAGACATCAATTCTGTATAAATTTAAGTCTATTGAAAAAATTTACAAAGAAAAATGATGAGATTAATATTTTTAATATAACAGAATGAAAGTTTTTGAGAATGCAAATTCTTCAGATTTCACTGATTGTTATAGCAGTATCTGAAAAAGAAATATAAAATATTTGTTTAATTGCAAATACAGCAAAAACACTTTTGTTGCTTTGTGATTTTGATGCAATTTTAGAGGATTATATTAAATAGTGAACAACAGATTCATGTTACAATTAAAGCATATGTTTACAAGACTCATGCTTGAAGTCTTCTGATAAATATTCTTGTACCAATTCATTTAAAAAGAGTAATGCTAATTCAAGATTATAATTTATTTGCATGCATGTACATGTTCCACACATTATTGTGTGGATACCAGGTTCAAGTAACCACTACTTCTTGATACTAAATAATTTGATATACTTTCTTCTCTGCCCCAGAGAGATATTTCAGAAAAGTAACACTCATTTACCTGTCATGAATGAAGTAGTTAATACAGTATAAAGAGGGGAGTTGGGCTGTAGTTCAGCAGGTTAAGCGTAGGTGGCCAAAGCACAAGGACCAGCATAAGGATTCCTGTTTGAGCCCCCAGCTCCCCACCTGCAGGGGAGTCACTTCACCTTCACAAGCTGTGAAGCAGGTCTGCAGGTATCTATCTTTCTCTCCCCCTCTCTTCCCCTCCTCTCTCCATTTCTCCCTGTCCTATTCAACAACGACGGCAACAATAATAACTACAACAATAAAACAAGGGCAACAAAAGGGAATAAATACAGTATAAAGAGAAATACAAATGCTAAAAATGGGAATTTAAAAAATGTATGTTACCTAAATTAATTCACTATACAATATCTCTCAATCTTACATAGTCATAAAAGGATTAAGACACAAAAGAATATAGTAATAGAATCTAAATGAAAAGAACAAAAATAAAAGGGAGTCAGGTGGAAGATCAGTGAGTTAAGCACAGGTGGCGCTTGGTTGGAGCCCTGGCTCCCCACCTGCAAGGGAGTCGCTTCACAAGCTGTGAAGCAGGTCTGCAGGTGTCTTTCTCTTCCCTTCTCTGTCTTCCCCTCCTCTCTCCATTTCTCTTTGTCCTATCTAACAATGATGACACCAATAACAAAAACAATAAATAACCACAACAACAATAAAAAACCACTTTATTAAATTTATTTTTTAAAAAAGGCCTTTTAATGTCCTTGACAATAGCTACTATCTACAAATATCATCATGAACCCAGGGAAGTATTTCAACTGGTAGAAGAGTAGATTTGCGTGCATGAGTTTCCCTGTTTGATCTTAGGGGGCAGTGTGCACTGGAGAGGTGTTCTGACTTTTCTTTTTTTCTGTATCTCATATGAAACTCTCTGATAAGAAACAGGCATCACTGAGAATACTGTCTGCCACCACATTTGTTTTTCAATTTTTTATCTACCTAGTGATGCCACCTCAATAGGGATGCTAATGTAACAGCTTTACTGATAGTCAAAGCCTCGACATTTATCTGTCTTGTGAATTTTTATAATAGTGAAATTAGAACATCTGGGAAATTATGGAGGGAATGAAGAAATGAGAACTCAGAATGGAAGTGATTAGATTGTGCGCTTAGATGACTTTTCTGACTAGGGTTTTTCTTTTCAAGGCTGTGTTGTGGGTATGGGGGCAAGATTGAGGAAGAGGAGGTGGGGACTGGAAACCTCAGGTCTGATTCATTTATTTTTTATTACAGTGGTTCTGTATGTAAGGCAAAGTGTTTCTCTAGGAAAGAGTGGTGGCTGAATAGATAGCATACAGAAAGGTCAGTGAGAACTTTTTCAAGTAATGAATCCTCTTATCCACGGTCATCACCCTTTTCCCAAAAAAATCTCTTCCCTATATTGATCATTTTTATTTTTAAGTTTTTAATAAATCTTAAATTATTTTATTTGATAGTACATTGAGAAATTGAGAGGAAAGTGAGAAGCAGAAGAAGGAGGAGAAGAAGAAAAAGACATATTTGCAGCATTGCTTCACAGCTTGTGAAGTTGTCCCTCTGCAGGTAGGGTCTAGGGTATTTGAAGCTGGTTTCTTACATATGATAATATGTGCACTTAACCAGGTGCACCACTGCCTGGTCTTTCCATATTTATTTATTTATTTATTTATTTATTTATTTATGTATTTATTTACCAGAGCACTGCTTATCTCTGGCTTCTGGTGGTTCCTGGCAATAAAGTCTTAGACCTCAAAGCCTCAAACATATTTTTTTTCTTTTCTGATCTTTATAATTTTTTTTAAAAAACAGAGCACTGCATAGGCCTGTTTTGTGGTGGGGACTTTAGAGCCTGATCCTCCAAAAAAACAAGTATTTTTTGCATAGAAAAAATTTATCAGTATGCTATCTCCTTAGTGCTCTTAGCATAATTATTTTTCAATATGCAAGCCATAATCTGAATCAATCTAAGGAAGAACTATCTGTGCAAAAAATTTGTGCCCAAATCCCTCAAGTTTGTCATTTGAGAGGATTAGGAACATAGACTGCATCAACTTCCTGTGCCCCACCTTTTCATTTTCATTAATAACAATAGATTCAAAAGTGACTTCGAATAGTTAGACTCATTCTATTTAATGCGTGATTCTTAAATCTCATTATTATATAACTTACAGAAGCAGATTCATGTTGATCTTTTCTTTAGAAACTTTCATTTCTTTTCCTAAAAAATATGTATATATTAGACATCGTAAAATGATTTATTTATTTATTTATTTATTTATATTTATTTATTTAGAGCATGCTTCAGCTCTAGTTTATGGTGGTGCTAGGGATTGAACCTGGGACTTTTGGTGCCTCAGGCATGAAAGGACTTTTTGCATAACCATTATGCTACCTCCTCATCCCACTGTGTTTTCTTTTAAAGTATTGAACCTGTCTTTTCTGACTAAGACATTGTTTAAACATTTTGTCCTAATGACCTCTTCACAGGTCATATTCAGAACACTGTATTGCCATGCAGTTCAACTTTTGGAAGTGCAGAACTGGTCAAATGGCTGCTCCGGGTTGGACTCTAAGCTATTTAGCAGTGTTTTTAAGTAATCTTCTTACCAAGTCCTAAGTCTTTTTTGTTTATACTATCTAACATTTCCTGTCTCCCACCAAGTGAACCATTAGTATGTACTGGTAGAATAAAATTGCTTAGTATCAAAGAAACCCACTGAATAAGCAGGTTGACAAGATCCTGAACCCTGCAAGAAACAAGAAACCCTTTATCAGAAGTATCTAGCTAGGGGGGAAAGAACCAAGCTGTCAGATGTTTCCCTGAGAGAAGGGTATGGCCTGTGTTTGAAGACACCTCTCTAAACTCTGTTTAGCAGCACACTTTTTTTGCAAAGAGTGGTTAAACACACTAAAACTGAATTTGGAATGTAAAAATAATGTCAAAGACTCACATTCTCCATCCAGTTCATTTAACAGTAATAATGGGGAATACTCAATGATTTACAATAGGTTTTGCTTTATGAGGACATTCAAGAGTGCCCATCAAGTATGGGAAGATCTTAAAACAAACACCGGGCAGATTATTTGAAGGCCCTGGGGGCCTCCCTGCTTGCTCCTCAATCTTGTTCTGGACCAACCCCTGCCCTACCATTCTGTATGTATCAATGTCCAAAATACATTTACAGGGAGAAAGAGGTTAATTTGAATAATAACTTCTGCCTTAATTGATGATTTATAGAGTAATTCAAGGAACTTTCCCATAGTACAAAAGTTAGTGTCTGGCTTCCTGTGATGACTTACAGGAGCCAAATAAAGAAAATGAATCCTGGGACTACCTTTACATACTGCTTGGAGAATTTCTAGATCTTAGTGTAGGGAAATGAATGTGGGAATCCAGTGGAAATAAAGTGTAGATCACACACACACACACACACACACACACACACACACACACACACATAATTAATTTTTTGCCAGAACACAACTCGGCTCTGGCTTATGGTGGTTCTGGGGATTGAACCTGGAAGCTTAGAGCTTCAGGCATGAAAACCATTTGCATAACCATTATGCTATCTCCCAATGGCTGGAATTTACAGGGCAGAACACTTGAGATGAAACACAGTGACAAAGACATATATCACATTTTCAACTCAGTACAGACTATTCATATGAAGATGCTATCTGAGGCAGCCAGGTTAATAATCACCTGAAGGCAAAATGTGTTAATATCTGGTGCTCACACAGAGCGAGGAAATGTGTTTGATCTCATAAATCAGAATAAAAGGTCTTAAAATTCACAGAGAATAGGATTTAGTACTCAGACTGGCTTGATTTCTATGGTAGGAAAATTAACCTTATTAAAAATGTCCCATTCTTTCTTCTAGAAAGCTTAAGACCACTGCATCTTAGGATAAAGCTCACAAATATATGTATGGAAAATGTAATGTTTCCTCATCAGATCAAAATATAATTAGTAGACACTTTCAGTCACAGTGAATTGTGCTCTCATTTGTGTCTCAAGTAGAGCTGTTCAAAATGCTTCAGCTTGTATATATATTCTGTTGGGGGAAATTTACTTTATTCCATCCTATACGTATCTTATGCATTACAAGGGTAAGGGCCAGGTGGCCTACCTGAGTAAAAGAATTAGAAGATTGATGTTCTGGGACGGCAGGATTGCCTGCCGGAGGGTGGAAGATATTGCGTGTGGTCACAGAGGGTGTGATTGCAGAGAGCTCAGCTTCATCAGGTTCATTGATAGCCATATCAGCAAATTCTCCTGTAGCAGGTGATTCTGTCCTAGATTCGACTTGAGGTTCATAGGGTGGAGGTGGAGCTGCATTCTCTGAACCAAAAGGTCCTACAGCCGAACTAGGGGGTAAGCCATGGACAGAAGCCCCAGCAGAAAGAGGAGGGGACAGCCAGGTAGGTAAGGGGATTTTAGGAATGTTGTAGACAGAGGCACCAGGATTATTGAGAATCCAGGGATATGAGGCTACTCCTGTTTCAGGGTCAGGATGCCCAGGATAATTAGGAATATTTTTTTTGGGAGGATTGAAAGGAGAGAAATCATTCTCTGGAACTGGATAAGGATTACTCAGAGATGGGTTAATGGGGTAACGATGGCGGTTGTAACCCTAAAAGACAAACAAAATAAATCAGTTAATGTCAATTGTGTCTATTTTATCTATAATTCACGTTATCACTAAAATGATAAATGAAAGTTTGTTTGTTTTGGGGTAGGCCCAAGAGGACTGGCTGATCAGCTGTCATTTTTGTTGGTGCAGAGATTGAACTTGGAACCTCTGGGGCCTCTGGCAAGAAGCGCTGGTGCACTACACCCAAGAGTTATATATATATATTACAAATTCCCATGGAGTCTTTCATTAGATTAATGTACTTCCATAATGTCTGAAATAGGAACTAATGATTCTTTTCTTAATTTTAAAAATTTAACCAGAATACTGGTTGGTTCTTCCCCTCTTTCTTTTTTTTTCTTTTTCTTTTTTTTAAATTTAACTAGAGTACTGGTTGGCTCTTCCCCTCTTCCTTCCTTCCTTTTTTTCTTTCTTTCTTTTTTTTTTTTTTGTAGTGGGAGCCTCCCTCAGACATGAAAAAAAATTTTTTTGCATAAACTTTGTGCTATCTCACTAAGCTAGAACTAATCATTCTTAAAGAAAACTGAATCATATTTTGGACAGGCAAATCAGAGTGTTACTAAAACAAGAAAGACAAAATAAGAGAAAAGAAAAAAACAGAAAAGAGGAAAGGAAAGGAAAGGAAAAGGGAAAGGAAAGGGAAAGGAAAGGGAAAGGAAAGGGAAAGGAAGGGAAAGGAAGGAAGCAATTGCAGACCAAGGCCATGCAAGCTTGGTCAGTTCAAACACAGAAAGAATGTTTGCACAGTACAGTTTTAATATGGTTAGATCTCCTCTGCGTCAGCAGCTCAGTGCACTCAGTGCCCTCCTGCTCTTTAAAGTGTTTCCCAAAGCTTTCACTTCTAGTTATCCGTCCTCAGCCTTCATCAGAGCTTTTCAAAGTCATCTATCTCAAAATCTTATTAAGAAGGAGAGGAGCCTGGACCTGCATCACCGATTGACTTTCTATTTACCATTGAGATATTATTGACTATAGTTGACAATACTGCTTGTATATTTTGAAATTTCTAAGAGTAAACTTAAAATTTTGCATCACTGAAAAGTGATGCAAAATTAATCGTATGTCTGTGCTTCAAATGAGAAGACTATTAACAGCTCTTCTCTGGCTTAGTGTGATGCTGTTGATTGAGCCTGGGACATTGGCGCCTCAGGCATGGAAAGTCTTTTGTGTAACCATTGTGCTATCTCTCCAGCTCCTTATTTACTTTTAAAACTTCATTATTTCTTTTTGTGAATAACCATCCTCTTTTCTTCTAATTGTTTTACATATGGGTAATATGTGGGTGTAGGACTGCCAGCCAAATATGGAAGACTTTGCAGATAATCAAGATATTTCTTGATCTCACAAATATGAAATTTCTTTCTTTTTTATACAAATTTTTAATTTCTAGGTGCAACAATAGAGGAAAAAGATGAATAAGAAAACATTCCATTTAAAATCTCATTAAATAAAGTAAAATGTTGGGGAGTAAATTTAACAAAAAGATGAAAAAACTTATGTGCTAAAAATAGTAAGACAATGTTTAAAAAAATGGAAGAACACAGTACTACTTATAATTTATAAATACTTACATTTTAAAATGCATCAGACTTCATTTAACATTTATCATTATATGCTATACAGTCCTAACCATCTTTTGCTTTTCAGTCACATATTCCATATGTGAATTTACACCCAGTCCTCATATTGGTTTGAAAACGTTGCCTTCTATATCAATAATATTTTCTATTGTATAAAATTTTATTTTATATATGTAATAAAATTTCACTTTAAGGAGTTTAACTGGATAAGTGGCAGTGAAAAAGAGACTATAAATATGAATAAAAATGTCAGACTTACAAGGATAAATATACTTATATATGTATATTTTAATAGTCCATTAAACAAAAAAAAACCTATTCTGAATTATTTAACACTATTAGAAAATTCCATTTAAAAATTAATGATATAAAATGCATTTTACTGTCATAAAAAAGTACAAATAAGTATGGATATATTTTACCTCTTCATTGCTTGAGAAAAATTTCTGAAACACAAAATAGTGTTGGTTTTAATTTCACACCACTAAATACATCTTTCTTTAGAGTTCTGCCTATACTCATAGTGACTATAACTGACAAAACATTTTTGACTAACTTGGAATTTCCTCTCAAACAATATAATTGCTTACCTTGTTTACATGTGACTTGGTAGACTCAGCCTATAATTTAAATACATTCTTACAATGTAGCTATACACTAATCGAGTTTAATCCTACTAATTCCAGAGTTACTGCAGTATAATTAAGGTTCTTAGACAGGAAAGTGAGCATTTTTGATTTACTTCTATAGCAAGAAACATGTCATCAGGTATTTTTAAAATTAGGTTCTATTGTGTTTGTTACAAAGATCTCCAGTTAATAAACAAGCCTTTACAGTATAACTTCTCAATAAATGTAGATTGTTTCTCAGGAATTTGGGGGTAGCTTAGTTTTTTTGTATTATTAATTTTCTCTTTTATTTATTTGGACAGAGAAAAATTGAGAGGAAAGGGGGAAGGAGATAGATAGATAGGGAACTGCATTGTTACTTTACTGTTCATGAAGCTTCCCTCCTGTAGGTGAGGACCCAGGGCTTGAATCTGTATCTTTGTGCAATGTAATGTGTGTGCTCAACCAGGTGTGCTGCCGTTGGCCTCTTAAGGTAGTTTGGTTTTTAAGATATACCTAAAACTGCCCATATGCTAAACATTGGAATCTTAGGTAGGTACTGGAAATCACAGATAACATTTACTTGTTTATATTAGATTGCTACATTTCCCAGCCAGTTATATGTCCTCATTAAAATTTAACATTGTATGTAATAAATTTTCCAGTTTTAGTCTGTTTCTCTGAACCACTGACTAAAAAGGTTTGTTCATGTTTATATTGTCATAATAACTGAAGGTCTAATGTATGATACAAATTCAGCATGTTCATAGACTCTCATGGTAATGATTTGCTCTATGATCAAAGAACCTTAGATTTTTATGATTAAAATCCTAATTCGTAAGATAATTGAAATAGCAACTAGAACTGTTTTTATTTTCAAAATCTTTCTTCAGATTTTTTGCTATATATTTAATGGTATTTGATCAAAAGTGTATATAATCAGATGATTATCTCCTGGCCTTGCTCTGCTAGATCGGCATGCTTATTTATTGAACACTTGTGGGTAGATAAAAATATAATTTTTTAAGAGACTGTATTTAATAACGAGAGAAATAAGAGAAGAGGGAGAAAGAAAGGACAAGGGTATCACTCTAGTACATTGCTGGCTCAGATCAAACTTGGGACCTGATGCTTGAGAAATCAGAACTTTATCCACTGAGCCACCTTCCAGATTGCAAATTTAACTTTATTAGCATAATTTTGCCAACAAAACTTTAGGCAAAAATTGTAACTGAAAATTTAGTATCAGTCTATGATGTGCCTAGTTCTCACTCATCTAATTCTTTGGGCCTACTTTCCCTGCTAGCAGTTCCTAAGTCATGTTTACTTCTGTTCTAATCTCTGACACAAGCAAAGCCTCCTTGAATTTATTAACTTGTTTAGTGAACTTAAAGCACTGTCATAAATTTTTATAGATGTATTAAGAGGATATAGTGTTTTTTTCAGACTATAAAGGGAGTGGATTTATTTAATATTTTTATTTGAAGGAAATAAAAATTTTATAGTAAATATGTCAACTGCATTAGTTTTTCATAAACAATTTTCTGCCCAATAAGAAGTGATCAATAGCTCTAATAGTTAAAAAGAGTCACAAAATTTCATTGCAAAGAAATTAACATTTTAAAATATAAAATAGTCTTTTAAAAAATATTTATTCATTTATTTCCTTTTGTTGCCTCTAATGTTTTATTGTTGTAGTTATTATTGTTAGTTATTGATGTCATCGTGTTTGGATAGGACAGAGGGAAATGGAGAGAGGAGGGGAAGGCAGAGAGGGGGAGATAAAGACACCTGCAGACCTGCTTCACCGCTTGTGAAGCAACTCCCCTGCAAGTGGGGAGCCGGGGTCTCGAACTGGGATCCTTACTCTGGTCCTTGTGCTTTGCACCACGTGCACTCAGTCACCCAACTCCTATAAAATAGTCTTTAAGGTAAAATCAAATTATATAGAGGTTATATATACAATTTCTGTATATATAATATACAAACACAAGAGGACCTATTGAAAAAATACCTGATCACAACTATATAGAGATTAAAGTGAAAAGGTTCTTACCTCACTAACGAAGTGGAAACGCTTCTAAAACAGAAAAATATTTCGTTGTGGGTTATTTATTTGAAAACAACAGTACTTAGATGTCAATATTACTGAAATTTCTAGTCTTATTAGAATAGCTTATTTTGAAATATAAGTCATTAATAAAGTCGTTTATTACTTTTAATATATATATATATATATATATATATTTGTTATCAAGGCAGTTGGCTCATAAATTTTTCCTTTGGCTAATGATGTTTCATTTGTAATTTTCTACATGTACATCAATTTTTTACCATCTGAAAGCTCATTCAGTTCTCATTCACATATCAAATCTTGCTTTTCTCTGATGTTTGCTGTTTGTCTCTGTGTGCAAATGGTCTATTGCCACCTTTTCACAGTTGAAGAACTATATATTTGCTTATCCACCAGTTAAGTGTCAAAATATTTGATGAATTCACCAGAGATTATGAAACAGCGTAAGACATACATTAAAATATAGTCTTGGATACTTATCATGTATGGTTGTGGGCATTTAGAGATCAATTTGGGTGCTTGTGTTTTAATATTGACAGAGACCAGAACACCACTTTACATTTTATTTGTTGCAAGGTATTCAACTTTGGGCCTCCTGTTGTGCAAGGCATGTGCTCTATCACTGAATCCCTCTCTGAAACCCAGTTACACCTAGTTAATTTTAGTAGGTAGAATAATGTATTCAAATTTTCACAGGATGATAATAATTATCATAATGAAAGTTGATGATATAAAAGAGCATCTAAGTTTTTACAGTGTTAATTCTCTGTTGGCAATTTGCTTAATTCTCTTAAACTTCAACAACATTCTATGGACAAGGATTCAAACATTTATCCTTTTATGAGAGTATATTTAGTCCATGTACTGGCTAGAATCAAAGATTTTCCATTATCAATTTATTACATTAGACTGTCAACTATGTATACTGCATTGTAAATCACATATATGTACATTTATTTTACTGTCAAGCTTATTCTTGTGACTCTACATAAGTATCTCTAACAATGACACTTCAGTAGGAGAGAAAATCCAGTCCAACTTTCTCTGATTTCTAGACATAAACTGTGATAAGATTCTGCTTTTTTTTTTTTTTTTTGGTAATCTACTTCTCCATTTAATGCATTTCTTAATGCACATTTTCTCTTTTGCTTATATATTTTCAGATAAAACAACTTCATGAAATATTTTGATTTTTAAGTTTGTTTTGAAATGTTTGGAAACCGAAAAAACATCTGTCTTGAAATGTTTGGAACAACGAAAAAGTCTCATACCTACTAGCATGTCTCTCAGTTGTATTGTTAACACTATAGTCACTTATATTAACAGAAATTCTTGTCTACAAATACTTGATGGTTATACTACTGTCACAATTTTAAAAGTTGATTTACTCACCTTCTTTGCAAAAGCCACACAAAGAATGCAGGCCCAAAGTAAAAGCTTCATTTTGACTGAGTCTGTGAACATAAGCAGAATTAATTGGTT
Source organism: Erinaceus europaeus (assembly GCF_950295315.1). NCBI lineage: Eukaryota > Metazoa > Chordata > Mammalia > Eulipotyphla > Erinaceidae > Erinaceus > Erinaceus europaeus. The sequence goes on along the minus strand of NC_080164.1, from coordinate 120,719,613 downwards.
ATTTCAGGAAATATGTAATATATTGCTTAGTGCTAATCTCCTAGAGAAAGTACAGAATGTATGTGGAACAGAAAATTTTGTCCTACTTAACTATATAGTCAGTATGACCTAATGAAGTGACCCTAAAGCCAAATTTATCTTTTTTTTTTTTTTTTGGCAGGTATACTTCAATAATTAATTGGCTTCTAACTAAATTTCTTTAAGTGGAAGTCAGCTTATTTAGTTACCTAGGGACATGTTTTGCAACTAATTTGTCTTGGAGGCCTTACCAGGAAGCCACATTGCTTAAAAGTAGACATTCTATGACTGCTTGATTGAAATTTTCTTTATGTAGATCCAATGGGAGATTGGTATCCAAATATTCCCTACTTGGAAAAACTTTAGTTCTCAAGTTCTTACCACCATGCACGATGGCATAAACCTTTAAAGTCCTGGCTGCTAATTCTGTTTCTCATCTCTGAGTAGCAGAGCTGTTAGATATTTAGGTGTGTATTTTTATTGTGTTACTTTTCTTAAAATGTGCACATGATGATAATAGTAGTAGTAATTATAATAAGAATTAATATTAAGTAGCATATGGATTCCTTCTACACCCTGTTACATTGCTCAGGAGTTTATATTATTTTCTTAATCTTCAATACCATTCTATAGACTACATGCCATCCATTTATAATGAAAATATAATAATTTAAACCCCATGTTGAATATTAGAATTAACAGCTTTTGCTTCAAAAACATAACTAATATTCATTATTGATAAAATGGATATACAAGGACATTATGGCATTATTTGGTATCTTAAAATGAGAAAGATAAAAATGCTTCAAGTGTCACCTGCTTTTCTTCAGAGATACTTGTAAGAAATCCTTAAATTAATATTACTTCTTCTGTTTTGAAACAAATCAACATCAAATCTGAAAAAGAACAATGAGTTTAATGTTTTTTCTCTATTTTTTTTAAAAAACCATGAAAACAATTTATCCCCATATGTTATGAAAGTACAAGCCATGTAGACACGCTAGGAAACTACTTCCCTAAATATACTGACAGTGTACAAGAAAGGTTCCCTTGTTTTCACATCTCCAATATTAACACTTCCATTGTTTTTGTTGGCAACTGTTTATATTTTCTGGAGAAATAACTTTTTGTATCCTTCCTTCCTTCCTTCCTTCCTTCCTTCCTTCCTTCCTTCCTTCCTTCCTTCTTTTCTTCCTTCCTTCTTTTCTTCCTCTCTCTCCTTTTTCTTCTTTCTCTTCTTCCTTCCTTCCTTTCTTTCTTTCTTTCTTTCTTTCTATCCCTCCTTTCTTTCTTCATTCCTTTCTCTTTCTTTCTTTCTTTCTTTCTATCCCTCCTTTCTTTCTTCATTCCTTTCTCTCTTTCTCTTTATTTCTTTCTTTCTTTCTTTCTTTCTTTCTTTTTCTTCCTTTCTTTCCCAATCAGGGTTATTGCTAAGACATAGTAACTGCATGACTCAAAAATTCTTAGTAGCCATGTTTGATAGAGGGTGTGAGATAGGGTAGGAGAGAGAAACAGGGAGAAGAGACAACTACAAAGTTGCTGCATTGCTCGTGAAGCTTCCCTCCTGCAGGTGGAGACCAGGGCATGGTTGTATATACACTCTACCCAATGAATCACCAGCTGGCCCCCTCTGTTCATATTTGCCAATTATTTTTTGATTGAGGTTTATGAGGCCTTTGTATATACAGGGTATTGACTCCTTGTTAAATGCATGACATGTAGTATCTTCTCCTATTCATTCAGTAAGGTTTTTTTTTTTTTTTTAGTTTTTTTTTTATTTAAGAAAGGATTAATTAACAAAACCATAAGGTAGGAGGGGTACAACTCCACACAATTCCCACCACCCAATCTCCATATCCCACCCCCTCCCCTGATAGCTTTCCCATTCTCTATCCCTCTGGGAACATGGACCCAGGGTCATTGAGGGTTGCAGAAGGTAGAAGGTCTGGCTTCTGTAATTGCTTCCCCGCTGAACATGGGCGTTGACTGGTCTGTCCATACTCCCAGTCTGCCTCCCTCTTTCCCTAGTAGGGTGGGTCTCTGGGAAAGCAGAGCTCCAGGACACATTGGTGGGGTCTTCAATCCAGGGAAGCCTGGCCGGCATCCTGATGGCATCTGGAACCTGGTTTGTTTGCTTTTTTAAAAGCTTGGACCTTGCACATGCATGAATTCACTGCTCCTGGGCCACTCTTACATTCAGGTAGAGAGACAGAGAGAAAGCGAGAGATGCCACAGAACTGAAGCTTCTTCCAATACCATACCCTTTCCCATGTGGTGCCAGGGCTCAAACCTAAGACAGGCATGTGGCAAGGAAGGCACCCTACCCAGAGAATTCTCTCTCTGATCCATTATAGAAATATTTTTAATTTGATTTGCCCAGTGTTTTATTTGCTTTTCTTCCCCTTGTGATTGGAGTCAAGTTTCCAAATCTATTTCTAATGTTATGGGGCATACTGCCTATGTGTTCTTTTATATTTACTTATTTACTTACTTACTTACTTACTGGATTGAGATAGAGAAATAAGGAGGAAAGGGGAAGACAGAGAAGGAGAGAGACAGACAGACAGACATCTAGTGATGATAAAGCTCCTACTCTGCAAGTGGAAACTGGGGGCTTGAACCCATATCCCTGCACATTATAACATGTGCAATCAACCAGATTTGCCACTGCCCAGACCTTTTGCTTGTGTGTTCTATACGTATTTTCTCTGTCTTTAAAAAGTTTATTTATTTGTTTATTTGTTTATTTAGTTATAGCCACCAGAGTATCACTGGGGTTTGGTGCATTCATGACAAATCCACTTCTCCTGACAGCCATCTTTTTCTTCCTTCATTCTTTTCTTCCTCCCTTTCTTAATTCTTCTTAAAATAGAGAGAAATTGAGAGGAAGAAGGAGACTGAGATAGGATGAGGTACACGTAGATCACTGCTAAACTATCAGTGATATATGTTAGTGCAGGTGGGGACTTGGGGGCTTGAATACAGGTCCTTGTGCATGGTAAGGTGTGCACTCTATTGAGTATCTCACTGCCCAGCTCCCATATTCTATATATTTTATGATTGAAATCATACATCCAAAGATATACTCTGGAGAAAGGGAAAAAGTCTCTTCAGTAAATCATGTTGGAAAAGTTGGATGATCCTATGCAGAAAATAAGAGTGGATAACTAAAACTATACAAAAAAATTTCAAAATCCCTCACACGTTATTTTTAACTACCAGGGTTAGTAAAGGTCTCCTTACCTGTCTGTTTCCACTGTTCCTGGGGGAATTTTTTTTTTTCTGAATGGAGCATAAGAGGATAAGAAAGAGAGGAGGGGAACAGAGAGACTTCCCCCCTGAAGGTGCTTGCATGCAGTAGTTAGGTGTTTGAACCCTATCCTCATGCATGACACAGTGTGCTTTACCAGGTCAGTCATTTCCTGTCCTCACATCACACTTTGTATCAGATGCCACAGCTCAGTCATGAAATATCCTCTGTGACATTGCAAATAAGACAATGAGACATCACTTCACAACAAATATGGGCGAAGATGTGGAGAGAAGAAAACCCTGACAAAATTGTTGAGAGTATAAATTGATTCATCTATTCTGCAAGGCAGAGTGAAGTTGCCTCAGAAAATTAAAAATAAAAATGCCACACACACACAAGATCTTTTTATCCCACTTCTGGGTTACAAAAACAAAATATTAATTCAAATATAGATGTTTGTTGCACAATGACTCTAGAGTGTGTTGTGCTTGGGAAATAAGTCAAATGTAGACAGACAAACACTTTATGATTTCATTCATATGTGGTATATGGAGAATGAAAGCACTCCGCTGAAGAAATATTAGATCATGTGGTGCTTGTCAGAAAGGAGGGGAGAGGGCGTGGGTAAAGTTGGTTAAAGGGGCCAATTATATAGTGTCAGATAAAAAAGGACTTTTATTAATGAAGGAGGAAGAGGGAGAATTAGGAAGAGGAAATGGAGAAACCAAATTAATGGAGAAAAGGGATGCTTTTAATTCACTCAGTAGATAAAGCACAGTCCAGAAAAGAATCAAGTAACTTTACTTTTCTTCTTCTCTCCCTCTTTTTCCCCCCTTTCAACATCTCTCCTCTTCTTCTCTCCAACTTTTCTTCCCTCCTTCTTTACCTCTCTATTTTCCACCCACCTTTCTGCTTTGCCTTCACTTAGTTATTCAAACAACAGTTATTGATTATTGTTATTTAGTCTAGAGAATATGGAAAATGCACCCTTGTGGATAAGAAGCTAGGGAGGTGGTTCAGTGGTAGAGTGCAGGACTGGCATATTGGAGGTCAGAAATTTGATTGTCAAGCACAGTATATGTTGGAACAGGCCCTAGTTCTCACTCTCATAACTAAATACTTAAAAAGAGTAGTCTAGGTACAAAATTAAAATGAGGCCCTTGGGCTTAAGAAAAGAATGTTTAAAAGTGAGGTCCTTGGAATTTGAAGTTCAAAAGATAATACCATTTAGTATGGGTGTATGAATGATAAAATTGCCTGTAAACTTAATTAACTCTATTTCAGACTATTACAATAAAATGAGCATTATTAATTCCATTATTTTGTAATTCAACTGAATAGAAAAATCTGTGGATTCTGTTTAAGAGTTGATAATAATGGGCATGAATAGTACACGCAAAAAAGAAAATCCATTGTTAATCAAAATCCACAAAAAGGGTGATTTTTAGAATCCCGATGGACTACCATTTAATAATAGAAGGGAAATATGATAAATGTTATGCTCCACTTTAATTTTAAACTATACTAAAATTTTAGGTCTAAATTGTATGGATTAACTTGGGAACCAATTTAAATGCCAGGTAACATGTGTGCTCAACCAGGTGCACCACCACCTGGCCCCAGAACTGGATAATGTTTTAACTACTTAGTGATTCAATTGAAACCACTTACATATTGTCCCTAATTTTGCTTTCAAGTAATGTAGGGTGCCAGTAAATAAAAAAAGTTATTCAGGAGTTATTTGGTTATATCTGTATAAATCTGGGGATCAAAACATCAGAACTGAATATAAAGAATTAGAAGAGGTTTTGAATTATTTAATTGTATGTGGGACTTAAAGTTACTAACGGTGATGAGTTCATGTAGAAAAATCTATAGTCAGAAAAAGATGTTGTAGAAATCAGCCTTAGAGAATATTGTTCGTATAGCAGAAAGTTCTTTTAAAAGAAATAGTCATAGATAGAAAATTATTGAAATTAGCAGGAAGTAAATCTTTGTCCAAATACAATAGTTCCCTTGGGGGTAACTTTTTTTTTCTGCTACATTTTCTTCATAACAGTAATAGTTAAATAACATCATAGTAATATTACTAGTTTTAAGTTTAATTCAGACAACTTTCACACTACTGTTCTGCCTGTTTTAGATATTATCATTATTGGTTTTGCTACAATTAACATCATTAAAACAGATAAATTCCAGAAAAAATTAAAGCACTGAAAGAATTATAACTTTTGAATTAGAAGATGTTTTTACTTTGAGAGTTGTACAGTTAATTAAACTCATGTTCAGATTTAGATCAAGTTACTTGGATTGCTATTTAGAGTGATAGTGTCTGGGTTTGCTGGACTAAACAGTGTCTGTGACACAGAAAAGGAACTTGTTTTATAGTGAGATTCAGAAGCTGAAGGAGAGTGGAGGAAGGCAAATAACTTCTGACAACAAGAAGTTTGATAAGCAAGTAGGTCTCCATGGTGAACATACTTACGAAAGCATACTTACTTCACGATTCAGGTTCAGCTGCTTGGGGTGACCATGGAATCTGAGTTCATGACAGGGAGCTGGTTTCCAGGTGGGAAAAGGGAAGAGGTATATAAGCTATGAAGTCAACAGTACAGATAATCAGGGCTGAAGTCTGCACCTTGAAAGAAAGGAGCCGAGGCTGATAGGGAATACAGAGGACGGAACTCAAGAGTGTTAAAGGATAGAATGTTCATGAAGATAAAGCAAAGTTCTTTAGTTACTACCTGCCCCACCCTTTCAAAGGGTGTGTCATGTTAACTCCTTCTGATAAATTTACTATTCAGCCTGAAAAAAGAAAAGAAAAAAAAAAGATAATGAAGAATGGAACACAGGGGTTAAAGTGTTGGATTATTTTATGAAGTCAAAGAAAATACCTCCTATTTTCAAAGCTTTCACTAGTTCAAGGCACTTATAAAAGACATATCTACAAAGTCCCTTCCATGTGAAAAACACTTCAAGTGTCTTTGTATCACAACTGATACTTAATACAAACATCTAAGTTCAAGTAACCATTTATTCCTTTCTTCCAGATTGATTTTTCTTTTTTAAAAAAATAACATTTTTATTTATTTGATAGGTCAGAGAGGAATTGAGAGGGGAGGGAGATATAGAGAGGGAGAAAAAAAAAAGTCACCTGCATCCTTGCTTCACCACTTCTGAAGCCTTCTCCTGCAGGTGGGGACCCGGGGCTCAAATGTGGGACCTTGTACATAATGCGTATGCTCAACTTGGTGCTCCACTGCCTGGCCCCCTTTTATTTCCCTTCAACTTTTCTCATTCCTCAGTCTTCTTTAAATACGTTCAACCTCTTACAGTTTGCTCTTATAAGCTGTGCATGAACACACTTCTCTGCAATATGTTCTTACCTTTTTTTTTTTTTTTTGTGATCTGGTGGCTTGCTGTCATATTGGCTTGTTTTAACTGTCACATTGATACTCCTGGCTGTGAGGGTCAATACCCAGTACCACCATAAGCCAGAGCTGAGCAGTGTTCTAGTCTCTGTATACTTCTCTGCATCTCTCCCGTTAAAATAAAACAATATATATATATATATAAAAAATGAATTGGGATACTGAGTAAAAATGTTCACAATTATTCTATTCGCATTCAAAACAGAACCTTTCATGCCAATTAATTTTTCTTTTTTTTTTTTTTTTCTACTCAGCTCTGGCTTATGGTAGTGTGGGGGGTTAAATCTAGGATCTGAGAGCCTCAGGCATTAGAGTCTGTTTACATAACCATTATGCTATCTCCCCACCCATCAACTAATTTTCTTTCAATTATAGGAACTTGTATGTCAAATGAAACATGGATTTTCAATTTCAAACTATCATTAATATTTGTCTACCCCCCACTGTCTTCCCCCCCCGCCTTGATCCAGGGACTGAACATGGAACCTTAGAGCCTCAGGCATAACTACTGTGCCATCTCCCTGGTCCACATTAACATTTTTTAAAATTTCTTTATTGGGGAATTAATGTTTTACATTCGACAGTAAATACAATAGTTTGTACATGCATAACATCTCTCAGTTTTCCATATAACAGTACAACCCCCCCCCACATTAACATTTCTAACTGTGAAGTTTTACAGCAAATGAAAGTGTCTTATCTCTTTTAATGAATCAATGCACTTGGGGGGGAGTAGTTAACATATTCTTTTCAAAAATTTCAGATTGATCCAATGTAGGAAATGGAGGCAAAGTCTAGCAAACTGATAAACTGAACTACCTGTTTTGTAGTACATTTAAAATGAAGCCTAAGATTTCATTATGAATAATTTTTTTTATGTAAGTGGTCACCAGGGATTCAACAACTTCACTTTTGATTTGACTATTTTTCAGAGAGAGAAAGAGAAAGAGTCAGGGAGAGAGGGAAAGATACTGCAGTACTGAAGCTTCCTCCAGTGTATGTATTTAGGGCCAGGATCAAGCCTGGGCTGTTACACTATTCAAGTCAGCTGTTTTGCCAGCACATAACTGGTTTGTGAAATTCAGTTATCCTGCTTCACGACTCATGAAGCTTTTCACTTGCAGGTGGGAGCCAGGGTCTTGAACTTGGTCCTTATGCACTGTAATTTGTGCACTTAACCAGGTGTGCCATCATCTGGGCCCACATCATTCATTTTGTACAAGGACTTTCTTTCAGGTTAGAAACACTGAGATCCTGAAATCACAATAAGATCTCAAGGTATAGTCATCATTTATAAATCATTCCTTCATGAGAATTGTTTATAGACAATATAAATTTTGCAAGGGGTTTTCGTAGTCTAAAAAATATAAGTCATTATATTAAGATATATTACATTTTACATCAGATAAAAAGCAAGAGCCAGAGGCTAAAATTTTTAAGTCATCCAAAGAGATGATATGCTTTTCTGGAGGACTGCAATATTTAAAAATATTGAAATACTAGAAGTGTACATAAACACCATTCCCACCACCAAAAGACTGTTTCCCATCCCACCTACCCACCCCCACTCCTCAACAGCCCAGGAAGCTGCATGTCTACCCCTCACCACAGGGTTTTTACTTTGGTGGCCTACTTTCAATTTAGTCAGATCCTGCTTTGAGTTTCCCTTTCAGATCTTCTTTCTAACTTCTGTTGATGAGTGGGATCATTCCATACTCATCCCTATCTTTCTGACTTAGCTCACTTAACATACTTCCTTCTAGCTCTCTACAAGATGGGTCAGAGAAGGTGGGTTCATTGTTCTTGATAGCTGTGTAGTATTCCATTGTGTATATATACCACAGCTTTCTCTGCCACTCATCTGTTGTTGGGCACCTGGGTTGCTTCCAGGTTTTAGCTATTATGAATTGTGCTGCTATGAACATAGGAGTACACACCTCTTTTTGGTTGGGTGTTATGGAGTCCTTGGGGTATAACCCCAGGAGAGGAATTACTGGATCATATGGAAGGTCCATGTCTAGCCTTGTGAGAGTTTTCCAGACTGCTCTCCACAGAGGCTGTACCAATTTACATTCCCACCAGCAATGCAAAAGGGTTCCTCTGTCCCCACAGCCTCTCCAGCATTTGTTGCTGCTGTCCTTTTTGATGTATGCCATTCTCACAGGAGTGAGGTGGTATCTCAATGTTGTCTTAATTTGCATTTCTCTGACAATCAGTGACTTAGAGCAGTTTTTCAGTAGTCATATAAATCACTAGTTAATTAATATGAAAGGGGGAAAATTAATTGTATGTCTCAAAGTTTTTAAAACACAGACTGAGTCTTCTTAATATATAGGCTGTGTATTTGATATGTGGACTCTCTCAAAAGCCTAGACCAAGTAGATCAGAGGCAACCAGTGCCACAACTATTTACAAGATACTGCGTACTATACAGCAAACCCTAACAAAAGCACTTTTCAAAGTTAACCCAATTACCAAATAATGTGATGATAACATTAACTATCAATTGTCTTTTGGAACCCAAAGACAGCAGGAACCTCACATCTTCATTAAAGAGCCTATATTTCCCCCAGTCCTGGAACCTTAGGATAGTGTTCACTTTCCCGCATGCCTCTCCCAATCCATATCAGATAATATTGCATCAGCTGATCGCAACCTAATCAACGCAACGATTGCCACCTCAACATGCTTCAGCTCAGACTGTGTCCAGAGACTTCACGTGTGGAATGACAACCCTTCAGCTTCATTACTCGGGTGAGACCTTTCCTTTCATAGTATATTCTAATTCCATCTCAGGTAGTTCACTTTCTAACAAAGTCCCAAAACCTAGATATTCACCAGGGTCTGTGAGAGAGAGCGCATATGTTCACATGTATCCATAAACAAGTGCAAAATATATACCTGAAAGCAGAAGTACACTAGAGTTTGCAGTGAGTACCCCCCCCCCCCAACACTTCCTCTCCACTATTCCAACCTTTGAGTCCATGATTGTTCAACAATTTGTTTGGCTTTGTATGTTAACTCTCTTTTCAGTCACCAGGTTCCAGATGTCATCAGGATGCCGGCCAGGCTTCCCTGGATTGAAGACCCCACCAATGTGTCCTGGAGCTCCACTTCTCCAGAGACCCACCCTATTAGGAAGAGAGAGAGGTAGACTGGGAGTATGGACCGACCAGTCAACGCCCATGTTCAGCGGGGAAGCAATTACAGAAGCCAGACCTCCCACCTTCTGCAACCCACAATGACCCTGGGTCCATGCTCCTAGAGGGATAGAGAGTGGGAAAGCTATCAGGGGAGGGTGTGGGATATGGAGATTGGGTGGTGGGAATTGTGTGGAGTTGTACCCGTCCTACCCTATGGTTTTGTTAATTTATCCTTTCTTAAGTAAAAAATAAATTAAAAAATATTGAAATACTTCATTTGCTTTTCTTAAGTTGTATCAATGATGAGAATATTATACGTATAAATTATGATATTATACTATAAATGCAAGCAATGCCCCCAAATTGGTCCCCACAGCTACTGGAAAATAAATCCATCCAGATGATTTTACAATGCAAAATTGTGAAAGGAAGCATAGTGAGTACCCAAGAAAGAAATAGACCCATCAAATCTTTTTTTTAAAAAAAGATTTTATTTATTTATGAGGAAGACAGAAGGAGAGAAAGAACCACACATCACTCTGATACATGTGCTGCCAGGGATTGAACTCGGGACCTCCTGCTTGAGAGTCCAGTGCTTTATCCACTGTGTCACCTCCCGGACCACAGACCCATCAAATCTTAATCCAAATTTTAGTCCAGGCACATGTTTATGAGACAAAGGAAACAGTGTGCTAGAGAAAAACCAACTAAAAGTGAACTGAAGCATCTGTTTCTCTAAAACATCTTTAACCTCATTTCACGATAAAGTAGTCCTACATCCAAAATACTTAAACTAAACTTGAGGCATTATTCTAGTCTCTTGGCATATTGTACTTATAAAATTAATATTCTGTTAAGAGTTGCAGAAATACAAACAATTGCAAAGAGATAGCAAATATATAACAATAAAAGTGAAATATATATAGATTATGTTGTAACCTGAAAAGAAATGGGGTGGTGGTGGTGATGGTGGTGGTGGTACACTGGTTAAAGAGTACATAGTATGAAGCACAAGGACAAGTTCAAGCCCCACTTCCCTACCTGCAGTGAAGTGGTGAAGCAGGTCTGCAGGTGTCTGTCTTTATCTTTCCCTCTCTATCTTCCCCACCTCTCTCAATTTCTCTCTGTCCTATCCAAAAACTAGATAGAAAAGAAAAATGAAGCAGGAATAATGGAAACAATCTAGATTAATAAAGTTCATGATTTCTGAGAGTTACAAGTAAGTGCTGCTTTTATTGCACCATATGTAAAACACCATACTGGGAAAAATAAAAAGGAAATATTTAATGGAAAGGACTTTTTGATTTCCAGTTCCTGGAAGTGATGTTTTTATTTTGCCAATGGCCTTGGTAACTGAGGACTAACACACAAAGGTAGATTGGCCAGACAAGACCTTTTCTAGTTGTACCTATGACATTGGCGTCATTTCAATATTCTCATATAACTTCCTTCTGGCTCAGTATGAACCAGATCTTAGAATGAATATCAGTGGAATCTTTCAAGTACACACTACATATTGACCTGGATTTTCTAAGTGATAGGAAGCATATTAAGGATGTTCTCCTTCTTCATACATCTAGATATGAATAAGAGCTAGACAATGAAGAAAAGCTATTTTTAATAGCATCAATTACTTTAGAAGGATAACTAAGAGGTTAAAGACAGAGACCAGATTATTTCACTTATATGTATGATGTGATGACTAAAGCAAGGAGACTTGCCAAAAAATGAAAACCAAACTGTCCTTTGGACTTTGTGACAACTATGATGGCCATTGGGTAGCGGTGAGGGTAGATCTTACCATACATGAATATAGAAATTGCACCACTGAAATATTATAATTAAAAACATTTTTAATCACAAATAAATTGAAAATAAAAGGCTGCCAAGTTGTGCTTACACTATGAATATTTTTTCATTATTTATTTGATTTCTATTTATTTATTTTAAATTTATTTTATTTTTATTAGTGATTTAATAATGATTTTATCAAGATTATAGTAAAAGAGGGGTACATACAGTTTCCACCATCAGAATTCTATATACTCTCCCCTCCACTGGAAGCTTCCCTATTCTTTATCCTTCTGGGAATATGGAGCAAAGTTTTTAAGGGGTGCAAGAAGGTGGAAAGTCTGGATTCTTTAGTAGCTTCTTCACTAAACATGGGTGTTTACAGGTCCATCCATACCCCCAACCTGTTTCTATCTTTCCCTAGTGGGGCAGGGCTCTGGGGAGCTGGGGTTCCAGGACCCATTGGTGAAGTTGTCTGCCCAGGGAATTCACCCAGGTGGTGAAGCAGGTCTGCAGGTGTCTGTCTTTCTCTCCCCCTCTCTGTCTGCCCCTCCTCTCTCCATTTCTCTCTGTTCTACCCAACAACAGCATCAGTAACAACAACAAGGGCAACAAAAATGGGGGTGGGGGGATGACCATGGTAGCATCTGCAACTTGGTGGCTGAAAAACAGTAAGATATAAATCAGAACAATCCGTTTAACAATCACAATCCTAAAGGTAAAAGTATAGCAAATGATATTTGGGGTCTTCCTGTTGGAAGGAGATAGGAGGTCTATTTTAGGTATATTCCAAGGCATCCATGACCTTACCAATTTTTGACTGAGCTCCACAGCTAGCATGTAGGAAGGCTGGTAGTATTGTCTGAGAAGATGGTGTCAGAGTTGAGGAAAGAACTAGAAAACTGGATAAGGGCTGAAAGAAGCTATGAGCTTGGAATGTAAGCTCACACCTACAGGGATGCAGAGACTATACTGGTGCCTACGCTTATTATGAATAGATATAGGCCCTAGGTAGGATGATGGGGTTTACAGTTAACGGTATTTATATATTCCCATATTTGGGAGCTTCTTTCAGCCCTTATCCAGTTTTCTGGTTCCAGGACTGGGAGAAAAATGGGTTTTATAGAGAATGGGGAAGGGCCCTGGCTGTCTTAGAGTTTAAAAAGGCAATAGATAGCTATTGTTTATTTTTATTTTTTTTGGATAAGGACAGGTAGAAATTGAGTTTAATTTCATAACATAACCACCACCAAAATTTGTGCACCAACCCCCAAACCCCCCTCATAGCTCTCACAATGTTGGTGAGACAGTAGTTACTTTTTTTTTAGTTAGCTATATTCCACATGAGTAAAATCATCTGTTATTTATTTTTCACTTTTTAATTATTTCAGTAATTTTGATCACCTTCATTTCCATTCATTTTGTTCCAGAGGATACATAAGCACACCAATTTCACTGAGGAATAGTAGATAATCAGTACTAATCAAAAACATAAGTCTGCATGTCATTTTTTTCAAAAACTTTTATAATAGATTGCCTGAGGATTTTGCCAGTAGTAGCTATCCAGATTCTTGTTTTGAGTTGTTTTACTGGGGAGGAAGATTTATTCCTCCTGTGCACAGAGTATTGGCTTAAATTAAAATGGTTTCTCCTAAATCAAGGGGGTAGCTCAGCAGTTCTTATATAACTAAACTATCATCATGAACTTAACATCAGATCAATTTCTTCTTTGCTCAGGTCAGCATGAAATTTGTGCTCTTGTAATACCCTTATGTAACCCTGTGCCCAGTAGAATCCCCCACCAGTTAATATCTTTGGGACCCACCAAACATGAAAAAGACTAGTTATGCCCCCAATTTGAGGACTGGTTGAGAGTTTTACTGCTCTGTAGTTATTGGGCAATTGCTTTTCCTGGCTAGATTTCTATTATCAGTCTGTGAATTGTTCCCTTGTTAAAATGCTCCCCAGAGTTTCTGGGGACAAGTTATAGGCAGATTTTCTGATAATGTGGAATTCCTAGAATTCAAGCTTGCTATTGATTTTACTTCAAACCACAAAATTAGCATACTGATGAGTTCAGTATATAAGTGACCACAGAAGCAGACAGACGTTCATCCACTCAGCTTCTCCTTCACTTCCTGTCCTCCATCTTGGAGCAAAGGTAAGCATTACAGATAGAAATCAAGTGTATTCCTTTCTCCCTTTTACCGAGAATTAGTTTGAGGTAGAGGAATGAAATGATTTCTTAAACTACCAGTTTTTTATTGCCCTTATTGTTTTTTTATTGTTGTAGTTATTATTCTTGTTGTTATTGATGTCGTTTTTGTTAGATAGGACAGAGAGAAATGGAGAGAGGAGGGGAAGACAGAGGGAGGAGAGAAAGAGAGACACCTGCAGACCTGCTTCACAGCCTGTGAAGTGACTCCCCTGCAGGTGGGGAGCTGGGGGCTTGAACCCGGATCCTTAATACTGGTCCTTGCACTTTGCGCTACCTGTGCTTAAAACTACCAGTTTTTAAAAATAAGGGTTCTAAATAATATAATAATATCTAATGCTTATTTTAAACAGGTATATTAGAAAAATATTATATTAAAAGTGCTTCTTGAAGAACTGATCAGTCAAATTAAATAGAATTTTGCTTCTGCTTTCTCTAGTGTATGAGTGGGTGAGGATTCCTTTCTCTAAATCTCATCCTGAGATTTTTGTCTTACAAGAGAATTCAGGGTGGAGGAGGGTAGATAGTATAATGGTTATGTGAAGAGGCTCTCATACCTGATGCTCCAACATCCCAGGTTCAATCCCCGCACCACTATAAGCCAGAACTGAATTCTGTGTCTTTGTGAGATAGTTCTGGATCCTGTGAATTCTAGGATAAGAATGTAGTACATTTTAATTCAAATTTAATCGATAGAGACAGACAGGGAGAAATCAATGGAGAAGGAGGAGATAGTATACTTGCAGCATTGCTTTAGTCCTTGGCAAGCTTACCCCTGTAGGGAGGGACCAGGGGTTTGAATGCAGGTCTTTGCACATCGTGATGTGCATGCTCTACCAGGTACATCACTGTCTGACCTCCTTGCAGTGCATTTTTATCTTTGCTTTGAATTTAAAATTTTAAGTCAATTGAAAAAAGAACCCATGTCAGCGTTGTGGTTTAGTAAACTTGGTCTTCACTCTAAATTGCTGTCCTATGAGAGACTCTACATTCAACCTTTTGTTTTGCTTCATCTGAAAAAATTTATTATTTTATGTAGAGGAGAAAGAGTAAGACCAAAACTGTCCAGTATAGGCAGTGCTAGAAACAGAACCTGTGACCTCCTGCACATAAGCTAGTTTCTCTCAAATCTCAGTTTCTCTATTTCTAGTCAAATACGTATATGTATGTAGGTATTTTGTTTTATTTTTTAACAAGAAAGATAGGATCCAGGGAGTGGCGCACCTTTTAGGTACATATGTTACCATGCACAAGGACCCAGGTTCAAGTCCCTTCCCCCACCTGCAGGGGGGAAGCTTCACAAGTGGTGAAGCAGGGCTGCAGATGCCTCTCTTTTCCTCTCCCTCTTTCTCTCCCCCACTTCCCTCAGTTTCTCTCTGTCCTATCCAATTAAAAAACAGAATTATTATTTTTTAAAAAGGTGGAGGGTCTGATCACAGGGAGTTATGGATTCATAGTGCTGGCACTAAGCCCCAGGAGATCATCTTGATGGCATAAAATAATAATAATAAAAAGACAGAGATAGAGAGACAGAGATAGAGATCCCAGAAGACTGCTCAGCTCTATCTTATGGTGGCACAGGGAATTCAGTCCGAGACTTTGGTACCTGAGACGTGAAAGTCTTTTTGCATCATCTTTATGCTATCTCCTCCCTCTGCCCAGTAAGTATCTTTGGAAGAAAAGAATCAACTAATAAGTCTTTCTGTAGAGATGTATGTTTATTTCTGTCTTAAAAAAAAAACCTTACTGTGAATGAGATGAAAAAGAGTAAAGTAGGATAGAGCTGTTATCTGAAAAGACTTGGCTTGCTATGTAGTATGAATCTGACATAATAGCTAGCTATAAGGCACCATTGTCGATTTTGACTGTGATCATTTGATAAAAGTTCTACTTGCATTTCATACTAAAATGCATGTATGGCTATGATATGTTATCTTTGGCTTCTTTTAAGGGAAAGAAATCCTACCTAAATAGGACAATATTTTGGATTAACCACTGTGTTACCATTTACCCCTTCACAGGACTTGTTAGTCATGAAGGTCTTAATCCTTGCCTGCCTGGTGGCTCTTGCCCTTGCAAGAGAGGTAAGTGTGAGAGAAAAATCTCTAAGTTAGATGTAATGTACTTTCTGCCTGTATATTACCAACATTTTAAATGTACAACTAATAAAAAAAATTCCAACAGATTGTTTGAAAGCCATTTACACTCATCCACTCAGTGCCTCAGTAGAACCCCGCAGGACTGGGTTCTAATACTGGGTCTAATACTTCTTACACTATTTAACACCAGTTCCCAAATGAAGAACAGACCAACCAGTAAGAAATGGATAAAACAACAAGAAGAAACACAATAAAAAATTATTGGGTTGTCCATAAAGTCATGAAAATTTTTTCTATGCAAAAGTGCATCATGACTTTTCTTACAAACTGATAAAAATATTACTGAAAGAGTAATATTGCACAATACAACTGCATGCATGTTGTTTATCTTACACTGAAGATGAAATATGTTTATCTCTTACCTTAGAACACTGGACAAATAGTACCCATGTTTATCCTAAGACACTTAGAGGAGGTAGTACCAAGGAATAATTACAATCATCAACATATAAAGGTGGTAAACACAGTTTTCCTTTTCTGCTACCTATCAAGAAACCCTATTCATTACTCCAGAAAAATTAAAATATACTGATTAAAATTTATTGATAGTAAAAAATATCAATTACCTCTCAAGTCTCAAAGATAGCATTTTTTTATTTATCAAATCTGTGAAGTTACTGTTTTTGCAAAAGGCAAAAAATAAGTAATAAAATGCTTAATAATGAGTTAACTATGGAAACTAACTAAAATGATGTTTTGTTTTTCTCTGCAGAAGGAAGAAATCAATGTGATCGGCTTGGTAAGATAATTTTATTCAGAAACATTTTTTCATCTATAAAATAATAACATTATCTGATGATCCAGGAGAAGATTGAGCCGGTTGTTGATAAGTATTTTTTTTTTTCTCTTTACAGACTATGGAAGGCTCTTCTAGCAGTGAGGTAAAACAATGCTCATTTATAGGCGATTTCCTCAAATTTCAAACAGTTTTTAAATGTCATGCTATCTTTTTGGCTTTTGTGACACCAAAGTAGGCATTCTTTGACTGTTTAAATATAAATTTCTGTTGTAAGGCCTTCATGAAAGAATAACTGTCCACAGTACTCAGAGCTACCACTCTCTAGGAAGTGAGATATTTTTTTAATATTTATTTTATTTATTTATTCCCTTTTGTTGCCCTTATTGTTTTATTGTTGTAGTTATTATTGTTGTCATTGTTGTTGGATAGGACAGAGAGAAATGGAGAGGGGAGGGGAAGGTAAAGGGGGGGAGAGAAAGATAGACACCTGCAGACCTGCTTCACCACCTGTGAAGCAACTCCCCTGCAGGTGGGGAGCCGGGGGCTCGAACCAGAATCCTTCTGCCTGTCCTTGCGCTTTGCACCACCTGCACTTAACCCGCTGCGCTACAGTCCGACTCCCAGGAAGTGAGATCTTGTCACTGCACCTTTTCCCCATTTTTAATTAATAGCACTGTCCTTGTATTTTCTGTACTGAGCTTATTTTGTTTGACTTTATTTAGTGCTTTCTTTTTTCTTTTATTTTTTAAATTTATCTTTTAAAATTATTTTACTGATTTATTATTGGATAGACCCAGAGGGAAGTTGAGAGGGGCGGGGGAGGTAGAGAGGGAGAGAGACAGAGTGACACCTGTAGCCCTGTTTCACCATATACAAACCTTCCTTCTGCAGGTGGGGACCAGGGGCTTGAACCTGGGTCCTTACACACTGTAATGTATGTGTTTAACCAGGTGTGCCACAGGCTGGCCCCCTTAAATTTATTTATTTATATTTGACAGGACAGAGAGAAATTGAGATGGAAGGACAAGATAGAGAGGGAGAAAGAGAGACACCTGCAGCCCTTCTTCATCACTTTTGAAGTTTCTCTCCTGCGGTGGGGAACGGGGAGCTTGAACCCAGATCTTTTTGAATGGTAACATGTACACTCAATTAGGTGCTGCACTACTTGGTCCTCTTTCTGGGTGCTTTTTTTATGTATCACACATTGACTAGGAGCTGTGGCACAAGCTGAGAAGCACAGAATTCGAAAGTAGCTTATAGTGTAGGCAGGCATGCAAATGGACACTTTCTGTTTTTTCAATAGTGAGCCCACTATTTGGGGGCTTGTCATCTCTTGTTGGTTAAATGGTACCTCACTATACTTTGCCTCTCTGCAAAAGTTTATAAGATCCTTGGGGAGCTATTAATTTCTTATACTCATGTAAAACATAAAAAGTACACTATCAGTGATTAATATAATGTATCAATGGTTACTGTAATATAATTTCAAGGGATATTACTACTATTTTCAAAATCAGGTGGGTGGACTAAAGATCATTTGTTATTGTAGAAAGGGAACATAGTGACAAAGAAATGACATTTACTAAGTACCATTTTGTACTGTGTTCACTAATTTCCTTCTTTGATATTTCTCTATTTTCATACTTGCAGAACACTATGGCATATACATTTTACCAATTATTACTTTTAGTGTTATTTATAAGCAAAATGTCCACATTAACCTATTTAATATCTTCCTTTTCTGATTTATTATGACAAATGAGAATTGTTCATTAAAACCAAATCTAATTTTTTCTCTTCTTCTTTTTTGAATTTGTTTTATGATTTAATAATTGTTTTCACAATTATAAATTTCACACCACACCCACCATTAAAGTTCTGTGCCAACCCAACCACCCCTTATATATACATTTCACCACCAATGATAAGCACCATTGAACTCAGAAAGTCTTAGACATTTTGTCACCTTTATTTATTTATTTATTTATTTTGGCAAGTTCCTGTAACCTAAACCTGTTTTTATTTTTTTTTTCTTAAGGAGGCTACTGCAAATATAAACCAGGTAAATCTTTGTATTTAGTAGTTATGTTTTCAGTTTTTTCCTATTTAACTTTTATGGATGATGACATTTCTTTATGCATGAATTCTTTTTAGGCTAAAGTTGAGAGGCTTACACCTGAAGCACAACAGCAAGAGGTAATTTGTTCAAAATGAATATATATCCAAAAGTATCAAGGAATATAACCACTTACAAAAATATTTATATTTAAGACATAAATATATTTTCTTTTTAAAAATATTTATTCCCTTTTGTTGCCCTTGTTGTTTTATTGTTGTAGTTATTGATGTTGTCATTGTTGGTTACGACAGAGAGAAATGGAGAGAGGAGGGGTAGACAGAGAGGGGGAGAGAAAGACACCTGCAGACTGCTTCACCGCTTGTGATGCGACTCTCCTGCAGGTGGGGAGCAGGGAGCTTGAACCAGGATCCTTACGCTGGTCCTTGCTCTTTGTACCACCTGAGCTTAACCCGCTGTGCTACAGCCTGACTCCCTATTTTCTTTAAAAGTTTACCCAATTTTGATGGCTTTTTGCTAATATGAACATAAAATTTAAATTAACCTGGCTCAACTTTTAACAAATATATTTGAAATCTGTAGACAGAAATCTTGGATAAATCAGTAATAAATCTTTGGATGTGACCAAGTAGTTGTTACTGGAAGGGCGGGGTTTATCTGTGTGGGAAGATGGGGACAGAACTTGGGACCTTTGAGTCTCGGACATGGAAGACTTTTTTGTTGTTATTGTTGTTGAGTTTGATGAGTTCTTCGTATACTTTGGCTATTTACCTTTTAACTGATGTATGGTGTAAAAAGTACCCACAAAAATTTAAAATCTAAAATATTTTGAAGAGTTGGTGGATTTGCACCTGCATTTTTAAAAGGTGGGAAAGTGTTCCTCACTTTTTAAACTCTGATTTAGAAAGATGAATCTGAACTTCCTTAATTTAATAGCTACATATATTTTTATTTTTGCCTCCAGGATTATTGTTGGGGCTTGGTGCCTGTACCATGAATCCACTGCTCCTAGAGGCCATTTTTCTCTTTTGTTACTGTGTTTTGTTTTGTTTTTATCATTGTTGTTGTTATTATTATCGTTGTTATTGATGTCATTGTTGTTGGGTAGGACAGAGAGAAATGGAGAGAGGAGGGGAAGAGAGAGAGGGGGAGAGAAAGATAGACACCTATAGACCTGCTTCACTGCCTGTGAAGTGACTCCCCTGCCCGGTGCTCGAACCGGGATCCTTATGCAGGTCCTTACTCTTTGTGCTACATGCCCTTAAACTGCTGCGCTACCGCCGGACCCCGACTATATTATTTTTTATTTGAAGGAAGAGGATGACTGGATCCCTCAATAAGCATTTACTTATCTGTATGATCGCAATCTTTTCTTTATTTAAAATTATTTATTTATTTTTGATAGAGACAGAAATTGATAAAGAAGCAGGAGACCGAGAGGGAGAGAGAGAGAGAGAGATATGCCTACAACTTCACCATTCGTGAAGCTTTTCCCTGGTAGATAAGGACTGGGGGATTGAAGCCAAGTCCTTGTACACTGTGATGTGTACACTCTACTAGGTATACCACCTCTAGCCCTGCTCAAATATTTCTTAGCAAAGCTAAATGAAAAAAAAATTTTTTTCTTTCTACTTTTGCTTAGTTATACTTGTTTAAAAGAGAAGAGGTCAATTCATCAGGAGTGGACAATTCTGTCTAAATTATGTACTCAAAAAATTATTTTTTCTTCTTTTCAGGATATTCAACAGGATAAAATCAATCCCTTTTACCAGATACCATTCTTCCCTGAAGCTCAGTTCAGCCCCTACGTTGTCCTTCTCAATGCCCAGCCTCTTGCTCAGCCTTGTGCCCTGACACCTGAAACCATGGAAGCCGACAAAGCTAAGGAAACCATTTCTCCTAAGCACACCGAGGTGCCCTTCATTAAATCTCCCTTTGTGAACACTGAGGAACACCAGTACCTGACCGTCAATAACCTGGAAAATCCGAATCATCCTGCTGTGCTCCAGCATCTTAAACAACTGCCCCCTCAGAATAATCTCATGGTGTTCCCTTTCCCCCAGCCTCTGCAGCTCAAAGCTCAGCCGGTTGTCCAACAAGCTGTGCCCTATGTGCAAAGAGAGATGCCCTTCCAAGCCTTTCCCCACAGCCAGAAACTTGTCCTCTCTGCCTCTCACCAGCCCAGACATGTGCCACTTAGCTTGGTTATGGTATGTATGTGTTGACTAATACTGCTGTTTTATTTGTGTTGTATATATGATGCTAGAGTAAGTGATAGCTCTAGTATTTAATACCAAATGAACAATGAATATGCATGTAGCTTAGATCAATGAGTGCTAATTAATAGAATAACCTGGTGATGTTGCCTCCCAATCTTAATGTCTAGGTCTATATACAGACAATCTGGTATAATTATCATTTTCTTTTCCCTTCCCCTCACCATCCTCCTTTTTAAAAAAAATGTTTATTTATAAAAAGGAAACACTGACAAAAACCATAGAATAAGAGGGGTACACTCCACACCGTTACTACCACCAGATCTCCATATCCCATCCCATCCCCTGATAGCTTCCCTATTCTTTATCCCTCTGGGAGTATGGACCCAGGGTCATTATGGGGTGCAGAAGGTGGGTAGGTCTGGCTTCTGTAATTGCTTCCCCACTGACCATGGGCATTGACAGGTTGACCCATACTCCCAGTTTGCCTCTCTCTTTCCCTAGTGGTAGAGAATGTTCCATCCTCCAAAGGGAGACTGGACAACATACTCTATCTTCCACCTGAGGAAGATGGGTTCTGAAATTGGGGCAGCTTGGAATGTTCCTTTTTCTTTTTAACCAGCGCACTACTCACCTCTGTCTTATCTGGCTTATGATGGTGCTGGGATTGAACCCTGGATTTTTAGGGTCTCAGGCATGAAATTCTTTTTGCATAACCATTATGCTATCTCCCTGGCCCAATTATCATTTTTTATGTGGAAAAACCATAAACATAGGGAAGAAATGTTTTTAGGAATTCTAATTTAGTTGACCTGTTGCAACTTGGATAAAGAGAATTAAGACTTACTAAAGTCCAAGTATTATTTGATCAGTTCAGTAAGCTTGACCTTTAAAAGTCTTATAATTTTCTCTAATTTTAAAGTTTTCCTTGGGCATATTTATGTCCATATATACCTTGTTTCACAGCTGGGTTTTGATATATGTACATGAAGAGGCAAAAAACCATGATGCTTTATCACTGCTTGCAGAATTCTTAGGGAAATTACTCTTGCCAAAGTGTGATTTGTATATTTACATTTTTTTTCTTGTTTTTAAGGTCTAAGTGGATTTAAAAGTTAATACCCCATCCTCACATTTTTGGTAAGTTTTGGAAGCTTGAAAATTAGTCATGTTATTATTATGGTTAATAGATATATATTATTTTTCTTGATAAGCCCCCAACAGTGGGAGACTACAGCTAATGATTATTGTCATCTACTCTTCTAAAATTATATAAGATTTATATTTCAAATAGGTTTATTTTTTAGCTTTGGGCAGATTGATTTGCATTCAATGGCTTATATCAACATTTTATTGTTCTTGTGAGGGCTTTTCTGTTTCAAACTAACTAGCAGATGTAAAGAGACAGGGACAGAGACAGAGGAATAAAAGGAAAGGCACTACAACACTGAAGTTTCCTTCAGGGCAGTGGGGGGTCCCATTCATACCTGGGTCATGTATATCCAAATGTATATCCAAATGTATATCCATCCTGCTGCCCTCTGTACTTGAGATTACTTTTTAAAAATATTTATTTATTTGAACAGAGTCAGAGAGAAATTGAGGAATATAGGGAAGGTAGAGATTGAGAGACACCCACAGCACTGCTTCACCACTCATGAAGCTTACATCCTGTAGGTGGCTTGAATTAGGGTCCTTGTGTAATGTAACATACACTCTACTGGATAAGCCACCACCTGGCCCCTAGACTTGGGATTCTTTTTTTTCCCTTAATTTCTTTGAATATTTGTTTATTTATTCCTTTTTGTTGCCCTTGTTGTTCTATTGTTGTAGTCGTTGTTGGATAGGACAGAGAGAAATGGAAAGAGGAAGGGAAGACAGGAGTGGGAGAGAAAGATAGACACCTGCAGATCTGCTTCACCACCTGTGAAGTGACTTCCCTGCAGGTGGGGAGCCGGGGGCTTGAACCGGGATTCTTATGCCGGTCCTCGCGCTTTGTTCCACATGCGCTTAACCTACTGTGTTACCACCCAACTCCCTAGACTTGGGACTCTAAGACACAAATCGTTTGTTTTCATGGCATACTAGGTATTTCACTAAAATAATTCCAAATGAGCTAATCTTTGGTCTTAGAAGACTTTCATGTTCCCCAGTTTAAGATACAAAGTGATGAATTTATAAGAAATATTTTCTGTTAGTCACAACAAAGCCCTAAGTGGGGAAGATACGTAGTTCTAATATGTGACATAACTAATTTTATATTTATTTTATATTCCACAGAATGACTGAAACTGGAAATACAACAACTTCTCAATCTATCACATCAGAAAAGTTAATGATTTTAAGTAGCTCTACATGGGAAAATGAAGCTATATTATTTATTGTATGTATTATATTGATCTTAATTGGAGTTTGATGTATGAATTCTACATTTTTCAAGTGTTATTCAGCTAATAACATAGAAGTTCAACTTTGACTTGAAATATCTTAAACATAAAAATTGTATATAATAGCTTCTGGAACTATGCTTATTGTAATAATTGAAAACTTTATTTCTTGAACAGTCATTTCAATAAAAATAATCCTTTAGGCATATTTAAGTTTTACTGTCTTTATTTTAATTGTCAAATCTGTTTGGTTGCATTATTATTTAATATTTAATTATTTTGAATAGAGACAGAGAAATTGAGGGGGAAAAAGAGGCAGAGAGAGAAAGGGAAGAAGGAAAAGAGAGAGAGAGACCTGCAGCACTACATCACCACTCCCAAAGCTTCCCCCTGTAGGTGGGAACTGGGGTCTTGAACCCTGGGTCATTGTGTACTATAGTGTGTGTACTCTACCATGTATGCCAATGCTCAGCCCTAGTTTCTTTCTTATTAACTTAAGGTTATTGCTGTTGCTAAAAATATGTGATAAGGGAATTGAAATAGAATTCTTTGGATTGGAAGGTAAGGGCTATAAAAAAAGTGAGTGGTCATATGCTGTCTAGATATCTTGATGCATAGCTATTATCCTAGTTGAATTATTACATCTATATCTTTCACTCTCAAATATCCAACACTGAATATTAAACTCTATGGTCATTAAGTATGAAATCTAAGCACAAGCTTAACATGGTAGCAGAGTAGTACTGTGGAAGTTAATCTCTCAGAGATTCAGTCCCCATATTTAAAAAAATACACACTTCAGGGTCTTATATTCATGATGAATGTGATTAAATGTACTGCACAGTGCAATGGTAGGCATTACTCCATGCTATTACACTAGGGCAGAAAGAGTCAATATGGAAATTAGAATGGACTGGGTTAAAAATTTTAGTAGTAATACCCAAGAAACTCTGTTAAACCCTGTTGTTAATGGTGTCTTGAGTGTGGAATTATTATTTCATTATGATACATTATCCCCCTATCAACTTCTTTTTCAGTACACTAAATTCCTTTGATTTTTAAGATTTTATTTATTTTAATTTTTATTATCTTTATTTATTTATTGGATAGAGACAGCCAGAAATTGAGGGGAAGAGGGATATAGAGAGAGACAGAGAGGCACTCGCAGCACTACTTCACCACTTGTGAAGCTTTCCTCTGCAAGTGAGTCCTTTCGCATTGTAACACATGAACCCAAACAGGTGTGCCTCCACATGACCCAAAATACTTTATTTTTTTATTTTATTAATTTTGGATAGAGACAGAAAAAGGTTGAAAGGGAAAAGGTAGATTAAGATGGAGAGAAAGAGAAGAGACACCTGCAATGCTGCTTCACTGCTTATAAAACTTCACCCCTGCAGGTGGGGACTAGGGGTGTGCACTCAGCCAGATGCACCACTCTCTGGCCCCTTTCCTCTAATGTTGTATATTGGCTTGTCCCTATTAGTTATTTTATTCTTTTTTAAAAAATTTTTTATTTAAGAAAGGATTAATGAACAAAAACATAAGGTAGGAGGGGTACAACTCCACACAATTCCCACCACCAAATCCCCATAACCCACCCCCTCCCATGATAGCTTTCCCATTCTCTATCCCTCTGGGAGCATGGACCCAGGGTCATTGAGGGTTGCAGAAGGTAGAAGGTCTGGCTTCTGTAATTGCTTCCCCACTGAACATGGGCGTTGACTGGTCGGTCCATACTCCCAGTCTGCCTCTCTCTTTCCCTAGTAAGGTGTGTCTCTGGGGAAGCAGAGCTCCAGGACACATTGGTGGGGAGTTATTTTATTCTTTCAGCATTCTAAATAGTTGCTCATCTTAGGTTCACATGTGAACTATAGTTATGTTAATAATTCTTTTTTAAATCCTATTTTTTTAATTAGTGATTTACAAAATTACAAAATAACAGGGATACAATTCCACATCATTCCCACCACCAGAATATGTCCCCATTCTCTCTATTGGAAAATATAGTGGTTCTCTCAAGGTCACAGATATGAGTTAACCATTATTTCTATATCTATATCTGATCTATATCTAATCTATATCTATATCTATATCTATATCTATATCTATATCTACATCTACATCTACATCTACATCTACATCTACATCTACATCTACATCTACATCTACATCTACATCTACATCTATATCTATATCTATATCTATCTATCTACCTACCTAAACCTATAAATACATATATTTGCTCATTTTGTTAATGGTTCTGCTTTATCTTCCTTTCTAAGT
The DNA here is from genome assembly GCF_950295315.1 of Erinaceus europaeus. Taxonomy (NCBI): domain Eukaryota; kingdom Metazoa; phylum Chordata; class Mammalia; order Eulipotyphla; family Erinaceidae; genus Erinaceus; species Erinaceus europaeus. The sequence goes on along the minus strand of NC_080164.1, from coordinate 120,693,898 downwards.
CACACCTACACCTATTACAATTTCTGAATGTCGTTCTTTTTTTCCTTTCCTCTCTGTGAGCACTGATAGAATTGGGTTTCAGAGACCACTAGTCATCTTTCTCTAACATTGCCTCCACTCTGAAAGTATGGACCAAAATTATTTTGGGCAGTCAGAAAGTAGGAGGTCTGGCTTCTATAGTTGCTTCTCCACTGGATATGGACATTGGAAGGTCAATTCATAACCCCAGACTGTTTCTATATTTCCCTAGTAGGAGAGGGCTCTGGAGAGGTGAATTTTTGGGACACATTGGTGAGGCCAACTTCCCCGGGAAGTTCAGAATGGAATCATAGTAGCATCTGCAACTTGGTGTCTGAAAGCAGTAAATTATGATACATGACAAAATACTTAATAACTAGGAACAAGAATTTGTAATTTACAAAATTACAAAACAACGGGTACAATTTCTCATCATTCCCACCACCAGAATATGTCCCCATTCTCTCTTTTGGAAAATATAGTGGTTCTCTCAAGGTCACAGATATGAGTTAACTATTATTTCTATATCTATATCTGATCTATATCTAATCTATATCTATATCATCTATATCTGTATCTATATCTATGTCTATGTCTATGTCTATGTCTATATCTATATCTAGGAATAGAGCAGGTAAGAACAGGAATTTTGGTGGAGTCGTCAGTCCAGGGAAGTCTGGTCGACCTCATGCTGGCATCCAGAACCTGGTGACTGAAAAGAGAGTTAACATACAAAGCCAAACAAGTTGTTAAACAATCATGGACCTAAAGCCTGGAATAGTGCAGATGAAGTGTTGGGAGGGTACTCACTGCAGACTCTTGTGTACTTCTGCTTTCAGGTATATATTTTCCCCTGGTTTATGGACACGTGTGAACATATGCTCTATCTCAGGGGACCTGCTCTATATCTAGGTTTGGGGTCTTTATTGGGGAGTGGACCACCTAGAATGGAATTAGAGAATACTATGAAAGGAAAAGTCTCACCCAAGTGATGAAGGTGAAGGGTTGTCATTCCACACCTGAAGTCTCTGGTCACAGTCTGAAGTGAAGCATGCTGGGGTGGCACTTGTTGTGTTGATTAGGTTGCAATCGGCAGATGCAATATTATTTGATATGAATTGAGAGAAGCATGCAGGAAAGTGGGCTCCACCCTAAGGTTCCAGGACTGGGGGAAATATAGGCTCTATAATGGAAATGTGAAGTTCCTGCTGTCTTAGGATTCAAGAAGACAATGGATAGTTATTGTTATCATCACATTATTTGGTAATTGGGTTAATGTTGAAAAGTCCCTTTGTTAGGGTTTGCTGTGTAATACCCACCATCTTGTATATAGCTGTGCCACCAGTTGCTTCTGTTCTACCTGGTCTAGATTTTGAGAGAGTCAACATATCAAAGACTCAGTCTATGTATTAAGACGACTCTGTCTGTGTTTTAAAAAGTTCGAGACATATGATCAATATTTCCCCTCTCATATTAATTAAATAGTAGTTTATATGACTACACTTTAATAGGAGTGTACATCAACACCATTCCCACCACCAAAAGACTGTTTTCCATTCCACCCCCCCCCCCCCCCCCCCGCTGCCCCAGGAAGCCGAATGTCCACCCTCCTCCTTGCCACAGGGTTTTTACTTTGGTGCCCTACTCTCGATTTAATCAGACCCTGCTTTTAGTTTCCCTTTCTGTTCTTCTTTCTCAACTTCTGTTGATGAGTGGGATCATCCCATACTCATCTTTATCTTTCTGACTTAGCTCACTTAACATAATTCCTTCTAGCTCCATCCAAGATGGGCCAGATAAGGTGGGTTCATTCTTCTTAATAGCTGCTTAGTATTCCTGGATTGAAGACTCCACCAATATGTCCTGGAGCCCCGCTTCCCCAGAGACCCACCCTACTCGGGAAAGAGAGAGGCAGACTGGGAGTATGGATTGACCAGTCAACACCCATGTTCAGTGGGGAAACAATTACAGAAGCCAGACCTTGCACCTTCTGCAACCCACACGACCCAGAGGGATAGAGAATGGGAAAGCTATCAGGGGAGGGGGTGGGATATGGAGATCGGGTAGTGGGAATTGTGTGGAGTTGTAACCCTCCTATCCTATGGTTTTGTTAATGTATATTTTCTTAAATTAAAAAAAATAAAAAAAGAACAGGAATTTTAGGATGGTAAGAAACTATGAAGTCTATTTTAGATATGTTCCTAGGGGCCCATGACTTTTAGTAATTTTTTTTTTTTTCCTGAGCTACATAGAGAAGGGCCAAAAATTATTGCCTGCGAAGATATAGTCACAGTTGAGAACTAGAGTGTTAGATTAGGATAGAAAGTAGCTCCCAAACTTGAAGAAAATATATAAATACAATGACTATTTATCCCATCAATCTGACCCAGGAGCATGTATATTCATACTCACCACAGGAACCTATATAACCTCAGAGTCTAGTCTGAGCATGGTTGTTGGTATGCATGAGACCCCTTTTGTTTCATTTGGTTTAAATCCCCCCTGCTTAACGCTATTCTATTTACATAACCACTTCATTCTATTTACATAACCGCTGTTAACAAGCACCACCCTCCCTCCAGGGCATTAGTGGTTCAGTGATAGAATTCTCGCCTGCTCCACCCCCTCTCCTTGTCACACCCTGATCCTCTCCTTGTCACACTCTGATTTTCACCAGTCACTTTTCTCTCAACCCTCTCTATGTCACATCCTGTTTCCACCCTACTTGGCAAGTATATATAAAGACAGCATTGTGAGTTTTAGGGTACGTTTAGTTTAGCTTAGCTCGGCTTAGATTGTGCTGTGTCCTGCATGAATAAAGAGATACTACCTACAGCTCAACCATGAGTCCCTGGTCATCTGTTACCCGCCCGTGAAGCCAGCCCGGTGAAAACAACACATGGTTACAGCTGGGAACATTCTAGGTTGCACTCATTTTAAGATGAGTCTTCCTCAAGAGGCACAGTAGGCAGACCCAGATTCCCTTTAGAAATTAGGGCAGTCCCTACCATTGCAACTTTATACTGAGGGCATGGTCCTGGAGAGGTCCTCTAAAAGGCTTATGATGATGTTCCTGATGAAAGTGATCAATGATGGTGGAGAGAGGGGTCTGTTAGAAGTCTAGGCCCGGGAGTCGGGCGGTAGTGCAGTGGGTTAAGCGCAGGTGGCGCAATTGCAAGGACCTGCTAAAGGATCCCGGTTCGAGCCCCCGGCTCCCCACCTGCAGGGATGTCACTTCACAGGCAGTGAAGCAGGTCTGCAGGTGTCTGTCTTTCTCTCCCCTTCTCTGTCTTCCCCTCCTCTCTCCATTTCTCTCTGTCCTATCCAACAACAATAAAAAAAAAATTAAAAAAAAGAAGAAGTCTAGGCCCACCATATCTATGGAAGAATCCTAGGATTCCCTGATTAGGGCCTCAGGTGATGGGGTGGTCTGGTAGTGACCAAAGAGGCTACCATTAAGGTATCCAGTCTCTTGTTCTTATCCAGCTTAAAAAGCCTATTCTTAATGGTACACTTTCAACCCCCTACTAATTCTTTAGCTTATAGCAGCTATGGAAGTAATATATACTGTCCCATTAACCCGTTCCTTTCAAGCTTTTGAACTTACAGAAACTACTGTTTTTCAAAGTTATCAACAACTTTCATCTTGGTAATTTTCCAAGTTTTCCAAACTTTTGAGTGCTATTTTTTTTTATTATTTTTAAAGGAAATATATTTTTAATTTTTTTAAAATTATCTTTACTTTGTTTGATAGAGACAGTCAAAAATCTAGGGGGAAAAGGGTGATAGACAGGGAGAGACAGAGAGACACCTGAAACATTGCTTCACCCAGGTCCTTGCACATTGTAACATGTGTGCTGCTACCTGGCCCCTTGAGTGCTATTTTGTAGAGCTGAATATTCTTTCTTTTGTGAAATATCATATTCTTTTTTCATTTTAAATTCCAAATTTAATAAATTATTTTATCCCTCTTTACTTATTTGCAATATCCCTGCTAGCAGTTTCTCATTTTCTAAAACTGTATGAGTTAGAATGTCTTGAGAAATAGGCTTCCTCTAGTTGATACTGTTTAGTATGTTTTAAAATCTTTCAAAGGTCAATAACTTCCAAATGTATATTTCCAAGTTTGCTGCATCTTTGAATTCCAAACCTATGTACTCAACAGCTTTCTTGGTCTCTTAACTGTTGAGTAATTCAAATCTCATGCCTGCTATGACCAAGCATAACTAAATCCTGTCTCTAATTTGTTTAAAACTTAATTGGAGCATATTTTAAAAACAAAAAGACAACTGAAATAATAGCATATAGGAAATAGACTTGAGTCATCACTGGAGAGAACAGGGAGTTTCTTATCTCTGGCAGATGGTGGTGCTGGGGATCGAATCTTAGGCCTCCAATGTGCAAGTCCTATGCTTTTTCAATAGCACAATGAGTTATCTTCCTATTCAAGTTTTTTCTATTTTCTTTCTTTCTCACTTTCTTTCTTCCTTCCTTCCCTCCCTCCCTCCCTCCTTCCTCCCTTCCTCCCTCCCTCCCTCCCTTCCTTCCTTCCTTCCTTCCTTCCTTTCTTTCTCTCTTTTTCTTTCTTTCTTTCTCTCTCTCTCTCTCTCTCTCTCTCTCTCTTTCTTTCTTTATTTCTTTCTCTCTTTTTCATTGTTAGGGTTCCACCACTCTGAGCAGACTGATGATAGAAAGAGGGAGACAGGGAGAAAAGGGAAAGATAAAAAAGCTCTGAAGCTTCCTTCGGTGTATACATACGACAAAGCAAGCACACTTATTCAGTTGAGTTACCTTACTGGGGCTCCCGAGGAAATATTATTGTAAATGAGGACAACATTAGAAATTCCTTCTAGCTCCTCATACATACTTCTTATATCCTTTTGCTCCTTTTGCCTAAATCAAACCATAGTGATTAGACTGTGACACCAGCTAACTGACTGACCACACAACAAGATTCTTCCTTAACCTTAACACACTTTTGCAATTGATAGACTCAAAATTCAGTCTGTGAGGGTTTTTTTATGATGGTATGTTTTTGTCCAAATATTTTTATTTTTGAGGGTGTAACTATGGCATATAGGACGTTTGTTAATGCGTGGGTGCATCCTTTCATTTCCTCCTGATAGGTGTCTGTACATCACTCCCACTACCCACCCCCAGTCTCCCCCAACTTTCCTTCAGAGTCCTTCACCTTTGCTATGAAACATCATACTGAGCCCAGGCTTTACCTTGTGTTTACTGTTTCTTTCTTTCTTTTTTTAGTTTCCACCAGAGTGAGATCGGTCAGCATTCATCTTTCTGCTTCTGACTTGCCTCACTAAATTCCTTGTCTCACTTTATTCCTTCAAGTTCCATCCAGGATGAGGCAAGGGAGATGACATCATTTGGAAGGCTGATATATATCACAATATTAGAAAAGACAAGAACAGTAAGTGCTGACAAAAATGTGGGGGAAAGGAACCCCTCTACATTGCTGGTGGGCATGTAAATAGGTCCAATCTCTGTGGGAGACAGTCTAGAGATTCCAGAGGGTACTGGATATGGTCCTACTCTGTTTGGCAATCCCTCTCCTGGGGATCTACAGAAAGAACAAAGAAACATCTATCCAAAGAGATCTATGCACACCTATGTTCATAACAGCAGGATTTGTAGTAAGTCAAACTTGGAAAAAACGCAGATGTTCCCTAACAGAAATGTATAATGTATATATATATATATATATATACTTGGCATGTCACTCTGCCATCTTGACTACTGGTAACATAAACTGGTTTTTCTTGTACTAATCCTTGTCTCCAGGGTTACCAACCTTCAAACAAAACCTTGAGTTTTGTTTGAAAAGCAATCAAAACCTTGAGTTTGGTAACATTAGTATGAAAAATCACTTAACGTTGTCTTCAGAAAAATGCAAATTAAGACTTTTACATTATGCGACACAATTTCTAGAATGACTAAAAAGGAAAGATGTGTCAATACTCAGTACTGGCCAAAACAAACAAACATAATGCTAAGCAATGCAAATGTAAATATAAACTGACACAAAGAATTTGGAAATGAATGTCAGTCTTTGACAAAGAAAAAGCCTTATAGTCCTAATAGGTGTGATGTGCAGATATCTATCATGGGGAGATAAGAAATTATGCTTCTGTGTTAGAGAAAATGTCCTATAAACCACCATATCAGATCTCCAATAAAATAATTTGAGAAATAAAATTCATAAGCATATTATGTTTCAGGATGGGAGGTAGCACAGTGGTTAAAGCTTTAGGCTCTCAAGCATGAAGTCTCAAGTTCTCTCCCTGGCATGGACTATTTCTGAGTGATGTTCTGTTTCTCTCTTTCCCTTTAACTCTTAATTAATCAATTTATTAATCTTTAAAAAATTATTTCATTGTATATGACTTATGAACCTACTCTGCTGTTATAGCCAATAGAAATACACATATGTGTGCAAAAGACATGTACTTGGCAACATTATTATTAGTACTTCCAACAAATCAATACAAATATGAGTTAACAGTATTTTGTACAATTTGTGGCTCATTCCACTTCCCCAGAGCCCCAACCTACTAGGGAAAGAGAGAGGCAGGCTGGAGTATAGATCGACCAGTCAACACCCATGTTCAGCAGGGAAGCAATTACAGAAGCAGACCTTCCACCTTCTGCGTCCCACAATGATCTTGGGTCCATACTCCCAGACGAATAAAGAATGGAAAGGCTGTCAGGGAGGTGATGGGATACAGAGATCTGGTGGTGGAAATTGTGTGGAGTTGTACTCCTGTTATCCTAAGGTTTTGTTAATGTCTCCTTTTTAAAATAAAAAAACCAAACAAATTGTGGTTCATAAGGGAATTAAATATGATGATATAATATAGTAGGTGAACTATTGTCACACAAAGCGTATGGATAAACTATGTATAAATCACATTAAATAGCAGTAGTTAGAAACAAAGCAGAATCTATTCCCAAGAATAGAATCTATGAAAAAGATTTCTGTTGAGATAAACTATAGTAATAACTATCTGAGAGAAGGCAGGGCTTGCTAGGAAACAAAGGATGTTCTTAGGTGCTAGAGATACTCCTTCCTTTAGCCTGGAAGACCAGTACTTTGTGAGAGTTCATTCTGATGTGTGATAGCTTATTCTTATAGAGACATTTGCCTGGGAAAAAGAAAACCTTTGATATTTTAGACTATAGAGTCCATGCAATATATTAATACCTATTACTAAGAATGACTATTCTGATAACTTGTTGCTCATATTTGTATGTCGACCTCTTTATATTTTTCATTGATATAATGTTGGTTTAAAAGAATGGTAGTGTCTTAGAAAATGTGCTAACACATCTATTTCATTACCAAAGTGCCATTTTCCATTAATTATAGATCATCGGAATCCCTCCACCTTCAACCCCTCCCTACTACAGCTCTGCCCTCCTTGCTCTTTGGTAACCTAGGATCTTCAGTTACAAAGTAAAGGGATGTTTCTTTCATTTTTCTATATTGTTTTTTAGTGGTAGTGTAATTTTTATTTTTTATTTTTTGATAGAGACAGAAATTGAAAGAGGAGGGGGATGTAGAGAGGGAGGGACACAGATTAATACCTGCAGACCTGCTTCACCACTTTCTGCAGATGGGAGCCAGGGGCTTGAATCCGGGTCCTTGCACACTTTAATGTGTACACTTAAACAGGTGCACCACTGCCTGGCCCCTTGACTATATATACATTTTTAATATCCTCCATATGAGTGATAATTTCCAATAGTATTCCAAAAAGATAAATGTACAGCTATTCTTATAAAGCTGATTAAGGGCAAGAGACTGCCATACTTTAATGATGACTCTTTATTCACTATCAGGCCACCCATCAACTGGGGCCCTAGTCAGGGAGTCCTGGGATTCCCACACAAACATGATGACCCTAGACCTCGAATAAACTCCTCTCCCCATTATTACTGGTCATCTCCATCAGGAACAACATAATGGACCCCTTTGAGGGTCCCCATAGGACCTTGCCTTCAATGTGGATCAACAATGGTAGAGAATGTTCCATCCTACGAAGGGGGTTGGAGTACATTATCTGTCTACCACCTGAAGAAGATGGGTCCTGAAATTGGTATAACTAGGAATGTTCCTACTGATGACCACAGAATGCAAGTTCAGACCTACAGGGATGTAGAGGTTACCTAGACTCCTATGTCGAATATGGGCCCCAGATCAAATAGATGGGGTTTATAGTCAATAATATTTATATGTTTTTCCCATATTTGCAAGATACTCTATTCCCTGATCCAGCTTTCTAGCCCTTTTGTCCAGCCATGACATTATCTCCCCAGACAATAACCTGGGTCCACCTGCATATCAGATGTTAGGCTCAGGCAAAAACTAATAAAGTCATGGACCTTTCAGAATATACCTAAAATAGACCTACTAGCTATTTCCAAAATAGAGATACCAAATCTTAATCTGCAGTATTCCAGCACTTAGGTTCATGATTACTCAATAATTTGTTTGGTTTTATATGTTAACTTTTTTTCAGCCACCAGGTTCCAAATGCTACCATGATGCCAACTGGAATTCCCTGGACAGATGACTGCACCAATGTGTCCTGGAGCTCTGCTTCCCCAGAGCTCTGCCCCAGAAAGTGAGAGACAGGCTGGGAGTACGGATCAACCTGTCAATGCCAAGAATTACAGAAGTCAAACCTTCTACCTTCTGAACCCTATAATGACACTGGGTTCATACTCCTACAGGGTTAAAGAATAGGCAAGCTATCAGGGGAGAGGATGGGATACAGAGCTCTGGTGGTGGGAATTGTACCCCTCTTATCCTGTGGTGTCAGTGTCTCAATTTTATAAATAAATTAAAAAAATGAAAAATAATTGTGATCTAATTTTTCTATGCAAAAATACATAATGAATTTTCAGACAGCCCAACATAAAGAAGTAAACTAGTGGACAGAAAGCGTTGTTATATCACTTTCTATAATAAAAATGTAACTTTGCATCTTTCTGCCACTGTAACAACTACTAAAGGATAAAAGATGCAGACATGATCAATAAATATCTTGGAATATTATAAGGAATTTTTTCAAGTTTAATGTGGTGAAACCTATATCATGTAATATTTTCCATTTGCTTATATATCAAATGTTTGTTTTATAGCTAGTAACCTGGTAAATTCACTGCCTTCCATTCTGATCATCTTACAAATCAAAATTTCTCTAAATAAAGGGATTAAAAAAACTAAAAGCTAATTACTAACAACTTTGGTATAATAATAAAATATGATATATATTTATAGTATGATATATATTATAGCATGATATATAGTATACTATCAGATATGATATTATAATTGATATGATATTATATATTATACTATCATCTATGTACCTACCATTATATATCATCCATCTATCCTCTATATGTGTCTCTATCTGAATAATATAAAATAATAATGACAGACAAGGCAGAAATTTTTTGCTTTCTCTGTAGTTCTGTCCACAGCCTCCAGGGGATGTTTTGATCATATCAGGGTAAACACGAATAGTGGTCAACAGACTTTCAGGTTAACAGGAAGCCTGTCTTAGCTGATATCCCTGAATTAAGCCTATATCCTTGGGGTAAAGTCAGGATTTGTATAGTAAACCTAGAACCTGATATAATCATTGGAATTGGAGAAATCCAGTCTAATCATGCCATTAACACATTTATATTTATGCTTATGTATAGCCTATAAGATTTTTATACTTGATGTAGCTGGAGGCATAGATACACAGTATATAGAGAAAGGCAGTGACCCCATGAAAACATTAGACTTCAGAGAGACTAGAAACAGATTTTTGGAGAGATTAGGCAGATATACACGTGCAGGAAACATTTCGCCAGAACCACATGATGACTTTATGGGAGACATTTAATAAAACCTCTTTTCTCTCGCTACTAATGGCATGATAAGGTTTATTTCTCAACCCTGAGATTCCAATGAAACTCTACTCCCTGGCATCCAGAAACCTGAGGGCATGCATTTTTTAAATTCTTTATTTTGTTTTTCTGATGTGCTCAAGTGTGCGTGTGTGTGTGTGTGTGTGTGTGTGTGTGATATTTCACCATTATTGATGACTTTATTTCTTGAGATTCAGAACATATGAAGTATCGAGTATGCTGGATGCCTTGGAAAAATGACATGGTGACTGAAACTGGGACATATGGCTAGTGAAGACACATGGTTGCACCAACTGATTTGTTGCAGCTGCACAGGTCTATGTTTACAAAGCTTTTCTGGATTGTATAAGGTGTTTCATCTAGCTCTTCTTAACACTGAGAAAAGACAGGGAAACAATTCATGGATTTTCATTTGACTGTTAAGTAAAAGAAAACAGATTTGGGTGGAATGAAGAACAGCTGTAGGATACAGAACAACAGAAGACAAAACGGTTCAGAAGTCGCCACTTTCATGTTATGACTTTGAGAACTCATGTGCCTTATTATGCACATGAACCGTGTTTAAACTGTGGCATCACATGGGAAAAGACTGGTGCTATTGTCAGTCTATCATTTACCTACCTATTCATTATCTATCTATCCTCTGTTTTTTTGTCTCTATCTGAATAAAAATTATTGATCTGGTAGTGGTGAAATCATATATGTGTGGAGCTACTCTACCTCAAGAAAATGAATTTAATTCAACTCAAATCAAATCATCACAACAGGTTGGATTGGTAAAGGACTATAAGATAAACCCTAAAAAGTAAATCTTATTTGAGGCTTTGAGAATATCAAAGCAAGTCACTTTTCATTTTGAGAAATCGGTTGGTCATTTGGTTATGGAAGATACTGAACATCCCACCACATATACTATGTTATCATGCATTTTGAAATGACCTTTTAAATGATAAATTCACTTTCTGCACCTCATCTTGGATGGAGCTTGGAGGAATCATGTTAAATGAGATAAATCAGAAAGAGAAGGATGAATATGGAATGAACTCATTCAGGGACAGGAGTTGAGAAATAATAACAGAAAGGGGAAACATAAAGTACAACTTGGACTGAATTCGGTGTATTGCACCAAAGCAAAGGACTCTGAAGGTGGGGAGTGGGGAAGGGATTTCAGGTCCTGGTACATGAAGGTAGAAGAAGACCTAGATTGTTTTTGCAGAAAACTGAGAAATTTTACTCATGTACCAAAAACTGTATTTACTGTAAACCACAAATCCCCCTAGTAAAAATAAAACATTCAAAAAGTAAATAGTCAAACAAATTGGGTTCAAATAGGTCCTGATGAAAGCAGTACGCTACATAGCCCATTTATTCACATTCTGTGTGTTCACATCACTGCAGCACTGCTGCTCCTCTCTGCAGTCATATAGCATCATTGGAAATACTCTATAAACAGCTGATTTCTAATATAAGATCTTGGAACTTTGATAATCTCCTAGAATAAGTTGGGTTTTTTTCCTTCACTAAACATGATTGAGATTGTCTTTAAATTATTTAGAAAAAAAGCAAAATGTTACATATGTAAAGCTGCAACAGAATTTATGTGAATAGTGTAAAATGTAATAATGACAGAAAACAGGAATCATGCTTTAAGTGTATTTTATTGAAAAGATTAAAGAAAAATTCTCAGTCACTGCACACAATTATTGTAAAATGATGGCACTTAGAGATGTTCAAAAATTTCTAAAGCAAAATTTCCATATAGAAACATTGTAAAGAATTTAATTCCCTCTTAGTAGCCTTTACATTGGCATGATATAACTGGAATTAACACAAGCTTTTAGGAAAATTTAGCTTAAGGAAAAAAGTGATATGCTAGCTATTATATAGTAGGTAACTTAAGATGAAAGAACCCCCTTTGAGATTGTCCTGTTATAAAATAACAAAGACTTTGGCAAATATGGTTTTGCATGCTAGACAGCAAGGAGACATTTAGAGAGCGGAGTTTTCAGTCACATCTGTAAGTAGAAAAAAAATACACAGTTAGCTATAATGCCTGTGGCTGAGGATACATATTTTTCTCTTTTTCTTAAAAAGATAAGTCTCTTTATCTTAAAAGATTATTTTTGCTTTCCTGCTACTGACATACAAATTCATTGTTTCTGTCAACTGTAGAGATCATTTATTGCTAGAAAGTATTTCCATTTGTAGTAATACAAGGATACTTTTATCATTTCCTTTCATTTTATTTTCACCTTTTTAAGGGGAAAACACTACACACATGGAGATACTTACATATGTGTGTGCCTACAATGAGAAACTTCACTGTTGTGAGTAGTGGTAATTAAAACAGATCTGAGATGTGTCAAAATCTATTTGTATGTTGCCACATAATCACTCTATGTCACTATGTGTTGCTAAGGTGTCTTTTAAAATTTAACTATAATTTAATTTTTTTTTACCAGAGCACTGCTCAGCTAGGGCTTACAATGGTGCCAGGAATTGAACCTAGGACTTTTAAGTCTCAGGCAAGACAGTCTTTTTGCATAACCATTATGTTATCTACCCTGCCCTTGATAAGGTTTTCTATTGCACTTATTTATACAAAACAGATCTACTATTGGATTCTCTAGTCTCAAAGTTAAATTTCATGGGAAATTAGTAATGTTCATATTCCTATACTGGTATAGGAACTTCCATGCTATACAATACATAGTTTGATAGGGGTAAATGTATGATTACAAAGTAAAACTTGCAAATGTCTCAGCCAATTTGTCATTAAGTACAAATGTATTCACAGTCTACACTTCAGAAAAAAATTACAGTCTACAGCCATATCTTTATATCTTGTTATCATATGGAAAGAGGATCAATGGGTAGGCAACTTACCGAGGGCCATAATTGTGGCGTTCCTGAGAATTCACTTAATTCTTCTGAAGGAATAAAAAATTGTTAAAATCTTGTAACCAATGTAGTCAGCAACAAAATTTAACTGAATCAAGGAAAATCAATGGCTCCTATTGTGTCTATTTGCCTAGCTGTACATTTAACAAAGATTATTGTATTTTATTATATTAAAGGTCATACAAATAAGCAAATTAGGGCTGTGGAGACAGCATAGTGATTATGCAAAAAGACTTTCATGCCTGGGGCTCCTAGGTGCCAGGTTCAAGCCCCATCTTCACCATAAGCCAGAGCTAAGCAGTGCTCTGGTAAAGCAAAAACAAAACTAAAAATGAAAACAAACAAATAAAAAACACGATATTATTTCAAGTAAGAAGAAGAAGGTCATAATTTTAGCATAAGATGTGTGAGCTCCAAAATCAGTACTCTATTCCATACACTGTAGTTTTATGTATGTCAAAGATACAATAAAAAAAAAAACCAGGCATGTAAAAACTAGTAAAAGTGTAAAAAGAATAACGTTGAATTTCTACATTTTTAATTTGGAGAAAAAATCCCTATCCTTATGAGAATGAATTTTGTTTATAAAATATTATCATTCCACTTAATCCTGAGTAACAGATTAGCACTAATCCTAGAAAGCACAACCAAATTTGCTTTACTGAAACAAGAGGCATTAAGCATAGATTTGCCATATTTCAGTCGGAGATAGCCATCATCTTTGTTTAATAGTATATTCTGTGAATAATTTTATCCCGTTTGTTTTGGCAGAGCATCAATATGCAGTCAATAAATTGAAGAAACTTACCACAACGCTGACATAGCAACAAACTGAGGCTGAGGTCTTTCAGCATTTGCAAAAGCAGTGGCTTTAGGAATGCTTTGGGGTGGCTGATTCAAAGTTTGTTGTATGGCTTCATATGGAACCCAAGAAGCAGCAAGGGGGAGGACAGCAATAGGGTAGACTTCTTGCCGTGGCTAAAGGGAAAGACCGTTTGGGGTAGGGAGGAACAGTGTGTGAGTAATTGGTTCTTAGATGTTCATTTCTTTTTAATTTTTTTTTAAACTTCCATTTCCTTTCAGAGTTTTCAGTGGGACTTCCTACATGCAAGGTTGTACTGCATGAAAGGGACTTTTTAATTTTTAATGATTTATTTATTTTTAAAAATAAACAATACAAAGAAAAAGAAGCAGAGAGGGAGAGATAAAAACAAGAGGCACCATAGCACTGTTCCTCTATTTGTGAAGCTCCCTTGTTCTGACGCTCTTGTGTCGTAGTTGGGTGCTGGAATGCTGGCCCTCAGCATGCTAAAGTATTTACCACATGGACTATCTCCTGACCTCCCATTTATTCCTTTCTGACAAGGTTATTAGTATCATAAAAACATGATTAGTCTGTGAGGCAAAAGGAGAAGTTATACTCTATTCTGTGTCACTTCATGGTGGAAGAACTTTTGCAAAGGGCTTCTATAGAGTACCCAAGGAACAATCAACAAATCTTTGCTTTAAAGCAAGTGTGCAAAACTGAACCATAAGACACTAACAAAGGTCAAAATATGAAAGCTCAGAAGAAAGTAATATGGTCCATATAATTAATGTACAATTTATGTGCTTATGAGAATTTGGACTGGAAAAGATTACTTTACCTATTTAACTCTTCCATGAAGATTGGGGTCAATATAATTGGTTCTCAGGGGTGCCAAGAATAAAGAGAAAATAATTCCCTGGTTCCTAGTCCAGTGCTCCTTTCTAAAAATTTCCAAAGCTTACAGCTTTTGTTGCCAAAAAGAGTTATCTTCCATCATGAAATTTTTGAGTAGGAGACTTGGTTATTTTTATCATGGTATCCCTATGTCTAGGTGGAAGGTCTGGGTTCTTTGTTGAAATTAGACAAAAAAAATGAAAAAGGTTTTTTGAGTTTTGCTGAAGTTACCAAATTATGAAGAGATTGAAATACATCTGAAACATATGAAGTAAAGAAATAATGAGCTTCTAAACTATATAAGCTACATTACCTCCACATGAATATGCAACATCATACAGGAGGGATCCTGTAACAGTATTGCACATGCAGAAAATCTAAACAAAGTTTCTTATTGCTCATCTATGTTAGAATGGAGGACTCAGGAAAATTAAACATTCTTGTGTGTGTGTGTGTGTGTGTGTGTGTGTGTGTGTGTGTGTGTGTGTGAGAGAGAGAGAGAGTGAGAGAGAGAGAGAGAGAGAGAGAGATAGCATTCACAGATCCAGGCCAACTTTTTCAGGTAGTAAAAGAGAAACAGAGAGAGAGAAACAGAATAAGAGAGAATAAGAGAAGACAAGACACCACAGCATCAAAGTTTTTCACAGTACAGTGGGAATGGGGACTGAAATTGGGTTGTGAGCCGAGTGTGGCAAAGCAGGTGCACTTTCAAGTGAGTTATCTTGCCAACACATTATTAAATCATTTAGATAAAAGCTTACATATAATAAAATCTACTCAGAGTAGTAGGACTAATTCTTACTATCAGATTTGGTGAGAGCAGTGCAGCAGGATGTAAAGGACTAACAGAAAGCATGTAATAAGAACAAAATCTTGGGTGACTTCCACCCATGGTATGATAGAATAAGGTAAGCTCAAAATTTGACAAAATGACATCAATATTCAGCAGTTGGTATTATTCCAAGGTAAAAGTTGACTTGAAACTATCTTCAGTCAGAGATGGTCATCAATCTTGTAATGCCCTTTAGCAATCTGACTTTCCATATAGTGTTAGAGCTAGCAGGGTCCCACATCAGACAGCTGCTAAGAAATACTAGCACTGTGCTTATTCGGGATGTAACTAATACAACCATTAAAATAAACAACAACAACAAACAAACAAAACAAGGACATACACAAATTTACCTGATTCACTGCTTTCATGGCATTTCTCTGGAAAGAAAGATAATCAGAGTTACCTCTTGAGGCTGAGTAAGACCTCAAAGATAGAAAGAATTTATATTGAAATACTTTTCATGTTAGAGATTTGTAAACTGGACAGTATTTTTATTAAATTGTTTTATGTAACATAAATTCATAAAATGTTAATATGAATTTAAATGGAGGTTACAGGAAAAATATATCTGAGATATTTATTTATTTAAACCAGTGCTTCACCATTCCAAGCTAAACTTTTATGGAGAGAGACAGAGGGAGAAAGCCAAAATAAAAGAAGGAAAGACACCACACCATCAAATCTTTTCTCAGTACAGTGGGGTCAGGGCTCAAATTTCTTCTAATGTATACTTCCTAGGCAGTTGTGATTATCCTGAGGCAAAAGTTAATTTGAAGTTTTCTTCACTCAGGGATGGACATTGAAAAAAAAAAATCTTCATTTAATTTTGACCTGATCTTCACTAAAGATGAAGCAGTGATGTGATGTCCACCCCTCTCTTTGTCTTTCTCTCTGTCTCTCTATTTCTTTCTGTCTTGTTACCTTTCTCTCTCTCTATCTCTTTCTTCCTCTCTCTTTCTGCATCTTCTGTCTGAAATAAACTGTCGCAAGGATGTCCACTGTAGTGAAATCATGCAGGTATGAAGCCCCTGTGGAACCCTGGCAGTAGGAGAAACAGTGTGGAATCAATGCAAGTTAGGGCCAGAAGAGGGTGTTTCTGCTATATATAAGGGAAAAAATATTTTCACTAGTGGGAAAAGACAGCATCAGGTATTTTTTTGACAGCTATTCAGTATCTCTTCACATGTTTCATAAAAGAAAATTGTGTCAACTAGATCTCTAATATGCCATACTTACAACATAGTCATAATTATATTCATTCATTCTGAGGAGCTGTTCCTGTGCGAAAGGAAGTGTAAGCTCAATTAATTAGTAATCTCCTGATATCCAACACATTAACTGTATAGTGAATTGAGAGTATGTAATAATTCCTAAAATTTAGTTTAGATAAAAATATTTTATGTAAATTTTATGAAAATAATATCAAAATACTTGCTTTTAAAGTTCGTATATCTAGGAAAATACCCAAGCAGGCTAGGTTTGTTGTAGTTTTAAACAATAAAGAAAATTTAAGGTTCATATTATGGGAAATATGATATCTGTCATTTCTTTAGGACTATATATGTTCTATTCCTGACTATTAACTAATAATTTACATTCTGCCTTTGGTAAATTTAATAAAGTTTTACCTGACTGGGGTAGTAGAAAACATTTTCTGCTGGAATATATTGCTATTAAAAAAGAAGAACAAACATTATAAAAATATAACTAGTAAAAGATGTATAAAATTATTCTAGATTTAGTAAATAATTTTACCTGGGCACTAGCAGCTTCCTAATGAAAAAAAATGTTGTATTAGTATATAATCTCTGTTCATTTTATGAATAACAAAAATTTACTTATTCATTGAGGGACAATACTAAGAACTGGGCAAACAATTCTGAAATCTGACACTATGAAGAGGCTGTAATCTTGCTATATCATGGCTAAAAGTGAGAAAAACACATTATTCCACCTATTTCATGGTCAGTAGTGATAAATTCCAGTGTGTGTGGGGGGTGTTACTGGTGTATTTGAATGTATTTGGACTTTAAGTCAAACATAAACAATTTAGAAACTGAAATAGGAGTGAAAGTTTGGGCCCAAATTAAATTCATTATTAATTTTCTTCTTTTTTCTATTTTTTTATTCTCTGTGTTTATTTATTGGATAGAGATGGACAGAAATCAAGAGAGTAGGGGGAGATAGAGAGGGAGAGAGACAGAAAGACACCTGCATCCCTGCTTCACCACTCGCAAAGCTTTTCTTTCCCCTGCAGATAGGGACTGGGGACTTGAACCTGGTTCCTTGCACATTGTAACGTGTGCTCAACCAGGTGCGCCACTCTCCAGCCTCTTAATTTTCTTCTCTAGATACTGATTGCAGAACGTTTGCAAGGTAGTAAATATGGACAAGATATTTTCCTAAATGTTCTGTTAAATCAAGTTCAACTGTATAATTTTTACTCTTCTCAAGTATAATACCTCATACAAAATCTCTATCTCTGAGTGAATTTGAGACAACAAATACATAAGAAATTCCTTAACATAATGCAACATATGAGAAGCTGCAAGAGAACTCGTACAGACAATATAGTTGAGTAAGTTTATCTCTGATTAATAATTTTGAATGTGATATGTGGTATTAATCTAGGCATACATAGGATAGCTCAAACAAAAAATTCCTTTCATATATATGTAATTTTCTACTTACAATAAATGCCAAAGACCAGAAAAAACACATTGATAGATTAAGAGCAAATAAGAGGTGATATCATTTTAAAATATAATGAATTTTAATTCTGCAGATTGAGATTTTATAAGAAAACATTACCTGCTGCAATTCATTGAATTTCCTCTGTTTTTGGAGCCTGAGAAGTTCCTATTCAAAATAAAAATATTCTCAGTTTCTTAAATACTATTCAGTCTTTTCCTGCTTTATTATGTGCACAAATGCTCCCCCTACCACATTGGTATCTATCTCTTTCTATCTGAGAAAATGAAAGTCAGCCAAGAAAGGTGAAAAATAATACCATTCAGCACAACCCCACTATTTTTTGGTAATGCAGCTAGAAGTCTACAATACTCTTTCTTATAAATAATAAAGACATATTTTTACAACTGATAATTTGGACTCATTCAATTATTCTTTAATAAAGTCTTATAAAATACTTTTAAAGTTTTACTTATTTAATTTACTGAGAGAGAGGGAGAGTGAGAGAGAAAGAGAGACCAGAGCATTGCTCAGCTCTGGTGTATGGTTGTGCTGGGTATTGTACCTGGTACCTCTGAGGTCTCTGGCACTCAAGCCCTGTACACTAGTGTTAAAGTCTATCTCCAGCCAAAATGCTACTTTCATGAATGATTTTTAACTTAAAATAAATTATAATGTAGTATGATATCAATGGGTATTTAGATAAATTTATTCACACTATATAGCTCATGTCAAGAAGTTTAAGAATGGTTTTTATCTCCTTGAGTTTGGTCAAATTAAGCCACTTTAGTTTGTGCTATGGATTGTATTACTTGTCTTATATCATCTAGTGTTTTCCATTGTCACTTTAAATTTAAGCTATAAATTTGTACTGAATAAGTAAACTAATACTATATTTTGGTAAAAGGTAGAACTTAAGAGTATAAATGTATAACTTCTCATTTAAATCTGGAACCAAAATCATATACTAAAAATGCACTTAACAGAAAACATGAAATATATACATGAGTTAAAAAAAAGTTGTTACTTTATTGTCAGAGAAGAATCTGAAGTGTCTTTCAGAATGCTTTCTTTCTTTTTTTTTAAATTTAGTTTTTTTATTTTTTATTTCACCAGAGCACTGCTCAGCTGTGGCTTATAGTGGTGCAGGGGATTGAACCTGGGACTTGGGAGACTCAGGCATGAGAGTCTCTTTGCATAACCATTATGCTATATATCCCTGCCAGAATGCTTACTATGAGTTAAAATTTAGTGGATGTCAAGAAGAGAAGTTTATGAATACACATTCTCACTTATTCCTTGGTATATTTGTATTTGATAAACTTAATTGAATGTTACCAGTTGAGGTTGGTTCAGCATGACTTCCTTTGGCAGGAGCCTCTGCTAAAATATACACAAACATGTATGTGTGTTACTTAATTAAATATTAGCTCACCTGATTAAATCATTTTCAATTTAGTAAATATCTTACCTGAGGATTACTGGGCTCAGCTTCCTTTAAAACAATGTGCATAGCATTAGTTTTGTGATGCATTAATTTATATTTAAGATCAGAATGCTAACTAACAAGACACTACATATTATTGAGAGATATTTGTATTAATTGGTTTTATATCACATTCTGGATATATAAACAGCGTAAATACTTGGAATCACATTATTTTTTCAAAATTATCGGTTTTTATATTTTCATTGCCTTCATCAGGGACATGGCTAGCATTGTTGAAAGTTAACATAAAATGTTCATCTCTTCAATTTGAAGAAATTCCATTTAATAGAATTTTTAAAATTTTCAATAACAAATATATGTCTTCTATCTAATCCAAGAAAAGGCTTGATCACTTTCCATGCCTGCAATTTTTTTTCTCTTTTATTCAGCAAAGTATTTCAGTGTATGTCAGCATATCATTAATTGAGAATCAGTTTCTATATAAATAGACTCTTTAGTCATTATCAGGCCACCCCATCAGCTGGGGCCCTAGTCGAAGAGTGCTGAGATTCCCAAACAGACATGATGGGCCTAGACCTAGAATAAACCCCTCTCTCCATTGTTACTGGTCATTTCTATCATGAACAACACAATAGACCCTTTTGTGGGCCCCCATAGGACCTTGCCATCAACTTGGTTCAACAGTGGTAGAGAACGTTCCATTCTCCGAAGGGAGGCTAGACAATATACTCTATGCTACACTTGAGGATGGGTCCTGATGGGCAGCTTGGAACGTTCCTACTTATGACCACAGAATGTGAGCTCAGATTTATAGGGATGAAGAGGTCACACAGGTTCCTAAGCTGAATATGGGCCCCAGACCACATCAAATCGATGGGGTTTACAGTAAAAAATATTTATACACCTTTCCTATATTAGGGAGCTACTCTTTTCTCTGATCCAGCTTTCTGGTCCTTTTTCCAGCCATGACATCATCTCCCCAGACAATAACTTTGATCCACCAGCATATCAGATTTCAGGCTCAGGAGAAAATAGAAAAAAAAAAAAAGCAAACAACTAGTATAGCCATATGCCCTTTGGAATATAACTAAAATATGCCTACTAGCTATCTACAAAATGGAGGACCCCCCAACTCTTCATCTGCACTATTCCAGCCTTTAGGTCCGTGATTGGTCAACAATTTGTTTGGCTTTGTATATTAACTTTTTTTTCTGCCACCAGGTTCCAGATGCTAGCATAATGCCAACCAGACTTCCCTGGACAGACAACCCCACCAATGTCCTTGAGTTCTGCTTCCCCAGAGCCTTTCCCCACTAGGGAAAGAGAGAGACAGGCTGGAAGTATGGATCAACCTGTCAATGCCCATGTTCAGCGGAGAAGCAATTACAGAAGCCAGACCTTCCACCTTCTGCATCCCACAATGACTTTGGGTCCATACTCCCAGAGGGATAAAGAAGAGGAAAAGCTATCAGGGCAGGCGATGGGATACAGAGTTCTGGTGGTGGGAATTGTACCTCTCTTATCCTATGGTTTAATCAGTATTTCCTTTTTATAAATAAAAAATTAAAAAAAGAATATTAGAATGTTTACATGCTTGATTTAGAAGTATAGACATTGTTAAAATTTTAATGAAAAAAAACGAGTTCTACCAAAACCTGAGAAAGGCGAAATAATTAGGAAAAATGAGGTTTGGTCACCATCAAAGTCCCAAATAGGATAATTTTCCTGGGAAGAATTCAGTAATTTTGTCTTTGAAAAATAGTTATTTTCTTATATCTGCTCAGTTAACATTTACTATGTAAAGCTACAATTTAAGATAGCACTGCATACAGAATTATTTGTACAATGAACCATTTCATGAATCAACTGGCTTTCATATATATTTTTAATGAAGTAGGACATTAAATTAATATGAAAATTACTTACCTCACTGGATGAACTGATGCTAGCCTCCTGTTGTTAAGAGAAAGAAAATTAGAATGACCCTGGGGATTTTAGGGCTGTATGGAAGTTAATTCCAAATTTTCTTTTTTAAAAAAAAATTTATTTTAAGTAAATGATCTCTATCTATCATCTACCCATCTATCATGTGTCTACTTATGGAGAGACCAGAATGCAACTCAGATCTGATTTACAACAGTGCCAGGGACTGAACATAGCATAAAAGTCTAGTGAACTACTGTTTCACTGTCTGACTGACCTAATTCAATGTTTCATACTGGTTTGTTAAGCGCCGGTTTCAGAGCTGAAGCAAGTTTTTAAAAAATTATCCAGAAATGATATGGTTTACCTTCTAGGTTACACATTTTATTGAAAGTCTGTATAATTGAAAATGCATATAACATTGTACCCAATAAATTTAAGACATTTTTTTCATTTAACCAAATATATCTATTTTACAGTGGGATGCAAAATAGATATGAATAGTTATGATGGAAAGAAAACTCAAATGACAAATTTTATGAAACTTGAATCTAGCTACCCAGAACCCTGGCTTAAATATTTATAGTCATTTTCCTAGAGGCTACCTTGATATGAATAAATGGAAAACATTAAAATATAACAAGCAATTCAGCATAGAATTGAAACTACATTAGCCTTTATAATATCTACTCTTTGAAATATTTTGTCATATACATTTATATTTATATATAGTCAAAATGTTTGTTCCAAAAAAGATTCAACATACTCTTCATCATTTGGAAAGGTGATTAATCATATATGATGATGAGTATATGTCTTTCTCCTTCTTTGTTTTTTTAATTTTTTTTAAAGCTATTTAAAAATATTTATTTATTATTTATTCCCATTTGTTGCCCTTGTTATTTTTTTATTCTTGTAGTTATGATTGATGCTGTTGTTGTTAGATAGGACAGAGAGAAATGGAGAGAAGAGGCGAAGACACAGAGGGGGAGAGAAAGATAGACACCTGCTTCATCACTAGTGAAGCGACTCCCCTGCAACCAGTATCCTTATGGCGGTCTTTGCGTTTTGCGCCACGTGTGCTTAACCCGCTGTGCTACCACCTGACTCCCTTTCTTCTTATTTCTATATTAAGTAGCATTGTACTTTGATCCAAGGTAACTTCCAAGATAGTTTCTTACTGACAATGGATTCTCAACATAGAAGAAGAGAGTGAATTCACATATGAGATGGCACAGTTATTTTGTGCTGCATTTTAAAATTCATGAAAATTTTGGATTTTGCTGTTTATTAAAGAAAACAAATCTGAATTCATTGTCATTTCAATGACTTAATTTTCTCTCTCCCAATTTTAAATTATCTGGGGCCAATCTGAACTTTCTTGGGACTAATACCCTTTTTTGAGATGTTCAACTTTAGTCAATTTGAGAAGATAACTTTTTATTTATTTATTTATTTATTTATTTATTTATTATTGGACAGAGACAGAGAGAAATTGAAATGGGAGGGGGAGATAGAGAAGGAGAGGGACAGACACCTGCAGCCCTACTTCACCACTTGTGAAGCTTTCCCCCTGAAGGTCGGGACCAGGGGCTTGAACCGGGATCCTCGTGCACTGTAATGTGTGCACTTAACCAGGAGCGCCACCACCTGGCCCTGAGAAGATAACTTTTTAAAAATTGAATGTCTTATAAAATTATTTAACTTTCAGGTGTACATTTAAAAAAACATATATAAACTTATGCCTGCCATCAGGATTCTTATTTCAACTGTCACTGTACAGATAAACCCTTCTATCCAATTAACTTCCTCCTATTATTTCCCGTTTTGTAACTGTTGTTTTGCTCTGACAGTCTAAAAGTTTGTTGCTTTATCTAGTTCAGTTACCTGTATTCTTATGTGCAACATATGAGAATAAAACATGCAACACATGTAGTGCACAGACACATATATATGAGATTTATTAAAATAAATTTGTACCTCATGGCCTTTGATGGCTTGTTCCTTGAGGAAAGAAAAATATAATTTTCTTTATTTATTATGAAAAATATTCATATATAAAATAATTAACAAACAAAAAAGGATAAAGACAACAGATAATCAAACAAGATAAAATTTTCCTATTTTGTGCAGATATAATCAAATGATTTACTTTCTTAATCTTTGTTTCAATGTTTAATAAAAGCGATTTTGATCTATTAGTATAAATATCTTCACATTTCCTTTTAATCAATATTAATATAATTTAATATTTAATTTGGCATTAAAGATATGAAACAAATGGAAAAGCACAAAGCTTTGGCTTGATAGTGCATGAATTATTCTATTAAAAATAGTTTCTTAGAGACCAGGCGGTAGTGCAGTAGGGTTAAGCCCACATGGTGCAAAGTGCACAGACTGGAGTAAGGATCCTGGTTCAAGGCCCCGGCTCCCCACTTGCAGGGGGACTGCTTCACAAGTGGTGAAGCAGGTCTGCAGGTATCCATTTTTCTCTCTCCTCCTCTGTCTTTCCCTCCTCTCTCGATTTCTCTGTCTTATCCAACAACAATAACAGCAATAACAACAATGACAATGATAAACAACAAGGGCAACAAAAGGGAAAAAAATAGCCTCCAAGCCCCAGCGATAACCCTGGAGACAATATATATATTATCATCCACCTAATATGCTGTGTTCTATTTTCATGAACACAGAAACTTAGAAAATAGTCATTTGTTCAGCATTCACCCACTGAGAAATCCATTGAATATCTTTGATACCTTCAGTTCCTCAAACTGTTTTTCTCTCAGAAGTTCTCTTGGCTAAAATAAACAAAAATGTATAATTGTAAAATGTGTTTTTAAAGGAACAAACTGATAAAATTATTTAAATATCATCAACAATTCTTACTCTGTTCTCCTCATTGATGTAGTCCTTAGAAATGTGAAGAAAAAAGAAATTAGTAGAAAGGGAATAAATGATAAAGGTCTATGAGAAAGTTATTTTGCACTGAACATTTATGGTTATATCATTTTTAGAACTGTATTTCTTGCTAATCTCTTTGCTTAAACTTAGAGTATGTAAATAAGAATTCAGAATAGTTTAACTATCCACAGAGCTGTTTCTCAACGGTAGACACCTCAAAGTACTGAATTGAAAAGAGATGACAACTGAACAGTGAACAAGTTCTCCCAATACCTATCTGGGGGAGATGGGAAATTGTACCTTTGAGTCAAAACTCTGGTAAAAAAACAATCATTAGTTACAAACAAACAAACAAAAAATCATTTCACTGAATTTTGTTGTTACTTGTACCATATTCTTTCAGTTGTATTTCTGATTTTGTCTATATGGTTCAATGACTCTGGTGTCTTTTGCCATAATCAGACAATAAAATACATCACTCATAGCCTGCACAGTTCTTGTTTCCCATTGTTAGCACTATAGTTTGTGTAACTTGGGAAGATTTTCTTACCGGTCTTAATTGTCTTGATGTAGGCTACAATAAATAAATAAACATATGGTTATTTTAAAATATTCAGGTGAAGTTAGGCCTATCAAATCTTTTACATACTTCTTTTGAATAAAATTTCTTTTACTAATATTATTATGATAGAGATAGAGAGATACAGGGAGAGAGACACATGAAGCCGGTTTTACTGCTTATAAAGCTTCTAGCCTCCAGGTAGGGGCTAGGGGCTAGAACCCAAGTCTTCATATATTTTAACTTTTGCACTTTAGTGGTTGTGTCACTGCCCACCACACCCCCCAAAATCTTTCTCTCGTTTTCTCTTTGTTTCTCTCTCTCTCTCTCTTTTTTCTCTTTCGACAGACAACTACTAAACTCTAGCTTATGATGCTTCTGAGGATTGCACTGGTGCCTCAGGCATGAAAGGAATTTTTAAATGACCACTATGCTATTTCCCCAATCCATATAATATTTTTATTTGACAATTGTTTGACAAAATGCAACATGTATAGAGTATTATTTAGAATTAGAGAACACCCCATCACACTGAACATCAATGTTCTATACAGGGTATGAAAAGGAGAGCATGAGTAAATAGCCACATTGAACTTCAAAGCAATCTTTGGTATTTGTATGTTAGGTGTTAGTATTACTTTTGGGTGTCAGTGCCTGGCTCAATAAAAGGAAGCTCTGAATAAGTTGGGTAATGTCCTACTTGATCCCTTACAGCAGCTGTAGTGATTTAGTAAACCCATGCTTATCTAAACGCCAGGAGTCGAGTAAGGATTAATCAAAATAGAGAACTGAGTAATCCAAGTCTCCAGTAGTTTGTAAAGGCAGATTAACTTTTGAATCAAGTGATTCAGCATCATAAACAGAGAGAGAGAGAGAGAGTGAGTTGGTGTGCATGGGGGAGTAGGAGTGGGAGAGAACTTACCTCTCTGCTGTCTAGTTCATTCTAAAAAGAATATTTTTAAAAGGTATTAGTTCAGTTCATGGATATCTTGTAATATAGATATGGTATAGGTATCTAATTTTAGATTTATTGTGTAAGTTGAGGCCAAACTGTAAAGTAAATGTTTAAGTGCAATCAAAAGTAATAGAAGCAATACAACAAAGTAAGCTATCTGAACATTTAGTTAACTACTTCGTTTGAATAGTAAGGTTTTAAGTAACCATAAATATTTATATGACTCAATGTGTTCATAAAAACATATATATATATATATATATAAGTTAATATTTTAACTTTGAATATTATACCTATTTTATACAGAAGGGAGAAACAGAGTTATGTGCTATGTATGTCATTGTTTAAGCTCCACAATTAGAGTAAGTTCCTGGAACATGCAATACTCACTTGAACAAATTCTGCTTGTTTGAAAAAAAGTTGCTGTGAAAACAATTGAAGAATTATAAATGAAACAAAAACAATAAAAATAAAACAATAGGATCATTACACATACATCCTAATTTTGATATTTTTATTTAAGAAATTTGTATATTTTCATAGCTACATTTTTGGAAGCAAAATATTCAAAAAGGACAACCATAATAATTTCATTAAAAGTTATTAAACTATTATTTCTTGTCCTTGAACTATGATAGAGAATTGATAAGGCCATGTTAAAAAATGACTAGAAGCTCTTCTTAGTTTAAATTAATTCAAAATAATAAAGTTCTTTAGTTTTCTGAATTATATCTATGACAATTCTAAAGATTACTTAAAACCACCGTAACATTTTGGAACAAAATATACACTTTTAAATTAGTACTGCCTGTCTAAAATTGATAGTATCACCTAGATGACATAAGATTATATGGATCTGTATTTAAAATCTTTATTTCATTATTACATTTTTTTAATGAGGTAATATTGGCTAGCCATGGCATGAGTTTTGGGTAGAGCTTTTAACCACTCTTCAGATGGTGTTGTCACATCATGCCCACTTCCGGAGGCCTCAAACGCCCTCGTTCTGCCTGGTCTTTGATGTACCAGCTCATGTATTTTTTTCCCCAGTCTATATTTTGATAAAGAAAATTTAGATTTACTAAATGGTGGCATAAAATAACTGGTGTTTATTTTGGGATCTGAGTAATTAGACATTATCAAGAGTTTAAAAAACTAGTCTCAGGATCTCATGTTCGATGACTTATTTCTAAGAAGAATCCCACATTCTGTATCCTCTGCTATACTCACAGGCCTGGCAAGAGCAACAGCCACAAGGTAGGCAAGGATGAGAAGCTTCATGGTTTCAAGGCCTATGAGAGAGATCAAAATAGATCATATAATAAAATTTGTCTCATTGAAAAAATAATTGATTTTCTAACAAAAGACATTATGATAAAAAAGATTTGAGTTGTATTTTATTGTCTTAAGATTTTTAAGTTTTCCCTTCAATTTTAATGTCTATAATTCTAGTTAACTACCTCAGTTCTTACAGTATGTAGAAATACCAATCTTTTTATTGTTAATACTCTAAAACAAAACATTTAATTCTTGAACTGGGAATAATTTTGCCAGGGTAGTAGAGAGTATCAATATTTAAATATAATTAAATTATTTATTTAGAACATTAGACTTGCTACAGGATATGAAAAACTAAAATTCACTAACAGGTGGCATTCCATTTTATCTGAAAAAAATTCACGTTTTCCTACTTTAAGCCAATTTTGGAGAATCTTGTTCTTTCAGAGTTCATGAAAAATCTCAATGTATTATGTTGCTGTTAGTCTTTTCAGTTGTTTAAAAAGAATCTAACTGTTATTTTTAGGTCTTGAGATGCTTATGTGAAGAGGATTGAATTGAAGAGCATTATAATATCTAGTTGTTGTCATGATTAATTTCTAGATTTCACTAAGTTCCAAGTGCCTAGAAGTACTGATAATTATCTATGCTAGGAAAATGACTTCTATGAAGTTAGGTTTAAAAAAAAGTACGTTACATAAGCAAGTTGTTTCTAATTTAGTCAACTGACTAATGCATTCAGATTTTACATATACTTTACCAGTTTTCAGACTGTACATTTTTCAAACTGTAGGATTTAAATGCATTACTAAAAAAAGATATACATTCATCCAAAATGACTTTATTCATGTATGTTTTCCCAAATATCCAAAGTTAACTAACCTTATACAAGTCTTTAAATCTAATTATTCAGTTGTCTGAGAGATTGCAGAGAGGGTAGAGCTCTGAATTTTCATGCATGAACTCTTGAGCTTGATCCTTGATGCCATATTCTAACGTGAAACTGGTTATTTTACACTATTTTCTCTCTGTGCACTTATTAACTAAATAACTAAAAAAAAATTTTTTAAAAAAACTCTAACTACCATTGATATGCCTTTTATAGAATTAACTTAATTATTCAAATGACACAAGATAAGGGTTTCAAATATTTTATCAGAACAATTTTTTTTTGCGGGAGTAATAAACAAATCCAAAATGATTTTTGCTTAACAACTTTCCAGAGATTCAAGAAAAAAAATCATTACCACAAATTTTTACTGAATTAATATATGTAATTTTTCAATACATGAAAATCCAGTTAACAAATGATTAGTAATTTGGACTTTATAATGTATATTGATAGTTAACCTAAAATTGAGGTGCTGCAAAATTTTACAGATGCACTTTTAAGCTACCATGATGTTATTATGAGGAATCACCATTTGAAAACAAATAGAAAAGTTACAGATAAATCTGAATGAAGAGTGAAAGATTAGAAATGTAAAACTGTAGTAATTTTGCCATAAGTACACACATTACCTTGACCCCGAGTTCAGAAAGAAGCAAGGTAGGCTGATGATGATGGAGATGATGGAAGCTCTTTGCTGCACAACTATTTAAACCTAGTGATTACGAAAATGCTAATTTTGTGGTTTCTATTCAAACAATCAGTTGATTAAAATTCTCAGAATTCTACCAAATAGGAAATTTGTTTTCTTTCCAATTTATCTCTAGATAAATTCTAAGTAGACTTTTCAACAAAGAAGCCATTCATACATAAAATGGAACATTATCAAAGTTAAAGCACATATTTTCCGTGGTTGTTGTTTAACACAATTTTTGTTCAACTTTCTATTATAATTGGAAGACTAAGATATTCATAAAGTTCTCTTTGTATATTTTGAAAAAAAATCAATGTCTGTAAAATAAATTCTTGGAACCAAATATAATTGTCAAATAACAGAAGATTTATGAACATACTAGAACATGAGAAAAAAATCAAAATTGATTGCACTTAAAAATTTAGTTTGTACTTTATTTCAGTTTACTTCCCACTGGGTAACTTTAACATGTACAAATGTGCTCTGATCACTTTGTGCCAGATGCTAAATCTAACTCCCTGTGTATGTTGGTGATATTTTAACTATGGCAGGCATTTTTTTCTTACTTTGTTTTGAGCTTACTAGCTATGAGAGCCTTCACTAACTTAATTGTTATACCGTTTAATTAAAAGAAATATTCAAAAATTACTACTTAAAATATTATGTGAAATTGGGAGTTGGACGATAGAACAGTGGGCTAAGCGCATGTGGCGCAAAGCACAAGGACCTGCATAATGATCTAGGTTCAAACCCCCCGCTTCCCCACCTGCAGGGGAATCGCTTCACAAGTCGTGAAGCAGGTCTGCAGGTGTCTGTCTTCCTCTCCCTCTCTGTCTCCCTCCTCTCTCCATTTCTCTCTATCCTAACAACGATGACATCAATAATAAAACAATAATAACTACAACAATGAAAACAACAATGGCAACAAAAGGGGAAATGAATTAAAAAATATTATGTGAAATCAACAATGCCTCCAATTTTTCATACTTTAGAGTAAGTAAAAATGCAGCATGAAAATCCTTTTCAATTCCTATTTCTTTTTCTTTTCCTACTCCTAAAAGTAACTGGCATTGTGTAGTGTAGAAAAATATTACACACTAAGGCAAATGTGAATATCTAGAAGAGATTTTTAAAAATAGCTAATGGCTATAATTGACCTTTCACAAAAAAGGAAACTATGCCTTATATTTTGAATGAAAAAGCTATAATGGCATTTGCAAATTATTCATAGTAATTTGACAGAAATATTATTCTTGGTTAAAAGAAATCCTGAAGTGGTTTAATTTCTCTACATTGACTATCAAAAGAGATCATCACTTTTCATTTTTAAATTCCTTAAAGAAAATTGACTTTATCAGATTAATTTCAACAATTTTAGTGTAGAAACTATTTTTAGTGTAGAAAATTTTTAGTGTAGAACTTTTAGTGTAGAAAAATTTCAGTGTAGAAACATTTAGTTAGTTCCAGAAGCTAAGAACAAATATTCTCAGCTGGGATACAATACTTCACTTCTGTCTTCTCCTAGGGGTGTATTCAAGATGAGTGACTTATCTCTTTCTTTCTGAAAGAAAAGAAACATCCAAGAAGAGTGAAATCAGGCATGCATAAGACTCTAGCTCTGGGGGAAAAAAAAAACTGCCTATTGTTAAAGAAAAGCAATTTTATTAAATCCTAATTATAAATTTTGAGAATTTATGAGTTATAAATTTTCCACTTGTTCAAGAATAAAAAATGTACTGAAGGATAAGATCAAAATTTTCCAGATGAATTACAAGTGGAGCCAGGCAGTGGTATACATAGTTGAGTGCATGCATTGCCAAGGGCCCAGGTTCAACCCCTTCAGTCCCTACCTGCTGGGGGGAAGAGTCATAGCTGTGAAGCAGTGCTGCAGATGCCTGTCTGTTCCTTCCTCCTCAATTTATCTATGTCCTATCAAATAAGAGAAAGAAAGGAAGAAAAGAGAGGAAGGAAGGAAGGAAGGAAGGAAGGAAGGAAGGAAGGAAGGAAGGAAGGGAGGGAGGAAGGGAGGAAGGGAGGAAGGAAGGAAGGGAGAAAGAAAGAAAGAAGGGGAGGAAGGGAGAAAGAAAGAAGGGGAGGAAGGAAGAAAGAAAGGAAGGAAGGAAAAAAGGAAAGAAGGAAGGAAGGGAGGGAGGGAGGAGGAAAAAGTGACACAACTAAATAATTTTTTGTGATAGCATATAAGCTGCTGAAGGCATGGAGAAAAAGGGATTCTACTACAGCGTTGGTAGGAATACAAATTGGTGTAGATAGTATAGAGAGTCCTTAAAAACAAAACTGAAAATACCTTACAATCCTGTAATATCACTTCTAGATACATTCCAAGGACATGAAAATAGTAATTTAAAAGGATATATGCAACTCTATGTTCACAGTGGCACTATTCACAATAACCAAATGTAGAAGTAGCCTAAAGACCCATCAACAGATAAGAGAATAAAGAAGTTATGGACTAATCAACAAGACAGCACACCTTATGTATGCGTCTAACCTGGCCCCCAAAGCACTTGGTTGGGTCTGGGGCTTTGGGGTGGATGTGGGGTTGATACTGTGATGTTTCTCCATCTGTCTCTATTTCAATTCAAAAAATGTTGGCCTAGAGTAGTGAAGTCCTGGAAATGAGAAAAAAAAAAACAGAAGGAAATAGACAAAGAAGAACAACAGACTATATACTCAATGAAATATTACTCAGTGATTAAAAGGATGACACTATATTATTTAGGACAAAAAAGAGATGATGGTAAGTTAAATAAGAATTGATAGAAAACTACTGAGTGGTTTCACTCATATGTAGAAGATAGATAGCTAAGAGAAATGAACGTTGAAATAATAGTAGCCAAACTGTTTTTTAGACTCTGTGAAAACTTCGACAGCTATTGGAAGAGACAAGACAGAGGAGTTCTAAGGGGGAGCTGGGGAGAAAGGAGAAGAGGTGGAGAGTACCATTTGTTATTATGGCACAAGCACACACACATACACACACATGTGCACACACATATGCACAGACATGAACTATACTATTAAAAATATACAATTTTAAACCAATATATGATAATACTTTAAGTTAATAAAATTAGAAAAAATTTTGCAAGATGATTAGAAGGATATGTACTGAGGAAGTGAAGAAAGAGCACAAAAGAATTAAACATGGAGTGAGAATGGTGTTGATGGCAGTGGTTTGAAATGACTCTGCCATAGTGCTGCTACTCAGAGAAGTGGGGGACGAGTTCATTGGAAACTCAAGTCACAAACAGAACACTGATAACTGCACAATATCAAAAAGAACTTGGACTTGATTTTGAGAAGAGGAATTTCCTTCTGGTGATGGCAGCCACTTGAAAGCTGGCACATTCTCTTTGGGCACAGAAATGCAATGTTCTTTACTTTTGTCACAGTCCCTGGTTTCTTCCTGTATGTCACAACTTGTTTTAGATCATGATGGTCATGGATTGTTTCAGTCCTACTTACATCCGTGACCTTCCTCGTCCCCTGCCTGGAAGCTTTTTTGGAAGAATATAGATGTTGATTTCTTCTCTGCTTCAGCTCACATGTTTCTGACCTGGGCCCCCCTTGTCTCTAAGCACAGGCATGAAAAGACAAGGAAGAACACTCACTACAATGCGCTGTTTATTGCAGCACCAAACCCTCTAATACAATCAGATTCTTCTAATAGTAGCAAGAGCTGACATTTATTGAACTCTTCCAGGACACAGGCATTATATTCACACTTTTAAAGGATTTTTTATGCCAATCCAAGGAAGTAAATATTGTTATTTCCATTTTAGAGATAAGGAAAATGAGGATTACATAAATGGCCAAGCCAGAATTTGATCCAGGTTGTTTTATTCCAGAGACTACATTTCTTAAGTATTATACCCTTTAAAAAAAAAAAAAAAAAAACCTCCACTTCTGACTAGCTGTGCCCTAGATAAGTCCAATATTGATATTATTGTTTCTATAAATTAAAATTTCATAACTTAGTGAAACACTGTCATCAGCTTCATAGGTGCTGGCATTTTGAAAGTGTTAACATTGCACGACATGTTAAGTGAGATGCAGAATTTGAGTCACAAATTTGATTGTGACGGTGGGGGTAGATAGCAAAAAGGTTATGCAGAAACTCTCAAACCTGATGCTCCAAAGTCCCAGGTTTAATATCTGCACCACCATAAATCAGTGCTGAGCAGTACTCTGGTACAAAACAAAACAACCTTTATTATGTAAATGATGAGTGTGCATCACACAGTACTAAAACATTGCAATCTGACGTTTTACACTTTTTGTTAGTTTATATTTTCAATTATTCTTATAGAGTAATGATATTTAACAATTTTTTTTCTTTTTTTTTTTTTTTGGCCTTCAAGGTTATTTCTGGGGCTTGGTGCCTGTACCATGAATCCACTGCTTTTTTTGTCGCCCTTGTTATTTTATCCTTGTTTTGGTTGTTATTATTGTTATTGTTATTATTATTGTTACTGATGTTCTTGTTGTTGTTGGATAGGCCAGAGATAAATGGAGAGAGGGGGAAAGAAAGACAGACACCTGAAGACCTGCTTGACTGCTTGTGAAGCGACCCCCTGCAGGTGGGGAGCTGGGGTCTTGAACCGGAATCCTTACGCCTGGCTGATGTGCTTTGTGCCATGCGTGCTTAACTCGCTGCACTACAGTCCGACTCCCGATATGTAACAATTTTTAAACAATTGACCCTGTACCTCAAAGTTCTGTATACTAAATAGATATGCACTTTGTTGGTTGGAATATTTTCCCTCCTGATGAGCATTTTCCTTTTGAGTCTTTGAAGCTCTTTTTTTAGGTCTAGCAGCTACCAACAGTAAAACCAACAGGAAAACCACAGTTCCATACAATGCCACAATATTCGACATTTATCAAAGGTAACTTTTAATTCATCTATCTATTATTATAAAGCCATTTATGGCTATTAGTCCTTTATCTGAAGTATCTTGTATAAAGAGCTCCCATTCTACAAGGTGTCTTTCTGTTTGGATGGTGGTAGTTTTCACTGTGCAGAAGCTTTTCAGTTTGATGTAGTCTCACTGGTTTATTATTGTTTTCTTTGCTTTTGGAGTGGAGTCTTTGAAGACAAATCTGTAGCATAGATCATGAGGTGTTCTGCCAGTGGTTTCTTCTATGTGTTTTCCATGTCTTTTAGTCACTTTGAGTGCACTTCTGTGCACAGTGATATGTAGCAGTTCAATTTCATTCATTTGCACACTGCAACCCAATTTTCCCAGCACAACTTGTTGAAGAAACTTTCCTTTCTAAATGTAAGATTTTGGTCTCCTTGTCAAAGTTGAGTTGTCTCTAAATGTGGAGGCTTATTTCTGGCTCTCAATTTTATTCCCACTGGTCTACGTGTCTATTTTGATTTTAGTACCAGGCAGTTTTGATTATAGTAGCTCTGTAGTATAGTTTGAGGTTAGAAAGTGTGATGCCTCCTGTCTTCTTTTTTTTTTTTTTTCCTTAAGATTTCTTTGGCTATCCGAGTTATTTTCTAGTTCCAAATACATTTATCTGACCTTTGTTCTACTTTTTTAAAGGAACTCAGTGGTACCTCAATGGGGATGACATTAAATCTATATAAAATACAGAAAGAAACAGGGGTAGATAGCATAATGGCTATGCAAACAGACTCCCATGCCAGAGGCTCCAAAGCCCCAGGTTCAATCCCCCGCAATACCATAAACCAGAGCTAAGCTGTGCTCTGATAAAAAAAAAAAAATACAGAAAGAAGTCAGTAAACTTAGCACCAAAATCAACTCCATCCAAAAGTGATGAGAGGATATAAGACAGAATAGTCACCAAAGAAGAGATTCAGAGAGCCAATAGACACATGATAAAATGTTCAAAGAGAAATGCAAATAAAGGCAATGAGATGCTATTTCACTCTTGTGAGAATATGATACATTAGAAAAGACAGTAACAACAAATATTGGAGAGGTTGAGGGGTAAAGGAACCCTCCTGAACTGCCAGTGATAATATAAATTGGTCCAATCCCTGTGGAGAGCAGTCTGGAGAACTCTCAGAAAGCTGTAAATGGACCTTTACTGTGATCCAGTAAGTCCTTCTCTGGAAATACACCCTATGGAAACAAACATACCTACCCAAAGATGTATGTTAACATATATTTTTCTTTTTCTATTGTATAGGAATTGCAAATCTGTTCTACATGATTAGCAAACATATATATCTTAATATCTTTTTACCAACCAGTATTAAAATTAATTATTTTTTCTTTTTGACAGATAAAATATAAAGCTAAAAATAAGTATTCATTAAAAATGAGAAAAAATCAGAAATGTTTACTTTAGAGTTTATCTATCCAGATATATCTGTATACCCACTCTGTATCTTCAAATATAGCACTATGGAATTCTTCATGATTGTATCTTGATTTTCTTAATAATGTGCAAATAGAGACACTGGTCACCTTCTCTTTGAGCTCTATTTTTTTCCCAAATAATTGCTTTATTTCAGGAACTTTTCCTGTTGGAACAATTGATAGTGTTTCTATACACTTTATTACCAGTCACCTATAGATCATTATAACAATATTCTTGCAAGGTTGTGTAACTGTTTTGACACAAATAGATATGTATACTATATCTTCTATATTACAAATATATAACACATATTACATATTTTAGTATTAGGGACTAGCAGATAGTACCAATGGCTAGTAGCATTGAATATACTTGATCAAGTAGCAGACAACTGTAGAAAAAAAGACTACAATAACAGATATCTTTTACAATTGGAGATGGAGCTTCATTTAGGCTGTTGTCTTCAAGGTTCTGATTCCTAAGTGACTGTAAGGGACTAAATTTCAGAAAATCAGATTGATTTACCTTCTAATCATCTGTCTAGATAAGTAAAGTTGTATGAACCCAAGGTCATTGTGGGATGCAGAAGATGGAAGTCCGGCTTCTGTAATTGCTTCTCTGCTGGACATGGTCATTGATCCATACCCATAGCCTGTTCTATCTTCCCCCAGTGGGGTAGGGTTCTGGAAGAGTGAGACTTGGCGACCCATTTATGAGGTTGTCTGCCCAGAAAACTCAAGATGGAATCAGTATGGTCTGCAACTTGGTGGCTGAAAGGCAGTAAGACTCTTCTCTGTGTTCACTTAGGACATGTGTATGTGCTTGGCTTCCTAGTATAGATACTCAAAGAACCATATCCTATTCCTTATGTTTTGCTAAACCAGCATGACCCAAGTGGACAGTCAAACCCTCTCTCCTGCATTTATGGATCTTGAATGAGTAACCCAAAGGGTAAGATTTCTTGGCCAGGACATGTGAAATATTCAATACCTCACTTCAGTGATGTTCCACTTGGCCATGTATGTGACTCAAGTTTTAGCTTGATCTTCACCACACTGAACACTTTCATAGATAACTGGTGTGCTCTACCAAGCACATCCCCACCCAGCCCCTAACCTGATATATATGGATCAAAATACTGACTCTGTGGTTTTTATTCCATCAAAGCATTGTTACTATTTCTATTTTCTACCCTTCAAAATGATTGTGTTCACTTAGTATTAGAATCTCCTTTAGCTGTAAGCCCTCTGCTAGCCTTTGCTCATGATTTTTAAAGTTAGTTGTATGAGTTTGCAACTAGAAACAAATATATCTAGTGTTTGAAAGTTCCTGGCTCTTTGGTTGTGTAATAAATGCAAGGAAATTTAAACTGTGGAAAAAAAGAAGACAACAATAACAGAGATCTTTCACATCTGGAGATGGAGCTTCATATAGGATGTTGCCTTCAAGGTCCTGAATCCTAAGTGACTGTAAGGGACTAAATTTTAGAAAATCAGATCGATTTACCTTCTAATCATCTGTCTAGATAAGTAAAGTTGTATGTTTTATTGGTTAATAGATTTTTTTAAGTAAATATGTTGCAAAAAATGATTTAGTCACAGAATGAAATCTCTAAGTCGGGGTCTACTGCATAGTTATGGCAAACAAACATTTTAGTCAAATTCCTTCTAACTGTAAACACATAAGCAAGACTATTAATACTCTTTGTTATATAGTCTGATCTCATCAGCTAGTATATATGGAATGTTTTCTATCTTTATTTCTTTTTTAAAATTTTTATTTATAAAAAGGAAACACTGAAAAAAAAACACAGGATAAGAGGAGTAAAACTCCACACAATTCCCACCACCAGAACTGCAGAGGACAGACCTTCCTCCTTCTGCACCCCATAACCACCCTGAGTCCATACTCCCAGAGGGATAAAGAATAGGAAAGCTATCAGGTGAGCTCTATTTTTAAGGGCTTAAAATATACCAAACATCTTAGGAAGAGCATAGTGCATCCCTTCAGAATAAAGGACAAATATGTGGAATATTCAGTTATAATTAAGATAGTAGTTCTCAGTAGTGTAAAGATTAGGTAAGTGTACTGTTTTGCTGCCTGTCTTTCTCCATATGAACTATGCCACTGTGAGACCTAAGACGCCTAGAATTTGTTGGAAAAAGGATAGATATGAAAATTGGAGACAGAAATGTCTGTTTTGGGTGTTCCTGACTAACATGAAATTATGTTATGCTTGGTAGAATTGGTGTAGGCTTACCACCTATGTTGCCAGAGAAAGACTAGATAAACATGTAGCATGACATTTCCAACTTTCCCAGTTTCAAACCTACAGACATAATTTGTTTCTTTGACAAAAACCATAGGATAAGAGGACTAGAACTCCACACAGTTCCCACCACCAGAACTCCGTATCCCATCCCCTCTCCTGATAGCTTTCCGATTCTTTATCCGTCTGGGAGTATGGACCCAGGGACATTATGGGGTGCAGAAGGTGGAAGGTCTGGCTTCTGTAATTGCTTCCCCGCTGAAAATGGGTGTTGGCAGGTCAATCCATAGTCCAATCCTGTCTCTTTCTTTCCCTAGTGGGGTGGGGCTTGGGGAAGTGGGCCTCCAGGACACATTGGTGGGGTCTTCTGCCCAGAGATGTCCGGTTGGCATCATGCTAGCATCTGGAACCTGGTGGCTGAAAAGAGATTTAACACATAAAGCCAAACAAATTGTTGACTAATCATGAACCCAAAGGCTGGAATATTTCAGATGAAGAGTTGGCGGTCTCCATTTTGTAGATAGTTAGTAGGCATATTTTAGTTATATTCCAAAGGGCCCATAACTATACTAGTTTTTTTTTTCTTTCTGAGCCTGACATCTGATACACAGGTGGATCCAAGTTATTGTCTGGGGAGATGATGTCATGAACAAAGAAAAATCTTTGTTCAATTACATTTTAGTATAGTTTAATTAAAGGCTATGATGACTTTTATTGCAGGAGTTTTTTCAGTCTTGGATTTGCTAATTTCATCTACATATTCTACAGGAGATCACTTGTAGAATATAGTGTTTCAAAAACATATCTGATATCTGATGTCATGGTTGTAAAAGGGACCAGAAAGCTAGATCAGGGAAGAGAGTAGCTCCCAAATATGGGAAAGGTATATAAATATTGTTGACTCCATTGATTTGATGTGATCTGGGGCCCATATTCAGCTTAGGAGCCTATGTGACCTCTGCATCCCTGTAGATCTGAGCTCACATTCTGTTGGTCATGAGTTGGAATGTTCCAAGCTGACCCAGTTTCAGGACCCATGCCTACTGCTATGCTTAGAAATTTATATGCCAGATACAGAGGTCAAAGTATTGCCCTATGTACATAAGATAAAAAATTACTTCTTAAATTTTATTTTGTGAATGTTTTTGCATATTATACAACATTTCTCATTATAATTAAAATCTGAAGAGTTTTGAAATATGTATTTGACTTTAGATTTCTTTTCTTTAATATTTATTTATTTATTCCCTTTTGTTGCCCTTGTTTTATCATTGTAGTCATTATTATTATTGATGTTATCATTGTTGTTGGATAGGACAGAGAGAAATGGAGAGAGGAGGGGGAAGACAGAGAGGGGGAGAGAAAGATAGACACCTGCAGACCTGTTTCACCACTTGTGAAGCGACTCCCCTGCAGGTGGGGAGCCAGGGGCTCGAACTGAGGACTTTAGATTTCTTAAGAATTGTTCTGGAGGTGTTTTGTTTATTAAAAACATGGCATCTTTATTCTATGATAAGAGATCATTACTGTAATGGTCTTTTTATACTGCATTCATTGTTAAGGCATTCTTTTTTTTTATGTGTATGGAACTAGGAGCTTGTACATGCAGTATTTCACTATGTTTGAGCTACAGTTTCATTCAGATAGCCATGACAACATCAGAGTTTTCTCTAGTGCTCTGTTAGTTCCCCTGTGGTGCTGGGCTTAAAGCTGGGTTTTGCACATGGTAAGACATGTACTTTACCTAGTGAGCTGTCTCACTAGGTAATGACACTTTGAAAAATGTAGCCAGGTAAGGGAAAAATCTTTGTTCAATTACATTTTAGTATAGTTTAATTAAAGGCTATGATGACTTTTATTGCAGGAGTTTTCAGTCTTGGATTTGCTAATTTCATCTACATATTCTACAGGAGGTCACTTGTAGAATATAGTGCTTCAAAAACATATCTGATAAAGGAAACTTAATGTCATCTAACTATATCTCCTTGTCAAATTTGAGGAATGTCAGCACACCTAATTAGGAATCATTCTTATTAGTGTAGCTCAGATTGAAAAATAAGTATTTAGTCTGGTTATTACAAACTCAACTCCACATAGACTTCCACACAGACTTCTTTTTTATAGTGATTTTCTGACTCTTCAGTGACTTATACTGCTCATTTCCAGGTCGATGAATAATTTTCCATAAACTATTTTAAAAGTTGTTGTTTCATTTGAAAAGTTATGGGTGTATGGTGGGCCTTGAACTCTAAAGCATCCCTCTCTCCACTACCACTGGTCGCTTCCGTAAGGAACAGTGCCTTGTGAGCCCCCTCAGGACCTTGGCTCTACCGTAAGGCAATGACAGTAGGGATAACCCCAGTCTCTGAAGAGAGAACAGGGATATCTTACCCTGCCACTTGAAAAAACCTGGTCTTGAAATGAGTTCAGCTTGCAATGTTCCTCAGATGTGACCACGAGCTATAAGCTCAGATCAATTGGGACTTAGAGGTTACACAGCTCTGGCACTAAATATAAATATGCATTTACATATGGGCCCTGGAGCAGGTGGATGGAGGTAAATAGTTAATGTTAGCCAGAAAACTCTTTTTAAAATTTTTTCGTTTATGTATTCCCTTTTGTTGCCCTTGTTGTTTTTATTGTTGTAGTTATTATTGTTGTTATTGTTGTCATCCTTGTTGGATAGGAGAGAAATGGAAAGAGGGGAAAAGACAGAGAGGGGGAGAGAAAGATGGACACCTGCAGACCTGCTTCATCACCTATGAAGTGACCCCCCTGAAGGTGGGGATCAAGGGGCTCAAACAGGGATCCTTATGCCAGTCCTTGAGCTTTAGTGGGATGCATTGGATCGACCTTCTCGTGGTGCATCCTGTGAGTACCCATTCATTGGGGAAACTGACGATCCTTCCTAGCTGACTGAATCCATATGGATCCCAGTCACTTTCAAAGCCAGCAACAAGCAGCTCCTGACACCTTTCAACCTGACGCTGTTGACTGGCTACGGAAGAAGGGCAAACGCTAGAAGAAGAAGAAGTGCCACCAGCACTTAACCGCTGCACTACTGCCAGACTTCTAAAACTCTTTTTTATAAGAACGGGAGCTACTCCCTTGCCTAATCCATCTTTCTAGCCCTTTTCTCCACTCTGACACCATTCTCTCAGACAATGTTCTCATCCAACCTCAGGCTAGCTACCAAACTCAAGCAAAACTTCTATAGTTGTATGCCCCCTGGAATATGCTTAAAATGGTTCTCCTAGCTTTCTTCTACTCTAAAGTCCCTAATCTCATCTGCTCCGATCCTACTTTCTGGTTCCTGTTCATTAACCATCTTGTCTCAGCTTAGGTCATGCCACCTTCCAGACATGAGGCTGCAGATGCTACCATGACTCCACCCTGACTGCTCTGGGCAGACGACCTTACCAATGTGTCCTGGACTCTCGCATCTCCAGAGCTCTGCTCCACTAGGGAAAGATAATAACAGGCTGTAGGGATGGACTGACCTGTCAATGCCCAAGCTCAGTGGAGAAGCATCTACAGAAGCCAGAACCTTCTGCTCCCCATAAACAACCTTGATCCATACTCCCAGCAGGGGAGAAGTGATAGGATAAAGATAAGAGGACTCTGCACTCCAATTCTATCAGCACCCAGAGAGAGAGAAGGAAAAGGAGAGGAACATATAGAGGTAGTTATGATGTCATGAGTGGCTTAGAGGGACAGAGAGGATTGAATCAGAAAAAGAAGGGGCAACTATATATAAATGTGCAAGGACTTGGTTCCAAGCCCCAGCTCCCTACCTGTAAAGGGGATACTTCATGAGGTATCATACAGTGAAGCAGGTCTGCTTTGATGGACAAAAGGACACCTGTGTACTGCTTCACCACTTGAGAAGCTTTTCCCCTGCAGGTGGCTTGAACCTGAGTCCTCCAACATGAGTGCTCAACCAGATGCTCTATCACCCAACCCTCTATATTACATTTTCACACTAATGTACTTATGACCTTTAATAGAGGAAACAGAAATATGGCATCGGCAAAAAAATAAATAAAGCTAGAGCTTATTAGTGTACTTGATGCACTGTAACTTTTATTTTTTATTTTTTTAATATTTATTTACTTATTCCCTATTTTTGCCCTTGTTGTAGTTGTTATTGATGTTGTCATCGCTGGACAGGACAGAGAAAAATGGAGAGAGGAGGGGAAGACAGAGAAAGGGAGAGAAAGACAGACACCTGTAGACCTGCCGCACCACCTGTTAAGTGAACCCCCTGCAAGTGGGGAGCCAGAGGCTCGAACCTGGACTGGTCCCTGCACTCTACACCACCTGCACTTAACCCGCTGCGTGACCGCCCGACTCCCGTGCTGTAACTTAAAATAAAGCTTTCTGGAAAATGTGACAGAAAATATTGATTCTTCTTACAGAAACAGTTAACACACAATATAAACATTGTGCATTGATGAGACTTTCTTGGAAAAACTTTGTGACCTACCAGGTCCACCTGTGAACTGGATTCAAAGTGCCAATTTTTATATCAGATTTTCCTCAGTCAAAACTGTGTTTTTCTCCATTGGTAAAGAAAGTTAACAATTTTGAGATCCAAACCTCATTTACAAAAACAGAAACTTCATTAAAGTTGCGAATAATGACAAAATGAAGACCATGTGGAGAAGGAAGAGTATAAAAGTTCATCCTGGTTGTTTGTATCATCTTGCATATCAAGCTGAATGAAAAGAAATTTCATCTCCCCATTTTGAATTTATAAGCATGTAATCTGAAGTATCCTGATTAATGAAGTAGAGAATTTAAAATTAAAAATCAAAAACATGGTTACTACTTGTGACTGAGCACAGTTCATCAGATAGTCAGTGAACTAAAGCAAATGGATAAAGAGGCCAAGTGATACTTGTACAATGTTTAAGGACCTGGGTTCAAGCCCCCAGTCCTCATCTACAGTGGAAAGCTTTGCAAGTGGTGAAGAAGTGCTTCAGATCTCTCTCTCTCTCTCTCTTTCTCTCTCTCTCTCCCTTCCCTCTTGATTTTTATCTATCTAATGAGTAAATAAATAATTATTTAAAAACAAAGGAAGTGGATAAATAATGTAATGGATAGATATGGTATACAGAATCATTCTTGGGAAAGTATAAGACATGCTGAGAAGCAGTAATAGAATAACCAAAAATACTCTCAGTTTCAATACCTTCCAGATTCAAGTAATTTTTGCTCATTTTTATAGAATCTGAAACAAACAATCCACTTAAGCCAGTCTCTCAAGTCCCTATGTTATGTCTTCCTGAGGGCACAAGTTAAGAATTTTCACTAACAACTCCCTGCTCTATTTTATATTGAAATCTTTTTACACCCTCTATCTATGTGACTCTCTTTACAAAAAATATTAAACTATATTGCTGTGACATAATTAATTTAATGAGACATGCAATAAAACAGAGCTCACTTAAACATCCAGCTTCATACACTGCCACATTCAGGCAAGGTGCAAAGGCTGCCTTTAGTATAAAACAGAAAGAAGACATTTCTTTGTTCCTTTGTCACTAATACAAATTTATTTAGATTTGCTTTGCTTTTATAAAATCTTAGCAAACTCTCGAACAATAAATTTACATTAAAGAGGGGCCAGGTGGTGGTGCACCTGGTTAAGTGCACACACTACAATGTACAAAGCCTTGGGTTCAAGCCCCTGGTCCCCACCTGCAGGGGGAAAGCTTCACAAGTGGTGAAGTAGAGCTGCAGGTGTCTCTCTGTCTCTCTCCCTCTCTGTCTTCTTCCCTCTCAATTTCTCTCTGTCTCTATCCAATAATAAATAAATAAAATTTAAAAGGAAAGAAAAAAATCTTATTAAAAAATTTTACATTAAAGAGTCTTGGACTTTTATGTGAAACTACCTAAGAGAGCACACAGGACTAAGTGCAGAGACCATGCAAGGATTCAGTTCAAGCCCCCTCTCCCGACCTACAGTGGGGACACTTCACTAACTGTAAAGCAGGTCTGCAGCTGTCTCTTTCTCTCTTCCCTTCTACTTCTCTCTCTCCTCTCAATTTCTCTCTGTCCTGTCAAAGAAAGAAGAACGAAAAAAAGAGGGAAAGTTAGTAAAGTAAAGGAAAGAATAATAGAGAAATCCACCAGGAGTAATGGATTTTTCATGCCCACACCAAGCCCAGTGATAACCCTGGGGGTAAGTAAAAAAAAAAAACTGTGGTACACAGTTGGTGGGAATGCAAAGTAGTGCCACCCCTAGGAAAAACTATGGAGTCTTCAAACACGTAAAAATGGAAATAAATACCTTATGCTCCAACAATATCACCCCTAGGCATATATTTAAAAGGCTTGAGAACACTAATTCTGATCAACTGAATATCTTCCTTCATGTAAACAATCCCTTGGAAGTAGAAGGCCTGTGACTATGCTTGATAGAAAGTCACACAGAAAGAGGAACTCAATTTGAAGTTTCAATGCAAACTCATTTGAGGCTGGGAGTAAAAGTCCAGACGGAGTGTAAAATTAAAGGTGTTTACAAATATTCTCAGAAATATTCTGCAGTGTTCTCATGCCTGTATGTCTAGAGCTATACTACTGTACCTCCAAGGATGCCCCAATGTGTAATTTTAGTGCATCTATTAAGAATTACTGTTCTGGAGCAGGCAAGAGGGCTCATCTTCAAGCATGCCTTCTTTGACTGGGTGAGACCCAGCTTTGAGCCTTGGGCTCATGGTACCTGGTATAGTTTCTGCACTGTGTTTTCTTTTCCTCTCACCCTCTGTCTCTGTCTTTTCTTTTTATTTGAAAAAGTCAGCCTCGATTGGCAAAGCCTTGACAAGCACCACCACCACTACCAAGTTTATATGCTATTATACTCCCTTAGAATATCCCAAATCTTTATCTGTAATATTCTAGCCTTTAGGTTCATTATTAGTCAACAATTTGTTTGGCTGTATATGTTAACTCTTCTTTCAGCCACCAGGTTCTAGATGCTAACATGATGCCAACCAGACTTCCCTTGGTAGATGACCCCACCAGTATGTCCTGGAGCTCCACTTTCCTAGATCCCTGCCCCACTAGGGGAAGAAAGAGACAGGCTGGGAGTATGGATTGACCTGCCATCGACCCATGTTCAGTGGGGAAGCAATTACAGAAGCCAGACCTTCCAACTTCTACATCCCATAATGTCCCTTGGTCTATATTCCCAGAGGGTTAAAGAACAGGAAAGCTATCAGGGGAGAGGATGTGATAGGGAGTTCTGGTGGTGGGAATTGTGTGGAACTGTACCTTTCTTATCCTATGGTTTTTGTCAGCGCTTCCATTTTATAAGTAAAAATTTAAAAAAAGAATATAAATATCAGAAGAGAATCTTTGCCAGTGTTGTACACTAATGTACTCTTGTTTGACACTTTTAATAGATGTGCATGTATTTGGTATATGCATTTGTGTATGAATCTGTTTATGTATAGTGTATATATTTGTCCAATACATACATTTTCAATAATTAAAATATAGTTAAAATAAAATATAGTTACTGAATAAGAGTTCTTATAAAAACCACAG
This sequence comes from Erinaceus europaeus, assembly GCF_950295315.1. Lineage (NCBI taxonomy): Eukaryota > Metazoa > Chordata > Mammalia > Eulipotyphla > Erinaceidae > Erinaceus > Erinaceus europaeus. The sequence goes on along the minus strand of NC_080164.1, from coordinate 120,648,971 downwards.
GTTGTCAAAAAGATATGTATACACCTATGTTCATAGCAGTACAATTCTTTATAGCCAAAACCTGAAAGCAACCCAGTGCGGGTCGCTCCAGGTCCCCTGCCTCCCTGGCTACAGAAGGCAGAGGGTGAAGCAGCCCCCTGGGAGATCTAGGGTGGCTCTGTGTGGTGAGGGAGTAGTGTGCAGAGAAGAAGAACCACGCCAGACTTATCCAGCTCTGGTAGAAACCTCTGAGGGTCAATTCATTTATTAGAGGGATGCAGGCAAGCAGATATACCCATAGTCCAGAAAGAAGGTTGAGGTAATCATTAACCCAAATACAAAGCAACACAATGCACAGTTACATCTTCACCTACAAAGTATTTGATCACGACTGGAAAGTTACCATACAAGACTTGGTCATGGGCTCAACAAGTTTTCTCTGGGGGTAAATTACAGGCACTTCAGGGCAGGGGTGAAGGGAGCAATTGAGTAATTCATGGCATTTGTTTTAAGGGGACAAAGTGGCATGTACAGAAAGGGTGCTATGTCCGGGGAAGCCATGCATCATTAGTTCACAAGGTCAGGAGGGACCTGCCATCATTTCTACCCTGGAAGGGGAAGAACTTGAGAGCTACCCACTCAGACTCTCATGGAAACAATGGGCTGGACTTCCCAGACAGTGGGCCCATTTCCCACAAACCAGGTGCCCAACAACAGATGAATAGCTGAGAATGCTGTGGTATATTTACAGAATGGAATACTACTCAGCTATTAAGAATAATGAACCTGCCTTCTCTGACCCAGCTTGGATGGAGTCTAGAAGGAATTATGCTAAGTGAGCTAAGTCAGAAAGACAAAGATGAGTATGGAATGATCCTACTCATAAAGTTGAGAAAGAAGAACAGAAAGGGAAACTCAAAGCAGTTAACTGACTGAGTTTGGAATATGACACCAAAGTATGAGTTTGGAATATGACACCTGGGTGGAGGGTGAGGGTAGATGTTCAGCTTCACTGTGAGGGGGTAGGGGGAGGGACATAGATATTTGGTGGTGGGAATGGCATTAATATATACTTCTAGTAACTTTTGGTCATACAAATCACTATTTGATCAATATGAGAGGGGAAATGGATTGAATGTCTCAAACTTTATGATGCATAGAACACATTTTGGGCTTAAATTGTTAATACATTTCTAGCAATGACATTTTCTTTGAAATATTAAATCACCTATAATCTTAGACCTGGGAGAACAGAAGCAAATGGTGGCGTCACTTTATAGGATACAGCCATAAGATAAAACATAAATTATGGTGAGGTCTTGTATGATAAAACAAATCTTAACAATAGGATTTTCAGAGTAAACCAAATTTTCAAATAATTTTGTTATAGAAATAACTATCTATTGCCTTCTTAAACCCTAAGACAGCAGGAACTTTTCCAATTCTCTATAAAACCTATATTTCCCCCAGTCCTGGAACCTCTGGACTGGGGTTCGTTTTCCTGCATGTTTCTCTCAATTCGTATCAATTGATAATGCATTTTCTAATCTCAACCTAATCAATGCAACCAATATCACCTCGACATGTTTCACTTCGAAATGTGTCCACAGACATCAGACATGGAATGTCAGCCCTTCAGCTTCATTAGTCTGGTGAGACCTTTCCTAGTTCATAGGATTCCTTAATTCCATTTTGGGTAGTGCACTTCCTAACCAAGTTGCAGAACCTAGATATAGACCAGGGCCCATGAGATAGGTCATATGAACAAATGTATCCATAATTTAGGGGAAAATATATACCTTAAAGCAAAAGTGCACAATAGTTTGCAGTGACTCAATTAAGTACATCAAGTAAGTAGAAAGACCAAAAAAGACACTGTAAAATACTTAATAAAATATTGTTTCCTTAGATCTAGATACCCTACTCACCTACTTCCTATTTTGCTTTCTTCAGTCACTCCAACTTTAACCTTGCCAAACAAGGTAAGGACTACAAAAACTGGATAAGGGCAAGAGACTGGCATACTTTAATGATGGCTTTTTTTGGTTACTAACAAGCCAACCCATCATTTGGGGCCCTAGACAGGGAATCCTGGGGTTCCCACACAGACATGATGGGCCTAGACCTCTAACAGAACCCTGTCTCTGCTGTCACTGGTCATCTCCATCAGGAACAACACATAGTATATCCCTTTGTGGGCCTTTGTAGGGCCTTATAAGGATAAAAAGTGGTAGGGTCAGCGCTGTTCTCTGAAGGGAGGTTGGGCCAACATATTCTACCACTTGAGGAAGATGGGTCCTGAAGTTAGTGCAGCCTAGAATGTTTCTAGCCATGACTACAGAATGTGAGTTCAGACCTATAGGGATGTAGAGGTTACACAGGCTCCTGCAACGAATATGGGCCCCAGATCAAACTGTTGGGGGTTACAGTTAACAATATTTATATGCTATTCCCATATTTGAGAGCTACTCTCTGCCCTGATCCAGCTTTATAGTCCTATTCCCAACTCTGACACCATAGCGCCAGACAATACCTTTGATCCACCTGCATGTTAACTTAGGCTCAGACAATGATTAATAAAATCATGAGCCCTTTGGAATATACCTAACATAGACCTACTAGCTTTTCCCAAAATGGAGACTGTAAATTTCAAATGCTATATTGTTGCCTTTAGGTTCCTGGTTATTTAGCAATTTGTTCTGCTTTATATCAATACTTTTCAGCCACCAAGTTGCAGATGCTACCATGAAGCCAACCAAATCAGGATATGATCCTGGACAGACGACCTCACCAGTGTGTCCTGGAACCCCACCTTTTCAGAGCCCTACCCCAATAGGGAAAGAGAGAGCAAGTCTGGGAGTATGGATCTACTTGCTAATGCCCATTTTTAGTGAGAAGCAATTATAGAATCCAGATTTTCCACCTTCTGCACCCCTTAATGAACCTGGCTCCATCCTCCCAGAGGGATAAACAACAGGAAAGCTTTCAAGGGTAGGAATGGGATATGGAGCTCTGGTGGTAGGAATTGTGTGGAATCATACCCCTCTTATCCTATGGTCTTATAGAAAACACTGGTTGTTATGCATGGAATTGCTGCCTTAATTTATAGTATTCTTTTCATTTTAAGAAGTACATTAGTTTTTCTTTTTTTTTTCCTTTATGATTTCTGCTACCTTCACTGAAGTAAAGTTATTATTTGGGCATGTAGAAACTCAGGAGCACATTAATGGTTTTATAATCTCTTATGTGTGGATATTACTTTCTGTGTTGTATTAAAAGAACTGAAATTGACAAAGGGTGATAAAATTGTTATTGACATATTATTCATGAATTCCAAAAGCATGTCTAAAATAAAAGAAATCAAGATGTCAGATAAAGTACTCAGAAAGTAAGTACAAAGCATTTCCTTGAATGTTTTAAATTCATTGCCAATTATTTAAAGGTAGAACCAGAATCCTTGGGCCAGTCCCTGCGCTTCGCGCTCTGAGCGCTTAACCACAGTGTGCTCCCGTCTGGCCCAGGACATTGCTTCAGCTGTCACTGTCCTCTTTGCTCTCTCCTTCTCTTTTTCCTCCTCCTTCTCCTTATTTTCTTCTTCTTTTCTAGTACTACTTTTTCTTCTCTTCCTCCTCTTTCTCTCACTCATAAATATAAATAAGTAGACCTAAAATGAGAAAAATATATATAATTGATTTTACTTTGTAAATAAAATATTGATGGGAATGTAATTGGTAAACCCACTAAGATAATCATGTGGTAATATCTAAAAAAAAATTAGATATAGATATTCCACACCATCCAATTATCCCACCTGTTTACATCCATCTTAAAAAATGTAAACCACTCTTAAACAATAGTCCCCCTAAGATTCTGATATTAATCTTAGTTTGCAAGGGGAAGGTCATTGAAATAAGAAAGGGGATACAATGGATTGGAGTGGAGGAAAACCCACACCACAGTGGTGAATGTGGAGTGTGGTAGTATAATGTGAAGTGGTGTAAAATTTTACTTCTAAAATATTATGTCTTGCAAAATAATGTTATCTCAATAAAAAATGAAAAAAGATATATATATATAAACTTAACCATTAGTTGATAAATGACTACAGATGTCTGTAAACAGCTACTCTAAGTGAAATATATATTCATTTACACAATTACAAATTTTAGATAGAGTCTGCTAGCTCTTATTCCTGAACATATTAATGGAAATAAAACTGCAGCATATATTTTTTTCATCTCTCATGTCACACTTCCCTAAAATCATATATGGACAGAATTGTGAAAACACACACACACACACACACACACACACACACACACACACACACACACACACACACACTGTATTGATCCAAAGCAAAAGGCTCAGTGGTTGGTACATGACAGTGAAGGAGGACCTAGACCGGAGGTGAGAGTATGCTCAAGAAAACAGAAGTTTTGCCCATGCATCAACAATACTATTTACTGTAAATCATTAATATCCCATACACAAGCAGAATAAAAGAAAGACAGTGACACAGTATAGTCTCTACGTTTCCTGGTATTAAATTTTCTAATGTATGAGATGGGTGTAGTTTTTACTACTCTGATTTTACTGGTGTTTGCGTAATACATTTTTTCTTTCTAAAAGAAGTAGACTTGGTAGGTAAGAAAATAACTCACTTGAAATATTGAGCATTTTACCATACATGAGTCTGAAGGTTCGAGTCTGGTACCACATGGAAACATCACAGCATGGGAGAAGATCCATGGTGTTATCTCTGCCTTCCTGACTTTCTTTTCCCCCTCTCTTTCTTAAATAAAAAGAATCCAAAGTTCTGTCCAGAAGTTATAGAATCATGCATTCATTAGTCCTGATGCAGAAAGAAAATAGAAGGAAGGAAGGGGTAAATGAAAGGAAAGAAATTTTGAGCACATTCTTGTGTGTATTGGTTTTATTTACATGTTAATCAGCTAAGTTGATATTAGTACTTGAAGTCGGCCTTTCTGAGGTCTAGATGTTTGAGTGTTCTTTCAAATGCCTAGAAATTTAGGGCTACTTATTTCTTTAGTTTTGAGTTGATCTCAGCTATTAATTTTTTGTTGTTGTTATGCTGGGATACCTTTTTCATATTGAAAGAGAGAGGCAGTGACAGATACAGTGAGTGGAAAAGACATCATTGCACTAAAGTTTCCCTTAGTATCATGAGGGCTGATCCTGAACTTACACATACTTGGCAAAGCCAGTGCTTTCCCAGATGAGCTATCCTTCTGGCTCTACACTAATAATTTTTTAAAATATATTCTCTGCCCCTTTCATTTTCCTTATGTTTCATTGCCTAATGGAATATAATAATTATTATTTCTCCATTTCTCCCGAATGTTATATCTATCTCCTCATCCAAATGAGTCACTGTAAATTTTTTATCATCTTCCTCACTGATTATTTCTGATTAAGCTTACTTACATATTCAGCATCTCTGTCTGGGTTTTATTTATTGCTATTTATTTACTTATTGAAGCACCATTCATTTCTTAGAACTATGGAGGCCAAAAGTCCAAAATCAAAATGTTGGCTATTCTATGTCTCATAAAGTTTTTCTCCCTGACTGTAGATCTCTTTTTGTTGTACCATCATCAGTGGCAGAGAGAGAAAGTTCTGTTGTCAATTCCAATATTAAAACAGTACTAAGCCTATGATAAATCCTCCTGATTTCAACTATGTCTCATAATTTCCCAAGACCCAACCTCATAATGCAACTAATGGGGAGGTAGATATTTCATGTATGACTTTTTACTGACAGAAACATTTGATTCATAACATACAGGAATTCCCTTAAAGATAGTAATAGTAGATTCCATGCTGCATCCCAGAGAACTAGAATAATTTATGGCATCTACTAGGCAGTTAAAGTTCGTCTATATTTTCAGTTGTAATATTTCTTATTTTTATTAATTTAGTCAGAAAAAAACACAAAGCTTAATTTAGGCTAACAAATATCAAGACTTTTATTTTGTTTTATTTTGCCTCCAGAGTTATCCCTGGAGCTTAATACCGGCACTACAAATCCACTGCTCCTGGAGGCCAATTTTTCTCCTTTTATTGAATAGGACAGAGAGAAACTGAGAGGGGAGGAAGTGATAGAGAGGGAGAAAGATACAGAGACATCTGCAGACCTGCTTCACTGCTTGTGAAGTGACTCCCCTACAAGTGGGGAGCGGGGGCTCGAACCAGGATCCTTGAGCCGGTCCTTGTGCTTCGTACTATGGACGCTTAACCTCTTGTGCCCGCTGCCCCTCAAGGATGTTGCTACTGATGAGAATATGGAGAAAAAGGAACACTTCTATACCATTGGTGGGAATATAAATTGCTTCAGCTTTTGTGAAAAACAGTCTGAATATTCCTCCCAATATTAGAAATGGACCTACAGTGATCCCTCAATTCCTCTACTAAGGAATCTATGCAAAGAAGACAAAAATACATATCTTAAGCGGCCTGTGAACATGTATTTTCACAGAAGCACATTTGTAATAACCAAAACTTGGAACAACTCAAATGTCCAAAGACAGATCAATAACCTAAGTTGTGGTATATACATATGGTAGAAAACTACTCAGCTATAAGTGAGTAAAGTCTTTTATGTCTTGGATAGGATTGAAGGTATGAGATAAGTTGGACAAAGGGGGAATACCAGATGACCTCCTTTATAGGTGAAACTTAAAAAAACAAAGAAAGGGAAAAGTACAGGATGACTAGCTGTGATCTATTGCAGCAAAATCAAGGTCCTTAAAGGACAAAAGTAGGGAGGGAGGGGTAGAAGACTTTGGGGATCTAATGCAGGGTGGTAGAGGAAGACATCACTAGGTGAGTGTGGTGCACATACATTATCATGGGAGCTAAGAAACTGTACACATGTGACAACAACTGCCTTGTAAATCTTTATTTCCCCTAAAAAAGTGATAAAAATTAAAAAAAAAAATCTTGCACTTTGCGTATCATGGATAGTGAGGCAATTATGCTAAGTAAAATAAATTAGAAAGTGAATGAGGAAATAAAACTGAGAGCAAATAAGGATGTTGCCACAGTTTACCTATAGAGCATGCTTTTGTATACTCTATACAAACAAGAACAAGAAGGGAGGAAGATGGAACAAAATACCCAGCCTAAATATCATCAAGAATACCATGTCAAAGACTATACAATTTGAATGTCATACTTGCAATACAACAGAGGCTTTTATTCAGTGCTCTCTGATAAATAAGAGATTCTGTCATCTGAAATAGTATGACAGTTGCTTTTGGAGGATAGATATGTTTTACTTAATTATAAAATGTTATAACATATTCTGTTCCACCAATTTTAGGCCAATCAATGGTCATTTATTTCCTGGACACTTTACAATCTTCCGTTGTAGAATTACCCTGTTAAGTTTACTTTTAGTATATATGGAGTCAAATTTTGGGTGTTATGCTGAATTGTATAACATGGCCTCATAAATGACATCATTTAGAAAAACAAATGGGGGATGTCAGTGTACTTAAATAAATCAGTCCTCCAAAATCTCTTAGGATCTCAGACTTTTAGCTTTTCTGATTTATCTCACCTTTGGTAAAGGGTATTGTATTCATGTAAAATTTAATAAGATGTCTTTCTCAAATCTTTTGTCTGATATAATGCAATTTAATACACACATTATTTATTAATAACCTATTATATATATATAATTTTAAGAGATGATGATCCTATTTTAGAATCTGATGGAGATTTCAATACTTGTAAATTGACAGAGATCATTGTGTATAAAATGAATATTGAGGAAATTAGGAGATCCTGAAAACATTTCTAAAACCTTTATAAAACCCTTCATTAAATGTGACACAAATTTTGTTCATAATTACTTTTCCCTTTAGCTTAATGTTGAAATTGAAAGTTCACAAGTGATATTTTTGTTATTATAATATTATATCTCTAAATTAACTATATGACTTACTTGAATGGCTTAAATGACCTTTATAAAATTTTTATTATTGTCATCACCAATTCACGTATAATTTCCTTTTTATGTTCTTTTTATGTTCACTATTGAAAATCATTTCTACTTTTCTACATAACACTGCACTACAGACTATTTTAATAATTACTTGCATTTAGTAAATTTTCATGTCATCAATGATTTGGCTTTAATCTTTCAAAGAACCAACATTTGGCTTCATTGATCTTTTGTATGGTTCTTTTATTTTCGATGTTGTTTATTTCTGCTCTAACTTTAGTAATTTCTGTCCTTCTGGATGCTTTAGGGTTCCGTTGTTCCTCTTCCTCTAAGTCCTTGAGGTTTGCAGTAAGGTCGTTCATTTGAGCTTCTTCTTGGTGTTTAATATGTGATTGTATGGCTATAAGTTTCCCTCTCAGTACTGCTTTAGCTGTGTCCCAAATCTTTTGATAGGTTGTGTCTTCATTTTCATTTGTTTCCAGGAACATTTGAATTTCCTGCTTGAGTGACTCTCTGACCCAGTGGTTCTTAAGGAGTATGTTGTTTAGTTTCCAAATTCTGTGACTTTTAATAATTGTCTGTCTGTTGTTAAATGTTAGTTTTACTCCACTGTGGTCTGAGAAGATACTAGGGATGATTTCAATGTTCTTGAATTTATTGATGCTTTCTTTGTGGCCTAACATGTGGTCTGTCCTTGAGTATGTGTTATGTGGATTTGAAAAGAAGGTGTATTCCAGTTTTTTGGGGTGAAGGACTCTGAAAATGTCCAAGAGGTCTAGTCTGTCAATCTCTTCATTAAATTCTCTTGTATCTTTGTTGGTTCTCTGCTTTGTTGATCTCTCTAAGTGTGAAAGTGGGGAACTGAAGTCTCCCACTATTATTGTATTACTATTGATGTGTTTTTGAAATTCTTTCAGTAAGTGCTTGACGTATTTAGATGGTCCCTCATTGGGTGCATAGATGTTAATGATTGTTAAGTCTTTTTGGCTGATTGATCCTCTAATCATTATGTAATGTCCTTGCCTATCTTTTATTACTTTATTTAATTTAAAATCTATCGTTTCTGAGATGAGAATGGCTGTTCCTGCCCTTTTTTGTGGTCTGTTAGCCTGTATGATAGTTTTCCATCCTTTCACTTTAAGTCTGTGTTTATCTTGTTGTGACAGATGGGATTCTTGCAAGCAGCATATGGTTGGATTATGTTTTCTGATCCATCCCCCAACTCTGTGCCTTTTGATGGGTGAGTTTAAGCCACTGACATTTATTGATATTATGGATTTAATGTATTGTAGTGCCATTGTTCAAAAAAAATTTTTTTTGTTTGCTCTGATATATTGCCAGTATTGTAGTGATGTTCTTGTTTATAAGAGGTCTTTTAGAACCTCTTTTAGGGCCGGTTTGGTGATGGTTGCCTCCTTTAACTGTTGATTGTCTAAGAAGGTTTTGATCCCTCCATCTAGTCTGAATGAAAGTCTAGCAGGATATATTATCCTTGGTTGAAACCCTTTTTCATTCAGAGCTCGATAGATATCTTGCCATTCTCTTCTGGCTTTTAGAGTTTGAGTGGAGAAGTCTGCAGATAATTTTACGGGTTTTCCCTTGTATGTGACTTTTTGTTTCTCTCTTGCAGCCTTTAGGATCCTTTCTTTATCCTTACTTCTTCTCATTGTGACTATGATGTGTCTTGGTGTCTTCAGGTCTGGGTTGATTCTGTTTGGTACTCTTTGGGCCTCTTGAATCTTGATGTCCTTTCTGTTATTCGGGTCTGGGAAACTTTCTTCTATTATTTCCTCTAGAATGTTTGCTTCCCCTTCCTCTGGCAGGCCAATTACGTGAATGTTACTTCTTTTGAGATCATCCCATATGTCTCTGTTGTTTTCAGTGTCTCTCAATCTCTTTTTAAGCTCTTTCACCTCTTTCTTCATTTTTTCTAACTCATCCTCTGTCTGACTAATTCTGTTTTCTGCTTCTGTTAGTCTGCTTTCCCTTGCCTCAGCTTCTTTCTTCATTACAACTATTTCAGCTTTCAGTTCTCTAATTGCCTCAAGATAATCAGTATTTTCCTTGGGGGTCTCAACTGTTGTTTCCCTAATACTGCCATTCCTTTCCTCCAATGTTGTTTTCATTTCTGTGATGAATAAGTTTATTATTGCTTGCATACTTTTCTTATCTATGGTTACTTCTGGCTGATTTGTAGCTTCTTCTGGGCTCTTGTCTTCATTCATTGGCATGGCAGTTTTATTTGTTTTTGATCTACCCATTTTTTTGATTTATGTGTTTCTTTTTTTTTATGTTCTGTTGTTCCTCAGTTGTTGTGTCTTGAGTACAAGCGACACTGTACTAAATACCTTTATGACAATTGCATTCACCAACCTCAGGAATTAAAGTAGCAACTGAAGCAAGTATTGAAGCTTTATCACTCATGAAGCATCTTTCTGTAGGTAGGGAGTTGGGGCTTAAACCTGAATCTTTGCGCATAATAATGTGTATGCTCAGCTGGTTGTACCACTGCCTGGTTCCCAAGAAATAGATTTCTTTAAAGTTGATTGGAGAGAGAGAGAGAGAGAGAGAGAAGGAGAGGAGAGAGAGAGAGAGAAGCTAGCCACTGCACTTCTCTCTGCTCAGAGAAAAGATTACTGCTTTGCTTTGGCATATGGAGTGCCTAAGATAAGACATGGGGACACACATGAAAGTACTGCAGTCTGCTGACTGAGCCTCCTCCTTAGCTGCACTAGAAGTAGAGGTTTTTTTCTTTCAGAAATGAAGTATGCCTAAATTGAATTGAATATAGCTGTAACAAAGTAACTATAACAAATGTCTACTCTCCACTCATTTAAAAGATGTTATTGAACTAAAAAGTAGTTATCAGTTACCCAATAATTTTATTTAATCAAAATAGTGACAGTCATGTGAATATTTGTACTAAATCAAGAAGTATAAAATTAACATAGTAATATGTCTTTCTTTTACTTTCCCTAAGAGTACTGACTCATCTGAAGAGGTAAGATGCTTTCATTCACTAGAAGGCTTGCTAACTTAAACACATACCTATGTTTCATTTTGTTTGTTTTGTTTTAGAAGAAGTGTAAGTATTTCTATTACATGGGTACAAAATATATCTTTTTCTGATAATTTATTCTATAAAAAGCATTTCTTATCTTGCCAATGTATGCAATGAGTAGTTAAAATTCACATCAAATTATTTTCATTTTTATTTTTACTTGATATGATAGAGAGAAATTGAGAGAATGTGGTAGGGAGGGAGGGAGAAATAGAGGTATATCTGTAGCGCTGCTTCACCACTTGTGAAGCTTGCCCCTGTAGGTAAGTACCTGGGGTTTGAACTCCAGTAACATGTTGATTTTATTTATGAGACACCAATAAAAGACACAAAAGTCTAATATCTTATTAACATTTTGATGGAAACAAGTAGACTGACCAAAAGAATCCATGTATTCTCTCATAATTTAAGTATCTTTGCCTTTAATATAGTGCCTTCATCTAAAGAACAATTGAAATTCTGTCTCTATAAAGTATAATATAAAACTATAAAATGGAGAGCATATGATGTACACATTTCTAGCTTGTAGTTTCTGGAATACAATAAAGTTATAAAGATTGATCATCCAACAACAAAAGTCCTGGACCAATGGCTTTACAAATGAATTCTACAAAACTTTCAGGAAACAGTTAGTACCCATACTTCTTAAGCTTTTCCATAAGATTGAAGAAACAGGAATACTCCCTTCCACCTTCTATGAAGCCAATATCACCCTGATACCAAAAGCTGATAGGGACAGAACAAAAAGGAAAACTACAGGCCAATATCTCTGATGAACATAGATGCCAAAATATTAAACAAGATCTTGGCCAACTGGATACAGCAACATATCAAAAAGATTGTTCATCATGACCAAGTGGGATTCATCCCAGGAATGCAAGGCTGGTTCAACTTCCGTAAGTCAATCAATGTCATTCACCATATCAATAAAAGAAAAGCCAAAAACCACATGATTATCTCAATAGAAGCAGAGAAAGCCTTTGACAAAATCCAACACCCATTCATGCTCAAAACTCTACAAAAAGTGGGAATAGATGGGAAATTCCACAAGATAGTGGAGTCTATATATAGCAAACCTACAGCCAACATCATACTAAATGGATAGAAGCTGAAAGCATTCCCCCTCAGATCGGGGACTAGACAGGGCTGTCCACTGTCACCGTTACTCTTCAACATAGTATTGGAAGTTCTTGCCATAGCAATCAGGCAAGAGAAAGAAATCAAAGGAATACAGATTGGAAGGGAAGAAGTCAAGCTCTAACTATTTGCAGATGATATGATAGTATACATAGAAAGACCTAAAGAATCCAGTAGAAAATTACTGGAAGTTATTAGGCAATATAGCAAGGTATCAGGCTACAAAATCAATGTACAAAAATCAGTGGCATTTCTTTATGCAAACACTAAATCTGAAGAAGACGACATCCAGAAATCACTCCCATTTACTGTTTCAGCAAAATCAATCAAATACCTAGGAATAAAGTTGACCAAAGAAGTGAAAGACTTGTATGCTGAAAACTATGAGTCGCTACTCAAGGAAATAGAAACTGATACCAAGAAATGGAAAGATATCCCATGCTCATGGATTGGAAGAATAAATATCATCAAAATGAATATTCTCCCCAGAGCCATATACAAATTTAATGCAATACCCAACAAAGTTCCACCAAGCTTCTTTAAGAGAATAGAACAAACACTACAATCATTTATCTGGAACCTGAAAACACCTAGAATTGCCAAAACCATCTTAAGGAAAAGAAATAGAAATGGAGACATCACACTCGCAGACCTTAAACTATATTATAAAGCCATCATCATCAAAATAGCATGGTACTGGAACAAAAATAGGCACACAGACCAGTGGAACAGAATTGAAAGCCCAGAAATAAATCCTCACACCTATGGACATCTAATCTTTGATAAGGGAGCCCAAAGGATTAAATGGAAGAAGGAGGCTCTCTTCAATAAATGGTGCTGGGAAAACTGGGTTGTAACATGCAGAAGAATGAAAGTGAACCACTTTATCTCACCAGAAACAAAAATCAACTCCAAATGGATCAAAGACCTAGATCAGACCAGAAACCATCAAATACATAGAGGAAAACATTGGTAAAACAGTTTCCCACCTACACCTCAAGGACATCTTTGATGAATCAAACCCAATTGCAAGGAAGACTAAAGCAGAAACAAACCAATGGGACTACATCAAATTGAAAATCTTCTGTACATCCAAAGAAACTATTAAACAAACAGAGAGACCCCTCACAGAATGGGAGAAGATCTTCACATGCCGGACATCAGACAAGAAACTAATCACCAAAATATATAAAGAGCTCAGCAAACTTAGCACCAAAAAAGCAAATGACCCCATCCAAAAATGGGCAGAGGATATGAACAAAACATTCACTTCAGAGGAGTTCCAAAAGGCTAACAAACATATGAAAAACTGCTCTAGGTCACTGATTGTCAGAGAAATGCAAATTAAGACAACACTAAGATACCACCTCACTCCTGGAAGAATGGCATAAATCAAAAAGGACAGCAGCAACAAATGCTGGAGAGGTTGTGGGGACAGAGGAACCCTTTTACATTGCTGGTGGGAATGTAAATTGGTCCAGCCTCTCTGGAGAGCAGTCTGGAAAACTCTCAGAAGGCTAGACATGGACCTTCCATATGATCCAGTAATTCCTCTCCTGGGGTTATATCCCAAGAAGTCCATAACACCCAACCAAAAAGAGGGGTGTACCCCTATGTTCATAGCAGCACAATTCATAATAGCTAAAACCTGGAAGCAACCCAGGTGCCCAACAACAGTAGAGTGGCTGAGAAAGCTGTGGTATATATACACAATGGAATACTATGCAGCTATCAAGAACAATGAACCCATCTTCTCTGACCCATCTTGGACAGAACTAGAAAGAATTATGTTAAGTGAGCTAAGTCAGAAAGATAAAGATGAGTATGGGATGATCCCACTCATCAACAGAAGTTGACTAAGAAGATCTGAAAGGGAAACTAAAAGCAGGACCTGACCAAATTGTAAGTAGGGCACCAAAGTAAAAACCCTGTGGTAAGGGGGTAGACATGCAGCTTCCTGGGCCAGTGGGGGGAGGGAGTGGGTGGGAGGGATGGGTCACAGTCTTTTGGTGGTGGGAATGGTGTTTATGTACACTCCTAGCAAAATGTACACATATAAATCAGTAGTTAATTAATTTGAGAGGGGAAAAATTAATTGTATGTCTCAAAGTTTTTCAAAACACAAACTGAATCTTTTTAATATATAGGCTGTGTATTTGATATGCGGACTCTCTCAAAAGCCTAGACCAAGTAGATCAGAAGCAACCAATAGCACAGCTATATACAAGATACTGGGTACTGTACAGCAAACCATAACAAAGGACTTTTCAAAGTTAACCCAATTAACAAATAATGTGATGATAACATTAACTATCGATTGTCTTTTTGAACCCTAAGACAGCAGGAACCTCACATCTCCACTATAGAGTCCCTACTTCCCCCAGTCCTGGAACCATTGGATAGGGCCCACTTTCCCATATGCCTCTCCCAATCCATATCAGATAATATTGCATCCGCCGATCACAACCTAACCAACGCAACCGATTGCCACCTCAACATGCTTCACTTTAGACTGTCCAGAGACTTCAGATGTGGAATGACAACCCTTCAGCTTCATTACTCGGGTGAGACCTTTCCTTTCATAGTATACTCTAATTTCATCTCAGGTGGTTCACTTTCTAACAAAGTCCCAAAACCTATATATACACCAGTTTCTATGAGAGAGAGCATATATTCACATGTATCTATAAACTACTGCAAAATATATACCCGAAAGCAGAAGTACACTAGAGTTTGCAGTGAGTACCTCCCTAACACTTCCTCTCCACTATTCCAAGCTTTGGGTCCATGATTGCTCAACAATTTGTTTGGCTTCGTATGTTAACTCTCTTTTCAATCACCAGGTTCCAGTTGCCATCAGGATGCTGGCCAGGCTTCCCTGGATTGAAGACCCCACCAATGTGTCCTGGAGCTCAGCTTCCCCAGAGACACACCCTACTAGGGAAAGAGAGAGGCAGACTGGGAGTATGGACCGACCAGTCAACGCCAATGTTCAGCGGGGAAGCAATTACTGAAGCCAGACCTTCCACCTTCTGCAACCCTCAATGACCCTGGGTCCATGCTCCCAGAGGGATGGAAAATGGGAAAGCTATCAGGGGAGGGGGTGGGATATGGAGATTGGGTGGTGGGAATTGTGTGGAGTTGTACCCCTCCTACCCTATGGTTTTGTTAATTAATCCTTTCTTAAATAAAAAAAGATTGATCCTTAAAATAAGATATAACATTTAATTAATTTAATATTTTGTTATTGTATGTACCTTTGACATTTCATACCAATGTAATAATTTTACAAACCTTTCTTTTATTTTAGTAAATCAGTACATTGAAATAATAAGATTTTTATGGGGATGAAGCATATTTGGATTAATTAAAATAAAAACTCTAAAAATTTTAAGAAGTAGAAAGTTCATTATATGTTTATAGTGAAAAGTATCAATCTCACCTAAAGTTGGGATATTCAAGCCTGTGTAGAGTATTAGATTGAAGATAATATTCAAAATGCTGATTTTTGTGTGTGGGTGTTTAAGTGGATTTCTTCACATGTAGAAAAAAATGATAATATGGTAAAAATAGTAAACATTATATTTTAACTTTTCTTTAATAAAATAGCGAAAATCTTACTGATAGATGAGTCAGTCTCCCAACGACTTAAAAAAGCTATGTGAATGGAAGCTATTTGGAATGAAATATTTGCGCTGTTGCTCGCCTTATTCTTTATAACTTTGTCTTTACTTTTGATTGCAGAGATATCCATTAAATCTTTCTTCTTCTTCTTCTTCTTCTTCTTCTTCTTCTTCTTCTTCTTCTTCTTCTTCTTCTTCTTCTTCTTCTTCTTCTTCTTCTTCTTCTTCTTCCATTTGCCCTTCTTCTGTAGCCAGTCAACAGCAAAGCTGTCAGGAGCTGCTTGTTGCTGGCTTTGAAAGTGACTGGGATCCATGTGGATTCAGTCGGCTAGGAAGGATCGTCAGTTTCCCCAATGAATGGGTACTCACGGGATGCACCACGAGAAGGTCGATCCAATGCAACCCATTAAATCCTTCTTATCCATTATATCAAGCATTTTCACAATATTATCCCATTAACTATGGTGACTATTATCCGAGATACCAGCCTCATTTTCGCCCAGGTTATTAATATGATGTCACAGGTAAGCTGGGTCTAGCAACATTTGATATTCTCTAGCAGTAATTTAAAACAGTTAAAAAAATTTAAAAAGAGTGAGTCATCCTACTAAAAGTACAAGGATAATAAAAATGGCCTGGTTTAGTTCTTTTGAAATACCTTTATATAATGCTATAGAATAAAATTATTATATAGTACACATGTATTCATTACTTACACTATATATTATATAGTTTTATAATTATAGCCATTAATAATGCATTGTATGTGTAAAATAATCATGTTAATTGTGTTAATTTTATGTATGATTAATTAAATTTAATAATTAACCATCACTATAAATTAATTGATAATTATAATTTGAAATGATTGTTACATAATATTAAACACAAATTGTTAAAATTCATAGTTATTTATGTAATTTACACTTTAATTTATTTATTAATCTATATAACTGAGACTACTAGTTTCCCTGCTATGTAATTTGTGTCAAGAAGTTGTTCAAAATTGTTATCTCCTAATATATCATCCTTGGAACAACCGCACAATTATTATCTCTCAACTTGTCAAAAACATAGGCTCTGAATACACAAGATCGATTGAATAAGATTATGTGTATAAATCACATCTCTATATGATATTATTTACATCTCAGTGAAATTTAGGAGATTTTACCTGAAAGGTTAAAATAGGAACCACTGCTCTAATATAATACCAACTCTAATATAATACCATTGATTTCTAGAAAACACTAAATGTTTTGCTAAATAATAAACCATCCTTTTGTAGATCCTAAAATACTGTTGCAATTCAAAGCTGAAATAATTCTGATTTCAGATACATTAATACATTGAGAGAATTTACTCAAACTGAATTCCCAGTGCCACTAATGGCAGGGTGAAGAGTCAGAACTAGATAGAAAGTGAAGCCATTTGATTAAAACGATATATATTATTTGAGGTTTGCTTACTTATGCAGTGCTGAGTTACAGCCTTCCTTATACATGTGTCATTTCATTGCTGAGGGCACCTTTTCATCCAGATGGGAAACAAAGGGAGACAGAGAAAGGGAGAGACATCACAACTCCAGAGTTTCTTCCATTGTCACAGTACTTCCCATTTAGTCCTGGGGCTTGGACTTGTGAGCTGTCAGGTCCTATTTGAGTTTTTACATTGTAAGTTCTACAGAAAACTGCAAGAAGGGAAAGTGGAGTAGATAAATCTAGTAAAAGGGTTCAATTGCATAATGAGGTTCAGAGTTGTTTTATCAGTGAGTGTAATATAGCATACCTCTATATTAATTTTTAAAAATACA
The DNA here is from genome assembly GCF_950295315.1 of Erinaceus europaeus. Taxonomy (NCBI): domain Eukaryota; kingdom Metazoa; phylum Chordata; class Mammalia; order Eulipotyphla; family Erinaceidae; genus Erinaceus; species Erinaceus europaeus. The sequence goes on along the minus strand of NC_080164.1, from coordinate 120,631,386 downwards.
CTCTCAAATTTACAAAAAGTGGGGAGTCGGGCAGTAGCGTAGTGGGTTAAGTGCACGTGCCATGAAGCACAAGGACCCTCATATGGATCCAGGTTCATGCCCCCAGCTCCCCACCTGTAGGGAGGCAGATCTGCAGGTATCTCTCTTTCTCTCCCCCTCTCTGTCTTCCCTCCTCTTTCCATTTCTCTCTGTCCTATCCAACGACAACATCAACAACAACAGCAGTAATACCTACAACAACATAAAAAAGGGCAACAAAAAATAAATAAATATAAAAAATTATAAAAAGTTATAATGCAATAGTACTCCAATGTAAATAAGTCAAAAGGTCATTTGGGAGAAATAAATATGGGTAAAAAGCATCAGCTAGGTTTTTTTTTTTTTACTTTTTATGTACTTTTATTTTTTATTGAGAGGTTAATGGTTTACAGTACAATTGTTTGCAAATGGGTAAAATTTCTCATCTTACAAACGTAGGTGTCTACAAAATACTTTCACCTGCAAATTAGATCCATCATCCTGTAGGAGAATCTGATGGCCCGCCTCCTCCCCACTCCCCCAACACTTTCTTTTTTTTTATTATTTAAGAAAGGATTAATTAACAAAACCATAAGGTAGGAGGGGTACAACTCCACACAATTCCCACCACCCAATCTCCTTAACCCACCCCCTCCCCTGATAGCTTTCCCATTCTCTATCCCTCTGGGAGCATGGACCCAGGGTCATTGAGGGTTGCAGAAGGTAGAAGGTCTGGCTTCTGTAATTGCTTCCCCACTAAACATGGGTGTTGACTGGTCGGTCCATACTCCCAGTCTGCCTCTCTCTTTCCCTAGTAGGGTATGTCTCTGGGGAAGCTGAGCTCTAGGACGCATTGGTGGAGTCTTCAATCCAGGGAAGCCTGGCCAGCATCCTGGTGGCATCTGGAACCATTTCCAGAAGATGTGATCAGAGCTCAAGCCACTAGCAGCTTCTCAGTCCGCCATCTTCCAGAAACCCCAATGGTACTGCCGCGTCAGCTAGGTTTTGAGGGAGTTGAGTGTGAAGAGATTTCAATTAAATTGATGGTAAAAAACTTAAATCAGAGTTCTTTGATATGAATCTATCTTGGATATTAGACCCTTGTCAAATATATATTGTGCAAATATTTTCTTCCACTCATAAGAATGTTTATTTGTTTGGATGATAATGTCTTTTTCTGTACAGAGCATTTCAGTTTAATGTAATCCCTTGTGTTAATTTTTGTCCCATTACCATTGAAGTTGAACCAATATTCTGGGCTGTTTTGCTTACATTCTAATCAATGTGGCTTATGATTTTGGGTTTGGAACTCAAGTCTATTTTGAATTAACTTTGCTACATGGTATGAAATGCTGTTCCAATTTCTTGCATATGCATGCGGTTCTCTGCTTTCCCCAGCACTATTTGTTGAAGAGACTCTGCTTTCTTCATTTTATGGTCTTGGATTCATTGTCACAAATCACCTGCATATATATGTGACTTTCTCTCTGGGCTTTCAGTTCTCTTCCACTAGATTTCTGTGTCTATTTTCATTCTACTAAGTCTCTAGGCTAATTACTATGCTTTGATGTATAGTTTGAGATTGAGACTTCATTATGCCTTCCTTACTGCTTTTTTTAATATCGGAATAGCCTTGATAATTCTGTTATCTGAAGTTGCCAAGGAGAGAGGAAGATGGGATCCAAAAGTTTGTGGGTATAAATAGATTGATACTTGGATGTGCCTGAGATGTATTCATAAAGTGTGGGATATATCCCTAAAACATAGTTCTGTAGAACAAGATCTCCTAATTGTTTTCAAAGAATTAAAAAAATATATGAAAAGATGCTAACTAAAGGCAATCATTGGATATGATGATGCGTAGAATGAGGCATCTAATGAGGGAAAAAGAAATAGAGGTGGATATAAGTTGTCAAGATGAATTAGCAAATACAAGTACTATGCAATGGTGTCATTCAGAAAAAAGACAATGTTCTGCTCTCGTTTGCCTGTTTCTTTGATACTATGATTATGTTGCATGTCCATCAAGGTCGTTTGCTTTGGCAAATATTTTGCTAAATTTAATAAGGGAATTATAAAAACAATATGTTTATGTTCATTTTAATGGTGAAAAGCATTCAAAGTGAAAAGTCAAGTTTATAGAAATGCAGAGTTAAACCACCAAATTTAATGTGAAAAGAGACAGTTATAGAGAACATGATAGAATTTCAGTTGATACAGTTTTTTAAAAATAAATAAGTTGTATTATTTGATTTTGTTTTTTAATTATTTTTATTTTTTAACCAGAGCACTGTTTAGTTCTGGTTTATGGTGGTGCAGGGGATTGAACCTGGGACTTTGGAGCCTCAGGCATGAGAGTCTGTTTGCATAACCATTATGCTATCTGCCCAATACAGTTTTTAATACTTATTATTTCTTAAATCCCTGAAGTAGCAAGCAATGTTATAGTAGCTGAGTACATAATAGATCTGTCTTAGGACTTGAATAAGTGGAAATAAGGGTTTTTTTTTAAGTTTAGAAAGAAACAAACATGAATCAGTACTGTGAAGTGATTATTTTAGGAATAAAGGGTCGAAGTGAAATTGTATCCATGCAGCCATCAGCTATTCCTTGACTGTGTCCTGAACAGGCAGTTGAGATGGCCAGCTGGGCTGTAACTACCATAATGTAGTGTTTCCTCCTTCACTACTAGTCTTTCAGTTTTCAAATGGATCTGAAAGCAAGAAGGTACTACTGAGAATACTATCTGAAAATGAATTCCTCTCATGGCAGGGTTATTTAGGCAAATAATGTAAGTAGGAGTTAGGTGGCGAGAGAGAAAGAATGTGGACAACAACAAAATAAAGAAGACAAAAGAAAAAGAGCTATTTAGGAAACTAATTAGGATGTGAAATGAGATTGTGAATTATGAAATATATACCAGAAGTGGACTTCAATTTATTCTGAAACCTAATCATGCAGCCATCTTAGAATAAGTTTAATAAATAATTGTTATGTGAATGGTTCTAAGCAAAAGTTCAGTTTTTGCTTAAGAATCTTTTCTTGTGTCAAATAAGAACAATTCCAAACTTAGTTAAGAAAAGATTTTATTAATAAAAATATCATTGCCAATAAGATAAGCATTACATCTCATAATTTGGTAGGTCTCTCAGAATTGGAGAAAAATAAACACTCCTTATGAAGAGAAGTAAGCAAAGATTAGATGAACCTGGTTTTTGATAGATAACTGAGACAAACAGCTGAAAATGACAGGCAAAATGTTCCTGCCGTGGTTGATAGATTCACAGGATAAGCTGATAAGGGAGTATGCTTCACTCTTGCCCTGGTTCAAGTTTATGGGCCAAGAGAATTCACAATCTATTGGAGGAAAGAAATAGAACTGACCTTTGGCCAAGATAAGCACAGCGTAATCATGAGCAGCTGAAAATAAGGGTCAGTCGTCAAGGAAAGTGGAAGTGCATGAGCAATGCCTTAGCCTATTATTAAAAATAAAAAGTGATTTCTCCCCCCTCATTTTCTCTACAGGCTTGATGAGAATTCTCTGTGGTCTGCACCCAGGATGATTCTACTTGCTCAAAAATCACCCAGCAACACTTTACTAGTCTTCACAGAAAAAACAAACAAAAAATCAACTCAAAAGTGTTTTATGAAGTAATTAAAAGTAGGGAATTGATTTTACTAACCAAAATATTCTATTGGGATTTTTAAAAATAAAATATGACTCACAAGCAATTCCTAGATCATAAACAATTTCAGAACAATCCATATTTTATGCCAATGACTAATAGGATTCAAACATTAGTAATAGCATTCTTTGAAAATTTTATTTTCCCACTGTTCTCTGTTTTAATAATATTATAGAAAATAATTTAGAGCTTATGTTTAGTAAAATGATTTAGCATATAAGCACTGTGGATCCTATTATTCTCTCCCTAAAACTGCAATAATTAAGTACTAGAATTGGTAACTACCAATGAGATTCATATTCTCACAATTCTCTTCATAGAGATGATTCCTGGGCACTGTTCTATTTTCCTTCTCTCAATTTCTGGCAGTTATTGACAATTCATGATGCTCCTTGGTCTGTACATGCATCACTTCATTCTCTATATCTGCTGTTAGTATAAATATTTTCTTCCTCTGCCTTTCCCCACCTCTATACATGGCTATCAGCCATATTGAATTAAGGACTAGCTAACACCAGAATGACTGGATCTTAAATGATGACATCTGCAGTGACCCTTATTTCTAAATAAAGTCATGTATAAAACTGTTTGAGGTCAGAACTTCAGCATCTCTTTTAGGGGGAGACATAATTTAACCAATAACATCCATCTTTTCTCATCAGTACAATGTTTTGAAGTCATCATGAGCCAATATTTATGATATCTTCAGTATGTCAGTATCTCTAACAGAAAAATATGAAATAATCTTCTAGATTGATGGTAACAGAAGATATCAGCTTATGATATATCTGAATCTTGATTAAAATGTGGAGAAAATACTCTGATAATCTCATTTTAATTTTTTATTAATGATTTTGTCAAGATTGTGGTATAAGAGGGGTACAATTCCCACCACCAGAGTTCCATATCCCATTTCCTCTATTGGAGGTTTCCCTATTTTTTATCCCTCTGGGAGTATAGACCAAATATCTTTATGTGGAGAAGATTGTGGAAGGTCTGGCTTCTGTAATTGCTTCTCCTCTGGATATGGCATTGACATGGCAATCCATACTCGCAGACTGTTTCTCTCTTTCCCTAGTGGAGTAGGGTTATGAGGAGATAGGGTTCCAGGACTCATTGTTGAGGTCTTTTGCCCATGGAAATCAGGTTGGCATTATGGTAGCATCTGCAATTTGGTGGCTGAAATATATTAAGATATAAAGCAAACAGATTTGATTAATAATCAGGAGCTTAAATGTAAGAGTACAGCAGATGTAATTTGGGTCTTCATGTTGGAAGAAGCTAGGAAGTCTATTTTAGGTTTATTCCAAGGGGCCCATGACTTTACCAGTTTTTTGCCTGAGCTCCACAGCTAACATGTTGGTGGGCTAAAAGTATTGTCTGGGAAGATGGTGTCAGAGTTGAGGATAGGATTAGAAAGCTTGATCAGGGCAGAGAGAAGCTCCCAAATATGGGAAAAGTATGTAAATACTATTAACTATAACCTCCATAAATCTGACCTAGGAGCCATGTCTTCATATCTAGCACAGGACCCTGTGTGACCTCTGCATCCCTGTCAGTCTGAGCTCACATTCCATGGTCATGGCTAGGAATATTCTAGGCTGCATTCATTTCAGAACTAGTCTTTGAATGACAGAGTATATTGACCCAGTCTCCCTTCAGAGGATACTATCATTGTTGTTTCACATTGAGGGTAACGTCCTATAGAGGCCCACAAGAGGGAAGTTCTAAAAAGGTAGTGTCTCTTTGTCTCTGCCCATTGTCTCTGTTTGAATGAATAAGTCAGTCTGAGAGTGAAGTGGTGAATTGTGTGAAACCCTAACTCTGCAAATAAATAAATGCATGAGTTAAAATATAAAATGCACAAGTTATGTTATGTTTCCAATTTTTATAAAGCAGATGCTTTATTAATCAAAAGTCATGGATACAGAATTCCCTTTGAAATAAAAGAAAGTCCACCTAGTATCCAAGGTAGTATACAATATTGATATCCACTACTAGAACCATACATATGTGGAGGGAACAAAAGGAGAAAGCTGAGACTCAGGGACTGAGAAGGAATAGAAGTTGGTGTGTGTGTGTGTGTGTGTGCGCGCTCTTAATTGTCTTTTTACTTCCCACATACACTTTCCAGTATGCAAATGACCACTCAAATTTAGTAATCTGAGCCCCTCTTTTTAATCTCAGATCACTTCACCATGAACTTGATCAGACTCAAATTTTAAGTATACTAATAAAAAAATTCCATCTCTATTTTTATACATTTTATAATTCATTACTAGTAGGATCAATCTAAAATATACATTACATATATAAAATACACATATAGAGAGAGACAGAGATAGAGAGACAGAAAGTTTGTTGACCAAAAGCTCATTGTTGGTTACCACTGTTAAATGGGAAGTAGTTTATATAACCAAAAGCATAGTGATCATGTAGAGAATAATGGAGAAGAAAAGATGAGATAAAGGAGTAGGATTCATATCTCATAGAATTAAGAAAAATAATTTTTGTTTTCAGGGTTATTTCTGGGACTTGGTGGCTGCATGATGGACATGGTTCGTGTCAGCCATTTTGTTTTTCTTTATTTTCTGATAGAGACAGAGAGAAAGAGAAAGTGAAAGAGAGAGAGAGAGATAAAGAAGGATATCTGCAGCACTGGTCCACCTTTCATGAAACAGCCCTCTGCCAATGGAGCCCAGGGGCTTGAATTTGGATCCTCACTCTGTTAACATGTGTGCTCAAACAGTTGCACCACTGCCTGGCCCCACACATCACATAGAATCTTGGGTGAATATTTTTAGGTGTGATGTATAGTAACTTGTATTTGCACTTCTGCTATTCACAACACTCTAATTTGTAAGAGCAATTGTGATAAGTACTCATCTTTCAAAAATCCATCTGGCATAGCTACCTTCTTAAGCTCAACTGCTTAGTAGAACACCAGCCCCTCAAACCGGTCATCTCCAGAAGGACCATGTTAGAAATCTCATCAGTCAATTCCTAACACAGCATCAGGAAGCTATTTAAAGACTTTAAGTAGGCATAGAATATACTTGACAAGGATGGACTTATATACTATGAAGCTCACTCAGGCTTCAGAGTAGAGAACAGATAGTTGTAGAAAGATAAAAGCAAGGTGGTCCAAGAGGTGGTGCAGTAGATGAAGTGTTGGATTCTCAATCATGAGGTCCTGAGTTCAATCCCCGGCAGCACATGTACCAGAGTGATGTCTGGTTCTTTCTCTCTCTCTCCTATCTTCATGAATAAATAAATAAAATTTGAAGAAGAAAGAAAGATAAAAGCAGGGAGACTAATTCAGAACCTTTTAAAAACTAAGTAAGTGTTGATAATATTTAAATTAGACAGCTGGTAAGGATGGAAAGAACTGGACAAATAAAATACTTCATGGAATTATGCACTATAATCTTATAATGTTGCAATCCATAATTAATCACAAATAGAAAATGAAGAAAAATAAGGTATTTATTTTATTTTTTGCCTCCAAGGTGATTGCTGGGGCTCAGTGCCTGCATTACGAATCTACTGCTTTTGGTGGCCATTTTTTCCGATTTTATTAGCTATAACAGAGATAAACTGAGAGAGCAGGAGGTGATAGAAAGGAAAGAGAAAGGCACCTGAAGACCTGCTTCACTGCTTATGAGGAGACCCCCTTGAAAGTGGGGATCTGGGGGACTGAACCAGGTTGCCTGAGTGGGTCCTTGCACCTCATACTATGTGCGCTGAACCGCTTGCACCACCACCCCGCCCCCTAAAAATACTTGACTAAACAATATTTGTAGCACCTTGGAGTACTTTGAACAGGGAGGGTGAGGGAAACAGCACCTGCATGGATGCTAGTACCTTTATTTCTGATAGAAAAGTGAGAAGATAAAGTTTTGCAGACATTTCAAAACCAATGTTTCCTCAATTTAAGAAAAAAATCAGTTAAAAAGATGAAAAAAGGAGCATTACATCTTTTAAAATCTATACTAAATGCCCCTTTTCCAACTAAGCCATAATCATCTTATTGATCTAGCCCTATTTTTTCCCTTCTCTCTCTGCCTTTTGTTCTTGACTAAGTTGTGTTCCATACTCTGGCCCAAGTGTGCTCTCAGGGAAAATAAAGTTAATCTATTGTTACTTAATCTGACTAAAATTCTTTTCCCATCAGTTCCCTATTGCTCATAGGATGTTAGTTAAATCCCTAAATTTGCCTAAAAACAAGTGTATTGCATATGAACTTTGTTGACATTTTGTGCCTCACCATTCACCACTCCCCAGTTTTTTAAGATTTGGTGTATTTCATGATGACATTTAGAATAAGATAAGTTTTGGCTTCTTGGTTTTCTCTCTCAGTTCTTCTCTGGAACTCCCTTTAACTATCGATTGTCTTTTTGAACCCTAAGACAGCAAGAACCTCACATCTCCACTATAGAGCCCCTACTTCCCCCAGTCCTGGAACCCTTGGATAGGGCCCACTTTCCCGTATGCCTCTACCAATCCAAACCAAATAATATTGCATCCGCCGATCACAACCTAACCAACACAACGATTACCACCTCAACATGCTTCACCTCAGGCTGTGTCCAGAGACTTCACGTGTGGAATGACAACCCTTCAGCTTCATTACTCGGGTGAGACCTTTCCTTTTATAGTACACTCTAATTCCATCTCAGGTAGTTCACTTTCTAACAAAGTCCCATAACCTAGATATACACCAGTTTCTGTGAGAGAGAGCTTATGTGCACACGTATCCATAAACTACTGCAAAATATATACCCGAAAGCAGAAGTACACTAGAGTTTGCAGTGAGTACCTCCCTAACACTTCCTCTCCACTATTCCAAGCTTGGGATCCATGATTGCTCAACAAATTGTTTGGCTTCGTATGTTAACTCTCTTTTCAATCACCAGGTTCCAGATGCCACCAGGATGCTGGCCAGGCTTCCCTGGATTGAAGACCCCACCAATGTGTCCTGGAGCTCAGCTTCCCCAGAGACACACCTTACTAGGGAAAGAGAGAGGCAGACTGGGAGTATGGACCGACCAGTCAACGCCCATGTTCAGTGGGGAAGCAATTACAGAAGCCAGACCTTCTATCTTCTGCAACCCTCAACGACCCTGGGTCCATGCTCCCAGAGGGCTAGAGAATGGGAAAGCTACCATGGGAGGGGGTGGGTTATGGGGATTGGGTGGTGGGAATTGTGTGGAGTTGTACCCCTCCTACCTTATGTTTTTGTTCACTAATCCTTTCTTAAATAAAAAATTTAAAAAATAAATAAATAAATAAATACCTTAGATTTTACCTCCTCCTACTGGGACTAAAAAGAATAAATATTTTTACATCAGCCTAAATTGAAAACACTTATCTTTTTCTTTGAGTGCTTCATAAGCCAGGCTCTCCTATAAAACTATATTTTTATATTTATTTTTTTATAAAGTATCAAATTGTTTATTACATTTATTTAAATACCATAATAGTATTTTGTAGTTTATTTGTAGAGGATGTGGTAGTATAACACTCAGTAGAGAAAGTTTATCAGATTAGTACTGGCCTATGAGAGTTTTCTTAGTAATTGCCTTAGTATTTATTATTTATAAAAGCTACATTTGTTATTTATGAAAGACACATACCTTTGGTAACTGGAGTGGTAAAGCTATCAGGGGAAGGATGGTATACGGAGGTCTGGTGATGGGAATTGTGCGAAGTTGTACCCCTCTTATTCTTATGTTTTGTGATTGTTTCCTTTTTATAAATAAATAAAAAAATGAATAAAAATTAAAATCAATTAGAAAATGGGTTATCTGCCGGTCCAAATGGATTGGAATTTTTCTATGTCTATTGTAGATTTTGTGTCCTGATCAAAATGTGGTTGCATCAGACTTGAATAGTAAAGGAAAATTATATGTAGATGAACTGTATCTTCAGAAATTATGGAGAAAATCATATTCCTTTAAAATCAAAGTAGAGTAAGCGATTTTTCAGGGATTCTGCTTAAGAGTAGTTCCTTTGGAGACATAGGTTAGAGATTTATTATTTTCATAAATAAGAAGAAAGTCATATTTTGTCAAATCTATTTCCACTTTAGCTGTTTTTTATTTTAAATTTATTTATAAAGTAAAAAATCTGTTTTTAAACTACCTATTTGCTTATTTATTTATTTATTTTGGATAGAGCCAGGGAGAAATTTAGATGTAAGGGGGAGATAGACATGTATCACTGTTTCACTGCTTGGGAAGCTCCCCTCTGCAGATGGGCATTGGAAGCTTGAACTTGAATCCTTGTGTACTGTACCATGAGCTCTACTGGGTGAGTCACTGCCCAATCCTCCACTATGACTTTTTTTAAAAAAAGTCTTCACCAAAAATGGTGTTCATAGATATCTCATTATTTTTACTTTATTAATCATTCATTCCTTGTTATCAATATGTTGGTGATACTTAAGATATATTGCTTGAATTTACTCAATTAAAACCCCTATTTTGAAAAATTACATGAGTTTCCTTTTTTCCCTAAGCACTTTTGCATCTTTTTACTCTGATATTAGGTGTATCTACTTCGAATTTACTTTAGTATGGTTTTTAAAATAATATTAAGTTGAATTATTGTTTCACTATTTGTTTACTTAAGTCTAATTTTATTTATATATTTGATTTTCACCAGAGCACTGTGTTCAGTCTGACTTAGAGTGGTACTAGGGATTGAACCTGAATCTCAGGCATAAAAATCTTAAACTACTATGCAATCTCTCTAGCTCGTTAGCAGTCTAATTTTAGAATGCCATTCTATTTACAAATATATTTGGAGGATAGTATAATTTCCATATACTCACATTCAATATTCTCTATAGTCAATATCTTAGCACATTAAACATGTAAACAACATTTGTCACAGTGAATGAAATCACATTAATACATTATTATTAACAAAAGCTCACATGACTCAAATGCCCACATTTTTTAGCTAATTGTCCCTTTTATTTTGTATGACAACACATTACTCTGAGTTCTCGAGTCTCCTGTGTACCTTTTATGTGTGACACTGTGACAGTTATTTTTATCATGGATGAATTTTGAGGAGTCATTGTCAGGGATGTTTACTGTGTCCCTCAGGTAGAATTTGCATGGTGTTTTTCTCATAAAAAAACAACAGTCATGAGTCTTGGGGAGGAATAGCTAAATGGTGAAATGTTATTTCCATTTTAACATCTCAAGGGTGTTAATGCTGCAAACATGTTTTTTATCACTGTTGCTGTGAATATTTAAAAAAAAAACATCAGATGGGAGTTGGGCGGTGGAGCAGCAGGTTAAGTGCATGTGGTGCAAAGCACAAGGACCAGCATAAGGATCTTGGTTGGAGCCTCTGGCTCCCCACTTGCAGGGGAGTCATTTCATAGGTCTGCAGGTGTCCCTCTTTGTCTCCCTCTCTCTGTCCTCCCCCCCCTCCATTTCTCTCTGCCCTAACAATGACGACATCAATAACAACAACAACAATGAAAAACAAGGACAACAAAATGGAAAATAAACAAATATAAAAAATTTTAAAAATATGACATATATATTATATCTCACGCCTTCCTATGTTTCTGATTCAGTGAGAATAGAGTGGACCCATATACCACTGGACTGGGACTGACTTGTTTTTGTTGACCTGGGTCAACAAAACTCACTGGGTCAGTGAGAACCATTGTTGTAAAGCAAAAGAGTATGAATTATAGGCAGTGCCTGGTTCCAGAAATACATTTTGTTTTATGTACATCATATCTCAATAAATTTGACATAAACAAATAAAAGAGAATTTAAAAATATTAATTAAAGAAAGAACACATGAGTTCTGGGGCAATCGTCCTGGCCCTCTTTCTTCCTAGATAAAGGATCCATTTCTTTCTTATAAATTCTTTTTTTTTTATTATTTAAGAAAGGAGACATTAACAAAACCATAGAATAAGAGGGGTATAATTCCGCACAATGCCCATAACCCGATCTCCATATCCCATCCCCTCCCCTGATAGCCTTCCCATTCTCTATCTCTCTGGGAGTATGGATCCTGGGTTGTGTGGGTTGCAGAGGGTGGAAGGTCTGGCTTCTGTAATTGCTTCCCCACTGAACATGGGCATTGACTGGTCGATCCATACTCCCAGTCTGTCTCTCTCTTTCCCTAGTAGGGTGGGGCTCTGAGGAAGTGGAGCTCCAGTATACACTGATGGGGTCGTCTGTCCAGGCAAGTCTGGTCAGCATCTTGCTGGCATCTGGAACCTGGTGGCTGAAAAGAGAGTCAACATACAAAGCCAAACAAATTGTTGAACAATCATGGACCTAAAGACTGCAATAGTGCAGATGAAGTGTTGGGGGTATTCCCTGCATGCTCTTGTGTACTTCTGCTTTCAGGTATATATTTTCCCCCTACTTTATGGGCATGGGTGAACCTATGCTCTATCTCAGGGGATCTAGACTATATCTAGGTTTGGGGACTTTATTGGGGAGTGGAACACCTGGAATGGAATTAGAGAATACTATGAAAGGAAAGGTCTCACCCGAGTGATGAAGCTGAAGGGTTGTCATTCCACACCTGGAGTCTCTGGTCACAGTCTGAAGTGAAGCATGCTGGGGTGGCATTCGTTGTGTTGATTAGGTTGGGATCCGCGGATGCAATATTATTTTATTTGAATTGAGAGCAGCATGCATAAAAGTGGGCCCCACCCTAAGGTTCTGGGGGAAATATAGGCTCTATAGTGGAAATGTGAGGTTCCTGTTGTGTTAGGGTTCAAGAAGACAATGGATAGTTATTGTTATCATCAGATTATTTGGTGATAGGGTTAACTTTGGAAAGTCCCTTTGATAGGGTTTTGGGTATAGTAACCAGCATCTTGTATATAGCTGTGTTGTCGGTTGCTTCTGTTCTCCCTGGCCTAGGCTTTTGGGAGAGAACATATCAAAGACAGCCTATGTATTAAAAAGACTCAGTCTGTATTTTAAGAAGTTCTGGACATATCATCAGTTTTTCGCCTCATATTAATTAAGTAGTGGTTTATATAATGTTTACACTTTAATAGGATTGTACATAAATGCCACTCCCACCACCAAAAGACTGTGTCCCATCCACACCACCCACCCCCGCACCCCCACCCTCCACTGAGCTGGGAAGCCCAATGGCCACCCTCCCCTTCACCACAGGGTTTTTACTTTGGTGCCCTGCTCTCAATTTAATCAGATCCTGCTTTTAGTTTCCCTTTCTGTTCTTCTTTCTCAACTTCTGTTGATGAATGGGGACATCCCATACTCATCTTTATCTTTCTGACTTAGCTTATCTTTCTTATAAATTTTATGCCTCTGTTCCTTTATATGCAAAACAAGTAGAAAATTCTGTTTTCATTTTGATGATATTTATTCTTCCAATCCATGAGCATGGGATGTCTTTACATTTCTTGGTATCATTTTCTATTTCCTTGAATAGTGACTCAGTTTTCAGTATACAAGTCTTTCATTTCTTTGGTCAGGATTATTCCTAGGTATTTTATTGATTTTGCTGCCACAGTGAATGAGAGTGATTTCTGGATGTCTTCTTCTTCAAATTTAGTGTTTTCATAAAAAATGCCACTGATTTTTGTACATTGATTTTGTAGCCTAACACCTTGCTATATTACCTAATAACTTCCAGTAGTTTTCTGCTGGATTCTTTAGGTTTTTCTATGTGTACTATCATGTCATCTGCAAATAGTGAGAGCTTGACTTCTTCCCTTCTAATCTATTCCTTTGATTTCTTTCTCTTGCCTGATTGCTATGGCAAGGACTTCCAATACTATGTTGAAGAGTAATGGTGATAATGGACAGCCCTGTCTAGTCCCCCATCTGAGGGGGAATGCTTTCAGCTTCTGTCCACTGCATATGATGTTGGCTGTAGGTTTCCTATATATGGATTCCACTATCTTGAGGAATTTCCCACCTATTCTCATTTTTTGTAGTGTTTTTAGCATGAATGGGTGTTGGATTTTGTCAAAGGGTTTCTCTGCATTAATTGAGATAGTTATGTAGTGTTATATTTTGCTTTTATTGATGTGGTAAATGACATTGATTGACTTACATATGTTGAAACAGCCTTGCATTCCTAGGATAAATCCCACTTGGCCGTGATGAACAATCTTTTTCATATACTGCTGTATCTGGTTGGCCAGGATCTTGTTTAGTATTTTAGCATCTATGAATATTCTCCCCAGAGCCATATGCAAATTTAAAGTGTTACCCATCAAAATTTCACCAAGCTTCTTTAAGAGAATAGAATAAAAACTATAATCATTTATCTGGAACCAGAAAACACCTAAAATTGCCAAAATCATCTTGAGGAAAAGAAACAGAAATGGAGGCATCACACTCCCAGATCTCAAAATATATTATAAGGCCATCATCATCAAAACAGCCTGGTACTGGAACAAAACTAGGCACAGAGACCAGTGGAACAGACTTGAAAGCCAAGAAGTAAACCCCCATACCTATAGACATCTAATATTTGATAAGGGGGCCCAAAGAGTTAAATGGAGAAAGGAGGCTTTCTTCAATAAATGGTTCTGGGACAACTGGGTTGAAACATGCAGAAGAATGAAACTGAACCACCTTACCTCACCAGAAACAAAAATCAACTCCAACTGGATCAAGGACCTGCATGTTAGACCAGAAACTATCAAATACTTAGAGGAAAATATTGGTAGAACACTTTCCCACCTAAACCTCAAGGACATCTTTGATGAAACAAACCCAACTGCAAGGAAGGCTAAAGCAGAGACAAACCATCAGATTGAAAAGTTTCTACACAGCCAAAGAAACTATCACACAAAAAGACCCCTCACAGAATAGGAGTTCTTCACATGCCATACATCAGACAAGAGACTAATCATCAAAATATACAAAGAGCTCCACAAACTTAGCAACAAAAAAAGCAAATGACCCCATTCAAAAATGGGCAGAGGATATGAACAGAACATTCACTGCAGAAGAGATCCAAAAGGCTAGCAAACACATGAAAAATTGCAAAGAAAGAGAGAAAGGAAGAGAGAAAAAAGGAAGGGAAGGATAGAATCCGGGATACCATTGTGTTGCCTCATAAACCCATTTTTTTCTTTATTTTAATCATTATTTAATAAGGGGGAGGGTAGAAGTAGAGATATAATTGTTTTTATAGAGTTAACTGTGCCTTAAGTTGCAAATGGAAGGCTTTACTTAATCATGCTATTCTTTTTTTTAAAAAAAATTATTATCTTTATCTATTGAATAGAGACAGTCAGAAATCGAGAGAGAGATAGGGAGAGAGAGAGACAGAGAGACACCTGCAGTACTGCTTTACCACTGGCAAAGCTTTTCCCCCTGTAGGTGGGGACCAGGGGCGAACCCAGGTCCATGCACACTGTGACATTTTTGCTCAACCAGGTGCACCACCACCAGACCCAACATGTTGTTCTGAATAGAGTCATAGAATGGCAAAAATCTGACATACTATGTAATATAAGCATTTATAAATAGGCTGGGAAGATAACTCACCTGGGGAAACCCCTACTTTGACATGCATGAGGCCTCAGTTTGAGCTAGGCCTCCACCAAATGGGGGAAAGTTTTGTACTATGGTGTCTCTCTGTCTCTGTTTCTCTCTATCTGGAAAAAAAAGTTTGGTACCTGAGCAGTGAAGCCCTGGTGACAACTTTGCATGATATATATATATATATATATATATATATATATATGTATATATGTATGTATGTATTCATAACCACTGAAGTACCTTCCTCCCTCCACACTCAGCTACCACAGAGCACTAAGTCAGAATCTTAAAGCAAACTACCCAGGACTTTAGTAATTGGTGTGGTGTGCAACTATAACTTTATAATCTTTTAAGCCATTATTAAATAGATAATAATTGCATTATATTAAAAAATGGAGACCCCAAAATCTTCATCTACAACATTCTTGCCTTTAGGTTCATGATTAGTCATCAATTTGTTCTGCTTTGTATCTTAACTCTTCTTTTAGCCACCAGGTTCCAGATGCTACCATGATGCCAACCTGACTTCCCTGGGAAGACAACCCCACCAATGTGTCCTGGAGCCCTGTCTCCCTAGACCCCTGTCCCACTAGGGAAAGAGAGAGAGAGGCTGGGAGTATGGATCAGTCTTCCAATGCCCATGTTCAGTGGGGAGACAATTACAGAAGCCAGACCTTCCACCTTCTCCTTAATAAGCCTGGGTCCATACTCCCAGAGGGAGAAAGAATAGAAAATCTTTCAAGGGAGGGGATGCGATACAGAGTTCTGGTGGTAGGAATTTTACCCCTGTTATCCTATAGTCTTGTCAATATTTCCATTTTATTTAAAAAAAAAAAAAAGAAAGCTGTCAATCTAGTTGCAGGTGCTGATATATACCGCTAGATGGCAGCATGTCCCTATAGCCACGAACATTCCCTGCCTAAAATATTCAATAAATTACACTGAAGTGGTAAAACCCTGGGTACATCAAAGAAACAAACAGAGTTTTCAGGAGCAAATAATTTTACTTCTTTCAGTAGAAACATAGTATGTGGATAAGAAAATAATTAAGTTATACTTTTTACTCTCAAAGAACTCTTACATACTTAATAAGAGGCATTTTCTTTGTATTGAAATAACATCAATTTTGTTCAAACCCTTCTCTGATGGTGAGACTTAAATAAGGTCCTAAAACCCCAAAGTTTTAAAGGATTTGCATTTATGTATTCACAAGCCTTTATTATTATAGTATGTTTGAGGCTTTTTAAATAGAACTACATATACTATAAACAAAAGTTAACTACTACTCTAGGAATTGTAAATGATGTTTACTTTTTTATTTCATTAGTTTCAGTATTTTAGTGTGTATGTCTTTTCTTTTCTTTTTTTTTTTTTTTTTTTTGTAAATTGGCTATTGTGGGGAGCCACATGTGCCCTCAAGGTTGCTATTGGTGTGGCCACATAGCCATTGTTCACAGAGGGCCTTGCTTAAAAGATAAGTTTCTGTTAGAGTCTTTGTTCACAGATGGCCTTGCTTAAAAGATAAGTTTCTGTCTCCCAACTCCACTTCCCCATGAATCACCCAGGACCTTCCAGATAAAGGCTGATCACCATGACAACATGCCACATCAATCAACTATCCCCAACTGCTAACTCCCCCCTTGCCCCGCCTTGAAAACAGCACTTTTGGTGCTAATAAACAGATTTGATCAGAATCTTGACTTGTCTCATTTCTCTCTTGGTCTCTTGTCCTCATTCCCTCTCCCTCTTGTCCTTGTCCTCACTACCTCTCCTAGGTTTACTCACGTTGAAGGTATCGCGGGATGGGACAGGCTATGATTTTTTTAAAAAAACTAAGATTGAAGTCTAGGGAAATGCTAAATACATCTTGTGTGAATTTGTTGACTGAATTTGAAATTGAACATTTCTGATATACTGGGCTAGCTTCACGGCTGGGAGAGAGACCACTGGGAACTCATGGCTGAGCGGGAACGCAATCTGCATATGCCCTCGTTTATTAATCAGATACATCACTTTTTATGTGTCTCTTCACTGGAAGTGGCAAGGGGAAAGGAAATGACTAGGAGAGGGGGCAGAGCGAAAAAAGAGCACAGGAACAGAACATAGAAAGCTTCCATCTAACCAGTGGGGATTAAACCAATACCCTGCAGGCAGGGCAGGTCTTAGGCAAAACAGTGATTATGTAAATAGACCACAACATTAAGCAATACAGCAGACCTGGTGTAATGAACAACACTGATACATGAAGATGTGACAAGCAGGAAGAGTACTCATGGGTAACCACTTGTGACAACCATCAATGTTATGATTTCTAGAGATGGAATTCTCAACCTGAAACCTAACTGCTAGTACAAGGACTTGCGGTCATGCAGAATGGAACCACCTCCTAGAAAATCTAATGGAATAAATCAATTTTACAAATGTCAAAGCAATAATGCAAACACTAAAGGCAACAAAGATGATATACCCCTTTCTGCATTGCTTGATTTGTGCAAGAATTATATTAAAAATCATGAAAAGGGGGCTGGGAGGTTTCGCCCCTGGTTGAGTACACACATTAAAGTGTGCAAAGACCCTGGTTCAAGCCCCCGTCCTCACCTACAGCAGGAAAACTTTGCAATCGGTGAAGCAGTGCTGCAGGTATCTCTCTCCCTTGCTCTCTCTCCTTTGCCTCTCAATTTTCTTGTTGTCTTGATCCAAAATAAATAAAAATAATAAAAGATGTGACATATAGAAAAATACAAAATAAATCTTGAGTAATGGAAATGCTTTATGACTGTAAAGTAATACACAGTCTCATGCATTCAACAACACTTTCTAAATTTGTTAATAAAAAATAATGAACTAGTGATGGGAGGTGGCACAATGGATAAAGCACTGGATACTCAAGCATGAGGTCCTGGGTTCAGTCCCCGGCAGGACATGTATCAAAGTGACATCTGGTTCTATCTCTCTCTCTCTCTCTTCCTATCTTTCTCATTAATAAATAAATAAACTATTTTTTTAAAATAATGAAATAAAGTGTGCTTCAAATGTGAATCTGACACTATGGAAAATAATAGAAAAGGTAACAAGGAATAACGTGCTTAAAAACTCCTGCAGGTGGCTCTTGTGTGCTCGTGACTGAAATAAAACCCTTTATTCTTTCTCTTCCAGGTGAGGATGACAATAAATTCCTAAAAATCAGGTCTCAATATTCCTTTTTAGTTTCTTTAAGCCTGTCTGAATTTTTATAATTTTCTTTAAAAAATTTTGTCAGGTACTCTTGAAAGAAATCTCACTCTGGCTTAACTAGAGTTCAGTGCTTTGAGTGATCATGGGCTGACTTTTACTAGTTGACAATTTTATTATTATTGATTCAATAATTTATGAGGGGTACAATTCCATACTGTTTCCACCACCAATGTTCTGCATCCCATCCCCTCCACTAGAAGTTTCCCTACTCTTTGTCCCTCTGGAAGTATGGACCCAGGATCATTATGGGATCCAGAATGTGGAAAGTCTGGCTTCTATAATTGCTTCTCTGCTAGACATGACTATCTTCTGTGGAGTTTATGCTAGATGAAAGGAAACTAGGTTATTGAGAATATGCTTCAACATAGTACCAGTTGAATATATCTTTGTTTTACTTAATTAAGCGCCTAGGGCTTGGACCTGTGAACTTTGTCATTCTTTCTTCCTCAGTTCACAATATACACTAAATTTTCTAGATCTGGTGTCCCTATTTTGACTCAGACCTTCAAGAATCCTGTTTAAAATGACCCAGAGTGACACAGCAGGGGCAGTAAAGCATTTATCTTTCAAGCATAAGGTCTTGAGTTTGATTCCCAACATTGCATGTGCCAGAATGATGCTCTGACTCATGCTCTCTCTTTCTCTAATTTTAAATAAAAAAGTAAATCTTAAAATAATAATAATTAATAATAATGATAAAGAAATCATCTACAACCTCTATATTCACATTTCCTACTCAGAATCTGGTGAGCCTTACTAGGGAGAATATCCGCTTAATCCCTTTTTCATCTGTGATTGAAAGGAATAGGCCACATTCACACAATTGAAGGCTGAAGGCCCAAACCAATAGACTTCAGAATATCATTCTGGAAATACACCCTCAGACATTAGTTACTTTCAAGTAGCAATGCTCATTAGTATGATTTCATATATTCTTCCAGAAACTCTATCAGAAAGTAATTGTCTGAATCCATGATTTAGAAAATGTTCAAGAGGGCTAAATCAATTGCTCAAGAACACAATTAACTACAGACCTGGGGTTTAACACCAGACCATCTCTAAATATAGAGAAGACTCCCAATCATGCTTCTATATTGACTCAATGAAAATGATTTTGAAGAAGCAAAATTGTTCAGTGTAAGCACATAGCTCTTTGATGGTTTGGCTTAATTCAAGAGTAACATATTAAATATCCAAAGAAACAGAATACAATCCCTTCAAACATCTTTCCATAAATATTTCTTATCATAACTAGGCTTTTGATAAGCCCCAGACAGCAGAGAATTCAGAGTTACTGTTTCTGGCAAGTTGAATCTGTTTTCTTGCTTTCTATTTGAGCAGCAAGTGGAGTTAAGCTTGGGGTAGGGGAGACAGTGTGTTCTAGCAAACTAGCAGGAGAGAACACGGAGTGCACAACTCTGCACATGCTCATTTACTCCGCCAGTACTCACTCCCCACATGCAAAATGACTCAAGTGCTTTAAAAGGCACATCCCCAAGATGCTATGCAGTAAGAGGATAAATACCATAAATATCATCAATTATATAAAGAAAACAGTGGGAGGCATAATTATTCTGCATCTGCTAGTTTCTCGGTACATAGAACAGGCAGCCTCCATATCTGTTTTCATTCACCGTCATGCTGCTTGATCATCTATGCAGGGCACTGTGAACGTCAGAGGCAACTGATATCTATAGTGATTCTTTCCTTTGTGCAATCACGACTTCCTGGCAATATTGACAACACTGAGCTGAGTTTGAGTGTTAGAGTCTTCCAGGAAGTAGCTAAAGCTAAAGCAATCCCTTTGTGTTCTGGAAAATGTCACTCTGCAAAGAAGCACTCTTTCCCATAGAATTTAGATAAGATTGATTTGGCATGCCACCATGTTTACTGGTGACAAAGTCAACACAGGCTTTCAGAATTCCCATTCTTTTATTGTGCAAATGATTTGCTGGAATGCCTATACTTCCTTATTATCCTGGGGGAACAAAATGCTCATGAAGTTCACTTAACATGTTCTTCTCTTGAATCCCAGCCAGATGGCAGATGTATAGAGTTGCTAGACTTTCCTCTTCTCTGTGTTTTCAGTTAAGTCATAAATGAAGTGTATTATCAGCCTTCAATAAGAACCAAGCAGCTTGAGGAGTAGTACCTTGACAAGCAGACAGAGGAGAAAGGATGCCGGGATCACTGTGAGTGAGGTCAGTAAGCTTGCCAGTGAGGACCTAGCCTTGAGAGAAAGAGGAAGCTGTGATTTGGAGCAGGGCCAGTTACAAAGTGGAGTCTTTTTTTTTTTTCCTAGAGAGCAGTGGAACATTGGGGAGATGAGTTTCATGACCCACTACTGGGGGTGGGAGGATATAGATGTGGGCCACAACCAATACCAGATAGTTCGCAAAAAAACTGGACTAAGGAAGGCGACACTCTATATCCTCACAACTCCTGGTTCCTGTGGCCACCAGCACAGCCCTTACCTAGAATGGGGACTGACAACTAGCCTGAGCCTGAGCCCCCAGGTTCAGGCATCAGGGAGAATCTGAGACTTGGGGTAGGGAGGCAAGTGGAGGTTGCTGAAAACTGAAGATGCTCTACTTGTGGTCTTCTCATGAAAAAGACTCCTTTCTGCCTCTGACCTTGTACTATGCAGAGCACTTAGTCAGAGCCTATAGTAACTATAAATGATTCCTGAGATGAAGGCTTCATTTATAGTGTATTTGATCACAGACATTTTGACAAGGCTTTTTTCATTGCCACAGAGATGAAACATAATATGTAAGAATCGGTTTTCAGACAGCACCAAATACTAACTGTTCTTTGTATGTGTAGAAATTTTATTTTATTTATTTTTTTATTGAAGCAACACTGCAATGTAAAACTGTATATGTTTCAGGAGCTCTTCATCTCTTAACTCTCTCCTTTTCATAGCTAAAGCTTCAGTTTCTAGGTACTGTTATCTATTTCTGAGTTCACTGACTTATGTTTCCCAGTATTGTTGAATTTCTCTGATTACATTTTCTAGGTTCCTTTGTTATCAGTCTTCAAACTCCAAGTTTATTTATTATA
The DNA here is from genome assembly GCF_950295315.1 of Erinaceus europaeus. NCBI lineage: Eukaryota > Metazoa > Chordata > Mammalia > Eulipotyphla > Erinaceidae > Erinaceus > Erinaceus europaeus. Next base: position 120,609,857 of record NC_080164.1, on the reverse strand, counting down.
GATATTTTGAATTCTCTATTTGGGAAATACTGTTTTACATGCTTTTGATGACAGTTTCTTTTCTTTCTTTTTTTTTTTAACCAGATCACTGTTCATCTCTGTCTTATGGTGGTGTAGGGGATTGAATCTGGGACTTCGGAGCCTGAGGCATGAGAGTCTGTTTGCACAGCCATTATGCTATCTACCCTCCACAGTGGTTTCTGATTTTTTAAAATTGTATTTATTTATTACTGGATAGATCAGAGAGAAATTGAGAAGGGAGTGGGAAATAGAGAGGTAAAGAGACAGTGAGATACCTCCTGTCCTACTTCATCACTCTTGAAGCTCTCCCCCTGAAGATGGGGACCAGGGGTTTGAATCCGGATTCTTGCACATTGTGATGTGTGTACTTAACCAGGTGTACCACTGCTTGGCCCCTGAAAATGGTTTCTTGCAAGTTGTTTTCCATTGTGATGCCATAGTCCTTCGACGTCTCAAGTTTTCATATTCGTCTTATTATCTTTTTCATCTACCCATATTGCTATAAATTTTTTTCCATTTTAGGTTTTATTTATTTATCCACTTATTTCTTTGGATAATTAATTTAGAGAACTGATACTTTTATTTTTTTAAAACTGTGCTAATGAATCAGATTTGGTTTGGCTTTAAGGAATTTACTGAATTCTGTAGGCACACTTGTTTGTTTTGACAGTTCTTGTCAGCAGGAGGGTGGGTTGAGAGTCCCAGACTCTGCTGAGAACATTTTGGGGATGGACTGGTCTGTGTTTGTGCTACCGAGTTAACCATCTTCTCTGAATTCCCAGATCTGAAGCTCAGCAGTCTGTCTACTGTCAAAGCATTTCACAATTGGATTAGCACCTTTTGTTCAGTAAAGCATGAGTATCTGCAGTATCTATTTGCCTGTGTTGGTTCTTGAGGTGCAAAGAGTGCCTTCATTTAAGCCTGAGGTATAGGGCTTGTTTTGTAGTCTACTGCCCTCACTAATACACATTATAATTGTTCTTGGAAGTGCAACAAGAAACTTTGTAGCCTGCCATTTTGGTTGGATTTCCAATAAATTCAGATTTAAAATTAAAAAACTGGCATCACAATTTCATATAAAAAAAGAGGGAGTACATTCTCCATAGCACTGCCTGAATAGCCTTTTGAAATACATCTTTAAAATGTGTATCTCTTTTTTTTTAATTTTTTTTTTATTTAAGAAAGGATTAATTAACAAAACCATAGGGTAGGAGGGGTACAACTCCATACAATTCCCACCACCCAATCTCCATATCCCACCCCCTCCCCTGATAGCTTTCCCATTCTCTAGCCCTCTGGGAGCATGGACCCAGGGTCATTGAGGGTTGCAGAAGGTAGAAGGTCTGGCTTCTGTAATTGCTTCCCCACTGAACATGGGCGTTGACTGGTCGGTCCATACTCCCAGTCTGCCTCTCTCTTTCCCTAGTAAGGTGTGTCTCTGGGGAAGCTGAGCTCCAGGACACATTGGAGGGGTCTTCAATCCAGGGAAGCCTGGCCAGCATCCTGATGGCATATGGAACCTGGTGATTGAAAAGAGAGTTAACATACAAAGCCAAACAAGTTGTTGAGCAATCATGGACCCAAAGCTTGGAATAGTGGAGAGGAAGTGTTAGGGAGGTACTCACTGCAAACTCTAGTGTACTTCTGCTTTCAGGTATATATTTTGCAGTAGATTATGGATACATGTGAACATAAGCTCTCTCTCACAGAAACTGGTGTATATCTAGGTTTTGGGACTTTGTTAGAAAGTGAACCACCTGAGATGAAATTAGAGTGTACTATAAAAGGAAAGGTCTCACCCGAGTAATGAAGCTGAAGGGTTGTCATTCCACACGTGAAGTCTCTGGACATAGTCTGAGGTGAAGCATGTTGAGGTGGCAATCGTTGCGTTGGTTAGGTTGTGATCAGCGGATGCAATATTATTTGATATGGATTGGGAGAGGCATATGGGAAAGTGGGCCCTATCCAAGGGTTCCAGGACTGGGGGAAGTAGAGGCTCTATAGTGGAGATGTGAGGTTCCTGCTGTCTTAGGGTTCAAAAAGACAATCGATAGTTAATGTTATAATCACATTATTTGGTAATTGGGTTAACTTTGAAAAGTCAAATGTGTATCTCTTTAGAATAGGGAGCATATGAGACAAAAGCTTAGAAGAGCAGAAAAAAAATAGTTTCTCTACATGTTGGTATTGCCTTAGGTATAAAAGCCCAGTTTGGTAAATTGCACTTGTCCAATTCTGAAAATATCCCCCGAAATTTCAGTTTTAAAAGTTCTCATTTCTGATTACAGTTTTGTGTCCTAGATAAAAGTAACTTTTTTCACTATACTATGTTTTCTTTCTTATATCTGTGCAAATAACTCCCATATGATTTTAGCACGTTCTGTGATATTTTGTAAATGCCGTGTCCTTTCTTTACTATGAACCTATATCATGTGTATCATGAACTATGTTAATGTGATCCTTATTTAGCCAAATAGAGTCACTTGAAAAGATGCACCCTTATTTTCTAGGACTTTTTCTTTTTAGTTGGCATTGGTTAAAAGAACAAATAACTTCAAAGTGCCAGTGACTAACACTGAGCAAAATTAGTTACTAGTGTTTCTTGAGGGCAGTAACTCAGTTATGGCACAGCTGTGCTCTGCTGAATTTCATGTGTCTTCTCATGCAAGATATGAAGGTGATGGATTAAGTAGTGTCTGAGACACTATGTTCTCATGTTGGATAATAATAATAATGATTTCCAAAACACACAAGAATATTCCAAGTTTTTGCTTAGAGATGCCCTAGATCATGTTTACCCATATTCTGTTAACCCAAGCAAATTGCATAATCAAGTAAAATGGTTGGACAGAGAATTATATTTACTCTACTAGCTTAGTGCAAGGACAATGCTTTACTTTCTAAGGACTGCCAAGGCACAGTGTCACAAACCAAGATGCTGAAAACAACATGAATTTATTCTCTGACTTTGGAAGGTAGAAGTTCAGAGCTGAGAGGATGTCTAAAGTGTCATGCTCCCTAGAAATTGTGGGTAGAATCCTTCTGCCAAAGTCATTTGCAGCTTTGCACCCCTTCTTTTACAGAATAAAGCTGCCAGGTACACCTGGGGCAATGAAAAACGAAAGTCAGCCAGGGTAGAGGATGTGACAACCACTCCCTACAAGCATATTGTTACATTTGTTTGACTTCAATTGTACCAAGACTGAGGGTCCAGCTGATAAAGGTCTCAGGCAGGACTGCTCAGTGAAGATTGTGCACTGGAGTCCCCTTAGGTCTGTGGCATATGACTTTGATTAAAATTTCCTGTCATTTTGTGTCCAGGTGCTGTATAAACATAGTATGTTTCTCTATTGAACACACCTATATTCCTCCTCATCAATATGCATGACTTTTCCTGAAAAACTCCTAAATACAGACAGGCTCTTACAGTCACCATTAATTGTATTCAGTAGAAATCCAGACCCCACCTTTTCTTGTATAGCTCATTTCACAGTCTGTGCTCTCATCAGCAAGTTTCTCAGCTTAAGTTGCTTTTATAATCAGTGAATTTATTTAAAGACATATCTATATATGAGAGAGAGAAGTGAGAGCTCTGCTCATCTCTGTCTTATGGTGGTGTCAGGGATTGAAGTTAGATCCTTTGGGGGCCACAAGTATACAAATCCAGTGCTGTATCCTGGCTCCTCTTGTAAATTCTTGGACTGTAGTTCCTTGTTACTTAGCTTCTCTTGTGTAAAGCTGGCAAACTTGCAAAATCTGATTTTAAAGCTACCATATACAAAATTTGTCAACTTATCTTCTATAAAGGGGAGTAGTGACTACTCAGCACAGAGAAACCCTTGGTGATGAGACAATTGTACTTTTATCTGCAAGGAAGTAAACATAGATAATGCAGTGTTCCATTCACTTTTTTCTTTGCAGAATATGAATTATAAATTTTTTCATAGATATCATATAAACATGTGATAAATGTTGACATGCAGGTATGTAATTCTGTCGATATAGTACTAGTCTTCTACTTCTTTGGCACTATTTCTTATACAACAACACAAAATAAACGAAAAATCTAAAGGTAAAATACTAGAATATAAATTCTTGACATTTTTTAAGGAACCATTGATATTGCTTTTTTTATTTTATTTATTTGCCTTTTTGTTGCCCTTGTCTTTTTTTATTGTTGTTGTAGTTATTATTGTTATCATCATTGATGTCATCTGTGGTTAGATAGGACAGAGAGAAATGGAGAGAGGAGGGGAAGACAGAGAGTGGGAGAGAAAGATAGACACCTGCAGACCTGCTTTACCGCCTGTGAAGAGACTCCCCTGCAGGTGGGGAGCCAGGGGCTTGAACTGGGATCCTTTCCCCGGTCCTTGAGCTTTGCGCCATGTGCTCTTAACCAATTCTTGACATTTTTAGAAGAAAATGTGAGAAAGTCAATATGTACCCTGGGTTTGACGTTTTAAATTCAACACCATAGTATAAACCTCGAAATGAAGTCAGATTTTATAAAAATGTATATACCTTTTAGTAAGGTGCTGTTTAAGAACATAAAAATTTAACTCACAGGGAGAATATATCTGTAAATTAGATAACTGCTAAAGGGTCTCTATCCAAATTATTAAAAAGAAAAATTCTTAAAACAGAAACAAAGACAAAGCCAATTAAAATGGCCAAGAGATCTGAAAAATGTTGCTCAATGTATACAAAGCATACAAATGGACAGTAAGCATAGGAGAAGAAACCTACAATCATCATTTTCCATTAGAGATATGCAAACAAACAAGCAGGAAGTAGCTATTAGACAGGTGTATAGATAAAGCATTTCTCTCAGAGTGTCTAGAGTCCAACAAAAAAAAAGCATCTGGAAGGTAGTTCAGCAGTAGAGAGATGGCCTTGCATGCTTGAGAATCACATGAAATCCCCAGAACCACATGAAATCAACAAAGAAGATTCAATGGGTGATAAAGCAGTTCTTTGCTTACTCTCTCTCTCTCTCTCTCTCTCTCTCTCTCTCCCCCTCTCTCTCTTTTGCCTCCAGGGTTACTGCTGGGGCTTGGTGCCTGCACCACGAATTCATTTTTTCCCTTTTTTGTTTTATTATTGTTTTGATTATTATTGTTGTTGTTTTATTGTTGTTGGTTAGGACAAAGAGAAATGGAGAGAGGAAAGGAAGACAGAGAGGGGGAGAGAAAGACAGCTGCAGACCTGCTTTACTGCTTGTGAAGCGACCCCACTGCAGGCAGGGAGCTGGGGGCTTGAACTGGGATGACTACCTTGGTCCTTGGTGTTCGGGCATGTGTCCTTAACCACCACTGCCACCCCCCACCCCCTGCTGCCACCTCTCAAAAAAAAAGGGCGAGGGAAGTCAGAGAGGTGATTCAGTAAAGCAGATATATGGGACTGTGGGTTTGCCCCTTAATTAAGAAAACCACTATATATAAATCATATCAACAGATTCAGAGAAAGTTTTGGTAAAATTCAACATCTATCTATCATTAAAAAGAAAGCTCTGGGAGTCGGGCAGTAGTGCAGCAGGTTAAGCACAGGTGGTGCAAAGCACAAGGACCTGTGTAAGAATCCCGGTTCCAGCCCCCAGCTCCCCACCTGCAGGGGAGTCGCTTCACAGGCGGTGAATCAGGTCTGTAGGTGTCTATCTTTCTCTCCCCTTCTCTGTCTTCCCCTCCTCTCTCCATTTCTCTCTGTCCTATCCAACAATGACATTAACTACAACAATAAAACAACAAGGTCAACAAAAGGGAATCAATCAATAAATTTTTTTTAATTAAAAAAAAACCTCTACAAAATGGGATGTAGTAACAGGTAAACTATTTTACCAGATGGGGTATGTTCAGGGTGGTTTGACTGTAGACCCAGTAAACTACATAGAGGCCGAATAATTGGTTTAGAATCTATGGGCATGAAAGAATTATATAAATGAGTTTGGAAGGAAAAAGGTAGAATGTGCACAAAAGGACTGATTTCAGAAAAAAGATGAACCTGAGCTGGGGAGATATCATAATGTTTATGCAAAAGATTTTCATACCTGAGGTTCAAGATCCCAGATTCAATCTCCAGCACCACCATAAGCCAGAGCTGAGCATAGCTAAGAAAACACATCAACTTATTCACATTGATGGAAACAGTTTGAAGAAATAGGCTGCAAGCGTAACCACAGTATCTTCTTAATTACAAAGATACATGATTATCTAAACCAAATAGATACATGATTGGATTTACTTTCTCATTAGCAAGAGTATACTAAAAAACTGAAACTAATTCGTAGTTTCCCTAGGAATTCATGATTCACCTCTAGTAAACATATGTTAAGGAATATTCATGTACTAGGCTAAAATAACCTGTAATATATATAATATATATATATATATATATCAATCCCCAAAATCATGGAATCATGGATATGTCACTCCTATAATATTTTGCTTTTGACTTTAGATCTATTCCTTGTCAGTATTGGGAAAAGAGAAGCTTGAAAATCTATTATCGTTAAAAAAAGGCTGATAAAAGAGATTCACCTGTGGTGGCAAAATACTATTATTATAATAGTTATCTCATTAATTATTCAGGTAATCTTTAATGTGACAGAACTCCAACCCTGCCTTTCTACCAGAATAAATGAGGAACCAGGGTATCATAACTAAGCTTGAGTTTGGGAACTTAGACATGTCTTGTAATTTGTTACATGCTGATATAATCTAGAAGCAGAAAATCTTACTGAACATGAGCACGTAACTACATTTAAGGAAGTGTAAGAATTGAAAAACAAGTGTTTTCTTGGAAGTAGTAATAGGTGTAAAGGTGAACTAGAAAGGAAGTGAAGGCAGGACTGTTAGAAAAATAGGGAAATCCATATAGAGGTAGAAAGTTATAAAGTCAACCCTATTTCTGACCATGGGAAGGGATAAGACACAGAATTCTGGTGGTAGGAACTGCATGGAATTATTCCCCTTCTATCTTACAATTTTATAAATCACTAACAAAAGAATGAAATCTGAAAATAAACATTTTGGAATAAAAAAAGAAAAACAAGTGTTCTGTGGAAGCATCTAATGAAGAATCTAAGTTGATAGCCATTACCTTAGCTCAATATGTAGGAGGGACTACATATTGAGGGTATAGTGAAAGTCTTGAGTTTCTCTTATACAGCAGATTGAGAGCTTTGGGAAGCAATTATGATTTTATCTAGAACATTGAAAGTACTATTACTGGATCAGAATTTGTTCATAAAAAAATAAATAAACAGTCTCAAACGATGACCTTGCTTCATCACAGAAATTAGAGTGCTTGATTTATAAGAAGACTCCATAGGAAAAGTATTCCAGCTCTCAGTCCAGTTACTTAGAGAGTATTTCTGGTTCCCAGGAGAAAAAGAGAACATGCAGGAGACTAATACAGGTATTTTACTTCAGAAAACTAAGAAGTGATTTAGATAATCAAGGAGAGCAGCCACGTTTTCAATGTTTGAACCACATAATGTGGGACATTACCACTTTATACAAATAGATGTGATGAAAGAAGATAAGCTATGATTCAGGGAACAACTTGAAACCCAGAAGACAGGAGTGTAACAGTATGTCCTGGGTCAAGTTTTCAACAAAGGGGAATTGGGATAGAGTTAGGAGAGATAGTGTCAGGGTACAAACAATTTTGCGGGTCATGTTAACAGGGACGTATTTCTAAATCATAATATAAGAAAATGAGTAGGATTCTTTCTTGTCATTAAGAGTCTAGGCAAAGGCAGCGATAACCTACAAAAAAAAAAGAAAAAAGAAAAAGAAAAGAAAGAAAGATAACATTTGGCCCTAACTTCAGAGAATTTGGAAAATCAAAGTTAACAGTGCAAAACTGTCTAGTGACTGTGAAAAAGGCATTTTGCTTGTTTGTTATTGTCATCACCAGGGGCTTCACTGCTCCACGCCTAGGGAGGTGGGCAGGTTGGGGTGGGGGATGGGGGGTTGGAGAGGATGTGGGGGTGGTTGGTGGTGGTAGTGGTGGTGCTAGACACCAGCACTTCCTCCAGTGTGCTGGGGGTCAGGCTCAAACTTGGGTTTGGCAGACCAGGCACCATTCCAAGTAAACTGTATGTCTTGTCAACTCTGAAAAATTAATTTTAAAAGTACATTCTCTCCCTTATAAATTAATCTGACTTTCCAAGTCCAAACCTGCACCCATTCCAATAAACTGAAGCTCATTTCTTTCTTTTTTCCCCCTGGATTTGTTTCTGAAGCTGTTATTTATTTATTTATTTATTTATTTATTTATTTATTTATACTTTATAGATATTTTCTTTTCTCACTTTTTTTTTATTAGGAGGTTAATGGTTTCCAGTATGTTGTTGACACATGAGAACAATCTGTTAACTCTCTGTGATAGGCATCTGCAAAACACTTTTACCTCCAACTTATTTACTTTATTGAGATAAAGTCAATCTACAGGACTGTACATTTCAGAGACAAATTTTCACATCTCATCAGATTGTGTCTTTCTCTACTTCATGCCCATCAGCAAGGTACCAAATTCCTCCCTCATTCCTCTACCCTCATTATAGTGACCTCAGTCAGTTCTGCTTTAGAATCTTTGGGTTCATTTTTGTTTGATTTTGATTATTTCTTTGCTTTGTTTCTTTATATTGGACATGAGTGAGATCACCCCGTGTTCATCTTCCTTCTGGTCTGCTGGGAAATTGTGCCAAAGCAGTCACATCTGCCATGTTGTTCCCTCAGGCTACTGCTAGTTCCCTGGAGAGTTGGGACATTCTCGGAGTGCCTGTTCAGCCATGTTGTGCCCTTAGGACATTGTCTATATCCCCGTGATATCTGGAGTTATCATCCTATCCTGGAGTGCTATGGTTACTTCCTCCCCCTTCCCATTCTCGCGAAAGCCACTCCTATAAGAACCCTTCGTTTTCCGCACCTCGCTCTCTTGCGGGCGCTCCACTCTGGTGTTCAGACGCAGGAAAAGTTACTGCGTGAGGCGACCATTTTCTCTACCTCCACGTGGCCCAACCTGCTTCTCTAACACCCAACTCTGAGGTGCCAGCGCGAATAAAGATTTGTGTTTCCTCTTCGCTCCGGACCCTCTCTCTCTCTTCTCTGCGGCCGCGCACTACAACATCTGGCTCTACAACACTGGTCTATTATCTTTTAGCATCACCCTCTCAGGTTCCATCCACGTTGCAGCAAAAGGAAAGATTCCATCCTTTTTTATGCTTGAGTAGTATCCTACTGAGAAGAGACACCACACATTCTTCATCCAAGCATCTATTAGGTATTGGGGTTGTTTACAAATTTTGGCTACTGTAAATTGTTCTACACTGAACATGGGTGTGCAGATGTATTTTCAAAGTGGTGATGATTTTGCGTTTTTAGTGTAGATATATAGGAGTGGAACTTTTGGATCACATAGTAGCTATACTTTTTAGTAATCTGACAAATCTTCAAAACTGGAACCTGATGAGTGACACACTAAACCATCTATTTTGCTTGCTTTTCATTGTCAATACTAGAAGCTCTGCTGCTCCAGGCTGACTTTTTCAGATAGAGAGAGGAGGTATAATACAACGTAGAGCTTCATTCCCACAAATAATTTAAAAGTGTTGCTTTTTCCCCATACATTCACCAGCACTTGTTTCTAGTTCAATTATTTATTTATTTATTTATTTATTTTTAGAAGGGACAAAGGTGGACAAAAGCAGAGGATCACTCTGGCACATGTGATGCTGAGATCAATCTGTTACCTCATTTTTAAAATTCCAACATCCGTTCTGATTGCTCCATCTTCTGGGTTGCTGTGTTTCTGACCTTTTTGATGTAGGTCTTTCTTAGTGATGTGAAGTATCTCGTGGTGGTTTCGATTTGCAATTCTATGATAATGAGCATTTTTTTGTGTGTGATAATGAGCATTTTTTGTGTTACTGTTGGCTATGTGTATCTCCTCAGAGGTGGATTGTCTGTTCAGTTATCCTCTTAATAAAATGAAATAAAATGGGTCGGGCGGTGACACAACAGGTTAAGCGCACATAGTGCGAAGCACAAGGACCAGCTAAGGATTCGAGTTCGAGCTACCGGCTCCCCACGTGCAGGGGGTTCGCTTCACAGATAGTAAAGCAGGTCTGCAGGTGTCTGTCTTTCTCTCCCCCTCCTTCGCTCCCCTCCTCTCTCCATTTCTTTCTGTCCTATCCAACAGCAACAAAAGCAATAACAACAACGGTAAACAAAAGGGCAACAAAAGGGAAAAAATAAAAAAATTTAAAAAAATGGTAAAATAAAAAAACCACACAAAACTCAACAATAAAATGACTAAACCTCTTTAAATCTCTGTTCTAAACTGAAGGGCAATTCCAGACATTTCTGTCTTGTAAATGTCATCAAATTTCTCATTTTGAGTCACTGTGAAGTAATTCTTCCAATCACCTGTAATCCCTAGAAATAATAAAAGAGATAACATGAAAGACTCAGATATTTCCATTATAAGAAAAAATTTAATACACAGATGTTAGACATACTATTAAAGGAAGACTTAATTTATATTTGAACACTTAAACACTTCCTTTGTCTTTCTAGAGAGGTGGTTTACCACTAAACAGAGAATGACTTAAAAAAATTTGGAGGATTATTTATTTATTTATTTATTTTATTTTTTTACCAGAGCACTGCTCTGCTCTGGTTTATGGTGGTGCAGGGGACTGAACCTGGGACTTTGGAGGCTCAGGTACGAGAGTCTCTTTGCATAACCATTATGATATTTACCCCTGCCCCAGGATTAAATTTCTTATATAAATTATAGACTGTTAAATAGTTTCCAAGCAGATTCCTTAATTGTCCTGGGTAACATGGTCACCTAGATTACTTGTCAGAATATATATATATATATATATATATACATATATATATATATAAATATATTTCATGAGGTTCTTTTAAATCTTGATTATCATCACAACTGTACTATAAAATAGAAAACAGAATTTATTCAATGTGGATGAGGATACTGATATTTGAAGTATACGTTTCTCCTAAATTCACATAATTTATTTTATACCTTATTTATACAGAGGAAACTGTGGTTAAAATAAAACTCAAAATATTTTAAGTCATCTTTAAAAAATAAAATTTTGATATCAGTGTTCATTTGGAACATAAATGTAAATATTGGACATCATCTATCCTTTCTTTGTTCCTGTCTTTTTTCTGCATCTATCTATCTGCATGGATTAAGATTACAAAATGGGGGGGGGGTGGCGCAGTGGGTTAAGCTCAAGTGGTGCGAAGCTCAAAGACTGGAGTAAGGATCTTGATTGGAGCTCCGGGCTCCGGCTCTCCATCTGCAGGAGCATTGACTCAACAAGCGGTGAAAGAGGTGTCTATCTTTTTCTCCTCCTCTCTGTCTTTCCCTCCTCTCTCCAGTCTTCTCTGTCCTATCCAACAATGACGACATCAATAACAACAACAATAATAACAACAAGGGCAACAAAAGGGAATAAATAAAATAAATAAATATTTTAAAAATTACAAAATGAACTTTTTGAGGTAGATTCACCCATTATACACCCTTACAAGTTCTAAAAAAAAAAAAACAGGTTCCACAGAGGTGTACATGGAGAACTTTTCCGAAATGTGAGCTAGCAAAGGAATAAATATTCTTTCCATGTTTGTTGAGTGGATGAATGAATAAATCATATAGGTAAATCTCTAATAGACTAATAAGAATTATAATTTTGCATTTATTATTTGTAGTAAAAACTATTCTAGATGATTGTATTTTGTTTAGTGCAATTCTTCCCAACACATTGACAAGTTAATTAATGCAAATTTATAGAGAGATAAAGGGAGAGGGACAGCTCAGATTAACCTTGGATCTATCTAACAAACATCTGCTTTTTACCACTTCAGAGAATGCATAAGGACTTTAGTTTATTAGATTAACACATACTCCCTTTTGCTGAATTTTGTTTCATCTACCTCTCTAATATAATAATATGAACTAGTATCAATTTCCATATGACTAGATTAAAACACTTTTAGAAGTTGCATTTATGATACAGTATAATGACATTTTTTAAAAATTATTTTTATAAAGATATTTTTTATTTTCCTGCTAAGAAGAATGCAAATGTGAGTGTAAGAGAGAAGAAGAGAGGGGGGGAGGGAGAGAGGGACAGGAGGAGATAGAGAGAGAGCCTTGTTTAAACTTATAATTCATGGAGCTGGGGATACTGCATAAAGGCTATGCAAAAAGACTCATGCCTGAGTCTCTGAGGTCCCAGGTTCAATCTCCAGCCCCACCATATGCCAGAGTTGAGCAGTGCTCTGGTTTATCTCTCTCATTCAAATCCAACAAATAAAATATTTTTTAAAAGCTTACAATGCGCTATTTACAGTAAAATAATTTTTCCTTCTGACACTGGACATTATCTTGAAAACTTAAGTATGGTTTTTTTGAAAATAGAAACAAATTGAAAATATTAAGAGTAATTTAAATTTTGGTAAGCTATAGAGAATTCTATTTTAGAAAATAACTATACATATAGTTTTAAAATCAAGAGTTTTGAATAATATATTCATGACAATAACATATCTCTATGGTTATGTTTACTTCTCAGAACACTGAGTGAAATCCTATCCCTTTTGTTCCAGTTAATAGAGAATACTGAAAAAAGATGATGGCATTATTAATTGGGTAGTTTCTTGAATTTAATTAGTAGTTTTCTCAATACACTATTATATTACAAAGTCCGGTTCTGGCAAAAAAAAAATCATTCAGTAAACTGTAATATAAAAGGTTTACTTCAGCATAAATGAATCTATAGTTTAACAGTGAATGTCATATTCTTTATTATAGTTCAGGTTAAATTTTGATTCCATGCTTCATATTTTAGAGAGAAAAACTTCCTGTAAAGTTAAAAAATTAAAAATTCACTTCTCTAAGTGAATCTGTCTCTCCGAAAGATCTTATCACTGCGGAAAAGGGAAAACTCTTATAAGGCAGCTATGCTCACCACTATGCCACCAACGTTTCTGCAAGAGAAACACTATCTTGACTTACACAAAATTTGAGACCTAGGAATAACGAATTGGTAATGACATATCAAAACTATCAAAACTACTCCTCTTTAGCAGACTAAATAGATGAGATATTTATTGAACACATAAGGTGAATACATAATAACTGTTTAACATATAATAATTTCTAATATAACCACGGTGTTTTCAGTGTTGTTTTACAGATGAATAAAGTGACTGGATAGAGATCACAATACTCATTCCAGATTTCAAGTAATTCATAAGAAAATAAAAAGGTAATTAAGCTTAAGGGCCCGGTGGTGGAAGACCTGGTTGAGTGCACAGGTTACAATGCGCAAGGGCCGGTGTTTGAACCCCGTTTCCACCTGCAGTGGGAAAGCTTTGTGAGTGGTAAAGCAGGGTTACAGGTGTCTCTCTGTCTCTCTCCCTCTCTACCACCCCTTTCCCTCTCGATTTCTGACTGTCTCTATCCATAAATAAATAAACATAATAATTAAATCTTTTTTTTAAAAAAAAGGTAATTAAGCTCATCAAAATATTCACCTTTACGCATAAAGGGGGATTTGCTGTGATCCATAACTGCGTTTGGTATATGTGTGTAATTCACCAAAGGGTTATCCTTCATCATTTCAAAGGAAGTATGAAGGACAATCTTATCGATAGCTTCTTCATTCAGGTTCTTCTCTAGGAATTTAACAATCTTTTTGATTTCCTGCTTTGGATTCTAGCAGTAGACAGAGAAAGCCAAGAAACAGTAAACAAAGTACATTATTAGCGTAGCGATAAAACCACACATTTATAATTTTTCCTTCTCTTTATATTTTGCCGTTCTTTGGTTTTGACTGTACTCGGTATTTAGTTATGTAATGAATTTTTGGTCTTAGAATTTTCATTCTTGACGGTGGAAAAAAATGTTTCACAGCAGTAAAGCAGGAATACTTCTCTGATCCAAATTATGATATTTTTAGTTGATATACAAGGCATAGATAAAATAACAGTAAATCTTGCAGGCTGGAGAAGTATATCTCACTGGCAGAGCATATGCTGCTTTGCCAGCTGTGCACCCAGGTTTGAGCCTGGTGCCCAATGCGTTGAAGAAAGCTTCAGTGCTGTGATCTCACTTCCTTTTTCTTTGCTTCTATCTAAAATAATAATAATAATAATAATAATAATATGAGTATATGAAATAATATGTTTGCAATGTTTAGAGAAAATAACATCTGCTATGTTAAGCTTAGTTTGTAACCAGATTCAAGCAGTGCTAGCTCATTTTAGGAAGCCCCATATCATTTTTATACTTCCTGCTTTTATTTTTCAGTTCTAACCAAATTCTCTTCTTGATTTTGATAACGGAATTTAAATGCAAAATAGTAAATTCATGGAGAATTTCAAATATGTGCACCTTAAATAATGCATATTAGCTGTGAGGGAGGGGACTCAGTGGGTAGGATGAATGCTTTGCAAACCTGAGTTCAGCTTTGACCCTTAACACTGTATTTGGCCAGAGTACTGCTTTCTTTCTCTCCTTTTCATTTACATTAAATGAAAAAAAATCATCAACAAACACGCAGCTAATTAATAATTATCTCTGATAGATATATAGAAAAACCTTGAAACTAAGGTAGCCCAGTAAAAATGGAGGACAGGATTTCCAAAAGAAAAAAGTAACTAAAGTAAAATGTTAAAGAAAAAGATTAAAATGAGTCATTGATTTTAAAATCAAAAGTCATTAATGACCTTAACAATATTTTGATAAATAAGCATAAAGTCTAGACTGAAACACTTACATAAATTGGATACCATAGACTAAGTTGAAATATGAAAATCAATGTCTTTATGTCAGAATTATGGAGATTACTCAGAATGAATTTTTACCATTTTACCTCTTTCAGATCTTCATAGTATAAGAAAAGTATTGGATGTTCTTGCTTTTTCTTCCACCAGCTCTTAACATGATTAAACCAGGAACCATAGGCCACTATAACAAAAGGAAAAGTCTACTTCCAAAAAATATCCATCAAATAAAGATTTCTTTCTGAACGAGTCAATTTATATTAACAGTTTGTAGAAGTTAGTAAGCAACAGAACTGAGAACATAAGACCAGTTATTTAAATAGTCAGAACGTATATGTAATCAAATTAGAAAAAATGCAAAGTACAAATCAGCATTTCAAATAGGAATATATTGGTTTCCAACGGATTACATTTAGCTTCACAAAGAGGGAAACTTTTCTTTTACAAAGTCCTCATTTCAAGTATTTATCTCAATTCTCTAAATATTTGTATATCATTTCTAAATAAATGTCAGTGTAAGTTAAACAACTGTGAGCAGGGATACAGAATGGATTTCTATCAAGTGAAAAGAGTTTTGAAAATATATTCAAGGGGAGAAGTGACAATGGAAAAAAAAAAGAAAATTTATTCACTAAGCAAATAAAGTCAGGCTAACATATTTCTTATATTAAAATATTAGATATAAAATAGTAGATAAAATATTAGGCAAAATATTAGATATATTAAATATATAATATAAAAGTATATTATATATTTATATATATAATATATAAAATATTAGATAAACTATTAGGTAAAATATTACATATATTTGATTTGATTTTTGGAATTATGTTTAAATGCATTTATTTATCACTAATAGGAAAGTAAATGTTTTGAAATAAGAAGTATAATGGTCATATTTAATAATATTATTAAGTATAAAATTAACTCAAAAGAACACGATTACTTACTAATTTTAAGTCAAGGTATACCTACCATTTCCAGTTATAAATCTCTCCAGATATTGTCCCCAGGTACCAGGGAAAGGTTCTAAATTATTCATTAAGTCAAAATGGTAAAATGAGACTGCAACATCCTTGGCATTTCGAGCCAGATAAATCATCTGTAATGTGAGGAGGAAGAAAATCAAATAGGAGGCATTTTATTTAAGGAAAAAATGACCTATAGACTGGTAAAACGAGAGGTTTGAAGTTCATGAAAACATAAAGTAGGAAAGCATTGGGAGAAATTAAACAAACAAAAACCAATAGTTATTTGTTTGTTTATATTGCCACCAGGGTGATCATCAGCTGGGGCTTGGTGCCAACACTAGGAATCCACCACTCCTGGTGGCCACTTTTTTCCTTTTTTTTCCCTCTAATTTTCTATTTTATTCTATAGGACAGAGAGCAATTGAGAGTGGAGGGGAAGATAGAGAGGGAAAGAGAAAGACAGACAGCTGTAGACCTGCTGCACCACTCATAAAGCTTCCCTGCTGCAGGTGGGGAACAGGGACTCTAACCTGGTCCTGGATAGCACGATATGCTGCACTTAACGGGGTGCGCCAGCACCAGCCCATCCCCCCAAGACAACTAAATTAATATTTAAAATATTGACAAAGAAATAGAAGCCAAGATCTAAGATCAAGAAGAAAAAAAGTATCATGAGAAATCTTACAACTACTACATGAGCATTAGGAGTATAAAATCTAATTCCACCTCATGTGATTCAGGACTCACAAAATGAATCAGGGAAAAACCTGATTGAAAGGATTTAAATCCAGAATTCTGACAACACTAAATTCTAGTGAGGGCGTGGATCCTATTCATTGCTGCTGGGATTACAAAATAGCAGTCACTTTGTACTATTACTATGTAATCCAACTACATTTCTATCTGAGAATTATTCAAAAGAGGTAAAAATATGTTTCCATGGGAAAAAGCTGCAAATATACGGCAATTGTCATATTTATAGCTTCCAAAAGTTGTGAGCATATAAATTTTAGGCAAATAAATAAAATGTTTCTTATCCAGATAATGAAATATTACTCATTGCTTAAAAAATAATGAATTCATAAGCTAGGGAAAGGCATGAAGGACTTTTAAATACACATTACTAAGTGGGATAATCTAGTCTGAAAATACCATGCTGAACACACCCAATCTCATCTGATATACAATATTCTGAAAGGGCAAAACTGTGAGAAAAGAAAATGATCAGAGCTTTCCATAGCTATAGAGAAAAGGAAAGAATGGTGGTGCATAGAAGATTTTTCATCATGAAATTACTCTGTATGTTACTATAGTAGTTTTTCTATGTCATATATTTGTCCAGCCCCCTATGTTGTACAACACCAATGGTGAATTTTGATATTATCTAGGATTTTGAATGGTAATTGTGTATTAAAGTGATCTCATAATTTGTAGTAACAGCATTTTGATAGAAGATGTTCATAATGGGGGGAGGGTCTATGAAAATGTGGAGGCAGGGGATTTGTAGCTAATTGCTCTCCCTTCTCAAATTTTTCTGTGTACCTGAAATTATTCTAAAACTAAGGATAATCCCTGTGGAAAGTACTATGTTGAAATAAAGACTTAGAAGGCAATGTTTTAAACCACCTAGAATTCCTTTCACTCTTTATAAATTAACAAAAGTCGCACAAACTGAGATAATCTGATTAGCACCATAATTATTGAAGAGACTGAATCCCAAATGTAAAATCCCAAATTCCCCACAGCAACTACTGGTTCATTGGAGACTTTTGGTTCAAATGGTTCATTGGAGACTTTTGTCAGACATTCACTGAAATCCTTACAGTGAGTTCTCAGAGAGGTCCAGAATGTCTAGAGACAGCTAATGAAAAAAGATAACAATAATGTACTAGGATGGACATCCATGTTCTACTTTAATTGGACAAATTTGAGTATGTGGTTTAAACTAGAATATCTGCATTTTCTTGCACAGTCCAGCTATCATATCAATAAGCAAATGGAATATCTAAGCAATGAACTGAGTGATTTAATGGATGGGGATACATTTGCAAATAAACTCACAATCTATAGTGTACCTTGCAGTTGTTCTCCCAGAAAGATGTAGGTAGAAGATCAGTTGGCAGATGTGTCTTCACAACCCTAGGTGATGGATTCTTCTCTAATTGTTCTACACCTAGGAAATTTTGCATACAGAGAAATTTAGTTTCCAAGGGACCTATATTCTTGATTTGCTCAACTGACTTGTAAAGAAATTTTGAAAAGCTCATGAGTCTGCTGCATTTTGAAGTAGACATTATTTATCTCTGTTTTCAAAGGCAATCCTGAGTAATAGCTAAGAATACAGATTCTGAGATTAGTTCCATTGGCTTTGAATGTTTAATCATTATAATTATAAATAAATATATATTTTGATTATACATATATAAATATTATAAAATACCCCAGAGTTTCACTTTGTCCACATTCAAAACTAGGAATAGCTATGTTGAGTTTTGTCATGCTCATTAATTATTTTTTAAAAATATTTATTTATTCATTCTCTTTTGTTGCCCTTGTTGTTTTATTGTTATAGTTATTGATGTCATCATTGTTGGATAGGACAGAGAGAAACGGAGAGAGGAGGGGAAGACAGAGAGGGGGAGAGAAAGACAGACACCTGCAAACCTGCTTCACCGCTTGTGAAGCGACTCCCCTGCAGGTGGGGAGCTAGAGGCTGGAACCTGGATCCTTATGCTGGTCCTTGCACTTTGCGCCACCTGCGTTTAACCCACTGCGCTACCGCCCGACTCCCCATGCTCATCAATTATTAAAGAACTATTTATAATTGTCTATATGTAGAAGATATAATGGTAAGTAGTCATTTTAGTAGCACTATCACTTTCTGTCAGCAACTGAAGTATAATGTTCTTTTTATCTGTATACATTTTCATAATTCCTTTTATGTGTCTTATATCTCTCACAGGTATGTAAAAATAGGCAAAAGGAAAATTACTATAATCTTTAGATGTTGATATGATATATTTTACTTGTTACATTCTCCAAAGATATACAGATAACACTTTGCACAGCTCAGTTTCAAATTTAGTTTTTGTAAAGTGATATATGAATTTACTATTTAAATGACTTGAACTGATTTAAAGTAGCTTTTAGGGTAAAGGTAAACTAAGAGAATTTCTGACATGGACTAAAGATTTTGATGAACCCTATTAACTATTCGTTGTTATTGTTGCTAGTGCTTCACTGTTTTGGGCAAATATGTTAGGGGGAAAAGAAAAACAGAGACAGAGAGAAATAGAGAAGGCAGGCAAGACACCATGGCACTGATGCTTTCTCCAGTGCAGTATGGGACTTTATCATATCCCAGACATATCTGCTAATAGTAATGTTGCTTTTTAAAATATCACCTAACCCTAAATCATAACTATCCTTGTGTCCTCCTTTAAATTTCACTTCGAATAAAGTCTGAGACTTTTTCCCCACAATATTACTTATACCCAGTTTAACATCCAGATTCTAATCCTACATCACCTTCCTACCTTTTGCATATAAAGCTACACCTACACAAAACTGTACGTGATTCACTCATTCAAAACAGTGCTGCATTTTAAAGTCATCCTATACTTCATAGCAATTCTATTCTATTTTAAAAGGCAGTAGCTAAGCACATGTATTCTGAAGTTAGTTTCATTGGCTTTGTCAATTTTTACAATAAAAGTTTGCATTGCTAAGTTGTTCATTCTCTTTGTATTAAAATATCCTTTCTAAATATTCTATATGACACTTACCCTGGGCAACATCATATTTGCTTGTCATTCCTCATACATGATTGATACTTTTTTATACTTTTTTTATTTATCAGAGTATTGATCAGCTCTGGCTTATGGAGGAGCAGAAGGGTGTGTGTGTGGGGGGGGGGCATACTGAATCTGGAACTTTGGAATCTCAGGCATGAGATTCACTTTGCATAACCATTATGCTATCTACCCCTGCCCTGCTTATCATTTCTCATGCCTCTTTCCCATCCTTATCCCAAACCTACACACAGGAAAAAAGATCCCATAGATGGGGCCAGGCAGTTGTGCACCTGGTTAAACACACACATTACAATGTACAAGGACCTAGGTTCAAGTCTCTGGTCCTCATCTGTAAGGGGAAGGCTTCACAAATGGTGAAGCAGGGCAACAGGTGGCTCACTGTCTCTCTCCCTCTCTAATTCCCCCTTCCTCTCAACTTCTCTCTCTATATATATCTAATAAATAAATAAAATTTTTTTAAAAAAAAAAGATCCCATAAATTCTTTGTTTACCAATGAATGCTATGTGAAGAACAGTACATGGTATCCAGCTGTATTAGAATTACCAGTGCAGGCGGCTTAAGAAATAGGTATGCAGGAATTCCAGTTAAATTTGAGTTTAAACAGCAGACATCTTTTGGTATAAGTATACTTTATGCAAAGTACAGTCATACTTACATTAAACAAAATGTAGTTAACTATTAACTTTTATAAGAGCTGTTATAATCCTTATAATAGTTTTCCCATACAAGATATTTTAACTTAACCCTTTGCATGCACAAACTGATTGCTGGAAAATGTGGTAACTCTTCTAGGTGCCATATGTAGGCTGGCTTGAATCTGTTTACCCTCTTTCATCTCCTGGAACACTTCAGCAGTGCTGTAAGGCTGACCCCACTACCAATCTCTGTTTCTCCCTGTCTTTGATTACTCTCTCTATAATTATTTCCATTCTATTACTTTTTCATTTTGTTTTCCTTTGACTCTGAGTCTTAACTAATTCTTCTGTTCATTTGAGAATAATACTGTAGTCTCATGTCTTAGCATCTAGTCACTGACTTCAGGCAACCACACAAAATGAATGACAACCTCTCATTTGGTCCTACTATACATGGAAATACCTTGGTCCAGTGGGGGAGTGAATTTAAATATTGTTTTTTAAGTTGGTCTGCTTACATACTTACTATTATCCTTTGATCTTTACATCTCATATTCCCAGTAGTAATTTGTTTTTAAAAAATAATTTTATATATATTTATTTGTTTTGGACAGGTATAGAGAGAGACAGAAGGGGAGAACTAGAAGGGACACTAGAGAAAGAAAGAAAAATGAACACTGTTTCACCACTTGTGAAGCTTCTCCCCAGGTGGGGAATGGACACTTGAACCTCTATAGACTTTCCTTCACTGACCCTATTGATTCCAGTGTTTCATGATGGTGAAGATTTCCCAATGAATAATATTCACAAAATTTCAACTATCATCATTTCTACTTGATATAAAAGACACTAGCTGGTTTTTCAATATTCCACACAAAGTTATTAAAAATTCTATCCTAGTTTATCTCTTCCCAACAATTTTCCACATCATTCAGTCGTCATTAATCAGTCATGTATACTTGAATGACTAAAAATAAAATCTTGGGAGAGGCGGCAGGCAGTGGCACAGCTGGTTAAGTGCACAGATTATAGTGTGCAAGGACCCAGGTTCAAGCCCCTGGTCCCCACCTGTAGGGGGAAAGCTTCATAAATGATGAAGCAGGGTTGCAGGTCTCTCTCTCTCTCTCTTCTTTCTCTCTTCCCCTTCCTTCTGAATTTCTCTGCCTCTATTCAATAATAAATGAATAAAACTATTTTAAAAATAAAATCTCGGGAGTCATTTTTCATTGTTTTGTCACTCATATTTCTTATGAGGCTCATCACTAAGTCCAAGACATATTTTTACTACATCCCAACTCCATCTCCACAAGCTCTCAGTAAGGCCTATATATTTAACAGCAACTACAACAATAAAGAATATAGAAATAATAAGTCAACCCCATCTGTGGCCTTCAGAGAACTATTGCAGTTTTTAGTGGAGGGACTGGGGACACAGAATTCCAGTGGTGGGAATGGTGTGGAATTATACCACTGTTATCTCATAATTTTGTAAATCAATATTAAAGCACTAACAAAATTAAAATATGCCGGGGGCCAAGGCCTTAGCTAAGTCTCTCATATAGAAAGTTACAAAACATCCTGAAAGTAGCCGGTAAAAACATTTATAGGTAGTGCGGACATTCCGACCATTGGAACTGAGATTACCATCTAGCTGTTTGGAAAGTGCTCACCCACCTCCCTCCCCCACTGCCTTAGCAAAACTTCCGCATTGCTTGTGCTTATATTGTGGCTGCAAAATAAAATTTTTAGAGCTTGATCAGACCTCCTGTCTTGCTCGTTCTTTGTGTCTCTTGTTTCCTTCATTCTCTTGCCCCCTACCCTAGGTCTCCGTTGATAGACCCCGCAGGCCGGGGCAAACATATAAAGTAGAAGTCTTCTTTGTTTAAAATTTTTATAACCTTCTACTGTGCTTAGAATAAAATAAACTAACTTAAGAACCAGAAGTTTTAGGCTGGAGAACTAGCTCATTGAGTAGGGTTTGTGACTTGACATGTGTGCAGCTGTTTTCCCTCATAGAGTCCTATTTTTAGACACACAATACAGACAGTATTCACACATTGCTAGACATCATGTTATTGTAAGCTTGTTGGGAATAGGACATCTAATTTACTAGTCTTTTTTTTTTTTTTACTTTAGAACTACCAAATAAAATTGGGGGAATGGCAAATGAATTGCATTAATAGCATTATGTTTTAAGAAGAACTGGTAATTCTCCATGTTTTTACTTAACTACAACAATAGTCTAAATGTTTTTTTGCTCTAATCTGCCAAATCCCACAAAAAAAATTAATGAGAAAGTCAAGATGGCTGCAAAAAGAAAGACAGCACCTAGGTTGACTCTCCTCAAAAAACAAAACAAACAAACCCCCCCCCTCCAAATCCTGGCAATTCTAAATAGCTGTATTTTCAGGCCAGTAGGAGAAAAACTGTAAAGGAGAGGACAAAGAGAATGGTGGGATATTACAGCTCATCTATAAATTGGCAAAATGGTGTTGAAAAAGGCAATGGAGAGCTGAGCATCACCAAGTCGCAGATGCTACCATGACACCATCCTGACTTCCCTGGGCATATGACCTCACTAATGAGTCCTGGAATCTTACTTCTCGAGAGCCCTATCTCACTAGGGAAAGATGGAAACAGGCTAGGGGTATGCATCAACCTGCCAACATCCATGTTAAGTGGAGAAGCAATTACAGAAGTCAGACCTTTCATCTTCTACAACCCATAAAGAATTTTGGTCCATACTCCCAGAGGGATAAATAGGGATGGAGAAGATGGGATATGGAACTCAGACGGTAGAAACTGTATGGAATTGAATGCCTGTTACCTTACAATCTCGTTAATCATTATTAAATCACTAATGAAAAAGTTAATGAAACCAAATACACCTTTTAATACTATAAATGCAAATTATTAGCTTTTTTACAGTTAAGTGTTTACTATCATAACTATATTTAATGACCTACACAATTTCTCCTAATTCTTTGGTTATGCGGTAACTACTATTTTTGTTACCAAATTTATCCCAATCTTAGAATAGATCACAGATACAATGAGTAATAAGCTATGTAAAGTATACTACAAAATGATAATCCCCAGGAGAATTAAAATTACCTGAAGTTCTTAGTCCAGGGAGAGACATTTCAAGCATTGGAACTTTAACAGTAATAACATCTCGCTTACATTTTTCAATGTCTCCATCATGTAGAACCATATCCACAATTTCACTGATCCAAGTAGTACCTGGTGGGAAAGGCAATGTTCTTTCATAAGCATCTCCCAAATCTGGGGAGGGAGGCAAATATTTATTGGATGCTTGCTATCTTTTGAGGTATTTTTTTAAGAATTCATTTTTACTTATTTATAGGCAATAGAGAGTTGTGTGAGAGACAGAACAAATGAGAGAAGCCAGAGAACCACTCTAGTACATGCATCTAAGGGGATAGAATCTGTAGTCTCAGACAAGCAAGTCCTGTGTTCTATTCGCTACTCCCTTTTACTATTGAAAGTCTGCCATCTGGGACTGGATGATGGTGTGCCTGGTTGAGTGCACATGTTACAATGTGCAAGGATCCAGGTTCGAGCCCCAGTCCCCAGCTGCAGGGGAAAAGCTTCACAAGTGGTGAAGCAATGCTGCAGGTGTCTCTTTGTCTCTCTCT
This sequence comes from Erinaceus europaeus, assembly GCF_950295315.1. Lineage (NCBI taxonomy): Eukaryota > Metazoa > Chordata > Mammalia > Eulipotyphla > Erinaceidae > Erinaceus > Erinaceus europaeus. The sequence continues at coordinate 120,585,918 of NC_080164.1, read as the reverse complement.
CCCTCTCTATAACCCACTCCCCTCTTGATTTCTGGCTGTCTCTATCCGATAAATAAGATAATAAAAAGATTTTTTAAAAGTCTGCCATCTTAAGAAATTTAATTCAGTTGAATTTCCCTTCCTATGAGCCAAGTGCTCATTTTAAAACACTAAAAGTTGATTACTAGACTGACAGAAATATTGATTTAGGATGGTATTAGCTTGAAGACAGGTTAAATTTGTCTAGGAGAATAATTACTTTGTAGAGAAAACAGGTTTTTTTTTTTTTTTTTTTTTTGGAAATAAAGGTTAAATTCAGAAGAGTATTGTCAGGCCACACAACTTACCTGACTTGGGATAAGTGACTATAATGATATCATCTGGCCTACTATGAAACTGCTCAACCTTTTCCCAGTTGTCCACAAAAGCAGAAATCATAGGATAGCCATGGACCATTGTCAGATTCTTTCGTAGGAATTCTTTTGGGGAAGTCATATTTGTACTAGACTGTACAAATACTTAATGGTAATCAAATCTTGAAGAAATAAGGAAAATAAAAATCAGAAACTGAATAGATAATATGATTCTTATGACACTACCTTTTTACACAGAATAAAATTGACCTTAGTCACTCTGAGCACACAGAAATTGAAATACAAAGGGCATGTTTGTTGGCAGTAAATTGTAGACTGCAAGAGCAGCAACTGGCATGGTGACAAATGAAACAAAGTTCTAGTTGAAGCTTTGAAATAGAACTTTACCTTTTGCTGTGACTTTAAAAAAAATCACATTTCACTGAAAGGCATCTAGACTTACGGCAAATTAATCTGTCACTCATCACTACACTTCAGTTATATCTGTTTTCTTTACAGGAATCCTTCAGTCTTCCTTATTTTTGCTCTGTACATAATGAATCTGTTTTCTCTGCTTGTAAGATTTATTTTCTTTGTCACTGGTTTGAGTTACTGAATTATGATGTGTCTCACTGTGGCTATTTTTATGTATGTGTTTTTTAGCTTTATTTTCTTGTAATTGTAGGTTTACAGTATTTTTTTTTCTTTTTCCTTCCTTCCATCCTTCCATCCTTCTATCCTTCCTCCCTTCCTTCTTTATTGCTCCCAGGGTTATTTCTGGGATTTGGTGCTACCACTATGAATTCACTGCTCTTAGTGGCCATTTCTTCTAGTTTTTTTTTTTTTTCTCTTTTATTTGACAGGACAAAGAGAAATTGAGTTGAGAAGGGAGATACAGAGGGAGAGAGAAAGACACCTGCAGAGCTGCTTCACAGCTTGTCTATCTCCCTCTCTATAACCCACTTCCCTCTTGAATTCTGCCTATCTCTATCCAGTAAATAAAGACAATAATAATAATAACCCAGTCCTTCAGTTTGGTGCACCACAGCTTGGCCCTCCACTCATTATTTTTTCAAATATTTTTTTTCTTTTTCACTTCTGCCTTCCATGACTTCATTTTACATAGTTATCTACTGCTTATAAGTGCTTTGTTCAACAGTATTATTTTTTTTTGCTGTGTTTGGATTCGTTTTAAATAATATTTATTCCTGTACTCCTAGTTCTCTAGTTATTTCTTCTGCAACTTAAATGTATAATCTGATGTTCATTGCACCCTAAGTACTCCTCCCTCTCCCCTCCCCCTCCCCCTCTCCCCCCTCCCTCTCTCCCCTCCCCCCTCCTCCTCCCCCTCCTCCCCCTCCTCCCCTCCCTCCCCCTCCTCCCTCTCCTCCCCCTCCTCCTTCTCCTCCTTCTTTTCTTTTGCCTCCAGGGTTATTGCTAGGGCCTGGTGCCTGCAATAGGAATCCACTGCTCCTGGAGGCCATTTTTCCCATTTTGTTGCCTTTGTTGTTACCCTTGTTATTGTTGTCATTGCTGTTGTTGGATAGGACAGAAAGAAATCAAGAGAGGAGGGGAAGACAGAGAGGGGGAGAGAAAAATAGACACCAGTATACCTGTTTCACTGCTTGTGAAGCGACCCCCCCGCCCTGCAGGTGGGGAGCTGGGGTCTTGAATAAGGATACTTAGGCAGGTCCTTATGCTTCATGCCATGTGCTACTGCCGGGGAATGCATGCATTTACCTCGCCTCAACTTTTCAAGCATAGTTATTGCAGTTGCAAAGACTATTCTAATGTTTTATATATATTTTTTTAAATCCTCCATTACCTTCAACTCCCCCCTCCGCCTTCTCCTCCTCTTCCTCTTCCGGTTTTTTAAACTGGAGCACTGCTAAACTCAGGTTTATGGCAGTGTTGAAGATTAAAGTTGGGACTCCAGATCCTCAGGTATTCAAGTATTTAATATAACCACTTTGTTATTGCCCAGTTTATTTTTCCATTCTAATATTCACATCTAGGGTGGTTTTAATTGAAATCATTTTCTTTCTACCACAACTGCCTTATTTTGCTTGTCTCTTTATGAGACATCTAGTACTTTGCTTAATTTCTACTCTCTGGGCTGTGGTCTGGGAGTTTTTCCAAGCAGTAAAATAGGAAAGCCTTAGGGTACAATTATTTTTTTATTTGTTTGTTTGTTTCCTAGCCCAAATCATTTATTTATTATTATTTTTCATGCGAGAGGGTAAATTCAATTCCTGATTTTTTTTTTTTTTTTTTTTTGCTTAGGACATGTAATTGTTAATTTTGTGTGTCAACTTGGCCGAGCTACTAGGTGTCCAAATATTTTTCAAACATTGTTGTGGGTATTTCTATGATGTTATTTTGAGATAACAATAACATCTAAAGTACCATATTGAAGAGGGTTTCCCTATGTAAATGGATTTTATCTAGTCAGTTGAGGATCTGTATAAAATAAAAGATGAGAGAATTCTTCCTCTATGAAAGCCTTCAAGCTGTTACATCTCTTTTTCCTGCCTTCAGACTGGAACTAAAATATTAATTTTTCCTGCATTTGGAATCTGATGATCTTCCACTGGGAACTGTAGCATCAGTTCTACAGGTTCTAAGTTTTCAAAATCTTATGTAGCAGGGAGTCTGGCAGTAGCGCAGGTGGCGCAAAGCACAAGAACCGGCATAAGGATCCCGGTTCAAACCCCGGCTCCCCACCTGCAGGGGAGTCGCTTCACAGGTGGTGAAGCAGGTCTGCAGGTGTCTATCTTTCTCTCCTCCTCTCTGTCTTCCCCTCCCTCTCTCCATTTCTCTCTGTCCTATCCAACAACGACAACAACAATAATAACTACAACAATAAAACAACAAGGGCAACAAAAGGGAATAAATAAATAAAATAAATATTAAAAAAAATCTTATGTAGCCACAGAGAGAGTGAAAGCAGACTATAGCACTGAAGCTTTCTTCAATGCACTGGAGGCCAGGCTCAAATCTGGGTCACCTACATGGCAAAGCAGCACACTCAGTGAGCTATTTTATTGACCCTCTACTGGTTTCAGTCTGAAGATTCGTAATGGAATTAAGTAAGAAATTAAGCTGAGTGTCTATCTTGCTCACTGACTCTTCAAGTTTGGGACTTGTTTTCCTTTAAAGCCACTTAAGTTAATTATGTATAATAAATTTCTGATTAGTAACCAGTTAAATCATAATAATGCAAAACAAACAACAACAAAAACCTGTGGATTTAAATTTCACTGATCTGTGAAGCTCTTGAAAAAAAATTGGGGTCGTGGGAGACTGTATTATCCAGGGTTCTCTAGAGAAACAGAACCAATAGAAATAAAACAGGGGTGTGTGTGGCTGGACCATAGCTGACCTAGTCAAAAGCACATGTTACAGTGCACAAAGACCTTGGTTCAAGCCCCTGGTTCTCACCTGCAGGGGGAAAGTCTCATGAGTGGTGAAGCAAGGCTACAGGTTTCTCTCTCTCTCCCCTCTCAATTTCTCTCATAATATCCAATAACAGGGACCAGGCCGTGCCACACCTGGTAAAGCACTCACATTACAGTGCATGAGGACCTGGGTTCAAGACCCTGGTCCCCACCTGCAGGGGGAAAGCTTTACAGGTGGTGAAGCAGTGCTGCAGGTGTCTCTCTGTCTCTCACCCTCTCTATCCCTCCCTTCTCTCTCGATTTCTGACTGTCTCTATCCAATAAATAAATAAAGATAATGAAGAACAAAACAAAAGAACAAAACAAAACAAATACCCAATAATAAATAAATAAATAAATAGTAGAATCTCATGTCTGAGGCTCTAAGGTTCTGGGTTCAGTCCCTTGTTGAGCAATGCTCTGGAGGAAAAAAGCACTTAATATTGCTGTGAAAAAGTTCTTAGATTCATTGAATTCATTAATTTCTCTGTGCCTACCTTGGCCAAGGAAACCTGCCTCCAGAGAGATTGTTAATCTTCAACTTCTTTGTGGCTTTCAGTGAGCTGATTTAAGACCTTTTCACATTAAGAAAGATGAACTGCTTTACTCTGATTGTCAATTCAATTTAATCTCTTAGAAAAACACTTTGCCAGAGATAACTTAAATTTTCACCAGATCTCTGTTTCCCTGTGGCCCTCTCAGAATGGCACATAAAACTGACCATCACAATTACTCATTATTTCTTTTACATTTCATCTCTACTGAACTTAGTAAATGAAACTTGAGTCTTGGTCTTATTAACTTTCCTATTTTATAGTCCTCCCACACACTACCACACAAAAATATAGAGCTGTTTGAAACAGGTGATATACAAGTTACAGGATCTTTCATAATATTCTACTTTATTATGATAATCTGCCAGACCATAACAATAAATGTAGACTATTATATGACTAGAATTTAAATGAATAATATTTGAATTGCCGTGTCTTAGATGAACTTTCATTACCTCTAATAAAATACTTATAACCGTATTAATGCAATTGCTGTTTTAAGCACTCTTGATTTGTTTCAAAAGAGATAAAATTAAAAAAAAACCTTGAAGAGAGAAATGTGGATGATGCATTTACATGTTATATTGTATGACATGAATTATTTTATACCTTATAGTATAAAATAATACTATTTTTATTTTATTCCCTTACAGTAAAAATGATATGAATGGTACATATTCATTATTGCTTATAAAATAAGGGAGTCAGGATATCCCAGAAACATGAAGTCATATATTGAAAGAGCACCAGCGTGGCATAGAATAGATGCTAAAACATTTGGAACAGGTAAAATCCCAAGACAACTTTGGCAATGGGAGATGAGTGGTCTGGAAATTTTAGGAATATTATATACTATATTATATATCAAATTAGTGCTTTCAAAAGTGTATGTCAATTAATCTCTACTTTTGGTACAATATCTGGTGGTTTACCAGTGCCTTGGTAGTATAGAGAGAGAGTCTTCTAGAAAAAAGTTCCCCGGAATGAAATGCTATGGAACATGTCAGAAGTCTCATTAAAGGAAGAAAATAATATGATGGATCAGTAACCCAGTAGAATAAGGAAGTAGAAAGAAGCATAATTTAATTTCTAAGTACTGTACTTGAAGCTGAAAACAGAATGGAATGTATGAACAAATGAATGATGTAAACTACACTTCCATAGTAGAATCTTCTATGGTCTTGAACTTATCGTCACTTATCATTTGGATTTATACACTGTCTTTTCTAATATTAGGCTTGACTTTCAAACATGAATGAGTTTCACCTGAAATATCTTATTCTATTAATGTCTTAGCAAATTGTCTTTACAGATATTCAACCTAATATCCACCCTAACTTTATTTTAATGCTTATATATTCTGAATTAACTGAGAAAAGTAAGTGAAATTCACACTTTATTCTTTCTTTCTCTCTCTCTTCCATCTTTCCCTCTCTCCTTTCTTTTCCTTCCTCCTTTCTTTCTTTCTTTCTTTCTTTCTTTCTTTCTTTCTTTCTTTCCTTCTATCCTTCCTTCTTTCCTTCCTTCCTTCCTTCCTTCCTTCCAACCAGGTTTATTGCTGGGGCTGGAGCACCTGCTCAATGACTCCACTAATCCTAGTGGCCATTTTTGATCTTTCTTTTTCTTACAGACAGAAAGAAATGGGAAGAAAGAAGAATGGGGTGGGGAGAGAAACATCTGCAATACTGTTTCAGCATCTTTGATGCCCTGTCCATCCTCCCCACAGGAAGAGACCAGGCACTTGCATTCATGTTCTCACACATAGTACTGCTTGCTTCAACTAACTGTGCCATCAGCCGGCCTGAAAACTCACACTTTCTATTTTGACTCCAACATGAAAAATTTACAATTCCACAATAAAATTCCAGAGACCATTAGTTAGAATACAAACAGATTATACAGAAAAGTGACTCAGTATTTAGGACATATGTTTTTTTTTTCTTTCTTTTCAAAAAGAAAACTTTAAAAAATTTCTCTTTAGATAGGAAATGAGAGGCAGGGAGTAACAGAGACCACAATACAGAAGCTTCCTTCAATGAATTGGGGGCCACACACTCCACACTTGAACCTGGGACTGTGGAAAAGCAAAGCAGGCCACTGTGGAAGTGTGCTACTTTGCCAGCTCTAACATGTCTCCCCATCCCCATATTTTATGCTACAAATAACAGATTTAATTTATCCCCACATAGTAGGTAATTAGCACACTGTCTATTAATAGCACGACTCTGGCTTACATTTCTTGTTTTAGCTTGATTTGTTTAATCCTTCCTTTGTTACAATTGAATTTGTAGCAGTCCCGAAATAGAGTTCAGTCCTCTGAATTCTATCCACTCAGTCAAGCAGAAATTTTGTCAAAGTCAAAAAATGTCTACTTACTCAAATAAGAGTGTTTATAGTGTGTAAGGAAGCTTTTCTTTGACAAAGCAAACTTCCTTCTCACCAAAAGTTAAAGCTGCTCATACTGCAAAATTGTCAGAGTTAGACGGATATGAGTAATAAGGTGAAAATACAGTAGATTCTGAATGTATACTAGTCACGTCTGCAAAGAGGGTGTAACCAGTTGGGAGTCTACAGGGATTAGTACTGAATTAGCATTGACTCCTCATGACTAGTGGAGGATGAAGGGTTGAGAACGATGATCTGGGAAGTCAGGTGCAGGGAAACATCTGAAAGACATGTTATAAAAAATGTCATTGTTGGGACCAGGTGGTGGCCCACCTGGTTGAGCGCACATATTACAATGAGCAAGGATCTGTGTTTGAGCCCCAAGTACCCACCTACAGGGGGGAAATCTTTGCAAGTGTTGGGTGAAGCAGTGCTGTAGGCATCTCTCTGCCCCTCTTCCTCTCTATCACCCCCTTCCCTTTTGATTTCTGGCTGTCTCTATCCAATAAATAAATAAAGATAATTTAAAAAAAATGTCTTTGTGCCAAATACCTTGTGACATGGTTTAGGAATTATATGTATATTAAAATATACAAATTGATTTATAAAAATACCTTAATTTTAACAGTAAGTGACTTTATGGTATAATCTATGACAACAAAAATTGAGCCATAAATACAAAATTAAAATCTCTAAATTTGTTTTCAAAGATTAGGGGGGTAGGGCAGCAAGATAACCTTCCTATGAAGGTGGCTACTTTGCTTTACATTCAGTTTAGGTTTTCGACTTGCCTCTCAGCGCATTGGGAGAAAAGTCTGTGCTATGGTGTCTTTCTTTCTCTCCCTCTGTCTCTGTTCTCTCTATCTGAGAAAGCCCAGAGCAAAGAAGCCCTGGTATCAGCAACCACGACAACAGGTTAAGGGGCATCGGAAAAGAGAAAAATGAAAAACTGCACGTTTCTTAGAAGAAACTAACAGAGTCATCTGACACTAAAATAAAAAGCTACTTTTAAACACAAGTAGAACCTGAACTGGAGTTGGTGTACTGCACCAAAGTAAAAGACTCTAGGGTGGGCGAGGGGGAGAGTGCAGGTCCAAAAAGTGTGGCAGAGGACCTAGTGGGGTTGTAATGTTATGTGGAAAACTGAGAAATGTTATGCATGTATAAACTATTGTATTTACTGTCGAATGTAAAACATTAATCACCCAATAAAGAAATTTAAAAAATGCTTCTTTTAAAAAGACAAGAGGGCCAGGTTGTGGCACACCTGGTTAAGTGCTCATATAGTACTTGAGGACTGAGGTTCAAGCTCCTGGTCCTCACCTCCAGGGGGAAAGCTTCATGGGTGGTTAAGTAGGGCTGAAGGTATCTTTGTCTCTCTCCCTCTCTATCTCCCTTCCCATCTCAATTTCTCTCTGTCTCTATCAATCAATATTTTAAAAAGAATAAAAAGACAAGGATATTTGTTTCTTCCATTATCCCCAAGTACAGTCCAGCTCTACTCAGTCACAATGAATTTTAGCTGCTGAAATAAATGCAATAAATGACATGCTCCATATTCTGGGAAATGCCTTAAAGTGGTGAGTGTATGCATGTGTTCATGTGTGTAGAGGTGGAAAGGAGAGGAGATAAAAGCAGGGAAGTTAGGTATAGAAGAGGGCCCCTGTATGACATATAAGGTCTAAAGTTTCCCAAGAGGGTCTCCTAACCTTACAAGCTTCAGGAAAGTCCCATTAAACTCAGAGAAACAAACATGGTGATTAAAACTTGAGAGTGTCTATGTAACAACAACCACAATGAGTTTTCTGTGGGAAAATCAAAATCAGATTTAAAAAACTCAAAAAACGTGTTCAAAATGAAAAACAAACAAGATGCGCAATGCTTTAGTAAAGTTCGAGAAAAGAAACTTATACAAGAAAAATTTACCTTACAATTATAGCTCCTTGTCAGTTTTCATAATCTGTCAGTGGTGCTGCTATGAAAGGAAGGCTGGAAGCCTGTGATAGTCACAGATGACAAGCCAATGGCCGTTCTGGGAGGCTCCTTCCCAACTTGGCATAAAACAGAAAGCAAGTTCAAGGATTTACTCTGAATGAGATAGTCACTATACAGGCAGTTAAGATATGAAACCTTTGAACCGTGCACACAGAAGCAAGTCAGCAAGTCTTGTTTCAATAATGACAGAGCCAGGAAGCACTGAGAAGGAAATGGATCAAGGTAGTAGCCAGAAGTAAATCAAGTTAGATTGCCTAACTATCAAGGTTGCCACTAAAGCCTTCAAAATGGTCCAAGAGAAATAAAAAGGAGAGTAACCTGAAGGCTTAGTGGATGGGAATGTGTTTCTTGTCTACAACTTATAAGAATATATTTTAATAACTTTATTGCGATGAAGGTGTGTGTGTGTGAAGCAAGATCATGGAAAGAGAAAATATACAAGTATGCTAAGATGAAATGACAGTTTTGGTATCAGAAACAGAGAAGGCAAAGCTGATAAATTCAGAATATATTTGCTCTATGACACTCTAGCCACTTCCACAACTTCTCAACCTTATTTCTTTAGTTGAGTAAAAAGCCACATACACATAGAATTGAAGTTGAAGCATACTTGTGGAGGAGAAAGAAATTTGACCCAGAAATGTTTCTTTCTTCGAACTACAACTTCTTCAACCACCCTATATGATTTTCTTATGGTCTGTGTCATTAAATCAATCCACTTCCTAAGGGCATATATTTGAAAATTAAATAGCTGCAACTGTCAAACCCTTAAATTATGCCTATACAAACCTAAGATGGTCAGAAGGCCTAGAAAGAAGCTAGCATATTCCTAGTATATGGAGATTTTTATCACTACTTTTTAAGCACGTTAAAAAAATCACGTTTCCCTATGAGTCGCTACTCAAGGAAATAGAAACTGATACCAAGAAATGGAAAGATATCCCATGCTCATGGATTGGAAGAATAAATATCATCAAAATGAATATTCTCCCCAGAGCCAGACCTTCTACCTTCTGCAACCCTCAATGACCCTGGGTCCATGCTCCCAGAGGGCTAGAGAATGGGAAAGCTATCATGGGAGGGGGTGGGTTATAGAGATTGGGTGGTGGGAATTGTGTGGAGTTGTACCCCTCCTACCTTATGTTTTTGTTTATTAATCCTTTCTTAAATAAAAAATTAAAAAAAAAAACAAGTTTCCATCTTAAGCAGCAGACAACAGTGTGGTTTTATTTATTTATTTATTTATTTTTATTATTTTTCTTTTTTATTTAAGAAAGTATTAATTAACAAAACCATAGGGTAGGAGGGGTACAACTCCACACAATTCCCACCACCCAATATCCATATCCCACCTCCTCCCCTGATAGCTTTCCCATTCTCTATCCCTCTGGGAGCATGGACTCAGGGTCATTGTGGGTTGCAGAAGGTAGAAAGTCTGGCTTCTGTAATTGCTTCCCCGCTGAACATGGGTGTTGACTGGTTGGTCCATACTCCCAGTCTGCCTCTCTCTTTCCCTAGTAAGGTGTGTCTCTGGGGAAGCGGAGCTCCAGGACACATTGGTGGGGTCTTCAGTCCAGGGAAGCCTGGCTGGCATCCTGATGACATCTGGAACCTGGTGACTGAAAAGAGAGTTAACATACGAAGCCAAACAAATTGTTGAGCAATCATGGACCCAAAGCTTGGAATAGTGGAGATAAAGTGTTAGGGGGGGTACTCACTACAAACTCTAGTGTACTTAGCAGTAGTTTAGGTATACGTGTGAACATATGCTCTCTCTCACAGAAACTGGTGTATATCTAGGTTTTGGGACTTTGTTAGAAAGTGAACCACCTGAGATGGAATTAGAGTATACTGTAAAAGGAAAGGTCTCACCCGAGTAATGAAGCTGAAGGGTTGTCATTCCACACGTGAAGTCTCTGCACACAGTCTGAAATGAAGCATGTTGAGGTGGCAATCGTTGCGTTGGTTAGGTTGTGATTGGCAGATGCAATATTATTTGATATGGATTGGGAGAGGCATACGGGAAAGTGGGCCCTATCCAAGGGTTCCAAGACTGGGGGAAGTAGGGGCTCTATAGTGGAGATTTGAGGTTCCTGCTGTCTTAGGGTTCCAAAAGACAATTGATAGTTAATGTTATCATCACACTATTTGTTAATTGGGTTAACTTTGAAAAGTCCTTTTGTTATGGTTTGCTGTACAGTACCCAGTATCTTGTATATAGCTGTGCTATTGGTTGCTTCTGATCTACTTGGTCTAGGCTTTTGAGAGAGTCTGCATATCAATTACACAGCCTATATATTGAAAAGATTTAGTTTGTGTTTTGAAAAACTTCGAGACATACAATTAATTTTCCCCCTCTCATATTAATTAACTAGTGATGTATATGACTACATTTTACTAGGAGTGTACATAAATAGCATTCCCACCACCAAAAGACTGTGACCCATCCCTCCCACCCACTCCCACCCCCCACTGGCCCAGGAAGCTGCATGTCTACCCCTAACCACAGGGCTTTTACTTTGGTGTTGTTAAAATTGGGAGGCTCCAGTTTGCCAGGCTAGCTTCATGGGCGGGTAACAGAGACTCGAGGACACACGGCTGGACAGGGAAACTGTATTTCTTTATTCAGGAACAAAGATTCATAAACTAACCCAAACTAATCACCAAAGAGAACTCTGTTGCCTCTTTCCCCCGAGGCGGCGCCAACAACTCTCAGAGTCTCCAACTCTGGAACTCTGTTGGGGTTCCTTGGGGCGGGGGCAAGCGGGCCCTGGAAGCGAAACTAGCAGGAAACTAGCAGGACTAATCCAATTTTCCTGGCATGGGGAGGGCTAGACCAAACCAATGTAAAGCATACAACACTTTGGTGCCCTACTTACAATTTGGTCAGGTCCTGCTTTTAGTTTCCCTTTCAGATCTTCTTTTTTTTTTTTTCCCTCCAGGGTTATTGCTGGGCTCGGTGCCTGCACCATGAATCCACCACTCCTGGAGGCCATTTTTTCCCCTTTTTGTTGCCCTAGTTGTTGCAGCCTTGTTGCGGTTATTATTGCCATTGTTGACGTTGCTTTGTTGTTGGATAGGACAGAGAGAAATGGAGAGAGGAGGGGAAGACAGAGAGAGAGGGGGAGAGAAAGACAGACACCTGCAGACCTGCTTCACCGCCCCTGAAGCGACTCCACTGCAGGTAGGGAGCCGGGGGCTCGAACCGAGATCCTTTCGCTGGTCCCTGCGCTTTGCGCCACGTGCGCTTAACCCACTGCACCACTGCCCGACCCCCCCCTTCAGATCTTCTTCCTCAACTTCTGTTGATGAGTGGGATCATCCCATACTCATCTTTATCTTTCTGACTTAGCTCACTTAACGTAATTCCTTCTAGCTCTGTCCAAGATGGGTCAGAGAAGGTGGGTTCATTGTTCTTGATAGCTGTATACTATTCCATTGTGTATATATACCACAGCTTTCTCAGCCACTCATCTGTTGTTGGGCACCTGGGTTGCTTCCAGGTTTTAGCTATTATGAATTGTGCTGCTAGGAACATAGGAGTACACACCTCTTTTTGGTTGGGTGTTATGGAGTCCTTGGGGTATAACCCCAGGAGAGGAATTAATGGATCATATGGAAGGTCCATGTCTAGCCTTCTGAGAGTTTTCCAGACTGCTCTCCACAGAGGCTGGACCAATTTACATTCCCACCAGTAATGTAAAAGGGTTCCTCTGTCCCCACATCCTCATTTGTTGCTGCTGTCCTTTTTGATGTATGCCATTCTTACAGGAGTGAGGTGGTATCTTAGTGTTGTCTTAATTTGCATTTCTCTGACAATCAGTGACCTAGAGCAGTTTTTCATGTTTGTTAGCCTTTTGGATCTTCTGAGGTGAATGTTTTGTTCATATCCTCTGCCCATTTTTGGATGGGGTCATTTGCTTTTTTGGTGCTAAGTTTCCTGAGCTCTTTATATATTTTGGTGATTAGTTTCTTGTCTGATGTATGGTATGTGAAGATTTTCTTCCATTCTGTGAGGGGTCTCTTTGTTTGTGTGATAGTTTCTTTGGCTGTGCAGAAGCTTTTCAATTTGATATAGTCCCATTGGTTTGTTTCTGCTTTAGTCTTCCTTGCAATTGGGTTTGATTCATCAAAGATGTCCTTGAGGTTTATGTGGGAAAGTGTTTTTCCAATGTTTTCCTCTAAGTATTTGATTGTTTCTGGTCTGACATCTAGGTCTTTGATCCATTTGGAGTTGATTTTTGTTTCTGTTGAGGTAAAGTGGTTCAATTTCATTCTTCTGCATGTTACAACCCAGGTTTCCCAGCACCATTTATTGAAGAGAGCCTCCTTTTTCCATTTAATCCTTTGGGCCCCCTTATCAAAGATTAGATGTCCATAGGTGTGGGGATTATTTATTTATTTTATTGTGTGTGTGTGTGTTTGTGTGTATGTATGTAAAATTGGAGTGCATGAAAGACTACAAGAGGAAAAATAATTCTGTGTTCCTGGAATACTCGTTTTTTTCTTGCTGTTATAGGATTTCAGTACTTTTTTTTTTTCATTGCTGAGGTTTCACCATTCTGGGTTGACATTTTCAGAGACAGGGAAGAGAGAAAAAAAAAGAAATGATAGATATGTAGATATACAGAGAGAGAGTTCACAACACCAAAGCTTCCTCCAGGGTGGTTGAGGCCAGGTGACCTATTTTGCTGACCCCGGAAATCACATCAGGCACACACATGGGTCTAAGCACACACATGGCCTTATTCTCTTGCCCTGGAGAAACAGAACAGTATTAATGGCAATCTAACTCTCTCTTTGGCTGAAGACCTGAAGAATGATTTCCCCCCCAATATGTTGCCTAAATAAACTTACTAATTATTTTTGTGACTTTGTGATGCTGTACATTCAAATGTTATTATTATTATTGTTATTTTTGCTTTCCTCTTGATTATATATCAAGTCATTAGCTCTCACAAGCCACCTCCTGCCTCCCTTTCCTGCAAATCTTTACAATGTTAGGAATCCATTTATTTCTACTAGCTGCATCCATAGAACATCTAAAACAAAGCCACAGGAAGTTCTATTTTCAATGTGATAGACATATTTGTGAAGAGAAATTAATTTTGTAGTGTTAGTTAAGAAAAAGATAAGCAAGACAAAAATCACATCCTAAAATTAAGACAAAATTTGGATACCTATGGAATTATGCCTTATACTGTCTCGTCTCCCTCCCTCCCTCCCTCCCTTCCTCCCTCCCTTCTTTCCTTCCTTCCTTCCCTTGCTCTCTTGCTCTATCTTTCATTTTATTTATTTTTTCCTCATTTCTTGAGCTGCCTCTTTCAGACAGAGCAGCACACAGGGAGAGGGAAATACAGCACAGCAACAAAACTTCCCCCAGTGAGGTGAAGTCCGGCTCAGACCTGGGTGATGCCTATGACAAAGCAATGTACTATCCAGGAACTGTTTTGCCAGACCTACCTTGAATTTATTAGTTAACCTTGTCGGTTTTACTTGGCCAACCACAACTAGTGAAACTATGGAGAGGACCAGCAGGCACACTGAACATAGAGACAGGCTGGTGGGCAAAAAACTTTGCTCTAGAGTATGACACTCTGGATTTCAAGTGCTAAATTCATTAATATACTAGTTTTATAATTTAAGATCAAATTTAAACCTCTTTGTGCTCTCCTTACCCTACTAGGAGTCATTCAAAGCAAAACTGATGACAAGTTTATTGTAAAGTTTATTATATTTCACTAGTTCTGTTTTGCAATCTGAGGACTTAGTTCTCATTTCCTTTGCACAGGCATTTGAAATCCAGTGCCCTGAAATCTCCAAATGTCCTTATTCCTTTTCCAATAGCTACTGCTCTGCAAGGGGTGTTACCAAGGTATGAGCCTGATTCCCACCACATTGAAAAAAGCTTTGATACTGTGGTATTTTTCACATACTTTTTCATTTTTTATAGTTATTGTTATATATTTTATTTATTAATAAGAAAGGAGGAGAGAGAGAGAGAGAAAGAACCAGACATGTGCTGCTGGATTGAACTCACGACCTCATGCTTGAGAGTTCAATGCTTTAGCCACCGCACCACCTCCCAGACCACTCACATACTTTTTCTTTGCCTCTTTGTCTCTATCTAAAAAACAAAATAAAGCAAACAACACCAAAAGTCTTGCAGTGGTTTCTGCATGCTTAATGTTTTTCTCAAAAACCATTCTTCTGAGCATGTGAGTCTAAATGAGAAGTTAATCTTTCCTACAACTATGAGTTGCCTTTTAACTTCCTGAGCCCAAGCCATTCTTTTTCTCCATTTGATGAACATAATGGTTAGAGTCACATCATTGAACTTCCTTGTGTCACCAAACCTTAACTACCTGAAAGTCAGGGATTAGGCTGGAGTTAAAACAACTTCCCTCTCTGTGGTAGGTTATACTGACAGTCATCAATTGTTACTGCAATATCCTGCGTATATAAGTGGATTTGCAAATAGAACTACACCAACTAAATATATTCTCCTCTTTCTCAAGAAAATAATTTGATTCAGCAAGACGAGTGTCTTAAGGCTGAGGCATAGGTTTACATTTTCCATCTTTTCTTTCCTTTCATCTTCCTTAGAGACTTATTTTATTTATTTCATAAAAGTCAGAGAGTGTTACACAAAAGATGGAGATGGAAAGAAAGAGAGAAGCCAGAGCACCACTCCAGTGCATGTAGTGTGGAAATGAAATTGGATACTTCCGACATGCAAGTCCTGAGGTCTACTAGTTAAACTGTCTCCCACTCTTTCTTATTAATAAGATGGGTTTGCAGAGGAAGCCACAATTATTGCCTGAACACCAAAACTATGATCTTGGGCGCTATAGGAATGCCTACTTTTTTTTTTTTAATGAAAAGGAAACATTGACAAAAAACATAGGATAAGAGGGGTACAACTCCATACAGTTCCTACCACCAGATCTCCGTATGCCATCCAGTCCTCTCATAGCTTTCCTATTCTTTATCCCTTTGGGAGTATGGACCCAAGGTCATTGTGGAAGATGCAGAAGGTGGAAGGTGTGGCTTCTGTAATTATTCCCCGCTGAACATGGGCATTGACTGGTCCATCCATACTCACAGCCTGTCTCTCTCTTTCCCTTAGTGGGGTGGGGCTCTGGGGAATCTGAGCTCCAGGACATATTGGTGGGGTTGTCTGTCCAGGGAAGTCTGGTTGGCATCATGCTAGCATCTGGAACCTGGTGGCTGAAAAGAGAGTTAACATACAAAGCCAAATAAATTGTTGACCAATCATGGACCTAAAGGCTGGAATAGTGCAGATGAAGAGTTGAGAGATCCTCCATTTTGTAGAAAGCTAGTAGGCATATTTTAGTTATAAGGAATGCCTATTTTCTTGGCTACTGATGAGAGAAAACTTTTTGATACACAGAACTTTGTATATACACCCAGCCTTATTCTCTTGCCCCTAGAGAAACAGAACACTTCTGCTACCTGATGACCAGTCTCCTGTCCACTTACACACCACACACCAGTCATCTCCGACATACATGTACAAGTGTTCACATACTCACATTGCATTGCTGAAAGAGCAAGAGAAACAGCAAAATGCAAAAATGATATTTTATGTTAACATATGAACTGCTCTTTAATATTCCAAATTTTACCTTATCATCCTCCTCTCCCTGATTTCCACTGCTTTAGAGATACCAGCCCCATATATGAACTTCATTCTCTCTCAGCCTGGCTTGGCATATGGCTAAGCTAGAGTTCCTATTGAAAACTCTGCATGATATAAGGGTTTTTAAATATATATATATATATATATATATATATATATATATATATATATATATATATATATTGCTTTCTATTCAAACTGAGTAGTGCTTTGAACATACAAAAACACCTGGATCAAATATATATAATAAACTTCAATTAAAAAGTTTAGATAGTAACAGAGGCAGAGAGAAAAAGAGGAAGAGAGAATAGCACCAAAGCATCCTTCAAGGTTGTGTAGGCCTGGCATGAACCTCGACTGAGTATATAGCAAAACAGCACACTGTCCATGTGAGCCATTTTGCTGATCCCATATCAATCACATTTTAAAAAAGCCTTTAGAAATTTTGATTTCATAGCTTAGGAAATTAGATTCCAGTGTTAGGGTAGATACCATAGTGGTTATGCAAAGAGACTTTCATACTTGAGGCTCCAAATTTCCAGGTTCAATCCCCCTCACCACCAAAAACCCACAGCTGAACAGTGCTCTGGTAAAAAAAAAAAAAAAAAAAAAAAAGATGTCACCTTTTTTAATCCTCTTTAAAATTTTTTTATTATTATCTTTATTTACTTATTGGATATAAATAGCCAGAAATTGAGAGGGAAGTGGGTGATAATGAAGGTGAGAGACAAAGAGATACCTGCAGCACTGCTTCACCACTTGTGAAACTTTCCCCTGCAGGTGGGGCCTGCGGGCTTGAACCCCGGGACCTTGTGCACTGTAATATAAGTGTTCAGCCAGGTGTGCCACCACCAGACCCCTCCACCTGACTTTTAAGTACCTAGCTTCCAGATCTTTAGAAAAGTTGCTTCATACCATCATTGATTGCCTTAGAATAAATCACATTCTTTATGCTTCTAAGAATTTGCACTTGGATTCTTTTTTTATGTATTTTTAAATTTTATTTATTAATGAGAGGGATGGAGGGGAGAACCAGACATAACTCTGGTACAGGTACTGCTGGGGATCAAACTCAGGACCTCATGCTTGAGAGTTCAACACTTTATCCACTGTGCCACCTCCTGGACCACACTGGACTCTTTATGCTTCTGAGAATTTGGACTTTCAGTGACTCAACTAAAAATCATTACTTTAGGATTTTTTGAAATATAAACAGATAATTGATTTTATTTTACTTTCAGGAAATAAACCATTTTAAAAGGTTAATTATTATACTCTCAATTTTGTTATAGTAAAATTCAGTTGGTTATATGTTTCATCAATAGTCTAATATTGATATTAACTTGAGCTCCTTTAAGAGTTTACCTATATTTGGTTTTATTTATTTATTCTTTTAAATTGTGGGGTTTTTTAAGAATGAAAATATTAAAGAGAAGGAACTGTCTTAGGGTTAACTTCATGTTATCTGACTGTAAAATATTTTAATTGATATAGTTGGTTGAAATACACACTGCAGACATGTTAATATAAACAGGAAATAAATGATGATGATCATTTATACTTCTATAAATATAGGTGGTTTGTGTATTTACTGTGTATACTATCATACTAGCTTTTTCTGGAGAACTATACCTTTCTTTTTTTAAAAAAAATATTTATTTTATTTATTTATTCCCTTTTATTGCCCTTGTTTCTTTATTGTTGTAGTTATTATTGTTGTTGTCGTTGTTGGATAGAACAGAGAGAAATGGAGAGAGGAGGGGAAGATAGAGAGGAGGAGAGAAAGATAGACACCTGCAGACCTGCTTCACCACCTGTGAAGCGACTCCCCTGCAGATGGGGAGCCAGGGTTTGAACCGGCATCCTTATGCTGGTCCTTGTGCTTTGCACCACCTGCGCTTAACCCGCTGCGCTACAGCCCGACTCCCGAACTATACCTTTCTAAGATAGGCTGAATATACTAAGAATCCAGAAGCGGTGAAATAGAGAACAAAATGTAGTTAACTGTGTTTTGCTTTGTTATAAGTTCAGTTCCAAATTTCCATCACTTTAGAGAATACACGACCTTCAGGCAATTATTTTAGAGATTTACGGTTAAAGATCAGTATTGAAAAAAATGTTTTATTTGATCTCTATCACTTTATCAAAATTAGTTCAGCATGGGAAAGATTACTTAATTTTCTCCTGTTAATTTTCTAATTTATAAAACACTGACTTTTGTCATTATGAGGCAAGGTTTTAGGGTAAAGCAGAATTGCCTAGATTCAAATTCCAGTTCTGTTAGGTATTGAAGAAACTACTTACAACCTCAGCATTTCAGTTTTTATCCTGTATAAAGTGTGGATGACAGTCTATCAAAATGTAAAATCAAAAGGTTAGAAAAAGACGCCCATGGGAGTTGGGCTGTGGCGCAGCGGGTTAAGCGCAGGTGGCGCAAAGCACAAGGGTCTCGGTTCGAACCCCGGCTCCCCACCTGCAGGGGAGTCGCTTCACAGGCGGTGAAGCAGGTCTGCAGGTGTCTATCTTTCTTTCCTCCTCTCTATCTTCCCCTCCTCTCTCCATTTTTCTCTGTCCTATCCAACAACGACAACAACAATAATAACTACAACAATAAAACAAGGACAACAAAAGGGAATAAATAAATAAAATAAATATTTAAAAAAAAAAAGAAAAAGAAAAAGACGCCCATGTTCAGCGGAGAAGCAATTACAGAAGCCAGACCTTCCACCTTCTGCAACCCACAATGACCCTGGGTCCATGCTCCCAGAGGGATAGAGAATGAGAAAGCTATCAGGGGTGGGGGTGGGATATGGAGATTGGGTGGTGGGAATTGTGTGGAGTTGTACCCCTCCTACCCTATGGTTTTGTTAATTAATCCTTTCTTAAATAAGAAAAAAAGAAAAAAGAAAAAAAAAGAAAAAAGAAAAAAAAAAGAAAAAGAGTTCACCCAGATAGTAGGCCTGTTTTGCCATGAAGGCTACTCACGTTCAAGTTACTATGTTGTCTTTGTCCATGGTCTCTTTCTCTCATCATCCCAGATCAACATAGCAGTGATAATGACAAAATTAAAGTTAACTAACTAATTAATTCAACATTTTAGGATTAGTGAAGCAGTTTACTTGGACACTATGCAACTTTGTCATGTGCTTGACCCAGGTTCAAGACTGGTCCCCATCTCACTGAAGGAAGCTTCCATACTATGGTTCTCTGTTACTCTTACCCTCTGCCTGTCTGTCTCTAAATAAATAAATAAATAAATAAATAAAAATAAAACAAAGCATTTTAAAAGGCTAACAAAATTTTAAAAGATATTTGTGAAGCACTTAATACAATGGTAGTCAGCACTATGTAAGAATAAACTTTCAGTATTATCTAGTCTACATTCACTGTCTAATTCAACAGCAGAATAGGCTGAACAGTGGATATAACTTGGGAAAAAAGTCTGAGCAGGAGAGGACTATTGAATTCTTAGTGATCCTGATTCAACTGTGTTCACTAAGAGTTTTTTCCACAAGAGCAGTGACTTTATTCCCAGATAACTGACATTAGTAGTAGGTTTCTCCTAAACTATGCTAACTATGCTTTTTTTAAAATAAAAGGTAGTGCTTACAAATACTTATAAATTACATTTCAGTGTTCCATTCCAAACTTAAATGCAGTATATACTCATATGTTAATTTTAGAACTCTATTTTTCTGTCATAGTAGAATAATAAATGAAAGAGGAGAAATCACAACAGGTACAGTAGAAATTAAGCCTAAGACATAGTTTCCATGACAAATTGTATGCCATCAAGCTGAAAAGCCTAAAAGAAATGGATAAATTCTTAAAATCAAGACTAACTAGGAGAACCTAGGAAATATGAGTAGAAAGGGGCCAGGTGGTGGCACACCAGGTTAAGCACACAAGTTACAGTGCACAAGGTCCCTGGTTCAAGTCCCTGGTCCCCACCTGCAGGGGAAAAGCTTCAGGAGTGGTGAAGCAGTGTGCAGGTGTCTCTCTGTCTCTCCCCTGCCCTTCTCAATTTCTCTCTGTCTCTATCCAGTAATAAATAAATAAAAATATTTTAAAAAAGAAAATATGAGAACGGTTACAGCCAAACAAGTAGAAACAATTCATCAAAAGTTTACCTAAAAACAGTAGTCCAAATAGTTTCACAAATGAATTCTTCACAGTCTTCAAGGAAGATCTTCTACATATCCCACATGCTGTTTATTTATTTATTTATATTATTTAAAAATTTATTTATAAAATGGGAACATTGGCAAGACCATAGGATAAGAGGGGTACAATTCCACACAGTTCCCACCACCAGAACTCTGTATCCCATTCCCTCTCCTGATAGTTTTCCTATTCTTTAACCCTCTGGGAGTATGGACCCAGGGTTATTATGGGGTGCAGAGGTGAAAGGTCTGCCCTTTGTAATTGCTTCCCCACTGAACATGGGTGCTGACAGGTTGATCCATACTCCCAGCCTGTCTCTCTCTTTCCTTAGTGAGGCAGAGCTCTAGGGATGCAGGGTTCCAGGATACACTGGTAGGGTTATCTGTCCAGGGAAGTCTAGCTGACTTCTTTGAAATACTGACTCTCTTAAAAGCTTAGACCAGGGAGAACAGAAGCAACTGGCAGCATTACTTTATAAGATACAACTATATATACCTAGTGTCAAAGGACATAAATTATGGTGAGGTTGTGTATGATATTGTTTATTTTTAACTAGAGCACTGCTGAAGTCTGGTTTATGGTGTTGTCTGGATTGCAACTTGGTCACTGAGCCTCAAGTATGGATGTCTTTTGCATAACAACTGCACTAGCTCCAATTTTTCTTTTTTTGAAAAATGTTTTATATTGATTTGTTCTCCCTTTTGTTGCTCTTGTTGTTTTTATTGTTGTTGTAGTTATTATTGTTGTTCTTAGGACAGAGAGAAATGGAGAGAGGAGGGGAAGACAGAGAAGGGGAGAGAAAGGTGATGGGGGGGGGCTTAGAGAAAGGTCTACCTGCAGATCTGCTTCACCACCTGTGAAGCTACTCCCCTGCAGGTGGGGAGCCAGGGGCTCGAACCAGGATCCATAAGCCAGTCCTTGTGCTTCGAGTCCTGTGTGCTTAGCTTAACCTGCTGTGCTACCGCCCAACTCCCCCACTAGCTCCAATATTTAATTATTTCCAAAGTCCTAAAATTGACATTCCCCAGCCGTCCTCAGGTTTCACTGCTCTCTATTTTGATCATGTTTGATGTTACCTGGAACTGAAGCCTTTACAATGACTTTAATATGAAACTTCTTACTATGGCCATAGCTGGAGACACTGGAACTTGTTTTATTGATAATTTGCTTTCCAAAGAAAATCAGACCATGGTCAGCTTAGTTAAAATATGATATTGGGTACCCCTCCTACCCTATGGTTTTGTTAATTTATCCTTTATTAAATAAAAAAAAGAAAAAGAAAAAAATATGATATTGGATTTATCGGGCCTCCTGCTGTATTCTTTAGCAGATACCTAACAAGAAGATACAAGTAGAGTACACCTAACAGTGCAAGTCATTTGCATATAAGAAGCATATTGATAAAAGTATTAGTTTGTTTTCCTAACACTGTGTATAGGAGTGAAGCACAGCAATATTTCCTAACTAAAGAAATTATATAAGCCTTAGAGAACTGTTTCTCTATTTCTGATTTTACTCCAGCTGAATGCTAATGAACTCTGGATTCACAGACACATATTTGAGAGTGCTGTTTGCAATGCAAACCACCACAAACCGTCAGCAAGCATCATAATGCTGAATAAAGTACTACTCCACATTTCATTCCTTGGTTTTTGTGTGGTGAAAAGCAAAAATGAAAGCACAAAAGCAAGATAACTGTGGTACACAAAACCTTCAGGAAATTGTTCCATGATAAGTTAGAATTTATTACTGCAAATATTCCAAAGCTAATGTAATCAGACAAAACCAACAAGACTGGCCTCTCCCAGATAACACTGTGAGCTGATAATATTAATATGGAGTTTGCATGAGAATTTGTAATCTTGAGCTTAGTGACACATAGGTATATGATAGAGCTGCACTACCTATGCTTGATATGCTTGAAAATTGCAATCCAGATAGAAAAATTATAATAGAATCATTGGAGACTGGGTTGCGGTGACGAATGCTTCAGAGATACAAATACAAATATTCATTGGAGGATTTTCTTAAATCTGTGTATCTCAACATCCCAGCTAAATTTTACACAATTATTATCATGTAATACAATTCTGCAGCTCAAAAAGAAATAATTCATTGTAAAATAGAGATAAAATGGAGATTATAGAAACAGACTACATCATTTGGGTTTATCAAATACAGAATTTTCATCAGTGATTTATAAAGCATTTAAGAAAATAAAATGCAGACTGGGAGTATGGATTGACCTGTCAATGCCCATGTTCAGCAAGGAAGCAATTACAGAAGCCAGACCTTCCACCTTCTGCATCCCATAATGTCCCTGGGTCCATGCTCCCAGAGGGATAAAGAATAGGAAGCTATCAGGGGAGGGGATGGGATATGGAGTTCTGATGGTGGGAATTGTGTGGAGTTGTACCCCTCTTATCTTATGGTTTTGTCAGTGTTTCTGTTTTAGAAATAAAAATAGTATATATTAAAAAGAGAAAAAAGAAAAGAAAATGCCAATATAATTAAATTATCAAGATGCCTGTTCAGCTAAACGAAAATGCTGACAGTATTGGAGGGAGGGGGCCTGAGGGACTAAGGAAGGGCACTGGGATTTTGCTGGAGCTTTATACTTGTACCATTCCACTGTTTCCAGTGATTTTTTTCCAAATTATTTTTTCCTTTCAATCTCAAAGGGAGATCCAGACAGACAGAGAAAAAAAAACAAAAAACATCAAAGTAGCACTCCATCTCTGGTAAAACTTCCCTGGTGCTGTATATGATACACCTATGTGGTGACTGGGACTCCAATCTAACAGGAAATTGTAAAGACTGAAATCACTGAGTAGCCAGGGAGATGGCACAGCTATAGAGAGCAGACATGCAAGCATGTGGTTCCCAGCTAGGTCACCAGGACTGCATATACCAGAGAGATTCTTTGCTTGTCTTTCCCCAACTAAAAATAATTTTTTTTTCAAAAAGAAAATCTCTGAAAAATAAATACACAAAAACATTGAAGGCACGGAAATAAAACACTGCAGAACTGATTAAGTAGCAAAACAGTAAAACTGAACAGTATGAAAAAATTTAAAGGAGCATGGAAAGTGAGAATATAAAAGAAAATGTAATAGATATAGAAAGTAAGATGAATTTGTGGGTGTCTAATGTGTAACTGAAGTTCTGAACGGAAAGAATAGGAATAATTAGGGAGATTATTTTAAAAATGAATGACAATGTTCCAGAAATAGTGAAGTGTGTAATTTTTCCAATTTCAACATATACAATTCAATATAAATAGAAGACATGATTTAAACACTTCCACATTTAGAGATTTGGCTATGAAACAGCAAGCAGCAGAAAATGAGGAAAGTATCTTAAAGGCAAAAAACAGACAATAGTAAGTGGACTACTAATAGATTCCACAAGCAACAGTGAAAGTTAAACATTCTGTGAGAAAATATCTGGAAAGTTTGCAGAGCAAATTGTTTTTAGGTATAAGAGCAAATTAAAGACATTTTTCTATTTTTCATAAATATAACTCTACCACCAGTAAAACTACAATTTATGAAAATCTAAAATAAAAACTTCAAGATAAAAATTAATATTAACCCTGAAGGAAGATCTGAGATTTTGGGAGAATTATGGAGTATAACATCAAAACTTCAGAGGCACTTAATGTCTGAAAAGGAGAATTTAAGAATCAGTCTGCAGTGCCACATTTCTCTATGATTTATTTACTCTGGAATCCCCCAAAGACAATAGTTGTACATTGTTCTTCTGACATTGACTAATAAAGTGATAAACTTACAAATTCACATGCTCCTTAATTGGTTGATACGAGAGAAAAAGTGAAAATCAAGTGTGTAAAAGTTAACATGCAGAACAATATTCTTTTTAAAAATTTTATTTATTTATTTTCCCTTTTGTTGTCCTTGTTTTTTTTATTGTTGTTATTGATGTTGTTGTTGTTAGATAGGACAAAGAGAAATGGAGAGAAGAGGGGAAAACAAAGAGGGGGAGAGAAAGTTGCTTCAGTGCCTGTGAAGTGACACCCCTGCAGGTGAGGAGCCGGGCGCTTGAACTGGGGGTTTGAATCGGGATCCTTATGCTGGTCCTTGCACTTTGCACCATATACGCTTAACCTGCTGTGCTACTGCCTGACTCCCCTAGAACAATATATTCTAAATTATTCCTTAAGATTTATATGTATATTTCTTTTATTTTTCAAATAACCTCCTTTTCTACTAGATATATATGAATTTAGAATATATACATTAAGTTCTTATTTTCTTCTCTGGAGAAACTCTTGTTTTTGAGTATTTCTCTGGTTTTGATATAGGTCATGAACACCCCAAGATATTACCCAACTTTGGTTTACTTGCATGTGTGTATTATACTGAGTAATGTCTCACAATTACTTACTTTATGCAATTTTGTACACTTTATAAAGTTATAAAACTACCTAATATGTATCAATTTAAAATTATGTACCAATGGATATCATAAGATACACAGACTTCACATCCTAGGTTTTCCATAACAGTTATCTTTCCAGAATTTTTTTCTGATTCAGAAAATATTGATACTGCACTAGTAATTTCAAATAAACACATTATAAAGTATACTGAATATACATGCATATTAATATATGCTGAAATAATATCTCAAGAAAATTTTTATATACTATTATCATTGCTTTTAGCAGCTACTATTTTTGAATATCTTTTATTTGTTTATGTCAGCTTTATAAGTGTCATGTATCTATACCTTGAAGTCATCCGAGCAACTATCTGATCACTTGTCTTAAAATATAAGATACTCAAGGTAATATTCCCACATTTCCTAACAGAACAAGAACATACCAAACTGAAGTATTCTTCAACTAATTTCAATATATTGAGTTTTCCTCTCCTTGATTTAGAGCTTTAGATTGTTACTATAAAATCCATTTAAATGAAGGTTGAAAAGAATCTAATTGCTGAAATCGCATGAGGTCATGGAAGGCCTTTTACATGCTTTGCAGCACAATTTATAATTACCAAAACCTGGAAGCAACTTAGGTGTCCAAAAACAGATGAGTAACTAAGAAAATCATAGTCTATATACAAAATGCAATACTACTCAGTTACTAAGAATGATGAAGTGACCTTCTTCACCTCGTCTTAAATGGAGCTCGAATGAATTAGGTTAAGTAAGATAAGTCAGAAAGAAAAGAAAGAGTATGAGGTGATCTCACTCATGTTCAGAACTTAAGAAACAAAAGAGAAAAGGGAAACAAAAGGCAGAACTTGGAGGCAGCCTGAGAGGTAGCACTGTGACTAGAATGGTGTACTTACAAGCATGAGGTCCTGAGTTCAGTTCCCAGCATTACATTACAAAGTTATGCTCTGATTTTCTTTCCTTCTCCTCTCTTTCTCTTGTTGGTAAATAAATAAATCTTTAAAAAGAAAAAATAATGTCTTCCCTAGGTTCAGGTCCCTGGTCCCCACCCTCAGGGGGAGAGCTTCATCAGTGGTCAAGTAGAGCTGAAGGTGTCTCTCTGTTTCTCTCTCTCTTTACACTCCCCTCTCCATTTTCTGGCTGTGTTGATCCAAGAAATAAACAAAGATAACAAAATAGAACTTGGACTGGGTTTGGTGTATTGCGTCAAAGCAAAGGACTCTAGGGAAGAGGGAGGGAGATGAGATTTGAGGGGCGGTTTTGGGGTTGGGGTCCTGGTAAAATGGTAGAAAATGACCTAGGTTGGGGGTGAGAATGTTTTATAGACACCTTTCATGATGAAATGAGAAATTTTACCCATGTGTCAACACCTATACTGTAAACCATTAATCTCCAATTAAATATAGATTTACATGTATGCATACTCAATATACTTTATAATGTGTTAGTTTGGAATTACTAGTACAGTGTCAATATTTTCTGAATCAGAAAAAATATCTGAAAAGAGAATTGTTATGAAAAACCCAGGATGTGAGGTCAGTGTATCTTAAGATCTTATTAAACTTCTAAGATCATACTGTGTTTATAGCTGCAGCACTAACACTGAATGGGAGTCATGTTTTGTCTACATCTGCATTTTGTGTGAGCTTTATAACCTTGAAACATTTTTGATCCCACAATGCTGTATAAACTAAAAGAAACTGAAAGCTAGCATGGCCCATAGTCAGATACTGATATACTGAAATATTTAAAATGCAATTTAAAATCATCGAGTAAAGGAAAAGATGCAGCAGTTAGGACTTAAGAAGAGGGAAAGGAAGTGCAGGAAGGGGAACATGGGTATCTAATTCTTTAGAGTAGAACAGCATGATGGGGGCTGGAAGATGAGACGTACTGATACTAAGGTGAGATGTATTGATACTTGTTTTGGGGAAATATGACTCCAAAATCCTATAAATCAACATTCTTTCAATAAAATTATACTAAAATTGAAAAATAAAGTAAGAGTCATTCCTCTAAATGTATTATTTGGGGGGTGGGTTGGAATACTGTGCAGTGTTAAGAGAATATGATCCCCAGAGGTTCCAAGGTTTAATCACTGCCACTACCACATGGTGAGAGCTGAGCAATGCTCTGGTCTCTCTTGATCTCTCTATTTCACTATCATGAAAATAAATCAATATTAAAAAATAAAAGTAAAAGTGTACTCTTGCCTTTTGTGCTTGCATGGAAGGAACTGGAGGGGATCATGCTAAGTGAAAGACAAATACTGAGTGACAACACACATATGTAGATATTAGGAGGCAAAGTCAGGAATAGACAGGTGAAAGCATAAATAAATCTTTGGCTTATGTCTGCATATCTGAGGTTTCTAAGAGTGAAAGGGGAGAGCTTCAACAAGGGGAGGACCCTATAATTCCTTGTGGTAGAGGAAGATTCATGTTTCAGTGCAAGTGTGAGACAACAAAAGATTATAAAACACTTCCTGAATTTTAAAAATATTTGAAAAGTAGGGTTTTTTTTCTTCTTTCAAAATACATGTGTTCTACAAAGAATTCATTTTCTTAGAAATACAACACTGCACTATAAACTTTAATCCTTTTCACCTGTCAGCTGGAACAAATAAAGGATTTAGTGTTGGCATATTACCAACAATCTCTTAAAAGTAGAAAACATGACCTAATTTCAAAAAGCATATCATTTAAACAATTCACTGACATTTCAACATATTTAAAGGTGAGTTTCCACTCAATATTTATATATACTTAGATATTCTCTCTCCCCCCCCAACTTCTCTCTCTCTCTCTCTCTCCTCTTCTCCCCCCACTCCCTTCCTTCCTCTTTTAACAAGAGTTCTACTCAGCAGTGATTTATTGTGGTTCTAAGAATTGAACCTAGGAGCTCTGGTTCCTGAGACATGAAAATCTGTAGTGCTTCCAATGGCACTATTTCCTTGGACCATCACCTTAGATTTTTCTCAAGCACTGCATATCATTATACCTTAGTCTCTTCATTATTTGACTGTGAAATTTCCTATTGTTAAAGACACAAAACAAACACCCCCCCACAAGGATAGTATCTGCATTTCAAAATATATCTATTTTTCACCTAGAATATACACAGTTCCCGTTTATATTTTTTCATTCTAAGAACTAAAAACAACAATATGAGAATGAAAAATTTAGTGGACATAATTATATTAGAAAGGCAGATAGAGTAGTACTAGTTTAAATCACTTATAGTGCTTCATACTTAAAATGTGGCACTCTAACTTTACAATTTAAAATAATAAAAAGCACTTTTGAAATAGGTAGAATATCTGATCTATATTACAGAATGCCTCAGGTGCCAATAAGCTATTTGGTTAATAAATTAACATGTATAGACAATTAAGTAGAAATTAACAGTGAACCTTGCCCCAAAAGATTCTACCAATTCTTATTTTATTTTATTTTATTTTATTTTTTATTGCTGCCAGATAGATGAATCTATTGCTCTCTGTGGCTATATTTTCTTTCTTTCTTTTTTAGTTTTTATAGATAGGACACAGAGAAATTGAGAGGGGAGAGGGAGATAGAAAGGGAAAGAAAAAAAAAGACATAAGCTGAGCTGCTTCATTATCATGAAGCTTCCCCCCAGCAGTCGAGGACTGGGGGGCTAAAACCCAGGTCCCTGAACTTGTTGACATATGCTCTCAACTAGGTGCACCACCACCCAGCCAGACCCTGCTAATTCTACAGCATAGATATGTTCTTTGTTCATTTTGGAACATTTCAAATGTGGATTTTTTTTTTTTTCTCCTGGAAACTCAATCTCTTTAATCAGCTTATGTTAAACCTCCTTCCTGGTCAGAGTCCAGAGCCTGACTTCACTACAGTCCATGTGGTAGTTCTTAACTCTGTTTGACATAATACCCAGTTTTTATTTTTAAACAAATGCTGTTTGTGGGAACAATATACAATGAACTACCAGCATCAACTAGAAAGTATTCAGTGCGATTTGAAGGAGACAAAAAAGGGAAAAAAAAATTACATTTGGTTTTACTAATGGCTTATTCGGAAAAGAATCCAGAAAGGAAAGTTTGCCTCCAAAAAGAGAATTTAGGCACCTCATAGTGAAACTGCAGGATGCAGAATGCAAACTATCCTAAAGAAAGTAATGTTAACATAAGAGAGGAGGTCAGCATCTTCCCCACAAAGAACAGTGATTTTGATAATCACACACGAAAATGCCTTTGTGTAAGTCTAAGAGTCCAGCAGAGAAGTGCTAGCACATTGTTTTGCTTAGAATTCTCTTAGTAGAGATCAGAGTACCACACAGTTTTGGCATTTTATTTATTTGTTTATTATTTATATATTCATGTATATCTAATATATGCTTCTATCAATATACTTTTTGTCTTTTTTTTTTTGGACATAAACAGATTTCACCACTCAAGGTGACCTTTTCATTCAACAAGACAGGAAGTACAGAGAAAATAGAGGGAGAGCCACCAGAGCATGGGCAGATCAACTGTTGCCACACCGCCTCCTAAACAACCCCCTTCTGGCACCATAAGAACTATAAAGTAGACATCAAAGGATCCTTCAAGCTCCCTCTACTATCTTCACCTTCATTATTCCAGTCTCTTCTTTAAATCCTGGCAAGCACTAGTCACTTCTTCATTTCAGTAATTTCATTATTTCAACAATTTTTTAATATTTATTTATTTTCCCTTTTGTTGCCCTTATTTTTTACTGTTGTTGTAGTTATTATTGTTGATGTTATTGATGTTAGGGCAGAGAGAAATGGAGAGGGGAGGGGAACACAGAGAAGGGGAGAGAAAGACAGACACCTGAAGACCTGCTTCACCACCTGTGAAGGAATTCCCCTGCAGGTGGGGATCCAGGGGCAGGAACCAGGATCCTTTTGCCAGTCCTTGCGCTTTGAGCCCTGTGCACTTAACCTGCTTCTATTACAATTTATATAAATAAATCGTGTAGTATTTGTGTTTGGGGGCCTAGCTTGCTTACCTGTGCACTTAATGTAATCTGGAGATACTCCTAAATTGACATATATCAATCAGTAGTTTGTTTCTTGTTATGACTTTATAGTGGATCTCACATAAAAAGGAGTATGCCATAAACAAGAATAGTTGATGCCAGAAGGATCCAAAGCAATCGTAATTTGATGTGAGTCAGAAATCAGGTAAAGAAGAGAAAAGAGTTGGCTGGAAAATAATTATTATACATGGAAGTGCTGACATCAAATTATACAAAGCTGAGGTAATATCATGGATAAAAGGATTTTTAGAATATATCACCATCTTCAACAGTGAATTTCATAATAACATCAATATGTGACACAAAGAATAAAATGATTGAACTCTTCTGCTTCTTTAGATCATATGGAATTAATTATATTAGCATATTATTTTGAAATTTAGTGCATCTGAACTAGGGAAATGAGATAGTTGAACATTCTGAACTTGATTAGATTGCCTACATGAAAGTCATGGTGTTTTAAGATTAAAACAAGAACATCAGACAAGTCAAATGTCAATTAAAGGAATCAGAGAAAAAGTAGGCCCGCCTTAGACCTCTGAGCGAAATTTTAATGTGGTATTTTTCATTTTCTTTTCATAATCTTCTTCAAATCTCTCATACTGGGCTACAGTGAACTGATTCTTCCAGTCTCCTGAAATGCCTGAAATGAAAAAAATAAAAACAGTCCATTTGATATCAGTGTAAAATTTCCTTCTGAGAGCTGTTATTTTTATCTGTTTCTGAGATTTAATGTTTAAATTACACGCGCGTGCACACACACACACACACACACACACACACGTGCATTTATAACTATTAGCTGCTACTATCAGGTCAAAATTTCTATTCTTTTTTAGGTGGAGATAGAAAGAGGCAGAAGCACCACACAATAGAGATGCTGCAGTTGTGGCTCTCCCACATTTTGTCAAGTCTCCTGCATGACACAACCAAACTGGGGAGCCAACTGCCATATGTATGTCTAAATATTTAAACCCTAGACTGTCATAGATACTACTCTGCAACTTTCTACACTCCCAGAATTTCACTTATTTATTTTTTTATCTTTTATCTTTTTTTTTTTTTTAACCTGAGCACTACTCAGCTTTGGTTTATGGTGGTGCTGGGGATTGTACTCAAGAGCTTTGGTGCCTCAAGCATGAAAGTCTTTTTGCATTACCAATATGCTATCTTCCCAGCTCTCCATCCCCAAACTTTCTTTAATTTCCAAAAATTCCTATGAGTTTTTCCAGTATTTTATGCAAAGGATAATCCCTTCAATAACTTCAAGTAATGTCACTCAGTAAAATTTCGTATCTTGCAATCTTTACTCTCTGGTCTCAAGAGTTTTATTAACAAAGGAATAGAGAAGTTTTCATTCTATTTAAAACTACATTCTCCATTTTCAGGTAATAATTTATGAGAAAATCGTACGAGCAGTTAAGATTTCAAAACTGATAAATTAAATGTAATTAAACACAATTATGTTTTGTTGTTGGGTCTTTACTGCTCTAGGCTGATTTTCCATATAGAAACAGCAAAAAAAGGAGACAAAGATGCCAAAGGTTAGGGGAAACATCACAGCACCAAAACTTCCTCCAGTGTTGTGAGAAGCAGGCTTGAACTTGGCTTGTGTGCATAGCAGAGCAGGTACACTATCCAAGTGAGCTATTTTGTCAGCCATAAGCAGATTTCTTTTTGATAGGACCGCCCAATCTACAAAATAACTACAATATTTAAAATCTTGAAGGAAGGATACAGAGCACAGCATTTGCTACGAATATCTGATTTTTTAAAAAATGCCATTTCTGTCCAGCATAAAGCTCAAGACTTTCCAGTTTTAATTCCTAGCACCACCATAAACCAAAGCTGAACAGTGTTCTGGCTTAAAAAACAAAAATCACTTCAAAAACTATCTCAGGGTAACACAATAGGGATCCCAATGTTTCTGAAAAGCAAACCAACACATAAAACCCAAACAATGTACAAGGACCTGGGCTCAAACTCCCCATCCCCATCTACAGGGTGAAGGCTTTGCAATGGTGAAGCAGAGCTGCAGGAGTCTCTCTCCCTCTCTATTTTCCCCTTCCCTCTTGACTTCTGGCTGTCTCTATCCAATAAATAAGTAAAAATAATAAAATAAAATAAAACCCAAACAAACAAAAACCGGGGGTTGGGGAGATCAGGGTAGGAGCATGCTAAAATAACTTAGGTCCAGGATTTCTACATGATGACATTTTAGTTAATTAATTAATCTGTATTTACTATTGAAATTTTATATTATCTTTTGCTGGGGGAATCTGAAGGTTATCCTCAGATTGTTCACACTGCATGATATTAGCAGAAACCTTGCCTTCCACACATTAGACATCAATTCCATACTCTTACTTTTGACCATCAAAACTCAAATATTTCCCAGGTCTGGTTTCTCCAAAGCATGTCTTATTTTCCAAAAATATTCTTTATAATGTATGTGTTAAGAACTATTCACTCTCTCCATAAGTATAACATTTATATCTCTGTCTAATTTTCATGGACTGAGATTATACCTTATCACATTAATTTTGGGCTTAGATTTTGTTTGACATTATTTGATCAGAGAAATCTGAATATATGCAGCATATCTAAATAAAACTTTTATAAAGAGCACTGTGACACTTGTGCCCTTTCTACCACATTCTTGCACACATTCCGTAAATGGATAATTTTTAAAGTCTGGATTTTAGAAAGATAATATACATGACTCTGAGCCTATGAAAGTCAATTAAAACTAATCTGAGTTGAAAAAAACTAAGCAAAAATTGCAGCCGTTACAAGTGACAAACATCTTCCAAAACTAAATAAAAAAATACATCATGTAATGTTAAGTTAATGAATTTCTTGGGATTCTTCTTTTATATATAGCAGAGCTGACTAATATAAATGTCTTTCTCATTCTAATATCATGTCTAATATAAATGTCTTTCACAATTCAATATAATACCACATATATTTATTAAAGAACTTTTGTGAGCAATATGCTAACTATACTTTGATTTTAGTCTTGAGGAAGCAGCAGTTTACCATAATATTGGAAATAATCACAAGTAGTTGGCATTTTTCCTCATTATTTTACAATGATTAATATTATCTAATCTAGATACCTAACAATGGAAATCTTTTAAGAAAATATGAAGCCTGTACTAAATTAAATTCAGACAAATAAAGCTCATCTCTTTTTAAAAATATTTTTCATCTGTTTTATTTTAATGAGAGAAAGAGAGAGAGAAGTACAGAAAGACCAGAGCACTGCTCAACTCTAATCTAGGAACTGAGTTTGGAACCTCAGAGCCTCAGGCAGAAAGGTCTTTTGCATAACCATTATACTGTGCCCGCAGGCCAAAGGTCATCTTTTGAACAAGAATGAGTCATTCTAATTGAGGACATATCTTTCTTTGCATAAGCATTTCTCAGTAGGAGGTTTGTTTTACACACCAGTCTTTTTTTTCTTTTTCTTTTTCTTTTTTTCCTCCAGGGTTATTTCTGGGGCTCAGTGCCTGCATTATGAATTCACTGCTCCTGGAGGCTATTTTTTCCGTTTTTGTTGCCCTTGTTATTGTTTATGTTGTTGTTGTCACTGATGTTGTTGGATAGGATAGAAAGAAATGGAGGAGGGGAAGACAGAGAAGGGGAGAGAAAGAGAGACATCTGCAGACCCACTTCACTGCTTGTAAAGCAACTCTCCTGCAGGTGGGGAGCCAGGGGCTCGAACCGAGATCCTTAAGGTGGTCCTTGCGCTGCTTCATTCCATGTGCACTTAACCCACTGCGCTACCAACCGGCCCCCAGTCTTATATTGGTAATGGAGCTTTATTATCACAAATTATTTTCTATAAGATTTTTTTTTCCTTTATTGTTCTCTTGCCCTGAAAACTAAATGTATTTCCATTTCTTAAATATATCACTTGTATTTTTCCACCTGCACACTCCATGGTGGGACTAGTGAGCTTTGCAGAAACCAGTATATGCTGAACTCACCTTTTCTCATGAAAGGAGACACGGAGTGATCCATATCACTTTGTGGTACAGTGGTGTAATTTGCACTAGGATTCTTCTTCATTACTTCAAAAGAACTATGGTAGAGGATTTTATCCATAATTTCTTCTGATATATCTCTCT
This sequence comes from Erinaceus europaeus, assembly GCF_950295315.1. Taxonomy (NCBI): domain Eukaryota; kingdom Metazoa; phylum Chordata; class Mammalia; order Eulipotyphla; family Erinaceidae; genus Erinaceus; species Erinaceus europaeus. The sequence continues at coordinate 120,551,785 of NC_080164.1, read as the reverse complement.
CAAGAAACTTTATCAATTTCTGAATTTCACGCCTTGGGTCCTAAAGAAATTAGAAATTTGAAATAATCTTTGATTAGATTTGATATGAAGAAGGCAACACATTTCACAAGGTTCTATAAAAGCTAGTGTGATAGTGTGGGGGGATGATTTTATACTTTCATATACACTTTCCAAATATTCTATTGCTAGAAGAAAAATAAAAGTTTGTTTCAAAAAGTCAAAGGAAAATATTAGACTAATATTCAAACTTTCACAGCAGAAATAGAATTAATATGTAAAAGAACAAAGGCTCATATAATTGCAAAAATGGCACGGTACACTTTCTTTCTTTCTTTCTTTTCTTTTTTTCTTTTTCTTTTTTTGCTACCAGAATTTTTACTGGGGGTCAGTATCAATGACAGCGCTAAAATCCATGGCTCCTAGAGGCCATTTTTTTTCCTTTTATTATTTTTTTAACTTTATTTTTATTTGACGGGACAGAGAGAAATTGAGAGAGGAGGGGGGTAGAAGAGGAGAGAGAAATACAGACACCTGCAGACCTGCTTCACTGATCATGAAGTGTTCTTCCTGCAGGTGGGGGTGCAGAGACTTGACGAACCTCAATTTTTGTGCATGGTGATATGTAAGCTTAACAGGGTGCACGATGTCCCTCCCCCATTCACACACTTCTTACACTCTTCTGATAAGTAGAAGAGGGAACATTTACAAACGCTTTTTATAATGCAATCATCACCCTGACCCTAAAGCAAAACAAAGACTTTAAAGAAAGGAAAATCAGACTGAGCACTGATGCAAAATTTCTAAACAAAATGCTAGCAAGAAAATCTCAATAATAAAACGAATCCTATACTACCATATACTATCTTTAATAAGCATTTAATAGATACGTTTATGAATAGATAAGTTTAAAAGATAGCCCAACATCTGCAAAACACTCTGTGATCATTCAGCATGACAACCTGTAAAATAAAAATCTTATGATCATGTCAAAAAAAGTGTCAAAATTCAGCATATTCACTTATGTTGATTAATGTTACCACTAAGTAAGTATGAAGACAATATATCTCAACACAATAGTGGTTATAAATATTGAGTCAAAAACTAATGTATTTAATGATAAATTCAAAGCTTGCCTCTAAGGGTCAGACAAGAAAAGGGTCAGACATTCATCACTTTTATTCAGCAAAATAGAAGTCCTAGGAGAGTGATTAAGTTAAGAATCACTTCTTTAAAAGAAGAAAATAAAAATTCTTCTTTGAAAGAGGAAGAGTGATAAAGCCCATCTAAGGCTTCTAGAGGAATGTCATGGATGCCAACTCATCTCCTTTTTATAGTGATTAAATTGTTCCTTTCCCCCATATACTTAGGCACTATTTTAAAGAGAATGGGAGAGGTGTGGACAGGCTATCTGACAGACATTCTGTTTAAGACATGCGGCATTGGGAGTGGGTGGTGGTGTATGTGGTTGAGTTCACATGTTACCATGCATGAGGACCCAGGTTCAAGTCCCTGGTTCCCCACTGCAAGGGGTAAGTTTCATAAGTAGTGAAGCAATACTTCTGGTTTCCCTCTCTCTCTTTTTTCCCTCTCTCTCTGTCTCTGTCTCCCCTTCCTCTCTCAATTTCTTTCTGTCCTATATTTAAAAAAATATAAATTTTTCCTTCAATGAACTGCTAAATAATTAGATTAGACTACATCTTTGATCAACGTAGAGAGTAAGTTACTTTCCAGGCTAGTAATCAGATGAGAAGAAAACATAAAAGTTGGATGTTCAGTAGAATGAATTTTAAAAATAACAGATTTTCCCCATTATACTTGCCAGTTGGAGGAAACAACACAGAAAGATTATTTTAGTCTTTCCATTCAAGAATTTTACACTGTAGTAGAAGAGAGTAAGTAAGCATAGGAAATTATTATTAAACGTAAAACATAAAATAGTTATAAATTGTGGTAGATATTTATGACAAATGTGATGTCAGCAGTAGAGATTTTACTAGATTATAACAAGGTGAAATATTTGAAAGAACTTCAAGGGAGTCAGGTTGTAGGGTAGGAGGCTAAGCGCAAGGAACTCAAAGCACAAGGACCAGCGTAAGGATCCCGGTTCGAGCCCCCGGCTCCCCACCTGCAGGGGAGTTGCTTCACAGGTGGTGAAGCAGGTCTGCAGGTGTCTATCTTTCTCTCCTCCTCTCTATCTTCCCCTCCCCTCTCCATTTCTCTCTGTCCTATCCAACAAGGATGACATCATAACAACAATAATAACTACAACAAAAAAACAAGGGCAACAAAAGGGAATAAGTAAATATCTTTAAAAGAAGAAAAAACTTCATAGATAAATATCACTTAATATATGAAAGATGAGAAAGCATTAGTCTAAAAAAATTCAGAAAAAATATTTCAATTAGGCACATATAATACCAAAAAAAAAAAAAAAGTCACCAGAACAGCTTGGAGAAATCGATAGTGATTAAATAATATTTTAGTTTATAGATAACCTTAATTATTTTTTCTTTTAAAAAATATTTATTTATTTATTTTCCTTTTTTTGTTGCCCTTGTTGTTTAACATTGTTGTTGTTGGATAGGACAGAGAGAAATGGAGAGAGGAGGGGAAGACAGAGAGGGGGAGGGGAAGACAAACACCTGCAGACCTGCTTCACCACTTGTGAAGTGACTAGAACCTGGATTTTTCTGCTGGTCCTTGCGCTTTGCGCCATGTGCGCTTTACCCACTGTGCCACCGCCCACCTTCCCCTACTTTAATTATTTTAATTTCACATAGCATCAGAAACCATTGAGAGATTTGAAGAAGGGGTGGCCATACTTATTTATGCTTCAACATCCTTCTAAGTAGATAGGAGAGATATTAATGAGATTTTCCAAGTAAGTCAAGATTGTTGCCTCAACTAAACAGCAGTGGATTGAGTGAAAGATCAGTTTTCAAAGCAATCAATAGATTAACTACACTTACAGGTCAAGAAAAAAGAAAGTATGATCTGGAGAAGAGCCTTAGGTTTACTTTAAAAGTGTGAGAAACTTCATTTGTCTCTTACCTCTTTCAGATCTTCATAGAAGAGGTAAAGGATGCGATGATCTTTCCTCTTCTCCCACCAGCCCTTCACATGGTCATGCCAAGAACCAAAAGCAACTGAAGTGGAAGATCAAATGATTGCAAAATTGAAAGTTTTTGTAAGAAATAAATAATTATTAAAGCTTATTCCAAGTCACTGGGATCAATAGAGACACACTGATTGTTCAAGAAAGAGGATGGTATGAGAAGGGATACCAAATAAACCCTACTCGTACTGAATATAAAATCCACTAGGAAAAAAATGAAGCACTTTTTGATTTTAATTTCAGAAGATGTTATTTATTTGCTAACATAATCTATTTAGAGAAAGAAACAGAGACGGAGAGATTCCAGGCATCACTCTGGCACATGAAATTCTGGAAACTGACTTCAGCACCTCAGGCTTCTGAGTCCTGTGATCTAGACACTGTCACCTTTTGGGCTGTATGAATGACATTTTTTGGTGGGATAAATTATTCCACTCAATTTTTATGTTGAAATCATCATCTTCAGTACTCAAAAAAAAAAAAAAAAATGCCTGCATTTGTATAATGAGCCTTTAAAGAGTTACATTAAAATGAGATGACTAGAGTGGGTGTGAAACTGCTATGTCCTATGAGAAGAGGGTCTACAACACAACTACCACAGAAAAGAGATCATGTGACATAAGGATCCAGGTTCAAGCCCCCAGCTCCCCACCTGCAGGGGAGTCACTTCACAAGTGGTGAAGCAGGTCTGCAGGTGTCTGTCTTTCTCTCCCCCTCTCTGTCTTCCCCTCATCTCTCCATTTCTATCTGTCCTATCCAACAACAAGGACATCAATAACAACAATAATAATAACTACAACAATAAAACAACAAGGGCAACAAAAGGAATAAATAAATATTAAGGAAAGGAAAGAGATCATGTGAAAGCACAGTCTAAAGATAACCATTTATAAAATTTTAAAAAAGGAGAAGAAGAAAAAAATCTAAAGGCACTTAAACTCAAGTCATCTATCAGTAATTTCCAGGGGAATGAGAAAATAAATTTGTTATTTTTAAAATTTTTTTATGTTTATTTATTTATTTTACCTTTTGTTGCCCTTGTCTTTTTTTAATTGTTGTTGTAGTTATTATTGTTGTTGTTATTGATGTCGTCATTGTTAGATAGGACAGAGAAATGGAGAGAGGAGGGGAAGACAGAGAGGGGGAGAGAAAGACACCTGCAGACCTGCTTCACTGCCTGTGAAGTGACTCCCCTGCAGGTGGGGAGCCGGGGCTTGAATGGGGATCCTTATGCCAGTCCTTGCGCTTGGTGCCATGTACACTAAACCCACTGCGCAATAGTCCAACTCCCTAAATTTGTGTTTTTTAAGACACCCACTCTGTGGAAATTTGTATGAAAGCCTAGTAAATCATTTGAGATTTTGGTATTGATAAGTGGATGTTGCTGTGACAAATAATTAAAAATGCAGAAGTGACTTTGGAACTGGGTAATGCCACGAACTAGGATAGGTATGAAGTTCATGTTGAAAAAATTACAGATGGTCTTTAAGAGAAAATAGGTAGCTGCTAAAGCTGATTCTAGCAAGAGCTCAGAAAGAAAAGCAGGGGGCCAGGTGGTGGTGCACCTGGTTAAGTGCATACATCACAATGTGTAAGGACCCAGGTTCAAGTCCCTGGTCCCCATCTGCAGGTGGGGAGGGGGGAGCAGGGCTGCAGGTGACTCACTGTTTCTTTCCCTCTCAGTCCCCTCTCCATTTATCTCTGTCTCTTTCCAATAATAAATAAACAAAATTCTAAGAAAGAGAGAGAACAAGAAAAAGAAAGAAAGGAAGGAAGGAAGAAAGAAGCAGTAGAGAAAGCTTTATTGTTGTCATATGATATGTCTATCACTATGACCAGAATGCAGGTAGAAACACAAGTGCCAGAGGTGCATTGGGTAAAGTCTCTGAAAAGAACTTTGATAGAAATAAGAAGTTTAAAGGTACTTCTACTGAAATCACAGGTGCAAACTAGGAATATGTTAGTGAAAGTGGCAAAGGACTTGACAAAATTTTATTCCTCCATTTTATGGGAAGTCAAACATCTAAGTAATAAACTAGGATATTTAACTAAGAAATTTTCTCATTAAAAAGTACTGAAAGCCTTGTCCTCACTGTTTATAACAATTATGTGGGATGAGAGAGAGAGAAGCTGAATCAATCATTATGCATCTGGAAGATTTAGAACATTCACAACTTTTCTCTAGCATAAAATACATCTGAAAAATATGCTTTGAAGAATATACCAGGATGTGACTGGAAATCTTTATTAAGGAGACAAGGTATTTGATCGTGTTTCTGCCAAGGCTTTCTTTTTATTTTGTTTCAATTTTTTTATTATTTATTTTCCCTTTTGTTGCCCTTGTTTTTTTTTTTATTATTGTTGTAGTTATTATTATTGTTATTGTTGATGTCATCATTGTTGGATAGAAGTTTAAAGATATTTCTCCCCAGTGATGTTGTATTCTAGTCTGTCAGATAGATGAATAGATTTGATAGACAATAGATAGATGATAGATATAGATAGATAGATAGGTAGATAGATAGATAGATAGATATAGAGATGCACTGATTTTAAAAAAAGAAAGAACTCTTGGTTCTGTTGGGACAGAATGCATGATTTTTTTTTTTTTTTTTTTTTTACATATAGGAAGGAATAAAGTGTGCAAAGGGCTGCTGTGGAAGGGGCAGGATGCAGAATGTTATATGCTGAATTGGAAGCTCTCTCCCAAAGTTCAAGAATTGAAGCCTAAAACTTTACTGCAGAAGGTAACTATATAGGAGTATAGTGTCATTTAAGCAGTAATTAAGAGGGCAGGGTGTAGATAGTATAATAGTTATGCAAAGAGACTCTCAAGCCTGAGGCTCCAAAGTCCCAGGTTCAGTTTCCCATACCACATAAGCCAGAGCTGATCAGTGCTCTGCTTAAAGTAGGGCGCCAAAGTAAAAACCCTGTAGTGAGGGGTAGACATGCAGCTTCCTGGGCAAGGTGGGGGGTGGGGGTGGGTGGGTGGGATGGGACACAGTCTTTTGGTGGTGGGAATGGTGTTTATGTACACTCCTAGTAAAGTGTAGTCATATAAATCACTAGTTAATTAATATGAGAGGGGGAAGTTTAATTGTATGCCTTGAAGTTTTTAAAACACAGACTGAGTCTTCTTATTATATAGGCTGTGTATTTGATATGCGGACTCTCTCAAAAACCTAGACCAAGTAGATCAGAGGCAACCAGTGGCACAGCTATTTACAAGATACTGGGTACTACACAGCAAACCCTAACAAAAGGACTTTTCAAAGTTAACCCAATTACCAAATAATGTGATGATAACATTAACTATCGATTATCTTTTTGAACCCTAAATGAGCAGGAACCTACATCTCACCTATAGAGCCTATATTTCTCCCAGTCCTGGAACCTTAGGATAGGGGCCACTTTCCCGCATGCCTCTCCCAATCCATATCAAATAATATTGCATCAGCCGATCACAACCTAATCAACACAACGATTGCCACTTTAACATGCTTCAGCTCAGACTGTGTCCAGAGATTTCTGGTGTGGAATGACAACCCTTCAGCTTCATTACTCGGGTGAGACCTTTCCTTTCATAGTAGTCTCTAATTCCATCCCAGGTGGATCACTTCCTAACAAAGTCCCAAAACCTAGATATACACCAGTTTCTGTGAGAGAGAGCATATGTTCACACGTATCCATAAACTACTGCAAAATATATACCTGAAAGCAGAAGTACACTAGAGTTTGCAGTGACTAACCCCCTAACACTTCCTCTCCACTATTCCAACCTTTGGGTCCATGATTGCTCAATAATTTGTTTGGCTTTGCATGTTAACTCTCTTTTCAGCCACCAGGTTCCAGATGCCATCAGGATGCCAGCCAGGCTTCCCTGGACTGAAGATCCCACCAATATGTCCTAGAGCTTTGCTTCCCCAGAGACCCACCCTACTAGGGAAAGAGAGAGGCAGACTGGGACCAACCAGTCAATGTCCATGTTCAGCAGGAAGCAATTACAGAAGCCAGACCTCCCACCTTCTGCAACCCACAATGACCCTGGGTCCATGCTCCCAGAGGGAAAGCTATCAGGGGAGGGGGTGGGATATGGAGATTGGGTGGTGGGAATTGTGTGGAGTTGTACCCCTCCTACCCTATGGTTTTGTTAATTTTTCCTTCCTTAAATAAAAAATAAATTAAAAAAGTAATTAAGATAAAACAAGGTCAAACAACTACATTCACAAATGGGGCCAGTGGGGGCTGGGTGGTATCTCAGTGGGTTAAGCGCACCAGGTGGGAAGCACAAGAACCAGAGTAATGATCCTGGTTCAAGCCCTGCACAGGAAGTGAAGCAAGTCTGCAGGTGTCTTTTTCTCTTCCGCTGTCTTTCCCTCCTCTCTCAATTTCTCCTTGCCCTGTCCAACAACAACAACAATAGCAGTAACAATAACAACAAGGGAAACAAATGGAAGAAATGGCCTCCAGGATCCAGCAATAACCCTAGAGTAGGAAGAAAGAAAGAAAGAAAGAAAGAAAGAAAGAAAGAAAGAAAGAAAGAAAGAAGAAAATGAGGCCAGGACATGAACAAACATTTCACTGAGGAAGAGATGCAGAGGGCCAACAGACTTATGAGAAGGTGCTCAAAGTCACTGAGCATCAGAGAAATGCAAATAAAGACAACAATGAGATAACCACTTTACACCTGTGAGAATGCCATACATCTGAAAGGACAGAAATGACAAATGTTGGAAAGCATGTGGTGAAAAAGGGACACTTCCTTACTCTTACTGCTGGTGGGAGTGCCAAATGGTCCAACCATTGTGGAAAGCATTTTGGAGACTTAAGTGGGACATTAGGAATGAACTTACCCTACAACCCAGCATTTCTTCCTCTGGGGACTTACCCAAAGGAAAAAGAAACATTTATCCAAAGAGATCTATGTACACCTATGTTCATAGAGACAAAGTTTGTAATTTCCAGAACCTAGAAGCAACCTAGATGCCCAACATCAAATGAGTGGCTAAAAACATGTGGTATATATACATGATGGAATACTACTCAGCTGTTAAAAATGATGAGGTTGTCTCCTTTGCATCCTCTTGGATAAAACTCTAAGATATCATATTGAGTGAAATAAGCCAAAAAGAGAAGGACAAATATCAAATGATCTCACTTATTAGCAAAATTTAATAAAGTATGGACAGGGTGGCAGAGCACAAAGTGAAACATGGACTGGACATGGTGTATTGCACCAAAGCAAAGGACTCTGGGGAGGGAGAGTGAGGGAACACAGGAAGAAAATCTGGAGGGTTTATTACATAATGAAATTGTATGCATATGTCAGTGATTGCATTATAAAGTATTAACCTCCTCAAAAAAAGAAAAGAAAACAAAAATCTAAGTCTTTAGAATGGGATTTAATACCAAATGGCTGGTCACTTTCTAAGAAGAAATAACAACACTGACATACACACAGAAGAAGAACATGTAAAAACACATGGGGTATATGATTACCTAAAATTCTCAAAAAAAAATGTCTGAGAAATCAGCTCTTGGGTCAGCGAGATAGCATAGTGCTTAGGCAAAGATCTTAAATGCCTGATGCTTTGAGGCCTAGCTTCAACCCTGGCACCACCATAAGTCAGACCTGAATAGTACTCTGATAAAATAACAATAACAATAATAATAATAAATTCTGAAGATGCTTTGGTTCTATACTCCTACACTCCATAATATATTTATTTTGCCTCCAGAGTTATCGCTGGGGCTCTGTGCCTGCACTATGAATCCACTGCCCTTGAAGACCCATCTTTTTTCCATTGTTGCTGTTGTTGCTGCTGTTATTATTGTTGGTGTCATTACTGCTGTCATTGTTGGATAGTACAGAGAGAAATTGAGAGAGGAGGCGAAGACAGAGAAAGGGTAGGGGAATAGACTCCTGTAGACCTGCTACACCACTTATGAAGTGACCCCCCTGGGGCCTCGAACTGAGATTCTTGAACCAGTCCTTGGGCTTTGTGCTATGTGTGCTTAACCTGGTGCACTTCCGCCCGGCCCCAGGCAAAATAAATTATAGTTAAGCGACTCAGTCTAAGGTAGTTCTATTAGCAGCCCTAGCAAATATATAAAACCAAAACTCCAAAAGATGGTAGATACTGAGTAATGCAGACAATAAGTGGTACTCAAGTTTATAGGAAGGAGAGAAAGGGGAAAATAAAAACACTAGGAGGAAAGGTTAATAAGGGCTGAGGAGGAAGCAGTGTGTCGGGTTGTGCGTTGCAGGAGAGAGAAGAGACCAAGAATAACAACAGTTTCTTCTTCTTCTAGCGTTTGCCCTTCTTCCGTAGCCAGTCAACAGCGTCAGGTTGAGCCTGATGTAAAGTTTCGAGACCTCCTTTGAATCTGGAGAGGTGGCAGTCGTTGACTATGTGGGTCATAGTCTGTCTGTAGCCGCAGGGGCAGTTCGGGTCGTCTCTGGCTCCCCAGCGATGGAACATAGCGGCGCACCGGCCATGGCCTGTTCGAAAGCGATTGAGGAGGGCCCAATCATAACGTGCTAGGTCAAAGGCGGGTTGACGCTTGCAGGGGTCTGTGACGAGGTGTTTGTTCTTTACCTCAGCTGACTGCCAACTCTGTTTCCAAGAGTCTGGAACAGAGAAGTTCAGTGTAGGCGTAGGGGACCAGATTGGGTGACGAGACGTCAAACGTTGGACAGGGTGGGCTAAGATATCCGCGTATATTGGCAGGTCCGGTCGAGAGTAGACGTGGGAAATGAACTTAGATGATGCCGCATCCCGACGAATATCTGGTGGGGCGATGTTTCTAAGAACTGGCAGCCATGGAACCGGAGTGGAACGGATGGTTCCAGAAATGATCCTCATGGAGGAATATAATTTGGAATCGACCAAGTGGACATGGGGGCTACGGAACCATACTGGGGCACAGTATTCTGCAGTGGAATAGCATAATGCCAGAGATGATGATCGTAGTGTGGAAGCGCTCGCGCCCCATGAGGAGCTGGCCAGTCTTGCAATGATGTTATTCCTCGCACCCACCTTTGCTGCAGTTTTTATGAGATGTTCGTGAGTTTTTATGAGATGTTCTTCTCCAAAACAGAAGATTCCGGGTGCATCTGGGTGACAAGTCTAGCAGATGGAGACTTGTCTCAAGTGGCCTCCCCCAGGGCTCTGTTCTGGCTCCTACGCTATTTAATATTTACATCAATGACCTCCCAGAAACTTCTTCAAGGAAGTTCATCTACGCCGATGACATCTGCTGTGCAACTCAGGCATCCAAGAAGTTCGACATCCTCGAGGAAACACTCACGAAAGACATGTCTCTGATATCTGATTACTGTAAAAAATGGCGACTAATCCCTAGCACTGCAAAAACGGTATCATCTGTTTTCCATCTACACCATGCCTCGGCCTCGCGTGAGCTTAATGTGCAGCTTGGCGATACGAGAATCCGGCATGAAGCCCAGCCAGTCTATCTTGGCGTTACTCTCGATCGCACTCTGTCATTTCATGAACATCTCATAAAAACTGCAGCAAAGGTGGGCGCGAGGAATAACAACAGTAATAACTACAACAACAATAAAAAAGACATTAAATTAAATAAGATTTTAATTTAATGATAAAAAGTAAAAATTGAACCTACCCTTCCCAGTGATAAATTTATCCAGGAATTCTTCCCAGGTCCCAGGATCTGGGTGCAATTTTGCCATCTGATAGAAATAATAGTAAGACACAGCCACGTCTTTAGCATTCCTTGCCACGTAGACAATCTATAAGGAGGTAGGACCAGACATCACTTTGTGACTATTCAAATTTTAAGAGTTTGCTTACTTTGACAGAATGCTTATTTTCTCTCTTCTGGCTCTTGGCTGGGGCATCTCATGACATAGGATCTTTATAACCACATGCTGTTTTACAAGGACATCTCATTTCTGCTTTCTCTTTAGCATTTGAAAAGACCATCTTTTGAATCACAGGAGACCAAATATAATAAGATTTGCAGTGACTACCAATGAAGATCAACTACTGTTATTTTTTAACTTTAGAATATTTGTCATCATCACTTATTAAAACCACTAGTAAAAAGAAGCAAAAGTATAAAACTGAAAGACTGTCCTACTCTATCAGCATTCCAATTTACTTCCAGTTTGAAAACCAAGAGACTATTGTAATGTATCAACTGCTTTCTAATCATCTAAATTCCTTAGGTTGGATCTGTTTTCACTTCTCTATGTATAGAAAGAAAGCTGTCCTGAAGGTAATCCCCTAATGTCAGAATGGCAAAGTCATGTGTTTCTGGAATAGGAGTGAAAAAAATCTCTGGATTTTCACTTCTGGAACTAAGATGATAAATTATATCTCTACTCCTTTATCAGTTTTAAAATAAGATTTGAATGATAAAGCAAATAATGTGTAAACATGAACAAAGAGATTTTTTTTTAAATTTTTAAAAAATTTTATTTATTTTCCCTTTTGTTTCCCTTGTTTTTTATTGCTGTTGTAGTTATTATTGTTGTCATTGTTAGATAGGACAGAGGGAAATGGAGAAAGGAGGGGAAGACAGACACCTGCAGACTCCCCTGCAGGTGGGGAGCTGGGGGCTACGAAAAGTTTTTTGTAGAACACGTTGGAAAGAATAATCAGGAGTGGGTCATGACTCGCCAGCTAGAGAGCACAGGTTACTATGTATGATGACCTAGGATCTAGTCCTAAATCCCCAGACCCTACCAGTAGTAAAACAGTATTGAAGGTGTCTCTATTCTCTCTCTCTCTCTCTCTCTCTCTCTCTCTGTCTATTTCTCTCTGCCTCTCACCCTCCAACAGATGAAAAGAAAAGAAAAAAGAAAGTAGGAATAAAGAGAAAAAGGGAGGAAAGGAAGGAAGGTTGGAGGGAGCGAGGAAAGAAAGAAGGAAGCAGAGGAAGAGGAAGAAGAAAAAATGACCACTGGAAACAGTGGAATCCTGTAGGTACTGAGTTTCAGCAATAACCTTAGTAAGAAAAGAAGGTATGAAAGAAAGGCAGAGAGAAAGGAAGGAAGGAAGGAAGGAAGGAAGGAAGGAAGGAAGGAAGGGAGGAAGGAAGGACCAAACCCTCAAAGGCAAAAAAAAAAAAAAATTGTTTTGCTCATTCTGTTAAAGCTGTTATGGTAAAAGGTAAAGGCATATACAAAACAACTCTCTCAGACCTAGATATTTGATGAATCTGTACCTCCTCAGATTGATTTTTTCAACCACACTAGATCATTTGTAGAATTATAATTTTTTTCTCTTTATGTACATCTGACAAAACTGCTGTTCTTTCTTTAGGATACTAATAAATTATTTCTTCATCTATGAATTTTTTTTTTACCAATAGAGTTTCTCTTCATGTTTTGGCACTTACAGTTCTGATGTATATTTTTGGCATATGTTTATCTCACTATGTTGTACGGCATTTTATTATGTAAAGATCACTGACTTTGTAGTAAAATAAACTATTATATAACATGGACATTAAAAATGACTAGAAAACAGAGTGGGGAAGATAGCATAATGGTTATGCAAAAAGACTTTAATGATTGAGGTTCCAAATTTTCAGGTTCAGTCCTCAGCACCATCATAAACCACAGCTAAGCAGTGCTCTGGTGTTTCTCTCCCTACTTCTCATTAAAATAAAATACATAGATTACAAAAAAATGTATATCCTAATAATACAAACATTAATATAAAGTTTAAAACTATAGACAAAAATTTCTTGTAATCAAAGACTCAAATATATTTACTCAAATATCTAATCAAATAAATAAATATATTAAATCCAAAATTATAAAACTTTAATAACCATAACTTAACATAAATAGTAAATACAAGTTTATAGTAGTATGTAAAAATCAATGATTAATAATAATAGATTAAATGTTAGAAAATCATCTAAAAAGACATAAAATTGTCTAAAAAGATAAAAAATTAGACAAAAACCAACAAAATTTCCTAATAAAAAGTCAGCAAAATAAGGCTGAAACAGAACTTTCTCAGCCAGACAAAGGAGATATATACATTTGTCATATATATATATATATATATATATATATATATGAAATATACATAAAATATTTTCTGTGAGTAGGAGAAAGACAAGGACCTCTGCTCTCACAACTCTTATTCAGCATTGTGTTAAAGGTTCTATCTACTTAGAAAAGCAAGGAGTAAACACATTATAGTTGGTAAAAATAAAATAAGAATATTTTTATGTACTCAAAGAATGAGTATCTGTTTAGAAATATGAACCAGAACTATAAATTTGAACCTGGATTTGTTAAGTGAATTTGGCAAGCTTCAGAATAAGAGATTTTTTTAAACTTTTTTTTTTTTTTTTGCCTACGGGATTATCCCTGGGGCTCAGTGCCTACACTACAAATCCACTGCTCCTGGAGGCCATTTTCCCTTTCTGTTTTTTGCTGTTGTCGTTGTTATTATTATTGTTGTTTGTATTGCTGTTGTTGTTGTTGGGTAGGACTGAGAGAAATGAAGAGAGGAGGGGAAGACAGGGAGAGGGAGAGAAAGATAGATACCTGCAGACCTACTTCACTGCTTGTGAAGCGATCCCCCTGTAGGTGGGGAGCTGGGGGCTTGAACCAGGATCCTTATGCCAGTCATTGCACTTCGTGCCATGTGCACTTAACCCACTGCACTACTGCACAACTGCCCAGAATAAGAGATTTATGTTCATATACCAGCAACAACTATTTAGAAAAAATACGTGTGCTTGTGTGTATGTGTGGAAGAAAGGAAGGGATATAGAGAGGATTATATTATATTGCATTATATTAAAAATATATTTTTAAAAAGTAGCATATTAAAATTACACTGGATTATAAATTATTTCTGTTGTGCTCCATTTTGTAAGTCAACTGATGTATAGTATATACTATGTTAGGTTTCTGGAAGTTCAGTTCTGCCCTTCAACATACAATTGTCAATGTATATTAAATAGATATCTAGATCTAAATGTGATATTTGGAACAATAAAGGATATAGATTTAAACAGAAAGAACACCTTTATCTCTTAGGAAGATGATGTTTTATTTTGTCGTTGCTTTTGGTCATCACAGAGGTTCCTTTGCTGTTGGGTTGAGTTTTTTTTTTTTTTCTTTCTCAAAGACAAAAACAGAGAGAGAGAGAGAGAGAGGGGACGTCACCACAGTGGTGGAGGCCAGGGCTTAATCTGAGTGATACACATGGCAAAGCAAGTACCACTCTAGGTAAGCGACTTTGCCAACCCTGGGGAAAAGATTTTGGATATTTTCTAAACATTTTTTAAATTTTATTTGATAATACAGAGAAAAATTGAGAGGGGAAAAAGAGAGAGACTGAGAAAGAGAGAGATTGGGAAAGAGAGAGAGAGAGACACCTGCAAACACCTATAGCACTGCTTCACTGCTTATGAAGCTTCCCTCCTGCAAGGGAGGACTGGAGGCTTGAACTCAGGTTTTTGTTCATGGTAACATGTGTACTCAACTGCGTGTGCCACCATCCCTGTGGGAAGATTTTTTTGTTGTTGTTGCCTCCAGGGTTATTGCTGGGACTTGGTGCCTGCACCATAAATCCACTGCTCCTGGAGGCTATTTTTTTCCCCTTTTTTTGTTACCTTTGTTGTTTTATCATTGTTGTGGTTATTGTTATTGTTGTTATTGATGTCATTGTTGTTGGATAGGACAAAGAATTAGAGAGAAGAGGAGAAGATAGAGAGGGGGAGAGAAAGATAGACACGTGCAGACCTGCTTTACCTTTTGTGAAGCAACCCCCTTGCAGGTAGGGAGTTTGGGACTTGAACTGGGATCCTTACTCTGGTCCTTGTGCTTTGAGCCATGCACACTTAACCCGCTGCACTACCAGATGGCCCCAGGGGAAGATGATTTTTAAAACATATGGAAATCTCTAACTACAGGAAGAAAACTGTTATATGTTTACCAGTCACAAAATAAAAAATTCTTTCAAAATTTTTATTAAGAAATGCATAGAGAAAAACATTACTTATGAAGGCTAGTAATGTTCAATTTTTTTAATCTCAGTTCTGACTTAAAAATACAATTGAGTAATTGATCTTTATGATAACTTTGTGGAAATTAAAAATATATCTAGGATATATTCACTTCCATATTGTTATTCTTCAATTAAGATAGTTATGAAAAAGAAACATTTTTCTGCATTTTTATAAATGTATTTTATGCATTTTTATAAATCTATAGTTTTAAGTGACAGTTGTGCTGAATTCATGAAGTAGAGACTTAGGGACTATGGTTAAAGACTCACTGATACTTACTTTCACTTTAAGAGAGGGAGATCAGAGCTATTACTCAACTTTGGTATATAAGGTGGCAGGAACTGAACCTAGACCTAGAGCCCCTAGCATACAAGTCTTGTGATCTGACACTGTACTATCTTCTTAGCAGGCATTATTCAAATATGCATGATTTCAAAGTATGCAGTTTGTGGACGGATTTAGACTGAATGGCAGGCATTTTAGAAGATGGACAATCTAACAGATTCTCAGAACTTGGATACTAACAGTAATCCCTATCTACAAGACTGGTATTCACTGGTGATATTTCGGTCCATGGCATACAGGATCCACATTATGTTTCTTTAATTATTAATTTAGAGGTTGAAATTCCCTATATTAATTCTTCATGTTAGTAAAATAAATTACAACATAAACGTGAAATTATTTTTCTTACCTTACAATTATTCTTCCAGAACGAGGAAGGGAGAAGCTGAACAGGTAGGTGTGTTTTCACTAATCGAGGAGATGGCTTGCTTTCCAACTCCTTAACACCTACAACCACAAAATTTAAGGTGATTTAAATGTGTAATCATGAAGCTTCTTAACATATAACCCAAAATCTACTGATCACGAACTCTATAAAGTGACATCAAATGATAATATGGTTGTTTGTTGGACTCCAAAGGCTTCTAAAATTTACAATGAGGTAAAAATGATAAATTCTCATTGGCCAAACTGTCTACTGCGTATAAATAACAAGTTTCGTTATCTTCATATATATCCATAAACACTTCAACTGTAAGATTTTGATAAGTCAAAAAGCAGCAGTCAGTCAAGTCAAAATGTACACTTTTTCATTCATTTATTCATTATTTCCCTCCTTTTCTTTTACAACAAAAGGAAAGTAAAATCAAAGGTTTTAGAATCCCTTCATCTAACAGGCAGTAGGCATGACTGGAGACTTAGTTCTGTATTTGCTCTATAAAGACCACATAGTGATTAAATGTGAAGACTTCCACCTATTTTACTACTAAAATTATACTACATCAGTTTCTGTCTTTTGCAGATACTACTTATGTAGATTGGCACAGTCAAGTTCTCACGACTCATCTGTCCAAGCTCTGGGTAATTAAGTTTTCAAAATGTCTTCCTAAGACAGCACAAAGTTAAGATAGGGAAATCTACTCTTACAGTGAGAAAGAACATGAAGTGAAAATACCATCTGCAAATCCAGGAATAATTAACTCCATGAATGTCACCCTGTTGTATATTACATCTCGTTTGCATTTTTCAGTGTCCCCATTGTTATAGATCAAATCCAGTATTTCACTGACCCAGGTCGTTCCTGTGGGAGTTGGGGGGAGAGGAATCAACTTTAAGCTTTTTATAAAAAAAAGTATATGAGAGCGACAATCTGGTAAAGAGAATTTCAGCAACACCAAAACTAAACATGTTTTCTTTTATTTCCATTACTTTCACTTTTCCCAGGAGACTTCCTTCTCTATTCAAAGTACATACACATGTACTGTATATATGTGTAATATCTGACATATATGTCAGATATTACACATATATATGTGTAATATATGACATACTCAGGAGAGATTTGCAGTATAAAACATAGAGTATTAAAGAGGCAATATACAAGCAATAGTAATATATCCTTCCTTATGGAGCAGATAAGAGAAACAATGAATTTCTGTGAATCTCCATAATAATTTCTACATTTCCTTCTGATATAAAATGATAATTAGACCTTGTAACTGATTGACTACTTCAGCTAACAATGTATAATTTTCCGTGGAGGGGTGAGAAGCAGAACAGAAAACTTTGTGAGTATGCTTTTAGTGGCTAGGCTAATATTCACAGAGACTATTACAATTAGACTGGCTGAGCAGAGTGACCTTTAGGAGGTTTCATCTCACCTTTTCTTTTTCTAGAAATGTGTTTAGAGCACATTAGAATGTGGTCTAATTGCTTTCTTACAACACACAGTAATCAGGTTTTCAAGATACTGATGAAAAAGAACACTATTTATAGCACGTAGCTGGAAAATTATTGTTTATGCTAGTCTTTAAACAGAATAATCTTGGAGTGGAACAAAAAGTAAGCTAAGAAATACAGCAATATTTTTGAAAATTGATTTATATATGGGTACACTTTGGGGTTGATAGTAAATATTAGAGTGTGATGTTTTTGGCACTTTCTCCAGTAAAAATTCTTCATTGCTCCTAAGCCACAAATATGGGGCTATAGTACACAGTTTTTTATTGTTGTAGTTATTATTGGTGTTGTTAATGTTGTCATTGTTGGATAGGACAGAGAGAAATGGAGAAAGAAAGGGAAGACAGAAAAGAGGAGAGGATGATAGACACCTGCAGACCTGCTTCCCCACCTGAGAAGCGACTCCCCTGCAGGTGGGGAGCCTGGGCTCAAAACGGATTCTTATGTGGGTCCTAGAACTTTGCATGTGCTTAACCCGATGAGCTACCACACGGCTCCCAGTACCCAATTCCTTTAAACACGAATATCAGTCAAATTCATACTGTTTTTCAATATCCTATTGCTTAATCTAGTTTAAGGTTAAATAATGGTCCTTTGAAGAACAGAGATATACCTAAATTCAAAGGTACAATAAAATATATTTACAATTTTTTTTTTCAGTGAGTGGTCTATCAAGTCAAAACAACAGGACATGATTGAAAGAACTGTCATTATGTCATGCTTTGAAATGGAAATGTTTATTTTTCATGGTGCATCATAAATTCCATATACTATTAATTTGGATGTATTAAAACAAGATTAACAGGGCACTGACACATTAACTTCAAAACGTATTCTCAACAGTTTCTAAATGGGAACAAGAAGTCAAAGAACATATTCATTTATGCATAGTCAGCTAACGTTATGATTTTAGGGAAAAAAAAATTCCAGCTTCAAAGAGCACCTTCACAGATAAACTGCTTTTTGAAAAAGTCTTACTGGCATAGCAGGACTATTTCTCTGGGTAGTGTGCCTGCCTTAGCATGTGATCTTCCCAGGTTTGAATGCCAGCACCATATGGAAATGCCCTGGCAGTGGGGGCAGTTCTGAAGCTGTGGCACTTCTTCCTCTCTCTGTCTCTCTAGCTAAATAAGAAGGCAGCCTTGCCTAGAAGCTATGATATTGTGCATGTGTGAAGTCCAGCTCATAAAAAAAGTATTTATTTATTAATAAAAAGGAAAGAGAATTAGATTATTACTCTGACATATGTGTGGTGTCAGGCCAGAACTCAAGATCTAAGAGTTGCTTGCCCTGTGCTCAACTGCTGTACCTCTTCATAAGCTGCTGGATTTGTAGGATTCCTTCCAAACATTCTTTTCCCTTTTTGTTGCCCTTGATGTTTTTCATTGTTGTAGTAGTAGTTGTTGTTGTTGTTAGATAGGACAGAGAGAAATGGAGAGAGGAGGGGAAGACAGACAGGGGGAGAGAAAGATAGACACCTGAAGACCTGCTTCATCGCCTGTGAAGGGACTCCCCTGCAGGTGGGGAGCTGAGGGCTGGAACCAGGATCCTTACGCTGGTCCTTGCTTAACCCACTGCGCTACCGCCCAACTTCCCAAACATTATCTTAATAGATACTTGTTTGTAGATATATCAAAAAAATCTAAATATAGTCATAAATATGTTTCCAGTATTAGTATTTTTCAAAATATGTGTTAAAAATATAGTATTCAAACAAAATATGTAGCAGGGGTACAACTAACTTTATTTAACATATGTTCTAATAAAGTCAGATAATTTATATATATGCATTTATAATAATGTTATTTGAACTTCAAAATGACAAGATAACAATCTTTTTTTTTGAATTTGCATTCATTCAGTTATGGATTCCTCACAATAGGGAGGAATTTATCTAGTTTGAAAAAAAAGAAGTGACAATAGCTGCCACAGTGTTTATAAAAATAAATAATAATAATAGTTTATTTTATTATGATTATTCTAACAGTAATACTTATTGTGATTATATTACCAGAGTGCTAATCAGCTCTTGTTTGTGGTGGTGCTAGGGACTGAATCCGGCATCTCCGAGTGTCAGGTGTGAAAATCTTTCTGCATAGTCATTATACTATCTCCCACAATTCCTCTTAATCATTTTTAAGTTTGGCTTTTTTTTTAAATCTATAAACTGAAAAGAATGCTGAAGTTTTCAAACATCTAGTGATGGCTTTCTAAGGTAATATTTCCAGTTTTCTTTTCTTTCATTTTGTGTCCAATTCAAGTAACACTTCACTAAGGAAATGTTAATTTATAGGATTTTTCTTGTCACAAAGGCATATTTCCCCAAAACAGATATCAATATATTTCACCCTCAACCAAATAATCATCTTATGCCCCCAAACTTGCCTTAGTAACCCTCCCTTTCCACTTCAAGTCCCTGAAGCTGCTGTGCTAGGATATAGTCCTTTGAGGATCCACCCTGTATTGATTTTTGCTTTTTCTTGGATCCATCTGTGAGTGAGATCATGTGATACTCATCCTTCTCCTTCTAGCTGATCTCAATCCACATGATTTCCGCCAGTTCCCCCCATGTTGAAACAAAGGAGAGTATGTCATCATTTCCAGTAGCTGTGTAGTATTCCATTGTTTATATACAGTACAAGCACCTTTGCTTAGTGATTTGCAGTTCAGTTCAGTTTGATCAGTTATTCCTAGGGATTAATAAGTAATTGGGTAAAACAAATAAATATAAAGATGTTACCAGATTTGGGGTAGGTGGAAATCAGAAGGTCATCTGGTCGGGTCTCAAATGATTGCACCTGCGACCACTCCTTAGCCGTGCCCCAGAAGAGGGGGATGCCCTCAACATCCACCAGCTCCCGCCTGAGCACATCCGGCTTATTGTCCATTGTCTTAGAAGAGACTAGGCTTTAAACAAAGCAGACAATGCTAAAAGGTGTTGTTTTAATGGTGTCAAACAAATCTTAAAACAAATTAACATTTTATTAAATTAATAAGAACACATTTTATTGCTGTAGATCTGGAAGCATCCAATGACGGTACTGTACAAGCCTATATTAGAAGAAGAAGAAGAAGAAGAAGAAGAAGAAGAAGAAGGAGGAGGAGGAGGAGGAGGAGGAGGAGGAGGAGGAGAAACAACACATGGTGTGAAGCACAAGGACCAGCTCAACGATATGAATTTGAGCCCCTGACTCCTCACCTGCAGGGGGGTTGCTTCACAAGAGGTGAAGCCAGCCTGCAGGTGTCTTTCTCTCTCACTCTCTGTCTTCCCCTTATCTCTCCATTTCTCTCTGTCCTATCCAACAACAACAGCTGCAGCAACAGCAGTAATAGCAACAGCAATGGAAAAATGATGGCCTCCAGGAGCAGTGGATTTGTAGTGCAGGCACAGAGCCCCAGTGATAACTCTGGAGGCAAAGAAAATAATAATAATAAGCAAGATCTTGCTTTATTAATTTTTATAATTTATTTAATACATGCTATCTGCTGTTTATATATAAAGTGATACCAACCTTTTGTATTTGTGTACTGGTTTATACAGTACTTCCTCAAAAAAATATTTCTGGAATATGTAATAATGCACCAGATTTTGGAAGTATGCGAAAATGTTTTTACCACATCCTTGTGAATTTATTGCAGCAGACATTTGAACAAACCCTAAAACTATTTGCTCTTCTTAACTGTAAAATCAAGGTGACCTAGGGAGTCGGCGGTAGCATAGCTGGCTAAGAGCACTTGGTGCAAAGGGCAAGGACCTACATGAACATCCAGGTTGAGCCCCTGGCTCCCCACCTGCAGGGGAGTCCCTTTACAGGCTATGAAGCAGGTCTTCAGGTGTCTATCTTTCTCTCCCCCTCTCTGTCTTGACCTCCTCTCTTCATTTCTCTCTGTCCTATCCAACAATGATGACATCAACAACAGTAATAACTACAACAACAATAAAAAACAACCAGGACAACAAAAAGGAAATAAATAAATATTTTTTAAAAAGTCACGGTGACCTAAATTCTCTTCTTCAATTATAGACTAGAATGGTAGTTGTTGAAAAATTACCAGTGACAGTCTACAAAAGGTAAAATCAATTTTTATATATTTAGGCCAGGAATGTTATTTTTCTTTAAGATTCCACAGCTGCTTCAATTATTTTTATACTTTCATAGGCTGTGAGGAGCACATGAACTTGGGGGAAAAAAATGCCTAAAGATCTCTAAGACATTTATTTACTTATTTATTTTAAGACTTAAGAGAACAATGGTAGGAGATGTGGTGTGGAGTTTATCTAGCTTTGTAATTTTAATTTTATAATATTGTTTAATCACTGATTAAAAATGTTAGTAACAGCAAAATATCAACCAGCTGTGAGCTGATGATTTCAGGAGGTAGGTTTTAAATTTCATTTTCTGTTTTAAGTTGTATATATATATATATATATATATATATATATATATATATATATATATATATATATATATATATTCAAATACTATCATCCATCCCCCTATGCCCTTTTTACTCTGCCAACTCAAATTCAGTAACTACAAAATTAACTTATCCATCTTATTTACCACTGAAATAGAGATTGTCCTGAATTTCCTGTTTGTAAGGAAGTCTGAATCAGAGATTTTAAATCATTTACTTTCTCTTTGACCTTCCAAATCCAGTTGATTTACAAATTTGGTCACTTTTATTTTTCAAATATTCCTGGAAAAAACAAATTCTTTTTACAAAATACCTTAGTGGTTAGAATTGGTAGGTTTCTAGAATCAGGGTTCATGTGCTAAATTTGCCATTTACTATCAATGTGACATTGGACAAATCATAAACCTAAATTATTAAACTTTCTAATCTTAAAATGAGAGTAATGACTTACTTGTGAAGTAACTGATTGTAATAAGGTGCTCCATAAAATGGGTGCATAATAAATGGTAGCCATTATTAATATTATTACTATTATTACTGTCCAAAGGTCTGTCTCGAATTATACTCATCATCTACTCCATATTATGGCAATTATAATTTTAAAATTAGTTCCCATAGAACTAATTAGTTCCCCAAATCAGTTTTTTCCTATCACCTGACAATGTCCTCATACTTGATCATAACAACTGGTAACCCAAAGGGTAAAGTTTAAAGAGTTTTAACTTTGAACTTCCATGATCTTCACTATTTGCTTCCTTTTTACCTAATATTTAGTGTGTAGTAACAGGATTACTTGATATAAGTGGAGTAATCAAAGATTAGATAATTTTATTTTACTACTATAATTTTGATTATCAATCCTGGGAAGCAGTAGTAGAATACAGGCCCATTAATCAAGGATTTTTACTTAAAATATGCACACTCTTTCATAAGTATATACACATACATAATCACACATAGCTACTTCCAGAGTACATATTATTGTGTTTCTAGTCCATGCCCAATATTTCTTTTCAACTTATAGTCCCATATTTTAATGAATTGTATACATTTTTATTTGGATTTACTTTAAAAATCAAATTATACATTTTAACCTTTTTATGTATGAATGCTGGATAATAAATTTTTATTAGTGATTTACTATTGATTTACCAAATTATAAGAGAGTATATAATTCCTCACCCTTGCCATCATCAGAGTTCTGTTTCTATGCCCTCCATTGGAAACTGCAATAGCTCTCCCATGATCACAGATATTATTTGTATAACTATTTATCTATCCATATTTATATATATCTGCCCATTGTTTCCTATGGTCCTGCCTTCTCTGCCTTTCTAAGTCACACCTACTACTGTTGAGTGTCCTTCCTTTTCTTTCTTTCCCTTCTTCTCTCTCCAGGTCCTGATGGAATTGGAGTTCAGAGCTCTCTGGTCACCTTTCCCTAATATTTACCCCTCTGAGAATATGGACCAAAATTCTTTTTGAGTTGAAGAATGTGAAAGGTCTGACTCTATAATTGCTTCTCTGCTGGACATGGACATTGGCATTTTGCAACTTTTGGAATATCTGTTTGGCCAATATTTGGTTATTAAAAACTGTACACTAGAGATCAACTAATCACATCACTATATTTTAATATTTTTTATATTTTAGTCAAATTGGGTAGAAGTTTAATAATTGATGTTAGCATTAAGACTACAAAATCCCATAGAAAATATTCTTGGTAGAAAGGCAGTCAAATTTAACTTACCTTTAAACTCCTGAGAGCTTTAACTGAATATCCTCAAGTTAAGAATCAGAGCCAAAAAATTATTATAAGGAAAATACCCTTGAGCTTCATACATTCAACTCACTATGTGAGATAAAATGTGCTAGTGAAACTCTGGAAATGTTGAAACACGACTATTCCCTGGAGCCTCTTTTGTTTACTTCTCTGAAAATGTCCTTTGAACTATATCTCCCTCTGGAGGGTAATTATAAGTCCTTGAAAACATTTAATTTTCTTTATGCTGATAAAAATCAATATTTGTTCAAGTTACTCTGAACAAAACTGTTGTTTCCCCTGCCTACAAGTTAAAATAATGAAGTATTATCCCCAAAGTCATATACTATGTTTTAAACATTAAAGTGAATATTATACTGACTGAGTAATCAATACACTTTTCTCCTAAGAGATGGAATGTTGATAGTCAACATATTCTGGAGACAAAATATTATTTTGGCTCATTTTTAAGGATATAAATGCAAAAATAGTTTAATTATAGGAATGCTGTTTGTGGGATGCTTCTAAGCACAGCATTAGATCTGGAGAGAATGAGTACAGTTCTTCCCAAGTCAGTAGAATAATCCTGAACTACTTGCTTCACAATTCTTTTTTCTTTTTTTTTCTTTATTGGAGGATTAATGATTTACAATCAACAGTAAAATACAGTAGTTTGTACATGTGTAATATTTCTCATTTTTCCACATTCCACTTCCTCTAGGTCCTCTTCTGCTATCATGTTCCAAGACTTGGACTCTAGCCCCCACCCCAGAGTCTTTTACTCTGGTGCAATACACCAAACCCAGTGTAAGTTCTGCTTTGTGTTTTCTTCTTTTTCAACTTCTTTATTATTATTATTACTATTATTTATGATTTAATAATGTTCGACAAGATTGTGGCATAAAAGCAGTGCAATTCATACAATTCCCACCACCAGAGTTCCATATCTCATCCCTTTCACTGGAAGCTTCCCTATTCTTTATCCCTTTAGGACTATAGACCCAAGACCTCTAGGGGGTACAGAAGGGGGAAGGTCTGGCTTCTGTAATTGCTTCTGCACTGGACATGGGTGTTGACAGGTTGATCCATACCCCCAGCCTGTCTAGCCCTTTCCCCTTCCTGGGGAGGTGGGGTTTTAGGACACATTGGTGAGGTCTGCCCAGGAAAGGTAGGTTGCTTGCTTCATAATTCTATGCCATGTTTTGACCTTTTAAAAATATATCATGGAAATGTGCTAAATTATCATGCTCACTTCTAACTTATGCAATTCTTTTTTTTTTTTTAAAAAGATTTTATTTATTTATTAATGAGAAAGATAAGAGGAGAGAGAGAAAGAACCAGATATCACTCTGGTACATGTGCTGCCTGGGAATGAACTCGGGACCTAATACTTGAGAGCCCAATACTTCATCCACGACTTCATCTCCCAGACCACTAACTTATACAATTCTAAATGAAATCAGTATTCTCTGTATCAAACTAAACATTTTTTCTTTTTCTTTTTGACTAAACACTGAATTTCAACAATAGAAATAAGGCTGAAGAATTCCACTAGGGCTCTATTAATTAAAACTCTGCTTCCCTTTTTAAAAAAACTAAAAGTACATATTTTTGGAAGCTTCTCATTTATAAAAACTCAAAAAATGACAGAAGTATTAGTACTAAAACTAATATTTTGCTTTACTTACACTGCACTCTGGCTATCGTGGTGCTAAGGATTTAACCTGGTCCTCTGAGCCTCAGGCATGAAAGTCTGTCTAGCCATTAAAATCAACCTAGAAATTCCAGTCAGGAGTTTTGAGGGTTGTCAGTGAAGAGTTTCAGATGTTGGGACAAATGCATCTTCAAATGACATGTTTTCCTAGAACTGTTATCCACACAAAAAATAGAGTTCTTAGCTTCTAGTCACCCTAAAATCCCTATTCCCTTCTCCTCTATTCCTACTTTATGGTTCCTGTTCATTAAATATTTTATCTTCATTAAATATTATATCTTAATGCATTTCAGCCACTGAGTTGCAGATGCTACTATGATTTCATCCTGAACTCCCAGGGCAGGTGACCACACCAGTGTGTCGCAGAACCTCACCTCTCCAGACCCCTACCACACTAGGGAAAGACAGAAACATGCTGGGGGTATGGATCAATTGGTCAAAGCCCATGTCAATCAGAGAAGCAATTATAGAAGCCAGATCTCCCATCTTCGGCAACCCAAAAAGAATTTTGGTCCATATTCTCAGAGGGGTAAATGTTAGGGGAGGAAGATGACCAGAGGGCTTTGAACTCCAATTCCATCAGGACTTAGTGGGGGTGGGGTGAGGGGGGGAGGAAGGAAGGACACTCAACAGCAGTAGTTGTGACTTAGAAAGGAAGAGAAGGTAGGACCATAGGGGAAGAAATAGATAGCTATAGAAACAATAGTCAACCCATACCTGTGGTCATGGGAGACTTAATACAGTTTCCAGTGGAGAGAATGGGGACAGAACTCTGGTGGTGGGAGAGGTGTGGAATTGTATCACAATTTTGTACCAAAATTATCTTATAATTTTGTAATTTTTTTTTTAAATTGCCGCCAGGGTAATTGCTAGGGCTCAGTGTCAGTGAAGTAGAAAAGAGAATGTCAAAGCAAAGAGTTAACTAACCAAACTGGAAGAACTGGAGAGAAGCCCCAGATAACAGGAGTACCTTGAGAAAGAAAGGTACTGCCCCTAACCCCCAGTGATGTATTTTATGCTGATGCTTCTACATCCTGAGGCTAAACTTTATCAGACACAGCTTTGCAGGAAAAGATAAAAGTAACCATAACAGTCACTGAGGCAACAGACCCTGAACAATGTGTGCAAGGCCCACCCCCTTAACCTTGCAGCCTCTGCTTTAGTAATGACACTTTCTGCTCTCAGCCTGCACCCCCTATACAAGCTTGTACAGTCCCTTTGTTTGAAGCGCAGAATTCATAACAACTCAAGCTCTTTCTGTAGCCTGTTAATGTTAATAAAGTTCCTCCTTGCTGCTTCTGGTAGGTGGCTAGTTTCTTTTTTTTTGTTAAATGGGATAGAGAGAAATTGAGAGAGGGTGGGGAGATAGACAGAGGAAGAGAAAGATATATTCATGCAGACCTGCTTCACTTCTCATAAAGTGAACACCTGCAGGTGGGGAGAAGGGGCTCAAAGCTGGGTCCTTGAACTCAGTCCTTTGTGTGCTTAATGGAGTGTACCACTGCCTGGGCCCTAATTTTGTGAAACAATAGTCACTATTAAAAAAATTATGGTGTATTCCACTAAAGTAAGACTCTGGGTTGGGTGGTGGTGGTGGGGGTGGGGGGGTTCAGGCCCTAGAACATGATGGTATGATGGCAGAGGAGTACCTAGTGAGGGTGAGGGTTGAATTGTTATGGGGAAATTTTATGCATGTACAAATGACTGTATTTTACTGTTGACTGCAAACCATTAACCACTAATCCTCCAATAAAGACATTTTTTAAAAAATTAAAAAATTTAAAAGAGAAATGCCTTTTATTACTAGGTGTATAATACAAAAAATTGGAATTCCACTACAGGGTTGCTTTTAGGAATTAGACACAAATACTCAGTTGGATTAAGATATTCTAAAATAAGACAACTTGATCTACTGCCACCACACACAAATTTTAAAACAGAGACTTCCCTTAGAGATGTTTTAAAATAGGAAATTATAGAGTTACAGGTCAATTTTTCTCAATATGCCCAGAGTAAACCTCTTCCAGTATCATCTAAATATGAGAAACTAAATGTAAGCCAAATCCCTTTGGGCCTCAACCTAAATGTAGTCTGGGAGGCTCCATGTTCAGATATCAGTAAATAAGTTCTCCTTATCTGAGCAATGTATCTTTTAAAGCTCAGAGTAATGCTTCTTGTGAATTTCACCCTCTTTGTAACATAGCATTTCTCTTAAAATATAATATTTGGTGGTGAAGAGTTAATCATGCTTTTCTCCATTTGAAATCTCTGGGGCATATTCAAATCCAGAAAAGCAGCAACTCTATGTCATAGCAATGGAAAAGCATGGGAGATAATTGGTTTGGTTCATGAAGCCCAATCAACTCTGCTTTACAGCAGCCTGCTTGCTTTTCAGCCTGTATAAATTATATGCTAGGACTGTGATAGCAAACATGTATCTGCATTAAAGATATAATTGTATATTTCTATATGTGTGCTTTGCTAAAACTTATCTGTTCTTATTTCTCTCTTAAATGATCTGGTTTTCCTGTCACCATGCTATTCTATGATTTTACCTGAAGTTTTAAGTAGAAGATTAGGATTTCCTTGCATAAAAAAATAGGCAATAATCAGGCTGGGGTAGATAGCATAATGGTTATGCAAACTCACATGCCTAAGGCTTTGAAGCCACAGGTTCAATCCCCTGTACCACCATAAAAAAAAAAAAAGGCAATAACCTTCAGAGGATATTGGTTCTAAGAAGGACTGAATTCAAGTTTCTTGCCTTGGGTCCAGGAGGTAGCTCACCTAGTAGAGTGCATGATGTACCATGCTTTGAGGCCACAGCCACCTCAAGAGAGCACCATGCAAAGGGGAAACTTTACAAATGGTGGAGCAGTGTTGTATTGTCTCTCCTTCTCTCTGTGCCTCTCCATACAGCTCTGTCTCTCAATCTCTCACACTATTTGGAAAATCTGAGACTCCTTCACAAGACCCCAGCAGCTCTGAGTGACAAAAGGAGGCAAATAGAAGAGAAGGAGGAGAGGAAAAGGAGAAGGAAAAGGAGGAGGAGGAGAAGGAGGAGAGGAGAAGGAAAAGGAAGACGGAGAAAAAGAACAAGTAGAAAAGAAAAAAGGCAAGCTTCCTATTTTGCAAAATCTAAATTAGATAAGGGTTGATTTTTTTTTTTTAAAGGTTGGGGGGGTCAGGTAGTGACGCAACAGGTTAAAGGCACTTGGCGCTAAGCACATGAACCAGCTTAAGGATCCCAGTTGGAGCTCCAGGCTCCCCACCTGTAGGGGGGTCACTTCACAAGTGGTGAAGCAGATCTGTAGGTGTCTATCTTTCCTCCCTCCACCCCTCTGCCTGTCTTCCCTTTCTCTCTCCATTTCTCTCTGTCCTGTCCAACAACAACATCATCAATGATAACAACAATAATAACCATAACAATGATAAAAACAACAAGGGCAACAAAAGGGAAAAAACGGCCTCCAGAAGCAGTGGATTCATGGTGCAGGCACCAAGCCCCAGAGATAACCCTGGAAGCCAAAAATAAAGTGAATTGGTGGGGCCAGGAAGTGACATAGCATACCTGGTTGAGTACACATATCACAATGCACAAGGACCAGGGTTTAAGCCTCCAGTCCCCACCTGCACAGGGAAAGCTTCATAAACAAGTGGTAGTGAAGCAGCGCTGCAGGTGTTCTCTCCTCACCTCAGTATCACTGTGTCTTTAATCACTAAACAAATGAGTACAATGTTTTTAAAAGAGTGTGGATTACTCTAGTAAAGCTTTCAAAAGGAATTTTCAAGTAGGATTTTGAATAAATTATATAAATATTTTAACAATAAATTCTTCATGTATAAGTCATTTTGAAAAAGTCACTTGTCTTTGAAACTACTTTGTAGATTTATAACGAATTTTGAAAATGAATTCTTATCAAAATTTGAAGCCAATCAAGCTCTTTCTGTGTTGTTTCTAACAAGTTTCAAAGCTTGCCATGTAGTTCAAGTTGCTTCTAGATGCAATGAACGGAGACTTAAAAAAAAAAAAATTCCAGGCACGTGTATCCATAATTTAGGGCAAAATATATACTTGAAAGCAAAAATACATAATAGTCTGTGGTGAGTCAGTATCAAGTTCATAATAAAATAGTGTCTACTTAGACTTAGATACCCTCCCCACCTACTTCCTATTACAGTTCTCTCACTCACTCCAAAGCTAACTTCATCAAAGTGAAGACTGCAAAAGCTGAATAAGGGCAAAAAACTGGTATACTTTAATGATAACTCTTTAGTCGCTATCAGACCACCCCATCAGCTGGGGCCCTATTTGGGGAGTCCTGAGATTCCCAAATAGACATGATGGGCCTAGACCTCAAATAAATTCCTCTCTCCATTCGTATCGGTCATTCCTATCAGGAACAACACAATGCCCTTTTTGGGCCCCCATAGGACCTTGCCCTCAACTTGGATCAACAATGTCCATCTGAAAGGAGGATGGACAACATACTGTATGCTACACCTGAGGAAGATGGGTCGATATTGGGGCAGCTTGGAATGTTCCTACTCATGACCACAGAATGTGAGCTCAGATTAAGAGGGATGCAGAGCTCACACAGGCTCCTAAGCTGAATATGGGCCCAAGATCACATCAAATCGATAGGGTTTACAGTCAACAATATTTATACCCCTTTCCCATATTTGGGAGCTACTCTCTTCCCTGATCCACCTTTTTGGTCCTTCTGCCAGCCATGACATCACCACCCCAGACAATAAATAAAATCCACCTGCATATCAGATTTCAGGCTCAGGCAAAAAAGCAAACAAGCAAAAAAACCACTAGTATAATTACAGGCCCTTTGGGATATAACTAAAATATGCCTACTAGCTACCTACAAAACAGAGACCACCCCAAATCTTCATCTGTACTATTCCAGCATTTAGGTCCATGATTGGTCAACAATTTGTTTGGCTTTGTATGTTAACTCTCTTTTCAGCCACCAGGTTCCAGATGCTAGCATGATGCTGACCAGGCTTCCCTGGACAGACAACCCCGCCAATGTGTCCTGGAGCTCTGCTTCCCCAGAGGCCTTCCCCACTAGGGAAAGAGAGAGACAGGCTGGGTGTATGGATCTACCTGTCAACGCCCATGTTCAGCGGGGAAGCAATTACAGAAGCCAGACCTTCAACCTTCTGCAACCCACAATGACCTTGGGTCCATACTCCCAGAGGGTTAAAGAATAGGAAAGCTATCAGGGGTGGGGATGGGATACAGAGTTCTGGTGGTGGGAATTGTATGAAGTTGTACCCCTCTCATTCTATGGTTTAGTCAATGTTTCCTTCTTATAAATAAAAATTAAATTAAAAAAAAATCCAGGAAGAACAAAGAATCTAATTGTAAGTGAAAACACCCTCCAAATATTCTGGTTCATCATGAAATACTAAACCATTCATTGACACCATGGAACTATTTTTTTTTAATTCACAAGAAAATTTCTTAGCATTTCTGAAAATGTGTAAATCATATAACAATCTAAGGATTATTAGCTATACTACTAGGTTAAGATCATAGCAATTTGTAAAGCCCAGTTACAATTTTATTTGTGTTAATATCTTTACTTGTTAATAGCTAATATAAATCTACCTACCATAAAAATAAAAACATAATGTTGTATCATTTACAGAACATGGGTTTAGAAATTTCAATATATACATTTGTATATGTATATATTGAAAAGAACTTGAAGAGAACTTTTGAAATAGTAGTCTGTGTGAAACATTTACCTCCTGAGAAAACTTGTAGGCACTAGAGTGAGGTTAATTTGACTTATCAAATTGTTTTAATTTAAAATTAAATCTATTAAGTTGTTTTCATCTGTTGTTGAAATTTAATTTACAGTATAAGACACTTCATTATTGATGTAAGAAATGATGCCATCTGACTTTTTGATTATAAGGATTTTTTTTTTTTTTTTTTTTTTTTTTTTAGGATTTTTTCATACTCATTGCATGGTTAGAATATAGCTTTGGTAATAGCAAACTCAAGTTGAAAAGCAAAATGATACATAAGAACATATCAAAGCGATTATTCACTAGGCAACTGCAAGTGAATAAATATAGTAATACATATTATTACATAAATAAGTATAAAAATAACTGCAGTATTACAGGAGCCAGACCTTCCACGTTCTGCACCCCATAATGATCCTGGATCCATCCTCCCAGAGGAATAAAGAATAGGAAAGTTTTCAAGGGAGGGGATGGGATATGGAACTCTGGCAGTGGGAATTTTGTATAATCGTACCCCTCTTATACTACAGTCTTGTCAATAATTACTAAATCAATAAAAAAATTACAGCTCAAATCTAATTTTAAAACCCTTTAGGAAGCAATAAATTCCTAGAGGTTTGTAAACCATCACTTTTATGATTCTGTGGTGTAACATTGAAAAAAAGTTGCGTGTGTGTTGCAGTGAAAAGCATGCCATATAGACAAAGGATTTTTGAGAAAAAAAAAAAAGAAATAATGAAGTTGTCAATGGAAAATACACTTATCTATCATCTTTGTGCAACACTTCATATTTGGTAACCTCAAGAAGTACAACAAAGAAAACTTTTGAAAATGTGTATTTTGTCTAGGTCCGATTTTCATGATACCACAAAGACTTATTAAGAATTCTGCCTAGCAGAGGACCTTTCAAGAATATTCCTTCCAACTAAATATAAATATTGAGGTGAAAGGCTGATAGCCTTTGTAACTAGTTTCAGCTTTACAAACCTAAAACCTAGAAGGTTACCTCAACACAATTTCAAATAATAAAAGAAAAATCCCAGGAATACAGAAAATACCTGGATTTTTGCCCAAATATACTTGCCCAAATACTTATCTTTAGCAGAATGGCCGTAGTAGAAATTATTTTTCTCTTTGTGTAATTTTTCAGTCACTGAATTTTATTTTATACAAAACAGGATCACTTCAAAGACAGAGTCGAAAAAAATCACTTACCGGGTGGCTGTCTTGAAGAACTGGTGACACGGATCTTTTTAAATAGTAATTGAGAAATGCAAGTTTCACTTTGCACGGTGTTCATTCAACCAAGATAATCTAGTAACACATCAGGAAGGTGAAGGATGAAGTTTATAGAGCTGCTTGAGAATGATGACTAAGTTGTATGAAGGCTGTTGTTTTACGTGTTAAAGGCTTAAGGGAAAGTAATTTCTTTGTTGCTGTAGTAGATAAAATGGTTCATTATTAAGCTGTACAAAGCCTGTTGCTTTTGACCAATAGTTTAAGAGAAAGTGCTTTGTTGTAACTTGTGGTAGAATGAAATAAGGACCTCATGGAAATGAATCAATTTTAGCATCTGGAAATAACTAAAGTTGTGGGTAGGTAGTAAATGGAGGCTCTTTGGTTCTACGACTTTTGTTCCCAATTTTAGTTTCAAAGGGTAGAGTTGTTGTTTTATAGACTCAACTTGTCTTAGAAACCTTCACCTAGTGGCCAGGTGGTGGTGCACCTGGTTGAGCACACATGTTACAATGTTCTACCCTTGGTCCCCGCCTGGAGGAGGAAAGCTTAAGAGAGGTGAACCAGTGTTGGCAGATGTCTCTCTGGATCTTTCATCCACTTCCTTCTCAGTGTCCAGCTGTCTCTATCCAATAAGTTAACAAAGATAATAAAAAATTAATAAAAGGAACCTTCACCTAAAGGTAATTTACTGTGTGAGATCTGTATAAGCAAGGTAGTCAGGCAAGAGCATATTCCGTGGTTAGGAGTGCAGGGAAAAGGTTGTGAAGCCAAGAAAAGTTGATGCATACTTTCCTGCTTTGCTTGTGCATATTTATGGCCTATGTATTACTTTTGGTGGCGTTTTTTTTTTTTTTCTTTGACCACTTGGTAAGAGTAGTTCTTGTGAATAAAAAAAAAAGTGATTTGAAACTCTTTTTGCATATGATCAACATGTTTTTTTAATAGCACAATTTCTTTTTGTTAATAGATATTGAAACCATGCTATCACAAAAGCATCATCATTATCTGTGAGCTTATCAATCTGTAAAAATGAAATTTAAAACTGAAACCTCTCATGTTTAAAATATGAAGATGTAATCATTTTATCTTCCTCTAAAAAATCCCAAATATATTTTTTAACTTCAGTAGTGAAATCTGTCTTTTTTTTTAAATTTCTTTATTGGGGAAGTAAAATCTTGATTAGAATATTCTCATATTGTGCTTTGGGGAAGAAATAAAAAAATACTCTACGTATAAAACTGCCACAGAATTACAGGAAGGCAAAACTACTGGAGGCAGTCAAATGCTTTATATCTCAGTCTGAAAAACAAAAGAAAATAATTTCTAGTGTGCTTCTCTCTACATGCTTTACAGTTAAAAAAAATGAATCTCAGATTCTCAGCATGCCCTCCCTTCTGCCCTTGCAGGAGACTGGAGATGAATGCTATAGGAAGACTGCACTATAAGGATTCATGAATTCATTAGATACAGCTGAAGAAAATGTGACATAATCAAAGGTACTATGTAGCAAAGGATCTATATGGCAAGACTTTCAAGATAATTTGATCAAAGCAAGCAGTTTATTTAATTTGACCTCATGGGAAAGACCCAGGAAAATAACCAAACTAATTTCACTCTTTCCCTCTCTCAGATCTTCTGCCAAATAGAAACCAGAGGTCACAGAACCTGCTGAAATAACTCATACACTTCAGCCTTTCTCCAGAGCATAGGACTGGCAAAAAAAATGTGGAGAGTAAGTCTAGAGGAGTTAAACATTTCTAGCACAATGTAAATTCTTTAGGGATAGCTAAAGACAAGTTATCTCAAGAAAAAATATCCAGTTTCTCATAACTACACTATCTTTAGACATATGCATTATAGTTATTATTTTTTCCAACAAGTATGTTACTTAGTTCTGTTTTATGGTGATGCTAGAGATTTAACCTATTATCAGGTTTTTAATGTATGGATCAGTATCACTTTTTTATTTTTACCAAAGATTTAGAGTTTCAAATAGTTTTGACACTGAGTGAAGTATTGAGAATCCCAGATACCTTAATATGTATGAAATATGATGAATTTGGCATTTCACATGAAGGAAATTAATAACTGCATTTTACCTAGGATAGGGGGCTGAGCAAGAAATTGAGAAGTGCTTAAACTCTTAAAAAAATATTTCTTAGGGAGCCGGGCAGTAGCGCAGTGGGATAAGCACAAGTAACACAAAGCTCAAGGACCAGTGTAAGGACTCCAGTTAAAGCCCCTGGCTCCCCACCTGCAGGGGAGTCGCTTCACAAGTGGTGAAGCAGGTCTGTAGGTGTCTATCTTTCTCTCCCCCTCTATGTCTTCCCCTTCCCTCTCGATTTCTCTCTGCCTATCCAACAACGATGACAACAAGAATAAGCACAACAATAAAACAACAAGGGCAACAAAAAGGAATAAATAAATAAATAAAAATTTTAAAAAGTATTTCTTCCTGCATCATAGAAAATAGATATTAATAGTATTGATTTTATGAAAGGCTATTAAAAGCTAAGAGATCAAGGGTGATGATTTTACTAATATTGGCAAATATCAGTGCTCCTCCACTACCTGTGAAAGGAGTGTATTTTCTAGTCCAGTAGCTGGATTTGATCACAATGTCCTTGTTGAATTAAATTTGAAGTGGGAACATACCAGTAGTATTTTTCATATATATATATTTCTTTACTGGGGGATTAATGGTTTACAGTTGATAATAAAATACAGTAGTTTGTACATGTGTAACATCTCTCAGTTTTCCACCTAACAGTTCAACCCCTTCTAGGTTTCCTCTGCCATCATGTTCCAGGGCCTGAACACTCCCCACCCCCCACCCCAGAGTCCTTTATTTTCGTGCAATACACCAACTCCTGTCCAAATTCTGCTTTGTGTTTTCATTTCTGTTCTTTAATCCAATCCCCATCAAGGACCCACTATTTTTTAAGCAAATATAATAAAAGCTAAAAACATTTATCTGGAATAAAAAAATAACTAGACTCTCAAAAGCAACATTAAGAAAATAAAAAGTAAAACTGGAAGCATCACTATCCCAGTTCTGAAACTATATTGTAGGACCATGGTATTGAAAACTAACTGCCTGGTACTGGAGCAAAAATAGACACACTGACAGGTGGAATAGAATTGAGAGCCCAGAAATAAACCTCCACACTTATCTATGGACGTCTAATTTTTGACAAGGGCACCCAAACTATTAAATAGAGAATGGAGTGTCTTCTCAGCAAATGTTGGGAAAAGTGTGTTGAAACGTACAGAAGAATGAAACTGAATCACTAAATGTCACCACACAAAAAAGTAAACTCCAAATGGATCAAGGACTTGGATGTTAGACCAGAAACTATCAAATACTGAGAGGAAAACACTGGAAAAAGTTTTATCCATCTCAGTTTTATAGATGACTTCAATGAAGTAAGTCCATTTGAAAGGAAGATTAAAACAAAAATAAAGTAATGGGAATATATGAAACTGAAAAGCTTCTGCACAGCAAAAGAAACCACCACTTGAACAAAGAGATTCCTTACAGAATGTGAAGTCTTTACTTGCCATACATCAGAAAAAAGGCTAATAACCAAGGAATAAAAAGAGCGAATATTAATCAACAAATATATGAAAAAATGCTTCAAGTCATTGATTGTCAGAGAAATGCAAATACGAATAGCAATAAGATACCAGTTCACTCCTGTGCGAATGTCATATATCAGAAACAACAGCAAAAACAAATACTGTAGAAATTGTGGGGACAAAGGAACCCTCCTACACAGCTGGTGGGAAAATATATTGGACCAACAAGAGTGGAGAGCTGTCGTCTAGAGAAGCCTCAGACTAGAAATGGACCTACTTTATGACTCTGCAATTTCTCTTCTGGGAATCAGGCACAAACATCCAAAAAGATCTGTGTACATCTATGTTTGTAGTAGCACAATTTGTAACCTCCAAAACCTAGAAGCAACATAGGTATTCAACAATAGATGAGTGGCTGAGAAAATTGTTGTATACAATGAAATAATACTCAACTATTTTTTAAAACATCTTTCTTTTTAAATGTTTATTTACTTATTCCTTTTGTTGCCCTTGTTTTATTGTAGTTATTATTATTGTTGTTATTGATGTTGTCGTTGTTAGATCGGACAGAGAGAAATGGAGAGAGGAAGGGAGACAGAGAGGGGGAGAGAAAGACAGACACTTGCAGACATGCTTCACCCTTTGTGAAGCGACTCCCCTGCAGGTGGGGAGCCTGGGGCTCAAATCCGGATTCTTAGGCCAGTCCTTGGGCTTCACACTACTGCGCTCATGCCGCCGCGCTACCGCCCGACTCCCTGTACTCAACTATTAAGGATGATGAATTCATCTTCTCTACTTCAATAAACACAGATCATGACAGAATCATGTTAAATGAGATTAGCCAGAAAGAGCAGATGCATATGGGATGATCTCACCGAGGAACAGAAGTTGAGAAGTAATAACAGAAAGGGGAAACACAAAGTAGAATTTGGACTGGTTTGGTGTATTGTACCAAAGCAAAGAACTGTAGGGGGACAGGTGAGTTACAGATCCTGTTACAGGAGGACCTAAGCTGGGGTAAGAAAACTAAAAACTTTCACACATGTGCCAACAAATGTATCTACTGTAAACCATTTCTTTTTGGTTTGTTTGTTCTTTGTTTTGTTTATAAAGGGATGGGGGAGATGGGAGATGGAGAGAGACACCTGCAGCTGTTTCACCACTCGTGAAACTTTCCCCGTGTAGGTGCGGTCTAGGGACTTGAACCTGGATTCCTGTGCATTATAATGTGTGCACTTAACCAGGTGTGCCACCACCTACCCCCTACTACAAGCCATTTATACCACCCAATTAAAAAAGGAAATGTGTAAAGACAGCTTATAACTGCATGTTTGGTGTCACAAGGAGGGGGAGGGGTTAGATAGGGGCTTGTAAGGAACGAGGGAGCAATATAGCTTGGAAAACATTCATCAGGGAGTGGGGGGGGGGGGGTAGCGCAGCGGGTTAACCCCAAGTGCCGCAAAGTGCCAAGGACTGGCTTAAGGATCCTTGTTCGAGAGCCTTGGTTCCCCACCTGCAGGGGAGTCACTTCATAGGCGGTGAAGCAGGTCTGCAGGTGTCTCTTTCTCTCCCTTCTCTGTCTTCCCCTCCTCTGTCCATTTTTCTCTGTCCTATTCAACAACAACGACAACAGTAACAACAATAATAACTACAATAACAATAAAAACAACAAGGGCAACAAAGGGAAAAATAAATAAATATAAAAAATTAATAAAAAATAAAACATTCATCGAGGACCTGTAAGGTAGCTCATCTGGGAGGACATCTGTTTTGTCACGGATAAGACTCAGGTTTGAGCCTCTTACAGTACTATAGCATTAGGGAAAAATTCCATTCTCCATTGTATCTCTTTTCCTATCTCTTTGCCCCTCTTTCTCTCTATCTGGAAATGTTAGCTCAGAACAGTGAAACCATGATATATATATATATATATATATATTTCAAAAAAGAGACACAAGAAAAATAACTTTAAATTAAGAAGAAAGTTCTTTTTTATTTTATTTTTTGTTATTTCTTTATAGGGGGATTAAAGTTTTACAATCAACAGTAAAATATAATAGCTTGTGCATGTGTAGCATTTCTGCATAACAATACAACCCTCACTAGGTCCTCCTCTGCCATTATGTTCCAGGACCTGAACCCGCCCTACCCAGCCAACCGAGAGTCTTTTACTTTGGTGCAATACACCAACTCCAAGTTCTGCTTAGTGCTTTCTAATCTTGGTTTTCAACTACTGTTTATGAGTGAGATCATCCCATATTCTTCCTTTTGTTTCTGACTTATCTCACTTAACATGATATCTTTAAAGCTCCATCCAAGATGGAGTAAAGAAGGTGAATTCACCATTTTTAATAGCTGAGTATTATTCCATTGTGTATATATACCACAACTTACTCAGCCACTCACCTGTTGGACACCTGGGTTGCTTCCAGGTTTTGGCTATTACAAACTGTGCTGCTATGAAGATAGGTATACACAGAACTTTTGGGATGGGTATGTTTTGTTCCTTAGGATATATTCCCGGGAGAGGAATTTTAGGGTCATAGAGTACGTCCACTTCTAGCCTTCTGAGAGTTCTCCAGACTGCTCTTCACTGAGGATAGACCAATGTATATACCCACCAGCAGTGCAGGAGGGTTCCTTTGTCCCCACAACCTCTCCAGCATTTACTATTGCTACCTTTTCTGATGTATGCCATTTTCACAGGAGTGAAGTGGTATCTCATTGTTGTCTTTGTTTGCATTTCTCTGACAATGACTTGGAGCATTTTTTCCTATATTTATTGGCCTTTTGGATCTCTTCTATGGATAATATTCTGTTCATACCTTCTCTCCATTTTTGGATGGGGTCGTTTGCTGAGTTTGCTGTACTCTTTATATATTTTGGTTATTAGCCTCATGTCTGATGTATGGCCTGTAAAGATCTTCTTCCATTCTGTGGGAGGTCTCTGTTTCAGTAGTGGTTTCTTTCGTTGTGCAGAAGCTTTTTAATTTGATGTAGTACCACTGGTTTATTCTTGCCTTAGTCTTCTTTATAATTGAATTCGTTTAATTGAAAATGTCTTTAAAATTTAGATGGAAAAGAATTCTGGCAATATTTTCCTCTAAGTAGTTGATAGTTCCTGGTCTAACATCCAGGTCCTTGATCCATTCGGAATCAAGTTTTCATCACAGTGAAGAAGAAAGTTATTTTGCTTTAGTTTGGTTTTGTTGATAAGTATCACATTCCCTAAAACTTTAGTTTACAGAGTTTATGTGCATTACATTTGTACAGGACAGAGGAACTCAAGCATTTCAAATTAGATAAGGACATAAAGCACAAATGACTCACTGAGCTTATTTACAGCCGTCATGATATCAGGTTTGTTATGGACAAACATTCATATTATACTAAAGTAAATTTGATACTAAGTGACTCTGTAGAAAGTGGAAGAAAATTAGGACAAGAACAAAATTTATTCTTTAGTTCATGACCCCAAGTTTTTCAAGGTTCTCTTATAGGTTTATGTATAAAAACATAATTATGTATGTACATAATTATGTATGGGCAAATACTAAATGTGTTACTAAGTGGGGTAGAGCCATCACATTTAAGTAAATTGAAATCTCAGGTTCTTCAAGCTACCTCTGACAAGTTTAAGTAACTGCATGCTCCATCATCTCCATAGACTATGAGCTTTGTGTAACATTTGTTTTAAAAAAGTAAAACAAGAAACACATTGTATCAGGGAAAATATTTTATTGCTTTTTATTAAAATATCTCAATAACCAGATTATTCTGTTTATAATTCTTCAACTGCTTCCCTTCTAGTCTAATATATTATTCATTTACTTTGGGTAGAAACAGGGAAATTAAGAAGGAAGGGTAAGAATAAGGAGAGAGAGAGAGAGAGAGAGAGAGAGAAAGAGAGAGAGAGAGAAAGAGAGAGAGAGAGAGAGAGAGAAGGAGAGAGAGAGAGAGAGAGACCTGCAACACTGATTCACCACTTGTGAAGTTTCCCACTCAGCAGATGGGGACATGGGCTTGAACATAGGTTTTTGAGAACTGTAATATGAATGTTCTACTAGGTGTCCTACTGCCTGCCCCTTTCTTTTAATCTAAAGTAAGAAAACCAAGTAATGAGAGAAGATAGCTTTAATCTCAGGAATGTTACAAAAATCCTTCTTAGATCTCAGTTCGTAATTTTAATGTCGATCCCTTCATTTGTTGCTCATAGTGAACATCAAATTTTTCATTCAGAGCTACTGTAAAGTGATTCTTCCAGTCTCCTATATCCCCTGTAACAAAACAGAAACAACAATAAGGATTATATCTCCAAGTGAGAATCATGATTCATCATACAGGCACTGAACTCCAGCCATAACCCTGCTGGCAAAGGAACAAAAGAAAAAACTCAACGTCCCCTACACTCTGCTTATCCTGCATGCCTTTGTATTCAGAAGCTGATTAAATTTCATCAGGTGTCAAGTCCTCCCATATAGTATGCAACTTAACACACTTTTATACTTTGCTAGACAGAGCTACATTGGAATTTATGCTTAGCTACTTGGTCCATTAACAGATTTGTGCAAACGTGGCTGGTATGCAGAGAACTTTATATTTTTAAGGCATACAATTTGGTGAGTCTGGCCCTCTACTACAAAGTCTTGAAAAGTTACTGCTGCTTGGTAAAAGGAAAAACTGACTCATTTTTTCTGTTTTTAATTTCCTCATCTCAAAATGAGATCATAAAAATATCCTAATACTCATTTAGCTATAGTTAAAGATAATTACGATTTTTCAAAGTATGCGATTGTATATGGCATACAAGGTGCAGACTCAAGACCCAAGGGCGGCCAACCTCTGGCACTAAAGCTGCTTCTTAGGTTGGTTTGTTTCCTGGCCACTCTTTACTACGTAGGCAGTAGGTTCAAAATACTCAACAAGGAGTTGCAACTTAGTATAATAGCCTCAGTGGTGATGTTCATAGTAAGCATAGTGCTTTTGTGCCTCTGCACATCTGGGAACTCAATGAAAAGAGTATTCAAACAGGAGGCAGTTGGAGAGGAAACAATCTGGGTCTGCAGGCACAAGGAGGCCCCTATAGCTACTTTTCTATAACCATTTCACCTTGGGGATTTATATGGCAATTGAGGCAAATCACATTCTCACCTTTTCTTAGGAAGGGCACTATTTCTTGGTTCATTATTTCACTTGGAACCAATGTATAATTGGTGGATGGATTGTTTTTCATCTCCTGGAATGAAGTATGTTTTATAATTGTATCCAAAAGGTCCTCTGATAGCTTCTTTCCCAGAAATTGTGCGATTTTAATCACCTCTTTTCTGATATCCTATGGAGAAAAATACTTTGAAAGACTCGGTTGCTAAAATTTAAAAAAAAATGTGTACGGCTTATAAAAACAGAGGGATCACAGGAGAAGTGCCATGCCACTCAGGGAAGTGCCACATGGGAAATATCACAGCACCAGACTTGGAGAAGCTCTGGAGCTCTAGTGTCTCTTCCTTTCCCTTCCCCACCCCTCTGATCTGAAATTAAAAGAATAAAAATTTCGGTCCAGGAGAGGTGCTACAAAGTAAAAATAGAGGAATAATGTTGGGTTGCTGGAGAAAGTCATGATACATTTTACAAAGAAAAATGTCATGCCTTTTCTTACAACCTAGTAGTTAGAGAGAGAAACATGTTCTTTCATCCTATAAATACTAGAATTAAAATTCTAATTAGGAAAAAGAACTCTGAGTACATTCAAAAATAAAGTACTGGGGCCAGGTGGTGGGTGCAGCTGGTTAAACACACACCCTATACTGTATAAGGACATAGGTTCAAGTCCTTTGTCCCCACCTGCAGGGGGAAAGTTTTACAAGTAGTAAAGTAGAGCTACAGGTTTTTCTCTGATGTCAGGCTCAAGGAAAAAAAAAACAACAAAAAACATGAGTATAGTCATGGGCTCTTTGGAATATAACTAAAATAGGACTACTATCTACAAAACAGAGACCCCCTTACCCCCAAGTCTTAATCTGAACTATTCCAGCCTTTAGGTTCACGATTAGTCAACAATTTGTTCTGCTTTGTATCTTAACTCTTTTTTCAGCCACCAGGTTCCAGATGCTACCAAGATGCCAACCTAATTTCCCTGGGCAGACGACCCCACCAATGTTTCCTGGAGCCCTGCTTCCCTAGAACCCTACCCCACTAGGGAAAGAGAGAGGCAGGCTGGGAGTATGAATCGACCTGCCAATGCCCATGTTCAGCAGGGAAGCAATTAAAGAAGCCAGACCTTCCACCCTTTGCACCCCATAATGACCCTGGGTCCATACTCCCAGAAGAATAAATAATAGGAAAGCTATCAGGGGAGGGGATGGGATACAGAATTCTGGTAGTGGGGATTGTGTGGAGTTGTACCCCTCTTATCCAAAGATTTTTGTCAGTGTTTCCTTTTTATAAATACATTTATTTAAAAAAAAAGTTTAGCTAAGTCTCACAAAAAAAAAAATAGAGCAATGAGAAATTATGGGCTAAATTGTTCTGCACAATCTAAACAAGAATGAGATGTTGCAAGTCAGATCTGAATTATTGTAGGGATAGGCAAGAGAACTAGAAACTGCAAAGATAGAAAGGATAGTAGAGGCAGAAGCTAAGAGATGGCTCTATCATTCTAGTTAGCTGAAAAATCAAAATATAGTGACAGGAAGACAAAGATGTTGGCCCACATAATCATCTGCAAGTGAGTGTTCATCACATCAATATTAATAAACCAAAATTAAAGAAAACCCACATGTCCATCAACTAAAAAGTATATACATATAATTGAAAGATAATGCAATATTGCTTGCAATGGAAAACGAGAAAATATTGCTTGGTGCTGAACACAAGTAGAAATATTACTTGAAGAGAAAAGCTACTCACAAAATAGCTTGCTAGGCAATTTAGTTTCAGAAAATATGTAGAATAGGACTGGGTGGTGGTGCACATGGTCGAGTACATGTTACCATGAGCAAGGACCTCGGTTCAAGTCCCTTGTCCCCATAGTAATAATGTGTGTATCTGTGTGTGTGTGTGTGTGTGGGGGGGTTTCACAAGTAGTGGAGCAGGTGTGTTTCTCCCTCTCTCCTTCTCTATTTTTTAGTGTTTATCAGAAAAATAAAGAAAGAAAAAAAGCAAGAATGAAAAATGAAAAAAGAGTGAAAAAAGAAAGGAAGGAAGGGAGAGCAAGAGAGAGAGAGAAAAAAAATGAGAAAGAAAGGTGAGAAAGAAAGAAAAAGAGGAATAACCACCAGAAATGGTTAATTAGTTAGCTAGACACTGAACCACAGCATAATCCTGATGGAAAAAATATCAGAGTAGCAAAACCTCCAGAGACAGAAAGAAGATTATTGGTTGTCACTCAGTGTAGAGGTGATGGGCAGGGGGTGTCAACAAAGGGCTGTAGGACTTTTTGAAAGTGTGCAGTGGGAGATGATGAAAGTGTTCTAACCACACAACTTTCTGAATTTTGCATTTTAAATAAGTAAATTGTGTGACATGTAAATAAGATCTCAATAGTTTTTTTAATCCAAAAAGAATGAGATAAAAATCTTTCTTATCTCTTAATAAAGAAAAGCAGTTATATACCTAGACTTGAAAATGTATTTAGTGTGTATGTACATATACTTAAACAAATTTTAAAAATAACATTGTGGCTTTTATCTATTACCCAAGGTAAAGAGCAGAACATTCAAATTTTGCTGAATTTTTCCATTTGAAAGCTTCCAGTTGCATTTCTTTTGCTTTCCACTCACCTTCCCAGACCAGCGCACTACCAGGCCATTTAGGGTGTTTTATTTGTTTTTGTCTGTCTTGGTTACATATGGTGCCCTGATCAAATCAAGTCTCATATATACAGCACACAACCTGTGTCCACCTTCCTGCTGACTAGGTTATTTGATTGATGGGAATGACTGCATCATTCCTTTTGTAAAAAAAATATTTATTTATTCCCTTTTGTTGCTCTTGTTTTATTGTTGTAGTTATTGTTGTTGTTACTGATGTTGTTGTTGGATAGATCAGAGAGAAATGGAGAGAGGAGGGGAAGACTCAGAGGGGGAGAGAAAGATAGACACCTGTAGACCTGCTTTACCACTTGTGAAGCGACTCCCCTGCAGGTGGGGAGCCAGGGGCTCAAACTGGGATCCTTATGCT
The DNA here is from genome assembly GCF_950295315.1 of Erinaceus europaeus. Lineage (NCBI taxonomy): Eukaryota > Metazoa > Chordata > Mammalia > Eulipotyphla > Erinaceidae > Erinaceus > Erinaceus europaeus. The sequence continues at coordinate 120,507,739 of NC_080164.1, read as the reverse complement.
GGTTTTTGCACTTTGTGTCACCTGCGCTTAACCCACTTAACCCGCTGCGCTACTGCCCAACTCCCCAACTCCCCATAATTCCTTTAAAGGTGTTTTTTTGTCTGTTTGTTTGTTTTGTGATTTTTTTTTTTGCTAGACTGTTGTCAAATGATAACATTTTATAAATTACAAAGCTGTTGCTGTTCTCAGTTTCTTACCATTTTTAAGTCTTCATAGAAAAGAATTAACACTCGTGGATTCTTTCTCTTCTCCCACCAAGTCTGTGTATGATTATACCAGGAACCATAAGGAACTGAAATCAGAAATTAAAATAGTTTAATTGCATAGTGACACCTTTATATAGGTCAAAATGAATTTTCAACCAACAAATAAATATTAGTAAATTATGAATTGAAAACTGGAGATCAGCTGAACATTTCAAATCAAAGTTCTCTGCCACTAGAACAGCAGTATATATTGAATAATTCACAAATAGAAATATTATCAGCTTTCACAGTCCAATAGCATGGTTTATGACAAAAAAATGAAGGAAGTCTCTCTCTTTTGCATTAATTCAATTCAGAGAATGTATTTGTGTGTGTGTGTGTATGTTTGTGTGACAGAGTGTGTGTGTAAAATAAGATTATGAAGGAATTCAGTTGGAATTATCACCATTTTTTGTCATCAGAATTAATCTTCGTATCAAATTTAACATTAACAAACTAACCTTTGTAACTGAAGCCAATAACTATGTACTTTTTATTATAGTGCTTGCGATTAGCATTCTAAAAGATAAGAAACTTTTACAGATGATAGCCTATAATTAAATTCTCTCCCTCTTTATCTTTCTTTACCTTCCGTCATGTACCCTAAAAACACATCTTACAACAATAAAAGCAGAAAGAATAATTTAGTGATACGTGAATGAAAGCATTTGCAGTTTGTATTAACTTATTGTGTACCTGCTCTGCATATTTGTTCTGTTGATTTACTCTTATTGACAAGTTGGTTTCTGCAGAGCTACTAGTGTAGTGATATTTATAGTGATCTGATTCATAACTTTGGTAGGAGCACAACATTAATTAATATGATTATTTTGACTCTGGTGAGGCACAGAGCAATTGATGATGCTTTAGAAAAAATTATCTGAAATGTGGAACAAATAGAATGTAAGTATGTATCACTTTTATTAATACCATCTTTATGTTTATAATTATTACCACTAAATAAGAATGGCCTTCTATAGTTACTACAAAGCTTTTCTGAATCCTTTCATTATGAAACTAAATTGTTCAGTTGCTCAGATGGCTTAAACTGGAGTTAAATGAAAAGGTGTAACCTAGGGATTTCTGCTCAAGTAACTCTGGTATGGGTCTGATAAAATTTAGTTAAATACATTTCTGACTCTTTACTGAGCTAAGTCAGAATGTTGATAGCCAAACATCACTGTGAATTCCAGCACCACACTGCACCTAAGAATTTCCCTTTCCACACAGCTCAGTTGAGTTGTAATAATATGCTGTGAAATACTTATCTTCACTGACTCAAATCCAATCTCTAGGAAAATAAAAGTAAAAACAGAAACAAAACAAATCAGACTGTATCAAACTGAAAAGCTTCTTCAGAGCAAAAGAAACCACCACTCAAACAAAGAGACTCCTTACCACGTGGGAGAAGATTTTACATGTCAAACATCCGCCATAATGCTAATAACCAAAATATATAATGAGCTCATCAAACTCAGCACACACACACACACACACACACACACACACACACACACACACACTCCGAAAGTGGGGAGAGGATGTGACAGGATATTTACCAAAGATGAGATATAAAAAGCAAACAAACATATGAAAAATTGCTCCAAGTCACTGATTATCACAGAAATACAAATAAAGACAACAATGAGATGCTATTTCACTCCTGTGAGAATGTCATACATTAGAAAGGACAATAACACCCCGGTTCCCCACCTGCAGGGGAGTCGCTTCACAGGCGGTGAAGCAGGTCTGCAGGTGTCTATCTTTCTCTCCTCCTCTCTGTCTTCCCCTTCTCTATCCATTTCTCTCTGTCCTATCCAACAATAATAACTACAACAATAAAACAACAAGGGCAACAAAAGGGAATAAATAAATAAAATAAATATTAAAAAAAAAGAAAGGACAATAACAACAGATGCTGGAGATTTTTTGGGGGTTAAAGGAACCCTCTTGCACTGCTGGTGGGGATGTCAATTGATCCAACTCCTATGGAGAGCAGTCTGGAGAACTCTCAGAAGGCTAGAAATTGACCAATCATATGACCAAACAATCCCTCTCCAGAGGATATATCTTAAAGAGTCAAACACATCCATCCCAAAAGATCTATGCATGCCTATGTTCATAGTAGCACAATTTGTATTAGCCAAAACTTAGAAGCAACCTAGGTGTCCAACAGATGAGTGGCTGAGAAAGTTGTGGTGTATAATATACACAATGAAATACTACTCAGTTATCAAAAATGACGAATTCACCTTCTTCATCTCATCATGGATAGAGTTTAAATGAATCATGTTAAGTGAGATCAGCCAGAAAGAGAAGAAAGAATATGGGATGATCTCACTCATAGACAGAAGTTGAAAAATAAGAGCAGAAGGGAAAACACAAAACAGCACTTGGACTGGGGTTGATGTTTTGCACTAAAGTAAAAGACTCTGGGTTGGGGGTGGTAGGGGAAGGGCTTAAGTCCTGGAAGACAGAGGAGGACCTAATGGGTTTGAATTGTTATGTAGAAAACTGAGAAATGTTGCATATGTACAAACCATTGTATTTTATTCTGCTGTTGACTGTAAAGCATTAATTCCCCAATAAATTTTTAAAAAATGATGAAGTCACTTCTTTCCCTCATCTTAGAAGGGTAGAAAGACTCATGTTAAGTGAGACAAGGACAAATCTCAGTCAGGGACAGAAGTTGAGAAATAATAACAGAAAGGGAAAATATAAAGTAGAACTCAGACTGGGTTTGGTGTATTGCACCAAAGAAAAGAACTCTGGAGGGGGAGTGGACTTTCAGGTCCTGGTGTGTGCTGGTGGAAGAGGACCTAGCCTGGGCTTGAGAGTATTTTGCAAAAAACTAAAAAATGTTACCCATATATCAAGAATTGTATTTACAATAAACCATTATCCACCCACTCACCCACTCATAATTTTTTTAAAAAGTATGGAGCAGAGAATTACACATTCTGAGACACAATCTCAAAAGCAAAAATTGGGGAGTCGGGTTGTAGCGCAGCGGGTTAAGCGCAGGTGGCGCAAAGCACAAGGACCGGCATAAGGATCCCGGTTCGAGCCCCGGCTCCCCACCTGCAGGGGAGTCGCTTCACAGGCGGTGAAGCAGTTCTGCAGGTGTCTATCTTTCTCTCCTCCTCTCTGTCTTCCCCTCCTCTCTCCATTTCTCTCTGTCCTATCCAACAACGACAACAACAATAATAACTACAACAATAAAACAACAAGGGCAACAAAAGGGAATAAATAAATATTAAAATAAAATAAAATAAAATAAAGCAAAAATTATGAATTCCAACATCCATCTACTTTTCTATCTACTTATTTTTAGGCATTGAACTCAAGTATCTAAATGCTACAGTTTGTCTTCACATTTGGAAATATTATATGTGCTTTAAAGTTAAAGATTATCTTGCACTTTGTTGTTAATTGCTCATCTTATATTTTGAAAGCAATAGACCAAAATACTGCTTCTCTTATGTCTGTCCTTCATATTCTTTTGTGGTGCTGGGGCTAAAATTCTGGTCTTTACATGCTGAGGACAATTGCTCCACCTCCTGGGTCCTAAGACCTTCTGTTTTTAATGAATTATTAAAGAAAGTGACAAAAAAGAACAGATAACTGATTGTTTTTGCTCAGAGATGTGATTCATCTTGTGTCATTCAGTCTGAAGATTTACAAAGAAAAGAAACTGTTTTTGTGTCCAAGCTGACAGCACTGCTGGTAGAGCACAGAACATGTGTACTTGTGGCTCCTGATTTGATTTCTAGTACCGCATGTGCTGACTGTGGCTCTTATTTCTTTGGCTTCATTCTGAAATGCAACTCTCTGTCATGCACATGTAACTTAAAATTTTTAAAAATATTTCTTTGATCAGGGAGATAGGTTAACCTGTTAGGACATCAAATTGTACCTGAGACCCCTGAGGCTTCAGCTTCAATTCTCAGTACCATCTCATGCCAAAACTGAGCAGTGCTCTGCTCTCTCTCTTCTTTGTCTTTCACTTGTTCTTTATATATGTAAACATGTTCAGACATATGTATTTATATACATATAATGTTTTTAAAAATATTTATTTATTCCCTTTTTGTTGCCCTTGTTTTATTGTTGTAGTTATTAGTTTTGATGTCATTGTTATTGGCTAGGACAGAGAGAAATGGAGAGAGGAGAGGAAGACAGAGAGGGGTAGAGAAAGACAGACACCTGCAGACCTGTTTCACTGCTTGTGAAGCGACTCCCCTGCGGGTGGGGAGCCGGGGTCTCAAACCTGGATCCTTATGCTGGTCTTTGTGCTTTCTGCCACTTGCACTTAACCCGCTGAGCTACCACATGACTCCCTATATACATATAATTTTAAGAAGCTATTTTTACCTTCTCCTTCCATGAATTTCTCCACAAACTCTGGAAATGATCCAGGATCTGGATGAATCGTTACAATTTTAAAGAAGTAATAATAAGAAACAGCCACATCCTTGGCATTCCGCATAAGGTAGATTATCTAAGAGAATGAAATCATATATTAATCCTGCAGTCTTGTACTCTTACCACTTGAGTTAACCAAGCGTCACACTGGTGCTCATATAGAAAAGCCTTCATTTTTTAGAGTTTTCTTTCCTTTTTTCTTTTCATTTCTTTCTTTCTTTCTTTCTTTTTTTTAACCAGAGCACTATTCAGCTTTGGCTCATGGTGGTGCAAGGAATTGACTCTTTTGGACTTTGGGAGCTTCAGGAATGACAATGTCTTTGCATAACTATTCTGCTATGTACCCCTGCCAAGAAACCCTTCATGTTTTAAACAGAGAGTCATATAAATATTTTAATGAAAAACATTTATATTTCAACTTACACAGATAATGATCATTTAGAAAATAGATAGAATACATGAAGTTATAAAGATAAATATTTAGTAATCTCTATTAGCACCTTCTTCTGTAGTGTTGTTTTCATTTTTGTCAGCTTTACATATATTATCTGACTTTAGTGTCATAAATTTCATGACTACAAATTAGACTAGATAAATTATCTGTCACAATTTACAAATGAAGAAATTAAAACTGAGTCAACACTTCACTGCAAACAAATTAAATGAGTTGATAAAACATTCACTCAGTAATGAAGTCCTCTAGTCTTTTTATAACACCAGTGATGTGTAATAATAAAAGAAAAAAGGTGTCTGTTTCTTCACTCATAGCCTCAATGGAAAAAAAAAGAAGTCATGCTCATGAAGTTATGCTTCAGTTTATATTGTTTTCAGTAAAACTACAACTTTCATCAATACTTTGTTACTTTTTCATTATATGTAGGTTTTATTCCCCCTCTCTATATAGTAGGAACACCAATAAATTAGCAATAGGAACTAGATAGCTTTAGTCATGAGTGTCTGGCATAAAAAAGTTTAGTTTTAGGTCCGGGATTAAACACAACCTGTTGAGAAGACCAGTCTGTATGTCCAAAGAACCACAGGTGGGAGGTTCAGTCCCCAGAACCACTTTATGCCAAAGCTGAGCAATACACTTTCACTTTTTCTTTTCTTTTTAAAAATTTTTATTTATAAAAAGGGAACATTGACAACACCATAGGGTAAGAGGGGTATAACTCCATACAATTCCCACCACCATAACTTTGTATCCCATTCCCTCCCTTGATAGTTTTCCTATTCTATTTATTTATTTATTTTCCTTTTTGTTCCCCTTGTTGTTTTTATTGTTGTTGTAGTTATTATTGTTGTTGATGTTGTCTTTATTGGATAGGACAGAGAGAAATGGAGAGAGAAGGGGAAGACAGAGAGAGAGAGAGAGAGAGACAGACAGACACCTGCAGACCTTCTTTACCGCCTGTGAAGCGACTCCCCTGCAGGTGGGGAGCCAGGGGCTTGAACCAGGATCCTCAACGCAGGACCTTCTGAACTTTCCTATTCTTTAACCCTCTGGGAGTATGGAACCAAGGTCATTGTGGGGTGCAGAAGGTGGAAGGTCTGGCTTCTGTAATTGCTTCCCTGCTGAACTTGGGCATTGATAGGTCTATCCATACTCCCAGCCTGTCTCTCTCTTTTCCTAGTGGGGAGGGATTCTGGAGAATCACAGCTCCAGGACACATTGGTGGGGTCATCTGTCCTGGGAAGTCTGATTGTCATCATGCTAGCATCTAGAACCTGGTGGCTGAAAAGAGAGCATATAAAGCCAAACAAGTTGCTGACCAATCATGAACCTAAAGACTCGAGTAGTGCAGATGAAGAGTTGGGGGGGAGGGTCTCCATTCTGTAGATAGATAGTAGGCATATTTTAGTTATAGAATGTCAACCCTTCAGCATCATTACTCGGGTGAGACCTTTCCTTCAAAGGATTCTCTAAATCCATTCCAGTAGGTTCACTTCCCAACAAAGTCTCAAAAACTCGATATAGACTAGGTCCCATGGGATAGGGCATATGTTCACATATATCCACAAATTAGGGCAAAATATATCCCTGAAAGCAAAAGTACACAATAGTCTACAGTGAGTCAGTATGAAGTTCATAATGAAATAGTGTCTACTTAGACTTAGATACCCTCCTCACCTATTTCCCATTACATGTCCCTCACTCACTCCCAGGCTATCCTTATCAAAGCAAGGGCTGCAAAAGCCTGAATGAGGGCAAGAGACTGACATACTTAAAGGATGATTCTTTAGTCACTATCAGGCCACCCCATCAGCTGGGGCACTATTAGGGGAGTCCTGAGATTCCCAAACAGACAAGATGGGCCTAGACCTCAAGTAAATCTTTTCACTTTTTCTTTCTTCCTCCATCTATCCCTGTCTCCCTACTTTTCCACATCTGCTTTTATTTTCTTTCTCTCATAATAAGTAAATAAAAATAAATATTTTAAATAGTCCAATTTATACCAGCAAACAAGAGAGGAAGGTCAGATTTTTATAGCCTGTTTTGGATTTGATACGCAGTGATGCTGGGAAAAAATATGTACAGAGTAAACTCCTTATCCCTAGGATGTCCCACTTCTCCCTACTGGCATTTGAAAATGCTATAAGGGAAACTTACACTTGACTATTTATTTTTTTTAATGTAACTAAAGAACATTTATTTGTTTTTCCACTACATTTGACTATTTGTTACTGGCTATGATTGTGCTGACTTGTCTTACTTTAGTCTCTACATTTTCAATACGTTTTAAAATTAATTTTCTAGCTTATTCTCAGAAGTATGTGTCTTATTTTAAAGAACTTAATATAAAAACCTAAAGCTGTTTCAGAACAAAAGTAAATTTTCTTACCAAAGGTAGCATTAGTCACATTGAACTTTCCCAGTCTTATTTATATCATCCCCTAGTTTGTTTTGTCTGCTATCTGAATGGAACTCTGCCACTATATTCACCAATAATCCTGAATTTTCACTCTTTTCCTTTCTTCATTTTATCACTTGTCTCATCAATATTTTTATATCTTAAAAGTCATATCCATATTTAAAAGTTGGGTCCAGGTCCTCCATAAAGGCTTTCTTTTCCTAGATCAGGGATGTAGGGAGGATAAGTGAAGCAATAGTGATTATTTTTTTTCCCCTAAACTCCAAATACTTTATTTTTTTCTCTATTTAGAAGACCTTATTCTATACCCCAAACTTCATTATTTTCCTATTTTTAAGAAATACCTAGGGTTTTTCTCAAGATTAGTCTTTTTCTGCAATTTTCTAAATTCAAAACTGTTAGCTTACTGGCAATTCACTCCGGAGTAGCAATGCATCATAAAAGCCCCACATTTCAATGACAGTTGTTCCTGTGATATGCAGTCCATGTATTGCCTAGCTAATATTACCTCTAAGATCTGTGGTCTTTCCCTTACTTTAATTGAGTATTTGAACACCTGGGAGATGACTATTTTCCATTCTAAATCCTGTTATTAGTAACCTGGTGTGATTTTTATTACTTGTAGTCACTCACTGATCATTGCTTCTGTTTCACTTCAGCCAATCAGTTTTATAATCAAATAATCATGAATCCTAGTAATAGCCTAAAGTTTTTGCTTCCAAAGTGTTATCCAGTAGCATCATGTTCTTTTTTCTAAGAAAGTTCTGCTTCCCCCCACTGCCTTATCAGTTATTTAAAAACAAATGGTTCATTTTAATTAAAGAGATATACATATAGAAAGACATAAAGAAGGGAGGGAAGAAAGAAAGAAAAGGTGAGGGGTAGGTTTATAATGGTGTTGGGGATTTAACTTTGGGATCAGTTATTCTTAATATACTCTTCCTATATATTTCCCAAGCCTTTCTAGTTTATTTTATTTATTTATTCCCTTTTGTTGCCATTGTTGTTGTTATTATTGTTGTTATAGCTATCATTATTGTTGGATAGTACAGAGAGAAATGGAGAGAGGAGGGGAAGACAGAGAGGGAGAGAGAAAGATAAACACTTGCAGACCTGCTTCACCACCTGTGAAGTGACTCCCCTGCAGGTAGGAATCCAGGGGCTCCAACAGGGATCCTTAGGCAGGTCCTTGCCTTTTGCTTAACCCGCTGTGCTATCGCCCGACTTTTCCCAAGCCTTTCTAATGCTCACTTATTTCTCCTGTTTATTAGTCTGTTCCTTTTTACTTTTTAAAAATCACTTGAAGTTTCTAATCTACCACTGCAGATACACTTTTACTTAGAATTTAAATCCATTATCTTTTTGTCACACAGTGAATTACCCTGGATATTTGGGGGAGTGAATCTACCTGTCTCCTACTAATTGATTACCTCTGAGATGATCAGTTTCGTAGAAGACTGGAGGAGTAAGATGACTGTGTAGACTGAATCCTAAACATCTTCCACATAACAAGTAAGATGCTGCTCGCTCCTCAATGTTTTCCTGTCCTCAGTGTCTGGGTTAGAATTATCTTACTTAGTATGGGCAACCTCACTCATTGTCTGTTCCTTTTCTCCATAATGGACCATTTGTGTTCGTAAAGATAAAGATTACTGTGTCTTGTGAATTTTCACCTTGTTAGCACATGATAGGCACTCAATATGTAATTACTCTATAATACACATCAGATTTGTCTTTATCTGATTTATCCTCACATTCATAATGACATACACAGTTGCTTGAAAATGAATAAATTTGACAAATGACACCATTTATCAAGGGTTCAAAAATATGCTAGGCACTGTATTAAATGCTTTACTAGCATTTTAAAAAGTTTAATCCTTGTAATAATTCTATGAGAAAAATGTTATTGCTACTGTTCTTTTGCAGATGAGGAAACTGAGATTTAAAGTGTTTACTTTTTCAGAATTACCTATAGATTTAAAAATGAAATCTAGTTTCTGCTCAGCTTCTACTGTCTCTAATTGGTATTTATTAAATGCCTATAAAGTTAATGAAGTGATAACACACACACACATATATATATATAAAGACCTCACCTGACTTGACCATTCTACGAATTTTAAGAACACTTGACTTCAAGGACCAGCGTAAGGTTCCTGGTTCTAGTCCCGGCTCCCCACCTGTAGGGGAGTTGCTTCACAAGCGGTAAAGCAGGTCCAATGACGACATCAATAACAACAACAATAACTACAACAACAATAAAAAAACAAGGGGAAAAATAACACTTGACTTTAATTACCTTACAGTTATTGTCCCAAAATGAAGCAGGAAGAAGATCAGCTGGTAAATGAGTCTTTACAATTCTGGGGGAGTTCATATCTTCTAATTGTTTTACTCCTAAATTAAAAAATAAATAAAGGTTAGCCAATGTCAAGAATTATAAGTACTTATAAATTAATTTTATAGCTGTTTTTAAAAATAAAAGTAATTGGGAGTCAGGCGGCAGTTCAGCAGGTTAAGTGCATGTGGCGCAAAGTGCAAGTACCCGCTTAAGGATCCCTGTTTGAGCTCTCGGAGTGGCTTCACAAGTGGTGAAGCAGGTCTGCAGGAGTCTATTTTTCTCACCCCCTCTCTGTCTTCCCCTCCTTTCTCCATTTCTCTCTGTCATATCCAACAATGGTGACAACAATAATAACTACAACAATAAAAACAACAAGGGCAACAAAAGGGAATAAATAAATAAATAAATTTTTTCTAAAAAAAAGTAATTTTAAGAGTCTATATTGTATACGTGCTCATTGTGACAGATTTGAATAGAGGAAACAATAGAGCAAAGTAAGATCTAACAAAATTTCACCTTTTTGGAAAAATCATTTTTTGCTGAATAGCCATCAATATGCTTGGACTCATGACCACAGAAATACTACAAACAGGAATTGATTTTTGTTTTGTATTTTTATTATTTTATTTTAAAAACGGGTTTTATTTATTTATTTATTAGATAGAGACAGAGAGAAATTGAGAGAGGAGGAAGACCTAGAGAGGGAAAGAGACAGAGAGACACCTGCAGCCCTGCTTCATCACTTGTGAAGGAACTTGAACCTAGGTCCCTGTGTGCTATAATGTGTATAATGTGTGGACTTAACCAGGTGTGCCACCAGCTGCCCCTCCCCTTTCCTTTAGTATTTTCTAATTGTTTTTCTTTTCAAAAGGCTATATTGAAACTAAAGCTTGAGAAACACAACATCTTAAACTTTGTAATAGTTTCACAGTGATATTCATCACTTCTTTACTCTTTTGTATATTATCATTTGTTTTATATCCAATTTTCCACAATATTTAAAGAATATGTGATGAATATTATTTTTCTTATATCATTGATAATGTGATGGGTATCTTCTTACTGTTTAACTTATTTTCATATTTATCCCATGGAGATATAAATGCTCATATGTTACTAGGAACTGTGAAAATACAAGAATATATAAGAACTAGTCTTCCTTGTTCAGCTTCACTGGGGGGAAGACGGGGGAGCAGGGAGGGACATGGTGATGGGAATGGTATTAATATACACTCTTTATTAACTTACAGTTTCACAAAAAACTATTTAATTAATATGAGGGGAAAATGAATTGAATGTCTCAAACTTTTTGATGCATAGACCACAGACTGAGTATATGCTCCTTCAATATAAGCACTTAAGACTTCAAATTGATAATCAGATTGAATTTTAACAGTGGGATCAAATTGTTAATATATTTCTAATAATGAATTGTACTGTGAAATTATACTTTGAAATATTTTGTCTCCAAAATGCATAGACTAGGGATAATAGAAGCAACTGGTGGCATTATTTTATAAGATACAGCTATACATAAATAGTATAAAAGAACATAAATTATGGTAAAGTCTAGTATGATACAGCAAACCCTAACAATGGGATTTTCAAAGATAACCTAAATTGCCAAATAATTTGGTTATAGCAATAATTATCTATTGCTTTCTTAAACCCTAAGACAGCAGGAACTTTCCCTTTCTCTGTAAAGCCCATACATCTCCCAGTCCTGAAACTTCTAGGTTGGGGCTCACTTTCCTATATGCTTCTCTCAGATCATACCAACTGACACTGCATCCGCTGATCCCAACCTAATCAATGCAATGAGGACCACCTTGGCATGCTTCACTTGGACTGTGTCCAGAGACGTCAGGCATGGAATGTCAACTCCTCAGCTTCATTACTCTGGTGAGACCTTTCCTGCTCATAGGTCTCCTTAACTCTGTTTCGAATGGCACACTTCTTAACAAAACCTCAAAACCTAGATATAGACGAGGGCCCATGAGAAAGGGCATATATACATGTATCTATAAGTTAGGAGAAAATATATACCTTAAAGCAAAAGTGCACAATAATTTGCAGTGAGTCAATAAATAAAGCAAAAAAGTAGAAATAACTAAAAAGACACCTACTTAGACCTAGATACCCTCCTCATCTACCTCCTATTACATGTACCCCAATCACTCCAAAGCTAACCATGTCAGACAAAGTAACTACTACAAAAGCTGAATAAGGGCAAAGGACTGGCATACTTTAATGATGACTCTTTAGTCACTACCAGGCCACCCCCATCACCTGGGGCCCTAGTCAGGGATCTCTGGGATTCCCACAAAGATATGATGGGTCTAGACCTCTAACAGATCCCTCTCACCACTGTCACTGGTCATCTCCATCAGGAACAACATAATGGACCCCTTCATGGGCCCCTATAGGACCTTGCCCTCAATGTGGATCAATAGTGGTAGAGAATTTCTATTCTCTGAAAGGAGGTTGGACAACATACTCTACCTACTACCTGAGGAAGATGGGTCCCAAAATTAGTGCTGCATGGTATTTTCCTAGCTGTGACCACAGAATGTGAGCTCAGGCCTAGAGGGATACAGAGGTTACATGAACAGGGGTCCCAGATCAGAGCAGTGGAGTTTACATTTAACAATACTTACATACTTTTCCCATATTTGGGAGCTACTCTCTTCCCTGATTCAGCTTTGTAGTCCTTTTTCCAACTATGACATGATCTCCCCAGACAATAACCTGGGTCCACCTGCATAGTGGATATCAGCTCAGGCAAAAACTAGTAAAGTCATGGGCCCTCTAGAATATACCTAAAATAGACCTACTAGCTTTTTCCAAAATGGAGACCCCAAATCTTCATCTATAATGTTATTGCCTTTAGTTTCATGATTAGTCAACAATTTGTTCTGCATTATATATTAACTCTTTTTCAACCATCTAGTTCCAGACGATACCATGATGCCAACCTGACTTCCTTGGGCAGAGGACCCCACCATGTATCTTGGAGCCCCACTTCCCCAGATTATTGCCCCACTAGGGAGAAGAAAGAGACAGGTTGGGAGTATGGATTGACCTGCCAATGCCCATGTTCAGAAGCCAGACCTTCCATCATCTGCACCCCATAATGATCCTGGGTTCATACTCCCAGAGAGATAAAGAATAAGGAAGCTATCAAGGAAGGGGACTGGATATGGAGCTCTGGGGGTGGGCATTGTGTGAAAATGTACCCCTCTTATCCTGTTGTCTTGTAAATATTTACATTTTATAAATAAATAAAATAAATAAATAAACAAATGTATTAGTTTTCTTTATTCTAGGAAGGTATTATACCTTAAGCTCTGTCAAGATTCAGATTAAAACCTTCATATTTTTCTACATAGAAAACATAATACTTATAGTCATTCTTACCTATAATATCTTACTATATATATCTATACCTTCAAATATATATATATAGATTTTAAGCAACTTAAATATTACCATTCATATTTATCTCATTGTTGCATTCCAGGAAAGGCACCCGATTAAATATGGCATCTTTTCTGCATTTTTCCACATCACCTTCTTTGTAGATCAGGTCTAAAATTTCACTAACCCAGGTTGTGCCTGCAAAAATTAAATAACTATGAGTTTCCTATGGTAGGTTTATAGTCAAAGAAAGTAGGAAAACACTAATATAATACTATTCAAGATGCATTGGAATAGCTATAGTACTCAAAATATTTTCTCCGACATTTAACCTTATGATACCCCAAAGTAACTCAAATAAGGGCAGGTATTAAAGTGAAACAAACTTGTTATAGAAGTCTAAATGAATCCTTGACAAGTGGTGACATAGTGTAAAATAATAACACTTGGACATAAACAGAATTTGATTAGGGGCTAAATTTAAATTTTGACCTCACTTATAATAAGTAAGGAGATTTGAATAGTAGGAGATACATTCAAGCATTCTTTCAACTAAAAGCTTTATTTTTCTCTCTCCATTATTAGTGTTTGAACAAAGTTTTACAAAATTACAAGACTTCAAGGATCACTTCACACCAACATATGGAAGTGTAAGTCCCCCTGCCCTCCACCAAAGTCCTGTGTGCCTCCATCGCTATAACCACTATAGTTCTTACATAGTCCAAAGAGACTTGAACCACAAACTTTATTAACAGCTTCTTATACCTTTGGTTGAACCTTAGTTCAGAAGATACATGAAAGAGTAAGCCTGATCAAAAGTAAACCTTTTGACACCATAAAGTACTTATTAAATAGTCTCTACTTATACCTACATACCCTCCTCATTTGCTTCATATTTCACTTCCCTCAATCACTTTAAGGCTAACCTTGTCAGGAATATAAAAAAGTAAGGAATGTAAAAGCTGAATAAGGGTAAGAGACCAGAACACTCTATTGATGGCTCTCTTGGTCATTACCAGGCCACCCCATCATCCAGGGGCCACTATTCAAGGAATCCTTGGATTCCTATATAGACATGATGGGCCTAGACCTCTAACAGATACCTCTCTCCACCACTGCTGGTCTTCTCCATGAGGAACAACATAGTGGACCCTTTTGTGGGTCTCTATAAGACCTTTCCCTCAATGTGGAACAATAATGACAGGGACTGCCCCACTCTCCAAAGGGAGGCTGGGTCAAAATACTTTGCTACTCAACAAAGACTGGTCCTGAAATTAGTGCAACCTAGAATGTTACTAGCTGGGACCACCGACTGTGAGCTCAGACTTACAGGCTCCTGTGCTGAAAATAGGCCCCAGATCAGATTGATGGTGTTTACAGTTAATAGTACTTATATATTTTCCCCAGATTTCCCCAAGTCCCAGAGACCTTCAGGAAGACATGATGGTCAAACAGCCTTAACAAATTACTGATGGGTTGGTTGAGCACATGTATTACAATGTGCAAGGACCTGGGTTCAAACCCCTGGTCCCCACCTGCAGGGGGAAAGCTTTATGAATGGTGAAGCAGGGCTACAGGTGTCTTTCTGTCTCTCTCCTTCTCTGTCACCCCCCTCCCTCTTGATTTCTGGCTGTCTCTATCCAATAAATAAAGATAATAAAAAAATAAATAAAACAAATTACTGACATAAATGTACTGTTGTTTTTTTTTTAATGGAGATTGAATCCACTAGACAGAATTGTTTGTTATTTTAAAGGCCAGTTATTTTGCTGTATAGTGATGTGGGAAAGAACTGGAAATAAGTTATAAAAACTGAGGGGCCAGATGGTGGTGCACCTGGTTGAGTGCACATGTTACAATGCACAGGAACTTGGGTCCAGCCCCTTTCCCCACCTACAGGGAGAAAGCTTCACAAGTGGTAAAGCTGTGCTACCAGTATCTCTCTGTCTCTCTCCCTCTCTATCCCCCCTTTTTGTCTCAATTTCTGGCAGTCTCTATTCAATAAATAAATAAAATAAAATATATTTTTTAAAAACCTGAGTTTAACTAAAAGTTCAATGGGTTTCAAAATATAGTCAAGAGAATGGCAAGTATAAAATGTCCTGTAGTTCCAACTGAAAATTGAGCTCCTTTTCCCCCACAGAAGTTATGGAAAGTCTTATACATAAGAAAGTGTGATTGCTGGACTTAGGGATTACAAAGTACAAAAAGCATTGAAGCAAGGGATCTATGAAAAGGGAAACAGGAAAACAAGGATCGTGTAAGTGACTGTCCATGAGCTATATCTAAGAGACAAAATGAACAAAACATTTTGATTACGTGAATACTAGGGGTAATGAGGCAAGAGAATTTGAATGTGGAATGGTTTTGGGGTTTTCACACTAAATGACTGACATCAAATTGATACTGATTTGGAAGGGAATAAAGAAACAGAGATACAGTATTATTCAATATTCAAAAACATGGGGCCAAATGTGTTGTGCCTGGTTACCCTGTGCATGGATCTGTGTTTGAGCCCCTAGTGCCCACCTGCAGGTAGGAAGCTTCATGAGAGGTAAAAGTAGGTCTGCAGGTGTCTTTCCTCTTCTCTCTCTCCCTCTCCACCCCTCATTCTCTCTCTTTCCTATCAAATAAAAAAGAAAAAGGAAAAAAATGGCCACTAGGAATAGTGGATTTGTAGTACATGTATTAAGCCCTAGCAATAATCTTTGGGCCACAAAAAAAAAATCATCCCCACCTGCAGAGGGGACAATTCACAAGTGTTGAAGCATGTCACAGATGTTTTTCTTTCTCTCCCCCCTCTCTATCTCCCCATACACTCTCAATTTATCTCTGTCCTATCAAATTTTTTTTTCAAAAAAAGGAAAAAAAAAAAAAAGGATAAATGGATTTTCTGTTCAGGTACCAAGCCCCAGTGATAACCCCAGAGACAAAAGAAAATTAAAAAAAACCATATTCAATGACTGATGCATTTAAGTGCAAAATTAAACAACTGGATAAAAATATGGATTAATTTTTTTCTAATTCTAAAGATCTATCACTGGAAGACTTTACAACTAAGATTAAAATCTTAGGTAGTCTCAGGGATTAAAAAGATGCTGCTTATAAAGAGAAGACCTGATTATTTTCAATCTCTGAAAACCACTTATAATTTATATTATAATGACACAAACTAAACAATTGATGATTTAAAATTTTAATTATGACTCTTCGCTCACTCCTATATGTTGCTAATTCTATATATGAAAATTAGAAATCTTCTGACTCATCTACAGTTTTTTATGTCCATCTATCTATTCATTTTGGATGGAGACAGAAATTGAGAGGAAAGAGGGAGATAATGAGAGAGAGCAAGACAGGGAGAGAAGATGCCTGCATTACTGTTCTACCACTCATAAAGCTTTCTGACTGCAGGGAGAGAGATCTTGGGCTTGAACTTGGGTCTCTGTGCACTGTAATGCACATGCTCAACCAGGTGCTCCACCACCAGGCTCCTTTCATCTACAGTTTTTAAAGTGGCAAGCAGTATTTGTTGATCTGCTTCTCAAGCTATAGTAACTGATTATGGTCCTAGAAATACTTCACCCACAACCTTTCCAAAATCTATATCAAAATTATTGTTTCTCTTTATCCAATAGAGAGATAATTATGTAAGAAGAGAACAGCATAGTATTTACCAAAGAGCGATAATTTCTGAGTGAAAAGGAAGCTACTTTGACTTTAACTTAGCAGGAAGGCTTACCAGATTTAGGGTAGGTAACAACGACAAGGTCATCAGGTCTTGCCTCAAATTTCTCCACATTATTCCAGTACTTGAGAAAAAGTTTATACATTAATATTCCATTAATTCTTCCAAAGTTCTCAGAATAGTCAAATTTGGAAGGCTCCATTAGTGGCAGTACACTAAAAAAAAAAAAAAGATAAATTTTCCACTTTCTATATACTTTAAAATATTTCTTGTATTTCTAATTAATACCTAATGTATTTATTTGGACAATATTGATATAGATTTCTAAAACAAAATAAAAATAGGTAGACTTAAATATGAATAACCAACAGTACATCAATAGTTTTAAAATGAAATTTTAATGTCATTTACATCCCTATTTGAAATAATAACTGTTTTAGATATTTTTTCTAGTCCTATTAACAAGATAACTCTAACATACAGAAGTGCAAGAAAGTAAAAATTAATATAATGTGAAATATTTAAAATTTTGCATAAATGTGAAATATTTTATCATACATAATATTTATATTAATTATGTAGTATATTTGTTATATGTAAACTTATAATACATTCCATTATTAATAAAAATTATAGAGACTTCAATTCTGTCAAAATTGATGGAGCATATAAAAAGACTGAGAAGTTCAGACATAATATCTTGGCAAAGGCACTTTGATTAAATGTGTGTGTATGTGTGTGTGTGTCCATGTGCAAACTTGCAAATATATATATATAGATGTACATATATATATATACATATAAAGTAAATTTGATGGCATTTGATATCTACTGCCAGATCTTAAAAGCTGAACTTTCTTAATTTGTGAATGTCTCCATGAATTCAAGCGCTTGGTGAATTCACTTAAAAAAGGGTGGACTTGATGATTATACAATGGATATATTTAAGAGATGAATTCTTTATTCCCTTTTGTTGCCCTTGTTGTTTTCTTATTGTTGTAGTTATTGATGTCATTGTTGTTGGATAGGACAGAGAGAAGTGGAGAGAGGAGAGGAAGACAGAGAGGGGGAGAAAAAGACAGACACCTGCAGACCTGTGGGGAGCCGGGGAAGACATGAATTCTTATGAGACACCTGACATTATTTTTACTTTTCTCTTTTGATTAGTTAACAGTATAGAATTCCATTGAGTGGTTTGTCTGAAAACTGTAAGGTTAAACAAGCTGACTATCTTTTGATAGTCTATCTCCTGATCCAATGCTTAGGACTTTAAAAATATTTTTAATTAAGTGAATTTTCTTCACTGATCCTCAACTTCTTTTTTATCCTTTATTCCCAAATGTATTCTATTCAGAGTTTGTGATAAAAAATATCACAACAAATTATATCCTTCTTTGGTATTAGCCATTCCAGATCTCTATTTTATTCATTTTTCCCCACCCCCACCAAGGCTGACTGGATAATTGTTACACATTCATACATTTGGAGTTTTATTATTATTCCCCTCCCCCAGAATGTGTGTGTTTTTTAACAGGAGTCTTTTTAGAGGAAATCGTCACTTTAGCTATTTAGTAAGTCTCCTTTAACAAAGAGGATCTGCATTCAGAATTTCTGTGAGTTTTCTGCTTACACTGCCGATTGTCAGTTAGCACTTTTAATGTTTTCTCATAGAAGTTTATTAATATAATGAAATGTGTCTGGACTGTGGTGATAACATAAGATTATTAAGAATTAAGTGAGTGGAGAAACATGTCCAATTACAAATGCTTAATAAGTTTATGCTGATATTATTTTCATGCCAAGTCTATATGATAATAAAGAGGAGCCAGTAATGGAATGCAGTGAATGGCAGTATCTCTCTTCAAAGTGGGGGGAAAAGGTGTGCTGTCAAATATTTGTCAGAATATTCTGCACAAATATAAAAGCAACTGTTGAAAACGAGTCAGGAATGTACTCACTGAAGAAGTTGAAACCTGAAAATGTTCAGTGTGATTTTATTCCTGTTTGTTTTTCTGAGACAAACCAGCATGACAGTTACTTCATTTTGGCCTCAGGTTTAGCACAACAAATGAGAGAAGAAACAAAAGAATGTTCTCCTTTGTTTATGTTTAACCAAAGGAAGGTTTAACACGTGTTTTTGGAAACCAAAAACACTAGTCATGGGTGTATGAACTAAAAGAGAAGAATCCCAGCCCTTCAGGATAAACTCAGCTCTTTCAGAACTTCCCTTTCAGGAATGATAAATGTGATTTCACCAAAACTGTGAGATTTTTATATGAATTAATCTCATTAATAAATCAGCTTGCTCTTCTTTGTTCTGTAAAAATATGTCTTTCACTGGAAGAAATGTGTATGAAAGGTATTGCTTGCCTAGTGTATCGATTTATTTATGAGAACAACTTGGTGTTCTGCTAAGTTCACAAAAATTGGCTTATAGTCAAATGGGAATAGCTGACTTATCATTAAACAGATGGCTGACTTCTAGTTGGCCCTTCATGATCAATTCTTGTATCAAATTAATCTAAGTGAAATTATAGGGAAATTCTCAAGTTAATATCAGGGAGTCAGAGGTACACTTATTAGTATTAAAGAATCCTAGTTCAGTACAGTATTGAAGAGAATTATGATTTTGTCACTTGAAGGAATCCTTTTATTTTCCTTCTGTATTTGAGAGCTTGGAAAATAAGCCAAGAAGGAATACTACAATTAAAGAAAATTCATTTTGCTTGAATTTGGCTATAAAGTTATTAATTTTCACAAAGAATTTTTGGACTTTATCTTGGTCATTCTAACTGGTGTGCAAGTGGTAGTGCTTCTTATCTTTCTGATCACCTCACTTTCATTTTTTCATATTCACTGTAGGTAGTCTTTCTGTACTGTATACTCATTGTGAGAAACTGGAATAAGAAAGAAGGTCGAATCTTAAAATAAAGAAAAACCAGTGTCTCCAATACGACTTTTCCCAAAGCATATTCCACAGAACACCAAGCCTCATGGACTATTTGAATATTACATTTTAAACAATGTTCATATCAAATACATGTGGAAAATACTGATTTTAATAACAGTAAGCTTGTCATTCTAGAACTTTCCCTTTCTGCAAGCATGCAACTAGGAATCTTTAAAATAGAGATAGGGATTAAAATATTAAACTAAGTGTCAAAACATAAAATATTTTTTGTTGTTGTTGTTAAACTGACAATCTGTAAACATTCCTTCTAATTTCTCCCTCCTTTCTCTAAAGACATATCTTAACTAGAAATTGCTAATTTCTACGAATGCATCTGGCATGTCAAAAAAGTAAACACCAGATAGAAGTCAATTTCTATCGTTCTATTCTACTTTGTTTCCTCATCAGAAAAATGAAAAATATTAACAGTACTTAAGAGTTCTAAGGTGACTATGGTATTACAGTTTTATGTTCAGACTCTTTAAATAACAAAACACTATGCAAATGCAAGACATCTTATTAACAAATAAGCAATATTGTAATACTATAATTATCTTACATTATTAGCCACTAAAGTACTGATAATGACCTTATTCTCTATATATTTTCTTTTTAAAGTTTTGTGATGTTTAATTTACATGCTATATTTCCTACATGTAGTATTAATATCAGTAAATGCAATAACAATAAAATGCAACCTGTCCAGATGATCCTGTGAAAAGAACTGGTGATTCAATATAGTTTTCTTCAAATCTTCATTCAGCTTTGAACCTACAAAAAGAGAAAAACCACTTCCTCATTTGGAATGGTTCTTGATAGCTTTTATACTGAATTCCAAAAAGGAGGCGGAGATAACTTTAAAGTCGATGATGCAACAAGCAATACAAAGATGAACACATACCTGCAAATGCATCTAGTTACACTGTCATATTAACTTACAAAGAGATGTGAAAAATGTCTGGTTGCTGACTCATATTCAGATTCCTTTACATCTGCCAGTAACAATCACATGAATTCATAAAGGAAGGAGAGAAGCTTTTTGGGGGAAAAAAAAAACATGTAAGGCAGCTTGAGAAAGAAACTTTCCTGTACTCATTGATGAATAATAGAATGGGTGAAGCTGACCTCCAAACATATAAACACATTCAAGAAGTGAGAGCAGAGTAAAAAAGTATGGGGAAGAAACAAGCTTGTTTTAGGAAACTTGGATTATGAGAACTGGGTCACTATAGTTAGACCTGTCAAAAAAGGTTTTATATTACTTGGCTGTGTTCTAACAAGTCAAGTGGAAAACATCCTCTATTGAAAACCTGGCTTTAGCTGCAAGAATTCCTTATCTATGGATTGTTATTTGAATCATATCTCTCCACTGCTAATGCACTTAGTAGGTACATTCCAGAGATACCAAACTTTCATATGACTGAGATTTAAACATAATGATGGTCCTCTGAATCCTTCCAGGACCTGTATTCTCCCCACCCACCCACCCCAGAGTCTTTTACTTTGGTGAGATATGCCAATTCCATTTCAGGTTCTACCTCTGTTTTCTTTTCTGATCTTGTTTTTCAACTTCGGCCTGAGAGTGAGATCATCCCATATTCATCCTTCTGTTTCTGACTTATTTCACTCAACATGATTTTTTCAAGGTCCATCCAAGATCGGCTGAAAACCATGAAATCACCATTTTTTATAGCTGAGTAGTATTCCATTGTGTATATATACCACAACTTGCTCAGCCAC
Organism: Erinaceus europaeus; assembly: GCF_950295315.1. Taxonomy (NCBI): domain Eukaryota; kingdom Metazoa; phylum Chordata; class Mammalia; order Eulipotyphla; family Erinaceidae; genus Erinaceus; species Erinaceus europaeus. The sequence continues at coordinate 120,486,057 of NC_080164.1, read as the reverse complement.
TCATCTGTTATTGGACACCTGGGTTGCTTCCAGGTTTTGGCTATTGCAAATTGTGCTGCCAAGAACATATGTGTACACAGATCTTTTCGGATGGATATGTTGGGTTCCTTAGGATATATCCCCAGGAGAAGAATTACAGGATCATAGGGTAGGTCCATGTCTAGCCTTCTGAGAGTTCTCCAGACTGTTCTCCACAGAGGTTGGACCAACTGACATTCCCACCAGCAGTGTAGGAGGGTTCCTTTGACCCCACACCCTCTCCAGCATTTGCTGCGGTTACCTTTTCTGATGTATGACATTCTCACAGGAGTGAAGTGATATCTCATTGTTGTCTTGATTTGCATTTCTCTGACAATCAGAGACTTGGAGTATTTTTTCATGTGTTTCTTGGCCTTTTGGATCTCTTCTGTGGTGAATATTCTGTCCATGTCCTCTCCCCATTTTTGGATGGGGTTATTTGTTGTCTGTTGTTGAGTTTGGCAAGTTCTTTATATATTTTGGTTATTAAACTCTTATCTGATGTATAGCATGTAAAGATCCTCTCCCATTCTGTGAGGGGTCTGTTGGTTTGGGTACTGTGAAGAAGCTTTTAATTTGATGTAGTCCCATAGGTTTATACTTGCCTTAGGATCTAGTGGGGGTTGTATTGTTATATGGGAAACTGGGGAATGTTATGCATGTACAAACTATTGTACTTACTGTTGAATGTAAAACATTAATCCCCCCCCAAAAAAGAAATAAGCCATAAAGAGAAAGATGAATATGAAATGATATCACATATAGGTGGAACTTAGGAAACAAGGACAGGAAAGGGAAACACAAAGTGAAACTTGGACTGGGTAAGGTATATGGTACCAAAGCAAAGGACTCTGTTGAGAGAGGGAAAGGAAGGAAATGGAGAGGATGTTGGGGTCCTGGTGTATGACAGTGAAAAAGTAAGGGGTTGAGAGTGTCCTGCAGATACCTACCCCAAGAACATGAAAAACTGTACCCATGTTTCAATGCTGCAACTGTACTGTAACCACTAACCCCCTCTCCCAAAAAGTGATTAAAGAAAAAGAAGAAATTGTTGGATCATGGTAGGTGCTAAGGGAAAATAAAGCAGGGAGAAGTAAAATAAAATATTGGGAGAAGTTGCCAGCATTTTAGATAGAACAGCCAACATGAAGACGACTTTAGTAATGGCTGATAAGAGAGGTAACAAGAGAGTGTGTATTTGGGCAAAAAATATAATGGAAGAGGACTGGCTAGACACAAGGGCAGGGATGTCCCAGAAGGTGGCCCAAGTCACACTGAGTGTGAGGACGTGTGTCTCTACCTGGTTATACTGCCTTTGCAGTCAGGCTGGAGTGTGGCTGGTGTCTCCAAGGTCATCTGGTTAATCATTGAGAGAATAGCAGGGCATCGATCCCATGGGAAAAGGACTCAGACCCACATCCTGATGAACTGGCTGTTAGGCCAGCCCACACCCTCCTTGAGGGCTTAGAGAGGCCAGACCCTTGGCCCACTGCTCAGAACTGAGTCCTGGAGATTCACCCCTATTCCTCCGACCCAACACAGGATAAACCTGGGGGGCATCCTGTGACCTTGAGGACACATCTGGAAGTACAGAGCTATTTCCAGAACTTAAAGGGTACTGAAAAAGATCCAGAAATTTGACTCATGTCTCTCATATGTAAGTCCTGGGTTCAACTCCTGGCACCTCATAAACAAAGCAATAAAAGGTACTGAAGAGAATGATAAATGCGGTTTGGGGCTCCATTTATTGGCCTCCCATGAAAAATTTCAAAATCAGTGATTGTCATGCATAAGCATGCTTACTTAGGTCATGGACACACACACACACACTTTCAATACACATCCAAATGTGAAAACTCTGTATTGTTTTCTCCTCCATTTCTACGGTTAGCACAAAGACAGGAATCTGGAGTCTAAAAGGCTGTGGTTGGTTAAGGTGATTCCAGAAATATGAGCTATGTGTCCTCAGGCACCTAACCTCCTAAACTCTTCTCAGTTTCCTCATGTGTTTCCATGGAGCTCACTGGTATATTATGAAAGCACCCAAATCAGTGCCTGGTAGTGGGCACTGGATTCACAGTATGTCCTTAGAAGCCTCAGGGGCCACGGTTGGCACATCTGGTTAAGCACACACATTACAACACATAAGACCCAGGTTTAAGTTCCTGGTCCCCACTTGCAAGGAGAAAACTTCACAAGTGGTAAAGCAGGGCTGCAGGTATCTCCCTGTCTCCCCCATCATCTCAATTTCTCTGTCTCTATCCAGTAATAAACAAATAAAAATATTCAGAAGCCTTAAAAAATAAATAAATAAAAATAAACATAATGATGATAAAAGATCAAAGGTATCTATGATAAAAGATCCATGACTACTGCACTTTTTTTCCTTTTCATGTTTTAACATCGACTCTGGCTTCTTATATCTACCTTTCCAGTCCCAATCAGAATCTCCAACTCAGGGGCTGAGTTGCGGAGCAAGGGGTAAAGCACATACATTATTATGAGTGAGGGCCTAGGTTCAAACCCCAAATGCCTACCTACCTGCAAGGGGAAACTCCATGAGTGGTGGAGCAGTGCTGCAGGTGTTGGGAATTGAACCTAGGACCTTGGAGTTGCCAGCATGAAAGTCTTTTGTGTGCTGTCTCTCCAGCTTGACCATATGTGTTTTAAGGGTAGAATCTCAAGCATCTTCAAAATGTATATGTTACCACACCACATTTATTACCTGAGTTCCAACATCTGCTTACTACACTTTGAATTTTCACTCCCCTATTCACTTTGGGAGTTCTGCATTCAGAATGCAAGGGTAGGTTTTTGTTTGATTTTTTTGTTTGTTTTATTTTTTTTTAACCCTCATATAAGCTAGATAATCTCATTTGTTTTATGCCTAGTAAAATTATCATGACCTCCTCTTGTTCCATCTATGAGTCAAAATTTCATCTCTTTTCATTTAAATATTTATTTTATTTGAGGTAGAGAGATTTCACATGATGAAGAGAGAGAGCTTTTAAAATAGCTCACTTGGATAGTGTATTGCTTTGCCATATGTACAATCCAGGATCAAGCCTAGGCTTCACTGCATTGAAGTAAGCTTCAACACTGTGGCATCTGGGAGAGAGAGAGAGGGAGAGAGAGAGTGGGTGGGAGGGGAAGAGAGACACAGAGAGAATTCAGAGCACCATTCCAATGCATGTGGCTCCAGGAATGGAACCCAGAGACTGGGACTGTAAGACCTGTGCTCTACCAGCTGAACTGAGAACCTTTGTGGAGAATTTCACCTTTTCTTAAAACTATTGCTTATAACTCTTTAAAATAATTATATATAGAATAAAGAAGAACACACACACACACACCATACCACATACCATATATTCTTTATATTCATCTTTTTTTGATCACTTATACTGTTTCCATACATTTCCTATTGTAAATAGTGCCACAATGAATTTAGAAGAGCATATAGACTTTCAGATTAGTCTTTAATTGTTGTTTTCATGTTTTACAGATAGATGCCTAAAAGTGGGTTTGCTGGATAAGATGGCAGGTCTATTTTTTAATACTTTGAAAAATCTCTACACTGTTTTCTATAAGGACTGGTCCAATTTACCTCTTCATCCTGTTTCACTTTCCCTGAAATCCTGACAAATCCTTATCATTTCATTATCTACATAGTTTGCTTTTTCTAGAATGCCATATCAGTGAAGCCAAAAATGCATATAGTGTTGAAAAGCAAACCCACATCCTCACTGGAACTTGTTTCTAATTTTTTGATGCAGATTATTCTCATTTCCTATGGAGTGATAAATTATTTTTATTTTGCATTTATTTGATATAATTATTAATGAGCATTGCTTTCTTTGATAAAATGTCTTTTTAGTTCATTCAGTTTTGATCATTATTGTTGTTTGGTTTTGTGAGTATCTTGTTTATCTTGGCTATTATTCCATTGTTATATATATGGTATGAAGAAATGTAAAGATAGATATTTTGGGAGTCGGGTGGTAGTGCAGCGGGTTAAGCTCATGTAGCGCAAAGCACAAGGAATGGCATAAGGATTCTGGTTTAACCCCCCAGCTCCCCACTTGCAGGGAGTCACTTCACAAGTAGTGAAGCAGGTCTGCAGGTGTCTTTCTCTCTCCCTTCTGTCTTCCCCTCCTCTCTCCATTTCTCTCTGTCCTATCCAACAACAATGACAGCAAAGACAACAATAATAATAACAACAACAATGATAAACAGCAAGGGCAACAAAAGGGAATAAATAAATAAAATAAATATTTTTTAAAAGATAGATATTTAATATGAACAATACTTTCTAATACTGATGAAGAGCTTAAGGTAATATTATTATTATTATTATTATTTTATTATTATTTATTTTCCCTTTTGTTGTCCTTGCTATTCTGTTGTTGTAGTTATTGTAGTTGATGTTGTCGTTGGATAGGACAGAGAGAAATAGAGAGAGGAGGGGAAGACAGAGAGGGGGAGAGAAAGACAGACACCTGCAGACCTGCTTCACCGCCTGTGAAGCGACTCCCCTGCAGGTGGGGAGCCGGGGCTTGAACCAGGATCCTTACTCTGGTCCCCGCGCTTTGCGCCACCTGCGCTTAACCCGCTGCGCTACCACCGGACTCCCCCCAAGGTAATATTATTTTAATACTAAGGATCAATGAATCATTCATTAATGCTCACCAAAATATTTATTTTCAAAAAATTAGGATATGAGTACAAAGTAAAATAAAGAGGTTTAGGATGTATGCCATATCTGTCATTTTGAATTTTTAAGCAGTTGATTGAAAGGATGATACAAAATGTTTCTAAGTTGTGTAATGATAACAACCACTATGAACTAAAAAAAATATTTATCCTTAGGAACATTCTGTTGATGACTCACTTCTGTTACAAGTAAAACAAAAGACAAATGTCCACTTCAGCCTTCATCTTTCTCCATGAGCAATGCACACTGAAGCTGCAAAATGTTGGAGTCCTTGATCAGAACTTGCTTCCTGTGTACACTTTGTAAAAGTATAAATGCCAAATAAGTACATTTTAAAAAATGTTCACGTTGACCTTTAAAAACATGAGTACCAAAATCATATCCTTAAAGAATGACCATATGGGATTATCATGCTTGTGTAATGATTGTTCCCAAGAAAATAATTTGTCCTTATTTGTAAACATTGAACTTTTTCCCCCTTTTTTTATCACTCATGTCTTTTGAGTTGAGTTTCAGGGTTATGGTATCTGTATTATAACTTACAGGATCTCAACACTAGCTATAAAAATACAAGTGGCAGTGTAACTGAGAGCTTTAAAAATGTATTTATTGATTTTATTTTTAGATAAATTTTGTTATGACCTAAAACAAACAAAAGCAGGTAATAAAGTCTTATATGAAGTCTCGTCTTCTTGTATAGGTCTCTTTCTTAATTGTCATCTTGCTTTAACTTGGTATGTGTATCAGAACTAGAGACTCAGTATAAAGGTTTATAATTTACTTTAAGATTCATTCTTTTATTTTGTCCAATTCAACTGATACTGATAAATGTGATGTAGTCATTGTTATGATATCATAAAAAAATAACTTTACCCCCAGAAAACCTCTTGCATTCTGCCTCTTCATCCTGTTTCACTTTCCCTGAAATCCTCACAGATCCTTATCATTTCATTATCTACATAGTTTGCCTTTTCTAGATTGTCATATCAGTGAAGCCAAAAATGCATATAGTGTTGAAAAGCAAATTCAATAATACATTTTAAGATCAGTTGAATTTTTTTTTTTTAGTCATCACCAAACCTCTGATCAACTTCCATTACTCCCAATCAACTTTCCTAAAGAGAGAGAGAGAAAGAGAGAGAGGGAGAGAGGCCACAGCATGGAAGCTTTCTTGAATGCAGTGGAGAATAGGCTTAAAACTGAGATGTGTTTGTGTGGCAATGCAAATGCGCTAGCCAGATGAACTATTCTGCTGGCCTAATTGGTTTAGAAAAATTGATTGAAGTACGAAGCTAATAGAGGGTTTTTCAAAGAGCTGTAGGAACTGGAAGATTTATATAGTGATCTAAATGCACCTATCACAGACAAAGAAATTGAATGTCATTCACCACATCAATAAAAGCAAAGCCAAAAACCAGGCTTCCCTGGATTGAAGACCCCACCAATGTGTCCTGGAGCTCAGCTTCCCCAGAGACACACCCTACTAGGGAAAGAGAGAGGCAGACTGGGAGTATGGACTGACCAGTCAACACCCATGTTCACCAGGGAAGCAATTACAGAAGCCAGACCTTCCACCTTCTGCAACCCACAAAGACCCTGGGTCCATGCTCCCAGAGGGATAGAGAACGGGAAAGCTATCAGGGGAGGGGATGGGTTATGGAGATTGGGTGGTGGGAATTGTGTGGAGTTGTACTCCTCCTACCTTATGGTTTTGTTAATTAATCCTTTCTTAAATAAAAATAAAAAAATAAAAAAAGATTTATATAGTGATAAAGAGAGAGGAACAGGTTATTAGTAGAATAAAACAAACTTATTTCAGAAAAAGTCACCCTTTTTTAAAAAAAATAACAATAGTCACTGAGATTTTCTTTGACTCAGCTCGCTCTCTCTCTCTATATATATATATATCTATATCTATATACATATGCATATAGGTATGTTGATATATTCAAGTTTGCCCTATGTCTCTTGGTGCCTTGACAGGCCTTTTCTTTTTATTGCAGAATATCTTATGTCCAGATGTACCGCAGTTTGCTTATTCATTGAAGGATATTGAAGGATATCTTGACTGCTTCTAACTAATACAATTATGAATATTTTTTTATGTATGTATGGGTTTTGTGTGGACATAAGCTCTTAAATAATTTAGGGAAATATTAGGAGTGCAGGGGTCAGGTGGTGGTGCACCTAATTGAGTGCACATATGACCATGTCCAAAGACCTGAGTTCAAGTGCCCAGTCCCCATCTGCAGGAAGCTTCACAAATAGTGAAGCAGGCCTACAAATGTTTTTCCTCTCCCCTTCTACTTCACCCTTCCCTTCTTAACTGTCTCTACCTAAAGTAAATGTGTGTATATATATATATATATATATATATATGAAGAAAGAGAGAAAGAGAGACTACTTAGGAGTGTGATTTATGACAGATGCAGAAGAGATTATATGTAACTATGTAAGAAGAGATTATATGTAACTATCAGAGTAGCTCTATTATTTTTCATTGCCACCAGCATTTAATCAGAGGTCATGTTGCTCAATATCTTTATAAGCATTTGATGACTCTTTTTTTTTTTCCCCAACCAGGATAATTTCAGGAGCTCAGTGCTGGCACTATGAAGTTATCACTCCCGGGGGCGAATTTTTTCTTCATTTCCTTTTATTTATTTATTTTTTGACAGGGCAAAAAGAAATTGAGAAAGGAGGGAAATAGAGAGAGGGAGAGAAAGACAGACACCTGCAGACTGCTTTACCACTCGTGAAGTGTACCTTCTGCTGATGGGGAGTGAGGGCTCGAACCCTGGCCTTGAGTATGATGATATGTGCCCTTAACCAGATGCACCGCTGTCTGACCCCCTTATCAACATATGGTATTATCAAAGTTGTGGACGTTAAACAGTTAATAATTTGAATGGATTTCAGTATCTGCTATTGATGTCGCAGGCATCAATTTCTTTAATATTCTATGCTCTTGATTCCTCTGTCTCCTGAGCCTTCAACTCTAAGCTGACTTTTATTTTTCTGATAGTAAGAGTGAGACAGGGAGACAGAAATACATGGAAAGAAACCACAACACGCATGTTTCCTTCAATGTGGTGGGGACTAGGCTTCAACCTGGGCCACAGACATGACACATAGCAAAGCCGTGCATTGTTCAAGCAAGATGTTCTCCTGCCCCACACAGGTTCCTTTAGTTATTTTTTTAAAATTATTTAATTATTTATTCAAGAAAGGAGACATTAACAGACCAGTAGGATAGAAGGGGCACAACTCCACACAATTCCCACCTTTGAGATGACCAAGTTGCGGAGAGACTGGAAGCTTCATACTGATGTCCTCTTCCCACCACAGTCAGCCTTGTGACATTGACACCTCTGGGGAGTTTGACAGGGTATGGAGGGTGTCACAGGGAAGAGTGTTCACTGTTATAATTACTGCTTTTAGTACTTTTTTAAAATTTATTTTTTATTTAAGAAAGAATAAATTAACAAAACCATAGGGTAGGAGGGGCACAACTCCACACAATTCCCACCACCCAATCTCCATATCCCTTCCCCTCCTCTGACAGCCCTCCCATTCTCCATCCCTCTGGGAGCATGGACCCAGGGTCATTGTGGGTTGCAGAAGGTAGAAAGTCTGGCTTCTGTAATTACTTCCCGCTGAACATGGGCGTTGACTGGTCAGTCCATACTCCCAGTCTGCCTCTCTCTTTCCCCAGCAGGGTGGGTCTCTGGGGAAGCGGAGCTCCAGGGCACATTGGTGGGGTCATCAGTCCAGAGAAGCCTGGCCAGCATCCTGATAGCATCTGGAACCTGGTGACTGAAAAGAGAGTCAACACACAAAGCCAAACAAATTGTTGAACAATAACGGACCCAAAGGCTGGAATAGTGGAGAGGAAGTGTAAGGGGGGTACTCACTGCAAACTCTAGTGCACTTCTGCTTTCAGGTATATATTTTGCACTAGTTTATGGATATGTGTGAACATATGCTCTCTCTCACAGAACCTGGTCTATATCTAGGTCTTGGGACTTTGTTAGAAAGTGAACCACCTGGGATGGAACTAGAGAATACCATGAAAGGAAAGGTCTCACGCGAGTAATGAAGCTGAAGGGTTGTCATTCCACACATGAAGTCTCTGGGCACAGTCTGAGGTGAAGCATGTTGAGGTGGCAATCGTTGCATTGATTAGGTTGTGATCCACAGATGCAACACCATTTGATACGGATTGGGAGAGGCATGCGGGAAAGTGGGCCCTATCCTAAGGTTCCAGGACTGGGGGAAATCTAGGCTCTGTAGTGGAGATGTGAGGTTCCTGCTGTCCTAGGGTTCAAAAAGACAATGGATAGCCAATGTTATCTTCTATCTTTCTAATAAATAAATAAATAAATAAATAAATAAATATCTTAAAAAATATATTCCTCATAACATTAGACTGACCCAGGCCCTGTGTATGCTTCTAGATTATGATTTATTTCTTCTAAGCATTTATTTGGCATACCTTACTATCCCACTGGATGAGTTCTTGTAGAACACTCTAAAGCACCCTTAAAGGGCAAATTCTCAGACAGAAACAGGAGAATACAGAAAGCTTTATGCATTTAAAAATTTTTGTTTTATAGAAGTCTAATCAGACAGCTATTAAATGTTACTTTTTTTCTCCATAGAGCTTCTGTCCTTTTCCAGCAAGTTCAGAATTATCAATGAGATGATCAAATAAACCCCTCCAAAAATGTGCTATCTGAATTTAACTCAATGTTTTCTTCTAAAGGTTCTCCTTGATTTCTGTAGCCTTTATGATTGAAGTCAATAAAATTGTGAACTTAAGGTCTAGGACACTTTTTTTTTTAGTTTGTCATTCACAGGTCTCATTTAGACCCATGCCAGAACACTTAAATGTTTCCTCTGCAAACTTCTCACAGGAACATGATGAACTGAAGCCTGGATTGCAGCACTTCAATGCCCTGAATACACCATGATCATCACTCAGGAACCGTCTGAATTTGGGGCTACTTCTGCCGGTCTCTGATCTGAGCCTCCATAAGTGCTGGGCCATCTCTGGGTTAGAGACTAATAAAATGCTACAGGTCTGTCTGTAGTAACCTACAGGGCCTTTATCTGATACCCAGTTATTGTGCATTTGGGGGAAAAGTCAGGGCTTGCAGAGGGAACCCTAGCAACACAGATTTGCTTATTCTCCTATATTCATACAGACTCTGAGCATCTTGTCCCTGTTTATACTAGAAGTGGAAAATTGTTGCTATAGGAACATCATTAGCATACAGCTGATACCAGTCTATGAGCATATTATAGACTTATGCAAACCCACAAGGGATTGTGGATGCATTGAAAGTTATTTAAGTATGTGTATTCTAGAAATGCCCTCTCTGTTCCTTGAACTCAGCTGAATTTAGCTGTTCCAGTGAGTTCTCCTTCTTCTCCAACTACCATACCACTTCTCCCAGCACCTGAATATGTGTAGCCTAGCTCCGGTAAATTTACCTTAAAAAACTCTTTGCTCTCCAGCAATAATGACTAGCCCATATTTGCCCCTTTTGCTATACCTAAATGACCACAATGTAATAAACTTCCCATTTGTTTAAACCCTGACCAAAGCTGTGCCAAAGCTTTAAATTTTTAATTACCATAAAAGTCTATATAGAACATTATGCATACTTGAGCATATTTCTTTTTTATTTATTCCCTCTTGTTACCCTTGTTGTTTTATTGTTGTTATTGATATCGTCATTGTTGGACAGGACACAGAGAAATGGAGAGAAGAGAGGAAGACAGAAAGGGGAGAGAAAGACAGACACCTGAAGACCTGCTTCACTGCCTGTGAAGCGACTCCCTTGAAGGTGGGGAGCCGGGGGCTGGAACCCGGATCCTTATGCCGGTCCTTGTGCTTTGCCCCACGTGCGCTTAACCTGCTGCGCTACCACCCGACTCCCCTTGAGCATATTTCTATGCCTCTGCCTCTGCCTCTGCCTCTGCCTCTGCCTATGCCTATGCCTAATTTTTTCATACCAGTGTTGTCTCTGGGGTTTGCTGCATACAAGACACTGCTGCCTCCAATGGTCATTTTTTAAATAAAAAGTAAGAGACAGAGATAAATTTAAAGACAGAGAAAAGGAGAAACATTAACAGTACTGACCAACTCTCCTGTAGCCCCTCCCCTTCAGGTGGGGACCCGGAGACTTGAACCCAGGTCCCTGTGCATGGTAACATGTGCGCTACTGGGTGGGTGTACCACTACCCTGCCTTGAATCCCTACAGTATTTTCTAACCATATTGATAGAAATTGGGAAATGTCAGAATTAAACATTTCTTATAAAATGTTTGTGAATGCAGAATAATTTCTAAATATGCTTGAAAGTTTAACTGAGATTTTTCATGACCCCCACAGTGATCATGAGCTTATTAGTAGGAATTTGAGAATTGGTTAATGCAAATACATCATTTCTCTTACATTGTGTGACAAATGATTACTTTCATAATTAGAGGATGTAGCAATAAAATAATATAAATGTCAATTTTACAATTTAAAATTATATATGGTATAGGGAATGATATGTAATTATTACTTGTTTCAATTTAATGAAAGTTCTAATTGTTAGGAAGTTTGTACAATTTTTTAATTTATTTTAAAAAAAGAGACATTAACAAAACCATAGGATAAGAGGGGTTACAACTCCACACAATTCCCACCACCAGATCTCCATATCCCATCCCCTCCCCTGATAGCTTTCCTATGCTTTAACCCTCTGGATGGACCCAAGGATGGGATGCAGAAGGTTGAAGGTCTGACTTCTGTAATTGCTTCCCCGCTGAACATGGGTGTTGACAGGTAGATCCATACTCCCAGCATGCCTCTCACTTTCCCTAGTTGAGTGGGGCTCTGGGGAAGCTGAGCTCCAGGACATATTGGTGGGGCTGTCTGTCCAGGGAAGTCTGGTCGGCATCTTGCTGGCATGTGGAACCTGGTGGCTGAAAAGAGAGTTAACATACAAAGCCACGCAAATTATTGAACAATCATGAACCTAAAGGCTGGAATAGTGCAGATGAAGTGTTGGGGGTTACTGACTGTAGATTATTGTGTACTTTTACTTTCTGGTATATATTTTACCCTAGTTTATAGATACATGTGAACATATGCTCTATCTCACGGGAGCTAGTCTATATCTTGGTTTTGGGACTTTGTTAGGAAGTGAATCATCTGGAATGGAATTAGAGAATACTATGAAAGGAAAGGTCTTACCCGAGTAATGAAGCTGAAGGGTTGTCATTCCACACCTGAATTCTGTGGACACAGTCTGAGCTGAAGCATGCTAAAGTGGTACTCTTTGCGTTGATAGGTTGGGATCAGTGGATTAAATTTTATTTGGTATGAATTGAGAGAAGCATGCAGGAAAGTGCACCCCATCCTAAGATTTTAGGACTGGGGGAAATATAGACTCTATAGTGTAAATGTGAGGTTCCTGCTGTCTTAGGGTTCAAGAAGACAACAGATAGTTTTTGTTATAATTACATTATTTGGTAATTGGGTTAACTTTGAAAAGTCCCTTTGTACCCCATTCCCATATTAGAGAGCTACTGTCTTCCCTGATCCAGCCTTCTGGTCCTTTTTTCCAGCCATCATGACGTCATCTCCCCAGACAATAATTAGGATTCACCTGCATATCAGATTTCAGGCTCAGGCAAAAAAAAAAAAAAAAAACAAAAAACACTAGTATAGCTACAGACCCTTTGAAATATAACTAAGGATCCCAGTTTGAGCCCCCGGCTCCCCACCTGCAGGCAGGTCCCTTCACAGGCGGTGAAGCAGGTCTGCAGGTGTCTGTCTTTCTCTCCCTCTCTGTCTTCCCCTCCTCTCTCCATTTCTCTCTGTCCTATCCAACAACAACGACATCAATAATAACTACAACAATAAAAAAAACAAGGGCAACAAAAGGGAATAAATAAATAAAATTTTAAAAAAAGAAATATAACTAAAATATGCCTACTAGCTATCTACAAAATGGAGGACCCCCCCCAACACTTCATCTGCACTATTCCAGCCTTTAGGTCCATGATTGTTCAACAATCTGTTTGGCTTTGTATGTTAACTCTCTTTTCAGCCACCAGGTTCCAGATGCTAGCAGGATGCGACCAGACTTCCCTGGACAGACAACCCCGCCAATGTGCCTTGGAGCTCTGCCTCCCCAGAGCCCTTTCCCACTAGGGAAAGAGAGAGACAGGCTGGGAATATGGATCTACCTGTCAATGCCGCCATGTTCAGCGGGGAAGCAATTACAGAAGCCAGACCTTCAACCTTCTGCATCCCACAATGACCTTGGGTCCATACTTCCAGAGGGTTAAAGAACAGAAAAGCTATCAGGGAAGGGATGGTATACGGAGATCTGGTGGTGAGAATTGTGTGGATTTGTACCCCTCTTATCCTATGGTTTTGTCAATGTTACCTTTTTATAAATAAAAAAGAAAAAAAAGAAAAGTCCCTTTGTTAGGATTTGTTGTATAATACCCAACATCACTATAATTTATGTCCTTTGACATTGTTTGTATATAGCTGTACCACCGATTGCTTCTGTTCTCCCTAGTCTAGGTTTTCGAGAAAGTCAACATATCAAAGACTCAGCCTGTACATTAAAATGATTCAGTCTGTGCTTTAAAAAGTTTGAGACACACAATCAATTTTCCCCTCTCATATTAATTAAATAGTGATTTATATGACTACAAATTAGTAGGATTGTACATAAACACCATTCCCACTATCAAAACAATTTTTAGTGCATCTATTTAAAATATAGTACTTGGAATTCAAAACAAGAATACAAATTTAAGTTAAACTCTGAAATGTCTTTTGTGATTATTTTATGAAAATATATGTAATTAAATACAAAATTTCCTTTGGATAACATCTCAAAACACATATAACAGTTATGAAACGGTGTCCAATCTCCAATGGTTCTCAGAGTCCTATTATTGCAGAGACAAAGCTAGAAAGACTGTGAAGGTTAGGTTTGTGAAGTTTTTCTTCAATAAACTATATCTTTTTTTGTTTTGCCTTTTATTTTTTATTACCCAAAATGCTCCATTTCTTATTTAGCTTTCTAAGTTTGTGATTGCATCTTCAACACTTGAGGATGATTTTTTGCTCCTCAATAAGGAAAGCATGCTTGATTCTGTCATGAACATAGTTAACACACATAGAACCATGTTTTGTCTTTTTCTTTTTTTGGCTTTGACAGTCTCTTATGTACTTTAGGACTCACTATACAGAGTCCTTGAAGTCACCCTACACACAGATGTGGGTGCCTTCTGAACCTTCTTGGTGTAAAGTGAAATAATTCTATTATTACCTAGTGTTCAGAGCAGCCTCGTGTTGTTAGAGGCTGTGTTGTTGGACAGCTTATATTTGTAGGTCAAATACTGAACTATTGTGAAAGACTGTAGATGCCACCCCAGGAAGTCTAAGCTATGTCATAATTAGTATTACTTGTTTGCATAAAGGTGGCAGTAGCTGTAATTGGTAATTCGAAAAGTTACTAATAAGTAAGTGTATCTCTGGGAAATTTGTGAAGTTCAAATAAATGACTAATAATTTTTGTAATGCAGTCTATTCATGAAATAGGGACATAGTGCACCTTGTCCTGGTTTCTCTTCTTCAGGGAGTAAGAGGATAACTGTAATAAATTTCATGGAGAAAATTCTTGTGTAACTTTGAATATGGCAACCTATTTTTCTGCATTTCAATAACAAATTATTTTCTTCAAATTTGTATCTTGTATATATCTCCTCCCCTCTTGTCCTAGTAACAACAATGTCAAGATCCTCTAGATTATTGGAGGCAATATTCATGTGGTTTTCCGTAATGATTCTAATAAAATAGCTTAGATAAGTGCATTTCATATATACATAAAGGTGATTCAGTAGTTATATTATTCTACTAATAGATATTTCTAAGTGAATAAGATTAGTTATCCTTAATTCTAAACCACTCTGAAAATAGTAATGATTTGACTTTGTCTTTGATCACTTCTCTTTCCTTCCTTCTTTCTCTTTCTTTCTTTCTTCCTTTCTTTCATTATTCATCTTTTACTCCTACACAGTATATAATATCTTATGTGCTACATAAAACATACAATAAATTATAATGGTTAATATTAGTTACACTGTCTTGAAAATATACAATGAAATAGTACACTAGCATGGCAATAATTGCAAGATTTCAAATTAAATTGCTGTGTTTGAACTTTAAAACACTTTTTATTTTGCTTCCAATGAGGCACCGTGCCAGAACTATGAATACACTGCTCCTGAAGGCCATTTTTTTTTTCTATTTTATTGCACAGGACAAAGAGAAATTGAGAGAAGAGAGGAAGACAGAGGAGAAAGTGAGACACCTGCAGACCTGCTTTGCTGCTTGTGAAACATTCCCCCTGCAGGTGGGGAGTCAGGGACTTGAACCTGGATTCTTGTAAGAGTCCTTGAACTATGTGCACTTACCCAGGTATGCCACTGTATAGCCCCCTTTCTTTAAAATACGTATTTCAGCTTCCCAGGGAGAGTCTTAGAGGAATAGGTGTTGAACTCTTAAACAGTAGGTCCCCAGTTCAATCCCCTGAATCACATGTGCTAGAATGACACTCAGCATCTCTCTCTTTCTTCCTTTCTACCATAAATAAGAATAATTAAACCTTTAAAATGTATTTACTTATTATATTTATTACACATAAGAGACTAAGTTTTATATAATAAAGATAGAGATAATAGATCCCTGGAAATTTTTGGCACGCAAGTCCAATGTACTACCAGTTGAATTATTTCCTGGCCTCCAAAAAAAAATTTTTAAAATTTCTACTTCTCCTTCTTCTTCTTCTTCTTCTTCTTCTTCTTCTTCTTCTTCTTCTTCTTCTTCTTCTTCTTCTTCTTCTTCTTCTTCTTCTTCTTCTTCTTCTTCTAGCATTTGCCCTTCTTCCGTAGCCAGTCAACAGCGTCAGGTTGAGCCTGATGTAAAGTTTCAAGACCTCCTTTGAATCTGGAGAGGTGGCAGTCATTGACTATGTGGGTCATAGTCTGTCTGTAGCCGCAGGGGCAATTTGGGTCATCTCTGGCTCCCCAGCAATGGAACATAGCGGCGCACTGGCCATGGCCTGTTAGATAGCGATTGAGGAGGGCCCAATCATAACGTGCTAGGTCAAAGCTGGGTTGACGCTTGCAGGGGTCTGTGATGAGGTGTTTGTTCTTTACCTCAGCTGACTGCCAACTCTGTTTCCAAGAGACTGGAACAGAGAAGTTCAGTGTAGGCGTAGGGGACCAGATTGGGTGATGAGACGTCAAGCGTTGGACAGGGTGGGTGAAGATATCTGCGTATATTGGCAGGTCCGGTCGAGAGTAGACGTGGGAAATGAACTTAGATGATGCCGCATCCCGACGAATATCTGGTGGGGCGATGTTTCTAAGAACTGGCAGCCATGGAACTGGAGTGGAATGGATGGTTCCACAAATTATCCTCATGGAGGAATATAATTTGGAATCGACCAAGTGGACATGGGGGCTACGGAACCATACTGGGGCACAGTATTCTGCAGTGGAATAGCATAATGCCAGAGATGATGATCGTAGTGTGGAAGCGCTCACGCCCCATGAGGAGCTGGCCAGTCTTGCAATGATGTTATTCCTCATGCCCACCTTTGCTGCAGTTTTTATGACATGTCTGTGAAATGACAGAGTGCGATCGAGAGTAACGCCAAGATAGACTGACTGGGCTTCATGCCGGATTCTCATACTGCCAAGCTGCACATTAAGCTCATGCGAGGCCGAGGCATGGTGTAGATGGAAAACAGATGATACCGTTTTTGCAGTGCTAGGGATTAGTCGCCATTTTTTACAGTAATCAGATATCAGAGACATGTCTTTCGTGAGTGTTTCCTCGAGGATGTCGAACTTGGATGCCTGAGTTGCACAGCAGATGTCATTGGCATAGATGAACTTCCTTGAACAAGTTTCTGGGAGGTCATTGATGTAAATATTAAATAGCATAGGAGCCAGAACAGAACCCTGGGGGAGGCCACTTGAGACAGGTCTCCATCTGCTAGACTTGTCACCCAGATGCACCCGGAATCTTCTGTTTTGGAGAAGAAACGATATAGTGTTGGCCACCCATGGAGGCAGGCATCTTGAGATCTTGACTAGGAGACCACGGTGCCAGACCGTGTCATAGGCTGCTGTGAGATCAACAAAGACAGCACCCGTCTTTAAATTCTTCTGGAATCCATTTTCAATGTAAGTTGAGAGGGCCAGGGCTTGTTCGCAGGTAGATCTTCCTGGGCAGAAACCAGCTTGGGCGGGTGATAGGAATTTCTCTGTAAGATGAGAAATACGTGACAGAAGCAGCCTCTCAAGGAGTTTGTAACACACGGAGAGGAGAGAAATTGGTCTACAGCTGGCGGCCAGTGTTGGGTCTTTCTTTGGTTTCAAAACCGCTATAATCTTCGCACAACGCCAAACTTTGGGCATAGACTCAGATTCCAAGATGTGGGACAGGAATGAAGGGAGCCACTTCTTTGCTGCGGGACCCAGGTTAAGAATGAGTTCTGGGGTGATGTTATCATAGCCAGCAGCTGTTCCCGGTTTAACCCTCTTCAAAGCGTCTTCCAGTTCAGACAGTGTAAAGGGAGAGAGTTTTGGAGATGGACAAGATAACCGGAAGTGGGATGACCACTCATGGGAAATTTCTCTTTTCCAGACTGGGTCAATCTTAACACGTCCAACTTGAGTTAGGTGACTGGCTATTGAGTTTGGAGATACGGGAGGATGGGAGACGGGAGAGGGTTGGCTACCGGCACCCAGTCTGTGAAGAAGCTTCCAGGCCTTCCTTCTTGAGTGGGTGAAGTTCAGCCTTTCCGTGAGTTGTTGCCAGCGGGCTTGGCGTGCTGCATCCAGGGAGGCAATGAGATGGTCAGCCACATCTGGGTCACCCGACTCATCATACTGCTTTAGTAGTTGCTCGCATTCAGCATCAAGACAAGGCGTATAGTTAGCACGTCTCCCACGAGGAATGGCTTGGGAAGC
This sequence comes from Erinaceus europaeus, assembly GCF_950295315.1. NCBI lineage: Eukaryota > Metazoa > Chordata > Mammalia > Eulipotyphla > Erinaceidae > Erinaceus > Erinaceus europaeus. Next base: position 120,468,257 of record NC_080164.1, on the reverse strand, counting down.
TTTTTTGAAGATGGCTTGGCGGAAGCTCCTGTAGGAATCTTCAGAGGGGATAGAATTAATTGGAATTGCAGGAATAGATTCGTTGGTAAGATCACTGAACAGATGCCAGTTTGCTTTCCGAAAGTTCCATCTTAGTTTCTCCGAGCATAGAATCAGTGGGAGCTGGAGACCAATGTGGATGATAGCTGGGCGGTGATGACTGTGAGGGAAGATCTTGAGAACTTGTCTCATAGCGGGAAAGGTTTGGCCGTTGACTGTGCTAATCCAGCACAGGTCGGGTGACGAGTCTTTATTCCATCTAGCACTGTGAAAAGAGCCTGGCTGTTTGGGATCGTATAATAGGGAGAGGTCATTCGCTGAAGCCCAGTCGGCTAAGATAGAGCTGTCAGCACGAGTGGAGGAATATCCCCAGTCTTGGTGATGACTATTAAAGTCTCCAACATAAACAGCTGGGTGATTCAGGCTAGGCAGGACCTCATTATCCCATGAGGCACTGGGAGGCTTATATACGTTGACGAGCTGAATAGTTCCAATAGTAATGGAGTCGTAGAAGGTCGAAGAGGCCGTGTGGTAAACATCCGAAAGACACGATTTGGCGTAGATGGCTCGGCCATGTTTAGGATGGAGATTATAGCATATTAAATAGAATCCACTGATGGTGAATCGAGCAGCTTCATTGACTGCTATATGTGTTTCTTGTAGGCAGATAACATCTGCCTGATGATTTCTACTTCTTTTCCTTCCCTCTTACTCTTCCTTCATTTCTTTTTTCCTTAATTTGCCTCCAGGGTTATTGCTGGGACTCTATACCTGTATGATTCCATAATTTCCCTGCAGACTCTTTTGTTTATCTTTTTAATAAAGTGTGAGAGACAGAAATGGAGAGAGAGAATGACAGAGAAAGGAGAAGCATGACAGCATTGATCCATCATTCATGAAGCTTTCCTTTTGCATGGTGGTGACCAGGGGCTCAAAATTCAGTCCTAGAAACTTGTAATGTGCATTTGACCAGCTAAACTATTTCCCAGTACCTCCAAAATTCTTACAGAAAACTGTGTCCAAGTCATCACTCAAGGTCCTAAGCAGGTAATCCTTGAATTCCCCCATACAATAATATGGGCCTAGACCTCTGATAAATCCCTCTCTACCATCACTAGTCACACCCATTGGAAACATCATGATCAGCCCTTTTGTAGGCTTCTACAGGATCATACCCTATGAACTAGCAATCGTAGGGACTGCCTTACTCTCTGAAGAAAGGCTGGATCATGCCGCTCTGTGGCTCAAGGACTCTGTGACTTACTGGTCCTGAAGTAAGTGCAGCCTAGACTGTTCCCAGCAGTGACTATAGACTGTGAGCTCAGTTTGACAGAGATTAGGAGGTTATACAGGCTCCAGAGATAAATATGAATATATATGAACCCTGGGTTAGATCATTGTAGTAGACAGTTATTTGAATTTATGTATTTTCTTCAAATTTATGAGTAACTGTCATAATTCTGCTTCCTAGTTCCACTCTCAACTTTGACACTCTCTTCCTAGACAATATTTCTATTGTTAGCTATCAAGCTCAAACAAAGATTATTAAAATATAGACTTCTAAGTACATTCCTAAAATAGACTTCCTTGCTTCCTTCTACCCTAAGATCTCTATTTTTATCTCCTCTATTTCTACTTTATGGTTCCAGTTTATTAAACATTTTGTCCTGCTTTCCATCTGCACCAAGATGCAGATGCTACTATAATTCTATCCTGACTTCCCTGGGCAGATCACCTCCCCAGTGATTCCTGGAACCTGACTTCTTCATTGCTCTACCCCACTAGGGAAAGATAGAAACAAGCTGGAGATATAGATTGACCTGTCAATGTCCAGCAGAGAAGTTACTACAGAAGCCAGACTTCCCATATTCTTCAGCCCAAAAAGAATTTTAGTTCATACTTCTAGAGGGTTAAATGATAGGGAAAGCAAACCAGAGGGCTCTGTAACCCCCATTCCATTGGAAATCTTGTTCTTATACCATCAATGTAATGGAAGTGAATCTTGCAAAGGAAGGAAGCCAGGAACAGTTTCATTTATCTGAGAGAGAAGTGGAAAAAAAGAAAGACATTTAGAAGTAGAAATAGGTGTAGGGGTGAACTATAAAGGAAGTGAAGCCAGGACCATTGAAAAAATGGGGGAAAGATTGATATAGATACAGATACAGATATAGATATATAGATATATAACCTTACAATTTTGTAAATCAATATTAAATCACTAATAAAATAAAATAAAACTGTTCAGATAACTTATTTTGAAAAGGTAGAAAAAAATAATCTTAACTGAATATACAGAAGATACTTTCATGCCGGTCCCTGTTCAGGCACCAGATGCCGGGCTAGCTTCGAGGGCGGGAGACAGAAGACCAGGGACTCATAACGCAGTTCAATCTTTATTGATAAGCGAGTGTGCAGAGCAATCAATCTAATTTCTCTTCATTAGAAAATCCTGTCCTTTATATCTCCTGAGGCGGAAGGAAGTGTCAGGTTGGAAGAGGATGTACGTAGGATAGGTGGTGGGGAGAAGGAAAAAGCTAGCGAAGTGTTCGGAAGTATCAAGCTTGCATCTAACCAGTGGAGATTAAACGAATGTCCTATAGGTAGGGGGGGTCTCAGATAAAGCAGTGATTATGTTAATAGACCACAGCATTAAGCAATGCAACAGAAAGGGTCTTAGAAGCAGAATTAGAAGCAGAACAACACTTTCATACTTTCCTTAACAAATCCTTTTGTCACACGCTTACTACAGAAGGCAAATAAATGTGATTAATTTGGCATAACAACATAAAGCACACTCAAAAAGTTAGAAAAAGAGAAACAGAAAATAAATTTAGGGATTCGGGCTGTAGCGCAGCGGGTTAAACACCGGTGGCGCAAAGCACAAGCACCGGCATAAGGATCCCGGTTCGAACCCCGGCTCACCACCTTCAGGGGAGTCCCTTCACAGATGGTGAAGCAGATCTGCAGGTGTCTGTCTTTCTCTCCTCCTCTCTGTCTTCCCCTCCTCTCTCCATTTCTCTCTGTCCTATCCAACAATGACGACAACAACAATAATAACTACAACAATAAAACAACAAGGGCAACAAAAGGGAATAAATAAATAAAATAAAATATTTTTAAAAAGAAAATAAATTTAACATGGAATACTACTCAGCTATAAAAAATGGTGACTTCACTGTTTTCAGCTCATCTCGGATGGACCTTGAAAAAATCATGTCAAGTGAAATAAGTCAGAAACAGAAGGATGAATATGGGATGATCTCACTCTCAGGCAGAAATTCAAAGACAAAACCAGAAAAGAAAACACAAGTAGAACCTGAACTGGAATTGGCATATTGCCAAAGTAAAAGACTCTGTGATGGGTTGGTGGAGAGAATACAGATCCAAGAAGAATGACAGAGGACCTAGTGGGGGGTTGTATTGTTATATGGAAAGCTTGGAAGTGTTATGCATGTACAAACTATTGTATTTACTGTTGAATGTAAAATATTAATTCCCCAATAAAGAAGTTAAAAAAATAAAATAAAATAAAAAAGAAAATAAATTTAAAAGTTGTGTACAAATACAGGCATGCCTAGAACTGGAAAGCAGTTGAAAAGTCCCTTAGGCAGTGCCTTGTTTTATAGTTGTGCTGATTCTTCCCATTCAGCTACTCAGAGATGCTCAGTTCAGTGCATTATGCTAAAAAATTATGCTAAAAAAACATTCTGACAAGAATAATAATGAACAACTATGTGATGTGGCTGCCAAAAACCATGCTATTCAAATCTACTTTAAGGGAATAGGGCGGTATCACAGCGGGTTAAGTGCACTGGGTTAAGCACACGTGGGCAAAGCCCAAGGACCCCGCAAGGACCATAAGGATCCGGGTTCCAGCCCCCGGCTCCCCACCTTCAGGGGAATCGTTTCGCAGGTGGTGAAACAGGTCTGCATGTGTCTTTCTCTCTCCTCTCTGTCTTCCCCTCTTCTCTCCATTTCTCTCTGTCCTATCTAACAACGACGACATCAATAACAACAGTAATAACTACAACAATAAGGGAAAATAAATAAAAATTAAAAAAATATACTTTAAAACTCTCAGGAGAATTCATTAAAGTAAGTGTAACTCAAATAAATATGAGCCAAATTTTATGTTTCATGGATTGTTTACTAAAGAGAAAAAAACAAAACAAACAAAAACCTTTGGATCCAGTGTGTCACTAAAACAAATTTACTATGACTTTTCTGAAGTGGAACTAATCATTATAAATACAATGTCACTGAAGAGGTATGCATGACTTAAAATTGAATTCATCTATATTACTTTAAATTGTCCTGATAGTCAAAAGCATAAAAATTATTTACAAAGTCACAATTATAGAAGCTGACTGAAGAGTTAATGCACCATATAGGGTGTGTGACTTGTCGGGTTTGAGTCCAGGCATTACATAGGAACACCATGACAACACCAGGAAAAGCTTCAGTTTTATGATGTCTCTCTCTCTCTCTTTCTCTCTCTCTTTCTCTCTCTCTGAAAATGGTTAATTTGATATTACTGAAGCACTATATTTTTTTGGGGGGGAATGTCATATTGTGACTTAATAAGGATTTAGTTTGTTTTACCAAAATTATTATTTTTCTATTTTCTTATTTCTCTTTCAAATTTCCTTTCTCTGACACTATTAGTATATCCTTGTCCATTTCATATAACTATACACATGTTAATAAAGATTATCATATTTTCTCAGATGTTTTTCTGATTTATTCATTTTTCTTTTATTAGTGATTTTGCAATGTTTTATAAAATTATAAGACTTCGAGGGTATAAGTTCACATTCATACACAGTAAGTCAAAATATCACCTCACAACATTGTTTCTTTTTGTTTGTATTCCACCAGAGTGATCACTGCTCAGCTCTGGCTTGTGCAGGAGACTGAGCCTCAAGAATGAAAGTCTTTTGCATAACCAGCATATCTCCTGAGCTTTAGTTTTATTTATTTATTTTTTAATTTACTTATTTATGGTGAAGAGTAAAGCAGAGAAAGAGAGAACAAGATGACAGTCAGCTCTGGCATGTGGTAGTTCCTCAGGCTAAACCTGGGGCCAGTGAGGTGCTGTGAAGCTGAATTATCTATCCATCAGGGATAAGATAATCGTAGATTTATAATCAATTTGTGAAAAAAAACTTACATAGTATACTCTGTATAGTTTGATAAGGACTGAAAAATGCTTACTCTGTTTTGAAAAGTATTTTCTAGTGAGACAGCTTCTGATGTTTTAGCTTTGCTATGATGGAATACGCCATACTCAGTCCAAGGTTTACCTTTTGTTTTCCCGTACTGTTCCTTATTCTTAAGTTCTACCTTTAAGTGAGATCACTCTGTATTGCTCTTTCTTTTGCTGGCTTGTTGCACTTGGCTTGGTTCCTTCAAGGAAATTCCCTTATATTGTTTTTTATACAAAGGAGTAGTGGGGGTGGAGACAAAGAGAAAGTGACCACAGCACCAAAGCTTCCTCAAATGTAATGCTAGTCAGACTTGAACTTAGGTGGTGATGAGGGCAAAGCAGTATACTCTTGAAGTATTTTCAATTGCAGGTTTGGAGGTTGGGCTGTGTTGGGGTGAAGACTGCCCTTAACTGATAAAGGAGGTTTTTACAACTAAGGCTTGACCATCCTCATGGCATGGTAACCTCAGTGTAACTTCACCTGTTATGTTGCAGCTCAGGGCTCCCAGAGCTTGTTCTAGTAAACAAGGGGATAGTTTCATAGTATTTTGTGATAGCATCAGAAGTTAAATTGTGTTCTTTGTGATATGTCATTTTGATTAAAACCAAGCATATCTATACTCGGGGAAATTATAAAGACTCCTGACACTGAGGGATTATTGAAAAATTAGCAGTTTCATTTTGATTTATTTATTTATTTTAATTCTTTATTTGGGGATTAGTGGTTTTAAATGAACAGTAAATTACAATAGTTTGTACATGCATAACATTTCTACATAACAATACAAACCCTTATTAGGTCCTCCTCTGCCATCATGTTTCAGGATCCAAACTCTCCCCCCTACCCCATAGTTTTTTACTTTGGTGCAATACACCAGCTCCAGTCCAAGTTCTGATTGGAGTTTTCCCTTAAGATATTGATTTCCAACTTCTGTCTATGACTGAGATTATCCTATATTCATCCTTCTGTTTCTGACTTATCTCACTTAACATGATATTTTCAAGCTCCGTCCAGGATGGGGTAAAGAAAGTGCATTCGCCATGAACCTGAGACTTTGGAGCCTCAGGAATAAAAGTCTCTTTGCATAACCATTATGCCATCCATCCCAAAATTTCGCAGTTTTTCACATAACAACTCAACCCCTCTCTAAGTCCTCCTCTGCCATCATGTTCCAGGACCTGAACCCTCCCTACCTACCCCAGAGCCCTTTACTTTGGTCCAATACACCAGACCTAGTCCAAGTTCTGATTTGAGTTTATTGTTCAACTTTTTTTTTTTGTAATTGAATTTGTTTCATTGATGATGCCTTTAAAATTTAGATGGAAAAGAGTTCTGCCAATATTTTCTTCTAAGTACTCAATATTTCTGGTGTAATATCCAAAGGGGTGTTAAAATTCCCTACTATTACTGTATTGCTGTTAATATATTGCTGTGCCTTTTCAGTAGATGTTTGATGTATTTAGATGACCTCTCCTTGGGTGTATAGATGTTAATATCCATTAAGTCCTCTTAATTGATTGGTCCTCTGAGTGTTAAGTAATGCTAATACATATCTATTTAATTTTATTTATTTTAAGGTCTGTAGTGTCAGATTGAGAATAGCTGTTCCTGCCCTTTTTTTGTGGTCCATTGGCTTGTATGATAGTTTTCTATCCTTTCATTTTGAGTCTGTGTTTGTCTTGTTGAGTTAGGTGGGATTTCTGCAGACACCATATGGTTGGGTTGTGTTTTATGATCCAGCTTCCTACTTAATAGTCTCTTAATAGGTGAATTCAGGCCATTTGCATTTATTGATGTTATAGAATGAAGATATTTTAATGCCATTATTCTAGAATTGTAGAGTGTTCTTATATATGGCATGTTTATGGTGATCTGATTTTTTATAGGAGACCTTCCAGAACTTCCAGGGCAGGCTTGGTGACAGTTAATTTCTTCAACTGTTGCTTCTCTTAGGTTTTTATGTCTCCATCTAGTCTGAATGACAGTCTAGTAGGATACAGTAGTCTTGGCTGAAAGCTTTTCTCATTGAGCACCCAATAGATATCTTGCCATTCTCTTCTGGCCTGTAGTGTTTGTGTGGAGTAATATGCTAATCTTTTGGGTTTTCCTCTGTAAGTGACTCTGTTTTTCTCTTGTAGCCTTGAGGATCCTTTCTTTATCTGTATTTATTTTCATGCTAAATATGATGTGTCTTGGTGTCTTTAAGTTTAGGTTAATTCTGCTTTGGACTCTCTAGGCTTCTTGAATCTTTATATATTTTATGTTGTCAAGATTAGGTAAGTCATCAGCTATCATGTCTTATAGAATGATTTCTTCCCCTCCCTCTCTTTCTTCCTCAGGCAAGCCAGCACCAGAAATCCATATCCCATTTCTTCCCCTGATAGCTTTCCTATTCTTTATCCCGCTGGAAGCATGGACCCAGGGTCATTATGGGGTACAGAAGGTGGAAGGTCTGGCTTCTGTAATTGCTTCCCAACTGAACATGGGCAATGACAGATCAATCCACACTCCCAGCCTGTCTCTTTCTTTCCCTAGTGGTACAGGGATCTGGGAAAGCAGGACTCCAGGAAACATTGGTGGGGTCATCTGTCTAGGGAAGTTGGGTTGGCATCATGGTAGCATCTCGAACCTGGTGGCTGAAAAAAGTTAATATATAAAGCCAAAAAAATTGTTGACTAAGGAAGCCAACTTCTATAACACAACTAAGAAAAGAAATTAAATGAAAAACCATACATTTAACACTACCCCTCATTGCTTAGCTCTAGTTTCCTTCTCATTCCCTGCGAGCTGGACTTTCTTTTTTTTCTTTTTCTTTTTTATTTAAGAAAGGATTAATTAACAAAACCATAGGGTAGGAAGGGTACAACTCCACACAATTCCCACCACCCAATCTCCATATCCCACCCCCTCCCCTGATAGCTTTCCCACTTTCTATCCCTCTGGGAGCATGGACCCAGGGTCATTGTGGGTTGCAGAAGGTAGAAGATCTGGCTTCTGTAATTGCTTCCCCGCTGAACATGGGCATTGATTGGTCAGTCCATACTCCCAGTCTGCCTCTCTCTTTCCCTATTAGGGTGGGTCTCTAGGGAAGCGGTGCTCCAGGACACACTGGTGGGGTCTTCAGTCTAGGGAAGCCTGGCTGGCATCCTGATGACATCTGGAACCTGATGACTGAGAAGAGAGTTAACATACGAAGCCAAACAAATTGTTAAGCAATCATGGACCCAAAGCTTGGAACAGTGGAGAGGAAGTGTTGGGGGGTGTACTCACTGCAAACTCTAGTGTACTTCTGCTTTCAGGTATATATTTTGCAGTAGTTTATGGATACGTGTGAACATATGCTCTCTCTCACCGAAACTGGTGTATATCTAGGTTTTGGGACTTTGTTACAAAGTGAAACACCTAAGATGGAATTAGAGTATACTATGAAAGGAAAGGTCTCACCCAAGTAATGAAGCTGAAGGGTTGTCATTCCACACTTGAAGTCTCTGGACACAGTCTGAAGTGAAGCATGTTGAGGTGGCAATCGTTGCGTTGGTTAGGTTGTGATCGGCAGACGCAATATTATTTGATATGGATTGGGAGAGGCATAAGGGAAAGTGGGCCCTATCCGATGGTTCCAGGACTGGGGGAAGTAGAGGCTCTATAGTGAAGATGTGAGGTTCCTGCTGTCTTAGGGTTCCAAAAGACAATCAATAGTTAATGTTATCATCACATTAATTGGTAATTGGGTTAACTTTGAAAAGTCCTTTTGTTAGGGTTTGCTGTACAGTACCCAGTATCTTATATATAGCTGTGCTATTGGTTGCTTCTGATCTACTTGGTCTAGGCTTTTGAGAGAGTCTGTATATCAAATACACAGTCTATAGATTAAAAAGATTCAGTTTGTGTTTTGAAAAACTTCAAGACATACAATTAATTTTCCCCCTCTCGTATTAATTAACTAGTGATTTATATGACTACATTTTACTAGGAGTGTACATAAACACCATTCCCACCACCAAAAGACAATTACCCATCCCTCCCACCCACTCCCACCCCCCACTGGCCCAGGAAGCTGCATGTCTACCCCTCACCACAGGGTTTTTACTTTGGTGCCCTACTTACAATTTGGTCAGGTCCTGCTTTTAGTTTCCCTTTCAGATCTTCTTCCTCAACTTCTGTTAATGAGTGGGATCATCCCATACTCATCTTTATCTTTCTGACTTAGCTCACTTAACATAATTCCTTCTAGCTCTGTCCAAGATGGGTCAGAGAAGATGGGTTCATTGTTCTTGATAGCTGCATAGTATTCCATTGTGTATATATACCACAGCTTTCTCAGCCACTCATCTGTTGTTGGGCACCTGGGCTGCTTCCAGGTTTTAGCTATTATGAATTGTGCTGCTATGAACATAGTAGTACACACCTCTTTTTGGTTGGGTGTTATGGAGTCCTTGGGGTATAAACCCAGGAGAGGAATTACTGGATCATATGGAAGGTCCATGTCTAGCCTTGTGAGAGTTTTCCAGACTGCTCTCCACAGAGGCTGGACCAATTTACATTCCCACCAGCAATGTAAAAGGGTTCCTCTGTCCCCACAACCTCTCCAGCATTTGTTGCTGCTGTCCTTTTTGATGTATGCCATTCTTACAGGAGTGAGGTGGTATCTTAGTGTTGTCTTAATTTGCATTTCTCTGACAATCAGTGACCTAGAGCAGTTTTTCATATGTTTGTTAGCCTTTTGGATCTCCTCTGAGGTGAATGTTTTGTTCATATCCTTTGCCCATTTTTGGATGGGGTCACTTACTTTTTTGGTGCTAAGTTTGCTGAGCTCTTCATATATTTTGGTGATTAGTTTCTTGTCTGATGTATGGCATGTGAAGATCTTCTCCCATTATGTGAGGGGTCTCTTTGTTTGTTTAATAGTTTCTTTGGATATGCAGAAGCTTTTCAATTTGATGTAGTCCCATTGGTTTTTTTCTGCTTTAGTCTTCCTTGCAATTGGATATTATTCATCAAAGATGTCCTTGAGGTGTAGGTGGGAAAGTGTTTTACCAATGTTTTACTCTAAGTATTTGATTGTTTCTGGTCTGACATCTATGTCTTTGATCCATTTGGAGTTGATTTTTGTTTCTGTTGAGATAAAGTGGTTCAATTTCATTCTTCTGCATGTTACAACCCAGTTTTCTCAGCGCCATTTATTGAAGAGAGCCTCCTTTTTCCATTTAATCCTTTGGGCCCCCTTATCAAAGATTAGATGTCCATAGATGTGGGAAGCTGGACTTTCATGGTGTCCAGTTATCTTCCATTTTCTTATACATTTAGTGCTCCAAAATCCTGAATTCTGTTGACTAGTCTATTGCTTTACTTGAATCATAAGCTACTTGAATCATAAGAGGTTTTGACTAACCCTTATCTTTCTTTATTTCACTCTGTGGAGCAAAGAGGCTCAGGAGTCTGTCCCCCTAAGTCATATTTTAAGACTCTGCCCATATATTTCTAGCATATTCTCAGATTGATAATTTTTTTTTTCCAAGGTCAGTAAACAGGCATTTGACAAAATGGTGGTTTTCTCTTGGAAGAAAGATATGGAAAGAGTTTAAACAGTTTTTCTTTGTTCAAATAAATTTATATGGGGATCTTTTATGTAGTTAATAGCAACAAGGTGTAGCTTCAACATGTTTTTATTTGGCAAAAATAAAATAATTAATAAGTTATAAAATAGCTTCTCCCTGTTCCTTCTTCAGTGTGACATACTACTGAGTTTCCTGACATGAATCAGTAAAGATGGAAATAGTAACATATTTCTGCCTACATGTATTCTATTTATCTGAGTAAAAAGTACAGACTGCACAGTACATTGTTGGTGTGTAGCGGGACTCACTACTATTACCACATTAAGTTGAAACTGATCACACATTCCAGAAAGCTATTGTTGCAAGGTGATTGAGACATATAGAATAGTTTGCTATGTGGAACATTTCATGAAGCTAATCATTTCTAGGAAAATATGCTTTGTTTATTCTGGTTGAGAACTATGAAACAGGTAATGAAAAAAAAACTGAAAATACATGTTCTAAAATATGTGATCCATAACCAACTTCTTACTATAATTGACTTGTAAATGATGCATCAGAGTTAGCATTATACATGGTAAGCAATCTTTATGCTTTAAAATTCTCCTTCTCAGAATAGTACCAGTTAGCCTGAAGAAACTTTTAAGAGGCCTAGAGTACAAAAATGGAGAATGAAACTGAAATTCAGGTTAAAACAGTCACATTAGTTCTGGTTTCAGATACTTCTGAGCTTGCCAGGAGACTTTTAGGAGTCAGAATCCTACAAGATGAATACTTTGGTGGGCCAGGTGGTGGTGCACATTGTTGAGTACACATGCTACAATCCACAAGGACCCCCCCAGTTCCCACTTGCAGGGGGAACTTAGGAGCAGTGAAGCAGTGTTGAAGGTGTCTCTCTATCTCTGTCTCTGTCTGTCTGTCTCTCTATCACCTCATTCACTCTCTATTTCTGGATTTCTCTATGCAATCAATAAAGATAATAAAAATATATTTAAAAAATAGATAGATGAATACTTGGATATTTTTTCCTCATTTCCTAATGGCAAATTCTTATATTAAGAATGTATAAAAAATTTAATTGGCATTTCCCTGAGTCATATGTTTCCTGACGAATGCTAGAATTAAACTTAAAAAATAAAATTTTGTTAAGAAAATACAGTACAACTCATCTAAAAGTTACAAAAATTATAGTATATTTACATTTGAGAGGATTGATGATCTTTTGGACTAGCTTCTAAAAAAATACTAAATGGTAAATCAAAAACTGTTTTCTCATTATCTGTATTGAAACCAATGAGGAGAAGTATATGCTTCTACACTCTTGTTACAGGATGTATGATTCAGAATTTCACTTATAATTTCATATATATATGCATATATGTTTCATATATATATATATATGATAGAGGCAGAAAGAAATCAAGATGGGAGGGGGAGATAGAGAGGGAGAGATAAGAGAGACACCTGCAGTTCTGCTTCACTACTTATAAAGCTTTCTTTCTGCAGGTAGGGACTGGGGTTGAACCTAGGTCCTTGAACATGTCACTTAACAAAGTGCACCACTGCCCAATCCCTATAATTTCCCTATTATATTTATTTAATATTTATTTAATATTAATTGGTGCTTTTTTTAATGTTCTGGACCTTGTTCAGAGAAAGTTAAGGGGGTGGAGTCAAGATGGAGACCTGAAAGCAGCAACCCAGACAGACTCTCCTAAAAACTGGATTCACACCCTGGGAATTCTAAGCAGAAACGGGATTTCAGGCCTATAGGAGATAAACTATAAAGGACTATATATATATACAGTTATAGAGGGAAAATATAACTGATCTATAAGCCATCAAAAAGGATCTTAAAAGACAAAGGAAGCAAAACCATGATTTACCCAACCCCCAACACCCAGCCTTGAGGAAGAGGTAGCTGATCTGGGGAATTAGGGTAGAATCTAAAAGGCTGCCCACCTGTGGAATTAAAATCTCCAAGCCACATTCCAAAAAAGAAGCTTTTGTCAGAAATCAGTGGGGAGTCATCTAAAACTACCTCCCTATATTTCAGCTAAAGGCAGCATCAAGGGACAGTATGGGTGCTATGAGGTTTTCCATCCCCTAGTCTGACTTGATTTACAGGCTGTTTCTGTTTGTTATTGTGTTAGACTGTTAGCTTGATAAGTAATTGCTGGATATTGGCTGAAGGATATTCTGTGATTTTGCCTGTGGGAGACATCTGTGTTGTAGTAATTTTGCCCCCTCCCCACAACTTTTATTATTTTTTTCTTCTTCTTTTTTCTTTCTTCTTTTTCTACTTTCCCTCTGGTTTGATAAACTCTTCCTTTTACTTTTGTTGTGGTTACTGCATTGAATAGTGACTGGCTTAGTTCTCTTTCCTGGAAGCCTTTGGTTTGGGGCTGATCTTTTGTTTTGATTATTATTTTTTTTTCTCTTTCTCGTTGACCAGTCCATGATTTTGTTGCATTAGTTTTCTTATATTTACTGAGATTTGTTTGTGATTTCATAGCTGGGAGAAATCTGGTGTGGTGTGGCTCAGACTTCATCTTTTTTTTTTTTTTTCAGCTTTCATCTTTTTTTTTTTCTTTTACTTCTTGCTGTCCATCTTAATTAAGATGTTATAGTTACGTTTGTTGCATTGGCTGGTGGTGGACAGTATTCTCTTCAATGGGAGGGGTTTGAATGGGTCTACCTGGGATATTTTGTTTATTTGTTTCTGTTTCTGTTTCTTTTTCTTCTTTTCTTCCTTTATACCATATTCATTTGTTTTTTCCTGCTTTCTGGTTTAATTCATCTTCACTTTGATATAATTTTCTGAGATTTGTGATACCATTTGTGAGAAGAGTTTGGTTTAATGTGACTTTCCTTCAAACAGCACAATAACTGAACAGCAACAGCCAGGACACAAAATTATAAAACACACCAAAAAATGGTTAAATCAAAAGTAGTTAAATCAACTACATCAATAGGAGACCAGAACAAAATCCAAATAAGTCAGAAGCAACTAAAAATAAGGAAAGTATTCAAACAATAATTGATGCATTAATCTCAGGCATGAGAAAAGTTTTTGAGGAAAAATACTATAAGAAATAGGGAAATAACCAATGAGACCCTGAAAGAAAACACAAGTTATCTTGAGGTAGTTAGGGAACTGAAAGATGAAACAGCTGTGTTAAAAGGCCAGCTAGCAGAACAAGTTAACACTATAACAGAACACGGTTAAAAAAAAAAAAAAAGCTGAACTGAAGAAAGAAGCTGAAGTAAAGAGAAAAGAATAACAGAAGCAGAGAACAGAATCAGTCAGACTAAGAAATTAGAGAAAACTAAGAAGGTAGTACAAGAACTAAAAGATATTGAGAGACACTGAAAACAAAAACAAAGACATATGGTATGACCTCAAAAGAAGTAATGAGGGTGGGGGTAGATAGCATAATGGCTATGCAAACAGACTCTCCTGCCTGAGGCTCAGTCAGGTCCCATGTTCAATCCCCCATTCCACCATAAGCCAGAGCTGAACAGTGCTCTGGTAAAAAAAAAAAAAAAAAAAAGAAGTAATGAACACATAATTGGCCTACCAGAGGAAGAAAGATAGGAAGGGGAAGAAAGCATCCTAGAGGAAATAATAGAAGAAAACTTCCTTCCCTAACAACAGAAAGTACATTAAGATTCAAGAGGCCCAGAGAGTCCCAAACAGAATCAACCTATACCTGGATATATCAAGATACATCAGAGTTTCAGTTGAAAGAAGAAAATATAAAGAAAGAATCCTAAAGGCTGCAAGAGAAAAACAAAAGGCACATATAGAGGAAAACCCATAAGATTATCAGCAGACTTCTCTACACAAACTCTAAAACCCAGAAGAGAATGGCAAGACATTTATCAAGCTCTCAATGAAAAAGTGTTTCAACCAAGGATAGTATATCCTGCTAGACTGTCATTCAGACTAGACAGAGGGATAAAAAAACCTTCTCAGACAAGGAACAGTTAAAGGAGGCAACTATCACCAATCCTGCCCTGAAAGAGGTTCTGAAAGGCCTCGAATAAACAAGAACAACATCACAAAAACACTTGCCATATTTCAGAATAAAGAAAAAAAATTGTTGAATAATGGCACTGCAATACCTTAAACATCCATAATATCAATAAATGTCAATAGCTTAAATTCATCCACTAAAAGGCATAAAGTAGGAGGACGGATCAGAAAACACAACCCAAACATATGCTATCTGCAATAATCCCACCTGACTTAACAAGACAAACACAGACTTAAAGTGAAAAGATGGAAAACTACCATACAAGCTAATGAACCTCAAAAAAAGGGCAGGAATAGCTATTCTCATCTCTAACACAATAGACTTTAAAATAATAAAGTAATAAAAGATAGGTAAGAACATTACATAGTGATCAGAGGATCAATTAACCAAGAAGATTTTACAACTGTTAACATATATGTACCCAGTGAAGACCCATGCATAAAAAATTACTTAAAGAGCTACAAAAATACATCCGTAGTAACACAGTAATAGTAGGAGACTTCAACACCACACTCTCACACTAAAACAAATCATCTAAGCAGAGAATCAACAAAGAAACAAGAGAACAAATGGAAGATATGGATAAACTAAACCTCATAGACATTTTCAGAATTCTTCACCCCAGAGAAAATGAAGCTTTACATCTAAATGATCTTCACAACACTGAATTATCTTAAGTCTTCTGAGAATCATGAGTGAATGTTGGCATCTCTACTTGTTTCCAGAATGAGTTAAGTATCATAGCTGTAATATGTTTGTTGGGTGTGCTAAAAATATTTTTAAAGACTTCAAGTAGATATGAAGTCCTTACAAAATTAAACCTGTGTAGCATCATTAAAATGGACAAATATATTTTCTAGATATAAATTGATTAAATCTATCATTTTGAACACCTCCATAGCAGTTACTGCTGAAGCTCACTGCCTGCACAATGACTTACCACTGACTTTTTTCTTTTTTGATAGAGGGTTAAATGTAGAGCGAGATAAAGAGAAAGAGAGGCAGAGAAAAGAAACACTTACAGCCCTTATCCACTATTAATGAAGCTTTTCCCCTATAGATAGAGACTAGGGACTTATGGGTCCTCTACTATGGCAACATGTGTGCTCTAACATTTGAGTCACTACCTGTTTAACATATTTATTCTAACATAAATGAAGATAAATTAGGGAGATAGCATAGTGATTACACAAAAGACATCCATATATCAGATTCTAAAGTTCCAGGTTCAAGTCTTGTTCCACCATAAGCCAGGGTTTAGCAGTGATTTGATAAAAAAGCAATTTACTAAACCAAACTAAGGTAAAATAAAATTGACATCAAGTGTGAGAGCCTGAAAAATAAAACAAAAAAATTTGATCAAAGGAAACCATCAAAGAGATTGAATATTACTTTTTGGGAGGGGTGGGGGGTTAACAGAAACACAGAAAGACACTAGGGTCTCAATCATAACAGCAAATTCAAAATGAAGTTAGTTACTATGGTTGTATCATGTTTTCTTTTGTTTTGTGTGACAAGCGAACAATTTTAGTTTTGACAAACTTGGAGAAGGAATCAAATCTTTGTTTCTTGAAGATCAATCTGTAAGAACCAACATATAGTTATTCAGTCCTGTTTACAGTCAAAACTGTAAGATAGGACAGAGGC
The DNA here is from genome assembly GCF_950295315.1 of Erinaceus europaeus. Lineage (NCBI taxonomy): Eukaryota > Metazoa > Chordata > Mammalia > Eulipotyphla > Erinaceidae > Erinaceus > Erinaceus europaeus. Next base: position 120,451,766 of record NC_080164.1, on the reverse strand, counting down.
AGATAGCATAATGGTTATGCAAAGATACTCTCACGAGTCTTACAGATGTTTGGTGATGGGAGCAGTGAAAAAAAAAACTATACTGTAAAAAATTACTCAATAAAGCTCTCAAGTTAAAAAGAAAGAAAACTGATATAATAATAATGATAATAATAATAAACTAAGAGACTCTCATGCTTGAGGCTCCCAAATCCTAGGCTCAGTGCCCTGCACCACCATAATCCAGAGCTAATCAGTGCTCTGGTAAAAATTTTAAAAAGTAAAAATAAATTTAAAAACTGGTAGATGCCATATACAACTTATAATGCTTTTGAAATAATTTAACTTAGAACTTGCACTATTGTCAAAGATTAGATGTCCATAGGTGTGGGGGCTTACTTCTGGGCTCTCAATTCTATTCCACTGGTCAGTGTGTCTATTCATGTTCCAGTACCAAGCAGTTTTGATGACAATAGCCCTATAATACAATTTGAGATGTGGGAGTGTGATGCCTCTAGTTCTGTTCTTTCTTCTTAAGATTGTTTTGGCAATTCTAAGTCTTTTCTGGTTCCAGATAAACATTGGTAGCATTTGTTCTATTCTAAGAAATGTGGTTGGGATCTTAATGGCGATAGCATTAAATTTGTATATGGCTCTGGGTAGTATATTCATTTTGATGATGTTAATTCTTCAAACGCATGAACGTGGAATATCTTTCCACTTTTTTGTGTCCTTTTCTATTTCCTCGAGTAGTGACTCATACTTTTCAGTATACAAGTAAATATCTATGCAAATTTCTCCCTGCTTACTTGTTTTTGCATCTTTTATAGCATAGTACTCAACGACAGCACTATAAAACTCTCCCCATCTCTCCCCATCCCCTCCCCCCAATTCGGGCTTACCAAATGGGGCTTACCTTTATTAGGGCTTACCTTTGAGTAGGGGCATCCAACTCCAGGGATTCGATCATGGGCCTCTAGCTTCACATACAAGTACTTAACTTCTCTACCACAGCCATCAGCCATGCCGAGGGAATGTTTCTAGTAATCTTAGCTTCTATCCATAATCATGAAAACCTGCAAGGATCCACTTCCTGCTTCCACTCACACCTTTCAGGTATTTTCCATTCTCCATCTCGCTCTTGCCCTCTTTCTTCCCTTTCCATGCCATATCTCCACAAACACCAAACCATCCTTATGTACTCCACTTTTTCAAACCACCCCTTTGTACCCCATCATTTCTCCTCTTTTTCCTTGTTAGTACTTTTGCTATTTTTGCTTTTTGAAATGGATGCTAAGAAGGTGATCTCTATAAGCAAAGAAAAGTCTCACCAGAACCCAGCCAGGCAGGCACCCACATCTCAGGCTTTCTAGGTTTCAGAGATGTGTGTATGTGATGCTTGTGTGTAGTTGATAGAAGAGAGGAAAGGTAGAACGAGTAATATTAAAAATACTGCTAACTTTTCAGAACACAATAATTGACAATTTCGTGTGGCACTGAGCCTCTGTAGATGTTTGATTCCACTGCTTTTTTATCTTTATTTTTAAATTTCTGATAGAGAAGTCAACAGACAGAGATGGAAGAGAGAGAGAGAGAGAGAGAGGAGACATCACAGCAAGGTTCACCATCTGTAGATCTTCCCCACAGCCATCCATGATAATCTCATGTGATGCTGAGGCTCAAATACAGATACTCTTTCAGGAAAGGCATTGCCAGGCATTCAATTTATATTTAATGTTTATAAATATAAACACATTATAAATTATAAACACATCTGAAAGGTGTGAGTGGAAGCAGGAAGTGGGTCCTTACAGGTTTTCATGATTATGGATAGAAGCTAAGATTACTAGAAACCGTCCCCCAGCATGGCTGACAGCTGTGGTCAGGAGGTTAAGTCGCCGGATCTGAAGCTAGAGGCCTGTGATCGAATCCCTGGAGTTGGATGTCTCTATTCTAAGGTAAGCCCAAACACGAGGGGGAAGAAGAGGCATTGAATTTATATTTAATATTTATAAATATTGGGAGTCAGGCGGTAACGCAGCGGGTTAAGCGCACGTGGCGCAAAACGCAAGGACCGGCGTAAGGATCCCAGTTCGAGCCCCGACTCCCCTGCGGAGTCGCTTCACAGGCGGTGAAGCAGGTCTGCTGCAGGTGTCTATCTTTCTCTTCCCCTCTCTGTCTTCCCCTCCTCTCTCCATTTCTCTCTGTCCTAGCCAACAACAATGATGACATCAATAACCACAACAATGTTAAACAACAAGGGCAACAAAAGGGAAAATAAATAAATATTAAAAAAATTATAAATATCCAGTTGTTAAGAGTATTCTTACCACAGACTGAGTCACTAGTACCTAGGTTATCAAAGGGAAGTACATAACCAAAGAGCTCATCAAAGAAATGAATCAGAAAACATCTTAGTCTTTAAAGTTTAACATATCCAATTAGAATCTAATATTTTTAAATGTACTAAAAAGAGAGAAAGGAGGCCAAGCTCAGTGAAATAATTATGTTGCAAGCATTAGTTGCATCCTACTTATAAGTGCTCATTTTCTCCCCCCTAATTCTAGAAGAGGGAGCATGTCTATAACACTTAGATATTGGGCCTTGTACTAGCACTGGCTGCATCAAGATCCTACGTCAGTCATTAACTGTTCACAAAAAGTTCCAAACCAAATAATGATATATATGGAATGGCAGGGCAAGGGCACAAACATTTGCTGACCACCTGTCCTAGTAAGGTGAAGGCCTTTAATTAAATAGGTTACTCTAAAATTTCTCTGAAATGTTTTAATCCCCAAGTAAGAATATATTTAAATGTACATACATACATACATGCATGTATACAGAACCATAGGCACACTAATGTATAGAGATTAATAACATACATTGGCCAGCTTAAACACTTTTTTCTCCAGTGTCACTCATTTCAAATATCGCTAGAAAAAGTAACTATAAACATTGTGGGGTGTGGCTGAAGGAGCAGGTGGCACACAGGAAACAGTGTTTACGTAACAGATGTCATGGATACGTATCACACCTGACAAGAAGAAACCAGAGCAGAATGTGAAGACAAGATGAAAAGAGTGGATGAAATTAATACTGTGGCACATGAGTGACCTATATACAGAATGACAAACAAATTCACAGATTCCAAGCTAGGAGATTTAAATTAAAAGCAATAATACTGAGAAAACAAAAATAATTAGCTTATATCGCAGATAGTAAAACTAAAGATAAATCATGACTATTTCTAGGTAGTTAACTGATGCTTCCCAAAGAGGTATTACCTGAATAGTTCAAAACAGAACCTACAACTGCTTTTTGTTCTAGATATTTTTTGAATGTAACCTGTTAATTGGTAACAAAAGTTATTTATTTGTAAAATGTACAGATACTCTTTTCAGAGAATAATAGTTATTATAACTTTGATCATGTTTTATATGCACATTATATACAAACTAATTTATGCTAATATGAACAATGTCTTACTAAATTTCATACATGTATATCCTTTTTGTTCGTTTATTTTGCCTCCCAGGTTCTTACTGGGGCTCCTGGAAGCCATTTTTCTCACCCACCCCCTTCTTTTTTTTCAGTTTTATTCCATAGGACAGAGAGAAACTGAGAGGGGAGGGGAGATAAAGAGGGAGAGAGAAAGACAGTCACCTGAAGACCTGCTTCACTACTCATGAAATTTCCCTGCTACAAGTGGAAATCAGGGGCTTGAATTAGAGTCCTTGTACTAGTCCATGCTCATAGCCTTGTGTATATCCTTTTTTTGTTTTTTTAGAATTTATTTATTTATTCATGAGAAAAAGAGGAGGACAGAAAGAACCAGACATCATTCTTGTACATGTGCTGCTGGGGATCGGACTTAGGACCTCATGGTTGAGGATCCAATGCTTTTATCCACTGCACCACCTTCCGAACCACTTATGCATATCCTTTAGAATTCATTTTCTAAAATCAGGAGCATGTGGAGGTGGAACATACTCTAATATTCTTAAAATTAAAATTGAAGCTCCTAACAGAGTGTTATGGGAGGAGTTAGAAACTCGGGAAGGGTCTTTTAAAAAATATTTATTTATTTATTCCCTTTTGTTGCCCTTGTTGTTTTTTATTGTTGTGGTTATTATTGATGTTGTTGTTGTTGGATAGGACAGAGAGAAATGGAGAGGGGAAGACAGAGAGGGGGAGAGAAGATAGACACCTGCAGACCTGCTTCCCTGCCTGTGAGGCGACTCCCCTGCAGGTGGGGAGCCTGAGGCTCTAACCCGCATCTTTAGGCCAGTCCCTGCACTTTGCTCCAGGTGCGGTTAATCCTCTGTGCAAAGAAGAGATTAATCACCAAAATCTACAGAGAGCTCAGCAAACTTAGAAACCAAAAAGCAAATGACCCCACCCAAAAATAGGCAGAGACTATGAACAAGACATTCACTTGTGAGGAGATTCAAAAGGCTCACAAACACATGAAAAATTGCTCCAGGTTGCTGACTGTCAGAGAAATGCAAATAAAGACAACATGGAGATACCACCTCACTCCTGTGAGAATGGCACACATCAAAAAGGACAGCAGCAACAAATGTTGGAGAGGCTATGGGGACAGAGGAACCTTCTGCACTGCTGGTGGGAATGTAAATTGGTCTAGCCTCTGTGGAAAGCAGTCTGGAAAACTCTCACAAGGCTAGACATGGACCTTCCATATGACCCAATAATTCCTCTCCTAGGGATATACCCCAAGGACTCCATAACACCCAACAAAAGAGAGATGTGTACACCTATGTTTATAGCAGCACAATTCATAAAAGCTAAAACCTGGAAGCAGCCCAGGTGCCCAACAACAGATGAGTGGCTGAGAAGGCTGTGGTATATATACACAATGGAATACTATACAACTATTAAGAACGATGAACCCACCTTCTCTGATGATCTTGGATAGAGCTAGAAGGAATTATGTTAAGTGAACTATGTCAGAAAAATAAAGGTGAATATGGGATGATCCCACTCATCAACAGAAGTTGAGAAAGAAGAACAGAAAGGGAAACTAAAAGCAGGATTTGACTAAGTCTGGAGTAGGGCACCAAAGTAAAAACCCTGGGGTGAGGGTGAGGATGAGGGTGGATGTTCGGCTTCCCGGGGCGGCAGCTGTGGGTGGTGGGTGGGTGAGATGGGATACAGTCTTTTGGTGGTGGGAACGGTGCTTATGTACACTCCTATTAATTTGTAGTCATATAAATCACAATTTAATTAATATGAGAGGGGAAAAATTAATTGTATGCCTCAAACTTTTAAAAGTACAGACTGAGTCTTTTTTATTAATAATTCTTTTAAAAAATTATTTATTTATTTATTTTCCTTTTTGTTGCCCTTGTTGTCTTTTTATTGTTGTTGTAGTTATTGTTGTTATTGTTATTGATGTGGTTTTGTTGGATAGGACAGAGAGAAATGGAGAGAGGAAGGGAAGACAGAGAGGGGGAGAGTAGATAGACACCTGCAGACCTGCTTCCCTGCCTGAGGCTCTAAGCAGCATCTTTAGGCCAGTCCCTGTGCTTTGCTCCAGGTGTGGTTAATCCTCTGTGCTAATGCTGGACTCCCCCTCCTTTTTTTTTTTAATCATTTGATTGGAGAGGTTTAATGGTTGACTTTATGGTTGTTGATTTGTGTATCTGTTTTTATATTTCTGCAAGTAGTCCCCTTACGGTATAGTTTAGGAAGCATAAATTTTGACTTAGACATTTATCTTATGTGCAGCTACCTCTCTTTGCTCTGGCACATGGCAAAAACTTCAAGAACAAATTTTCCACTTTAGTCTTTCTAAATCAGGATCTTTTAAAAATTAATATATTTCATTATTTGAGGTCCCCGTGTACACCCAAGCATGCTAGAAATGAAGAAGTGATTATCTTCCTTCACTTCCACTGAATACTGGTGAACGCTAAACAAATGTCTAAAAATGTACAATACCTAGTTAGGCGAATAATGTATTCATCTGAAGGTTTTATAAATTTTCTAACATATGATATTTACAGCACATCTTCTGTCTACCAAACATGGTACTATGCTCAAGAAAGCCCGTGCTGGGAGCTGGGCGGTAGTGTAGCGGGTTAAGCGCACTTGGCACAAAGTGCAAGGGCTGGAGTAAGATCCCGTTTCGAGCCCCTGCTATCTATCTGCAGGGGGGTGTCGCTTCACAGGCGGTGAAGCAGGTTTGCAGGTGCCTATCTTTCTCTCTCCCTCTCTGCCTTCCCCTCCTCTCTCGATTTCTCTCTGTCCTATCCAACAATAACAATAACAATAACAATAGTAACAACAAGGGCAACCAAAATGTGAAAAAAATGGCCTCCAGGACCAGTGGATTCGTAGTTCAGGCACAGAGCCCCAGCAATAACCCTGGAAGCAAAAAAAAAAAAAAAAAAAAAAAAATCCAGTGCTAAGCATAAACTTGGTCTTTCATGAAGCTGCAATTGTAGTGAACGTCAATATAAAAATGTAGTGTTTACTGTGTCCATTTATACTAGGGAGTTAGGGAGACTTCAGTTAGGAAGAAGAATAAATAAATGATTAACACTTTTGGAGACATAATGGGATAGACTAGAGATTTTCTTCACTTTCAAATTTCAAATGAAAATGAAGTTTTAGACAGAAATGTCAGGTGAGATCTAAGCAGGGAGACAAATTTAAACAAATTACTTTCGGTTATGATGGAGGAAGACATGCTAGTCTTTAAGGGAAATATGTATTTAGGAACAGGAATATACCTGCCTTGTGGTGGAAACCTGCTTCTGTATAAGAATTCAAAATTTAAACAAGATTATACCTTTTAAAAAAATGAAGAGAAGGCCCTGGAGATAGCACAGTGGGTTAAGGGCACATGGCGCAAGGACCAGCTTAAGGATCTGGGTTGCAGCCTCTGGCTCCCCACCTGCAGGGGGGTCACTTCTTGATAAAGAAGAAGGAAATACTTTATGATATACACCTTGCTTTGTATGCCTACCTTAAAGCCATGGTTTCCAAATATTGTAATTTTCCTGTCATCAAGTAATGGGAATCCACAGTATGATTTTAATGGGAACATAATTTATTAATTTCTATTGATATGTCAGAAATCCATAATGTATTAAGTGTATTGGATTTATATGTTTATTACTGTTGTAATAACATGTAATAATGTATCACCTGTCTTTACTTTCATTCTTCTGATCCAATGTACTTTAAAACAAATTATGATAAGAACATAAGGATAGTACTATTTTCACCCATTATTTCTCCTTTGGTATTCAATAATAGCAGCACTAATTTCTCATGGTTGTGAAAGTTATAAAAAGGCTGAAAGAAGTGTATCTACAGAAAGGTAAAAAAATGGTAATGTGTTTAGCTACCACAAAATGATATTTAAGTCATTTCCTTTTATATGTGAAATTAATTAAGCAAGCAAGATTAAAATTTGACACACTGAGATTTTTATTCCTTTTCCCTAATGTAGCTTAACTGAGAAAAAAAAGAATACTCATAATTTTTCTTTATTATCTTCTTTTATACTAAGAGTTTAGTTAATTATATCTAGTGTTCTGCACAAATATTCTTACCTTAGCAATGTGTTTATATACAGATCAGATATTTTAACACATCATATGAAACTCAGTCTCTGACAACTAAACTGGGCCCTTTGGAATATAACTAAAATATGCCTACTAGCTACCTACAAAACGTAGACATCCCCCCAACTCTTCATCTGCACTATTTCAGCCTTTAAGTTCATGATTAGTCAACCATTTATTCAGCTTTATATGTTAACTCTCTTTTCAGCCACCAGGTTCCAGATGCTACTGTGATGCCAACTGGACTTCCCTGGGCAGAGGACCCCACCAATGTGTCCTGGAGCCCAGCTTCCTCAGAGCCCCGCCCCACTAGGTAAAGAGAGAGAGGCAGGCTGGGAGTACAGATCGACCTGTCAACACTCATGTTCAGCAGGGAAGCAATTACAGAAGCCAGACCTTTCACCTTCTACACCCCATAATGACCCTGGGTCCATGCTCCCAGAGGGATATAGAATAGGAAAGCTTTGATAGGGTGTGGGGTATAGTACCCAGCATCTTGTATATAACTGTGCTATCGGTTGCTTCTGTTCTCCCTGGTCTAGGCTTTTGGGAGAGAACATATCAAAGACAGCCTATGTATTAAAAAGATTCAGTCTGTGTTTTAAGAAGTTCTAGACATATCATCAGTTTTTCGCCTCATATTAATTAAATAGTGGTTTATATAATGTTTACATTTTAATATGATTGTACATAAACACCACTCCCACCACCAAAAGACTGTGTCCCATCCCCACCACCCACCACCACCCCCCCCCCCATGCCAGGAAGCCCAATGGCCACCCTTCCCTTCACCGCAGTGTTTTTACATTGGTGCCCTGCTCTCGATTTAATCAGATCCTGCTTTTAGTTTCCTTTTCTGTTCTTCTTTCTCAACTTCTGTTGATGAGTGGGAACATCCCATACTCATCTTTATCTTTCTGACTTAGCTGACTTAACATAATTCCTTCCAAAGTTAACCCTATCACCAAATAATGTGATGATAACAATAACTATCCATTGTCTTCTTGAACCCTAAGACAGCAGGAAACTCACATTTCCACTATAGAGCCTATATTTCCCCCAGTCCTGGAACCTTAGGGTGGGGCCCACTTTTCTGCATGCTGCTCTCAATTCAAATCAAATAATATTGCATCCGCGGATCCCAACCTAATCAACACAACGAGTGCCACCCCGGCATGCTTCACTTCAGACTGTGACCAGAGACTTCAGGTGTGGAATGACAACCCTTCAGCTTTATCACTTGGGTGAGACCTTTCCTTTCATAGTATTCTCTAACTCCATTCCAGGTGTTCCACTCCCCAATAAAGTCCCCAAACCTAGATATAGTCCAGGTCCCCTGAGATAGAGCATAGGTTCACCCGTGCCCATAAAGTAGGGGAAAAATATATACCTGAAAGCAGAAGTACACAAGAGCATGCAGGGAATACCCCCAACACTTCATCTGCACTATTCCAGTCTTTAGGTCCATGATTGTTCAACAATTTGTTTGGCTTTGTATGCTAACTCTCTTTTCAGCCACCAGGTTCCGGATGCTGACCAGACTTCCCTGGACAGACGACCCCATCAATGTGTACTGGAGCACCACTTCCTCAGAGCCCCACCCTACTAGGGAAAGAGAGAGACAGACTAAGAGTATGGATCCACCAGTCAATGCCCGTGTTCAGCGGGGGAGCAATTACAGAAGCCAGACCTTCCATCCTCTGCAACCCACAACGACCCTGGATCCATACTCCCAGAGAGACAGAGAATGGGAAGGCTATCAGGGGAGGGGGTGGGATGTGGAGATCAGGTTATTGGAATTGTGCGGAATTTTACCCCTCTTATTCTATGGTTTTGTTAATGTCTCCTTTCTTAAATAAAAAATAAATAAAATTAAAAAAATAAAATAAAAAGAATAGGGAAGCTATCAGGGGAGGGGATAGGATGTGGAGTTCTGGTGGTGGGAATTGTGTAGAGTTGTATCCCTCTTATCCTATGGTTTTTGTCAGTGTTTCCTTTTTATAAATAAAAATTATATGAAATAAAAAAATAAAGAATTGAAAATGCAAGGTAAAAGCTTGCAAAGCATATATGTATGTGAGAAATCATTTCTCAGTGATGCCCCAAACCTGCTGTTACAGCTGGGTAGTGTTGGGGTCACTTTGGGGCCAGGACTGGGAGCCAGCATAAGCAGCAGCAAGTCTGACTTTCACTTTCTTTTTCCTGAGACTGAAGTAGCACAGTGGTCAGGGACATTGACTCTGAAGCCAAGCTGCATGGGTTCAAGTACCACAGGCAAGATTTGTGAAGCTACAGGCAGGGTGGCCAGGAAGTAGTTATGTTGTCATGAGTGGTTTAGAGGGGAAGAGAGGATTGAATCAGAAAAAAAAGGGGGGCAATTATGTGTAAATGTGGACGGATAGTCCTAGAGAAGCGCAAGGACTGGCATAAGGATCCAGGTTTGAGCTCCCAGCTCCCTACCTGCAGGGGAGTCACTTCACAAGCGGTGAAGCAGGTCTGTAGGTGTCTGTCTTTCTCTCCCCCTCTCTGTCTTCCCCTCCTCTCTCCATTTCACTCTGTCCTATCTAATAATGATGCCATCAATAACAATAATAACTACAACAACAATAAAAAACCAGGGCAACAAAAGGGAAATAAATAAATTTAAGAAAATCATTTTATTTTGAGGCTAATGGTTTACAGTACAGTTGCTGACAGTTGGATACAATTTCTAATCTTCCCATGATAGGTGTCTACAAAACACTCTCACCCTATAAAACTGGCCTATACACATATGTAGAAATGTTCCACTTCACTCATTAAAAAAATTAATTTAAAACCACATTGACACTCCACCTCACACCTGTGGGAATGCCATCCATCAGCAAAACAGGAAATGAACAGGTATTGATGAGGATGTGGAGAAAGAAGAATTCTGTTACACTGCTAGTGGGAGTGCTAACTGGGGCAGCCATGATGTAAAACACTATGGAGAATCCTTAAACATGCAAAAATGGAAATATCTTATGATTCAATAACACAACTCCTAGACATTTATCCAAAGAACATGAGCAACACTAATTTGAAAGGATTTATGCATCCCATGCTAAGAGCTGTATTATTCACATTAACCAAAAATATGGAAACAACCTAAATGACCATTGATAGATGACTGGATAAAGAGATAATGGAAAATATACTCAATGTAGTACTACTCAGCAATTAAAAAATAATATTCTGTTCTTAATAATATTCAGTACAAAATGGATGGAACTGAAGGGTGATTATGCTTAGTGAAGTAAGAAAGTAGACTATATGGAATGTAGAGAATTGACCATATGAACTTGAAAAAAATGAAAGGAAAAAAAAAAGTAACCAACCATCTTAAGGCCTTGAGAGAACTGTCTATAGTTGTTACCATGGCCAGGGGTGGGGTTGGGGGAGGGTGCACAGATTTTGGTAGTGTGGAACTATACTCCTGTTACCTTAAAACCTTGTCAATTACTAATATAAAAATAAAGAAAAAAACTCTCCCAACTTAGAACATGTTCCATCATCATGTACCAGGTCCCCAACAGACTCTCCACTTTTGCTATGATTTATTTGAATATGGTCTCTGATCTCAGCCAGGATTCAGGATGTCCATAGTTATCCCTGGATTGAAAAGAAAAAGAAGCATCCAATAGCACAGCTATATACAAGATACTGGGTACTGTACAGCAAACCCTAACAAAGGGACTTTTCAAAGTTAACCCAATTAACAAATAATGTGATAATAATATTAACTATCGATTGTCTTTTTGAACCCTAAGACAGCAGGAACCTCACATCTCCACTATAGAGCCCCTACTTCCCCCAGTCCTGGAACCCTTGGATAGGGCCCACTTTCCCGTATGCATCTCCCAATCCAAACCAAATAATATTGCATCCGCCGATCACAACCTAACCAAAGCAACGATTGCCACCTCAACATGCTTCACCTCAGACTGTATCCAGAGACTTCACGTGTGGAATGACAACCCTTCAGCTTCATTACTCAGGTGAGACCTTTCCTTTCATAGTACACTCTAATTTCATCTCAGGTAGTTCACTTTCTAACAAAGTCCCATAACCTAGATATACACCAGTTTCTGTGAGAGAGAGCTTATGTGCACACGTATCCATAAACTACTGCAAAATATATACCTGAAAGCAGAAGTACACTAGAGTTTGCAGTGAGTACCTCCCTAACACTTCCTCTCCACTATTCCAAGCTTGGGATCCATGATTGCTCAACAAATTGTTTGGCTTCATATGTTAACTCTCTTTTCAATCACCAGGTTCCAGATGCCACCAGGATGCTGGCTAGGCCTCCCTGGATTGAAGACCCCACCAATGTGTCCTGGAGCTCAGCTTCCCCAGAGATACACCTTACTAGGGAAAGAGAGAGGCAGACTGGGAGTATGGACCGACCAGTCAATGCCCATGTTCAGCGGGGAAGCAATTACAGAAGCCAGACCTTCTATCTTCTGCAACCCTCAACGACCCTGCGCCCATGCTCCCAGAGGGCTAGAGAATGGGAAAGCTACCATGGGAGGGGATGGGTTATGGGGATTGGGTGGTGGGAATTGTGTGGAGTTGTACCCCTCCTACCTTATGTTTTTGTTCACTAATCCTTTCTTAAATAAAAAATTAAAAAAAAAAAAAAGAAATGACACACTTGGCTTTAAAGAAAAAAAAAGAAAAGAAAAAGAAATGCTTCTGGACAGCATTTGGGGTATAAAAATAGTAATAATAACAAAAACATATATATATATGGAGTGGGGGGCACTCACAATGAGATTTTTCTTTGTGTAGCTCTCTATGTCTGTTTATTATGTGCTCATATAACTATGTCAAATATAAACATCTCAAGTGTTTACATAAGTATCTCTAGGGCATACATCAATGAACAACCTCTCTCCTACTATGTAACCCATTCTATATCAGACCTGTTTTCTCCAATTCCAGTGATTATATCAGATTCTGTGTTTACTCCAATTTCTGACTTTAAAACAAAGATAAAACTACAGTTCCGGGCAATCAGATAAGGCCTCATTTATCTCCAAACATCTTTTCATTGCTATCTGTGTTTACCCTGATAATAGGCAAACATTCCTGCAGTCTGGAGACAGAGCCACAGAGAAACCAAAGAATTTATGACATGTGTGGTTCTTATACATAACTGCTGGTAATTAGAGGCATGGGTCATGTACCCACAAATAACAGGCATTATGAATCACAGGGTTCTAACTTTCTCCTCTTTTCCCACTGACAAACCAGTAATTCTCACATCTATATGTCTAATGGAGTTTCTTTCATGGACAATTGCTTCATTTTTCCTAAATTATTCGTCTCCATAATTTTTGAATTCATAGAATGTATTCACTGTATGCTCTAGTCCTAATATTCTCTCTTCTATGTTATTCATTCTACTTCCTAGCCTCAATAGTTGAGTCTCATACACATTCAAAGTGTCCATTATGACTTGTGACTCTGTTTGGAGTTTCTCTTTCACATTTCACATGTTGGTTTGGTTTGTCTTCTAGAAGACTATTTCATGCTTTCTTTTCTGTTTCAAAACTCCAAGGTTACATCTTATTTCATAATAAAGTTAATTAATAATTAATTTTCAGAAATTGTTGTTAACCAAGCTGTGTGCTTCTAGCCCCTCATACTAAATCTTTTCATCATTTTTCTTTGCATTATGTCCATTTTGTTACATATTGCCAACCCTTATAGAACTGCACTCTCTCTTTCAAATTTCAGCTTTAAAATTTACTAGAGAATAATAACACTTCTTTTTATAACAAGTAACTTACACTTTTCTAATATCTTTATAATATTCATAAGAAATAAGGTTTATTATTATGTTGGAGATGTAACAAAGTACTTCTTTATCTGAATATTCAAATATATTAAGTTTCATTTAATAATAATGTAATGAATTTGCAGAATATTTTCATATATTGGAAACTAGTAAGACAGTGTCCTCTATGAAAACATATTTAGCATCCCTTTTATTTGACGATAATCAAAGCAAAGTGTGCAAATAAACACTTTTCTTTGATTTCATATTAATGGGAAAGATAGTCAATAGAGGGTGACTTGACAATTAAAAAAGATGATATTGTGTCCTTAAGGACAAAATGGAAGAATGTAGAGATGGTTATGTTTAATGAAATAAGTAAGAAACTGAAAGAAAGTTACTGGATAGTTTCACTCATCTGTGTAATAAAGAGAACTGAGATACATGAACTTGAAAAAAATAATATAACCAGGAGCCAGGTAGTGGTGCAGTGGGTTAAGCGCACATGGTAGAAGGCGCATGGACCAGCATCAGGATCCTGGTTAGAGCTCCTGGTTCCCCACCTGCAGAGAGTTTGCTTCACAGGCAGTGAAGCAGGTCTGCAGTTGTCTGTCTTTCTCTACCCCTCTCTGTCTTCCCCTCTCTCTCAATTTCTCTCTATCCTATCCAACAATAAAGACAGCAATAACAACAATAATGACGATAAACAAGGGCAACAAATGGGGAAAAATTTTTAAAAATAATAAAATAACCAATTTGTGTTTAAGATCTTGGGAGAACTGTGGTGGCTATCTTTTGGAGTGGGAAGTAGGGCACATATTAATTTATAGGGAAAAATCTCATAGAAAAAGAGTAATTTAAGCCAATAATAATATCCTGGAAGTTGGATTAATTCATATTAAATCACTTAGCTTCTCTATATTTGTTAGAAATGATTTGACATCTACTTATTTTTTATTGTTTTTATTCTATTTAACTTAACTTGTTTTATCATTTTATTACAGATTGAATAGTGACTTATAAAATTATATGATAATAGAAGTATAGCTTCATAACACTTCATACCACCTGCTTAACCTCCCCTAGAGTTTAAATACTAATATATCTAGATGTAATTAATGGCTGTAACAATTGGGAGAAAATGTAAGTTTGTGAGACAAAGAGAGGACTGCAAAAACTGGAAAGGGGAAAGAAATTAGTTCACTCAATTATGACCATTTTGGTCAATGTCAGACCACCTCATCATCTGTGGTCCTAGTCAGGCAATCTTTGGATTCACCCATATATACTATTGGCATGACCTCTAAGGGATCCCTTTGATCATTTCCATTGGGAGTGTCTTTATTAAGCAATTTTGGGGGACTTGTTAGCATGGTGCCCTCACTAGAAACTGCTAAGGACTGTCCCATTGTCTGAAGGGAGGCTAGGCTGTCACTTGAGGAAAACTGGTCCTGTAATGTGTGCAGCCTAGAATGTTTACAGAGGTAACCATGGACAATGAGCTTGGCCTGATAGTCACCTAGAAATTATATAGGCTCCTATGCTAAATATTAGCATCCCTTTTATTTGAAGATAATTAAAACAAAGTATTCAAATAAACACTTTGATTTGACCATATTATATATGGTCCTGAGTCATATTTTATGTAGTTAATATTTAATTATATATATGTTTTCAGGTATGGGTGCCACTCTCTGTTCTAACTCAGCTCTCAAGTTCCATTCCCCACTCTGACACCATGCTCCCAGATATTTCTAGTCCACTTTCATGTCAAGCTTAACCAAACATCATTAAAGTCATGGTCTCTGAGGATCATACCTAGAATATACAATCTAGCTTCTTTACAATCTAGCATTCTTATTCTCATTAGCTCTAATCCTACTTTTTAGTCTTTATTTACTGAACATTTTGTTGTGCTTTATATCTCACTGCCTGTAGCCACCAAGTTCCATATGCTACTATGATCCCATCCTGGTCTCCATGGGCAGAAGACTTCACTAATGTGTCCCTGACTTTCACCTTTCCAGAGCCCTAACCCAATAGAGAAAAATATAGACTGGGAGTATGGCCACCTGGCCAAAATCATGTCCAGTAGAGTATTAGTCACAGAAACAAGACTTCCTTCCTTCTGCACCTCTGCAAAATTTTTGGTCCAAACTCCAAAAGGGAGAAGTATTAGGATACTATGACCAGAGGGTTCTGAACTTCAGTTCCACTGGAACCCAGGACTTCTGTGTCAAAGTATTTTTGTTTTTGCTGCATCAGTGAGAAGGAAGAGGATTTGGAAACCACCTCAGTAAGTCAGGTCCTATTTCCCTGATTACCTGAGAGGAAAGAGAAAAGTGCAGCACAGCTGGAAGTTGTAATAGGTATAGATATGGCTTAGAAATAAAATAAAAGAAGGGTCTTAGAAGTAAACAAAAATGGGCATCAGCTTCCACAAGATAAAACCATCTGCCTGAATGGTCCATGTGCCTCTCTGGTGCATGCCTTTTTATTTTCCATGGTTTGAATTTTAAAATATTTGAAAAATTTTTAAATAGAAAAAAAAAACCCTGGAAGAATACTTAGAGTAAGAGGGGATAAAAATCTTTAACAATGGAATAAAAATCACTCATTTGAGTCTTATTAATACAAAACAAGTCTGAGACATATACTTAAGGTATTGCTCAGCAGTTAAAAAAATACGCTATATTATATTGTGTCCTTTTGGGGACAAAATGAATGGAACTGGCAGTGATTATGTAACTTTATTTAATAATACACAAGCCAAAATGGGGCATAGTGTCCCTTGTGTTAGCAAATTTCTCACCAGGCAAAAGAAAATAGTAGGTTGGCATCATATATATATATCATATATATATATATTATATATATATATAATCAACCCATATGTGTGACTTTGAGAGAAATATGTTGATTACTACTGGAGGTGGGTAAGTAGGACAGAATTTTGATGATGGGAGTGGTGTAGAATTACACCATTATTATCTTACAATTTTAAAATTCACTAATAGAAATGTGATCAGAATAATTATAGTGCTAATAAAAATTGATGAAAACTTTTTTTTACTTATCTACTTATACTTTCTCAATATATGTTTTTTATTGTCAATATAATTTGGAAAATTTTTCTACTAATTTTTAATATTTTCTCTAAACACAATGAAATCATTTTGATGTTATCATAGCTACATGAAATGAAACCATGTTTTGTGTATAAACAAATATTTTCTTATCACTATAAGATAATATGTCATTATTTTCATTTTATTTATTTATTTTCCCTTTTGTTGCCCTTGCTGCTTTTTCACTGTTGTAGTAGTTATCATTGTTGTTATTGATGTCATCATTAGACAGGACAGAGAGAAATGGAGAGACGAAGGGAAGACAGAGAGGGGGAGAGAAAGACAGACACCTGCAGACCTGCTTCACCGCCTGTGAAGCAACTCCCCCGCAGTGGAGGGAAGGGAAGGAAAGGGAAGGGAAGGGAAGGAAAGGGAAGGGAAGGGAAGGGAAGGGAAGGGAAGGGAAGGGAAGGGAAGGGAAGGGAAGGGAAGGGAAGGGAAGGGAAGGGAAGGGAAGGGAAGGGAAGGGAGAGAGAGGAGAGGGAGACAGGGAGAGAGAGAGGGAGAGGGAGAGGGAGAGGGAGAGGGAGAGGGAGAGGGAGAGGGAGAGGGAGAGGGAGAGGGAGAGGGAGAGGGAGAGGGAGAGGGAGAGGGAGAGGGAGAGGGAGAGGGAGAGGGAGATGGAGGTGGGGGGAGAAAGACATAAAGAGAAAGACTAACCAGAACACTGCTCAGTTCTGGCTATTGTGGTGCTGGGGATTGAACCTGGGACCTCAGAGCCTCAAGCATGAAAATATTTTGTATAACTCTCCATATTCTCTAGGTTTTTTTGTTTGTTTTGTTGTTACTGTTTTGTTTTTAACTTCTTGGATACTTGCTAAGTAAAAGTGAGTGGCAAAAGTAGAGGTCATGAGTCTATTTCTATTATTTTTTCACAGAGTAATTCAGAGTAATATAAACTATGTGTTTATGAATACTTCAATAAATAGTTATTCTTTAAATTAAAATTGGAAAATTATGGCAGTTATCCTGTTTTGCTCATAATGAAATTGTTCTGAATTTTTCATAAGAGAGCTCATCAATTCTTTACTCATTATATTCTATATTACTTCTTATTCAAATTATTTACAATATTACATTTATGTAGTTCACAGGTTTTTAGACTTTAATGTGTATAGGAAACATTTAACAATAGAAAGAGTTAATTGACAACTCAAGTAAATTAAAATGAGATAGAGAAATATCAATGGAAGTTTCTTCCCATGGTTTTATTGTTATCTAAACCAAATGAAGTGAAAAGAAAAATATGTAATTAATGAAAATGGATGATAATTTCAACTTCTAGTTGCCAGGAAATTATCAATGTAATTTTGATGTCTTCATCTACATTTCTCTATTTAACAGGAGATTGATTGCAAATATGTGGTGCCCCCAAGTGGTAGCTGACAATGTAAGTTTGGTATGATGAATCTGAATCGTTAGGAATTTTATAATTTCACTGTTGGAGTAAAAATGAACTTATGTAGGGGTCAGGCAGTGGCGCATCTGTTTAAGCATACACATTACAGTGTGCAAGGACCTCTGCTCAAACCCCTGCCCCTACCTGCAGGGGGAAACCTTAATGAGTGGTGAAGCAGGGTTGCAGATGTCTCTCTGTTTCTCTCCTTCTTTATCTCCTCCTCCCCTCTAAGTTTCTCTCTTCTCTATCCAATAATATATAAAAAACTAAAAAACATAAAAAAGTAAAAAGTGAACTTACATATACAGGTATCCTAACATATAGTAGCCATCATGTACTTATATAAATATACAACATAACATATGGATGCATGATACAAAAGGAATTATATGTTCATGCATTTGTACATAGGTACACAAAACTTATGAACACAGAGAATATAATACAAGAGAGTTCATGATTATTCTCTATTGATAACTTACTAAGAAATACCTTTTGGGGTTCAAGTCACTGCTATTTTTAGGTTAAATATCCATATAATAACATTAATAGATTAAATATATTTTATCAATAACTTATAAGGTTCATAGTCATGTTATTCAATATATCTTAAAACAATATGGATTATTGTTTATTATTAGTCACAAACATTTATAAAATTATACCCATTTCAACTTAATTACTATTGAAAATGATCTAATAAAAATGAAATAAAATAAAATTGGGTTTTAGAATAAATCTGGAAAGAGTCTTGTCTCACCAACAAAATTTTACTCCCTGCTTCCATGAAAAATAATGAAAATAACAATAAAAAACAAGGTATCATTCTCCTAACATCTGATATTAATATGCTTTAGGAAAGCATTCAGATTTGTAATTTATTAAAAGAGAAAAATATACAGTCTTTAGAAATTTGTTTTTTTCAAAATTGTTTAGTTAGGAGTCTAAATTCAAATTGTAGAAAAACTGAACTAGACATTTTTATAGAGAGACTTAATGCAAGTGATATACAACACACCGAGAAAGATATTACTTCTTCATGACAACATGGATAGAATTTAAGATGATTATGCTAAGCATGGTAAGTCAGAATGTAAAAGATCATTACCAGATGGTTTCTCTTACATGTGGAATATAAATAACTAAAGTGAATGAACTGTTTTGCAAATGAACTGAAGCAAAGCACACAACAAAAATAATCTTTGGCTATGAAAAATATGATAGTGACATGAGGGAATGGAGAAAGGGATAGGAGGAACGAGTAAAACGGTTGATTTTAATAGTGTGATAGCACTGAAATTTGGTGGTGGGTACTGTAAGTCTTATTTACTTACAGAGATGTGAAGCTATAGTCCCAACATTTTATAGCATTATAAACCAATGGTAATATACATTTTGAAAAAAAAAAAACTCTCTTGTGGTCCAGGAGGTGGCGCAGTGGATAAAGCATCAGACTCTGAAGCATGAGGTCCTGAGTTCAATCCCTGGCAGCACATGTACCAGAGTAATGTCTGCTTCTTTCTCTCTCTCTCTCTCTCTTTCTCTCCTTCTCTCTTCATGAATAAATAAAAAATAAAAAAATCTTTAAAAAAAAACTCATTTTTACATCTTTGAAAAGTTATTTTTAGAAGAGTGGTGTGTGTGTGTGTGTGTGTGTGTGTGTGTGTGTGTGTGTGTGTTAGACCCTTTATCAGGAATTCTGTTTTCTTATTTTAATCAAGAATAGATGTTGAGCTTCAATAGATGCTAAAATAATACATGAGCACATTTTACACTAGGACTTATTACTAAATGCAGCTTATTTAGAACTCTATGAAAAAAGCTAAATTGTTTTTTTTCTTCAAAATGGTTGCATAAAGGAAGATAATTTTCATTTGTAAGGTTGTTGAATAATAAGAGTGCAGTGTTCAAACACTTGTTTAGCTAACTTAGTACACTGAAAAAATATAAGTTAATTAAAGTTAATAACTTTTTCAGAGCTGTTTTTCCCTTATATATCTCTCTCTTCTATTTTTTTTTCAGATATGCGGTTTGTACATTCAGTTTTACCACTCTAAGGCAACTTTTTCATTCAGATAGAGAGGGGACAGATATCTTAATATCAGAATTTCCTTAGTTCCACATCATTGCCATGTAGTGTTGGAATATGAACCTGGAACACATGCATGGCAAAACACACATCCTTTGCAGATCATATGATCGTATACATAGAAAAACCTAAAGAATACAGCAGGAAGTTGCTGGAAATTATCAGGCAATATAGAAAGGTGTCAGGCTACAAAATTAACCTACAAATGTTGGTGGCAACCACTGGTCACTTTCATCAGGAACATCATCATAAGCCCTCTTTCAGACCTCCCCAGGACCTTGCCTTCACCATAAAGCAGTGATGGTAGGGACTGCCCCAACTTCCGTAACGACACTGTGACATACTGCCCTGACACCCGAAGATGACCGGTGCTGAAATGAGTGCAGCCTGCAATGTTCTCACCTATGACTATAAGTTGTGAGCTCCGTCCAATAGGATTTTAGAGGTTACACAGGTTCTGTTGTTAAATATATAGACTGCCTTGGATTGGGTTGATGGGCTTAAATAGTCAATTTTATTCATAGAATTTTTTCAAGAATGGGAGCTATTCTCTGCCCTAATTCACCTTTCTAGCCCTTTCCTCTACTCGGACAGTTTTTCAGACAATATATATATATTTAAATTTATCTTCCCTTTTGTTGCCCTTGTTTTTCATTGTTGTTGTAGTTATTGTTGTTGTTATTGATGTTGTCCTTGTTAGATAGGACAGAGAGAAATGGAGAGAGGAGGGGAAGACAGAGAGGAGGAGAGAAAGACAGGCACCTGCAGACCTGCTTCACCACCTGTGAAGTGACTCCCTGCAGGTGGGTAGCCTGGGGTTCAAAACGGGACCCTTACGCTGGTCCTTGCACTTTGCACCACGTGCACTTAACCCAGTGCACTATAGTCTGACTCCCTCAGAAAATATTTTTATTCAACGTCATATTAGCTATCAAACTTAAATAAAAACTACCACAGTCATGGGTTCCTAGAAACATGGCTAAAATGGACTTCCTAGCTTCCTTCTAGCCCAGTATCCCTAATCTCATCTGCTTTGTTTCAACATTTTGGTTCGTGTTCATTAACCACTTCTTAAAATTTTTTATTTATAAAAAAGAAACATTAACAAAACCATAAGATAACTTTGCACAATTCCCACCACCAAAACTGTATCCCATGACCTCCCTTGATAGTTTTCCTATTCTTTAACCCTCTGGGAGTATGGACCGAAGGTCATTGTGGGATGCAGAAGGTTGAAGGTCTGGCTTCTGTAATTTAACTCTATGAAAAACAAGCTAAATTGTTTTTTTTTCTTCAAAATGGTTGCATAAAGGAAGATAATTTTCATTTGTAAGGATGTTGAATAATAACAGTGCAGTTTTCAAACACTTGTTAACCTAACTTAGTACACTGAAAAAATGTAAGTTGATTAAAGTTAATAACTTTTTCAGAGCTGTTTTTCCTTCATATCTCTCTCTTTCCTTCTATTTTTTTTCAGAGATGAGGTTTGTACATTTATTTTTACTACTCTAAGGCAACTTTTCAATGTTAGAATTTTAATGTTAGAATTTCCTTAGTTCCACATCATTGCCATGTAGTGTTGGAATATGAACCTGGAACACATGCATGGCAAAACACACATCCTTTGCAGATGATATGATTGTATACATAGAAAAACTTAAAGCATACAGCAGGAAGTTGCTGTAAATTATCAGGCTGAACATGGGCGTTGACAAGTCAATCCATACTCCCAGCCTGCCTCTCTCTTTCTCTAGTGGGGAAGGGCTCTGGGGAAGCAGAGCTCCAGGACACATTGGTGGGGTTGTCTGTATAGGGAAGTCTGGTCAGCATCATGCTAGCATCTCAAACCTGGTTGTTGAAAATAGAGTTAACAGGGAGTCGGGCTGTAGCACAACGGGTTAGGCGCAGGTGGCACAAAGCACAAGGACCGGCATAAGGATCCCGGTTTGAACCCCGGCTCCCCACCTGCAGGGGAGTCGCTTCACAGGCAGTGAAGCAGGTCTGCAGGTGTCTATCTTTCTCTCCTCCTCTCTGTCTTCCCCTCCTCTCTCCATTTCTCTCTGTCCTATCCAACAACGACAACAACAATAATAACTACAACAATAAAACAACAAGGGCAACAAAAGGGAATAAATAAAATAAATATTAAAAAAAATTTTAAAAAAAGATTTGGTAACCCAGTATCAATCACAAATTAAAAAAATTACATATATATATATATATATATATATATATATATATATATATATATAAAAAAGAAAATAGAGTTAACATACAAAACCAAACAAATTGTTCACCAGTCATGGACCTAAGGGCTGGAATAGTACAGATGAAGAGTTTGGGGGGTCCTCCATTTTGTATATAGCTAGTAGTAATATTTTAGTTAAATTCCAAAGGGCATGTGGCTATACTAGTTTATGTTTTTTCTTCCCTTTTTCTTTTTGCCCCCTAGCCTGAAATCTGATATGCCAGTGGATCAAAGTTATTGTCTGGGGAGATGATGTCATGGCTGGAAAAAGGATCAGAAAGCTGAATCAGGGAAGAGAGCATCTCCTTAATATGGGAAAGGGGTATAAATATTGTTGACTGTAAACATCACTGATCTGATGTGATCTGGGCCCCATAATTACCTTAGGATCCTGTGTGACGTCTGCATCCCTGTAGATCTGAGTTCACATTCTGTGGTCATGAGTAGGAACATTCCAAGCTACCCCAATATCAACCCATCATCCTCAGGTGTAGTATAGAGTATGTTGTCCAGCCTCCCTTTGGAGGATGGAATATTCTCTACCATTGTTGATCCAAGTTGAAAGCAAGGTCCTATGGTGGCCCACAAAGGGGTCTGTTTTGTTGTTCCTGATAGAAATGACTGGTAACAATGGAGAGAGGGATTTATTTGAGGTCTAGGCTCATCAAGTCTGTTTGGAAATCTCATAACTCCTCGATTAGGGCCCCAGATGATGGAATGGCCTGATAGTGACTAAAGAGTCATCATTAAAGTATACCAGTCTTGCCCTTATTCAGCATTTGCAGTCCTTGATTTTGTAAGGTTAGCTTTAGAGTGAGTGAGAGAACTGTAATAGGAAGTATGTGAGGAGGGTATCTAAGTCAAAGTAGACACTATTCATTATGAACTTGATACTGACTCACTACAGACTATTGTGTATTTTTGCTTTCAGGTATATATTTTGCTCTAATTTATGGAGACATGTGAACATATACTCTATCTTATAGGACCTGGTATATATCTAGGTTTTATTGTTTTGTTAGGAAGTGAACCTCCTGGAATGGAATTAGAGAATACTGTTGAAGAAAAGGTCTTACCCGAGTAATGAGGGTGAAGAGTTGGCATTCCATGCCTGACGTCTCTAGACAGAGTCTGAAGTGAAGTATGCTGAGATGGTACTCATTGCATTGATTAAGTTGGGATCGGTGATGCAATATCATTTCGTATAACTTGAGAGAAGAATGCAGGAAAGTGAGCCCCAACCCACAGGTTCCAGGACTGGGGAAAATATAGGCTCTATAGAGGAAGTGGGAGGTTCCTGCTGTTTTAGGGTTTAAGAAGACAAAGTTTGGCAATTGGTTTTAACTTTGAAAAATCCCGTTGTTAGTATTTGCTGTATCATACACATCATCACCATATTTTGTGTCCTTTGACATTATTTGTATATAGCTATGCCATCGGTTGCTTCTGTTCTTCCTGGACTAAGCTTTTAAGAGAGTCAACATGTCAAACAGTCTATGTATTTAAAAGACTCAGTCTGTACTTTAAAAAGTTTGAGACATTCAGTCAGCTTTTCCCCTAATATTACTTAAATAGTGATTTATATGACTACAAGTTGATAGGGTTGTACATAAACACCATTCCCACCACTAAAAGACTGTGTTTCATCCCATCCCCCCTCCTTCCAACCCTGCCCCATGAAGCTGAACATCCACTATCACCCTCCACCCAGGGTTTTTACTTTGGTGCACTACTACAAATTTAGTCAGATCTTGCTCTGAGTTTCTCTTTCTGTTATTCTTTTTCAGCTTCTGCTCTTATTTTAGTGCTTTCTGTTGCATTAGGGTTCCTTTGCCCCTCTCCCTTAAATCCTTAAGGTCATTTATTTGAGCTTTTTCTTGTTCTTTAATATGTTATTGTATGTCTATGAGTTTCCTTCTCAGTACTGCTTTAGCTGTATCCCAAATATTTTGATAGCTTGTGTGTTCATTTTTATTTGTTTTCAGAAACTCATTAACCATTTTGTCTCACTTTATAACCTGCAATCTTTCAGGCATCAATTTGCAGATCCCATCATGATTCCATCCTGACTTCTCTAGGTAGATGACCTCACCAGTGTGTCCTGGAACCTTACTTCTACAGAGCTCTCCTCTACTAGGGAAACATAGAGATAGGCTGGGGGTATGGATTGACCTACTAATGCCAATTTCCAGTAGAGAAGGAATTGCAGAAGTCCGAAATTCTACCTTATACCCCCCCCAAATTTTTTTTTTGTCTCCAGTGTTATCGCTGGGGCTCCATGCCTGCATTATGAATCCATTGCTCCTGGCAGCCATCTTTTTTCCATTGTTGTTGTTGCTTTTGTTGTTGTTGTTGGATAGGACAGAGAGAAATTGAGAGAAAAGGGGAAGACAAAGAGCGGGAGAGAAAGATAGACACCTGCAGACTTTCTTCACTGCTTGTGAAGTGACCCTCTTGCAGGTGGGGAGCCTGGTATTGGATCTGTGATCCTTGCACCAGTCCTTGCACTTCACACTATGTGTACTTAACCCAGTGCACTATTTCCCAACCCCCTCCCCAAAACAATTTAGATCCACACTTCAGTGGGGGAGAAGTAATGGGAGGAAGAGGATAAGAGGACTCTGAATTCTAGTTCCACCAGGACCTGGAGAGAGAAGGAGGGACATTTGGTTGTAGTAATAGGGATATGGGTGGATTGAAGGGGCAAAGAGGACTGAATCTGGAAGAAAAAGTTGGAAATTACGTACAAATCTAGACAGATAGTTGTAGAGATGATGATTAGCCCATGTCTGTAACCTTGAGAGTACGCTGCAGTTTTCAGTGGAGAGACTGGGGATTCAGAACTATGGGGGTGTAGAATTATACCCCTTTTTGACATGTACTTTGGAAAAGCAATAAGAAATCACTAATATAATAAAATTAAGTCAGTGGCATTCCTGTATGCAATCACTAAGTCAGAAGAAGATATACAGAAACCAGTCCCTTTTTACAATAGCAAGTAAAACACTAAAATACATAGAAATAAACCTAACAAAAGGAGTGAAATACCTGCATACTGAAAATTATTGAGTCACTATTCAAGGAGATAGAAAAAGACACAAAGAAATGGAAAGATATTCCATGTTAATGGATTGGCATAATTAACATCATGGGAGCTGGGCAATAGTACACTGGGTTAAGGTCACATAGTGCGAAGGACAAGGACCCACTAGAGGATAGTTGTTCGAGTCCCCAGCTCCCCACCTACAAAAGAGTCACTTCACAAGAGGTGAATCAGGTCTGTAGGTGTCTACCTTGCTCTCTCCCTCTCTGTATTTCCCCCCTCTTGATTTTTCTCTGTCCTATACAATAAAAAATAGGAAAAAAAAGGCCTCCAGTAGCAGTGGAATCATAGTGTAGGCATCGAGACTCAGCAGTAATCCTGGAGGCAGAAGAGGAAGTAGGAGGAGGAGAAGATGAAGAGGAAAAGGAGGAAGAGGAGGAAGAATTAACATCACCAAAATGAATATTTTATTCAAAGCTACATAAAAAGTTATTGCAATCCCCATAAAGGTCCCACCCAATTTATTAATAAATATTTATTTATTTATTTAGCATTGGATAGAGACAAAGAAATTGAGAAGAGAGAGGGAGACATAGAGGGAACAAGGCACTTTCAGCCTTACTTCATCACTAGTGAAGTTTCCCTTGCAAGTAGGGATCAGGGACTTGAACCCAGGTCCTTGCATGCTGTAGTATGTGTGTGCTTAACCAGGTGGGCCACCACTTGGCAACCCAATTTTTTTTTAGATTAGAACAAAAACCAAAAATGTTTATCTGGAACCAGAAAAGATCTAGAATTGCCAAAACGATCTTGAGAAGAACAGAACTGGAGGCATCACACTCCCAGATCTCTGTTGTTTTCGACAGGTTATGTTGTTTTCAATGGGCTGGCTTCACGGGTGGGTAACAGACGACCAGGGACTCATGGTTGAGCTGTAGGCAGTATCTCTTTATTCTGCAGGACGCAGCACAATCTAAGATGAGCTAAGTTAAACTCAAAGTACAGTAAAACTCACAATGCTGTCTTTATATATACTTGCCAAGTAGGGTGGAAACAGGATGTGACATAGAGAGGGTGGAGAGAAAAGTGACTGGTAAAAATCAGAGTGTGACAAGGAGGGGGCAGATTAGGCAAGAATCCTATCACTGAACCACAAATGCCCTGGAGGGAGGGTGGAACTTGTTAACAGTGGTTATGTAAATAGAATGAAGTGGTTATGTAAATAGAATAGTGTTAAGCAGGGGGGATTTAAACTAAATGAAACAGAAGGGGTCTCATGCATACCAACAGATCTCAAATTGTATTATAGGGCCATTGTCATCAAAAGTGCCTGTACTAGAACAAAAGCAGACAAATTGATCAATGGAAGAGAACTGAGAGTCCAGAAATAAGGCCCCACACCTATGGACATCTAATCTTTGACAAAGGCTCCCAGGCTATTAAATGGGGAAAGGAGAGTCTCTTCAACAAACAGTGTTGGAAAAATTGGGTTGAAACATGCAGAAGAATGAAACTGAACTACTATATTTCACCAAACACATAAATAAATTCCAAATGGATCAAGGACTTGGATGTTAGACCATAAACTATTAAAAACTTAGAGGAAAATATTGGCAGAACTCTTTTTCATCTAAATTTTAAATGCCTTCAATCATACAAATCCAACTGCAAAGAATACTAAGACAAAAACAAAAAAAAGATACTACATAAAATTAAAAGGATTCTGCACAGCAAAAAAAAGAAGACAAAAAAGAAAAGAAAACCACCACCCAAACAAAGAGACCCCTTAAAGAATAGAAGATCTTTACATGCCATACATCAGACAAGAAGCTAATAACCAAAATATAGAGAGAGCTCACCAAACTCAACAAAAACAGCAAAAAAACCAATAACCCCATTTTCAAAAGGCCAATAAACATGAAAAAATAAGAAGCATAAGAAAAAATTCTCCAAGTCATTGATTGTCAGAAAATGCAAATAAAGACAACAATGAGATAACACTTCACTCTTGTGAAAATGCCATACATCAGAAAAGGGAGCAGGAATAAATACTTGAGAGGTTGTGGGGACAAAGGTACCCTCATGCACTGCTGGTGGGAATATCAATTGGTCCAAACACTGTAGAGAATAATTTGGAGAACTCTCAGAAGGCTAGAAGTGGACCTATCCTTTGACCCTGCAATTCCTCTCCTTGGGATATATCCTAAGGAAAACAACACAGCCATCCAAAAAGTTCTGTGTATACTTAAGTTCATAGCAGCACAATTTGTAATAGCAAAAACGTGGAAGCAACCCAGGTGTCCAACAACAGATGAGTGGTGAGTAAGTTGTGGTATATATACACAATGGAATACTACTCGGCTATTAAAAATGGTAAATTCACCTTCTTTACTCCATCTTGGATGGAACTTTGAAGATATCATATTAAGTGAGATAAGTGAGAAACAAAAGGATGAATATGGGATGATCTCATTCATAGACAGAAGCTGAGAAATAAGAACAGAAGGGAAAACACTAAGCAGAGCTTGTACTGGAGTTGGTGTATTGCACCAAAGTAAAAGACTCGGGGGGAGAGGCAGAGGAGTGTTCAGTTTCTAGAACATGATGGCAGAGGAGGACCTAGCAAGGGCTGTATTGTTATGTGGAAAACTGAGAAATGTTATGCATGTTCAAACTACTGTATTTTCCTGTCGACTGTAAACCATTAATACCCCCAATAAAGAAAAAAAAAAAAAAGACATACATCTTACCTGGTAAGTCCCAGTGCTATCTTTTAACGACATAGAACAATTCAGTTCTGTTACACCTCCTACTTTTAAATAGACATAAACCATGATCATCTTTATGTAACTGCATTTTTTCTTCCTATAATAATAATTTTTGTTGAGAAGTATTAAATTTTGCATAACTTTAAGGAATAGTGTAAGGTAATTAATCATGAACATTCATTATTTCAAAAACGCTTGACATACTTGCTTGGTGGAGTGACTGAGACAGCCAAGACAGTATTCAACCCAGATAGTTTGCAAGGAACCAGTCAAAGTGTACACTTTGAACAAAAGCTTAATCTGCTTAATAATGTAGTAGGTAGGGAATGCAAGGAGTAAACAAATCTGTATAATCTTTACTCCACTTAAGATCAGATATCTCATCATATAACATTTACGCAACTAGCATTTATTTAAGTTCAACTTTTTTCTAATGGGAAGAGTGCTATTAAAGTTCCAGCTGGATACTTTAGGTAAGACATTTTAAAACCTCATGGCAAGTAATATACACTATGTATAATGTGCATTTTGGATTAATTTTATATTGCATTCTAAAAGAAATATCAGTCATTACAAGATAGTGGGTTAACTGTGAATTTGTCTCATGAACTCCCTATGAAAATCCTTCCAGAGTCGGGCGGTAGCAGTGGGTTAAGCACAGGTTGTGCAAAGTGCAAGGAGCAGCATAGGATTCCTGGTTTGAGTGAGCCCGCTGCTCCCCACCTGCAGGGGCGTCGCTTCACAGGCAGTGAAGCAGGTCTTCGGATGTCTGTCTTTCTCCCCCCCCCCCCCCCCCCCCCCGCACCCTGTTTTCCCCTCCTCTCTCCATTTCTCTCTGTGCTATCCAACAACAACATCAATAACAACAACAACAATAACTACAACAAAAAAAAACAAGGGCAACAAAAGGGAATAAATAAATATTTTCTTTTAAAAAATCCTTCAATCCTATGTTGAAACAGTTGGAGGATTTTTATCCACTTTGATGTTACTTGCCAACATTATTTTTTCATAGGTATTAAAGAAGCATTGTACTAGAGCAATGAATTGAGAGGTTTATCTAAGTGTGAGCTCATTGGTCTCTTTAAAATTTTGTGACTTAACTCAGTTCATACCAGTGAACAGTTTCTTTGTTCCTTCATCAGCATGTAAATTATAAAAGGAGAAATGATTGGCACAAAACACTAAGCGTTTTCGGATAGAACAGAAACTGGTTCAAAATATCATTTGGTGTATTTTTATTCTCTTAATATTTTGATAAATAATATATGTTTATTATGTTAAATCAAATTGGTTTATTTAAAGAGGAAATTTAAGGTTTCTCTAAAGAACAGTTCTCTACAAACAGAAAACCCAGATAAATCAATAATAAATCTTTGGATATAAGGCCAAGTACTGGTTAATGGAAGGACAGAGGAATAGGTGGGTGGTTAACTGGGGGTGGAATATAAATAAGAACAAAAGGAACAGATATGTCAATTTTCAAAGATACAGAGGCACATCTGAAACTCATATTATATTGCAAATATAGTTTAATATAATGTTTTAAAAAGAAAATGCTTTAGTAGACGTAACCAGCTTTGGTAATGTATTTACTATGATTGTTACCTTTTTACAGTTAAGTAAATATATCCCTTATATAATAAAGTATTATTATACACTAACCATTTTTAATGAGTCAAACAATTCTTTGGATTCACTAAATTTCACTGATATATTAACCATAACTTCAACTAGAGTTGCTCAATTTTTTTCTGGAGAGAACAGTCTACATTTTTAGTAATCTTAAGATTAGTTAAAATCAAGAGTTTAGATTTTCATTTTGGAAATTTATTTTTATAGCTTCCTTAAGATTTTGTGGTTAGCATGATTTTTTAGTTTAGTTTTATGTTAAATTTAAGAATATAAGTAAAAAAATTAACCTTGAGTTTTGAGAAATTTCTTTACACTGGTCACATTATTAAAAACTTAATACTCAAAAATTCATGACATAACACTGGTTTTCACTGTGAAAACTGCTTAAAATCTTTTACTCAGAACTTTACATTTTGAGATGACTGTTACATCTTTCACAATGACTTTCCATTTTTTCTCTTATAACCACCTCTGCCAAAAAAAAAAAAAAAAAAAAGCAAACTAGCAAATTGAAAGCAATAGCTATACTACAGAGGTCTGAAACTTTTTTTACTACACATTTTTAACATCCTTCAAAATTGTGAACTAGGAGATTTTTTAAAAATATTATTTGTTTTAATAGATGGTGGGAGGGAGAGACAGAGAAGAGACAATTGCTCACTAGGATTTGTCTGCAGGTGGGGACTGGGAACTTGAACCCGGGTCCTTGCATATGATAACATGTATAGTCTATTAGATACACCACCTCCA
This sequence comes from Erinaceus europaeus, assembly GCF_950295315.1. NCBI lineage: Eukaryota > Metazoa > Chordata > Mammalia > Eulipotyphla > Erinaceidae > Erinaceus > Erinaceus europaeus. Next base: position 120,421,323 of record NC_080164.1, on the reverse strand, counting down.
GGCCCCAACTGTCTCTTAGTGAAGACATTTGCCAATTTTCCCTGTTAGAAGAAGGTGAAGGAATTAAATGTGAAAGACAATAAATTTTAAATGTCTTTACTTGGGCACTGCATTTCCTGTTTTATTAATCAGTATAATTTTATTTATGTATGCAATTACATAGGTTAAGTAGTTATATAGTATCTTGTATGGTTAGCCATTATCATATATTACCATAAATTATGTTAGTCATTTGTGTTAAGCCTTATAATTCTAAACTAGAACTCTTTGACCTGTAACTCTAAAATCTAAACCCTTCAGTAGCTTGTAATATTTTTAATTGTCCATTTAGGTCCTGCATCTGTGTGACTCCACTTCTCCTGGCAGACTTTTAAATATTTTCCCCGCAATCCCAGAGACAGAAAGAAGAGAGACAACAAAGTGTCTTGTTGCCATTCACGGAGCTTTCTCTGATGCTATACATGGTGGCTCCATGTGGTGCTAGTTGTTTAAGTCCAGGCCCTCACACATAGCAAAGTGTCTGCTGTACCAGGTGAACTACCTCTGGTGAATCTATAATTTTTTTAATTACAGTTAAGTCAACTTATCTTCAATAATTGGTTGTAAAATTAATATAAGATACACATTTTAATTAGTGATTTAATATTGATTCACAAAATTATAACATTTTCCCCACAATCAGACTTCTTTTTAAAAATATTTTTATATTTATTTATTTTCCCTTTTGTTGCCCTTGTTTTTTTTTTTTTTTTTGATATTACTGTAGTTGTCGTTGATGTCGTTGTTGGATAGGACAGAGAGAAAATGGAGAGAGGAGGGGAAGATAGAGATGGGGAGAGAAAGATACCTGCAAATCTGCTTCACCACTTCGAAGAGACTCCTCTGTAGATGGGGAGCTGGGGTCTCAAAATGGTATCATTACACTGGTCCTTGCACTTTGTGCCACCTGCGCTTAACCCATTGTACTACTGCCCAACTCCCCACAACCAGATTTCTATAGCCCCATTCCCTCTGCTGGAATATTTGGAAAAGTGCATTAGTTCTCCCAAGACCACAGATATGGGTTAACTGTTATTTCTATGACTGTCTATCTATCCATTATATATGTATGTGTATGTGTATATGTATGCATATGTATATGTCCATTTTTTCTATATCCCTGTTTTCTCTTCACTTTTAAGTTATACCTACTACTACTGAGTGTCTTTTTTTTTTTTTTTTTTTTTCCTTTTCTCTTCTCTCTGGGTCCTGATGGAATTGGAGTTAAGAAATCCCTGGTCATCTTCCCTTAACACTTATCTGTCTGGGAATAAGGCCCAAATTTCTTTAATGGGTACAGAAGATGGAAGGTAGGGCTTCTATAGTCACTTCTCCACTAGACATGGGTGTTGGCAGGTCAATCCATATGCCCAACCTGAAAAATCTTTGATTTGTCTTTTGCTTGATAGGAAATTCTGAGCCCTGCAGGTACCCAATAACATATAAATTGAATTAAAGACTATTTGAAATGTCTAAAACTGCAACTGATTATACCTACTAGTAAATAAAATAGTAGCACATGGTGACCAGTAGTTCATGCAGATGGATCATGACAAATATATGTGTAATTTATTAGTGAGAGAGATAAAAAGAGAAATATACACAGAAACCAGAGCATGCTCATCCCTGGTTTATGGTTCTGGGGATTGAACCTGGGACACTGAGCCTCAGGCATGAAAATCTTATTGCATAAACACTATGCAGTCTCCTCAAGCCCATGGCAACTATTAATAATTTAACATTTTCCTAGAAAGTAGTGAGCCAGGTTGATACCGGCAAGTAAAAATTTTATGCACACCAAAAAACCCTATTGCACACACCTTCAACAAAAAGTTACTTCGTGAACTGTGTGCTTATTCTGCTAAACTTTGATAACTGTTTTAATGAAATAGTGTTACACTTCAGCTTTTTTTTTTTGCTGATTGATACAGTTTCTCAGAAATCATTAAAAACATAGGATTTCTAATTTCACTGTTTTAATAATTTTTATTAGTGACTTAGCAATGACTAACAAGATTGTAAGATAACAGAAGTACAATTCTACACAGTTCCTATCACCAGAGTTCTGTGCCCCATCCTTTCCAGTGAACGCTTCCTTATTCTTTATAAGATTTTTCATTTTAGCAGATGCATTAAAAGTAGTTATTGGTGCTTACTTATAGACACATTCACATACATGTACAATCTTCAAAGAGATTTTATTCAGGTGAGTTAATTTTATATTATTCAATGTGGGTTATATAAATTTATGTTGCTCAATTTATCTTGTGTCAGCACATTTTGGGTTTATGGTTTATGGCTTGTAGTTGATAGAGACATGATGTACTCTTATATCTAAGCAGTTAACACTATCCATCTTAAGAGGCAAAGAAACTTAAGACTTATCACTAGTTCCTTTCTTACTTTCCTCTTTTAACTTGGCAAATCACACTTCTCTGAACAATGCTTCCTTCTCTAATGTGAGGATAATCATAGTACCTACCTCACTGAATCTTTTTGATATCACAAACACCTTTCATAGTATCTGACATATAGCAAATGCCTAATGAATAGTAGAAATTTAAAAATATTTAGATGTGAAGTTGTCATTTACATAGGCTAGCTAAGTTTTAATCAGGTCTTCTGATTAAAAAAAAAAAACATATTTTTGTTTTGTTTCTTACCAGAGCACTCCTCTGCTCTGGCTTTCAGTGGTGTTGGGATGTGAGGCACAGTCATGAAAGTTATTTGCATAACCATTGTGCTATCTTCTCTGCCTAAGGACGTGTTCGGATTAGAAACTCTTTACAATTATTATTTTATTTTTTCAATATATATCTTTTTATTTATTTATTTTTTGGTATTGTCTTTATTTATTGGATAGAGACAGCCAGAAATTGAGAGGGAAGAGAGTGATAGAGAGGGAGAGAAACAGAGAGGCACTTGCAGCCCTGCTTCACCACTTGTGAAGCTTTCCCCCTGTACGTGGGGACTGAGAACTTTAGTCCAGGTCCTTGCACATTGCAACATGTGCACTCAACCAGGTGCACCCCCACCCAGCCCCTACAATGACTATTTTCATACTAATGGTTACTATCCAGTAGTAACATTACCTACCATCTCTTGCTTGTATTACTTGTAATTAGTTGTAAGCAATTAATTTACTTGAAATGTTTTCTCCATAATTCAGTAATATAAACCAGGTCCCCAAATGCATTATTAAAATAACAATAAATAAATTATACTTCTAAGATTGTTTGTATCTGTACTTTCGCAAGTATCATCTTTATGATAATCTGGCTGGAGAAATACATCAATGCATTAGAGCATTGTATTAGTATGTTTGAGGTCCATAGGTCCCAGGTTCAGTCCCCAGTACACCCATGCCAGAGATGGCCAGAGCTGAGTAGTATTCTGGTCTGTCTGTCTGTCTCTCTCTCTCTCTCGTTCTCTCTTTTCCTCTCTCTCTCTCTCTCTCTCTCTCCCTCTCATAAAAATAAATAATTTAAAAATGTTTAAAACTCAAGAATAATGTTTAATTTTTATAAATGGAATTTCCTAAACTGTTTTATATTTAGGAAAACATACAGCATTAGCACCTATGTATTTTCCAGTAAGTTTTGTCCCTGTCTAAAGTTCTTATACCCAGACCTTAGTGTAGAGTTTTAGTAAAGACCTCATGCACTATTGTAGTAAGAGTTTCACAATTACGAAATACAGGAAAAAAAGGATAAAGGACCAAGTTCAAGAGAAAGATTAACTATGGAAAGGTTATTCAGTGAGAAGAACTAAGAAACTGTATGCTTGAGACCCCATATTGGATCACCAGCATTACATACAGCAAGGTGTAACTGATAGATATGATAAATAGATAACTCCCAAGACAAAGACTAAATGGAGGTATCATGGACTGAAGACCTAGGGGAACACAGTAGGAAAAGGTACTAAAGCACCGATGCATAACTGCTTTCTGAAACCAATAACTGCTACAATATCCCTTGTTTCCAGGGAAGAGATAGTGGGTCATATTGCCCTTAACACTAGCTTCTTACACATAACCTATCCTGATGTAGTGATGCCCACCTTCATCTAAAAATCTCACAAAGATTGAGCTTCACTATTCTGAATTAACCAATCATATTCTATGACAGTTGGGCAAAAGTGACATAAAATCCCAGAGATTTGGAGATTCTCTGTTATCGACCACATACATGGTCCCTGGTAAGAGGTGCTTTGTCATTACTTTATTGTTGTTTCTCTCCATACTTACTGAAAAATGCTTAAACTCTGAGAAAATGAGTGATGAAGACTGGGAAAAAAAGCATAGATCTGTGTTCCTGTCTAATTTAAAGCTATTGGATATATTAAATTTCTGATGTTTGATGCTTCTCTTTGGGGAATCACCTACCCATGTGTTCTCTCTCTCGACAAGTGTAATTTTATTTATAAAATGATTTTTGTCCCACTTAATATCCTACAAATATAAAGTTGTGGAATCTTCTGCAGACATGGGATAAGAGCCCAAAGTATTGAATAGAAGGGCCCCTTGGGCTCCCTGATATTAGAGAGCAGTTCTATTCTCTTTCTTTATCCTTTAATTGGCAAGTTAACTAACTAAATAAATAGATCTTTTTTTAAATAGACAGAAAACCATCAGAGTGCAAGAATAACAACCAAACTAAAACTTGAGAAGAGTGTGTTATCACTAAACTTGTAATTATCATAGAATACAGAAACCAAAAATGAATAATATCACTTGGCAGAGAGAAACCTTTTAAGGGTGCCTGTGATTTTAATCAAAATTAATCATTTGTTTCTCTTTTTGTCTGAAAAACAGGGAAATTTGTCCACATCTCATCAGATCTTCTGCATCAAACTACATCATGTTACACAAGAGCATTCTATTGTTGTCTCTTCAGATAAGCCTCCTAGGAATCACTCTTGGTGGTAATGTCCTGATTTGGCCAATGGAAGGTAGCCACTGGCTAAATGTTAAAATAATTATCGATGAGTTGATTAAAAAAGAACACAATGTGACTGTCCTAGTCGCCTCTGGTGCGCTTTTCATCAAGCCGACCTTTAGCCCTTCTCTGACATTTGAAATATACAAGGTGCCTTTTGGCAAGGAAAAAATAGGAGATGTGATTAAGAACTTTGTTCTGACATGGATGGAATATAGACCATCTCCCTCCACTATCTGGCGGTTCTATCAGGAGATAGCCGAAGTCATCAAGGACTTCCACGTAGTGTCTAGAGAAATTTGTGATGGTGTTCTCAAAAATTCGAAGTTGATGGAAAAGCTGAAGAAAAGCAAATTTGAGGTCCTGGTATCAGATCCAGTGTTTCCTTGTGGTGATATAGTCGCTTTAAAGCTGGGAATTCCATTCATGTACTCCTTGAGGTTTTCTCCAGCCTCAACTGTGGAGAAGCACTGTGGGAAGGTACCATACCCTCCTTCCTATGTTCCTGCTATTTTGTCAGAACTCACAGACCAGATGTCTTTCTCTGACAGAATAAGAAATTTTATCTCCTATCATCTTCAGGACCACATGTTTAATACTCTTTGGAAATCTTGGGATTCTTACTATAGTGAAGCCTTGGGTATGTAGCAGATTTTATTTTATCACTTGAATTTCAAGAAACAGCTTTTCATATCACCTTTTTTATTTTCTCAGGCTATTCTTTTCCAAGTCTCTATAATGATCATGATCTGTTTACATATTTAGTAGTAATAAAGAAGATGAAAATGGACTTGAAATTATAGAGTGTTACTTTTAATTTTAGGGACTTAAAATACCTATTGAATCATTTTACATATAAGATAACATATACATTTATTTAAAAATAGAAGTGAAAACTTATTTGAATATTTCACTGAAAATAGAAATTGCAAAGAAATCTAAGTGGCTTGTGTGGAAATCTGGAAAAGAGTAAGCTTTCTACAATATCATTATTAATATAAGCATGTGGGGTGTGTGTGTGTGTGTGTGTGTGTGTGTGTATTCATGATCACAGATTTCCTACTTAATAGGCTCTTCCTTAATATAGAGGTTACAGCAAAAGCTACAGTTAAGTTCCTGGCATCATATAGATCTAATAATCAAGCGGAAAATTCAGACATGGGAGGAAATATTTATAATAAAGATGGGTACTATGTGTATTAGAATTGCATGTAAGATATATATAGAGACAGCATAAAATAGAACTTATGTAGCATAAACGATATTCTGAAAAAGATATCCACAGTTGAGGCACTCCTCAAGGAAGTTTCTAAATAATGAAAATGAATGCCCCTATAAACTAAGGATGAGAGAGAAAATAGAGGGTTGAACATTACAGAGTCTCAGAATAACACAGGTGTCTTATTCAGTATTTTTGAAAGTCAAACTGTAAAGTGGAGAGTATGGGGACAAATGCTGAAGAGGTCTGAATAGAAATAAATAATTCTGGAGTCGGGCGGTAGCGCAGCGGGTTAAACGCAGGTAGCCCGAAGTGCAAGGACCAGCGTAAGGATCCTGGTTCGAGCCCCTGCCTCCCCACCTGCAAGGGAGTCCCTTCACAGATGGTGAAGCAGGTCTGCAGGTGTCTCTCTTTCTCTCCCCTTTCTGTCTTCCCCTCCTCTCTCCATTTTTCTCTGTCCTATCCAACAACAATGACATCTATAACAACAACTACTACAACAATAAAACAAGGGCAACAAGAGGGAATGAATAAATAAATAAAAATTATTAAATAATAATAATAAAGAAATAAATAATTCATTCAATAAATATTTTCAAAGTTTTTGGTATGTCTTGCTAAGAATTTTGGTTTTTATCTTGTAAGTAATTTGAAACCATTTGAAAGTTGTAGTATGACTGTATTGCACTATATTGAAATTACCTGGACAGACATGGACCTAGAGCAAAAGGGATGTTAGATTATAAACTGTTAAACCACTCCAGAAAAAAATGTGGTAAGAGCATGTAGTAGGGCAACAACTTACAAATTGCAAGGTAAGAGTATTATACTACATAGTAACATACTTAGGAATTGAATCTCTTGATAAATAATTTCCAACTATCAGTATGTAGCCATATAAAAATAACTAAGGTTTTTTTGTATCTGTACATACCTCAGATAGTTACTAAAAAAAAAAAAGAGCACATGAATATGTATAAAAAGGTTTTAGAATAGTATCTTGGAATTGGTTATCTATAAGTTAGTAGTAGTTGTAGTGTTGTGTAGTTGTATGCCAGGTGAAATGAATAGAAACTGATGACTGACTAGTGGGGCATGTTAAGAGGGGTGAGGAAGAGATGAAAACGGTTTCAGATTTTGTGAAGTCATTAACTGGTACATGGCACCAGCAATTAAGATTGTGAGTATGGGTGAGAGCAGACATGGAATTGAGAAAATTACATTCAGTGTGGGGCATATCAATAGTTTATAAAGTGCTTTGAATGAATAACTGGTGGTATCAGTGGAGGTATCACTAGATTTAACTGTGATTAAGGATGCTATGCACATAATGTCTCTTTGGTGGTATTGTTGTTCCAAGTTTCCCACTTTCCTCTTACATGTAAGCTACATATAATTATTCTTTCATAAATAGAATATATATGAAACTTTCAAAAATCAAATTATTATATTCAAACAATAGACTTACCTGATATAAGATTATCACCTACTCAGGAAGCTAAGTTCATTTACAATGAATAATTGCATTCATAGTTTGCACATGGTTAGTATATCAGATGGTCAAATTGAGTATTTTACTTGCTTTCATGAATCTCTCACAGCCATGCACAGCCATGCATTTAAACCTAATGATAATCAAATGGAGATATAACATTTCTCATTTTTGACAAGTTGTATTTCTTTGCAATCAAGCTTTGCAACTAATTTATATCAATTATGTGATTTGTATGTTTTCATTTCTTTTAACACAATAATAGTCATGATTCAAAGAAAATTCAAAGAACTGAACATGTAGTCCTTATAATGTAGATAGTGTAAGCTTGTCTGCCAAGAATAGTGCATAGTGACTAGAACTGTTTATCAGCAGATGAATAAAACTTCTAAATGTCACTAAAATCATTTAAAGATGACAGTACCATGGCAAAACTGTAGGTTTTGTATGTGTGAAGAGAAAAAAAATCTGAGGGTTATCTGTAGTGATAGTGATAGCAATGATAATCTATTTTCCTACAAATCTGTTCTAAAATAGCCATTACTTTTATGTTTACCAACAAGAGTTATGCATATGTTAGTGTGGATTTTAGAAGACTATGAATTATTAGAGGTTGATGTGTATGACCAATGACTGGTGAGTTAATAGTAGCAGATGCCAATAGTCAAAAAATATCATCTCCAGCTGTGCTACGTAGTTGAGAAATAATTCAAAAATGGGTGTTTGTCTCCTAGAATATAAATTAAAACTCAAGGGGCCAGGTGGTGGTGCATCTTGTTGAGTGCACAAGTTACAGTGCGCAAGGACCTGGGTCCTTTGAGCCTCCAGTCTTCACCTGCAGGGGGAATGCTTTGCAAGTGGTGAAGCAGTGCTGCACATGTCTCTCTAACTTTCCTTTCCCTCTTGATTTCTGACTATCCAATAAAGATAATAAAAAAATTAATTAAGACTCAATTGTTTTGTCACTCAGAGAGAATAAGAGAAGATACTGTTCTATAAAGATATATCAGAGAACCAATATTAAATATTAGGAATGAAGAAAAAAATGAAGACATGGCAACTCTACGAGGCAATAAAACTGTCTGTATATAGTCACAGTGGCCTCTGAATATGTACACCATTCCACTAAATGGAATAAAGGAAATACAGAGAGAATTCCTTGGTCTCAAAAATAGTTCATATTTTTATCCCATCACCTGTTTTTATCAACTATTCATTTTTACCAACATTAAAAAAATAATTATGATTATAATACTCTTTAATCATGTTGGTGAGTTTATTTCCAGATAAACCTCCTCATTTTTGGCTGTCTCAGGAATATGTGTTTGATTGTTCTTTGCTTGGGATTTAATGTGGATAATAAAACAGCATTCATTCTTCTCTCAGTCTTAAGAAGTGGGATAATCTTTCTTAACATTTTCTTCATGGGAATGTACTGAAGATTTCTAAAACAGTTCTTAGCCTTGAACATTAATAATATCATGTTTCTAATCAAATTACACTTTTCCTACTTAGAATGACTATTTAAGTTTGTTTTAGTAAAATATAATAGTCTTGATGCCAGAGGAAAAGACGAGGTAAGAAGTAAGTCAAAGTTCTTATGTGGTAGAGTAACTCATTTTTTTTTTTTTTAGACTCTAAATATATGGTTGATAAAGAAGAAAGGGTGAATGGAATGTAAGAATAATTTCTGACTTGTGATAGTAAATCTATCTTTAAATTAGACTGAATGAGCTCACCAAATATATTTCAATAAATCCATATTTACGTAGACCTAAAATTGTTACACCTGAGAGAATAAATAGTGCAGCTTTATGTAAGGTGATTTTTCTGCTGTGAAATGCAACAAGAACCTTAGAAAGATTCTTAATCTCTAGTAATTGCTAGGAACAGTGTCAAGTTATTTTTTTAATCACAAGTCATATGTAATTGGTTCAAGTTCATGAACATTTTCATAGTAATAGCAGTTAATGCTTGTTGATCTGATTTTATGTATAAGACACTGTGGTGTTTCACAACCCTTGAAAAATTTTTTAAAAAACTGTCAAAAAATATAGAGATTTGGAATTCTCACTGGATAAACTGCATGCCTTGATTGTAGCTCAGATTTGAGTCAGGGCACTACATAGGAGGCAGCTCCAGGGTTGTGGTGTCTCTCTATCTGGATGAGAGAAGTAGCCCAGGAGTGGTAAAATTATACATGTGCAATATCCTGATTGTGCAAAAACAAAGAAATGAAAAATCATATAGCAACTCAATTGAGGAAGTCTTCAAAGTCACCTTTCTAATATCAGTTTAAAAGCTGAGAAACATTTTCTCACCTTTAAAAACACAGGTGCAAATCCACCAACTCTTCAAAATATTTTAGACTTTAAACATTTGTGGGTATTTTTCTTCTTCCTTTCAAAGAATTTAGGCTTTGAAACCTACTTTTCTATTTCTCATTTTTTTAATTTCTTACATGAAGTTTAATTGGATCATACTATCACTAAGCAATTGGCTATTCCTTTAGAAACAGGTTTCCAAGTAACTCTGTTGCCTGGGCTGAGTTGCCTGGGGATAACGTTTTTGGTCCTAAGAGAGCTTCATAAGCATCCTTTATCTGAAAATAAGAAAAGGCTTCTGCAGATCTCTAACATATTTGCTAAAAGTTGGGCCAGGTAAAACTTAATTTTGTGTTCATATTAGCAAAAAGCCACTAAAATTGGGCAGATTTTTAAAGATATATATCAATCAAATATAACATTAAATTTTAATGCTATAAAAACATTTTAATCCATAAATAATATTACTTTTATTAATATTTTATTAATTATTATTACTTTTATTAATATTTTTATTAATATTTTACTAATATTTTCCCAATAGTTGACCAGTACAAAATGACCAGGATTGCTTTTAGTGTGAATAATATTTAGCTATTGTATTTAAATAGAGCAATGGTAATATATTATTATAAGTAAGCAATTCAGTAAACAATCTCAAGGAATTAATATCATAATAAAGATGAAATGTTTTGCAACTATATTAATGAAGAAAAGCATTAGATCTTCAAAATGTGTATTCAGATCTTTTCATTAAATAGGTACTCCCTGAACACAAGTAGCTAGTGTAAAATAAATTGGTAGAAGCGAACCCAAATTCAACTGTGTATATCTCTATGGTACTTGATTTTCATTAGTTTTTTTTTTTTAATGAAAATATATACTGGAATAGGTGTGTGTGTGTGTGTGTGTGTGTGTGTGTGTGTGTGTGTGTATCTGAATAGTAATATATTTTGTGTAGGATTTTGACCTCTTTTGTCCTCCTCTCCTCTTTTTTCCCTTCCTTCCTCCTTCTACCCCTCCATCTTGTCCCTTCACAATCTCCTTTATTTCCTTGACCTATCCTCTCTATATCCTATGTAAATCAATCATAATTGGATAGGATCTTTAAAAGGAATGAGATAGAATCACTTCATTTCCGGGCCGGGCGGTGGTGCACCTGGTTAAGCGCACATGTTACAACGCTGGAGGACCCGGGTTTGAGCCCCCGGTCTCCACCTGCAGGGGGAAAGCTTTGCAAGTGGTGAAGCAGTGATGCAGGTGTCTCTCTGTCTCTTTCCCTTCTCTACCACCCCCTTCCCTATCCGATTTCTGGCTGTCTCTATCCAGTAAATAAATAAAGAAAAATTTTTTTTTAATCACTTCATTTCCAGCCACCCATGAGCTGGATGTCAGATATCTATATGGCATCTGAGTCAAAATATTCAGTGAGACATGCACAATTCCCAGACAGTGTTTCTGCTCCCACTCAGTTAAATGGAATGAAAGTTACAAATTTTAAGAATAAAATCTTGACTCATATATATACTTGTTAATTCATCTGTAAACATTAGTAGTAGATACATTAGTGGTGTCTGGAGACAGACTTAACAGAAGAATTGTGCAACACTTAACCAAGAGCTTTTGTAGGACAAAAGGGAGTGAGTGGGTCTGCAATTTAAAATTACTAACATTAGCTTTTAGAGGCTTATTTACCTTTTATGAGAGAGAGAACACAGAACTGCTCAGCTCTGTCATATGTGTTGCCAGGCATCCTGAACCCTCGCAAGTGTTAAGTCCTGTGCTCTCCTACTGATCTAACACCACAGTTTCCTGCTTCATTTTTTTTTTATCTTTGGTATGAAATCACACAAAATGGAAGAAGTAATTTCTCCATTGATGTAAATTAAAGTTACAACTACAATATCCTCAAGCCTAATTCTTTTTCTTGTTTTTAGAAATTTCAAATTTGCAATCATGAATCATATCAGGCATAAGGGAAACCAGAAAAACTTTGCAACAGACATATATCAACTCCAATGAAAGTCAACACTTTACTTTTTAGTTTTAACAACATAAATATCTAGGGATAGCTATACACTAAAATGTGGTCTACCTCTTAATTAAAAAGCTATCCATCAAGACCTACTTTATAGTATATAGTCCATTATTTCCTACTGGTTTTGTTGTTGTTGTTGTTAAGTGGGATAATCATTATATTGTCCTGGCAAAATTTCTAGACAGTGGCGAATGAACTCCTGTAATTCAGAAAATTAAATAATTTAGATTTGCCTACATGTGTTTGAAATTGAGATATAGTTGGATACGATTTAAGTTTGTGGGAGTGGGATGGTAGCACAGCTGAGTGAGATCAGACATTATCGTGTGCATAGACCTAGATTAAAGTCCTAGGCTCCACCTGCAGGAGGAAAATCCACCAGGGGTGAAGTGGTGCTGCAGGTGTCTTTCTTCCTCTCTCAGTCTCTATCCCCCTTCCCTCTCAACTTCCTTCTGTCTCTATAAAAGTAAATAAATAAACAGATAAATCAGTGGACTGGGTAGATAGCATAATGTTTATGCAAACAAACTCTCATGTCTGAGACTCCAAAGTCCCCGATTCAATCCTGCACCACCATAAACCAGAGCTAAAAAAAAAAGTAAATAAATAAAAATAAAAATAAATAGAATAAATAAATAGTTCTTTTTATCACTACTTCTGCTAGTAGCCTTTAATTAGTTATTATATTTCACTTACTTGAGCCTCATTATTTGGGCATATATAAATATTTGGACAATTTTTAATTATGCCTTTATAGACTTTTCTTCTTTTTTATTGAAATATCAGTATAGCAATATATATTTTTAAATTTTTATTTCAGTCAGAGAGATACTGAGAGAAAGATACAGTGAGAGAGTTATGAGAGCACTGTTCAACTCTGGCTTATAGTGGTGCTAGGGGTTGAACGTGGGGCCTCAGAGCCTCAGGCGTGAAAGTCTTTTTGCATAACCTTATGCTCCCTCGACCTCAGCAACATATTTATTTAATAAGATACTTCAAATACTCTCACTGGTACTATTTTAATAGCCATCAATATTATTTACTCACTTCTACTTTGTTTCAGAATTGAGACTCACTATTAAAAGGACAAGTTTGCATTAATTCTAAAGGCATCTCTTCTCTATACGTTGGTTCCCTTTCTCTTCACGCTTCCTTTGTTTTTGAGGCCTGAAATCACAAAATTCAAGGACAATAAAATGTGAAGCAAACCCATTTTTATTTTCACTCAATTTTTATTCTTTATTCCTTGTTTCTATCCTTCCTGTCACTTGGTTCTTATTTTTGCTTCTAGTGGCAGTCTCTAACAATCTTAACATTTTCATTTTCTCTTTTTTTAAAAATTTCTTTATTGAGAGATTAATGTTTTACATTTGACAGTAAATACAATAGTTTTACATGCATAACATTTCCCAGTTTTCCACATAACAGTGCAACCCCCGCTAGGTCCTCTGCCATCACGTTCCAGCACCTGAACCCTCCCCCTACCACCACCTACCCCAGTGTCTTTTACTTTGGTGCAATACACTCACTCCAGTTCAAGTTCTGCTTAGTGTTTTCTCTTCTGATTTTGTTTTTCAACTTCTGTCTATGAGTGATATCAACCCATATTCATCCTTCTGTTTCTGACATAACCCACTTAACATGATTCCTTCTTTGTCATCACTGAGACTTCACTGCTCTCGGTCAATTTTTCTAGAAAGAAAGAAAGAAAGAAATAGAGATAGAGACTGATGGAAAGAGAGAGACCTCACAGAGCCAAAGCTTCCTCCAGTGTGGTGGGGCCAAGTCTGAGCCTGAGTCGTGTGCACGGCAGAGCAGGTGCACTGTCCTGATGAACTATTTTGATGGTCCTAAATGGAAGACATATTTTATAAATAGTAATTGCAGAATACTTAAATATCAGAATTATAACCTCCTTTTTGTTGTTGTTGTTGTTGTTGTTATTTATTTGTTTGTTTTTTACTAGAAAGGAACCAAATTTCACTTCTGGGATAATCATAGTAATGCAAATAATAAATTAAATGGTAATGTTTTTCATCTGTGGATTGATGAGTGAATGAGTATAGCTAGCATGTTAAATATTATTTAAAAAATAAACTACCAAAATGTACTTTTAAAAGTTCTTTTCATCTTGAAAACTCTACAGTGAAATGATTCCCATAATGGACATCAACGTATCTAAGAAGTTTATCCAGCTGCTGATTCTTAAATTTACTCTGACTGAGATTATTCTAAGTGGCAATGTACTAATTTGGCCTACGGATGGTAGCCATTGGTTAAATATTAAGATTATTATAGAAGAGTTGGTTCAAAGAAATCATAATGTCACGGTCCTGGCTTCCTCAACAACTCTGTTCATCAAGTCCAATCCTGCTTCTACTGTGAATTTTGAGGTGATACCTGTTGCTTTCAAGAACAGCAATATAGATGAATTAATTGAACATATGATAGCACTATGGCTAGAACATAGACCAACTCCTCTCACACTCTGGACATTCTACAGAGAACTAGGAAAACTCTTAGATACCTTTTTCCGAATTAATTTACAAATCTGTGATGGAGTATTAAATAACCCCAAGTTAATGGCAAAACTTCATAAAGGTAGTTTTGATGTATTGGTAGCAGACCCAGTAACAATCTGTGGAGATTTGGTTGCTATGAAGTTAGGAATTCCATTTGTTTATACACTGAGGTTCTCTCCAGCCTCAACAGTGGAAAGACACTGTGGGAAAATCCCAGCACCTGTCTCCTATGTACCTGCAGCCTTGTCAGAGCTCACTGACCAGATGACATTTGGTGAAAGGGTTAAAAATACTATATCTTATCCTCTTCAAGATTATATATTTCAGTCCTACTGGGGAGAATGGAATTCATACTACAGCAAAGTTCTAGGTAAGTCTCCAAAATATTCTCTTATTAATGACTCCAAATACCTTATTTATTCCTATTAATATGGGCAACAGTTTCCACCCCACTACATATGCCAAACTGAAGTATCTATGTGTAATATATATCTGTTTGAAAGTTGGCTAATTAACTCTGGTCACATTTTATTGTTAATGGAATGAATGGGCTCTAGTGCCTCACTGAAAGTATTTTAACTTCTGTCAAGGCAATAACTTGTTGATATGGAAATAAATCTTCATATATTAATGTAGCTACCTTAGCTAGGATAAATTAAAACACTGCAAAAAATAAATTATCCCGGTAAATATCTTGAAGTAACAACATAATTTACTTTCTCTCCTTTCTTTGTCTGCAAAAAAAAAAAAATCTTTATTATCATCTTACTGAGGAAATGTGTATTTATGGGCAGGGGTAGATAGGTTAATGGTTATGCAAACAGACTCCCATGCCTGAGGCTCCAAAGTCCAAGATTCAATTCCCTGCACCACCATAAACCAGAGCTGAGCAGTGCACTGGTAAACAAAAAAGTGTGTATTTATGTGGTTATTGTCATGGAGGTACAGTTCACATATCCTCAAGATGGGTATTACCACATCTTACAATGCAGCCAACTGTCACCCTTTTCCACCAGGAGGCACTAAGTTTTCAATCCCCTGAAGCCCCAGCCTACCCTACATCCAGCTGCAATCCCCCACCCCACCTCACCCCACTCCTTAGTTTTCGGAACTAATGTACAAGGTAACATGTAGTTTTCAACTTAAATTTAAAAAATGTAGTTTTCGACTTAAATTTAAAAAATTTTTAAAGAATACTGAAATGTAGTACCTGGTGGTAGCATAGCAGGTTAAGTCCACATGGCACAAGGCGCAGAGACGAGAGTAAGGATCCTGGTTCCAGTCCCTGGCTCCCACCCACAGAGAGATCACCTCACAAGTGGTGAAGCAGGTCTGCAGGTCTGTTCCCTAGCTCTCTTGATTTTTCTCTATCCTATCCAACAACAACGATAGCAATGGCAGTAATAACAATAACAACAAGGGCAACAAAATGGGAAAAATACCCTCTAGGAGCAGTGAATTCATAGGGCAGGCACTGAGCCCCAGTGATAACCCTGGAGGCAAATAAAACTAAAAATAATAAAGGAAAGCATACTGAAGTGTAGTCCAAGAATATGGAGCTATAAAATCAAACTTCATCGATGTCCTTTTATTTCTGAAAGGGCTTATGAGTTATTATTATTAATTATTATTACTATTATTTTCAATATAAGTATAATTTTGTTGTGAAAATGTTGATTTACAGGATTATTGTCATGAGAATACTTGCACATTTCTCCAAGACAGGTGTCAGTATATCTCATTCTCACCAAATCGTCATCCTTATCCACTATAGGATATTGGGTTCTGGCCCCCCTTTACCACTTCATTTTTTTTCTTTTATAATTTTATTCTTGGAGCTGTATTACTGATTTACAGTGAAGTTGTTGATATATGAAATAATATTCCTGTGATAGATGTCTGTAAAACACTCTCAACACTGACCTAGGTCCATTTTAAAGACCTTATAACTGTCCATTCTTTATCCTTCCTTTCCTTTCCTTTTTATCTTTCTTTCTTGTATAAAAACATATTTGGTAACCACCAATCCAACAACACCTGGTATTTTATACTGGCAATATAAGCCAAACTAGGAAAATTTTCTACTTTACCCAAAGATACTTACAGAAGCAGACAATAAGTAAAATATACAGACTATTAGAATGTGGATATATGCTGTGTAGTATAATAAGAAGGGATAGTTCTGATAATAGGTTACAGTTTTAAACAAGGTAGGACTGGTAAAATAAATCCCTTAGATACTTCACTGCTTTGCCGTATGTGTGGCCCAACTTTGAGCCTGGCCCCCACCACAGTGAAGGAAGCTTTAGTGCTCTGATCTCTTTCACTCTCAGCCTCTCTGTCTTACCTAAAAAGAAAACAACCAAACAATGTAGCCCAAGAAAGTTTCAAATATAAAGATCTGAAAGAAGTGAGCATAATAACCAGTAGGAATCTTAGGGAATAAACATCTTATACACAGATAAGAACAAGTGCAAAGATATGTAGTAGGCCATAGATACCAAATTATCTTTACTACAACTTGACCATAATCTTCCCTTTCACTAGTCAAATTTATGTATTTGTATGTATTTGGCTTTTAAATAAATTTTTGTCTTTTTGATTTTTTATAATCCTTCTTTATTGAATATAAACAGCCAGAAATTGAGAGGGAAGGGGAGATAGAAATGGAGAGAGACAGAGAGACACCTGCATCCCTGCTTCACCACTTGCAAAGCTTTCCCCCTGCAGGTAAGGACTGGAGGCTCGAACCCGGGTTCTTGTGCACTGTAATATGTGTGCTCAACCTGGTGTACTACCACTCAGCTCCCTTGAAATAAATTCCTCACATGACTGCTATCACTTACATTTTTAGTCTTCTTTATAGATTTGGTCTAAAGAAAAGTTTGAGCATACTGCACAGATAAGGTATTAATAATTGAAATTTGCATATATTTTTAAAGAGACAGTAATCAGGAGTTTGAAAGGAAAATTTTGTGTTTCTATAGCACTACAGTACAAATTTGACTATATTTTCTTTTTCTGGATTCCAAATTTCATACTCCCTTGAAGCATTCTGCTTTAAATGTATATAGATCATATGCATGATTATATGCAAGGATGTTTGAAATGTGCTCAGAAATAATGACCACAGCTCATGCATATCACAAACTAAATATTTCAGGTGTTAAATGAGATATCTTATATTACTTAAACAAAAGGATTATAAAACGATAGAGGACAAAGGGTTTTGGAAAACACATAAGGTTCTGGTTTCAAGTAACACTTCCCAGTTGTGAAACCTTAGAAAATTCTGAAGTAAGCACTTCTCTTTAAGGTGGAGCAGTTGTTTCACAGCATTATTTAGCATGATTGGTCATATGACACCAAATGTGTGCAAGTGCTATGACATTTTTAAAGAATATGCTTATGTTGAATAATATGTAGACCAAGCAATGTAAAACCTCTGTAATCACAAAGCCCTAATTATACTATTTGGAGTTCTTTCTATCTCTGTACATAGAAAGTAACGTAGTACTAGGCGTGCTGAATCATTCTCAATGGAGCACGCTTATTTATATAACGTGCGAAAAAGTCTTTGTAAAACAGAATGTTCCCAACTTCTCATTTTCACAGGAAAATCAAGTTTCAGAAATCCCACACTTTTGAGAAGTGAAATCTCTTATTAAATCCTTTTATGCTCCTCATGTTACCAAACATAGTTGACTAGTAAACAGCTACCTTGAGCCTTTTGTTTCAAGTTGAATCATGATGTCAAAAAGAACTGGTACAATCCAATTAATGTTTTGTTTGTAATTATGGTCTTAAAGTATCAGTGACACCTGGTAATTGCAGATGGATAGCAAAATAGATTTGGTACCTAATATTTTTATCTTAGAACACAGGACATTTGATAACGTCAAATCGCTGTGGCATTTCCATTACAGTGATTATTCTTCAGTTCTATGGGAAAAGTAAATTAAAACAACATGTTTAGTTAGACATAGGGAAAACAGGCCAAACAAGTACCCAAAAGCTCACATGCATGTACAAAATCCAGAATATATTTAATTCTCCTGAGTTGAACAAAAAAACTAAATTAATCTAATTTTCAATATATACAAATTTATGATACACAGAATCAAAATACTCTATAATTTTCATGATATTGGGTCCATATTCCCAGAAGGTTAAAGTATAGGAAAGCTATCAGGGTATGGGACACGGAGTTCTGGTGGTGGGAATTCTATGGAGTTGTACCCCTCTTATCCTATGGTTTTGTCAATGTTTCCTTTTTTAAAATTTAGTTATATAAAAAAAGAAGTCATGATGGGGAAGAGAAGAAAAAATTCCGCCAATTTCTCTTCACCCCGACTTTGTGATCTAATGTTTCTTATGAGAGTTCTCCCATTCATGAAGACAGTGCTGTACACTTTTTAGGATAAAAGTTTTTTCTTTTTTTTTAGTTGAAGCAACAATGAAATATAATACGTAATTTCAAAAATGCATCATTTAAAATATATACATATAATTAGATTCACCAGTGAAAATCTCATGGTGAGTCTTTGTGAATAATGCTGCTATGAACATGGGACTTCATATCCTTTTGAATTAAGACTTTCATGTTCTTTGGAAAATGCCTAGAAGTGATATTGCTGGATGATAAAGTATTTCTATTTTTTGTTTACTAAGGAAACTCCATACCATTTTTCACAGGGGTTGCAACAGTTTTCAGTCCTTATAATGGTGTACTAAAGTTCCTTTTCTCCAAACCTTCATCAATACTTCTTGTTTTAATTATTATTGTTAATATATATGTATATATATATATATATATATATATCAGTCTAATTGTGGTTTAGACTTACATTTCCCTAACAATAAGTGATACTGAACTTTTTTTCATGTGTTTGTAGGTCATATGTATGTCTTCCATGGAGAAGTATCTATTCATATCTAAACCTGCTTTTGAATAGGGGATTGAACCTGGGTCCTTGCACATTGTAACATGTATACTCAACCAGGTACACCACCACCCAGCCCCTGAAATTTTCTTTATGTTATCATGTCTTCTGCAAATAAGGACACTTTCGCTCCTTTTCCAGTTTGAACTGTCCCCACAGGTATCCATATTTGCCTATCTGCTGTGACTAAAGCTTCCAAAACGATGTTATCTTTTTTGTTGATGTTGAAACTACATTATACAGGAATGATGAGTGTGTACATCCATGTATTATTCCTGACTTTAGGAGAAAAGTTTTGAGTTTCTTACTATAGAGTATGATGTTAGTTGTGGGTTTATTGTATGTAATCATTACTAAGTTGAGGTATATTTCTTTGGTCTCTGATTTACTGAGAGTTAACAGAAATGGCTATTGAATGCTGACAGCTCTCCGGCATTGATTGATATGCTCATGTAATCTTTACAATTTCATCTTGATCCATTGTCTTCTTATGGAAAAATCTAGGGTGCAGCTCCAAAGTGTTAAAACTCTAGAGTGTTACAGCTCTGGAGTGGCCCAAGAAAGAGACCGAGGCCACATGGAGTGCAGGGAGTTACGATTATTTCTCGTAACCAGGTTTCAGGTTTATTCCTACCAGTCCTGAGCAACTTTTCAACCTCAGCACCCAGCCTTTTATCTTTTTTTATTTTAATATTTTTATATATTTATTTATTTATTTATTTATTTATTTATCTTTCCCTTTTTGTTGCCCTTGTTGTTTTATTGTTGTAGTCATTATTGTTGTTATTGATGTCGTTGTTGTTGGATAAGACAGACAGAAATGGAGAGAGAAGGGGAAGACAAAGAGGATAAAAGAAAGAGAGACACCTGCAGACCTGCTTCACTGCTTGTAAAGTGACTCCCCTGCAGGTGGGGAGCCAGGGGCTCAAACCAGGACCTGATGCCTGTTCTTGTCCTTTGTGCCACCTGCACTTAACCCGCTGTGCTACCACCCAACTCCCACCTTTTATCTTTTTTTTCAGGCTGGACACAGTACAAACTGATTGTAACTATGCCAACAATATCAAAAGTGAGAGCAGGTTTGCTACAGTCAGAGTCCACCAAGGCTTCCACTCCGGATACTGGAATTCCAAAGTGAGAGTCCATCACTTGCAGCAGTTTTCTTTCTTTCTTTCATTCTTTTTTTTTTTTTTTAAGAAAGGAGACATTAACAAAACCATAGAATAAGAGGGGTACAATTCCGCACAATTCCCATAACCTGATCTCCACATCCCACCCCCTCCCCTGATAGCCTTCCCATTCTCTATCTCTCTGGGAGTATGGATCCAGGGTCGTTGTAGGTTGCAGAGGATGGAAGGTCTGGCTTCTGTAATTGCTTCCCCGCTGAACATGGGCATTGACTGGTCGATCCATACTCTCAGTCTGTCTCTCTCTTTCCCTAGTAGGCTGGGGCTCTGAGGAAGTGGTACTCCAATACACATTGATGAGGTTGTCTGTCCAGGGAAGTCTGGTCAGCATCTCGCTGGCATCTGGAACCTGATGGCTAAAAAGAGAGTTAGCATACAAAGCCAAACAAATTGTTGAACAATCATGGACCTAAAGACTGGAATAGTGCAGATGAAGTGTTGGGGGTATTCCCTGCATGCTCTTGTATACTTCTGCTTTCAGGTATATATTTTTCCCCTACTTTATGGGCACGGGTGAACCTATGCTCTATCTCAGGGGACCTGGACTATATCTAGGTTTGGGGACTTTATTGGGGAGTGGAACACCTGGAATGGAGTTAGAGAATACTATGAAAGGAAAGGTCTCACCCAAGTGATAAAGCTGAAGGGTTGTCATTCCACACCTGAAGTCTCTGGTCACAGTCTGAAGTGAAGCATGCCGGGGTGGCACTCGTTGTGTTGATTAGGTTGGGATCCGCGGATGCAATATTATTTGATTTGAATTGAGAGCAGCATGCAGAAAAGTAGGCCCCACCCTAAAGTTCCAGGACTGGGGGAAATATAGGCTCTATAGTGGAAATGTGAGTTTCCTGCTGTCTTAGGGTTCAAGAAGACAATGGATAGTTATTGTTATCATCACATTATTTGGTGATAGGGTTAACTTTGGAAAGTCCCTTTGATAGGGTTTGGGGTATAGTACCCAGCATCTTGTATATAGCTGTGCTGTCAGTTGCTTCTGTTCTCCCTGGTCTAGGCTTTTGGGAGAGAACATATCAAAGACAGCCTATGTATTAAAAGAACTCAGTCTGTGTTTTAAGAAGTTCTAGATATATCATCAGTTTTTCGCCTCTCATATTAATTAAATAGTGGTTTATATAATGTTTACACTTTAATAGGATTGTACATAAACACCACTCCCACCACCAAAAGACTGTGTCCCATCCCCACCACCCACCCCCGCCCCCTCACCCCCCGCTATGCCGGGAAGCCCAATGGCCACCCTCCCCTTCACCACAGTGTTTTTACATTGGTGCCCTGCTCTCGATTTGATCAGATCCTGCTTTTAATTTCCCTTTCTGTTCTTCTTTCTCAACTTCTGTTGATGAGTGGGGACATCCCATACTCATCTTTATCTTTCTGACTTAGCTGACTTAACATAATTCCTACTAGCTCTGTGCAAGATGGGTCAGATAAGATGGGCTCATTGTTCTTAATAGCTGCATAGTATTCCATTGTGTATATGTACCACAGCTTTCTCAGCCACTCATCTGCTGTTGGGCACCTGGGTTCCTTCCAGGTTTTAGCTATTATGAATTGTGCTGCTACGAACATAGATGTACACACATCTTTTTGATTGGGCATTATGGAATCCTTGGGGTATATCCCCCAGGAGAGGAATTACTGGGTCATATGGAAGGTCCATGTCTAGCCTTGTGAGAGTTCTCCAGACTGCTTTCCACAGAGGCTGGACCAATTTACATTCCCACCAGCGGTGTAGAAGGGTTCCTCTGTCCCCACAGCTTCTCCAACATTTGTTGCTGCTCTTTCTTTCATTCTTTTGCCTGAGGATTTTTCATTTCATTATTAAATTATTTGGTTTGCATGTGTTGAGCCATCCTTGCATCCTTGGAATGAATTCCGCTTGGCTATGATAATATGATTCTCTTCATATATTGCTAACTTTGGTTTGCAAATTTTGTGCTTTAAATATATATTATGACCTTGCCGTATCTCTGTTTTTGATTTTTGTTTTTTCATAGCTTTCAAAACATTTATAGCCAGAACCACTGAAAAATCCAAACTAAGCAACCCAGTGAAACTCTCCATTTTTTTAAATTTTTCATTTGTGATTTAATAGTAACTTACAACACTGTAGAGTAATAGGAGTATAATTCTGTACAGGTCCCACTGCCAGATCCTCTTATCCACTACAAACTTCCCTATTTTATACCCCTCTGGGAATTTGGACTAAGATCATTTTTGTGGTGCAAAAGTTGAGACTTCTGTAATTGTTTCTCCATTGGACACAGGTGTTGGCAGGTCATCCATACCCCCAGCCTGTTTCTATCTTTCCCTAGTGAGGTAGAGCTCTGGAGAAATGAGATTCCAGAAAGCATTGGTGAGGTGGTCTGCCCAGGGAAGTCAGGAAAGAATCATAGTAACATCTGGAGCTTGGTGGCTGAAATATGGAAAACAGGACAAAAAAAAAAAAACAGGAATCATAAAGTAGGATAGAACAGATGAAGCAGGGACCTTAGGGTGGAAGGAAACTAGTGATATCTGGGATCATTCCTAGGAGTCTGTCTAAATAATCTTTGCTTGAACTTGATAGCTAACATTGGGGTGGACTAGAAATATTGTCTTGTAAGATGATGTCCAAATTGAAAGAAGATCTAGGAAACAGATTAGGGCAGAGAGTTACTTGCAAACTTGAAGACAATATATAAATGCAATTAACAATTTACCATAATGATCTAGCCCAGGGCCCGTATCTATTCATATTTAGACTGGAGCCTGGACAGCCTCTGATTCCCTGTCAGACTGAGCTTACAGTTCATAGTCACAACTGGGAACATTCTAGGCTGCACTCACTTCAGAACCAGTTTTTCCCCAGTAGCAAAGTAGGATGACCCAGTCTCCCTTCCTAGAGTAGGGCAGTCCTCACTGCTGCTAGGTCATAGTGAGGCTACAGTCCTGAAGAAGACTTTAAAAAGGTCCTATGATGTTCCCAAATGATGTGACCAGTGATGGTAGAAAGAGGGATCTATTAACACTGTAAATCCACTGCTCCTAGAGGCCATTTTTCCATTTTTTTTATAGGATTGGACAGAGAGAAATTGAGTGATGACAGTAGATAGAGAGGGGGAGAGAAAGGTAGACACCTGCAGCCCTGCTTCACCCCTTCCAGCGGGGGAGGGGGATGCTGGAACCTGGATCCTTGCATGGGTCCTTGCGCTTTGTGTGCTTAACCCATCATACCATTGCCCATCCCCCTTCTTTGTTTAGTTTCATTGGAGAGAGAGAGAGAGAGAGAGAGAGAGAGAAGGAAATACACTATAGCACTTTTTTTGGTCCATATTCTAAGAATTCCCTTTGAATTAGAACTATATTATCTTATTTTTTCTCTATACCCTCTGCATAGTACAGATTCTAGCATACTCTAGGTGCTATAACTTGCTTGTTGAAGGTGGTAAATATTAAAGGACTGAAAAAGAATTGAAATTGGGTTATGGATGGATAACTGGATATTTAAGTTTCTATTTCTATATTTTATACTTCCTTTGATATTCAAGTGTTAATAAGTTCAATCAATATTTCCTCAGAAATGTCTACTTAGTAACTCATACACTGAAAGTCAAAATATATCTCAGACATCCTTTTGTGATTCATGGTTGTTTCGGAACCATTACAACATTCTGAATGTCCACACCCTGGACTACTGTTTTTTTTTAAATTTTATTTATAAAAAGGAAACACTGACAAAAACCAGAGGATAAGAGGGCTACAACTCCACACAATTCCCACCACCAGAACTCCACATCCTATCCCCTCCCCTGATAGCTTTCCTATACTTTATCCCTCTGGGAGTATGGACCCAGGGTCATTATGGGGTGCAGGAGATAGAAGGTCAGGCTTATGTAATTGCTTTCCCACTGAATGTGGGCATTGGTAGGTTGGTCCATACTCCCAGCCTGTCTCTCTCTTTCCCTGGTGGGGCAGGGCTCTGGGGAATTGGGGCTTCAGTACATATTGGTGAAGTCATCTGCCCAGGGAAGTCCGTTTGGCATCATGTTAGCATCTGGAACCTGTGGCTGAAAGAAGAGTTAACATTTAAAGCTAAACAAATTGTTGACTAACCATGAACCTAAAGGCTAGAATATTGCAGATGAAGATTTGGGGGTCTCCATTTTGTAGATAGTAAGCCTATTTGAGTTGTATTCCAAACGGCCCATGACTACACAATTTTTTTTTTTCTGAGCCTGACATCTGATACGCAGGTGGATCCAAGTTACTGTCTGGGGAAATGATGTCAGGGCTGGAAAAAAGGACCAGGGAAGAGAGTAGCTCACAAATATGGGAAAGGTATATAAATAGTGTGGACTGTAAACCCCATTGATTTGATCTGATCTGGGGCCCATATTTAGCATGGGAGCCTATGTGACCTCTGCATCCCTGTAGGTGTGAGCTCACATACTCTGGTCATGAGTAGGAATGTTCCAAGCTGCCCCAATATCAGGACTCATCTTCCTCAGGTGCAACATAGAGTATGTTGTCCAGCCTCTCTTTGGAGGATGGAACATTGCTGATCCAAGTTGAGGGCAAGGTCCTATGGGGGCCCACAAAGGGCTCTATTGTGTTGTTCCTGGTAGAGATGACCAGTAACAATGGAGAGAGGGATCTATTCGAGGTCTAAGACAATCATGTCTGTTTGGGAATCTCAGGACTTTCTAACTAGGGCCCCAGCTGATGGGGTGGCCTGATAGTGACTAAAGAGTCATCATTAAAGTATGCCAGTCTCTTGCCCTTATTCAGCTTTTATAGTCCTTAATTTAATAAGATTAGCTTTGAAGTGACTGAGGGAAGTGTAATAGGAAGTAGGCAAGGAGGATAACTAAGTCTAAGTAGACACTGTTTCATTATGAACTTTATGGTGTCTTTTTGGTCTTTCTACTTGCTTGCTGTTTGACTCACTGCAGACTATTGTTCATTTTTGCTTTCAGGTATATATTTTGCCCTAATTTATGGATACATGTGAGCATATGCCCTTCTCATGGGACCTGGTCTATATCTAGGTTTTGGGACTTTGTTATGAAGTGAATCACCCGAAATGGAATTAGAGAATCCTGTGAGAAAGAAAAGGTCTCACCTGAGTAATGAGGCTGAAGGGCTGACATTCCACTCTTGACATCTCTGGATCCAGGCTAAAGTAAAGCATGCTGTGGTGGTACTCGTTGCAAAGATTAGGCTGGGATCAACATATGCAATATCATTTGGTATGAATTGAGAGAAGCATGCAAGAAAGTGAGTCCCACACTAGAGGTTCCAGGACTGGGGGAAACACTGTTTTTTGCTTTTCTTTATTTAATATTTGTTTTGGACAGAGACAGAGAAGTTAAAACGGAAAAGGGTGATGGAGAGGCAGGGGATGGCACACCTGGTTAAGCTCAAACAATGTAGTGCACAAGTACTTGAGTTCAAGCTCCTGGTCCCCACCTGCACTGGGAAAGCTTCATGAGTGCTGAAGCAGGGGTACAGGTGTCTTTCTGTATCTTTCCCTCTCTGTCCCCCCCCCCATTCTCAATTTTTCTGTCTCTATCCAATAACAAATAATTTTTTTTAAAAAAAGGAGAGATAAAAGGAGGGAGAGAGAGATAGAAAGGGAGGGAAAGGAAGAGAGATACCTGTAGCACTGCTTTACCACTCATAAAGCTCCCCCCACCATAGGTAAGGACCAGAGGCTTGAAATCAAGTCTTTGTGCATGTTAAACTGTGCACTCCTCCAGGTGCACCACTGCCTGGCCCCATAACTATTGTTTTTTTAATGAGCAATGACCTCTTACTTCTCTAACATCCAAGACCTTGATCCATTTGGAATTTACTTTTGTGTTTCATGAAATAAGTGATTTGGTTTCATTCTTCTGCATGTTTCACCCAACTTTTCTAATACTGTTTGTTGAAGAGACTCTCCTTTCCCCATTTAATAGTGTAGGAGACTTTGTCAAAGATTAGATGTCAATAGTTGTGGGGGCTTACTTCTGGGCTCTCAATTCTATTCCACTGGCCAGTTTGTCTATTTATGTTCCATTACTGGCACTTTTGGTTACAAAATTGCCCTATAATACAATTTGAGATGTGGGAGTGTGATGCCTCTACTTCTGTTCTTTCTTCTTAAGAATGTTTTGGCAATTCTAGGTCTTTTCTGGTTCCAGATAAACACTGGTAGCTTTTATTCTATTCTCCTCAAAAATATGATTGTGATCTTGATGGATATTGCATTAAATTTGTATGTGGCTCTGGGTAGTATATTCATTTTAATGAGGTTAATTCTTCCAACCCATCAACATGGAATATCATTCCATTTCTTTGTGTCTTTTTCAATTTCCTTGAGTAGTGACTCATAATTTTCAGTATACAAGTCTTTTACTTCTTTTGATAGGTTTATTCCTATATATTTTATTGTTTTGATGCTATAGTAAACAGGGACTGATTTCTGGATTTCTTCTTCTAACTCACTGTTTGCATAGAGGAATGTCACCGACCTTTATAATGTGTATGCTTAACCAGTTACGCAACTGCCTGACCCCAACCACTTACTTTTTGTATGTTAATTTTGTAGCCTGAAACCTTACTATATTACCTGGTAATTTCCAAGAGCTTCCTGCTGGATTCTTTAGATTTTTCTATCTATATTATTATATCATCTTCAAATAGTGAGAGCTTGACTTCTCTTCCAATCTATATTCTTTTAATCTCTTTCTTCTACCCAATTGCAATGGCAAATACTTGCAACACTATTTTGAATAGTAATGGTGATAGTGTGCAGTCCTGCCTAATACCAGATCTGAGTGGGAATGCTTCCAGTTTTTCATCACTGAGTATGATGTTAGCTATGGGTTTGTAATATATGGATGCCATTATCTTGAGGAATTTTCCATCTATTCCAATTTTTTGCTTATAGGAGACCTTTTAGAAGTTCTTGCAGAACAGGCTTTGTGACAATTGATATCTTCAACTGTTGCTTGTGTGAGGAGCTACTTACTTATCCCTCCATCTAGTCTGAATGACAGTCTAGCAGGATACAGTAGTCTTGGTTGAAAGCCTTTCTTATTGAGTGAGCACTTGATTTATATCTTGTCATTCTCTTCTGGCCTTTAGAATTTTTGTGGAGAAATCTAATACTCTTATGGGCTTTTCTCTATAAGTGACTCTGTTTTTTCTCTTGTGGCCTTCAGGATCGTTTCTTTATCCTCATTCCTTTTTGTTCTAAATATGATGTGTCTTAGCTTCTTTAGGTCTGAATTAATTCTGTTTGGGACTTCCTAGTATTCTTAAATTTTTATGTCCTTTGTGTTGTTTAGAGTAGAGATGTTCTTAGCAATTACGTTCTGTAGAGTGCTTTCTTCCCCTTCCTCTCTCTCTTCCTTGAGTGAGCCAATAATGCATATGTTACTTCTTTTGAAGTCATCCCATATGTCTCTGTTTTTATTTTCAGTATCTGTTAGTCTCTTTTTTTACTTCTCTTACTGATTTCTTCGTTTTCTCTAATTAATCCTCAATCTTGCTGATTCTGTTTTCTTCCTTGGCTATTCTGCTGTCTCTCTTCTCTGCTGTTTTCTGTGGCTCAACTATTTTGTTACCATGTTCAGATACTCTATTAGCTTGTTCAGCTAGTTGTAATCTTAATTCAGCTGTTTCATCTCTCTAATTACCTGATATACTTAGTATTTTCTTCCAGAGTCTCATTTGTTGTTTCCCCATTTTCTGATGATATTACCTTCAAAAGCTTTCCTTGCTCCTGTAATTATAGCATCAGTTAGTGTTTGAATGTTGTCCTCATTCTTGTCTGATTCCACGTTTTAGGGATTATGTTCTGGTATTTTGTCCTGGTTTATTTCTGTAATGTTTCTTCTTGTTTAGCCATTACATTTGATGTGTTATAAGGGGGCAAGGAAGTAGCACACCAGTTAAGTGCACATAGTACATTTGGTATGTTATGAAATTTACACAAATTTCCTGTGTGTTGCTATTATATATGATGTAAAGTGGTTTCTTTTTTTTTAATTTTTTATTTAAGAAAGGATTAATGAACAAAAACATAAGGTAGGAGGGGTACAACTCCACACAATTCCCACCACCCAATCCCCATAACCCACCCCCTCCCATGGTAGCTTTCCCATTCTCTAGCCCTCTGGGAGCATGGACCCAGGGTCGTTGAGGGTTGCAGAAGGTAGAAGGTCTGGCTTCTGTAATTGCTTCCCCGCTGAACATGGGCGTTGACTGGTCGGTCCATACTCCCAGTCTGCCTCTCTCTTTCCCTAGTAGGGTGGGTCTCTGGAGAAGCGGAGCTCCAGGAAACATTGGTGGGGTCTTCAATCCAGGGAAGCCTAGCCAGCATCCTGGTGGCATCTGGAACCTGGTGATTGAAAAGAGAGTTAACATATGAAGCCAAACAATTTGTTGAGCAATCATGGATCCCAAGCTTGGAATAGTGGAGAGGAAGTGTTAGGGAGGTACTCACTGCAAACTCTAGTGTACTTCTGCTTTCAGGTATATATTTTGCAGTAGTTTATGGATACGTGTGCACATAAGCTCTCTCTCACAGAAACTGGTGTATATCTAGGTTATGGGACTTTGTTAGAAAGTGAACTACCTGAGATGAAATTAGAGTGTACTATAAAAGGAAAGGTCTCACCCGAGTAATGAAGTTGAAGGGTTGTCATTCCACACGTGAAGTCTCTGGATACAGTCTGAGGTGAAGCATGTTGAGGTGGCAATCGTTGCTTTGGTTAGATTGTGATCGGCGGATGCAATATTATTTGGTTTGGATTGGGAGATGCATACGGGAAAGTGGGCCCTATCCAAGGGTTCCAGGACTGGGGGAAGTAGGAGCTCTATAGTGAAGATGTGAGGTTCCTGCTGTCTTAGGGTTCAAAAAGACAATCAATAGTTAATATTATCATCACATTATTTGTTAATTGGGTTAACTTTGAAAAGTCCCTTTGTTATGGATTGCTGTACAGTACCCAGTATCTTGTATATAGCTGTGCTATTGGATGCTTCTAATCTACTTGGTCTAGGCTTTTGAGAGAGTCCGCATATCAAATACATAGCCTATATATTAAAAAGATTCAGTTTGTCTTTTGAGAAACTTTGAGACATACAATTGATTTTCCCCTCTCATATTAATTAACTACTGATTTATATGTCTACATTTTGCTAGGAGTGTACATAAACACCATTCCCACCACCAAAGGACTGTGACCCATCCCTCCCGCCCACTCCCACCCCCCACTGGCCCAGGAAGCTACATGTCTACCCCTCACCACTGGGTTTTTACTTTGGTGCCCTACTTACAATTTGATCAGGTCCTGCTTTTAGTTTCCCTTTCAGATCTTCTAAGTCAGCTTCTGTTGATGAGTGGGATCATCCCATACTCATCTTTATCTTTCTGACTTAGTTCACTTAACATAATTCCTTCTAGCTCTGTCCAAGATGGGTCAGAGAAGGTGGGTTCATTGTTCTTGATAGCTGCATAGTATTCCATTGTGTATATATACCACAGCTTTCTCAGCCACTCATCTGGTGTTGGGCACCTGGTTTGCTTCCAGGTTTTAGCTATTATGAATTGTGCTGCTATGAACATAGGAGTACACACCTCTTTTTGGTTGGGTGTTATGGAGTCCTTGGGGTATAACCCCAGGAGAGGAATTACTGGGTCATATGGAAGGTCCATGTCTAGCCTTGTGAGAGTTTTCCAGACTGCTTTCCACAGAGGCTGGACCAATTTACATTCCCACCAACAATGTAAAAGGGTTCCTCTGTCCCCACATCCTCTCCAGCATTTGTTGCTGCTGTCCTTTTTGATGTATGCCATTCTTACAGGAGTGAGGTGATATCTTAGTGTTGTCTTAATTTGCATTTCTCTGACTATCAGTGACCTAGAGCAGTTTTTCATATGTTTGTTAGCCTTTTGGATCTCCTCTGTGGTGAATGTTTTGTTCATTTCCTCTGCCCATTTTTGGATGGGGTCATTTGCTTTTTTGGTGCTAAGTTTGCTGAGCTCTTTATATATTTTGGTGATTAGTTTCTTGTCTGATGTCTGGCATGTGAAGATCTACTCCCATTCTGTGAGGGGTCTCTCTGTTTGTTTAATAGTTTCTTTGGATGTGCAGAAGCTTTTCAATTTGATGTAGTCCCATTGGTTTTTTTCTGCTTTATTCTTTCTTGCAATTGGGTTTGATTCATCAAAGATGTCCGTGAGGTGTAGGTGGGAAACTGTTTTACCAATGTTTTACTCTAAGTATTTGATTGTTTCTGGTCTGACATCTAGGTCTTTGATCCATTTGGAGTTGATTTTTGTTTCTGGTGAGATAAAGTGGTTCAATTTCATTCTTCTGCATGTTACAACCCAGTTTTCCCAGCACCATTTATTGAAGAGAGCCTCCTTTTTCCATTTAATCCTTTGGGCCCCCTTATCAAAGATTAGTTGTCCGTAGGTGTTTGGATTTATTTCTGGGCTTTCAATTCTGTTCCACTGGTCTGTGTGCCTATTTTTGTTCCAGTACCATGCTGTTTTGATGATGATGGCTTTATAATATAGTTTAAGGTCTGGGAGTGTGATGCCTCCATTTCTGTTTCTTTTCCTTAAGATGGTTTTGGCAATTCTAGGTGTTTTCAAGTTCCAGATAAATGATTGTAGTGTTTGTTCTATTCTCTTAAAGAAGCTTGGTGGAACTTTGATGGGTATTGCATTAAATTTGTATATGGCTCTGGGGAGAATATTCATTTTGATGATATTTATTCTTCCAATCCATGAGCATGGGATATCTTTCCATTTCTTGGTATCAGTTTCTATCTCCTTGAGTAGCGACTCATAGTTTTCAGCATATAAGTCTTTCACTTCTTTGGTCAACTTTATTCCTAGGTATTTGATTGATTTTGCTGAAACAGTAAATGGGAGTGATTTCTGGATGTCTTCTTCTTCAGATTTAGTGTTTGCATAAAGAAATGCCACTGATTTTTGTACATTGATTTTGTAGCCTGATACCTTGCTATATTGCCTAATAACTTCCAGTAATTTTCTACTGGATTCTTTAGGTTTTTCTATGTATACTATCATATCATCTGCAAATAGTGAGAGCTTGACTTCTTCCCTTCCAATCTGTATTCCTTTGATTTCTTTCTCTTGCCTGATTGCTATGGCAAGAACTTCCAATACTATGTTGAAGAGTAACGGTGACAGTGGACAGCCCTGTCTAGTCCCCGATCTGAGGGGGAATGCTTTCAGCTTCTGTCCATTGAGTATGATGTTGGCTGTAGGTTTGCTATATATAGACTCCACTATCTTGAGGAATTTCCCATCTATTACCACTTTTTGTAGAGTTTTGAGCATGAATGGGT
Source organism: Erinaceus europaeus (assembly GCF_950295315.1). Taxonomy (NCBI): domain Eukaryota; kingdom Metazoa; phylum Chordata; class Mammalia; order Eulipotyphla; family Erinaceidae; genus Erinaceus; species Erinaceus europaeus. Next base: position 120,389,240 of record NC_080164.1, on the reverse strand, counting down.
GTTGGATTTTGTCAAAGGCTTTCTCTGCATCTATTGAGATAATCATGTGGTTTTTGGCTTTGCTTTTATTGACGTGGTGAATGACATTGATTGACTTACGGATGTTGAACCAGCCTTGCATTCCTGGGATGAATCCCACTTGGTCATGATGAACAATCTTTTTGATGTGTTGCTGTATCCGGTTGGCCAAGATCTTGTTTAATATTTTGGCATCTATGTTCATCAGAGATATTGGTCTGTAGTTTTCCTTTTTTGTTCTGTCCCTATCAGCTTTGGGTATCAGGGTGATGTTGGCTTCATAAAAGGTGGAAGGGAGTATTCCTGTTTCTTCAATCTTATGGAATAGCTTAAGAAGTATGGGTATTAACTGTTTCCTGAAAGTTTTGTAGAATTCGTTTGTGAAGCCATCTGGTCCAGGACTTTTGTTGTTGGGGAGATTCTTAATAACGGTTTCAATTTCTTTGTCTGTGATTGGTGCATTTAGATTTTGTAGTTCTTTTTGGTTCAGTTTTGGAAGTGCATAGGTTTCTAGGAATTGTTCCATTTCTTCCAGATTCTCTAGCTTGGTGGCATATAGTTCTTTAAAGAAGTTTCGCAGGATTCTCTGGATTTCTGTGGTGTCAGTTGTGATATTTCCTGCATCGTTTACAATACTATTAATTTGAGTCTTCTCTCTTTTTTGTTTGGTGAGTCTGGCTAGGGGTTTGTCAATTTTGTTTAATCTTTCAAAGAACCAACATTTGGCTTCATTGATCTTTTGTATGGTTCTTTTATTTTTGATGTTGTTTATTTCTGCTCTAACTTTAGTGATTTCTGTCCTTCTGGTTGCTTTAGGGTTCCTTTGTTCCTCTTCCTCTAAGTCCTTGAGGTGTGCAGTAAGGTCATTCATTTGGGCTTCTTCTTGGTGTTTAATATGTGATTGTATGGCTATAAGTTTCCCTCTCAGTACTGCTTTAGCTGTGTCCCAAATATTTTGATAGGTTGTGTCTTCATTTTCATTAGTTTCCAGGAACATTTGAATTTCCTCTTTGAGTGCGTCTCTGACCCAGTGGTTCTTAAGGAACATGTTGTTTAGTTTCCAAATTCTGTGTCTTTTAATAATTATCCGTTTGTTGTTAAATGTTAGTTTTACTCCACTGTGGTCTGAGAAGATACTTGGGATGATTTCAATGCTCTTGAATTTATTGATGCTGTCTTTGTGGCCTAACATGTTGTCTATCCTTGAGTATGTGTTATGTGGATTTGAAAAGAAGGTGTATTCCAGTTTTTTGGGGTGGAGGAATCTGAAAATGTCCAAGAGGTCTAGTCTGTCAATCTCTTCATTCAATTCTCTTGTATCTTTATTGGTTCTCTGCTTTGTTGATCTGTCTAAGTGTGAGAGTGGGGTATTGAAGTCTCCCACTATTATTGTATTACTATTGATGTATTTTTGAAATTCTTTCAGTAGATGCTTAATGTATTTAGATGGTCCCTTGTTGGGTGCATAGATGTTAATAATTGTTAAGTCTTCTTGGCTGATTGATTCTCTAATCATTATGTAATGTCCTTGCCTATCTTTTATTACTTTATTTAATTTAAAATCTATCGTGTCTGAGATGAGAATGGCTGTTCCTGCCCTTTTTTGTGGACCGTTAGCCTGTATGATAGTTTTCCATCCTTTCACTTTAAGTCTGTGTTTATCTTGTTGTGACAGATGGGATTCTTGCAAGCAGCATATGGTTGGGTTACGTTTTCTGATCCATCCCCCCACCCTGTGCCTTTTGATGGGTGAGTTTAAGCCATTGACATTTATTGATATTATGGATTTAATGTATTGTAGTGCCATTGTTTTAAAACATATTTGTTTGCTCTGATATATTGCAAGTATTATAGTGATGTTCTTGTTTATAAGAGGTCTTTTAGTACCTCTTTCAGGGCCGGCTTGGTGATGGTTGCCTCCTTTAACTGTTTTTTGTCTAAGAAGGTTTTGATCCCTCCATCTAGCTTGAATGAAAGTCTAGCAGGATATATTATCCTTGATTGAAACCCTTTTTCATTCAGGGCTAGATAGATATCTTGCCACTCCCTTCTGGCTTTTAGAGTTTGAGTGAAGAAGTCTGCGGATAATCTTATGGGTTTTCCCCTGTATGTGACTTTTTGTTTCTTTCTTGCAGCCTTTAGGATCCTTTCTTTATCCTTACTTCTTCTCATTGTGACTATGATGTGTCTTGGTGTCTTCAGGTCTGGGTTGATTCTGTTTGGTACTCTCTGGGCCTCTTGAACCTTGATATCCTTTCTGTTATTCAGGTCTGGGAAGTTTTCTTCTATTATTTCCTCTAGAATGTTTGCTTCCCCTTCCTCTCTTTCTTCCTCTGGCAGGCCAATTATACGAATGTTACTTCTTTTGAGATCATCCCATATGTCTCTGTTGTTGTTTTCAGTGTCTCTCAATCTCTTTTTAAGCTCTTTCACCTCTTTCTTAGTTTTCTCTAACTCATCCTCTGTCTGACTAATTCTGTTTTCTGCTTCTGTTAGTCTGCTTTCCCTTGCCTCAGCTTCTTTCTTCATTACAGCTATTTCAGCTTTCAGTTCTCTAATTGCCTCAAGATAATCAGTATTTTCCTTGGGGGTCTCAACTGTTGTTTCCCGATTACTGCCATTCCTTTCCTCCAATGTTGTTTTCATTTCTGTGATTAATAAGTTTATTATTGCTTGCATACTTTTCTTATCTATGGTTACTTCTGACTGATTTGTAGTTTCTTCTGGGCTCTTGTCTTCATTCATTGGGGTAGCAGTTTTATTTTTTTTAATCTACCCATTTTTTTATTTATGTGTTTCTTCTTTTTTATGCTCTGTTGTTCCTCAGTTGTTGTGTCTTGAGTACAAGTAACACTGTACTAAATACCTTTATGACAATTGCACTCACCAACCTCTGGAATTACAGTAGCAACTGAAGTAAGTATTGAAGTAGTTTAATCGTTACCAGTTAGCCAAACAATTTCTCCAGTCCGTGATAAAATATTAACCAATTCCCAGTGAAGAAAGAGAAAAGAAAGAGAGGATAGCAAGAATAGACAGTTATGCAAATCTACTATCCAGTGTATATTCTAGGGGTAACAAGAGGGGAAAGGGAACTAGAGCAGAGATACACACATAGAGAGTCCACTCTGAGTCAGATTTCTTCCCCAAAGTAATTCACCAATTCAGAAAGGCAAAGAAGACAGAAGTGTATGACAAGATTAAAAAAAAAAAGAGAGAGAGAGATAAGAGAGAGAAAAGGGAGAAGATAAGAAGAAGAGTTGTAATTAAAGAGCAATGCAAGGAACTTCCCAAATGTGTATCAGTGAATTCAAAAAAAAAAAAAAAAAACACCCTGTTTGGTGGTATGGGATATCCTGCTAGGAGCTGGTCCCAGGGACTGCTTATGGGGGGGGGGCGGCGGGGGGAAGGATGTATGCTTGAAAATTAAAAGGAAGAGAAAAGATTTTTTTTCCCTACTCTAATTCTTAACCCAAATTTAGTTATAGTCACCTCCTTGGTGTCTAAGTACACCTTATTGGCTGGCCTGCTAAAGGCAGAAAATCCTATTGTCTCCAGGGGAGTGTGTTTGGAGCTCAGAGGCTAGCAGCTTCTCCATCCGCCATCTTCCGGGAAACCCCCCCCTCCAGACTTTTTTAAAGGATTTCTCGAAAATGAAAACTAGCTCCAAGTCCTTTGATCCAATGAGAGCTATACTCAAGAAGTCTTTGGATCCGCCCTCAGGGTCGCGGTGGACCCGGGAGACTCCCAAGAGAAATCCCCCGAGCTAAAGTGCTGTCTCCGGGTCCTCTGCCCGCCGCGCTCTGCAACCGGCAGAGGAGCCGCCTTCCCAGGTGGAGGACAATGCCTGGCACTCTCGCCTTGCCCGGCGCCGCCTGGGAAGTCTGGAGCCCCGCTAGTCCGTGTCACCTTTACTCTAATTCTTAACCCAAATTAAATTATAATTACCTCTTTGGTGTCACCCCTTATTGACTGGCCTGCTAAAGGCAGAAAATCCTACCGTTGCCGACGATGCGATCAGAGCACTCGCTGTTACAGCTTCTCAGTCCGCCATCTTCCTCCTCCCTCCGTGAGGTGGTTTCTATTCAGTTGATTCATGTATCCCTTTGGCCATTAGTGTGCTTCAGGAATGGGTGGAGCTAATAATCTAATGTTGAGACAGCTGCTTTTGGTAGGGTATCTTGTGTTAAAATTGAAGAGAGAAATGGATGGTTGGAACAGCAAGATGACACCTACTTATGCTGAGTACAGCTTCTACAGTCTTGAGGGGTCACGCTCTCACTACTTTTCAATCTACTGATCATACTTTGTCTGGACTGACTTGCCTTTAAGTAAGCTACTTCAGAATTCACAATTGCAAATCTTAACAGTTGTTTCAATTTTATCTCATTCCCTGAGGTGAAGTACAGTGGCTGTCAATAACTTTCTTATGTTGTTTGTGATTTGTATGTTATTTATCTTCCCTGCAGGCTTGGCAAGCTGAGGGCTTTTAAACTATAAGTAGATGTATTAGCTTAATCACTCACTCATGTACAAGAGATAAAACAGAATGGAGAATAAATAGATAGTGCAATGATTATACAAAGAGACTTCTACTCCCAAGGGTCAAAAGTCATGGGCCTAATCTGCTCCACCACCATACAGAGTGGAGCAGCATTCTAGGGCCCTGTGATAAATAAATACTGATTGTATTTGGTGAGTTCTGAGGCCATTATTCACTGTGTTTCCTATTTTATCAGGAGAACAATTTGAAAAGACTTCTACTATATAGGCACACCTCTGGATCACTGAGAGGGTAGATTTACTCCTGAGTCACCTGGCCAGTCCTGTGCCCCCCAATGTCAGAATAGGGTTTCCCTGCTACTGTTCCAGACTCTGAAGGGCAACAGCAATGGAAACTCACAGTTGTAAATTGGTGAGTTTTAGATTATTTTCTCCTCCTCTTCAATAGTCTTTTTGTTGAAAAAACTCAGACCAGAGGTGGTGCATCAACAGGCAAACTGCTTGACTGGTACCAGCTGCTCCTGAGTATGGGCTTTTAGCCCCAGGACTGTCTCTTTAAGCCCTCTCTGTCCACGAGCCACACGTGTTTGCACTCAACCCTGGCTTAGTGGGTTACTTAGTGGGTTACTGATGTGATCCTGATCTTAATTTGTTACGTTATTAGATGATTCTCTGCTTTTCCTAATTGATTGGGGAGAGCAAAACTCTGCTGCTGCTACTCCATAGCCACACCTCTGGAATTCTTCACTAGTTTTCTATTCTTGTCTGAAGTCCCATTATCCTAATATGTTTTAATCCATTGCATTTTATTTTTCTTTATAAGTCAGATCCTGTGCATATACCAAAATAGTTTTATTAAAGAACACATATAGGAGTGTTCTTAACTCTAGAAATTAATTTTTAACCTTGTCTCTGTCAAGATTGTTACTTCCCTTCTGTGCCAGGCAATCAATTTTTAGAGAGCCGAGCAGGAAGAAGCTGCTGTAATGGCGTTTGAAAAGTTGATTTTGACAATTCTGTTGCTTCATCTTTGCTGCACTAACTGTGGATTCTGTGGGAAGGTTCTGGTGTGGCCCTGTGACATGAGCCATTGGCTCAATTTAAGGATTATTCTGGAAAGATTAGCAGAAAGGGGCCATGAAGTGACTGTGCTGATTTCCTCAGTAACTTTTTTGGTTGACAACCCGAAGACTTCCACACTCAACTTCCAGGTGATCCCAGGACCATATGATGAAGAGAAAGCTCTGAATGAAATGAATAATTTTTTAGATCTAGCTACTAACACCTTGCCAAAACTATCAAAATGGCAGTCTGCAATGAAGCTGCAAGAATTCTTGCTTAATGTGACCGAACAACTGAAATTTCAGTGTGAGAATGCGATCTACAATCAGGCAATCATGAAGAAACTACAGGAAACTAACTATGATGTAATGGTTATAGACCCTGTGATTCCCTGTGGAGAGCTGATAGCTGAGTTACTGTCAATCCCTTTTGTGTATACACTAAGGATTTCAGTGGGTGACACCATGGAGAAACACTGTGGAAGAGTTCCACTTCCACCCTCCTATGTGCCTGTGTCTATGGGTGGGCTAACAGACAGAATGACCTTTCTGGAAAGGGTAAAAAATGTAATATTTTATATTTTGTTTGACTTCTGGATTCCACAATATGACATACCTGTTTGGGACCAGTTGTACAGCAAAGTGTTAGGTAAGATTCTCTGCTTTTTGTTTTAATGTAATTATCGAAAGAATCCTAGAAAAAGGGTCACGTGTGGTGTACTCAGTGGTACACATATGACTATGCAAGGACCTGGGTTCAAGCCCCCACTCCCTACCTACCAGGGGAAGCTTCACAAGCAGTATAGCAATGTTGCAAATCTCTCTCTCTCTCTCTCTCTCTCTCTCTCTCTTTTTCTTCCCCTCTCTCTCACTCTCACTCTCACTTTCCCTTCATCTTTCTTCTCAGTGTCTCTCTGTTATTATCTAATAAATGAATAAATCAATAAAATATTATAAAAAAAGAATCCTGGGGCCGGGCAGTAGAACAGCGGGTTAAGCACACATGGAGTGAAGTGCAAGGACCGGCATTAAGATCCAAGTTGGAGCCCCCAGCTCCCCATCTGCAAGGGGGTCACTTCACAGGCAGTGAAGCAGGTCTGTAGGTGTCTATATTTCTCTCTCCCTCTCTGTCTTCCCCTCCTCTCTCGATTTCTCTCTGTCCTATCCAACAACAACAGCAATGGCAACATTAACAACAACAAGGGCAACAAAATGGGAAAAATGGTCTCCATAAGCAGTGGATTCATAGTGCAGGCACCAAGCCCCAGCAATAACCCTGGAGGCAACAACAACAACAACAACAAAAGAATTCTAGAAAGTTTAAGAAAAGTCTGAGGCCAGAGAGATATCTTACCTAGTAGATTTCCTGCCTTCACAACTGTGCAGCCTATTAAGCCTCAGCAACACAAGGGAGTACCACACCCCTTGGGGATGCTCTGGTCTCCATTTCTGTCTGAATAAAAAACAAAAGTTAGCACAGTGAAATTACACATGTGTGAGGGCATGATGATACCAAAAGAAATGAATAAAGTTGAAAAAAAATGAAATAATATATTTAAAAGTTTTAACTTCCAGATAAAGTCCTATAAGACCTATCAATGACTTCTTAATGTGTGAGGGCATGATGATACCAAAAGAAATGAATAAAGTTGAAAAAAAATGAAATAATATATTTAAAAGTTTTAACTTCCAGATAAAGTCCTATAAGACCTATCAATGACTTCTTATTGATAGCTGATTGGAAATAAGCAAGAAATATTTTGCCATTGTCACTCTAGCCATTTTGTAATATACCTTGATGTTTAATAGGTTTTTAAAAATTTGAAACATATTAATTAATGTTGATCCCAATAGAAGGTACATTTTTTTGTCAATTATAGGATATCACAAATAAATATAGTACTGAATTTTCATAGTGAAGAAAGTCTGGCCTCTCTGGTAAAGAGAGTGTGATATTTGTAGAAGTAAGACAATCATATTGATCAATGTAAATAAACTGAAACCTCACTTATATTAACAGTGAGACTGATTTTTATGTGTAGTACTGTCATGATAGCTTACTTGTCTGCTTTATCATGTACGTGACCCAGGATAGAGCCTAGCCTCTACCACACTGGAGGAAATTTTGGTGTTGTGTTACCTTTCTGTTTGTCCCTCTGTCTTTGTCTATACCAATTTCCTGCAGTCACCTCCAGAGTGAAGAAGAACAGAAGGAATATTTCCTAACTTATTCTATAAGCCCATTGCTTCTGCAAATTTTAAAACTAGACATAGAGATTATAGAAAAAAGGCAGTATTTCTAGGGAGCTGAGTGAGAGCACATGTTACAGTACACAGGGACTAGGGTTCAAGCCCCCAGTCTCCACCTTCAGGGGGGGAAATCACAAGACAAAACAAACAAAAATAAAAATAGTGATCAGTAAGACTGGAATGGGTGAAAGGGATAAATATAATACAAAACACAAAAAACTTTTAGGACAATAAAAGATTGTCCGATCCTATAATATTCTAAAAATACATGCCAATAGACATCTGTCTAAATCCATGGAATTGAGAATGTCACTGATTAAGGGTAAAGTATAAATTATGGATTTATGGAGGTGGTTAGGTTTTTCATTCAATTTTAACAAATAATTGCTGGGACCAGGCAGTGGTGCATCTGGTTAAGTACATGCATTACAAATACTAATTCTTTATTTGTAAAGATGCTGTAAACAGAGTCTCTGAGGACCAGAGTATATGGGAAATATCTCTAGCTTCCCCTAAATTTTTCTGGGACTTGAAACCTGCTGTTAAAATAAATCTAATTATTTTAAATGATTCCAAAAGTTTCATGTATTATGTTTCTCACATTTTTTTAAAGATAAGCTAGATTTTGCTTGTTTGTAAAAATCAATGCTCAAGACACTTAAACAGAAGATCCAGTCCTCCCAGAGATAACAGGGTTTATTAAATAGTTACTTTCAAGTGTTGAAGATTAAATTGGCCATCTGTAATGACTCCATGTTGCCTCAGTACTTCGCCTTCCTGCTGCTTATCTTATTCTCTGTGAATTCTCATTCAGTTCAAACAAAATTAGCATGAAAAAAAATCATCAGTAAAATGCTATTGGTGATCATTGCTACTCCAGAAGAAAAAGTCACTGAGGTCAATGGATCTGTGCACGATGACAATTATTCCAAGGCTCACCATCAATACTGCTATAAAGGTGATGATTCAAAAAGAGATGTGCACATTCCTTTTTTAATGAGAGAGAGGGAGAGGTGAGAGCACTGCTCAACTTTAGCTCATAGTGTTGCTGGGGCTTGAACCTGGGACTTCTGAGTCTCAGACATGAAATATTTTTTGTTGTTGCTGAGTTTAGTGAGTTCTTTGTATACTTTGGTTATTAACCTTTTAGCTGATATATGGCTTAAAAAGATCTCACATTCTGTAAGGAGTCTCTCTATTTGGAAAGTGATTTCTTCTGCCTTGCAGAACATTTAAATGTACTTTTTAAAATGTAAATATGATTGGCTCTGCCATTTGCATCTAGTTGTCCTTCACAAATCTACTAAAATTAATACATAGACAATGTTCTTTATGAAAATTCAAAAGTAGTAATAAAATAATTGTGTAATCGTGATGACATGCACTTGTTTACTTCTAATTCCAAAGGGGATTGCAATGGCTATAAATTACTCAGGGAATTCCTGTTGAGAAAACAAGGGTAAGTCAATTGTAGCAATTGGGAGGCTAAAGTACACTTACATTGTAAGTTTCTTCAACAAGAAGTGAACCAAAGATTGTAAACTTGAAAGACAGACATTTCAAAAAGAAGACATTTAGAAGTGATGTGGTGCTGCTGTAGCTAGTATTAGACGTTTAATGGAGAGAAACTATGAGTATTAAATTTATCAGTACTCGGGGTTCTGGTGATATTTTTATTGACTTTATCTTTGTGCAAAGACACTTACATGTAACCAGTTTTTTTTAACTACCTTGTCATTCTCTCTCACTTCTTTTTTGTTGATCCAGTTTTCCCTCTTATACACATCAAGGTGTGATTAGTAACCCAAAGGGCTTAGTTGTTGGGTTTTTTCCTTAATTGCTCATCAGAGATCCAGCGTTAACATTTTTTTTCATAGAAAATATATATTTGAATACTCTCTACGCAACTTTATTTTCTCTAGGAAGGCCCACTACACTGTGTGAAACTATGGGGAAAGCAGAAATTTGGCTAATTCGGACATACTGGGATTTTGAATTTCCCCGTCCATACTTACCTAATTTTGAATTTGTGGGAGGATTGCATTGCAAACCTGCTAAACCATTGCCTAAGGTAGGTCTCTTGCAATGGGTGATGTTATGTTCCTGTTGGTAATAAAAAAAAAAATTTTTAATTCTGGTTTTCCTTTAAAATTTATAACCTCAATGAGAAAAAAGTGCTGCTAGATATTGCAGTTTTTTTGTATTACTTTTTTCTTATTTATTAATTTAAGAGAGAGAGAGACCAGAACACCACTCTGCTCCAGCATATCTGGTACCAGAAATGAAACCTGGGACCTCATCATGCAAGTTGTGTTCTCTCTTGTGAGCCACCAGTTCAGCTGCCAATATTCCTATCTTTGAAGTATAAAGTAATTCAAGTGAGCTATCAAAAAATATCAGAGTATCATTATTGTAAATATTGAACTGAAGTAGGGTGGAATCTAAGAAATTACCAAGGAGACTATTGTAGTCTTCCTTGTCTTTTGTCAGAATAAAGTAACTATTGATGGAATGCATGATATCTAATAAGGCTTGATCTTTACAGAGAAAGAAAACAACTTCATTATTGTCATTTAAAAAGTTGTTTCCTGTCTCTATAAGGTCACCACTATCTAACAAGCCTTATCAAATGCTTTCCATTTTTCTAAAAAAAATTTAAATTTATTCACTTTTAATTTAATTTATTTATTTATAGTTAAGGGAGTTAATGGTTTATAGTATAGTTGTTGGCACATGGGTACCCAGGTTGGATTCTAAATGATTGCTTTTTGAAATATGTTTTCTCTTAAAGAAACAGGGTGATTCTTAATAGGAAAGAATGGAATTATCAAACAATGTCACTGATACTTCTCATGATTGCCTGATTTTAGACAAGAATAAACTCTTCTTTTTCCTTAGAAATTCTACATTTCTGTTAGTTAACTATTTCTTTTTCAGGAAATGGAAGAATTTGTCCAAAGTTCAGGTGATGATGGTGTTGTGGTATTTTCTCTGGGATCCATGGTCACCAACCTAACAGATGAAAAAGCTAATCTCATTGCCTCTGCCCTCTCCCAGATTCCACAAAAGGTTAGTACAGCCTTTATTAGTGAGTTGCTACTTTAGCAACTGTAATCAAAATTGAAACTTGTTATACATGGATCATTATCTTGCACCTTTCAGTAAAATTTCTCAAAACTTTATGTATTTGGGTACATTGGAAATTTGCATTACTATAGAAATACATGTTTTATGAAATTGCTTTATGTTCAACTAGAGTTGAAAATGTTAAGATCCTAATGACAATGTACTATTGGTACTTGTGATCTTATGGCCTGCACTTACTGTTTCCATAGAATTCTCAAATACATTACCTCTAAGGATCAGGAAAAGAGAAACATTATACAGAGAGGAATCATGCTCAAGAATATATGTCAGAGGTTAGGAGATAGTTCACCTGGTCGAGTGTACACTTTAGTATGCATGATGAACCAAGTCTGAGTTCCCACCACCACATGGGAACCATGCAAAAGGAAAACTTCATGAGCAGTGGAGAGTTCTGCATTGTTTCTCCTCTCCCTACCTCTCTGTTTCTTACTGTCTATCTGGTAAAAAGGAATAAGAAAAAGGAGGTGCTGGTTGAGCACACATGTTACAATGCTCAATGACCCAAGTTCGAACCTTCGGTCCCCACCTGCAGAGGGAAAGCTTTGCTATGGTGAGGCAATGTTGTGGGTGTCTCTCTGTCTCTCTATCACCCACTTCTCTCTCTATTTCTGGCTTTCTTTATCCAATAAGTAAAAATAATAAAATATAAATAAATCTCTTAAAAAAAGAAAGAAAAAAAGTCTATGGGGATGGGGAGGGGAGACGGGCGGTAGCGCAACTGGTTAAGAGCACATGGTGCAAAGATCAAGGACAAGCTTAAAGATCCTGGTTAGAGCCCTGGGCTCCCCACCTGCAGGGGGGTCGCTTCACAAGTGGTGAAGCAGATCTGCAGGTGTCTTTCTCTCCCCCTCTCTGTCTTCCCCTCCTCTCTCAATTTCTCTCTGTCCTATCCAACAACAATGACAACAATAACAATCACAACAATAAAGATAAACAAGGGCAACAAAAGGAAAAAATAGCCTCCAGGAGCAGTGGATTCGTGATAATCTTGGGGGGAAAAAAAAAGAAAGAAAAAGAAAAGAGTATCAGGTGTGGTGAAATCTCACAGGGATAAAGTTCTAGTAAAGTTCTGGGAAAGATAGAAAGAAAAGAATAAAGAGAGAGAGGAAGAAACTTTAGCCCTTTACGTTTTATTAGACTAAAAAATATGATTGGTTTTAAAGTAAAAATATAATCTTTCTTAATTGAATAATTTTTATTTTACTGAGAGATTATTAGTTTACAGTACAGTTGTTGACACATGGGTACAATTTCTCATCTCCCTATGATAGTAACACTCTCACAACCAACCTTTGTCTTTTTCCAAAATCATGCACCTGGACCGCAATCCATTATCTACCAATCCTTCCTGGCCATCCCCAGAATTCTTTGTCTTGGTGCAATACACTACACTCCATCCAAGTTGTACTAGTGGTTTTCTCTTTCTCTCCTTGTTTAAGTTCCATTTATAAGTAAGATTATCCAGTGATAATACTATGTAATAGACTATTCTTATATGTTCTTTCAAAAAGGGATATGCCACTTTGTCTTTCAATGTTTGAAAACTACTACCTAATTTTTTCACCACTCTAATTTAAAATAAAGAGGGCTACACAATTCTTTTGTAGCTAGATAGTCTTTAAAATACTGCAGCTTTGTTTACTTACAAAATTAAAACATTGCCTTTCACAGGTATTATGGAGATACAAAGGAAAGAAACCAGATACACTAGGAGCCAATACACGACTATATGATTGGATACCCCAGAATGATCTCCTAGGTAACATGGGGAAAAACGTACTTTGAATAAAGGAAAAGTTAAGTGACTGTTTAATAACAAGTGAATTCCATAACTATTTAGTTATTTGTTTTTTAACTCTTTACCCCCTATTTTTACAGTAGATATAAAGAACTAACCATTGATTTTATATATCCATGTGTATTTTCTACCTGTTCACAAAAGAAAATCTTCAGCTAAGATTTTTATAATTTCAACTTTATAATTTCAACTATATTATAACTCATAATTTTAAGAGTCAGTCTGTTATGAAATTCTCAGTAAAGTCTTCCATAAAATGAAGGAGACTAAGTCTTCCTCTATGTGGAATCATGGTTGTCTGAGCTAATCATGCCCCCATGTGCTGAACTTACATAGAAAACACTGTCTTCTAGAATTGTTCCATATTTTCCTCACTTTTCCCAGAAATTCTGCTGATGTGTTATAGCAAAATCCTCAACCACTTCTCACTCAATCCCTAAATTAGGTCATCCCAAAGCAAAAGCATTCATTACTCATGGTGGAACGAATGGAATTTATGAAGCTATTTATCATGGAGTTCCTATGGTGGGAGTTCCCATGTTTGCTGACCAGCCTGATAACATTGCTCACATGAAGGCTAAAGGAGCAGCTGTGGAGGTGAACATAAACACAATGACAAGTGCAGACTTGCTCAATGCCTTGAGAACGGTCATTAATGAACCTTCGTAAGTTCTACTGATTTTTTTTTTTCACTGAAATATTTTGTTTATCTATTTTGGATAGAGATGGAGAAATTGAGAAAAAAAAAAAGGGGAGATAGATAGACAAAAACACCTACAATGCTGCTCATGATGCTTCCTCTCTGCAGGTGGGGGCCAGGGGTTTGAACTCAAGTCCTTGTACACTATAATAAGTACACACAACCAGGTGCACTACCACCCAGCCCCAACTTTATCATTTTTAACAGCTGAGCAGTACTACAGCTTTCAAGATCTTATAATTGATAGTGTCACTCATCATATTTAAAAATATCCAGTGTTCCATACCTTTGTAATTGGCTTATTACAAGGAGTTCATTCTAAAATGCAATTACAGCATGACTAACAAAAAAATACTTTTTACCATTTCATTTTCCAAACTATTTAGTTGTTGATACTGGAAGAGTAATTTCAAATATGCTATCAACATTTTTTCAAAGTGAATAATAATTTAAATGAATTTTCATTTATTTTTCCTTCATAATTTGTATGCATGTTTACATAATATTTTAGCCATAAGCATTCAGTAAGTACAGAAAGGCAAGTGATAGTTCACCCACTGTCAGTAATTAAAAAGTCATCATTAACATTAAGAGCAATATATTCACAGGAATATGTGCAAATGTAGGGAAAGAGAGCTAAAGAACTGCTAATATTTTATACAATTATATAATTATATAATCTATATAATTTTATATATTGAATTGTATTATGTGTGAATTTTTAAACTTAATAAAAAATTTATGTTTTATGTACAAACTAATCGAAGTGCATCAACAAACTACATTGATCATCACACATAAATACTTCTTACTCCCTGAAATAGGTGTCTGCCCACCATTCTAATCACCAAAAAAAAAAAGTCTCTGCACTCCTACCTATGGTTTTGCTAATTTTTCCTTTCTTAAATAAAAAGTAAATTTAAAAAAGATACAAATCAGAAAAAAAAATTTAAAAAAAAACTGGTGAACTTTTGGGCGGCTTGCTCTCTTTCTGAGAAATACTATGTGACCAACAAGAAAGTAAGTGAATGAATTCCTCTTCCTCTCCGTCTCCCTTTCCTTCTCCCTCTCTCTGTTTCTCTCTCATGCACTAACACATTTTGTTTTCAATAAACTTTAGTTTACTTGGAAAAAAAAAGTCTTTCCACCATTATACACTGGGACCCCCAACACATTTACTCCCATCTCCTCCTAGACTAGAATCCTTTAATTTGCTACAGTACACCAGTGTCTTCTTGTGCAAGTTGGTGACGTTCTTCAGCTGACTGGATCTTTCATTTTCTCCTAGCAAAGCAACAGGCATGTCAAATGGAATAAAGTATGAGAGAGAGAGAGAGAGAGAGAGAGAGAGAGACTGACTACAACTCCTACTATAGCTCCTAGGGCATTAGAAAGTGTATAAACATCTGCTGAAAGTGAGCAGCTTGGATACAGGGCTTGGAGCCTGGGCTTTTGGACTTGTAGACAAGTGATAATTACTCCTGAAAATCATGTTGTCTGGATATTTCCACATTTTTCTAGTGTACTAGGCATACAGTAGGTTTCTCTTTTTTATTTTTTATTTAAGAAAGGATTAATTAACAAAACCATAGGGTAGGAGGGGTACAATTCCACACAATTCCCACCACCCAATCTCCATATCCCACCCCCTCCCCTGATAGCTTTCTCAATGGTGTGCAGACACCTATTACAGGGAGTAAGAAGAACTGTCCTAAAAGCCTTTATTTCAGCATTCCAAAATGATTCATAGATGAAATAGATTTTTATCTTCTCTTTTAAAATTTTTTATTATCTTTATTTGTTTATTGGATATAGACAACCAGAAATCAAGAGGGAGTGGGATAAATATATATATATATATAAATATACATATATATATATATATATATAGAGAGAGAGAGAGAGAGAGAGAGAGAGAGAGAGAGACACCTGCAGCACTATTCCATCACTCACAAAACTTTGCGCCTGCAGGTGTGGATCACTCAACCAGCCAGACTTTTTATCTTCTCAATGCATATTATTCATTTATAAATTTGTAAACTCATTTGGGGATGGTAATATCTCAGGTATAAGAACATGGTATATAGTCTTAGAATTAGATGTTTGTTCGACTAGTAATATAAATTGTTAGGCTATAAGAGTGATTTGAAAGAATACACAGAAAATTTATCATAAATAAGATGAAGCATTAAGTTATGGTCAACATTTCTGAGAGATTCCAGGGATTAAAAAAATATTTGATACTAATGTGAAAAAATAACCTTGTGCTAGAGATACTTCTAGTCTTCATGTAACCTTTCACCTCAGCCCTCTTCTTTGTGCAATTCCTGGTGTGTTCACCTTTCCACTTAAGAGGAAAACATTGAACTAAGTAAAACAGCTATTCTTTTTTTTTTAACATTTAAAGTATAGTTTATTTATTTATTTATCTATAATTTTTATTTTATTTTTTATTTTATTTAAGAAAGGATTAATTAACAAACCATAGGGTAGGAGGGGTACAACTCCACACAATTCCCACCACCCAATCTCCATATCCCACCCCCTCTCTTGATAGCTTTCCCATTCTCTATCCCTCTGGGAAAAACAGCCATTCTTTTGACTTCTATGGTAGTAGAAGTGCTAATAAATGCTGTCCTTGTTACTTTGAATCATTAAAAAAAAATGCCACACATAAATACTATACCTTATTTTTCTCCATTTTTAATAATTAGCTACATATCTTAATTTTTATCTATTAACAGATGAACTCAGGATATGGGATTGATTCCATAATATCTATCTATCTATCTCTCTCTATATATATATATTTAAAATTATATTTCTCAAGCTATACACTATTTTTCCTCACATGTATTGTATTTTAAAGAATCAATGTTTAAATTAAATCAGACTATTAAAAATATTGATTCCTTCCTAAATGAATATATTATATATAACTTTCTTTCATTAACAACTCCCTGATACATAATTTCCTGAGAGCCTGGAGTCATCAGTGCCTCTATATGAGAATGACACCTCTCTGGATGTCATATTCTTTTTTCTTTTTTTTTCTTCATTTATTTTATTGGATATAGACATTGGATAGAGAAATCAAGAGGGCAAAGAAGGAGAGGGAGAGTGAAAGAAAGACACCTGCAGCACTGCTTCAGGTGGGAATGGGAGATGTGAACATGGGTCTTTGCACCTGGTCATTTGTGGACTTAACCAGGTGTGCCACCATCCCCTGAATGTGTCAATAATATCCTTAACTGTTACTTGTTTAAGCATTTGGTTTTGAGGGAGTCAGGCTCAGTGGGTTAAGCGCACATGGAGCGAAGAGCAAGGACTGGCCTAAGGTTCCTGGTTCGAGCCACTGGCTCCCCACCTTCAGGGGTGCTGGGCTAGCATAGTGGTGCCTCTTCCTGGGTGCGTACTCTTTGGGTTGGAGAGAACTCGACTGGAGCCAGCCTCCTACTCACTCAAGTGATGCGAGGGAGAGATGACTCATGAACCAAGCTTGTGGCGGGGCAATGTAATATATATTTATTGATCAGAGAGCCACAACTTTTAAAAGACAGACCCAGAAGTGGCAAGTCGGAAACGAAAATGTCTAGGAAAGGGGCGGAGAAAGGCAAAATGGAGCTGGAAAGGTAGGAACTTCCTTAGCAACTGTTGTGAGGGTTTTAACTGGTAAAATTAATATTACCCTATAGGCAGGGAAGGTCTTGAGGATAGACAGAAGATAGGTCAAAGAAATGGAATGGGTGGGGATCTTTCAGGCAAAACAATGATTATGTAGGTAGGCCATAGTATCAGAAATGCAGAGTGAAGCACCGGAAGCTGGCTTAATGCTTTGTGAGGCTCTTCATAATTTCCCGACACGAGAGTAGCTTCACAAGCTGTGAAGCAGGTCTGCAGGTATTTATGTCTCCCTTTCTCTGTCTTCCCCTCCTCTACATTTCTCTCTGTCCTATCCAACAACAACAATAGTAACTACAACAATAAAAAACAAGGGCAACAAAAGGGAATATATAAATATTAAAAAAAAATTTAAAAATACTTGGTTTTGTAATCTTTCTTCCCACACACTATTCCTGGGTTAATTGTTTACAATACAGTTGTGGACACATAGGTACAACCTCTTATCTCCCCATAATGGGTGTCTGACACTCTCTCTCTCAATCTAGATCCTTTTCCATCATCATACAATAGGATCCCAGCACCCCTTGATCCTATCCCATCCCTTTTCCTCCTTCCCCAGAGTCCTTTTATTTGGTGCAATATTCCACATCCAGTTCAAGTTTCACCTTATGTTTTCCTTGCTGTTCTGGCTTCTTAGGTTCCACCCATGAGTGAGATCGTTCAGTATTTGTCCTTCTCTTTCTGCCTTCTCTCATTCAACACGATGCCTTTTCACTATCACATTGCTTGTAATTCCTAATTTTTTATTGACCTGTGAAAGTGTTATTTTCAGCTCCTCCCCAGCTCTTCCTTATCCCACAGCACAGTTCATCTGTGTCTGTGATCACTTCTTGTACTGCAGTCTGAGTTTTGCTCTCATCATAGCTCTCATTTTATATAGTACTTAAAATGTCTCTAATTTTAAGTATGCATGATTCCCAACTATATTCTAACTTTAAAATTTTTATGTTATTTCTCCAATGTTGTTAAATTTTTATGAAATCATGTTTTATCTTGCTGTTTTAGTGTTTAGTCTGGATTTTGTTTGCTGCTTTCTATTTAAATATGCTTCCAAATTACCTCATATTCAATTAGTTTTTATTCAAAGGCAGTATTTGAAGGATAAGTAAAACATTCCATTCACAATATTAAAATCTGAAATTGATTAAGTAGGGAAGAAGGTACACAGGGATTTTTAGGGAGAAGCTTTTGTGAATTACAAAATTGCCTATTCAAATGCCTTAAACAGGCTTTTCCATAATAGAGGAATAATATGTTCATTTCCAAGTGGAAAGATATTCAACATTTGCTTCGGTATTTCCTAAAATGTCAATCCTTTTTGTCCACTTTCCCCATTTTCTCATTCATGTTCCACAATGACTTTTCTTAGTCTGTTGAAGTGATTATTTTCACAACATTACAGGTAAGATCAATTTAGGAGCTTGGTAGAAGGCCAGAAGCCTTAGCAAAGTTTGTTTTGAATTTTTTTCAATCATAAATGACAGCTATAATGGTTAATATATTGCACTGTTACAAGATTCTCAATAGCTGACAAGTTGGTTCTTTCTACTATCAGGGCATCTTCTGTAGTTGTTCAAAAACTCTACTCCACTTTATAGAATGTTCACTTAATTATGACTATTTTGAAAACTATTAATTCATAAAACAGAGTCACAAACATCTTAGAATTTCTTAAGAAAATATCTAAACTCACTTTATTTTTACTTATCGTGGGGGATTCATTGTCCTAAGCTGACTGGTTTTCAGACAGAGAAACACAGAGAAACAGAGGGGAAAAAGAAAAGCACAGCACTGAGGCTTCCTCCAGTACAGTGGTAAACAGGCTCAAAACTGAGGCAAGTACATGATAAATGCAGGTGTATGATCCAGGAAAACTATACTGCTGCTGGTCTCCTAAAATTCTTCATTGTAAAATAAGTTAACACTGGGGAGTCGGGCGGTAGCGCAGCAGGTTAAGTGCAAGTGGTGCAAAGCACAAAGACCAGTGTAAAGATCCCAACTTGATCCCCCAGCTCCTCACCTGTAGGGAAGTCACTTCACAGAAGGTAAAACAGGTCTGCAGGTGTCTCTCTTTCTCTCCACTTCTCTGTCTTCCCCTCCTCTCTCCATTTCTCTCTGTCTTATCCAACAACAACATCAATAATAACAGTAATAACTACAACTACAAAACAACAAGGGCAACAAAAGGGAATAAACATAAATAAAGTAAACATTTTTTAAAAAATAAGTTAACACTGTGCCTAAATTTTTGAAATTAACTGGGAACAAAACTGTCATATGGATTTAATACATGGATGTATTTGTGTTCCATTTTCTTATATCTTGAAAGAATCAAGGAACATAAAATATTACATTAGCATATATAAACCAAAGTAACTTAAACTATTCACACCAGTTTCATGACAGCACTCAGATGTCTGTATGCCATCAAATATGAAATAATCATTTTAGATATTAGCATGTTTTTTTATATCAAGTGAAAGTATAATTTGTCTTCCAAATCTGTACATATGTTTTATTTGGAAGACATTAGGACTATATTGTCAGTAATGTGACATCGCATTGATTTGGGGCTCAAATTTCAGCAAGAGATTCTATTATCATAGCAACTCAAGTTCTTGCTATTTTTGAAAATTACTCTGATATTTTCATCCAATCTTGACAATACCAACATTGATAATGTTCTATACATTACCAACACAGAATGTGTGTAGTAGAGTGATTATCACAGTTCCAAAAAATTCTCATACAGCAAAAAGACACTAAAGTAGCTAGCTATCTCTCTGGACTCTATAAAACCTTTAGTGAATATTTGTTGAAACTCCACTTTTTTTACATTTATATTTGATTAAGTTTTGTTAAGAATACATTACTATATGGAGTGCTGGTGGTGGAAATTGTGTGGAGCTATGCCCCTCTTATCCTATGTTTTTTGCCAGTATTTCCTTTTTATAAATAAAAACTAAAAAAAAAAAAAAAAGAATACATTTCTTCCACATTTTCCCCTTTACCATTTCAAAAGTCTATGCAGCCGACAAAGTTTATGTCACAGCAAAAGTCAAATTTTTCTCCAACACATTTGTCACCTTTATGATATATAGCCTGAATTACATGCTTAGCCACTAAAATTGGCAGATGTTCTCTAACTTCTGTGGGTTTTGTTTATTTGTTTGTTTGTTTTGTTTTTTCTATCAGTTACAAAGAGAATGCTATGAGACTATCAAGGATTCACCATGATCAGCCAGTGAAGCCTCTAGACCGAGCAGTCTTCTGGATTGAGTTTGTTATGCGCCACAAAGGAGCCAAACACTTGAGGCCAGCTGCCCATGACCTCACCTGGGTCCAGTACCACTCTTTGGATGTCATTGGGTTCCTGCTGGCCTGTGTGGCAGCTACTATGTTCTTGGTCACAAAGTGTTGTTTGTTTTCCTGTCAAAAATTTGGTAAAATATCAAAAAAGGAGAAGAGGGAATAGAAGGCCTAAATAGGCCGTCTTTTCCATTCTTACCACAATGGCCTTATGAAAATATCTCTCCATCCAGTTTTCAAGTTTTCCATGACTCTAGCCTACAAATAAGTTCTAGGATACAAAAATATCACTAACAGTATTCAAATAGCACTCTTCCCTTGTCTTTTCCCAGATAGTTTTATTTACCTCTTACTTTTATGACATAGAAAGGTCAATAATGACTATTCAATTCCATCACTTAAAAAAAAAATTAGCCTTTTGATAATATGCTGACTGAAAACATGCTGGCTATATGGAGCACACAAAATTCAAGTTAAATTGATAATATAGGGAATACAGAAAAATAGCCATCACAGTTTTCTCTAGAATACAGAAGTCAGGCAATCATTACAGGAAATTTGTATACAGATTTAATGATTTTTTTTTTCAAATAAAATTAAGTCCTGCTTGGCCAATGTTTCTGGGAACAAAGTATGAATTACTAGTATCTTATGACTCATAACACTACAAAAAGTCTAAATATTTTCATTAAGCACAAAAATAATCTTGTCCTTGCCTTTAGTCAACAAAATAATCTTATGTACTCTTTAATCTAAGAATACGTCCACTAAAAGTTGTCAACTGAGTTATCATTTTTTAATCTATCTTAATTTTATTAGTGACTCAATATTGACTTGTAAAATTATTATAACAGGGGTATAATTCCTCACTGTTCTCACCACCTATCCCCTCCACTGGAAGCTACAGTAGTTCTCCCAAGGTCACAGATGTGGGTCTAAGTCATCTATTTTTCAAGGAAGAAGAGTGCCAGCATGAAGAGATAACTTTTAGAGAAAATATAGAAAAATTGTTAGTGACTTTAGGAAATTCTTAACAGTGGAATGATAACTTTAAATATTAATTCATTATTTTTAATATAAAAAATGTTCATCATCTACTATCACTCTAAACACAGTCTTAGTTTTCAGTCAAAAGTATTTACTTGAGATATAAATCATTTTATTTTCTCATTTTATATCTTCTATAAACTTGTACCTATCTATTAATTATTTTACCACTAACATGAGATATTAATATATCTGCTTGACCAATAACTTATTTAGTATGTATCAATGCAAAATACCAATTAAGGTGAGATATTAGTATTTGAATAGAATTTAATTTAACAAATAAATTAAATAATGTGTTTTCTTTAAGCTTTAAAGCCTTAGTTACTTTTAACTAAAAGATTTAATTTCAGTACTTAATTTATAAATTGAAGAGGTTAATGATAGGCACTGGCTTACTATGTTTTCTCATGATTGCAATTATTATTGCCTCCAAAATGATTTTGAAAATTACTTCCGATTAAAAATATATACATTACTGAAATGCAAATAAACTGAATTTTTTGTCAAGGTTTAAGTGTATTACTTAAATACAAAGACTTAAAGTGTATGGTTCATACTGACATTTTCACTTTTGTTACCTTCTCATATTTTGAGAAAAGCTACCCATAATTCAGTTTGTTTTCTATGGTTAAAATGCAGTGAATAACCAGGATTCATTGAAAAGGGAGGCTAACCATGCCTGGTGTGGAGGCCTTCCTATGCTTAGGCACCCATTCAGCTTCTAAGACAGAACTACCATTACATAATGAAACTTTTTCTTTTTATTCAACTCTGATTGATCACCTGATTTCCTTCCCTATTTTTTTATTTTTTCACGTTTCTACTGAAGATCATCAGATAGAACCCAGTTGGCAAAACTTTTTCTATGATATTGACAGCTTCTAGCTATCTTGTTTATGAGACTTCCATGACCCTTTGTGCTCTGGCACCATTTCTTCTGTTTAGGGTGCTTTCCCCGGCAGAATGGCACACATTTTCACCCTCTCCAAATGAGTTTGACATGCCCTTCTGAATAATGTGCTGCATTTGTCAACTTACCATTGCCAGTGGGTATTAGAGAGCCAAGATATGTCTTAGTAGTCTACTAGTTACTGGAGTATACTACTTATACTCACCTGTCAACAGCCCAATTTATTTTTGGTCCATTTTAGGTCACTGCAGTTAGGAGAGTAATGTCTTCTTTGAATGCTGAAGCAAAAGGGCTCAAAACACCAATTGTGATCATAGTCTCATCTTTCTCTCTGGAAAAGAAATGCGACTTTCAGGGTTGGGTAGTGGTACACTTGGCTGAGCACACATTACAATGCTCAAGGACCCAGGTTCAAGCCCCTTGTCCCCATCTGCAGGCACAAAACTTTACAAGTGATGAAGCAGTGCTGCAAGTGTCTGTCTTTCTCTCTCCCTTTCTTTCACCCTTTCCCTCTTTTTTTTTTTTTAAAAATTTATTTATTTATTTAAGAAAGGAGACATTAACAAAATCATAGGATGGGGGGGGTACAACTCCGCACAATTCCCGCCACCCAATCTCCATATCCCCTCCCCTCCCCAATAGCTTTCCCATTCTCTATCCCTCTGGGAGCATGGACCCAGGGTCATTGTGGGTTGCAGAAGGTGGGAGGTCTGGCTTCTGTAATTGCTTCCCCGCTGAACATGGGCGTTGAATGGTCGATCCATACTCCCAGTCTGCCTCTCTCTTTCCCTAGAAGGGTGAGTCTCTGGGGGAAGCTAAGCTCCAGGACGCATTGGTGGGTTCTTCAGTCCAGGGAAGCCTGGCCGGCATCCTGATGGCATCTGGAACCTGGTGGCTGAAAAGAGAGTTAACATACAAAGCCAAATAAATTGTTGAAGAATCATGGACCCAAAGGTTGGAATAGTGGAGATGAAGTGTTGGGGGGTACTCACTGCAAACTCTACTGTACTACTGCTTTCAGGTATATATTTGCCCTAGTTTATGGACACATGCGAACATATGCTCTATCTTCTGGAACCTGGTCTATATCTAGGTTTTGGGACTTTGTTAGGAAGTGAACCACCTGGGATGGAATTAGAGAATACTATGAAAGGAAAGTTCTCACCCGAGTGATGAAGCTGAAGGGTTGTCGTTCCACACCTGATGTCTCTGGACACAGTCTGAAGTGAAGCGTGCTGGGGTGGCACTCGTTGCGTTGATTAGGTCACAATCAGCGGATGCAATATTATTTGATATGAATTGGGAGAAGCATACGGGAAAGTGGGCCTTACCATAGGGTCCCAGGACTGGGGGAAGTAGAGGCTCTATAGTGGAAATGTGAGGTTCCTGCTGTCTTAGGGTTCTTGATTTCTAGCTGTCTCTATCCAATAAGTAAATAAAGATATTTTTAAAAATTAATTTAAAAAAAAGAAAAATGTAAGTTTCAAATCTTTGCCTTCAGTTTGTAATAATGAAAAATAAGCTCATCTAAGGAAATAGTAAATTATAATTGATAGAAGACACATTTCCATTTTTAACTCCATGAGATTGTGATCCTCATATTCAAAGTTAAAAACAGAAAGTGTCTATTCGAGGTCTAGGCCCATCATGTCTGTTTGGGAATCTCAGGACTCCCCGACTAGGGCCCCAGCTGATGGAACAACACAATAGACCCCTTTCTGGACCCCATAGGACCTTGCCCTCAACTTGGATCAGCAACAGTAGAGAATGTTGCATCCTCCAAAGAAAGGCTGGACAACATACTCTATGTTACACCAAAGGAAGACGGGTCCTGAAACTGAAGCAGCTTGGTATGTTCCTACTTATGACCAGAGAATGTGAGCTCAAATCTATAGGGATGCAGAAGTCACACAGGCTTCTAAGCTGAATATGGGCCCCACTCAGATCAAATCAATGGGGTTTATAGTCAACAATATTTATACACTTTTCCCATATTTGGGAACTGCTCTCTTCCCTGGTTCTTTTTCTAGCCATGACAACATCTCCCCCAGACAATAACTTTTTGGGTTTCCTTTGTCTTTTTTTTTAAAAACTCTTTGAATAATTCAATCAAATAGCTTATTTCAGTTTTTTCTTCTTTCCTGATGTGTGTCTGCATGACTATGATTTTCCCTCATAGTACTACTTTAGCTATGTCCCAACTACTCTGATAGTTTGTGTATTCATTTGCATTTATTTCCACCAACACTTTGATTTCTTCATTAATTTCCATTTTAACTTAGTAGTTGTTCAGTAGCGTGTTCTTGAGTTTCCAGAGTTAGAAACTTTATTTGGCTTTGTTTGTTGTTGAATGTTAATTCCCCTGTGATCTGAGAGAATGCTTACAATGCTTTTAATGTTTTAAAATCATTAATGCTGTTTTGTGGCCTACTATGTGGCCTAATCATGATATGATAATATTCCATGTGGACTTACAAAGAATGTACATTACACTTTCTTACGGTGTAAATCTCTGAAGACGTCCAGTAAGTCCATTGTTTCATTTAATTCTTTTTTTTCACTTTATTAATTTTTCTGACTACTTGACCTATTTGAGATAGTGGTGCTTTAAAGTCTCCTTCTATGATTGTGTTGTTACTGATAAGAGAAATCCTTAGTTCTCTTAAGTTTTGATAGTAACTACTGAGTTAAAAGTGCTGGTATGTGACTTCCCTGGACAGACAACCCCACCAATGTGCCTTGGAGCTCTGCTTCCCCAGAGCCCTTCCCCACTAGGGAAAGAGAGAGACAGGCTGGGAGTATGGATCAACCTGTCAACAACCATGTTCAGTGGGGAAGCAATTATAGAAGCCAGACCTTCAACCTTTTGCATCCCACAATGATCTTGGGTCCATACTCCCAGAGGGGTAAAGAATAGGAAAGTTATCAGGAAGGGGATGGGATATGGAGTTCTGGTGGTAGGAATTGTGCAAAGTTGTACCCCTCTTATCCTATGGTTTTGTCAATGTTTCCTTTTTATAAAAAAATTTTTTTTTAAATGCTGGTATGCAAACTTTAAGGAACAGCAGTGCTGAGGACACCAGTTACAAAAGTTTCTGGTGTTTTCAGGAATATCTAAGATCACAGTGATTCTGGCTGAAATAGAAGACAGTCAGATGGTAAATGAATAAGTTTAGTCATTTAGCTAACTTTTCTTTTTAAATAGCAGAGAATAAAAAGATGTTATCAAACATAGCTCAGCCTAACATAGCATACTTGATTATTTATTTATTTATTTATTTATTTCAGAAGACTACTTATCTCTGTCTCATGGTAGTACCCAGGATTGAACCTGGGGTCTCTAGTAACTCAGGCATAAAATTCTGTTGTGCTGTAAATGGTACTATATTCCTATCCCACAACAAATTATACTTTAAAGAATAAGAAGGAAGTTGGGTGGTAGTGCAGTGGGTTAAGTGCAGGTGGCACAAAGCGCAAGGACCGGCATGAGGATCCCAGTTCGAGCACCCCCAGCTCCCCACCTGCAGGGAAGTCACTTCACAAGCTATGAAGGAGGTCTGCAGGTGTTTATCTTTCTCTCCCCCTCTCTGTCTTTCCCTCCTCTCTCCATTTCTCTCTGTCCTATCCAACAATGATGATAACAATAATAACTACAACAATAAAAAAATAAAGAATGAGAAAATTAGAACTTCTGATTCCAAAGTACTGTCAGCCTTTCATAAAAAAAAAAATGATTATCCATTTTTTTAAAGGTAGTTTCCTTAACTATCTCACTTGAATAGTGTGCTACCTTGTCATGTGCATGACCTAGGTTTGAACCCAGTCAATTTCAAATATTTTATTCCTTGCTCAAAGTTATTCTTTAAATGTATCATTAATTTGCAAGTTTGCTTCTGCAGAGTTTCATGAGTAGACTTTGTTCTTTGACATTTCAGGGCTTTTTTTCAAAAGCCATTTCTTAATTTAGTAATCAATGTTATCTTGCAATCAATTCATTTCAGTGGCAAAGTCCACTTCAATATCTATCATACCGCATCAGGAAGCTCCTCACTGAGGAGACTCTGGCCACTTACCCCACCTGTACCCCACATGAGTACTATGTTCCAGATGCCTGAACCTTTCCTTCCTATATCACCATCCAGAGAGTAGTGCAAATACAAGTACTTTTTTCCATTTTGTCCCCTGTCCATTAATATCTTTCCCAGCTTAGTCAAACCTCCAAATTTCACTTTGCAAAATGTGTTTAAGTAAGCAAAATTGAGCTTACCTTAAAAAAAATAAAAGTCCTTTCCTACCTCATAAAGTTCCCTTCCACAGTTATTCTACTTATAAAGTGTATTTCTTAGATATTTTTTGGTCAATAAAAAGAGATAATGGAAAGTAAGACCCTCACCTATATTGTTTTTTATCCTATCTCTAGTATCTAGTTAATTCTCTGGGCATATGGAGAGCTTCTAATAAATATGAACTGATGCAGAGAATAAGTAAAGAAAACCATTGTGGGGGGTAGATAGCATAATGGTTATGCAAATAGACTCTCATGCCTGAGGCTCCAAAGTCCCAGGTTCAATTCCCCACACCACCATAAACCAGAGCTGAGGAGTGCTCTGGTTAAAAATAAAAAATAAATAAATAAAAAAGAAAACTATTTTACTAGACAGGTTAAAACTTCCAGGTTAGAACAGAATATTGAAATTGAACTAATGGAAAATAAAAGAAAATATACAGAGAAAATTGGTATATCAAAAACTGGTACATAAAAAAGTTAGAATTTCAGTATTTAAAGAATTAGAATTATTCCATATTATTAAATCACAATATTAAGGTATAGGTCATTAAACAAAAGAAGATTTAGGAATTTTGTCACTCACTCTAACACTAACGATTTTCATTATGTCATAGAAACAAAAAATATATCACAGAATAGAGTATAAAGAAATATGAGAAAATATATAGTCTTTCATAATATTTAATTATGAGCAGGGAAGAATAGGCAACACGAATATTTGGCATCAATATACACATGAATTTATATTAATTGATTAAACAATATAGTGTGTCTTACATATGCATGTAATTTCATAGAATTCCTTAATATTAAATGCTTCAACTAATTCTAATAGTCCTGACTGTACAAACTCTATTAATTCTCACAATATTACTGGAAAAGGATATTAATTTAGGGCACACTTTAGGGATAAAGAAATCTAGACAGACAGATTAAATAATTCTTTTTTTTTTTTATTACCTAATTTGTAAGTCTTGTAGTGTCCCTCTAAGTAATGTGTCTGGTTCCAAAACAGTAATGGCATCGAAGAGAGACAGGAAAAGTGATTTGGTTGATGTTTTCATAATACAGGCACTAATAAAAATTCGAGTTAATGCATTGCTAGTAAGCAAATAGCCTATTAATTGTTTCTACCCAGCTCCACTATCGTAAACAGTTATCTCAAGAAAACTGAAGGATTGTCTTCCCAGGTGCTTATTGGAAACATCCCTCCTTGATCCACATTCCTCTGGAGTGACTATGGTTGGATCAGGCTCGGAATAATTCTTTGCTTCCTGGTATGGCAAGACTAAGAGAACTGGGCATACATCAGAGATAACACTTCTTGGTACATGAATAAAGTATATAGGGCAATTACCCTAACTGTTCTCCAAGAAGCCATCTCTCTCCCTCCAGATGAATTGTCTTCTGTTATCATCGACTAAAATTGGGCTACATGCAAAAGCTTCTGCTATGTATCTTTGTGGAGAATGTTTGCCACCATAACTGATGTAAATCAATGGGGTTTTATTCCTCGGTGATAGTGAGACAAGTCTCTCTCTCTTCCCCCCCTCGGTCTCTCTCTCTTTTACACACACACACACACACACACACACACACACACACACACACACACACACACACACGGGTCATCTGGTCAAGGCAGATGGGTGATGTTGGATGAGTAACCAACAATATCAACAATATAGGCTATATGTCATCTACTTACAATGGCAGGACTTTATGGGGCAGTTAGTCTTTTATTTATTTAACCTATATCATGAGTCTTGTCCTTTTTAAAAAGAATTGTTGGAATTTTGAGTGGTAATCAAGAGTGGGCTATTCTTTTTTTTTCTCTTTTTAATACAATAGTTTGTACATGCATAACATTCCCCAGATCCCCATTTAACAATACAACCCCCACTATGTCATTCATCATCTTTCATGGTCCTGTATTCTCACCCCAGAGTCTTTTACTTTGGTGTAATACTCCAATTCCATTTCAGGTTCCACATGTGTTTTCTTTTCTAATCTTGTTTTTCAACTTCGGCCTGAGAGTGAGATCATCCCATATTCATCCTTCAGTTTCTGACTTATTTCACTCAACATGATTTTTTCAAGGTCCACCCAAGATCGGCTGAAAACGGTGAAGTCACCATTTTTTACAGCTGAGTATTCCATTGTATATATAGACCACAACTTGCTCAGCCACTCATCTGTTGTTGGACACCTGGGTTGCTTCCAGGTTTTGGCTATTACAAATTGTGCTGCCAAGAACATATGTGTACACAGATCTTTTTGGATGGATGTGTTGGGTTCCCTAGGATATATCCCCAGGAGGGGAATTGCAGGGTCATAGGGTAGGTCCATGTCTAGCCTTCGGAGAGTTCTCCAGACTGTTCTCCACAGAGGGTGGACCAATTGACATTCCCACCAGCAGTGCAGGAGGGTTCCTTTGACCCCACACCCTCTCCAGCATTTGCTGCTGTTACCTTTTCTGATGTATGACATTCTCACAGGAGTGAAGTGATATCTCATTATTGTCTTGATTTGCATTTCTCTGACAATCAGAGACTTGGAGCATTTTTTCATGTGTTTATCAGGCTTTTGGATCTCTTCTGTGGTGAATATTCTGTCCAAGTCCTCCCCCCGTTTTTGGATGGGGTTATTTGTTGTCTTGTTGTTGAGTCTGGCAAGCTCTTTATATATGTTGGTTATTAAACTCTTATCTGATGTATGGCATGTAAAGATCTTCTCCCATTCTGTGAGGGGTCTCTTGGTTTGGGTAGTGGTTTCTTTTGCTGTGAAGAAGCTTTTTAATTTTATGTAGTCCCAAAGGTTTATACTTGCCTTAGTCTTCCTTGTAATTGGATTCTTTTCATTGAAAATGTCTTTAAAATTTATGCGGAAAAAAGTTCTGCCAATATTTTCCTCTAAGTATCTGATAGTTTGTGGTCTAACATCCAAGTCCTTGATGCACTTGGAATTTACTTTTGTATTTGGTGAGATACAGTGATTCAGTTTCATTCTTCTGCATGTTTCAACCCATTGTTTCCAACACCATTTGTTGAAGAGACTCTGCTTTCCCCATGTAATAGTTTGGGCTCCTTTGTAAAAGATTAGATGTCCATACGTGTGGGGCCTCATTTCTGGGCTCTCAATTCTATTCCACTGGTCAGTGTGTCTGTTCATGTTCCAGTACCAAGCAGTTTTGATGGCAATGGCCCTATAATACAGTTTGAGATCTGGGAGTGTGATGCCTCCGGTTCTGTTCTTTTTTCTCAAGATTGTTTTGGCAATTCTAGGTCTTTTCTGGTTCCAGATAAACATTTGTTCTATTCTCCAAAAAAAAATGTGCTAGGGATCTTGATGGGGATAGCCTTAAATTTGTAGATGGCTCTGGGTAATATATTCATTTTGATGATGTTAATTCTTCCAACCCATGAACAGGGAATATCTTTCCACTTCTTTGTGTCTTTTTCAATTTCTTTGAGTAGTGATTCATAATTTTCAGTATATAAGTCTTTCACTTCTTTGGTTAGGTTTACTCCTAGATATTTTATTGTTTTTGTTGATATAGAAAAAGGAACTGATTTCTGGATTTCAATTTCTTCTAACTTAGTGTTTGCATAGAGGAATCCCACTGACTTTTGAATGTTAATTTTATAGCCTGACACCTTACTGTATTGCCTGATGATTTCCAAAATCTTGCTGGATTCCTTAGGTTTTTCCATGTATACTATCATGTCATCTGCAAATAAGGAAAGTTTGACTTCTTCTCTTCCAATCTGTATGCCTTTAATTCCTTGCTCCTGCCTGATTGCTATGGCAAGAACTTCCAACACTATGTTGAATAGTATGATGATAGTGGGCAGTACCTGATCTAAGGGGAAATGCTTCCAGTTTTTCACCATTGAGTATGATGTTGGCTGTAGGTTTGCTATATATAGACTCCACTATCTTCAGGAATTTTCCATCTATTCCCATTTTTTGTAGTGTTTTGATCATAAAGGGATGTTGTATTTTGTCAAAGACTTTCTCTGCATCTATTGATATGACCATGTGGTTTTTGGTCTTGCTTTTGTTGATGTGGTGGATCACATTGATTGATTTACGTATATTAAACCAACCTTGCATGTCTGGGATGAACCCCACTTGGTCATGATGAACAATCTTTTTGATATACTGCTGTATCCGATTAGCTAGAATTTTGTTCAATATTTTAGCATCTATGTTCATCAGAGATATTGGTCTGTGGTTTTCTTTTTTGGTTGTGTTCCTGTCTGCTTTTGGTATCAGGGTGATGTTAGCTTCATAGAAGCTGGCAGGGAGTATTCCAGTGTCTTCAATCTTCTGGAAGACTTTTAAAAGTAGAGGTATTAGTTCTTCTTTGAAAGTTTTGTAGAATTCATTTGTAAAACCATCTGGTCCAGGACTTTTATTTTTGGGAAGATTTTTGATAACTGTTTCAATTTCATTAGCTGTGATGGGCCTGTTCATGTTATCCACTTCTTCTTTACTTAGTTTTGGAAGTTGGTAGGTATCTAGGAAATCATTCATTTCTTCCAGGTTCTCTAGCCTGGTGGCATATAGTTGTTCATAGAAGCCTCGCATGATATGTTGAATTTCTGCAGTGTCTGTTGTGATATCTGCTCTTTCATTTACTATCTGATTTATTTGGGTGTTCTCCCTTTTTTGTTTTGTGAGTCTTGCTAAAGGTTTGTCGATTTTCTTTACTTTTTCGAAGAACCAACATTTACTTTCATTGATCTTTTGTATGTTTTTCCTATTCTCAATGTTATTTATTTCTGCCCTAACTTTAGTGATTTCTGCCCTTCTGGTTGCTTTAGGATTCCTTTGTTGTTCTTCTTCTAGGTCTTTAAGATGTGCAATCAGGCTATTTATTTGTGCCTTTTCTTGTTTCCTAATGTGTGCTTGTATAGCTATGAACTTCCCTCTTAGGACTGCTTTACCTGTGTCCCAAATATTTTGATAGCTTGTGTCTTCATTTTCATTGAACTCTCGAAACATTTTGATTTCTTCCTTGATCTCCTCTTTGACCCAGAAGTTGTTAAGAAGTGTACTGTTGAGCTTCCACATTTTGGGACTGTTACTAATCTTTTGTTGATTGTTAAGTGTTAGTTTAATTCCACTGTGGTCTGAGAAGATGCTTGGGATGATTTCAGTGCTCTTGAATTGGCTGATGCTGTCTTTGTGGCCTAACATATGGTCTATCCTTGAGAATGATCCATGTGGACTTGAGTAAAATGTGTATTCCAGTTTCTTGGGATGAATGACTCTGAAAATGTCCAATAGTTCTAGTTTATCTATCTCTTCATTTAGCTCCCTTATGTCTTTACTGATTTTCTTCCTGGATGATCTATCAAGTTGAGATAGTGGGGTGTTGAAGTCCCCTACTATGATTGTGTTCCTGTTAATATATTGCTGTAGCTCTTTCAGTAGAAGTTTGATGTATTTAGATGGCTTCTCATTGGATGCATAGATATTAATAATTGTTAAGTCCTCTTGATTGACTGATCCTCTGAGCATTAAGTAGTGTCCATTCCTATCTTTTTTAATCTTATCTATTTTAAAGTCTATCATGTCAGATATGAGAATAGCTGTTCCTGCCCTTTTTTGTGGGCCATTGGCTTGTATGATAGTTTTCCATCCTTTCACTTTAAGTCTGTGTTTGTCTTGTTGCGTTAGGTGAGTTTCCTGTAGACAATATATTATTGGGTTGTGTTTTCTGATCCATCTTCCTACTCTGTGTCTTTTAATAGGTGAATTCAGGCCATTGACATTTATTGATATCAAAGATTGAAGATATTTTAACGCCATTCTTGTAGAGTTTTAGAGTGTTTTGATATATGTCCTATTTGTGGTGGTCTGGTTGTTTATAGGAAACCTTTCAGAACTTCTTTCAGGGCAGGCTTGGTGATGGTTGATTCCTTCAACTGTTGCTTGTCTGAGAAGGTTTTGATGCTTCCATCTAGTCTGAATGACAGTCTAGCAGGATATAGTATTCTTGGCTGAAAGCCTTTCTCATTGACCACTCAATAGATATCTTGCCATTCTTTTCTGGCCTGTAGTGTTTGTATGGAGAAGTCTGCTGCTAATCTTATGGGTTTTCCTTTGTAGGCGACTCTTTGTTTTTCTCTTGCAGCCTTGAGGATCCTTTCTTTATCCTTATTCCTTTCCAATCTAAGTATGACATGTCTTGGTGTCTTTAGGTCTGGGTTAATTCTGTTTGGGACCCTCTGGGCTTCTTGAATCTTTATGTCTTTGGTGTTGTCTAGACTAGAGAAATTTTCAGCTATTATGGCCTGGAGAATGCTTTCTTCCTCTCCTTCTCTTTCTTCCTCTGGTAAGCCAATAATGCGTATATTGTTTCTTTAGAAGTCATCCCATAGGACTCTGTTGTTGTTTTCAGCATCTCTTAATCTCTTTTTGAGATCTCTTACTTCTTTTTTAGTTGTCTCTAATTTATCCTCAATCTTGCTAATTCTGTCTTCAGCCTCATAGATTCTATTCTCTCTGCCCTCTACTGCTTTCTGGAGTTCATCTATTTTGTTGCCCTGCTCTGATACTGTTTTAGCTTGTTCAGCTAGTTGCCTTCTTAGCTCAGCGATTTCAGCTTTCAGCTCCCTAATAACCATGAGATTATTAGAATTTTCTTCCATATTCTCATTTGTTTTTCCTGCGTTTCTGATTACAATTTTTTCAAATTCTTTATTCACTCCTGTTATTATTTCCTTAGCTAATGTTTGGATTTTGAACTCGTTGTTTTGTGCTTCACCCTCTGGAGGACTTTTAGCTGGACTCTTGTCCTGGTTCGAGTCCCCAATATTTTTTCTTGTTGTTTTAACCATTTTATATATTATGTTATGAGTTCCCTTTATCAGTACTTTTCAAATTATTGATCACTATTGCCTGGATTGACTTGTGTCTAAGTAATTTAATTAAAGGTTTTACCGTGGTGGAAGTTAACAGTTTTTTCAATCCCTGAGTTGGAGCTCAGTGATGTAAAAGCCTCTTTTTTTTCCTTCCCTTTAGGCTATGGGAGCCTGAGGGCTTTTAAACTATCAATAGGCTTTTTAGCTTAATCACTGACTCCTGACCAAGAGATAAAGCAGGGTGTGGCAGAGATAATCCAGTGGTTATGCAAATAGACTTTCACAGCCCCTCAGCTATGCCACTGAAGTATAGGTCTTCTCCTGAGTTTCCCGGTTAGATCTCTGTCCTCTGGTGTCCCTCCCTGTTGCTGCTCCAGATTCTGAGGGTAGTAGCCATGGAGACTCAGAGTTGCACTTGGTGAGTCTCTGGGGAGTCCTTTCCTCCCTTCAGCTGTCCCCTTGTTGGTAGAGCAGACTGGAGGTGGTGTCTCCACTGATAAACTATTGAACTGTTAGCAGTCACTTAATCTCTCCTTAGGCCCCTCTCTCCTCTCTGTCACCAGCCACGCGTGTTTGTACTCACGGGTGATTTACTGGGTTCCTGTGGTCATTCTAGTCCTGTCTTGTTTCGGTCCGGGTGGTCTCCTTTGGTATTCCTAGTTGATCCGGGAGAGGAGAGGAGAGAAAGCGATCTGCTGCTCGTAGCTCCGCCTCCAGAAGTCAAATTAAATAATTCTAATGTCATATTACTGGGAAGTTGGGGGTGGTTTACCATAAACATGGAGTCTAGAGTTAATACTGTTAAGATTACACTGGATATATTTCTGTGTGTATATGGCAGTGTGACCACACAGATGCCAAATACCGCATTTGAGAGGTTTTTCAGAGCTAATATTTTTTAATGTTTTATTTATAAAAAGGAAGCATTGACAAAATCATAGGATAAGAGGGGTACAGCTTCACACAATTCCCATCTCCAGACCTCCGTATCCCATCCCCTCCACTGATAGCTTTCCTATTCTTTACCCCTCTGGGAGTATGGACCCAAGATCATTGTGGGATACAGAAGGTTGAAGTTCTGACTTCTCTAATTGCTTCCCCGCTGAACATGGGCATTGACAGATTGATCCATACTCCCAGACTGTCTCTCTCTTTCCCTAGTGGGGAAGAGCTTCAGAGATAAAATATTTATTCTTTAATTTAGAGAGTTAAGGAGAGACATAGAAACAAAATATGTAGCAGAATAGAACATAAGGAAATATGAGAAAATGTAGTCATTTTTCATAAAATTTAATTGTGAGCAAGGAAAAAGTAATGGGCAACATGAATAGTCTGGATCAATATCTACACAGAAATACAATATTGCTTCACCTTTCATGAAACTCCCATTGACATCCATGGCGTCTCCATGTATTTCTAAGGCTTGAACCTAGGGTCTCATACATGGCAAAACATGTGTTCTTTAGGGCAAGTTATCTCCTTGTTCTACAATAAATACTTTCTAAGAGTAAATATTGGGGAAGTAATGATGATTTAAAATATTGAAAATGTTCAGAAAATAAAAATAATTGTCGTTTTGTCTCTAAGTTCTGATATAACAGGTACGTAAGAAGACAGTAACATAATTCTGCCATAGTTTGTCAATGGTATTGTCACTAGTAAATCAAAGAGTATATACTAAAGGGATACTATGTATCTCATTATTTAGAGATAATTTGTTCAAATGATGGACAGTAACTAAAATGATACTTGAAAGATAATCATGTTTATATTAAAAAAAAGAAAGTAATATCTGCAGGCAGAAAAAGCAAATGCAAAAAGAATAAAATGAAGGTAATGGAAGTTGACAAATAAGAACATAAAGGGGAAACAAAAAGTAGAACTTGGATGGGGTTTGGTGTATTGCACCAAAGTAAAGGACTTTGGGGTGGGGTGGGGAGAGGCAGTGGGGCTTTCAGGACCCAGTGCATGATGGAGAAAAGAGGCTTAGGCTGGAGGTGAGGGTGTGTTGAAAAAAACTGAGAAATTTTGCACATGCATTAATAACTGTATTTACTGTAAAACACTAATCCCTCCAGTAAAAATATTTTAAAATGAAACTAAAATAACATTTGTGAAAATACTGAAGAGGGAATTTTGAAAGCCTGTTTAAGGTTATCAAAACAAATCAGAAAGGATTTGTTGCCACTGTTCTAACCCATGATGTTTTCTGTATTTTTTCCAACAATAGAATATTTATTTTGTTTTACTGGGAAAAATAGCATCAAACATCATTACAATAAACATCATTGACAAGCATGAATCTAATACATCAACTGCATTCTAATTTGAAATATAATCACCAGGCAAATATATATATTTTAATTATTGTTTAAATCAAAATAAACTTTCAATATTTTAGACATAGTTCTTTTTTAGAAGCTGCCAGGCTAGCGTGGGGGTGCCTCTTCCCAGGGGCATACTCTCTAGATTGGAGAGAACTCAACTGGAGCCACCCTGGGCTGCTACTCACTCAGCAACTCGGGAGATAGATGACTCAGGAACCAAACACAGGGTGAGAGGTAATGCAGCCTTTACTGATCATAGACAACACTTTTATGGGATAGAACCGGAAGTGGCAAGTTGGAAACTGAAATGGCTAGGAAAAGCGAGCTGGGAAAGTATAAACTTCCTTAGCAACTGTTGCAATGGTTTTAAGTAGGGGGATTAATGTTACCGTGCAGGCAGGGCAGGTCTTGAAGAAGATAGATCAAAGGAATGGAATGGGTGGGGATCTTTCAGGCAAAACAATGATTATGTAAATAGGCCATAGTATCAGGAATGCAGGGTGGAGCAGGGGGGTTAATGCCTGACAAGAAGCCAGAATATTCTCTGCTTTTACTTTATTTACCATACATTTTTCTTTTTATTTTTCAAAAGTATTTATTTACTTATCCCCTTTTGTTCCCTTGTTTTATTGTTGTAGTTATTGTTGTTATTGATGTCATCATTGTTGGATAGGATAGAGATGAATGGAGAGAGGAGGGGAAGACAGAGAGAGGGAGAGAGAGAAAGACACCTGCAGACCTGCTTCACTGCTTGTGAAGCAACTTACCTGCAGGTGGGGAGCCCTGGACTTGAACCGGGATCCTTATGCCAGTCCTTGTGCTTCGCTCCACGTGTGCTTAACCCACTGCGTTACCACCCAATTCCCTACTATCTATTTTTCACCGTGCATCTGTTTTTATTTCCTTATGATCACTCTTGAAAGAAGATTCCTTTTGGAAGTCTTTCTGTTCAACAAGAATGGCTCTACTTTTTTCCTTACTTCTTCAAATGCACTGCCCTATCAATTGGGAGAGTGCTTTGCAGACACTTATCATGGTGATATGAGAAATTTTACCCATGTATCAGCAACTGTATTGTAAACCCTTCCCCAATAAAATGATAAAAATTTGATTGAAAAATGAATGTGATATAAGACAAAGAAGATGCAATAGTCTCTTGGTAGTGAAATAAAAACTTAAGTAAAGCGACCAGGTGGTGATGCACCTGGTTAAATGCATATATTATGTGTGCAGGGACCCAGGTTCAAGCCCCTGGTCCCCACCTCTGGGGGGTAAACTTCACAAGTGGTGAAGCAGGGCTGCAGGTTTCTTTCTATTTCCTTCTCTTTTTTTTTCTCTCTCTCTCTCTCTCAAATATTTATCTGTTATCTGTTTGAGACAGAGAAATTGAGAGGGAGGTGGGAGATACAGAGGGAGAGAGAGAGACCTGTAGCCCTACTTCACAAGTTGGGAAGCTTTCCCTCTGCAGGTGGGGACCAGGGGCTTTAAGCTGGGCCCTTGCACACTATAATGTGTGTGCTCAACCAGATACTCTACCACCTAGACCCCCCCTCTCTTTCCTTCCCTACTTCCTTCTCCCCTCTCAATTTCTCTGTCTATCCAACAATAAATAAACATAACATTTAAAAAGATCACTTATTTAAAAAAACTTATTATAGAGTCTGAGTGGTGTCAAACCTGTATGAGGCCCTGGTCCCCACCTGGAGGGGGAAAGCTTCATGAGCTGTGAAGCAGGGGTGCAGGTGTCTCTCTGTCTCTCTGTCTCTCTCCCTCTCTATTTCCCCTCCCCTCTCAATTTATCTCTGTCTCTATCCTATAATGAAAAAGGAAAGAAAGAAAGAGAGGAAGGAAGGAAGAAGGGAAGGAAGGAAGGAAGAAGGGAAGGAAGGAAAAATATTTAAACAAAACAATACAAAACTACAGGTGAATTGAGTCATATTTTGGGGGAAGAGGTGGATATAAGAGCCTTGTTTATGTGTAAAGAGTGAGAGAGATTAGAAATTATGGGTTAATTCATGCTACTTTCTTATATAGAGCCACACAAAGTAATTTCCTCTTCATCTAGAGGTAACTGCATTTACAGTAGTCAATACTGTGAATATATGTGCACCCTTATTATGTTTTTTTTACAACATCTGTGTTACTTCTTTAATGGCTGTGACCCTGATTTATGCTGGTTATAGTTTAACTAAGTTGTTTATTCTTTCCTGAATAGAAGTCAGCACCACATGAGAAGTTAAAAGAAGGGCTGGATTTTACCGGCATGGCTAAGAAATGGGCTTCTCTTCTCTTCTTGCTACAATTATATTGCTGTTTCAGCTGTGGGTCCAGTGGTAAGGTTCTGGTGTGGCCAATGGAATACAGTCATTGGATCAATTTAAAGACAATATTGGATGAACTTACTGAGAGGGGTCATGAGGTGACTGTGCTGACATCTTCAGCTTCCATTCTGGTGGACCCAAGCAAACAGTCTGCTGTTAAATTTGAGGTTTTTACTACATCTTTTACAAAGGATAAACTTGATTCTATTTTTATGACACTTATAAAGATGTGGACATACGAGTTACCAAAGAGCTCATTGTGGGCATATGGTTCAAGGATGCAAGAAACATATTATGAATATTCTGATACAGTCCAAAAGCTTTGTGAAGATGCAGTTTCAAACAAGAAACTTATGAAGAAGCTCCAAGAAATTGGATTTGATGTTGTTCTTGGAGATGCTATTGCTCCTTGTAGTGAGCTGCTGTCTGCGATACTTAACATACCACTGGTCTACACTCTTCGATATACTACTGGCAATACCTATGAAAAACTCTGTGGAAAACTTCCATTACCACCTTCTTATGTACCTGTTGTCATATCAGAACTTAGTGACAAAATGACATTTATGGAGAGGGTGACAAATATGTTGTATTTCTTATATTTTGACTTTGCATTTGAGACTTTTAATAAAAAGAAATGGGACAGATTTTTTACTGAAGTGTTAGGTAAGTGTTTTATTTTTATATTTCCTTGTAGTGGGTGGAAACTATTTTCTTTCATTTGTACAATGTACTCCCCAGTTTTGAGATATTCAATTCATTTTTATAAAATCTGAGTTGGCTAAGAGTGTCAGGATCCTGCAAGGGCTCCAGAAGTGTGGAGTTATGTGCTGATTCTTGCCTTCCCAGGGCAAGAAGAGGAGGCTTAATGCCACCAACCATGTGTTCTCTTATCTTCCTACCAGTAATCCTGGATCAACAGTAAAAGTATGTGGAAATTGAAACTCTCACACTGCTGGATTTTCCCTTCTCTCCATTCCACTCACTTCCCAGAAGAGCTTGACTAGCCTAGATCAAAGCAAAGACCTAGGAATGGTTAGGGAGAAGTGCATGGGAGAAAGTACTAAGGTAAAAAGGGCCCCCCTGACTCAAGGAGTGAAGAAACTAACACTCTCCCTTAAAACTTCTCCACTGAGTTCAGAGCACAGAAAACGCCTCTTGTCAGTAAAGGGTGTAAAAAGTGTACAAAGTTCAAAGTCCAAAGAAGCAAGCCGGTAAGAGAAGGACAGGGTATTGTTTGTACTCTTAGTTGCCTTACATGTCTTTATCTACCCAATTCAGATAGACCAAATCAGTACATAGTATATAAAACTAAAATAAATATTTATATTGTATAAGATGCAATGACAAAAGGAAATATGGTAAGTTCTTAATCATTCCAGAAAGCTTATCCAAAAAAATCAAAGTTCTGTCTCTAGTAAAGAAAAGAAAAAGAAACCTTATTGAACATGATTGTCAAATCAAAGGAAAGTCAGCCAAAACAAAGTATTTTCTAAATCAGTTTCCTGTAAGAATTCCAGCTATATAAGACCATAGCCACTTTGTGTAAACTAGGCTGGTTGCTTGCCTCCAAAATTAAACATTTTAGTGAGCTTATAAATAGATTTCCATTTAGTTTTCAGAATCAAATCTTTTTTCTGTATTCAGTTGTCTATTATTTTTACTTGTGGTTTTTCTTCAATGTTATTATCACTATCAGGAGGGAAATTTATTATTTCTGACCTTTGTGTACATGGAGACCCAAGATCACTGCCACCCATAATGCTATGCAGACATATAACTTGACTAGATGTAGAGCCAAAGGTTAATGTTTATTAACTCAGATCTTTATATCCCTGATAATCTAATATTAACTTTGAAATTTGCTTTTTTTAGGGAAGTAATACAACCTCTCATCCTTCCATGATAGGATACTGATGCCATCATGTATCATGTACATGGTCATGTACAACTTCTCATCCTTCCATGATAGGATACTGATACTGATACCTGCATACTGATCCCATCACCAGCGTAGGTCCTTGTGCAACATTGTGCTTTGGCTGCTCAGGAACCACTCTATGCCACCTCTACCCCTCCGTCCACTTCCTTGACCCGTTTCCATAATCATATCTGGTTCAAGTTCTATTCCTTACCTGTTAGGTTCTATGTATAAGTGAGATCAGATGGTATTCATTTTACTCCTTGTTAGGTCTCACTTAACAAGATTCCTATTATAAGCTCCATGCAAGAAACAACTTTACAATCTTTCATAAATCTTAAATAATTCTATTGAGAATGCATCGCAAATCAATATTATAGAAAGCAATTTCTTAGATAAGACTCCATTGAAAAGATATGCAAAGTAGTTGAAAAGCAAAGTATTAAGGACAATCAACTATATCAGTAAGCAATAAAGTCCTAAGGAAATCACAGAAAGATGAAATTCTCTAAGATAAATCTGTTAATAGCTATGAAAAGATCATAGAAAAGAGTTCTTAAATGAAATGTTATAATCATGCATGACGCTGTAGAAAAACAAATGTTGATAACAATAAAAAGAGAATGAAAGGGGCCAGGCAGTGGCGCTCCTGGTTAAGTGCTCACATTACAATGTTCAAGGACCCAGGTTCAAGCCCCTGGTCCCTACTTACAAAGGGAACACTTCACGAATGGTGAAGCATGGCTGCAGTTGTCTCTCTGTCTCTCTCCTGCTGTAACTCCCCCACCCCTCTAATTTCTCTCTGTCCCTACCCAATAATAAAAATAAATTAAAACTATTTTTTTAAAAGAGAGAGAATGAGTGGGATGGAAGGTGGGTAGGTCTGTAAAGAGTAAAGACTAAATAAATAATCCAAAGGCCAAGTTTCTCACATGAATGTGCTAAAAATTAACTAAAACCATAGATCATTAAAAATTTCTTAGTAGGAGGTTGGGCGGTGGCGCAGTGGGTTAAGCACATGTGGCACAAAGCACAAGGACCTGCGTAAGGATCCCGGTTGGAGCCCCCGGCACCCCACCTGCAGGGGAGTCGCTTCACAGGCTGTGAAGCAGGTCTGCAGGTGTCTTTCTCTCCTCCTCTCTGTCTTCCCCTCCTCTCTCCATTTCTCTCTGTCCTATCCAACAACATCAACAATGGCAATAATAATAACCACAACAAGGCTACAACAACAAGGGCAACAAAAGGGGGAAAAATGGCCTCCAGGAGCGGTGGATTCATGGTGCAGGCACCAAGCCCAGCAATAACCCTGGAGGGAAAAAAAAAAAAGTTCTTAGTAGAGGGTGGAGGTAGATAGCATAATGTTTATGCAAATACTCTCATGCCTGAGGCTATATCTGAAATTTGTTTACTTTATTTTCTAAGAAGAAAATGGGTTTATAAACTTAGATGTTTTGTTTTCTATGTTTTCTTTTTCAGGAAGACCTACTACCTTGTGTGAATTGATGGGAAAGGCTGATATATGGTTGATACGAACCTACTGGGATTTTGAGTTTCCGCATCCATACTTACCCAATTTTGAATATGTTGGAGGACTCCAGTGCAAACCTGCCAAACCTCTACCCAAGGTAAATATTTTATCTCTTCCAAAAGTTTTTTTTTTTTTTATTTCCAATCCAAGTATTGACTTATGGAAAAGACAGTTAATTTCTTCACACTCAAAAAGTATGGTTCTGTTATAAGAATTCAGGTTTGCACAATAGCTGCAAAAAAGCATAGAAGGGACCAACAATTAGGTGAATATAGTGATAACAAAAAAATCTTACTACTCAATCAAAAAGAAAAGTGTTTTTTTCAATGAAGATGTGATATACAGATTCATATTATATACTGCACAGTGCCTGAGGAAAAGTGGTCAAGATTACACATAGTCAGTCTCAGGTCTTGAAGAAATTTTAAAATTTTATTATGATTATTTGTTTATTAAATAGAGACAGAGAGAACCTGAGGAGAAAAGGAGAGGGGGGAGGGAGAGGGAGAGAGACCTGCAGCAATGCTTCACTGCTAGTGAAGGTTTCCCTCTGCAGGTAGGCACCCGTGGTTTGTGAAGCTGGGTCCTTGTGCATTACAACATGAGCACTCAACCAGGTTTGTTGCCACTCGGCCTTCTTGAAGAATATATTGATGAAATTAGTTGGTCAAAAAAAATCTGTAAGTTCTAGCTAGTATATATAAATACTTGCAACAAAATACAGTTATAGTATGAGATAGCCCATTATCAGAGTCCTATAAAACAAACTGCTTCATGTAAATTAACTATTGATTACCAGGTCACAGATTGTCCAATTAATAGTGATTCAGAATTAAGAAAGTCTGTTTTCTGCTTTGCTTTTAACTAACTCTACCTATTGCCTGTTGGCCCAAGTCATTACTGTCTCCCCTTAAAGTGCCAGAAAAGGAGAGAAGTCATAAAAAAAAAAAAATGTCTGATGACTAAAAACCTACTAAATACATTTTGTTACATAAGAATCTGAAATGATTAATTTTTTTCTTTTTTTATTTGTGGTTAATATTAGGTTCCAAGGTTCCAAGGTTATAATGTATACACACACACACACACACACACACACACACACACACACACACACACACACACACATATTTCCATACCACACCACTATCAAAGTTCGGTATTCCAAACCACCCACCTTCCAAAGATAACCACCATAATTCTCACAAGTCTTAGAAGCTGTTGCTTCTGTTTTTTTTTTTTTTTCAAGTTCATGTGTATCAGATCTCCATATTCCACATATGAATGAAACCATCTGGTAGTTGTCTTTCATCTCTTATTTCATTAAGCAAAATCACCTCCAGTTCCATCCATTTTTGTTTCAAAGGATACAATATCATCTCATTAGATTGCAGAGTATTATTTCATGGAATATATATCCCATAACATCTTTAACCAGTCATCTGTTGGTAGGCATTTAGGCTGCCTTCACTCTTTGGCTATTGTGAATAATGCAGCTATGAACATAGAGGTGCAAATATCCCTTCTAATTAGTATTTGAGTGTCCTTTGGATAAGTGCCTAAGAGTGGTATTGCTGGGGCATAATGCAATTCCTTTTTTTTAATTTTAAAGATTTTATTAGGAAGATAGGAGGAGAGAGAGAGAAAGAACCAGACATCACTCTGGTACATGTGCTGCTGGGGATTGAACTCAGACCTCATGCTTGAGAGTACAATGTTTATCCACTGCGCCACCTCCCAAACCACCATTTTTATTTAAGGACTGTCCACACAGTCTTCCAAAGGCACTATACTAGTGTGTATTCCCACCAGCAGTGTAGCAGAGTTTCTTTTTCTCCACAACCTTGCCAACATCTGTTATAAAATGACCAATTTTTTCGAGACAGAAGTAGTTGATCCAGAAAAAATATAAACCAGAATTGTCAGTACCAAAGTAATAGTATTTACATATAAATAATAAGTTTCCCCTAAGATGAAGTGATTTTTTTTTACTTTGCTCTTGATTATTTATTTATTTATTTATTGCTACCAGGATCATGCATCTGCCTAATTCCAATGGTCCCTAATTCCAATGGTCCTGAAGGATTTTTATTTGTTTAATTTTACATAGAAAAAGACAAAGAGAGAAGACAGCACCACAGGGCTGCTTCCCTGTTTGTGGTACTTCCCCTGACACTGTGTATGTTGTTCCTATGTGGTACCAAGGCCTCAAGCCTGAGTCCTCATGCATGCCAAACCAAAGTGTGCACTCTACCAGTT
This sequence comes from Erinaceus europaeus, assembly GCF_950295315.1. NCBI lineage: Eukaryota > Metazoa > Chordata > Mammalia > Eulipotyphla > Erinaceidae > Erinaceus > Erinaceus europaeus. The sequence continues at coordinate 120,345,291 of NC_080164.1, read as the reverse complement.
GTACTATCAGCTCCTGACAAAACTTTTTAAAGTCATAAATGCTACACATTTGATGTAAAAAAAAAAAACTATAACCAGATATATTATTTTCATTGTTTATAGCCAGTAAACATTTCCATTATTTGGGCGTTTTGTTTGTTTGTTTGCTTGCTTGCTTGCTTTTGTTTTGCCTCCAACGTTTTTGTTATTGCTGGGACTCGGTGCCTGCACGACAAACCCTTTGCTCCTGGAGGCCATTTTTCCCATTTTGTTGCCCTTGTTGTTGTTATTGTTGCCATTGCCATTGCTGTTGTTGAATAGGATAGAGAGAAATCAAGAGTGGAAGGGGAGACACAGATGGGGGAGAGAAAGATAGACACCTGCAGACCTGCCTCACCGCTTGTGAAGCGAACTCCCTGAGGTGGGCTCGAACCAGGATCCTAACACTGGTCCTTGCCCTTCGCACTACGTGTGCTTAACTTGCGCTACTGCCCAGCCCCTTCCTTTTTATGTTTTAAAAGAAATTGTTACATAGTGTAGTGAACTCAGATGTTGATATTTAATGTACATGTGAAACATAAATATAACGTTGGAAATCAATTATTTTTTTAGTAAAAAAGCAGATAACAGGGTGACAATGTTTGGTTTTTATATTAGCAAGCAGGACTAAATACAAATGTAGAGATATAAGTAAACTTTTTTGTCATGGTCCTCAAGCACATTTCACCCTATAAATCCTACTCTCATAAAGTAGAATTCACCTAAATAGACTTAGTCAATATGTTCACATTCATTATTAAATATTACTCTAATTTCTTTTCTGGTCATGATCTGAATAAGAATTAGATTATGTTCAGTATTCAATCATTTATATTAAATTATGGTAATACACATCATAAAATTGTCATTAGGACATTAAATGAAATTTTTAAAAATGTCAGGAAATTTTAGAAATGCATTTCTTTGATATGAGAATAATATAACATGCCCAACATTAGCAGAGAATGTGTCATGAAGAAAACAAAGTAAGATTTAAGGAAGGGAAAATTATTTTTTCATAATCCTTTGTTTCCTTCAGTCAATTAATTTAATATAACCAAAAAAAAAAAAAAAGACGAAAAGATTGTTATTTGAGTAGTTCTTCAAGTAACCCATATGTGGTGGGGTTTGAAATAAAATAAAAAAAAAAAAAACAGAAAAATGTGTGTTTAATAATTTAACCCAAGCTTGGAAAATAGCAGAACAATTTATGAAATAAACTTCCATGCTAGAGGCTTGAGGCTTAACGTCCCAAGATCAATCGTCAGCACCGTCATTAAGTCAGAAGTCAAAGCTAAGCAGTGTTCTAGTTGAAAATTAAAAACAAAACTGACAACTATTGTGGCTGGAGAGTTAGCTCAGCAGGTGGAATGCTTATATGAGACCCCAGAGTTGATAACACACACACTATGTTAGTATGTGTGTCACCTGACCCATGTTTGATCCCAGCACAATGTGGGAGTGCTTCAGCAAAGGCAGCTGGTGCCCCAGTGCTATAAAGATTCTTCTTCACTTGTCATCTCTATGTATATGAAAAAGCAGTCCAGTAGGGCTGAATTTGCATATGTAAGTGGTCTATTCGCCACACAACATACTAGGAAAAAGAAAATGGACTTTATTCATAACACATTTTATGCATAACACGTCTCCTAAAGGAAGTAGATTTTCTTTCTTTCTTTCCTTCCTCCTTTCTTTCAGAAAACAGTACTATTCTCATAATTTTTCTGTTTAGAAGACACTTGTGGGGGTAGATAGCATAATGGTTATGCAAAGAGACTCTCATGCCTGAGGCTTCAAGATTCAGGTTCAATCCCCCACACCACCATAAACCAGAGATGAACAGTGCTCTGGTTAAAAAAAAAAAAAAAAAAGACATGTATTCTTTTCCTTCTAACAAACTAGAGGGGTGGGGGAGAACAAATGAAATAAACAATAACAGTCTCTCAATTCTGATGATTCATCACAGTACAACAAATTATTTCTTTTCAGGAAATGGAAGAGTTTGTCCAAAGCTCTGGAGAAGATGGCATTGTAGTATTTAGTTTGGGGTCAATGGTGGAAACCCTTCCAGAAGAGAGGTCTAACATGATTGCATCAACACTTGCTCAGCTTCCACAGAAGGTCTGATATATTGCTTTTGTGTTGAATAACTATTTGGAAACTCTTTAGCATGTGTTGAGTGGATTTATTAAAATAGTTTCTGCAAAGGCTAGAAAAATTTCATAATAAAATTAGATCAAATTGAACTCTTCTATTTTTCTTTTTAAGCCACTATGAAAAGGGAAGGGACACATTACCTTAAATATTCTCATTTGAATTGTACTTTACTACCAGAGATATTGATTTATACATTAATGAATGTATGTGAGGTTTTGGTGCTATCATGATTAATTGTATGCCAATACAAGAATGCCCAAATCTTTTCTGGTAAGTTGAAGTTTTTCCCAAATGGGTTTTGGTGTAATCCTGGAAGCAATACACAGCAGAAAGAAATCAGTTATAGTTTAAGTAGTAGCTGCATAAGCAGTCAAACCAAAGTTATAATTTTGGGGGCCAAGGAATTAGCTCAGCATCTGAAGATAGGTAGGACAAGCATGCCAGAGGTCCCAGGTTTGATTCCTAGCATGGCAATATGCTAGAACTGACCAGTGCTCTTGATTCTTACTTCCCTCATAAAAATCGACTTTTTTTTTTTTTCTGAAAAAGTCAGAGTTAGAACATGAAGATTCAGATCCTTCTTCCTGCTTCTTCTCCTTTTCCCAAAATGAAAATAATTTTTATCTTAGAGTTGGTGCTCTTGAAGAGATCACAGAGAAGTGTGGGCCTCTTTGTGCTCTAGGTACAACAGTGGGATGAACTTAATTAAGACTTGATTCCAGGAAAAGCAAAGGAGGGTGGTAGGAAGGAAAGAGCGTGAACTCTGACTTTCCGTTTTACTAGCCCTATCCATTAGTAATTTGCCTAATCAGTACACTGTTCTGACCAGCTTTGTTAACAACTACTTTCTCTGAGAGGAAAAAAGGAAAAAGGCAAAGTCTAGGAAGAGGTGGGTAGGATCGAGTTCCAAACAGGACCTCTTAGCCAGTTTTTAAACTACAAAATTGATCTGTGCTCTCTCATTAAGTGTGAACTAGCTGCCAACTTCAGAGAAATAGTCTACTGCCAAACAACATAGAATTTTATTTCCAGGAGCCTAGGCTAACTGCCTTGACAGGTGATAAATAACTATTTATCACCTAATACAAATTGCCCATTCACCCAGTATTCCTTGGAATTTCAGTCCATTGGGAATTTATACTTTCAGTATTAGTCACTACTTAGAACATGAAGTAACATCTTTGATACATGAGGCACTCTGAATTAGTGCTTTTTATTATGTAAACAGATCTCTCAATCTACCTGATAACTTGCCCATTTCAGCTAATTCTCTCCATTAATATTATTAATATGTTATTGCTAAATTGAAAATGATCACTTTTATTATTAATCTGCAATTCTAGCATTATATATATATATATATATATATATATATATATATATATATATATATATATATTGTTAATGCTTTGGGAAAAAAAAACACCTAAAGTAATACCTTGGAAAATTTCTAATTAAGAAGAAAAAAGAACTGCTAAAAATTATGAGTGTGATGTTGAATACAAAATAATTTATATCCCTTCTGCAAAAAAGAAGGCATTTAATCTCTTTGTCCCAAACAGAAGAACATACACTGCTGACAACATAGAATAGGAAGATAAGCTTTGTCAGAAAGCTTTATAGGGAAGGTGAACATATGCTTATCCCTGGGGTTTGGTGCCTACACAAGGAATCCACCTCTCCTAGTACCCATTTATTCCTTTTATTTCCTCTTTTCTTCTCCTAGCACCCATTTTCCCCTTTGTTTCCCTATTTTATTAGATAAAACAGAGAGAAACTGAGAAAAGAGGGGTAGATAGAAATGGTGAGAGACTCCTGCAGACCTGCTTCACTTCTCTTGAAGCCTCTTCCTGGCAGGTGGTGAGTGGGGCTTCAAAGACCAATTTTTGCACATGGTAACATGTAAATGCAAAGTCAGACGTAATATGCTGGACAAGGTGGTTTCTTAGTAGACTATAATTTTGTTTAATTTTCTAAAGTTGTGTTCTTATTCACAGAGAACATTTTATTCATCTTAATAGGTCATATGGAGATTTGATGGCAAGAAGCCAGCCACATTAGGACCCAACACTCGACTCTTCAAGTGGATCCCTCAGAATGATCTTCTTGGTAAGAATGTGTCAGATAATATAAAAATTTGAGGGAGGAGAGTTGGGCGGTAGTGCAGTGGGTTAAGCGCACGTGGAGAAGCCGAAGGACCAGCAGAAGGATCCTGGTTTGAGCCCCCAGCTCCCCACCTGCAAGGGAGTCCCTTCATAGGTAGTGAAGCAGGTCTGCAGTTGTCTATCTTTCTCTTTCCCTCTCTGTCTGCCCCTCCTCTCTCCATTTCTCTCTGTCCTATCCAACAATAACGACAACAATAAAACAACAAAGGCAACAAAAGGGAAAATAAATAAATATTTTTTTAAATTTTGAGGGAAAATAGTGCAACAGCAAGGTAATGCAATATTTGCTTTGAAGGCATGGACAAGAGTCTATGTCGATAACTCCTTGATTCATCTTCATACATCCATGTCTCTCTCTCTACCACAGATCTGTTTATCACTGTTTTTATGCTCCAGTGTTTTTTTTCTAGGTAATATAGGAAAACACAATTTCTATGAACTTTCAGTCACACATATTGCCTAAGATAAAGAAAATTAAATAGGATATAAAATTCTAGCATCTATCCTCATCTATCATTTATCCTCTAATTCTGAAAATCCCCAAGATAACCTACAGAGTATCAAACTGAATTAGTCATTGCTAAAGAAGCAATATTTTCATCTCCATGATTTTGAACATAGTGTTCTTTGATTCACTATGCACTTGTCTACAAGACAAAAGAAGAAAAGAAAAGCAAACTTCACTCTATACCGTCTCTGAAGTAAAACTTCTCTCATTTCCCCCAGAAAGTGATCCTTTGGAAATCTGTAGTTGTTTACATCATCCCATGAGTATTGTAACTCTGTGTAGACAATATTGCTTTTTTAAAATTTATGCTGTTTTGTTCCACATTACTATGTAAATAAAAATGTATTGTTCCATTGACATTTTCCTTAGGTCACCCCAAAACCAAAGTTTTTGTCACTCATGGTGGTGGCAATGGCATCTATGAAGCCATCTACCATGGAGTTCCTATGGTAGGACTCCCCATGTTTGTTGATCAACCTGATAATATTGCTCACATGGAGGTCAAGGGAACAGCTGTTCGATTGGACTTGAACACAATGACGAACACAGATTTCCTCAATGCACTGAAGACAGTCATTAATGACCCTTCGTAAGTACATCTCATTGATAACTAGATAATTTTAAAGATGTATTTTCTATTTCACAGTATAGATTTCTCCTGTTATTATGGAACTAGTTTGAACTGAGTAAAGTAATATAACAAAACTGAACTTTTATTTGTACATTAAACCAAAGTTATTTAGGTATCAATTTAATTCTGTAGGCTTTGTGGGCTACCAATTAGAGCAATAATTTTCCGTGCAAACATTTTAAAACTTACATAGCTCATTTAGGAAGCTCAAATGCTTTAAACTATTTCATTTTATATTAGATAGAAACAGAGAAGCAGAGTGATGACTATAGATTTGCTGCTGTAAACAATTCCTATAAATAGAATCATACAATAAATATTTTTTGGCAACTGACTTTTCACTAAGCAAAATGCGCATTTTATTCATATTGTGGCACCAGTACTTTGCTACTTTTTTGATTAACTATATTTTTTGTGTAAATATACTACATATTTATTATCCATTCATCAGATGTAGACAACCTGGATTCCTAAACTTTTATTCATGGTGAATAATGATGCTGCATATATTGTTATACATACTCTAGCTAATCTCTAATAATAGAATGACTACGTCTTATCATAACTTTTTAATTATGAGGAACTGCCAAGCTATTCTCCAAAGTGTTCATTCCTAATCTAAGGATATGATGTTCCTTTGCCAATGAAAGTTAATTATTACAAACATTACAGTGAATTGTGATATGATTTCTTTGTTTTCTACAAACCTCCAGTATGGAGCCAGACTCAAATCTGGGCCAGGAGTATAATAAAGTAGACATTTTATGTGGTGAGCTATATCTCTGGCCCCTATCCATTTTTAATATTATTATTTGCCTTATCATTTTTCTATTGTAAGAAAATATATAGCACGGACATTTTAAATGCTTTTATTTCTATATTTGCCCTAAGGTATAAAGAGAATGCTATGAAGTTATCAAGGATTCACCATGATCAGCCAGTGAAGCCTCTAGACCGAGCAGTCTTCTGGATCGAGTTTGTCATGCGCCACAAAGGAGCCAAGCACTTGAGGCCAGCTGCCCATGACCTCACCTGGGTCCAGTACCACTCTTTGGATGTCATTGGGTTCCTGCTGGCCTGTGTGGCAGCTACTGTATATATCATCACAGCAAGCTGTCTGTTTTGTTTCCGGAAGTGTACTAAATCAGGGAAGAGAAAGAAAAATGATTAATTGTATCTGAGTCCCTAAAACTGATTCTACAGATGGGCTTCTCTAATATGTTCCAGCAAGAAGACTTGTGGAATAGGGAACTTTTTTATCCTGACATAATAAGTATTTTACTATTCAAATTTGCAGTCCAAAATTTCTTTACAAGAAATAAAATAACTTCCTCGGGGTTAGATATATGTTAAATATATATATATATTAATTAAGCAAAAATAAAATATTTGCATGGTTATATATTAAAGGGCATATAACTTTTCCACAACTGTATAAAAATATAGATCTTAACAGTTTTTCAAACATGGGAACAAGAACTTTCTTTTTGCCTCCAGTGTTATGCCTGGAGCTCAGTATCAGCACTAGGAATTCACCATTCCTTGCAGCCATTTTCCTCCTTTTATTTATTAATTTATTTATTTGTCTGTCTATTTTGTTTAGTAGAAGAGAGAGAAATTGAGAGTAGAAGAGTAAATAGAGAGATAAACACCTTCAGACCTGCTTCTCTGCTTGTGAAGCATCCTTGCTGCAAGTAGAGAGTGGGGGCTCAATCTCAGATTCTCGTGCATAGTGATATGTGTGCTCAACCAGGTGTGCCACCACCCTGCCCCTTTGGGTCCAGGAACATTAAGTAGTCATCTATGGTGTATCATTCCTCATTTCATTAGAAACCTGTTATCTCATCCCTCCCATTGAACTAATATTGAAACAAAATCCTTTCACTTGAAAAATCAATAATTAGCACACTATGGCCATGTAAATAAAAATGCAAACATATGGAACTTTGGGTCTGGGAGGTGGCACAGTGGATAAAACTGGACTCTCAAGCATGAGGTCCTGAGATCTATTCCCAGCAGCACATGTAATAGAGTTCTTTCTCTTCTCTCCTCTTCTCCCTCTCTCTCTCTCTCTTTCTCACTCTCTCCCTCTCCCTCTCTCTCTCTCTCTATATATATATATATGTATATATATACATATATATATCTTATCCCTCTCATGAAAAATTAAAATATTTTTGTGTTACAAGTTATAACTCTAAAGTTTCTAAACTTGTGTACAATCCAATCTGAAGGATTTTCTTTTTTGCAAAAGCCATAACAAATCACAATGCACTATAATAGGAAAAGTAACTTGGTGACTAATCAGCTTGAGATGATTGCCCTTTCACAGACAAGATGTATGACAACTTATCACCCTTCTAGTAAGTCTGGCTTAACATTCATTTCTTTCAGAGACATTCAAAGAAAGTACCTCCTATTCTCCAGTTTACCTTATGTCAGTGACACTGATTGGGCTGTGATTTTTTTTTCCATACTCAGTTTAATGTTATGTATGAAATGACCCTAAAATTAAATCCAACCTATACTTCCCAGAAGATGGTCATTCACTTCGGTAAAAAAAAAAAAAAAAAATTAAATCCAAATATATATACATGCGCACGCACACACTCACACTCACACACATACACACACACACACACACACACACACACAGAGACACATACACACATATTAAACTTATTTAGTTATTCAGTGAAAAGTGATTTGGAAGAGTAAAGAATTTCTAACACAAAAATATTTTTAATTAAAAATATATGAAACTTAACTTTTTACTTTTGAAAATAAGTATATCAAACCCAGGAGAAACCAAGACTCTGCTAAAAACAACATATCAAAAATGTAACTTTATGGTTGAAGTTGCTCATATAGGTAAAATAACTAAGTATCTTGATTAGTTTTTAAAAATTTCAAAAAAGTCTCATAGTGGATATTTTCCAATTATAATAGTTGTAAGAAGGAGTGTATTTATGATATATAGTAGCTTCACTATCCTCAAAATCCTATGTGTTGTCCTGAATTTTCCATTCTTAAAAGAAAAAAAAACAGCATTGAATTATGCTACCTGGGGCTTGGGTGTGGTATACCTGACTGGCTGCACGTTACGATGTGCCAGGACCTGGGTTCAAGATCTTGGTTCTCGTGTAGGAGGAAGCTTCCCACATTGAAGCAGTGCTTCAGGTGTCTTTCTCTCTCTCTCTCTCTTTTTTTTTTCTCCTTCCTTATTTCTTCCTTCTCTCTCTCATCTCTATCAAATAAATAAATAAAATTTAAAATAAAATCCCCCCTTCAAAATTTCTGTTAAGTGTAAAACACACACATAGACTGGGAAGTTACATATTTCTACTATAACTTTTTGTAAAGTATTATGGAAAAAATTTTGTGTTCTTTCCTCCCCAGCTTCCTTATTTAATTTTAATTATCACCATTCTATCTGAAGAAATTGTTCACAATGGAAAATTACTGTCACTATATCAGACTCAGTAACTATACTTTGAATCCTCTAATACTTATACATTCTTTCACTATGTGCTTACAAATTACCTAATAAAGGCCTAAAATCTTGTTAAAGAGCAATAATATAGATTCTTATTCTGTAAATAACTTTATCCTTTTAAAAAATATTTATTTAGCAATGATACAGGAGACAGACATCCAGAGAACCACTTTGTCACATGTGATGTCAAGTGATCAAAATCTGAACCTCATGTTTGAGAATCTAATGCTTTATCCCCTGTGCCACCTCCTGGGCCACCTATTCCATATTTTTTAAATCTTTTTCTAATTAAACACACATTAAGTAAAAGTGAATTAAAAAAACACTTAAATTTCTTTAATTTGTTAAAAAAAATAATTATACTAATTACTGGGTATAAGTAATTAATACAACATATTATTAAACTCCTAACACAATCCAAATGTGGTAGTAGAAATTGAACCACATTCTCAAAACATTGAATTTCACTTAAAAGTCAAGGAAAATTGTGAGTTATAACTAGCAATTGGTAAAATTCATAGAAACAAGAAGTAAGTCACAGAGACTGGTGAAAGAGGATGTGGAAAATCAAAATTTAATGTTTATATATATATAGAGAGAGAGAGAGAGAGAAGAGAGAGAAGAGAAAGAACTCTGTTACATGTGCTGCTGGGAATAGATCTCAGGACCTCATGCTTGAGAGTCCAGTTTTATCCACTGTGCCACCACCCAGACCCCAAGTTCCATATGTTTGCATTGTTTAAGTATGTTCTTGTTTTTGTACCAATAATATCTTTCTGAGTCCTATTCTCAACTTTAACACCATCTTCCCAGAGAATATTTTTAGTCCACCTACATATTAGCTCTGAAGCTCCAGCAAATATTACCATAGTCATGGGCCCCTGAGAACATGCCTATAAGACACTTATGGGAGTCGGGCTGTAGTGCAGCGGGTTAAGCGCATGTGATTCAAAGCGCAAGGACGCGCGGAAGGATCCTGGTTCAAGCCCTGGCTCCCCACCTGCAGGGGAGTCGCTTCACAAGTGGTGAAGCAGGTCTGCAGGTGTCTATCTTTCTCTCCCCCTCTCTGTCTTCCCCTCCTCTCTCCATTTCTCTCTGTCCTATCCAACAACGATGACAATAATAATAACTACAACAATAAAACAACAAGGGCAACAAAAGGGAATAAATTTTTAAAAAGACACTTATGAGCTTCTTTTTCATTTTAAAATCCTTATTCCTATCTGCTTTACTTCTGTTTTTTGGTGCTGGTTTATTAAACATTTTGTTCTGTTTTATATCTTATTGCATTTAGCCAAGTTTCAGATGCTACTATGATTTTATCCAGAACTCCCTGGGCACATGACCTCACCAATGTGTCCTGGACCTCACCTCCCCAGAGCCCTACCTCACTAGGGATAGATAGAAGCAGGTTGGAGGCATGGATCAACCTGCCAATGCCTATGTCCAACAGAGAAGCAATTACAGAAGCCAGACCTTCTATCTTCTACTTTCTGCACCCCAAAAAAGAATTTTGGTCCATACTTCCAAAGGGGTAAGTTTAGGGGAAGATAGCCAAATGGTTATGAACTCCAAATCCATCAGGACCCAAAGAGAGAAAAGGAAAAAAAAAAAAAAAAAACAGAGGAGAAGGACATTCAGAGGTAGTAGGTGTGACTAAGAAAGGAAGAAAAGGCAGGATCATAGAAAACATGGGCAAATACATATTAAATATAGATAGGTAAAAATAATAATCAATGCGTATCTGTGATCTTGGGAGGACGAATGCAGTTTCTAATGGAGAGAATGGGGACATAGATCTTTGGTGGTGTGAAATTATACCAGAGGGGGAGTCGGCGGTAGCACAGCGGGTTAAGCGCAAGTGGTGCAAAACCAAGGATCTGCGTAAGGATCCCAGGCTCCCCACCTGCAGGGGAGTAGCTTCACAGGTGGTGAAGCAGGTCTGCAGGTATCTGTCTTTCTCTCCCCCTCTTTGTCTTCCCCTCCTCTCTCCATTTCTCTCTGTCCTAGCCAATAACAACATCAATAATAACTACCACAATAAAACAACCAGGACCACAAAGGAAATAAATGTAAAAAATGAAAAAAAAAGAAATTATACCCGTTATGTTATAATTTATTAAATCACTAATATTTTTAAATACAGAAAAATAAGAATATACTTAATAGTACTGCACTGAGCACTTAGAAATGATTAAAACTGTAAATGTTATGCATATTTTACTATAATTTATAAACATTACTATTTGGAAATTTTCTTTTTTTAATATTATTTTTTCCATTTTGTTGCCCTTGTTGTTTTATTGTTGTAGTTATTGATGCAGTTGTTGTTGGATAGGGCAGAAAGAAATAGAGAGGGGAGGGGAAGACAGAGAGGGGGAGAGAAAGATTGACACTTGCAGACCTGCTTCACTGCCTATGAAGCGACTCCCCTGCAGGTGAGGAGCCAGGGGCTCAAACCTGGATCCTTCCACCGGTCCTTGCACTTTGCACCATGTACGCTTAACCCTCTGTGCTACTATCTGACTCCCTGGAAAATTTCTTAAATAATTGATTTTCACTTCACTTATAGCAATCCTTTGAAAACTATGTGCTAGTCTGTTGCTCTCTGAAGATGAGACAAATGCTTTCTTAACAGAAGTGCAAGGTTTTGCTCAGAACTCTAAAATGGCTGTGTGGTGTTTACTCTGGAGTCAGTTGTTATAAACAAGTTAGATGAACAATCAAACAAGATGATTGCATCTGTCCTTGCTCTGAATCCGCTAGAGGTTAGATGAATTCCCTTGATGTTTACCACTACTAACTATTTGCTAAATCTGTAAATAAGGTAACTCTAGAAATTCCATGTAGGACTAGCTTAGACTGAAGTCCAGCATATTATGTAATGCTTATTCAGTTACTGTATAACAAATGGTCTTCAAGGCCTCAGCAACTGGGAGACAGTTTGAGCTTATTAGATAGAGGATGGATTACAGAAACTGGATGGTGATGAAATATGCTTATCTAGTTTGGCTACTTTGGCCAATGACAGGCCACCTCATCATCTAAAGTCCTAGTTCTGAGCCCGGACCTGCAAGAGATCTCTTTGTCTTTCATCACTGGTCACTTCCATGAGGGGTGACTCTCTGCCCTACCATGGACCTCTCAGAACTTTGTCCTCACTCAGCAGTAACATTGATAAAGACAGTCCCACTCTCTGAAAAGAGGCTGGGTCATTCTACTCTGTCACCTGAGAAAAGATGGTCATGCAACCCGCAGACATGACCCCAGCTGTGACCACAGAGTGTTAACATAAATTGACAGAGACCCAGAAGTCATACAGGCTGCTGATTAAATATGAATAGACATAGGCCCCAGGCCAGATTGATGTGGTACAGCTAATTCTATATGCATATATATTTATTTATTTCAATATGGGAGCCACTCTCTACTTCTCAAATCCTATATTCTAATGCCATCCTCCTACATATTTCTCAAGCCTGTCTTCATGGTAATAGCTCAAAGATTGTTAGAGTCCTAGTCTCATAGGAATGTTTACACCTAAATAGGAATTACTATATTACTTTACTCTCAAGGAGTTTCTTAACTCTCATTGGTGGGGTTTTTTAACTCTCATTGGCTCTAATCCTATATTTTGGCCCTCCACTTATTCAACATTTGTATACCTTGCTATCTTTCAGCCATCAAGTCCCAGATACTGCCATGACCCTATCCTAGCTTCACTACACAGATGACTACATGGTAAACTGTCCAGATACTTCATCTCTCTGGAGCCCTTCCCTACTAGGTAAAGATTAGGGATGGAACTGGTTTGTCTAGGAGTATGGATCAACCAGGCTACAGCACATGTCCCAGCAGGAAGAAGTTACAGAAGCATGAAACCCCATCCTTCAGCACTCCAAAATGAATTTTGGGTCCATACTCCTAGAGGGGGAAGTGGTGAGGGCAGCATAGGAAATGGGAGTGGTGATGGGTGTGGCTTGGCGGGGCTTAGGTGCTATAAACTAGGCCTGTGGGTATAACTTCTTTCTCTGCCTAGGTGAGCCCCAGTTGGTCATTATGTGAGTAAGACCTCTGAGGTGGTCTCTATCTCTCTCTCTCTCTCCTCATGTGAAAGTTCACAATTTTCTGGAATAAAGTTTAAAATTCCTGGAAAAAGAAAGAAATTCCATGTATGAATGGTATATTATAATAACTTTGATATACTTAATCATTAGTTTAAACAAAAATATACAAATTAGGTGGGAAAGTAGCACACAAGGTATTTTAAAAATCACACTATGATTTAACATAATGATTATAATGCAATATATTTAGGAGACAAGCTGTGCACACTGTGCAAGAGAACCCTAGTATAAGCCCTTGTCTCCCACCTGCAGTGCTGGAGAAGTGCTATGACTGCATTTGATATTACAATGGCTTTATGAGTAAGTTCCATCCTATCATTTATATCTTTTTTTTCAATTTTTAAGTTATCTTTGTTTATTGGATAGAGAGAGCCAGAAATCGAGAAGGAAGGGGATGATAGGGAGAGAGACAGAAAGACACCTGCAGCACTAATTCACCACTTGCAAAGCTTTCCCACTGCAGGTGGGGATTGGGGGCTCGAATCCGGTCTCTGCTCACTGTAACCTCTTTTCTTTATGGGGTTTCTGAGGACAGGATGTATACTCTGTGTGTTATCAGAAAGGAGTTAAATTTTAATAATAACCTTAGTCAGAAATCAATAAAATATGAAGATGTAATACAGTTTGTTTTTGTGTTGTCCATGACTCGTTTCCTCTATGTTTAGAAATAGGCCTGTACAGTGTGCTTCTTTCACAATATATTCACAGATGTTACAGCCATAATTCAATAGCTATAACCAAGTACTTAAGCCAGTCACAGTGATTTATAATATAATGAAGAAAAAGGTGATATGATAAAGAGTGAATGAAAAGGAATCTTATCACAGAAAAATTTCTGTTACACCTCTTCATAAAAGTACATACTACGCAGGTGGAGAGAGAGAGAGAGAGAGAAAGAAAGAAAGAAAGAAAGAAAGAAAGAAAGAAAGAAAGAAAGAAATTTAAATACTTGCAGACTGGCTTGACAGCTCATGAAGTGTCCCACTGTGGGTGGGGATCAGGGGCTCAAATCTGAATTCCTGTATATAGAATTATGTATGTGTGCTTACCCAGGTGTGTAACTACCTGGCTTCAAAAGAATAATAAAAAAATAAATATTTAAAAAGCAAGTTGAATGGTTTTGATCACAATAAATTTAGGGAAATTAAAAAATACATACTAGTAAATTATTTTTCACTATATGACTATTCTATGTCTTCTGTTTCATGGTTTTGAAAATCTACTTTTCTGGGGTTCCCGGAAGATGGAGGACTGAGAAACTGCTAGTGGCTTGAGCTCTGACCACATCTTCTGGAAATGGAAATGGTAGTATTTATTAATTTATTCCCTTTTGTTGCCATTGTTGTAGTTATTATTGATGTCATTATTGTTGGATAAGACAGACAGAAATGGAGAGAGGAGGGGAAGATAGAGGGGGAGAGAAAGACTCCAGCAGACCTGCTTCACTGCCTGTGAAGCGACTCCCCTGCAGGTGGGGAGCTGGGGGCTCAAACCAGGATCCTGATGCCGGTCCATGTGCTTTGAGCCATGTGCGCTTAACCCGCTGTGCCACCACTCAGCTCCTACTTTGCTTTCATAAAATCCTTGTTTATGTACATTTCAATTACCATCTGACTACTTAATTTAATGTTTCCTCAAAGTTTTAGTTAACAATCTAGTTTTGTTTACTATAAAGTGCTCTCTCATGAACAGGTGCTGTAAGTGTAACAAGGGTTCTTTTTTTTCCCTGAACTCTTCACAATTCTAGCTAGTTTGCATTCTCATCCACACATTAGTAAATATTAGGCCTTGCGGGTTGGGCAGTGGCATGCTGGATTAAGTGCACATAGGACCAGGTGCAAACACCTGCACAAGAATTCTGGTTTGAAGACCCCGGCTCTCCACCTGCAGCCTTGTTACTTCTCAAGCAGTGAATGAGGTCAGCAGGTTTTTATCTTTCACCCCTCTCTCTGTGTTTCCCCTCTCTCAATTTCTCTATGTCATATACAATATAACAGAAAAAATAGGCTTCCAGGAACAGTGGATTTGTAGTGCTGGCACTGAACCCCATTGATAACACTAGAGGTAAATCATAACAATAATGATAATAATGATAATAATCAAATAAAAAATGAAATAAGCTTAAAAATAAATAAATAACTACAAGGGCTTAACTATTTGCCAAATGTGATAGCACTTTAGTCAACTCCCCTATCAGATGATCAGCATTGTTTTTACCTTAACTGGTGGCTAAACTGTACACTATTTTATTATTAACATTCTTAATGATTTATGTGAATATGCTTTCCTTCCTACTCTTTATATAACTAGCTAGCATAAAATTTCTGGTTATATGATAATTTTGAGTATGCTCTTTGAAAATAAGAAAGGGCGAACCCTGGCTCCCCACCTGCAGGGGAGTCACTTCACAGGCGGTGAAGCAGGTCTGCAGGTGTCTATCTTTCTCTCCTCCTCTCTGTCTTCCCCTCCTCTCTCCATTTCTCTCTGTCCTATCCAACAACGACAACAACAATAATAACTACAACAATAAAACAACAAGGGCAACAAAAAGGAATAAATAAATAAAATAAATATTAAAAAAAAGAAAATAAGAAAGGGTAACCTCTACCTAAGTTCTGTAACAGTTTTCATTCTAACCAGCAATGTATGATAGTTTCAATTGTTGTATATCCTTGCCAATCCTTATTTTTCCTTATATATAGGGTCCTTTGATGCAGTCATGTATGTGTTAAACTCTTATCTCACTTTATCTTTGAATTATAGCTCCCTGATACTTAGTGATGTTATATACATATTGAGGGAGTAATAGAGAAGTCTTATGGTTAATCTGCTTAACCATTGAATGAAAGAAAACAGTTTTTCTGGTGGAAATTGGCATTGACATACCTTATTCAATTCACTCCAGTAGTCCTGTAAAATATTTGTCACTGTTCATGGCTTTCCTAAGGCAGTTCTACCCCAGGCATTAGTGTTCTTTATTTATAAGAAATAAATTTTAAACTATCTACTTCACAGTTCATCCAAGGACACAGAACAATTCTGTATCACAATACTGTCCCACCAAATGATGGCATACACAACACCAAAGTTCATGTTATTTATTACCTGAGTGATTAAAGGTTAGAAGTTCACATGAACTATTTCTAGACTTTAGACTTTGCAATCACACATTGAGGTTGTTGTCTGCATTTGCTCAGTTATGAGCTAGAGACTCAAGTTTCCTTCTTCAGATTCAACTTATTTGCTACAACTTTCTATCTGTCTTCATTTGCTTAGAATCTTTTTCCTGTCCTACTATAATATGTGTCTGATCTCTGATAATTTCTTTTTTTATAGCATGTGGATGGATATATTATATATTAGATCTTAATTTTATTTACATCTCAAAGAATGACAGAAAATCATTATAGCTACACTTGAAGAAAAAAATAACTTTGAAAATCTGGTCTAAGATATTTAAAAAAGAGCTAAAAAGGCATGAGGATTTCCTAAAGAGAAAGAAGACTAAAAGTAAGTTCTATTTCTGATAGCAGTGTTTCATTTTTTTCTTGAATATTCTTCCTACTTCCTCTTCTATTTCAAATAATATTGTTTTGATCTTAAAATCCTGCTATTTTTTCCTCTGTGCTATTGAGTCTACCTGTGAAGATTTTCAGGTTCCACTGACTTTTATTCAATGCACTTTTCAAACAAAAGGTAGCTTAGAAGCTCATATCTGAAGGACATTTTCTTATGAAGTCATAGTCTTTGTAAGATAACCAGATACTTTTCACAAAGTATGGATATGTAAATTGTCACATTTAATTTGGCTCATTGCATATTAAATCAAAACATGTTTTACTATGTAGACTAATGACTTGTATCCAACAATATTTCAGGTCTTAGGAGGTAGTCTTTATGCACTTGGTGCAAGATGTGTAATTATTAGAGACCTTAAAGTATAGATTCCTGAGTCTAAAATAGTGATACCATCTCTTCATAGAACAAAAATTCTTCAAGTAATGTGACAAAGTATCTGAAATTAAATAAAGAAACAGGAGAAAGAGATAAGACCTTTTACTCAATGCACCATACCTAATTGAGTTAGAAATATTTAACTCCCTAGTCTACATAACTTCTTTGATCAAGACAACTAATACAATTTTAAATATGGTCTTTTAAGGATTCAAAGAGTACATCAGAGTGGATGTGTGGAGAGCTGGCAATAAAACTATTACTACGGGAAGGGGGGTGAAGATGGCGGACTGAGAAGTTACTAGCAGCGTGTGCTCTGATCACATCTGGAAACGGTAGGATTTTCTGCCTTTAGCAGGCCAGTCAATAATTATAGTCACCAAAGAGGTGACTATAATTTAATTTGGGTTAAGAATTAGAGTAAAGGTGGCACGGACTAGCGGGCGGGCTGCTCCAGACTTCCCAGGTGGTGCCCGGCAAGGCGGGTGGGCCGGGCATTGTCCTCCTCCCGGGAAGGCGGCTCCTCCGCCGGTTGCAGAGGGCTGCTGGACGGCCAGCAGAGGACCCGGAGGGAGCACTATAACTCAGGGGCTTTCTCTTGGGAGTCTCCGGGGACCACCGCGAACCTGAGGGCGGATCTAAAGACTTCTTAAGTATAGCTCTCATTGAATCAAAGGACTTGGAGCTAGTTTTCATTTTCGAGAAATCCTTTAAAAAAGTCTGGAGGGGGGGGTTTCCCGGAAGATGGCGGACTGAGAAGCTGCTAGCCGCTGA
This sequence comes from Erinaceus europaeus, assembly GCF_950295315.1. Lineage (NCBI taxonomy): Eukaryota > Metazoa > Chordata > Mammalia > Eulipotyphla > Erinaceidae > Erinaceus > Erinaceus europaeus. The sequence continues at coordinate 120,327,461 of NC_080164.1, read as the reverse complement.
GGTCTGAACACATTCCCTGGAAACAATAGAAAAATCCCCTGGATTTTCTGCCTTTAGCAGGCCAGCCAATAAGGTGTCATAGCGGTGACAAGGAGATGACTATAACTTAATTTGGGTTAAGAATTAGAGTAGGGGAAAAAATTCTTTTTTCTTCCTTTTAATTTTCAAGCATACCTCCTACCCCCACCACCATAAGCAGTCCCTGGGGACCAGCTCCTAGCAGGATACCCCACACCACCAAACAGGGTGCTTTATGAATTCACTGATACACATTTGGGAAGTTCCTTGCACTGCTCTTTAATTACAACTCTTTTTCTTATCTTCTCCCTTTTCTGTCTCTTGTCTCTCTCTCTCTCTCTCTCTCTCTCTCTCTTTTTAATCTTGTCATACACTTCTTCCTTCTTTGCCATTCTGAATTTGTGAATTACTTTGGGGAAGAAATCTGACTCAGAGCGGACTCTCTATATGTGTATCTCTGCTCTAGTTCCCTTTCCCCTCTTGTTACCCCTAGAATATACACTGGATAGTAGATTTGCATAACTGTCTATTCTTGCTATCCTCTCTTTCTTTTCTCTTTCTTCACTGGGATTTGGTTACTATTTTTTCACGGACTGGAGAAATTGTTTGGCTAACTGGTAACGATTAAACTACTTCAATACTTACTTCAGTTGCTACTGTAATTCCGGAGGTTGGTGAGTGCAATTGTCATAAAGGTATTTAGTACAGTGTTACTTGTACTCAAGACACAACAACTGAGGAACAACAGAGCATAAGAAAAAGAAACACATAAATAAAAAAAATGGGTAGATCAAAAACAAGTAAAACTGCTACCTCAATGAATTAAGAGCCCAGAAGAAACTACAAATCAGCCAAAAGTAACCATAGATAAGAAAAGTACGCAAGCAATAATAAACTTATTAATCACAGAAATGAAAACAATATTGGAGGAAAGGAATGGCAGTATTAGGGAAACAACAGTTGAGACCCCCAAGGAAAATACTGATTATCTTGAGGCAATCAGAGAACTGAAAGCTGAAATAGCTGTAATGAAGAAAGAAGCTGAGGCAAGGGAAAGCAGACTAACAGAAGCAGAAAACAGAATTAGTCAGACAGAGGATGAGTTAGAGAAAACAAAGAAAGAGGTGAAAGAGCTTAAAAAGAGATTGAGAGACACTGAAAACAACAACAGAGACATATGGGATGATCTCAAAAGAAGTAACATTCGTATAATTGGCCTGCAAGAGGAAGAAAGAGAGGAAGGGGAAGCAAACATTCTAGAGGAAATAATAAAAGAAAACTTCCCAGACCTGAATAACAGAAAGGATATCAAGGTTCAAGAGGCCCAGAGAGTACCAAACAGAATCAACCCAGACCTGAAGACACCAAGACACATCACAGTCACAATGAGAAGAAGTAAGGAAAAAGAATGGATCCTAAAGGCTGCAAGAGAGAAACAAAAAGTCATATACAAGGGAAAACCCATAAGATTATCTGCAGACTTCTCCACTCAAACTCTAAAAGCCAGAAGGGAGTGGCAAGATATCTATCGAGCCCTGAATGAAAAAGGGTTTCAACCAAGGATAATATATCCTGCTAGACTTTCATTCAAACTAGATGGAGGGATCAAAACCTTCTTAGACAAAAAACAGTTAAAGGAGGCAACCATCACAAAGCCAGCCCTGAAAGAGGTTCTAAAAGACCTCTTATAAACAAGAACATCACTATAATACTTCCAATATATCAGAGCAAACAAAATTTTTTTTAGCACTACAATACACCAAATCCATAATATCAATAAATGTCAATGGCTTAAACTCACCCATCAAAAGGCACAGAGTTGGGGGATGGATCAGAAAACATAATCCAAACGTATGCTGCTTGCAAGAATCCCATCTGTCACAACAAGATAAACACAGATTTAAAGTGAAAGGATGGAAAACTATCATACAGGCTAACGGACCACAAAAAGGGGCAGGAACTGCCATTCTCATTTCAGACACGATAGATTTTAAATCAAATAAAGTAATAAAAGATAGGCAAGGACATTACATAATAATTAGAGGATCAATCAGCCAGGAAGACTTAACAATTATTAACATCTCTGCACCCAGTAAGGGACCATCTAAATACGTCAAGCACTTACTGAAAGAATTTCTAAAATACATCAATAGTAATACAATAATAGTGGGAGACTTCAATACCCCACTCTCACACTTAGACAGATCAACAAAGCAGAGAACCAACAAAGATACAAGAGAATTGAATGAAGAGATTGACAGACTAGACCTCTTGGACATTTTCAGAGTCCTTAACCCCAAAAAACTGGAATACACCTTCTTTTCAAATCCACATAACACATACTCAAGGATAGACAACATGTTAGGCCACAAAGACAGCATCAATAAATTCAAGAGCATTGAAATCATCCCAAGTATCTTCTCAGACCACAGTGGAGTAAAACTAACATTTAACAACAAACAGACAATTCATGAAAGTCACAGAATTTGGAAACTAAACAACATACTCCTTAAGAACCACTGGGTCAGAGACTCACTCAAGCAGGAAATTCAAATGTTCCTGGAAACAAATGAAAATGAAGACACAACCTATCAAAATATTTGGGACACAGCTAAAGCAGTACTGAGAGGGAAACTTATAGCCATACAATCACAAATTAAACACCAAGAAGAAGCTCAAATGAATGACCTTACTGCACACCTCAAGGACTTAAAGGAAGAGGAACAAAGGAACCCTAAAGCAACCAGAAGGACAGAAATCACTAAAGTTAGAGCAGAAGTAAACAACATCAAAAATAAAAGAACCATACAAAAGATCAATGAAGCCAAATGTTGATTCTTTGAAAGATTAAACAAAATTGACAAACCCCTAGCTAGACTCACCAAACAAAAAAGAGAGAAGACTCAAATTAATAGAATTATAAACGATGGAGAAGATATCACAACAGACACCAGAGAAATCCAGAGAGTCCTGTGAAACTTCTATAAAGAACTATACGCCACCAAGCTAGAGAATCTGGAAGAAATGGAACAATTCCTAGAAGCATATGCCCTTGCAAAACTAATCCAAGAAGAACTACAAAATCTAAATGCACCAATCACAGACAAAGAAATTGAAACCGTTATTAAGAACCACCCCAACAACAAAAGTCCTGGACCAGATGGCTTCACAAACGAATTCTACAAAACTTTCAGGAAACAGTTAGTACCCATACTTCTTAAGCTTTTTCATAAGATTGAAGAAACAGGAATACTCCCTTCCACCTTCTATGAAGCCAACATCACCCTGATACCAAAAGCTGATAGGGACAGAACAAAAAAGAAAAACTACAGACCAATATCTCTGTTGAACATAGATGCCAAAATATTAAACAAGATCTTGGCCAACCGGATACAGCAACATATCAAAAAGATTGTTCATCACGACCAGTGGGATTCATCCCCAGAATGCAAGGCTGGTTCAACATCTGCAAGTCAATCAATGTCATTCACCACATAAATAAAAGCAAAGCCAAAAACCACATGATTATCTCAATAGATGCAGAGAAAGCCTTTGACAAAATCCAACACCCATTCATGCTCAAAACTCTACAAAAAATGGGAATAGATGGGAAATTCCTCAAGATAGTGGCGTCTATATATAGCAAACCTACAGCCAACATCATACTCAATGGACAGAAGCTGAAAGCATTCCCCCTCAGATGGGGAACTAGACAGGGCTGTCCACTGTCATCATTACTCTTCAACATAATATTGGAAGTTCTTGCCATAGCAATCAGGCAAGAGAAAGGAATCAAAGGAATACAGATTGGAAGGGGAGAAGTCAGGCTCTCACTATTTGCAGATGATATGATAGTATACATAGAAAAACCTAAAGAATCCAACCAAAAACTACTGGATGTTATTAGGCTTATAGCAAGGTTTCAGGCTACAAAATCAATGTACAAAAATCAGTGGCATTTCTTTATGCAACACTAAATCAGAAGAAGAAGACATCCAGAAATCACTCCCATTTACTGTTTCAGCAAAATCAATCAAATACCTAGGAATAAAGTTGACCAAAGAAGTGAAAGACTTATATACTGAAAACTATGTGTCGCTACTTAAGGAAATAGAAACTGATACCAAGAAATGGAAAGATATTCCATGCTCATGGATTGGAAGAATAAATATCATCAAAATGAATATTCTCCCCAGAGCCATATACAAGTTTAATGCTATACCCATCAAAGTTCCACCAAGCTTCTTTAAGAGAATAGAACAAACACTACAATTATTTATCTGGAACCTGAGAACACCTAGAATTGCCAAAACCATCTTAAGGAAAAGAAACAGAAATGGAGGCATCACACTCCCAGACCTTAAACTATAATATAAAGCCATCATCATTAAAACAGCATAATACTGGAACAAAAATAGGCACAGAGACCAGTGGAACAGAATTGAAAGCCCAGAAATAAATCCCCACACCTATGGACATCTAATCTTTTATAAGGGTGCCCTAAGTATTAAATGGAAAAAGGAGGCTCTCTTCAATAAATGGTGCTGGGAAAACTGAGTTGTAACATGAATAAGAATGAAATTGAACCACTTTATCTCACCAGAAACAAAAATCAACTCCAAATGGATCAAAGGCCTAGATGTCAGACCAGAAACAATCAAATACTTAGAGGAAAACATTGGTAAAACACTTTACCACATAAACCTCAAGGACATCTTTGATGAATCAAACCCAATTACAAGGAAGACTAACGCAGAAACAAACCAATGGGATTACATCAAATTTAAAATTTTCTGCACATACAAAGAAACTATCACACAAACAAAGAGACCCCTCAGAATGGGAGAAGATCTTCATATGCCATACATCACACAGGAAACTAATCACCAAGATATATAAAGAGCTCAGCAAACTTAGCACCAAAAAAGCAAATGACCCCATCCAAAAGTGGACAGAGTATATGAACAAAACATTCACCTCAGAGGAGATCCAAAAGGCTAACAAACATATGAAAAACTGCTCTAGGTCACTGATTGTCAGAGAAATGCAAATTAAGACAACACTAAGATACCACCTCACTCCTGTAAGAATGGCATAAATCAAAAAGGACAGCAGCAACAAATGCTGGAGAGGTTGTGGGGACAGAGGAATGCTTTTACATTGCTGGTGGGAATGTAAATTGGTCCAGCCTCTGTGGAAAGCAGTCTGGAAAACTCTCACAAGGCTAGACATGGACCTTCCATATGACCCAGTAATTCCTCTCCTGGGGTTATACCCCAAGGACTCCATAACACCCAACCAAAAAGAGGTGTGTACTCCTATGTTCATAGCAGCACAATTCATAATAGCTAAAACCTGGAAGCAACCCAGGTGCCCAACAACAGATGAGTGGCTGAGAAAGCTGTGGTATATATACACAATGGAATACTATGCAGCTATCAAGAACAATGAACTCAACTTCTCTGACCCATCTTGGACAGAGCTAGAAGGAATTATGTTAAGTGAGCTAAGTCAGAAAGATAAAGATGAGTATGGGATGATCCCACTCATCAACAGAAGTTGAGGAAGAAGATCTGAAAGGGAAACTAAAAGCAGACCTGACCAAATTGTAAGTAGGACACCAAAGTAAAAACCCTGTGTTGAGGGGTAGACATGCAGCTTCCTGGGCCAGTGGCCTAACAAAAGGACTTTTCAAAGTTAACCCAATTACCAATTAATGTGATGATAACATTAACTATCGATTGTCTTTTTGAACCCTAAGACAGCAGGAACCTCACATCTCCACTGTGGAGCCTCTACTTCCCCCAGTCCTGGAACCATTGGATAGGGCCCACTTTCCCGTATGCATCTCCCAATTCATATCAAATAATGTTGCATCTGCTGATCACAACCTAACCAACACAATGATTGCCACCTCAACATGCTTCACTTCAGACTGTGTCCAGTGACTTCACGTGTGGACAGACATCCCTTCAGCTTCATTACTCAGGTGAGACTTTCCTTTCATAGTATACTCTAATTCCATCTCAGGTGGTTCACTTTCTAACAAAGTCCCAAAAAACCTAGATATACACCAGTTTCTGTGAGAGAGAGCATATGTTCACACGTATCCATAAACTACGGCAAAATATATACCTGAAAGCAGAAGTACACTAGAGTTTGCAGTGATATCCCCCTAACACTTCCTCTCCACTATTCCAAGCTTTGGGTCCATGATTGGTCAACAATTTGTTTGGCTTCGTATGTTAACTCTCTTTTCAGTCACTAGGTTCCAGATGTCGTCAGGATGCCGGCCAGGCTTCCCTGGATTGAAGACCCCACCAATGTGTCCTGGAGCTCCGTTTCCCCAGAGACCCACCCTACTAGGGAAAGAGAAAGGCAGACTGGGAGTATGGACTGACCAGTCAACGCCCATGTTCAGCGGGGAAGCAATTACAGAAGCCAGACCTTCTACCTTCTGCAACCCACAATGACCCTGGGTCCATGCTCCCAGAGGGATAGAGAATGGGAAAGCTATCAGGGGAGGGGGTGTGATGTGGAGATTGGGTGGTGGGAATTGTGTGGAGTTGTACCCCTCCTACCTTATGGTTTTGTTGATTGATCCTTTATTAAACAAAAAAGAAAAAAAAAAGCAAACACACACAAAAAAGAAAATCTACTATTCTTTCTCTTTAATCTGTTCACCTAGAAAACTTGTTATAATTTTTTCAACTCACCCAATTTCTTCATTTTCTACACTAACAGAAAAAAATCTTCTAAGTTTGAATGATGTTAATGTATGTTATGTTATGTTAAAATATGTTAAATCATATTTTATCTAGAATATTATCCCCTTTGATATGTTATATTATCTGATTACTTGATGCAAGGGATGCTTGGAATTGAGTTTGGAACCACATACTTGAGAGTCCAATGTGTTGTCTACTGTGCCACCTCTTGAGTTGCCCTCTCCTTGTTTCATTTTTTTTTAAATTTTTATAAGTATTTAATTATTTTCACTTTTGTGGCCCTTGTTGCTTTTTATTGTTGTTGTAGTTATTACTGTTGTTGTTATTGATGTCCTTATTGTTAGATAGGACAGAGAGAAGTGGGGAGAGGAGGGGAAGACAGAGACGGGGAGAGAAAGATAGACACCTACAGATCTGCTTCACCGCTTGTGAAGTGACTCCCCTGCAGGTGGGGAGCCGAGGGTTCGAACCGGGATCCTTATGTAGGTCCTTGCACTCTGTGCCACGTGCACTTTACCTGCTGCACTACCCTCAACTCCATCCTTGTTTCTTAAGACCCATCTATGACTTTAAGGTTAAGCAATCACTGTAAACATTTAAATAACATTATGACATTAAATTTCAGGTTGCATTGTTGACTTCTTGGTCCCTGTTCAAAGGTGCTTAATCCTCTTTGTAATAGTTGTCAATGGGATTGTTGATTCTACTTTCTGCTATCTCATTATTTGTAGGTAGAAATGAAACAGGAGAGGGGGCAGATTTTATAATGGTTATACAAACAGACTCTCATGCCTGAGGCTCCAAAGTCCCAGGTGCAATCCCCCACACCACCATAAGCAGGAGCTCATCAGTGCTCTTTCTTAAACTTTTTAATGCACACAACATAGGCCGAGTCTTCGATATGTTGACTCTCTTAAAAGTTTAGACCAGGGAGAACAGAAGCAACTGGTGGCACAGCTATATATAAATGATGTCAAAAGACATAAATTATGGTGATGTTGTGTATGATACAGCAAATCCTAACAACGGGAGTTTTCAAAGTTAACCCAATTGCCACACAATGCAATTATAACAATAACTATCTATTGTCTTCTTAAACCTTAAGACAACCGGAACCTTCCAACTTGCTCAATACAGCCTATATTTCCCCAGTCCTGGAACCTCTAGGGTGGGGCTCACTTTCCTGCATGCTTCTCTCAACTCATACCAAATGATATCGCATCTATGGATCCCAACCTAATCAACTCAATGAGTACCACCTCAGCATGCTTCACTTCAGAGTGTATCCAGAGATGTCAGATGTAGAATGTCAACCCTTCAGCCTCATTACTCGGGTGAGACCTCTCCTTGCATAGGATTCACTAATTCCATTTTGAGTGACTCACTTCCTAACAAAGTCCCAAAACCTAGATATAGACCAGGCCCCATGAGTTAGGGCATATGTCCACATGTATCCATAATTTAGGGCAAAATAGTTCGCAGTGAGTCAGTACAAAGTTCCTAATGAAATAGTGTCTACTTAGACTTAGATGTCCTCCTCACCTACTTCCTTTATACTTCCCTCACTCACTCCCAAGCTATCCTTATAAAAGTAAGGACTGCAAAAGTTGAATAGGGGAAAGAGACTGGCATACTTTAACGATGACTCTAGTCACTATCAGGCCACCCCATCAGCTGGGGCCCTAGTTAGGGAGTCCTGAGATTCACAAAAAGACAAGATGGGCCTAGACCTGGAATATATCCCTCTCTCCATTGTTACTGGTCATCTCTATCAGGAATGACAAAACAGACCCTTTTGTGGGCCCTCATAGGACCTTGCCTTCAACTTGGATTAATAATGGTAGAGAATGTTCCATCCTCCAAAGGGAGGCTGGACAACATGCTCAGTGCTACATCTGAGGAAGATGAGTCCTGATATTGGGGGAGCTTGCAACATTCCTACTCATGACCACAGAATGTGAGCTCAGATTTCCAGGGATGCAGAGGTCACATAGTCTCCTAAGCTGAATATGGACTCCAGATCACATCAAATCGATGGAGTTTATAGTCAACAATATTTATACACTTTTCCCATGTTTGGGAGCTACTCTTTTCCCTGATCCAGCTTTCTGGTTCTTTTACCAGCCATAACATCATCTCCCCAGATAATAACTTGGATCCACCTGCATGTCAGATTTCAGGCTAAGGGAAAAAAAAATATCCACAGGCTCTTTGGAATATGACTAAAACATGCCTACTAGCTATATACAAAATGGAGACGCCCCCACCCAGCTCTTCATCTGCACTACTACAGCCTTTAGTTTCATGACTGTTCAACAATTTATTTGGCTTTATATGTTAACTCTATTTTCAGCCACCAGGTTCCAGATGCTAGTAGGATGCCAACCAGACTTCCCTATGGAAGACAGACAACCCCACCAATATGCCCTGGAGCTCCACTTCCCCAGAGCCCCACCCTACTTGGGAAATAGAGAGACCGGCTGGGAGTATGGATCTACCTGTCAAACCTTTGTTCATTGGGGAAGCAATTACAGAAACCAGACCTTCCACCTTCTGCATCCCACAACGACCTTGGGTCCATACACCCAGCTGGTTAGAGAATAGGAAAGCTATCAGGAGAGGGGATAAGATACAGAGATCTGGTGGTGGGAATTGTGTGGAGTTCTTATCATATGTTTTTGTTAATGTCTCCTTTTTTAAATATTTTTTTTTAAAAGAATGGGAAATCTATCAAGGAAGGGGATGGGATACAGAGTTGTGGTGGTGAGAATTGTGTGGGGTTGAACTGCTCTTAACCTATGGTTTTGTCAGTGTCTCCTTTTTATAAATAAAACAAAACAGAAAAAAGAGGGGGGAGTACAGGTGTGGCACACCTGGTTGAGCGAATATGTTACAATGTTACAATGCACAAGGAACTGGGTTCAAGCCCCAGTCCCCACCTGCAGAGGGAAAGCTTCACTCACAAGTGGTGAAAGAAGGCTGCAAGTGTCTCTTTGTTTCTTTCCCTCTCTACCTCTTTCTTCCCTTTCAAATTCTGGCTGTCTCTATCCAATAAGTAAAGCTAATTAAACATTTTTAAGGAAATGAAACAGATGTAGATATTAATTTTGTAGTCTGACACTTTGTTATATTAATTTATTCTTTCTTACAGATTATCGTTGAACTTTTCTTATAATTTTTCTCTGTTTATTATCATACTATCAGCAAGTAGTGACAGTCTTGATTATTTTTTATTTGGATTCCTCTTATGCCCTTTTCTTGCCTAGTTATATATAATATTTTTATTGCCTATTTTCATAGTATTGATTAGACTCAACACCCTTGTCTTGTTTCTGATCTTAAGAAAAGTTATACATAATATTTCTTTTCTTGCCTAATTTCATAGTACTAATTAGACTAAACACCCCTGTCTTGTTTCTGATCATAAGAAAAGCTCCAGGTGGTGTACCTGGTTCAGCACACCTTTTATGATGAATAAGGATCTGGGTTCAAGCTCCCACTTCCCATTTGTGGGGGGAGGTTAATAAACAATGAAGCAGGTCTCTCTGTGTGTGTCTCTCTCTTTCTCTGTATCTCCAATTTCCCTCTCAGTTTCTTCTGTTTATCCAATAAGTAATAAAATATTAAATGAATAAAATATGTTTTTTAAAAAAGAAAAATTTCTAGCTTTTCACCATTGAATATAATGTTTCTGTGTCATGTTTATTTATTTATGAGTGAAAGAGGGAAAGGTAGGAAGAAAGGAAGAAAGAAAGAAAGAAAGAAAGAAAGAAAGAAAGAAAGGGGGTTGGGGGAGAGAATTGGGGCCAGTCAATGGCACACTTAGTTATGTGCACATAATACAGTGTTCAAGGCCTGGGGTTCAAGCCCCTGGTCCCTACCTGCAAGGGAAAAGCTTCACAGGTGGTGAAGTAGAGCTACAGGTGTCTCTCTGCCTCCCTCTCTTTCTCCCTCCCCTCTCAATTTCTCTCTGTCTCTACCCAATAATAAAAAATAAATATTTTTTTTAATTTCTATTTTTTAAAAAGGAAGAAATTTAAAAGGAAAGAAAAAGAATCAGAAAATCACTCTTACATGTGTGGTGCTGGGCTTAGCCCTAAGGACTTCATCCATTCAAGTCCACTGCACTGTGTGCTACACCCCACCCAGGAGTGCTCAGTGGCTTTCAATAAATGATTTTTATTAGGTTGTATTTTTATATAAATTATTCATTTTGGGTTTAATTCATTCTAAGGTATACAGTTTATATGTGGTTATAAATTGTTTTATTTCTTTGTCTGACAATCTTAGATAGATAATCTAGTTGAATTTCTTTATTTGCTTTCTTGCCTAATTACTCTGGTTAGGACTGCACAGTAGTCAAAACAAAAGAAAAAATAAATACCCTAATCTATTATCATCATATGAAAATGGTAAACACCTTTATTATTAGCATAAAGTACCTAAATAATAGGTTAGCATGTAAGAATTTTGAAGAGCACTGTGTTCATATGACCTGTTTGATATGAAGAACAGCTGGGAGTGTTGAGGTGGCTCAGTGACAGGGCATGCCATGAAATCATAGGTTCCATCTTCAGCACCACCTTCTAAATAGCAATATATCTGAAAATTAACTTTATGATGGAAGTGGTTCAGGTTGAAGGAATAAACTGTCCCTTTTGGCCAAGAGAATGTTCAAACTCCTGCAACATGTTTTTCCTAGCCTAGAGCGTTTTCTTCCTTGCATATCCACTTGCTGCCTTATTATTATTTTTTTTATCAAGTAGACTGAGAAAGAGACACCACAATGCTAGAGTTTCTTTCAGTGCTATAGCACCTCCCTTGAGACATGGAAGTTGAACTTGGCTGTGTGACTGACATTGCAGGCACTCTACTCAATAGTTGCTAAGGAAGTTACCATTCCCAGCTCCCTTTTGCCTTTCTCCACCCCTTTTCAAACCATGTCAAGCCATTTCCAACTTGCCATTTCTAGGTCTGACCTTTAAAAGCTTGGGCTCCCTGATCAATAGAGAACTGAATTTGTGTTGCTACCATAAGCTCTTTTCCTGAGTCATCTCCTTCACATTGCTGAGTAGCAGCCCAGGCTGGCTCCAGTCACGTTCTCTCCAACCCAGAGAGTACACACCCAGGAAGAGGCACCCCACGCTATCCCAGCATCTGGCGCCCAATGTGGGGCCTACCCCGCTTGGCTTCACACAAGCGGCAGATATACGAATGCGCCACAGCCCCAGGTAAGTACACTGCCACCTGGCTCTCCACAGGCTCACGTTTATAAAGGCACTGTGGTTCTTTTTCTCCCTCTTCTTATTTTCCTGAGACCCCTCTGTCATGGGCAACCTTCCTTCTTATCAAGAGGATCCCCAAATCCTCTACTCATTTTTCACTAGACAGGTTCTCTGTCTCTGGGACATTTTGCTCTGGACAGCACCTTGGTCCCTCTTGACCATGATCGCACCTTTCAGGAGATATGCAGGGCCCCCTCCCAAAAAGACCAAGGACATTCCCCCTAAGACTTTCCCAGTTCCTCCTCCTGTGTCTCCCATGGAGAGTGGCAACTTGGAAAACTGCCCCAGTCTAAGGGACCTTGAGGCTGCGATCCAAGATTTAAAGGAGAAGGTCATTCTGTTTGCCCAGTACCATACACGCCTTCCAAAGAAAGCAAAATTTCTTGAGCCCCAATCCTGACCCATTCTAAGCCTTATGCACTTCACCAGTGGCTCCCTTTACAACAGATGCATCTCTGCCTACCCCTGCCACTTCTGTGGCTCCTTCTACTGCAGCTCCTCCCCCTGCAGCTATGCCTATATTGGACCTTTGCAGGATTCGTGATGGAGCTTTTCCTCTGGAGCAAGTCCACACATTCCCAGTAAATGTTATCCCCAATAGACAGAGACCTCAGACATGGTATCCACATGTCTCCACAGATCTTAAGGAACTTTTCCAGGTGGTTAAAGAGGAAGAAGTTCACACTCCATGGACCAGATTTATTTTGCAAGGCCTTCTCTAGAACCATAACACTCCCCAAGACTGGAGGGATATAGCTCGCTCTACCCTCCCGAGTCCACTCCTCCTTCAATGGGAACCCTTTTTCAGATATAAATGCCTGCAGAAATCCCACAGGAACAGTCAGAACCAGCCTAACTGGGATTTTGAGGCCCTTTTTGGAGTAGGGAGTTGGGAAACAGGTCTCCATCAGGCAGAGGCAAAATTTTCCCCTGGCTATTTTGATCAGGTATGCTTGAGTGGCTTCACACCCCTATAGGTGGAGCCCCTCACCTTCTCACTGAAATTGATGCCCTGGCATCCATGATCCATCAGGGCAGAGACAGGTCCACACAGGTTTTGGGGAGAGAACCAGGCACCATTTTCATCTTTTTTCCCTGTTAGATACAGAATGACTGCTATGTCATCATTCCCACTTTGCCATAAGCTTAATGGGGTTCTCAGGACAATTAAATAATCATTACCTTCCGGACAATAATGGGTAGTTTCACTGCCCCTGTTGCCTCTATTGGCGCCTAGACTTTTCTCCCATGCTCCCATTCCTTCTGCCCCGACAATTTTCACAGATGGTGGCAAGAAAGGAGCCGCTGCCCTAATATATTACCCAGGTAAACCATGCCCCACACCTCTTTTAGTTGAACTCCCCACCAACTCCCCACAGTATAAAGAACTCTATGCTTTTTATCTAGCTTTAAAGGCTGTACCTAGACCCTTTAAACTATTTTCTGAGAGTATCTACACTGTCAACCTCCTCCCTTGGCTCGTACACTCTTATGTTAAACTGGATACTCTCCCCTCTCCTCATACAAATCCCCTCTATGCTCTGCTCTTGCACCTACTCACTATGCATCCAACATCTCCACTCTCACAGTCCTCTCCCTGGCCTGCTATCTGAAGGCAATGCTGCAGCAGACCGCCTTGCCTCCACAGGAATTTTCTTTCTTTTTTTAAATATTTATTTATTTATTCCCTTTTGTTGCCATTTTTTATTGTTGTTGTTATTGATGTCATTGTTGGATAGGACAGAGAGAAATGGAGAGAGGAGGGTAGACAAAGAAGGGGAGATAGAAAGATAGACACCCACAGACCTGCTTCACCACTTGTGAAGCGACTCTCTTGCAGGTGGGGAGCCAGGGGCTCCAGCCGGGATCCCTATGCCTGTCCTTGCACTTCACACCACCTGTACTTAACCTGATGTGCTACCACTGGACTCACCACAGGAATTTTCTTAACCTTCGCCTGTGATCCTGCTGACTTCCATTTCCTGATCATGTCAACCTTAAGGGTCTTAGGACCTGATTCCCTAATGCCCCCTCTTTCACAACTAAAGCACATTCTAGCCACTTGCTCCATCTGTGCAGGTCTAATCAAGACATCCGCTGTTCAAACTCTTGGGGTTAACCCCCGTGGCTTAAAAGCCAATGCTCTTTGGCAAATTGATGTCACCAACTTACCCAACTTTGGCAAACAAAAATATGTGTTTGTCTCAATTGATACCTACTCTAAGTTCATGTGGGCTACAGCTCAGACAGGAGAAAATTTGAACCAACCTTCTATTATTCTTCACTGGAAAACACCATCCAGTAGCTGTCTTTCATCTCTTTGTTTATTTCTCTAAGCATAATCACCTCTAATTCCATTCATTTTGAGCCCACAAAATTTATTTCAGTTCCATTATTATTTTATTGGGGAAATGTTGCTTTGTAGAATTTTTCTTCTCACTAGGATCCACATTTCCCTAAGATAGACATCAGAGAGGAAAACAGAGGCACCACACCACTAAACTTTCTTTAGTGTGGTATGGGACTGGTCTCAAACATAAATTATCTACATGACAGAACGGGAGTACCAACATGGACTAAGTTATATGTTCTTTAATAATTTACCTTAGTTTTTTACTTTTTAAGACTTTCCTGTCTGGAGTAAGAGGGGAATTGAAGTGCTTGTTTGTTTGTTTGTTTTAGGGGATCAATGTTTTACAGCCTACAGTACATACTACAGTTTGTACATGCATAACATTTCCCAGTTATTCACATAACAATACAACCCTCTAGTAAGTCCTATGCTATCATGTTCCAGGACCTGAACCCTGTAGTTTTGCACAACAGACTTACATGACTGAGGCTCTGAGGTCCTAAGTTTGGTCACTGGCACCACCATGAAACACAGATGACCAGTGGTATGGTTAAAAAAAAAATCCCCATCTTCTATTTTTTTATGAGTCACATAGCTTTGTGTCTGAACCTGTACACTCTAAAATGGAATTCTTCATTTTATTTCATGCAAATGCTTGATTTGAGTCCTATAAGGATTCACCTGGCAAAATGTCTATTAAAAGAGATTTATTCAACAACTGCTTTGTTCATGGCAGCACTATTTGTAATAATGCAAACATGAAAACAACCAATGTTTTCATGTTTGTCCAACAGAGGGTGAGTGGTTAAGAAGGTTGTGCTATGGGCTGGGAAGGCAGTATACTGGTTACGCAAAATAAATAAATAAATAAAATAAAATAAAATGCCTGAGTCAACATAGGTACCAGGTTTAATGCCCTAGCACCATCATACGACAGAGCTGAGCAGTGTTCTAGTAAATAAATAATAAAATTAAAGTTAAAAAGAAATTTATGATACATATTTACAATAGAATACTATTTATCTATTTAAAATGATGAACTATTATAGGATTATAGAATCCAGACCTTCAACTTTCTGCATCCCACAATGACCTTGGGTCCATACTCCCAGAGGGTTAAATAATAGTAAGGCTGTCAATCAGGGGAGGGGAGGGGATACAGAGTTTTGGTGGTGGAAATTGTATGGAGTTCTACCCCTCTTATCCTATGGTTTAGTCAAATTGATGGGGTTTACAGTCAACAATATTTATACACCTTTCCCATATTTGGGAGGTAGATTTGAGAGAAATATGGACACCTGCAGACGTGCTTCACAGCTTGTGAATCATACCTGTTGCAGGTGGGGTGTGCAGAGGGGGGCTGGATCCCAAATACTTGACAAGGACCTTGTGCATAATATTATGTGTGCTTGACCTAGTACATGAATGCCCAGCCCCCATACTTTCCTGTTTCCCAGTCTGATATCTATCTAAATACTTTGGATGTTCATATTATGTAACAGAGTGGCAGTTACATTTTAACTTCTTCATGGATATAAGCATTTGCAATAGCAAAAAGGTACACATATTCGCAAAGAGGAACTCTATTCCACCAAGATGCCGATGAAGTGTGTTTTAGTTCCTTTGCTGCTACAACTGGCTTGTTACTTTAGCTCTGGGAAGTGTGGAAAGGTGCTGGTGTGGCCCACAGAATACAGTCATTGGATGAACATCAAGACAATCCTAGATGAGCTTGTCCAGAGAGGTCATGAAGTGACTGTTCTGACATCTTCAGCTTCCATTCTCATTGATCCCAGCAAACCATCTACTATTAAATTTGAGACTTACCCCACATCAGTCACTAAAGATGAATTTGACCATGTTTTCATGGAAGTGATTCATACATGGACCTACGAGATGCCAAAAGATGCATTTTGGTCTTATTTTTCAACTGTGGAAGAACTAAGTTGGAAATTTCATGCTGTGGTTTATAAGCTCTGTAGAGAAGCAGTTCTGAACAAGAATCTCATGATGAAGCTACAAGAATCAAAGTTTGATCTCGTTCTTTCAGATCCTATTTCTCCATGTGCTGAACTCCTGGGAGAGCTGCTTAATGTCCCTTTCATGTACACTCTCCGCTTTACTCCAGGCTATGCACTGGAGCGGCATCAAGGAGGAATGCCCCTTCCACCAGCCTATGTGCCTGTTGTTTTATCTGAACTAAGTGATCATATGTCATTCATGCAGAGGGTCAAAAACATGATTTATGTTCTTTATTTTGACTTCTGGTTTCAATTTATGAATGAGAAACTGTGGGATCCCTTTTACAGTGAAGTCTTAGGTAAGTAATGTTTTACTTAGTAACCTGATGCCCTTACTTCCCAAGTTCCTGAAAGTGAGTATCTCAACTTTGGACTTTACAAGTGGTGATGAAACTGAGATGATGAAATCAACATATAAAATGTTCTCTAGCCTCACAGCTGTTACAGAAAAACTCAAATTACAGGGCCACTTAGGACTGTATGGTCCATTAAAAGGAATCTCCACTCCAGCAAGTCTAAAATCACAGCTTGATCCACTGTTATCTATTGAACAAAAACCATGTACAGTCTCATTTATTCATTTGCAATAGTTTTTATTTCATACAGAAATATGAGGTCCACAGTACTAAATTGAGATTCCCCACTCACATCAAGTCACACAACTCCATGGATTTCTACATTATTGAAGTTTAGTGATGGATTGGTGCAATCGCTATGTTGATGCTTCACTGACATTTCGTCACCTAAAGTTAAACATTTATATGATAGTTTACTCCAATGCAATTGTTACACATTATATGGTTTTTAACAACTTGTAATAATATTATCCACTGTTACTTTTTAAAAATTTTTTTGAATATATATTTTATTTATTTATTCCCTTTTGTTGCCCTTGTTGTTTTATTGTTATAGTTATTATTGTTGTTGTCGTTGTTGGATAGGACAGAGAGAAATGGAGAGAGGAAGGGAAGACAGAGAGGAGGAGAGAAAGATAGACACCTGCAGACCTGCTTCACCACCTGTGAAGCAACTCCCCTGCAGGTGGGGAGCCGGGGTTCGAACCGGGATCCTTATGCCGGTCCTTGTGCTTTGCGCCACCTGCGCTTAACCTGCTGCGCTACATCCCGACACACTCCACTGTTACTTTTTATACACTATAGTTTCACTACCTTCAAAATTCCATGGGCTGTGCTGATTTTTCAACCCTTAAAAATGGCATTAAAACTTTATTAACTAGCTTAATGCACACACAGAGATTAAAGAGTTTTGTAAATCTTTAATTTTTAAAATTATCTTCATTCATTTATTGAAAAGTGACAACCAGAAATCAAGACAGAAGAGGGTGATAGAGAGGAAGAGAGATGGAAAGACACCTGAAACACTGCTTCACCACTCACAAAGTCTTCCCCTTGCAGGTGGGGACTGGAGGCTCGAGCCCAGGTTCTTGGATCTTCTAACATGTGTCCTGAACCAGGTGCACCACCACCCAGTCCTGGGGGTTACACAGTTCTAGAACAACTTTCTGTGAAGAATTTAGAAAAAGTTTGTGCTTATTTCTCATCAGATTCCTTATCTAATTTAAGTATTTTTTCCATATTACCTGAGGCAATCTTTCACAATTAGACATCAGACATGAAAATGTTGACCTCAAACAACAGCAATGTGCTATTCCAACAGCATGAGCTTATTCAGAAACAAGTCACAAAAAGAGTGAAGACTGGAGTACATTCATGTAGAGACAAACAGTTATTTCTCTGAGTCCAGGTCTAGGAACTTCTCTTGTAAGATCTATGGGACGGGGAATATCGCTTCCTGAAGGAGATGAAGGTATCCTACATTTTATGCATTTCCTCAGTGAGTGGCACATTCTTCCCAGTTTTTCATCCTCCGTAAGTAGGGTTTCTAAAGATTTTCAAAAAAAATCTCTTTTTTTCATTCTATCTTTTTTATTAAATACTATAGAGAGAAATTGAAGACAGAGAGATAGAGAGGGAGAGAAAGTTTCCTGCTGACCTGCTTAAAACCTTCTGAAAGTGGGGAGCAGGGCTCTATTCTGGCTCCTTGGGCTTGGTTATAGGTGTGCCTAAACCAGTACACCACTGCCCCGTACCCTCAAAAAGTCTTTTCACTGTATTTTGTACATATAGGATCTACATATGTAATGTGTGATTTGTATGCATATGTTATATTGGGTTGTGAGAAAAGCTGTGACATAGTTTTCTCTGTCTTTCCATGCAAAAATGCATAGACATTTCTGACAACTCAGTAGTTGCATATACATGAAGCTGTCTGTATATATGAATATATGTAGCATTATTGACTACTTTATTCCAAGCTCCTTGCAGTAAACTACCCGGCATATTCATAGCACAATATTAGTATCTCCTCTGTTTTTTGCTACTGTTTTATGCTACAGGCAGACCCACTACATTACTTGAGACTATGAAGAAAGCTGAAATGTGGCTCATTCGAACCTATTGGGATTTTGAATTTCCTCGTCCTTTCTTGCCAAACTTTGAATTTATTGGAGGGCTCCACTGCAAACCTGCCAAACCCCTGCCGAAGGTAACCTCTTCCTGTTTGTGGCGTTTTCTTTACTTGAAGCCTCTTCATAGTATTCTCTTTTATTATTATTATTTTATTATTTTTATTTATAAAAAAGGAAACACTGATAAGAACCACAGGATAAGAGGGATACAACTCAACATAGTTCCCACCACCAGAACTACATATCCCGTCTTCCCTCCCCTAAAATCTTATCCCTCTCGGAGCATGGACCAAGGGGCATTATGGGGTGCAGATGGTGGAAGGTCTGGCTTCTGTAATTGCTTCCCTGCTGAACATGGGTGTTGACAAGTCAATCCATACTCCTAGCCTGGCTCTTTCTATCCCTAGTAGGGTGGGGCTCTGGGGAAGCAGAGCTCCAGGACACATTGGTGGAGTTGTCTGCCCAGGGAAGTCTGTTTGGCATCATGGTAGAATCTGGAACCTGGTGGCTGAAAGAAGTGTTAACATAAATTCAAACAAATTATTGATTAATCATGAACCTAGAGGCTGGAATAGTGCATATGAAGATTTGGGGTTCTCTGTTTTGTCGATAGTTGGTAGGACTATTTTAGTTATAGTCAAAAGACCCATGACTATACTAGTTTTTTTTTTTTTCTGAGCCTGAAATCTGTTATGCAATTGGACCCAAGTTATTGTCTGGGGAGATGATGTCATGGCTGGAAAAGGGACCAGAAAGCTGGATCAGGGAAGGGAGTAGCTCCCAAATATGGGAAAGGTATATAAATATTGCTGACTGTAAACCCCACTGATTTTATGTGATCTGGAGCCCATACTCAGCTTAGGAGTCTATGTGACCTCTGCATTCCTGTAGATCTGGGTTCACAATGACTTCAGACTGTGTCCAGAGACATCAGGAATGGAATGTCAACCCTTCAGCCTCATTACTCAGGTGAGGCCTTTCCTTTCATAGGACACTCTAATTCCATTTTAGGTGATTCACTTCCTAACAAAGTCCCAAAACCTAGATATAGACTAGGTCCCATGAGATAGGGCATATGTTCACATGTATCCATAATTTAGGGCAAAATAGATACCTAAAAGCAAAAACGAGCAATAGTCTGCAGTGAGTCTGTATATGCAGCAAGCAAGTAGGGAGACCTAAAGGCACCATAAAATTCATAATGAAATAGTGCCTACTTAGACTTAGATACCCTCCTCACCTATTTCCTATTACACATCCCTCACTCAATCCCAAGCTAACCTTATCAAAGTAAGGACTACAAAAGGGCAAGAGACTGGCATACTTTAACGATGACTCTAGTCACTATCAGGCCATCCCATCAGCTATTAGGGAGTCATGAGATTCCCAAACTGACATGATGGGCCTAGACCTTAAATATATCCCTCTCTCCACTGCTACCGGTCATCTATATCAGGAACAACACAATAGACCCCTTTGTGGGCCTCATAGGACCTTGCCCTCAACTTGGATTAACAATGGTAGAGAATGTTCCATCCTCTGAAGGGAGACTGGACAACATACTCTATGCTACCCCTGAGGAAGTTGGGCTATGAAATTAGGGCAGCTTGGAATGTTCCTAGTCCTCATAGTATACTAAGTATTATATCTTATTTGTTTCCTCAGAAACAAAGATGTGTACTCACAACATGTTTAATGAAGCTCAAAGTTGACTTGCCATCACTTCATTATTAAGATTATGAATATTAAGACATTGGAGACATTTCAGTGTTATAGTTTCTCTCTTCTCCCTGTACCTCTGTCTCTCTAACTGAATGAAAATACTCGTCTGGGAGCCTTAATGTCATGCTTGTGAGCAGCCCCTGATCTTCCCAAAGACAAAGAATTTTGTTACACACAGATGATATACTAAGAAGGGAAAAATGTTTAAAATTGATATATTATTGTGACATAATTTAAGGACAACCTTTTACAAAATATTTTATAATCTTTTTGTTTTTTTCTCCTTTTGCCTCCAGGGTTATCGCTGGGGCTTGGTGCCAGCACTATAAACCATTGCTCCCAGAAGCCATTTTTCCTTTTTTCTTTGCCATTTAATTTTATTAGACAGAGAAAAACAGAGAGGGTAGGGATAGATAGAAAGAAACCGAGAAAGAGAGCTGCTGACCTGCTTCACAGCTATTGAAGTATCCCCACAGCTGACGGGAAGTGTGCACTCAAATATGGATCTAGCACACGGTACTATGTGCACTTAACTATATGTGTCACAGTCCTGCCCCTATGATCTTTTTAAATTTTTTTTTATGTAATCCTTATTTATTATATAGAGACAGCTAGAAATGGAGACAGCAAGGGGTGGCAAAGTGGGAGAGAGAGACAGAGAGACACCTGCAGCACTGCTTCACCATTTGTGAAGCTTTCCCCTTGCAGGTGGGGGTTGGGGGCTCGAACCTGGGTCCTTGTGCACTGTAGCATGTGCGCTCAACCAGGTGCACCACCACCTGGCCCCCCATGATCTTTTAAGGCATTCTATTTGTTTAATTTGAAATGGGCAGTAATATACATGTCAATTACGTTCTATAAACATTTTTAATTTTAAAATACAATATTTAATACAACAAGAATTGTTGGCAGGTGACTTGCTAAAGCAACATAGTATTGTTCTATTAGTATAATATATTATTATTTTTTTCTTTTGGGAACTAAGTTTACAGTGGAGAAATCATTTCCACCCACCTGACCAGACTCTTTTGCTTTGAGACTATACACCTTGAACAGTCCACATTTCACTTTATTTTTATTTTTTTTAAAGATCTTATTTATTGATTCATGACAAATGATAGGAAAGAGAGAAAGAAGCAGATATCACTCTGGTACATGTGCTGCCCGGAAATGAACTTAGGACCTCATGCTTAGCCATAAAATTAGAGGAATACAACTTCGCACAATTTCTGCCACCAGAACTCTGTATCCCATCCCCTCCCCTGATACCTTTCCTATTCTTTAATCCTCTGGGAATATGGACCCAAGTTCATTATGGGATGCAGAAGGTGGAAGGTCTGGCTTCTGTAATTGCTTTCCTGCTGAACATGGGCTTTGACAGGTCAATCCATACTCCCAGCCTGTCTCTTTTCCTATTTTGGAAGGGCTCTGGGGAATTGGAGCCCCATGACACATTGGTGGGGTCGTCTGTCCAAGGAAGTCTGGTTGGCGTCATGCTAGTATCTGGAATCTGGTGGCTGAAAAGCGTGTGAACATAAAAGCCAAACAAATTGTTGACCAGTCATGGACCTAAAGGATGGACTAGTGCAGATGAAGAGTTGGGGTGGGTCTCTGTCTTGTAGATAGCTAGTAGGCATATTTTTAATTAAATCATTGTAGATACCCCAGATGTACACCTAACAGATACAGCTATATAGTCCACATCCATCACATATGCCAGTTACTTTCTACACCCAAGTGCATAGCTCCTTTAACCTACAAATATCTCACCTCCACCTCTTCTCTGGTAATTCTGTGGTCAGAGTTTTGATACTTTTTTTGTTCCTGCTGCTATTCATTTTTGTTTCCTTCTGAAAAAAGGGGAATATTTTACTTTTTTTTCTACTTATTTCATTTACCTTAACATCCTTAACTTATGTCCTAATTATCACAACAGTCAAATGTATTATTAATTTCTATAGTGAGATGGTATATCATCCTGATGATATATCACACTTTCTTTATCCAGTCATCTCTTGATAGGAATAACTCACTTAAGAGAAATGGGCTGATATATCAATATCAGTCTATCTATAAAAATCACTTAACTATTGATAGTTCCTGGAGTTGTCTAAGAGAGAAATGCAGTTGGTATTCTGGAGGAAGGGCTACAGAGCAGCAGCAGCTGTGTTTCTCTCCTCTCCTCTACCAGGTGAACTAGGAATACCAAAGGAGAACATCAGGGACTGTAATAAGACAGGACTAGAAAGACTATAGGAACCCACCAAAACACTGTTGAGTGCAAACACATGTGGCTTATGGACAGAAAGGAGACTAGGGAGAGATTAAGTGGCTGGTAACAGTCCAGCAGTTTACCAGTTGAGACACCACCTCCAGTCTATTTCACTAACAAAAAGCTGAAGGGAGGAGAAGACTCCAGTAAGACTTACCAAATGCAATTGTGAGTCTCCATTGCTTCTGACCTCAGAAATTGGAGCAGTGGTAGGGAGGCCCTGTGCAGATACCAGGGGACAGAGAACTAACCAGGAAACTCAGGAGAGGATGTATACCTCAGTGGCCTATCGGTGGGGCTGTGAAAGTCTCTTTGCATAACCACCGGATTATCTCTGCCCCACCCTGACTTATCTTTAGGTCAGGACTCAGTGATTAAGCTAAGAAGCCTACTTATAGTTTAAAATCTCTAAGTCTTCCATAGTCTACAGGGAAGATAAAGAACAAAAGAGGCTTTTAAGCCACTGAGCTCCAACTCAGGGATTAAAATACTATTAAAACAACTGTCAATTTCCATGACTGTGAACCCTTTAATTACTTTACTTAGACACAAGTCAATAAAGGCAAGAGTAATCAGTAATTTGAAAAGTACTGACAGAGGTACTGCATAACATACTATATAAAATAGTTAAACCAACAAGAAGAAATATTGGAGAAATGAACCAGCACAAGAGTCCAGCTAAAAGCCCCCCAAAAGTTGAAGCACAAAATAATAAGATCAACATCCAAACACGAGTTAAGGAAATAATCAAGGAGTGAGTAAAGAGTTTGAAAAAATTGTCATCAGAAATGCAGAAACAACAAATGAGACTCTGGAAGAAAATACTAATTATCTCAAGGTTATTAGAGAATTGAAAGCTGAAATAGCTCACCTAAGAACACAACTAGCTGAATAAGCTAAACAGTATCAGAATAGGGTAACAAAATAAATGAACTCCAGAAAACAGTAGAGGAGAGAGATAGTAGAATAAATGAGTCTGAAGACAGAATTAGCAAGACTGAGGACCAGTTAGAGACAAATAAAAAAGAAGTAAAAGATCCCCAAAAGAGATTAAGAGATACTGAAAATAACAACAGAGACCTATGGGATGACTTAAAAAGAACTAATATACGCATTATTGGCTTACCAGAGGAACAACAATAACAAAAGCCAGAGTACAGCAATGCTGTGATAAAACAAAATTTTCAAATGAGAGATTATTGTTATTATAATAGTACAGGAACCATATCACACAGTAGGGAAACTATTGAAATATTACCTAGATACAGCATTTGATTCAAGAAAATTGTATGGCATAAAACAAAGCTATTAAGAGAAAAAATAGGTCCTGGTGGGGTCCAGGTGGTGGTGCACCTGTTTGACCACACATGTTGCAATGCATAAGGACCCGAATTCAAGCTCCTGGTCCCCTTCAGAAGAAAAACTTCACACTGATGAGGCAGGGCTGCAGGTGTCTCTCTGTCTCTTTCCCACTCTATCTCCCCTCTCCTCTCCATTTCTGGCTGTCTTTATCCAATAAATAAAGATTTTAAAACATAAAGAATGAAGATAATGATATATGTCTTCCATCCAGAATACATATAATCTGTTAAAACAATGTTAATCAAAAGTCTGGGTCTATATTGTCAAAAAACATCTCTTGCTCAGGATTGTTCATTAACTTTTTTGATTAGTTGTATATAGTAAAAAAAAAAAAGAAGTGACTATATAAATACCATGGTATATTACTTAGTATTTAAGAAGAGGAAGAATTTACTACATTCTCGAGCAAGAACAAATTTCGCTGCATTATGCCAAGTGGCACGAAACACTCTGAAACTCTACAATTCCAATTATATGAGGTGTCAGATTCAGACACTGAAAACAGAATGATGGTTCTAAAGGAGGAAATATACAATTAAAATTTAATGTTTATAGAATTTCAGTTTTACAACATTAACAATGCAGAGACTGCACAAGAACAGGACTATCCTTAAGAATACAGAAATGAGCACTGAGAAAGTGTTAAATGATAAATTATATCATGCATGTATTACTGCAATTGTAAAATTACTACTTTGAAAACTCTTGAAATATATGATGTCCTCATTTAACTTGTTCTAGTAATCTTTTCACTACTGTGTGCTATCCTGTTATTCTCTTATGATGGAGTACATTATCTCTTCACAGGAAATGGAACGGTTTGTTCAGAGCTCTGGAGAAAACGGCATTGTGGTCTTTACTCTGGGATCAATGGTCAGAAACATGTCAGAGGAGACTGCCAACATGATTGCATCAGGCCTTGCACAGATTCCACAAAAGGTTAGATGAGCCACCCTGACAGTGTACAACTATTAATGTCAGTTCAATCTGTAAAGGATGTGATTATAGAAAGTTCAGGAGTAGGGAGTCGGGCAGTAGTGCAGCGGGTAAGCACATGTGACAGGAAGCCCAAGGAACTGGATAAGGATCCCAGTTCAAGCCCTGGCTCCCCACCTGCAGGGGTGTCACTTTACAGGCGGTGAAGCAGGTCTGCAGGTGTCTATCATTCTCTCCCTCTCTCTGTCTTCCCCTCCTCTCTCCATTTCTCTCTGTCCTATCTAACTATGACATCATCAATAATAACAACAATAATAATGGCAACAACAATAAAAAACAAGGGCAACAAAAAAGAAAATAAATAAATATTATAAAAAAATAAAAAGTTCACATGTGGGTGGTAAATCATGATAAAACAGATATTCTTGAATATTAAACTAACATATACAAACTGGATGTGAACATAGCACAAAGGGAGGGGTTTTTTTTTCTATTTTCTTTTTTTTTTACCAGAGCACTGCTCAGCTCTGGCTTGTGGCTGTGTGGGGGATTGAACTCAGGACTTGAGAGTCTCAGGCATGAAAGTCTTTTTGCATAACCATTATGCTATACTCCCACCCATAGGGAGATTTTAATTGACAATAAATGTGCATGTGAAATAGTTCATGTGCATAGTATCCCGCTCTGCTCTGCACAGGCCTCAGGTTGGAGCCCAGCCCCCACCACAGTGAAGGAAATTTCAATGCTGTGGTTTCCTTCACCCGCTCTGTCTCTCTGCCTTCTCTGTCTCTGACAAGAAAAAAAAAAAAAGACAGTAACACTGT
Organism: Erinaceus europaeus; assembly: GCF_950295315.1. Lineage (NCBI taxonomy): Eukaryota > Metazoa > Chordata > Mammalia > Eulipotyphla > Erinaceidae > Erinaceus > Erinaceus europaeus. The sequence continues at coordinate 120,301,452 of NC_080164.1, read as the reverse complement.
TGTTTCAATGGATTTTATTTTTGTCACTTATTTTCATTTTCTTTTTAGAATTAGAGCATGGTAAAACTGAATTTGTTCATTGGAATAAGACACCTTTTTCTCCCTAACAGGTTCTATGGAGGTTTGAAGGCAAGAAACCGGACACGTTAGGAAAAAATACTCGGCTGTATAAGTGGCTTCCCCAGAATGACCTTCTTGGTAAGATTCTGGAAGAAAAAAAAAAACTGAAATGAGATCACTCTAACAAGAGTTCACAAGAAAACATGATTATTGACCATTTATTAATGAAAGGATTCAAAAGTAAATTTTGGTTTTGTTATATTTATTTTCTTTCTTTTTTAAGGTTTTTATTTATTTATTTATTTATTTATTCCCTTTTGTTGCCCTTGTTGATTTTTTGTTGTTGTTGTAGCTATTATTGTTGCTGTATTGATGTCGTCATTGCTGGATAGGACAGAGAGAAATGGAGGAGAGAAGAGGAAAAGACAGAGAGGGGAAGAGAAAGAAATACACATGCAGACCTGCTTCACTGCCTGTGAATCGACTCCCCTGCAGGTGGGGAGCAGGGGCTCGAACCGGGATTCTTATGCCAGTCCTTGCACTTTGTGCCACCTGCACTTAACCCGCTGCACTACTGCCCGAATCCCTGTTATATTTATTTTCAAGTATTGTAGGAGAAAGGGTAAATGTAACTCTTAACAACACATTATAGTTTATAACTCTTATAGTCAGAATTAAAATGTCTCTATTTTAGGTGTAATTATTTTTCATAGAGAAAGTTTCAAGCTTCAGGATTTTCTCTCTCTTAGTTCTCCCATTTCATTGCTATTTGTTTTTGCTTTTTCAAATAGGTACATGGCACCATTGAAAAATAACCATTCTGGGGCCAGGCAGTGGTGCACCTGGCTAAGTACCCATAGTACTAAGAACAAGGATCCATGCAAGGATCCAGGCTAGAGCCCCTGGCTCCCCACTTGCAGAAGGGGCACTTCACAAGTACTGAAGCAGGTCTACAGATTTCTTTCTCTCTATCTTTCTGTCTCCTCTTCCTCTCTCAATGTCTCTATGTCCTGTCCATTTTTTTTTTTTAATAATGGAAAATATGGCCTCCAAGAGCAGTGGATTTTTCTCTAACGTGGTTGATCCAAGTTGAGGGCAAGGTCCTATGGGGGCCCACAAAGGGGTCTATTGTGTTGCTCCTGATAGAAATGACCAGTAACATTGGAGAGAAGGATTTATTAGAGGTCTAGGCCCATCATGTCTGTTTGGGAATCTCAGGACTCCCGGAGTAGGGCCCCAGCTGATGCAGTGACCTGATAGTGACTAATGCATCATCATTAAAATATGCCAGTCTCTTCCCCTTATTTAGTTTTTGTAGTCCTTGCTTTGGAGTGAGTGAGAGAACTGTAATAGGAAATAGGTGAGGAGGATATCTAAGTCTAAGTAGACACTATTTCATTATGAACTTTACACTGACTCCCTACAGACTATTGTGTATTTTTGCTTTCAGGTATATATTTTGCTCTAATTTATGGATACATGTGAACATGTGCTCTATCTTACATGACCTGGTGTATATCTAGGTTTTTGGGACTTTGTTAGGAAGTGAACCTCCTAGAATGGAGTTAGAGAATCCTATGAAAGGAAAGGTCTCACCCGAGTAATGAGGCTGAAGGGCTGACATTCCATGCCTGATATCTCTAGACACAGGCTGAAGTGAAGCATGCTGAGGTGGTACTGATCAAGTTGGTATCCACAGATGCGATATCATTTGATATGAATTGAAAGAAGCATGCAGGAAAGTGAGCCCCACCCAAGAGGTTCCAGGACTGGGGAAATAATAGGCTCTAAAGAAGAAGCAGGTTCCTGCTGTCTTAGGGTTTAAGAAGACAATAGATAGTTATTGCTATAATCACATTATCTGGCAATTGTGAATTATTCCTTTGTTAGGATTTGCTGTATCATACACAACATCACCATAATTTATGTCCTTTGACATTATTTGTATATAGCTGTGCCACCGGTTGCTTCTGTTCTCCCTGGTCTAAGCTTTTAAGGTCTAAGTCAACATATCAAAGACATTCTGTTCCTATATGCCATCACTATTTTCTTATTTATACACATACATGATATTTCTTTTACCTAGAATGATCTCTTTAGTCTATTCATCTGGTATTTGTGTATTCAATTTTCAAGTTATAAGATTTCTTCATTTACCGGACTAGCAAATTAAGTCACATTTTCTTTGAGATTGAAATAGATAAATGAACTTGTGCATTGAATCATTTACTGTCTCTCTTGGTGACATAAAATGTTCACTTTCATTTATTTCTCAGAATTACAGTTCATAATTTCCTAAAATCCACCTCATTTTAGGTCATCCAAAAACCAAAGCTTTTATAACTCATGGTGGGGCTAATGGAATTTATGAAGCCATCTACCATGGGGTCCCTATGGTGGGCATTCCTCTGTTTGCTGATCAACCTGACAACATCGCTCATATGAAGGCAAAGGGAGCAGCTGTGGGTTTGAACTTGGACACCATGTCAAGCAAAGACTTGCTCAGTGCACTGAAGACAGTAATTAATGACCCTTCGTGAGTATCACCAAATTTTCATTGATAATATTTATAGATGGGTTTAGTCTCATAGGAAACTATGAGTTTCCTATCTTTGAAATTTCAATATAAAATTATTACTGTGACATAACTGATCATAAACCTATTTTTAATCATTTATTTCAAAGTTAGATTTTAGCCTCAATGATATCAGCTAACTATACACTGAAACTATTAAAATCATATTTCTTACTGAAACATCATTGTATCATAACATTATAAAGATTTCAGGTGTGGATCACAGGAAATTAACATGTGAGATTTCTTTTTTCCTACCTGTGCCCCATCATCTTTTTATTTTATTTTATTATTTAATTAATTTCATTATTTACTTGTAAATATTTATTTATTCCCTTTTGTTGCCCTTGTTGTTTTATTGTTGTATTTATTATTATTGTTGTTACTGATGTTGTCATTGTTAGATAGGACAGAGAAATAGAGAGAGGAGGGGAAGAGAGAGAGGGGAGCAAAAGATAGACACCTGCAGACCTGCTTCACCGCCTGTGAAGCGACTCCCCTGCAGGTGGGGAGCTGGGGGTCTCGAACCGCGCCACCTGCACTTAACCTGCTGCACTACTGCCTGACTCCCAAATTAAATTATTTTTATTGGGGAGTTAATGCTATACAATTTTTATACATATGTAAAATTTCGCAGTTTGCTGAAAAACACTCTCAACCACAGCCTAGCTCCTCCTCCACCATCATGCAGGAGAACCTGAACCCCCACCGTCACCCCCCTGAGTCCTTTACTTTGGTGCAATACACCAAACTCAGGCCAAGTTTTACTTTGTGTTTCCTCTTTCTTTTCTTATTTCTCAACTTCTGTCCATGAGTGAGATCATCCCATATTCATCCTTTACCTTCTTTACTTTATTTTGGATGGAGCAGAAGAAATCGTCCTAAATGAAATAAACCAACATTGTCCTTAATGTTCACTTCCCTGTCCTCTCTCTATTCTGATAACCATAAATAGGTCTTATATTCCACAAATTTTATTTATTTGTTCCAAAATTTTTATTGTTGTTTTTAATTTTTTTGTTAATTTTCTCTGTAAGCATTTAAGGCTGAAGTGACTCACTGAGTACATCTCTGTCTGACTCATTTCATTTAGCACAATGGCCTCAGTCATCCACGCTTTTATAATTTTTTAAATATCATCCTTTATTTATTGGATAGAAACAGCCAGAAATAGAGAAGAGGAGGGGAGATAGAGAGGGAGAGATTCAGAGAGACACTTGCCTACCTGCTTCACCACTCGCAAAGCTTTCCACCTGCAGGTGGGGACCGGGGGCTCAAACCCGGCTCCTTCTGCACTGTAACATGTGCACTCAACCAGGTGCGCCACCACCGGGTCCCCATCCATACTTTTATAATAACAAGTTTTGATCTTTATTGCTGAAAATATTCATATATGTATGTCTATATGCATGTGTTTATATGTACATACACAGCTATGTGTAAGATCATTTGTCCACCAAGATGGTCATGGATGCCTAGGCTGTTTCCAGATCATATGGATAAAAATACAGCAGTAAACATGAGAGTGAATTTATCTCTTCAAATTAGTGGGATAGTTGGTTCACTTCGAGTGTCTGTTTTATTTTTAAGGAATCTCCATATTGTTTGCCATAATGGCTGCACTTATTTACAACCCCACCAACATTTATATGAGTCACCTCTTTCTACATCCTGTATATGTGTTTGCTCTCTGTTGAATAATAGTCATTCCCATAGGTTTGAGGTGATAATTACTTGTTCTTATTTGAATTTTCCCAATGATAACAGATGATAAACATCTTCTCATCTGCCTATTAGTCCTCTGTGTGTCTCCAACTTTTAATCCAGCTATTTGCTTTTTTATTGACTTTTATGAATTCTTTGTATATTGGAGGCATTAGTCCTTGCCACATGCCTCCTGTTCAGTAAGATGTTTTTATGAAGATTGCTTTTATTTATTTTTAATCTGTTTTTTTATTGCCTCCAGGGTTATCACTGGTGTCATTGCCTGCACTATGAATACACTGCTCCTGGATGCCATCTTTTTTTTTTTTCAAAGCATTTATTTATTTATTTTCTTTTGTTGCCCTTGTTGTTTTAATTGTTGTAGTTATTACTGTTACTGATGTCATTGTTGGATAGGACAGAGAGAAATGAAGAGGGGAGGGGAAGACAGAGAGAGAAAGATAAACACCTGCAGACCTGCTTCATCACCTGTGAAGCGACTCCCCTGCAGGTGGAGAGCCAGGGTCTCGAACCTGGATCCTTACACCGGTCCTTTTGCTTTGAGCCACATGCACATAACCCACTGCACTACCGTACGACTTCCTTTGAAAAATTTTTTTATGTATAAGAAGGAAACATTGACTAAACCATAAGATAAGAGATGTACAACTTCACACAATTCCCACCACCACAACTCTGTATCCCATCTGCTTCCCTGATAGCTTCCTATTCTTTATCCCTCTGGGAGTATTGACCCAAGGTCATTGTGGGATGCAGAAGGTGGAAGGTCTGGCTTCTGTAAGTGCTTCCCCACTGAACATGGGTTTTGACAGGTGATCCATACTCCCAGCCTGTCTCCCTCTTTCCCTAGTGGGGAAGGGCTATGGGGAAGCAGAGTTCCAGGACATATTGGTGGGGTTGTCTGTCCAGGGAAGTCTGTTCAGCATCATGCTAGCACCTGGAACCTAGAGGTTTAAAAGAGAGTTAACATACAAAGCCAAACAAACTGTTGACCAATCATGGACCTAAAGGCTGGAATAGTATAAATGATAAGTTGGGGGGGGGGGGGGGGAATCTGTTTTGTAGATAGCTAGTAGGCACATTTTAGTTATATTCCAAAGGGCCTGTGGCTGTGCTAGTTTTTTTTTCTTTCTTTCTTTTTCTTTTTTCCACTTACCATAAAATCTGATATGCAGGTGGATCCAAGTTACTGTCTGGGGAGATGATGTCATGGCTGGGAAAAGGACCAGAAAGCTGGATCAGGGAAGAAAGTAGCTCCCAAATATGGGAAACCTATATAAATATTGTTGATTGTAAGCCTCATCGATTTGATGTGACCTGGGGCCCATATTCAGCTTAGGAGCCTATGTGACCTCTGCATATGTTCACATGTATCCATAAATTAGGGCAAAGTATATACCTGAAAGCAAAAATACACAGGTCTGTAGTGAGTTAGTATAAAGTTCATAATGAAATAAAGTCTACTTAGATACCCTCCTCACCTACTTCCTATTACAGTTCTCTCACTCATTCCTAGATAACCTCATCAAGGCAAGGACTGCAAAAGCTTAATAAGGGCAAGAAACCGGCATACTTTAACAATAACTCTTTAGTTACTATCAGGCCACCCCATCAGTTGGGGCCCTATTTGGGGAGTCCTGAGATTCCCAAACAGGCATGATGAGCCTAGACCTCAAATAAATCCCTCTCTCCATTGCTACTAGTCATTTCTATCAGGAACAAACAATAGACCCCTTTGTGGCCCCCCATAGGACCTTGCCTTGTACTTGGATCAACAATGGTAGATAATGTTCCACCCTCAGAAGGGAGACCGGACAATATACTCTATGCTACACCTACGCAAGATGGGTCCTGATATTGGTGCATCTTGGAACGTTCCTACTTATGACCACAGAATGTGAACTCATATCTACAGGGATACACATGTTACATAGGCTCCTAAGCTGAATTTTTTAAAAATTTCTTTCCCCATGCATAATAAGGGAACTGAATTGTCCAAAGACTCACCAGCATTCTTTCTTCTAATCTTCTTTTAATTAGGCCAGATTCATATGTGTGGAAGTTTTTGTATACATTTGTTAAGATTCTACCACCTAATAGCTTACATAAGGCATATATATTATATATTATATAATAATTACAAACATATGTGACTTTGTATGTACTTAACCTCATCCATACTCTGTATTTGAACAATTTCTATTTTTTCCCATTTTTTAAATTTTTCTTAGTGATTTGATATCGATTTACAAAATTACAAGATAACAGGGATACAACTGCAAGCTGTACCTACTACCAGAGTTCAGGATCCCCAATTTCCATTGTAAGCTATAGCAGTTCTCCCAAGGTTGCAGATAAGGGTTGACTTTTATTTCTACATTTGTATATAGGTATAGATATAGATATAGATGTAGATGTAGATGTAGATATAGATATATATGTAGATATAGATATATTCCTTCTTTTCTTATAGGCCGCATGTTCTTTTCTAAGTCATACATGCACCTATTATTACAACCAAATATTCCTCCCCTTTGCCTTCTTCTCTTTCCAAATCCTGATGGAGTCAGAGTCCAGATCCCTCTGACCATCTTCCCCTTATCATTTCTCCCCCACAAATATGGAGTATGGATCAAAATTATTGGGGGCCATGCTGTAGGGCAGGGGTTAAGCACCCATGGGGAGAAGCACAAGGACCCTGTGAAGATCTGAGTTGGAGCCCCAGGCTCCTCACCTACAGAGGGGTAGCTTCACAAGCAGTGAAGCAGGTCTTCAGGTGTCTATCTTTCTCTCTCCCTCTCTGTCTGCCCCTCATCTCTCAATTTCTCTCTGTCCTAACCAACAACGACAGCAATAATCACAACAGCAATAAACAACAAGGACAACTGAAGGGAAAAAATAGCTTCCAGGATCAGTGGAATCATAGTGCAGGCACTGAGCAATAACAACCTTGGAGGCAAAGAAAAAAAAATATTTGGAAGTTGCATAAGGTGGGAGTTCTAGCTTCTGTAATTGCTTCTCTGCTGGACATAGGCATTAGCAAGTCGATCCATACCCCCCAGCCTGCTTGTGGATCCATTATCCCCCCAACCCCAGCCTGCTTCTGTCTTTCCCTAGTGCAGCAGGACTCTGAAGCAGTGAGGTGTGAGGTTTCAAGACACACTGGTAATGTCGTCTGCCCAGGGAAATCATGATGGAATCATGATAGCATTTGTAACTTAGTGGCTGAAAAGCAGCAAGCTATAAAGCTGGACAAATTGATTAATGAACAGCAAACAAAAAGGAGTAGAGCAGATGAGAATAGAAATCATAAGGTGGAAAGAAACTTCCATTCTAAGTATGATTCAAGGGGCCCACAACTATCATAATATTGCTTGAGTTTGATATATAATATGGAGATGGACAAAAATATTGTCTGTGAAGATGGTATCAAAGCAAAAAAAAAAAAGGCTGGAAAGCTGTATCTGGGCAGAGAGTTGTTCTTATTCTTTAAAAAAACAATCTATGAATGAAATTAACTATTTACCTCACCTACGCAATACAGGGCTCATATATATATATATTTATATTTAGCACAAGAGCCTGTGTGATATTTCAACTATTTCTCTTCAACTTATATACCCAATAGAATATATGCACATCTGGGTTTAAAATATTACGTAATTATAATTTTTTAAATTTTTAAAAATTTCTTTATTGGGGAATTAATGTTTTGCATTCAACAGTAAATACAATAGTTTGTACATGCATAACACCCACCAGTTTCCCACATAACAAAACAACCCCCACCAGGTCCCCTGTCATCCTTCTTGGACATGTACTCTCTCTACCCACCCACCCCAGAGTCTTTTACTTTGATGCAATAAGCCAATTCCATTTCAGGTTCTACTTGTGTTTTCTTTTCTGATGTTGTTTTTCAACTTCAGCCTGAGAGTGAGATCATCCCATATTCATCCTTCTGTTTCTGACTTATTTCACTTAACATGAATTTTTCAAGGTCCATCCAAGATCGGCTGAAAATGGTGAAGTCACCATTTTTTACAGCTGAGTAGTATTCCATTGTGTATATATACCACATCTTGCTCAGCCACTCATCTTTTGCTGGACACCTGGGTCGCTTCCAAGTTTTGGCTATTACAAATTGTGATGCCAAGAACATATGAGTAGACAGATCTCTTTGGATGGATGTGTTGGGTTCCTTTGTATATATCCTCAGGAGAGGAATTGCAGTATCATAGGGTAGATCCATTTCTAGCCTTCTGAGAGTTCTCCAGACTGTTCTCCACAGAGGTTGAACCAACTGACATTCCCACCAGCAGTGTAGGAGGGTTCCTTTGACACCACACCCTCTCCAGCATTTGCTGCTGTTACCTTTTCTGATGTATGACATTCTCACAGGAGTGAAATGATATCTCATTGTTGTCTTGATTTGCATTTCTCTGACAATCAGAGACTTGGAGCATTTTTTCATGTGTTTCTCAGGCTTTTGGATCTCTTCTGTGGTGAATATTCTGTCCATGTCCTCTCCCCATTTTTGGATGGGTTATTTGTTTTCTTGTTGTTGAGTTTGACAAGTTCTTTATATATGTTGGTTATTAAACTCTTGTCTGATGTATGGCATGTAAAGATCTTCTCCCATTCTGTGAGGGGTCTCTTGGTTTGGGTAGTGGTTTCTTTTGCTGTGCAGAAGCTTTTTAATTTGATGTAGTCCCATAGGTTTATACTTCCCTTAGTCTTCTTTGTAATTGGATTCGTTTCTTTGAAGATGTCTTTAAAATTTATGCAGACAAGAGTTCTGACAATATTTTCCTCTAAGTATCCAATAGTTTGTGGGCTAACATCCAACTCGTTGATCCACTTGGAATATACTTTTGTATTTGGTGAAATACAGTGGTTCAGTTTCATTCTTCTGCATGTTTCCACCCATTGTTTCCAACACCATTTGTTAAAGAGACTCTGCTTTCCCCATTTAATAGTCTGGGCACCTTTGTCAAAGATTAGATGTCCATACGTGTGGGGGCTCGCTTCTGGGCTCTCAATTCTATTCCACTGGTCAGTGTGTCTATTCATGTTCCAGTACCAAGCAGTTTTGATGACAATGACCCTATAATACAATTTGAGATCTGGGAGTGTGATGCCTCCAGTTCTGTTCTTTTGTCTCAAGATTGTTTTGGCAATTCTAGGTCTTTTCTGGTTCCAGATAAACATTTGGTAGCATTTGTTCTATTCTCCTAAAAAATGTGCTTGGGGTCTTGATGGGGGTAGAATTAAGTTTGTATATGGCTATGGGTAGTATATTCATTTTGATGATGTTAATTCTTCCAACCCATGAACATGGAATATCTTTCCACTGCTTTGTGTCTTTTCAATTTCCTTCAGTAGTGACTCATAATTTTCAGTAAATACAAATCTTTCACTTCTTTGGTTAGGTTTACTTCTAGATATTTTATTGTTTTTGTTGCTATAGTAAAAGGAACTTATTTCTGGATTTCGATTTCTTCTGTTTAGTGTTTCCATAAAAGGAATGCAACTGACTTTTGAATGTTAATTTTATAGCCTGACACCTTACTGTATGGCCTGATGATTTCCAAAAGCTTCTTGCTGGATGCCTTAGGTTTTTCTGTGCATACTATCATGTCATCTGCAAATAGGGAGAGTTTGTCTTCTTCTCTTCCAATCTGTATCCCTTTAATTCCTTGCTCATGCCTGATTGCTTATGGCAAGAACTTCCAACACTATGTTGAATAGTAATGGTGATAGTGAGCAGCCCTGTCTAGTACCTGATCAGAGTGGAAATGCTTCCAGTTTTTCACCATTGAGTATGATGTTGGCTGTAGGTTTGCTATATATAGACTCCACTATCTTCAGTAATTTTCCATCTATTCCCATTTTGTGTAGTGTTTTGATCATAAAGGGATATTGTATTTTGTCAAAGGCTTTCTCTGCATCTATTGATATGACCATGTAGTTTTTGGTCTTGCTTTTTTGATGTGGAGGATCATATTGATTGATTTACGTATATTAAACCAACCTTGCATGCCTGGGATAAACCCCACTTGGTCATGATAAACATCTTTTTAATATACCGCTGTATCCAGTTGGCTAGAATTTTGTTCAATATTTTAGCGTCTATGTTCATCAGAGATATTGGTCTGTAGTTTTCTTTTTTGGTTGTGTCCCTGTTTTTTCTTGGTATCAGAGTGATGCTGGTTTCATAGAAGCTGGCAGGGAGTCTTCAATCTTCTGGAAGACTTTTAAAAGTCGAGGTATTAGTTCTTCTTTGAAGGTTTTGTAGAATTCATTTGTAAAATCATCTGGTCCAGGACTTTTATTTTGGGGGAGATTTTTGATGACTGTTTCAATTTCATTAGCTGTGATGGGCCTGTTCATGTTATCTACTTCCGCTTTACTTAGTTTTGGAAGTTGGTAGGTATCTAGAAAATTGTCCATTTCTTCCAGGTTCTCTAGCTTGGTGGCATAGAGTTGTTCATAGAAGGCTCACATGATATGTTGAATTTCTGCGGTGTCTGTTGTGATATCTCCTCTTTCATTTACTATCTGATTTATTTTGGTCTTCTTCCTTTTTTGTTTTGTGAGTCTGGCTAAAGGTTTATCGATTTTGTTCACTTTTTCAAATAACCAACATTTACTTTTGTTGATCTTTTGTATGGTTTTCTTATTCTCAATGTTATTTATTTCTGCCCTAACTTTAGTGATTTCTGTCCTTCTGGTTGCTTTAGCGTTCCTTTGTTCTCCTTCTTCTAGTTCTTTAAGATGTGCAATCAGGCTGTTTATTTGTGGTTTTTTTGTTTCCTAATGTGAGCTTGTATAGCTACGAACTTCCCTCTCAGTACTGCCTTAGCTGTTTCCCAAATATTTTGATAGCTTGTGTCTATTGAACTCTCAAAACATTTTGATATCTTCCTTTATTTCCACTTTAATCCAGAAGTTGTTAAGAAGTGTACTGTTGAGCTTCCACATTTTGGGACTATTACTAATCTTTTGTTGATTGTTAAGTGTTAGTTTAATTCCACTGTGGTCTGAGAAGATGCTTGGTATGATTTCAATGCTCTTGAATTTGCTGATGTTGTCTTTGTGGCCTAACAAAGGATATGGTCTATCCTTGAGAATGACCCATGTAGATTTGAGTAAAATGTGTATTCCAGTTTTTTGGAATTAATGACTCTGAAAATGTCCAATAGTTCTAGTTTATCTATCTCTTCATTTAGCTCTCTTATGTCTTTATTGATTTTCTGCCTAGATGATGTGTCAAGTTGAGAGAGTGGAGTGTTGAAGTCCCCTACTATGATTGTGTTGCTGTTAATATATTGCTGTAGCTCTTTCAGTAGATGTTTGATGTATTTAGATGGCTTCTCACTGGGTACATAGATGTTAATAATTGTTAAGTCCACTTGATTGACTGATCCTCTGAGTATTAAGTAGAGTCCATTCCTATCTTTTTAAATCTCATCTATTTTAAATTCTATCATGTCAGATATGAGAATAGCTGTTCCTGCTCTTTTTTGTGGGCCATTGGCTTGTATGATAGTTTTCCATCCTTTCACTTTAAGTCTGTGTTTGTCTTGTTGAGTTAGGTGACATTCCTGTCGGCAGCATATTGTTGGGTTGTATTTTCTGATCCATCTTCCTACTCTGTGCCTTGTAATAGGTGAATTCAGGCCATTGACATTTGTTGATATCAAAGATTGAAGATATTGTAACACCATTATTGTAGAGTGTTAGAGTGTTCTGGTTTATGTCCTATTTATAGAACATAAATGACTGTTTATAGAAGACCTTTCAGAACTTCTTTCAGGACAGGCTTGGTGATAGTCGATTCCTTCAACTGTTGCTTGTCTAAGAAGGTTTTGATGCCTCCATCTAGTCTGAATGACAGTCTAGCAGGATACAGTAGTCTTGGTTGAAAGCCTTTCTCATTGAGCACTCAATAGATATCTTGCTGTTCCCTTCTGGCCTGTAGTGTTTGTGTGAAGAAGTCTGCTGCTAATCTTATGGGTTTTCCTCTGTAGGTGACTCTTTGTTTTTCTCTTGCAGCCTTCAGGCTCCTTTCTTTATCCTTATTCCTTTCCATTCTAAGTATGATGTGTCTTGGTGTCTTTAAGTCTGGGTTAATTCTGTTTGGGACCCTCTGGGCTTCTTGAATCTTTATGTCTTTGATGTTGTCTAGACTAGAGAAGTTTTCAGCTATTATGGCCTGAAGAATGCTTTCTTCCTCTCCCTCTCTTTCTTCCTCTGGTAAGCCAATAATGTGTATATTAGTTCTTTTGAAGTCATCCCGTAGGTCTCTGTTGTTTTTTTCAGTATCTCTTAATCTCTTTTTGAGATCTCTTACTTCTTTTTTAGTTGTCTCTAATTCGTCCTCAATCTTGCTAATTCTGTCTTCAGCCTCATTGATTCTATTATCTCTGCCCTCTACTGTTTTCTGGATTTCATCTATTTTGTTACCCTGTTCTGCTACTGTTTTATCTTGTTCAGCTAGTTGTGTTCTTAGCTCAGCTATTTCAGCTTTCAGCTCTCTAATAACCTTGAGATAATTAGTGTTTTCTTCCAGAGTCTCATTTGTTGTTCCTGTATTTCTGATTACAATTCTTTCAAATTCTTTATTCACTCCTGTGATTATTTCCTTAGCTAGTGTTTGGATGTTAAACTCCTTATTTTGTGCTTCCCCCTTTGGGGGGCTTTTAGCTGGACTTTTTTCCTAGTTAGTTTCTCCAATTTCTTCTTGTTGGTTTACCCATTTTATATATTATGTTATGAGTTCCCTCTTTCAGTACTTTTCAAATTACTGATCACTATTGCCTGGATTGACTTGTGTGTAAGTTAATTAAAGGGTTCACAGTAGTGGAATTTAACAGTTGTTTCAAAAGTATTTTAATCCCTGAGTTGGAGCTCAGTGGTTTAAAAGCCTCTTTCTTTTTTCTTCCCTGTAGGCTATGGGAGTCTGAGGGCTTTTAAACTATAAGTAGGCTTCTTAGCTTAATTACTGATTCCTGACCAAGAGATAAAGCAGAGTGTGGCAGAGATAATCCAGTGGTTATGCAAAGAGACTTTCACAGCCCCACTGCTATGCCACTGAAGTATATAGGTCTTCTCCTGAGTTGCCTGGTTATATCTCTGTCCCCTGATGTCCCTTCCTGCTGCTGATCCAGATTCTGAGGGCAGTAGCAATGGAGAATCAGAGTTGCACTTGGTGAGTCTCCAGGGAGTCCTCTCCTCCCTTCAGCTGTCCCCTTGTTGGTGGAACATACTGGAGGTAGTGTCTCAACTGATAAACTGCCGGACTATTACCAGCCAATTAATCTCTCACTAGGCTCCTCTCTGTCACCAGCTTCACGTGTTTGCACTCACTGGTGATTTGGTGGGTTCCTGTAGTCATTCTAGTCCTGTCTTGTTTCAGTCCCAGGTGGTCTCCTTTGGTATTCCTAGTTGATCTGGGAGAGGAGAGGAGAGGAGAGAAAGAGATCTGCTGCTGCTCGTAGCCCCACCTCTGGAAGTTGAACTCTAATTTTAAAATTCTAAAGTAAATTCTAGAATGTAAAAGAAAGACATGCCCAGACAGTCAAACAAATGAAGAAATGATACAGAGTACTATCATAAAGTGATCATCAATAGAATCTTAAAAGAGCTCCAACTCTGAAGTTGATATCTCTTTAAAGAATAGGAACACGCCTTGGGTGTTGCTATAAGAAAGCATTAGAAGAGAACAGAGGGGCAGAAAATGCAAAGCTGCCAGATGAGAACATTTCTGATGACTTCTATAAATTACTAGAAGGTTAGTGAACCTACATCATAGTGTACATGGGAAAAAAATTTTCAGAATATGAACATATTAAGTCCTGGACAGCAAAGAAATACCATATTTTGGGATGGGTTGTGGTTCACCTAGTTGAATGTACATGTCAATATAAACAGGGAACCAGGATCAAGCACACATATTTTACTTGCAGGGTGAAAGATACAGAAGCAATCAGGCAGTGCCGCAGCTGTCTCCCTCTCTCTCTCTCTCCCTCTCTATCTTCTCCTTCCATTTCATTTTCTCTATCTCAATTCAATAAATAAATAAAGTATTAAAAAAGCAGAAAAAACATATTTGGATTTATTATAATTGGGATGAGAATTTAGATGCAAAAAATGAGTAAGTTATGTCATAAGAATATTTCAAGAAAAACTATGAATATAATGGAAACAAAAGTAGAAGAAAGAAGTTACCCACAATAACAGTGACTACAGAGGAGGAGAGGAATTTAACTCATAATCATAATTCTTCTATAAATATTCAGTAAGATTATTCTATGTATTACCACAATATTATATATACACTTTCTACACTGGCTTATATAACACTATCTTTTATTTCCTCAGAAGTCTGAAATGTATTTTAAATCATAAAATTCCAACTTAAACATCAAACTATATATGAAGCTCCAAATAATATACATGCCATAAATGCTTCAAATAATTATTTTGAACAATATGTGTAAGATTTTAATGAGATTTTATGAAATAATATACTTGGGTTAACTCATCTCTTCAATGTCTCTGTTTTTGTGTTTCTTCCTAGGTATAAAGAGAATGCTATGAAGTTATCAAGGATTCACCATGATCAGCCAGTGAAGCCTCTAGACCGAGCAGTCTTCTGGATCGAGTTTGTCATGCGCCACAAAGGAGCCAAGCACTTGAGGCCAGCTGTCCATGACCTCACCTGGGTCCAGTACCACTCTTTGGATGTCCTTGGATTCCTGCTGGCCTGTGTGACAGCTACTGTATATATCATCACAGCAAGCTGTCTGTTTTGTTTCCGGAAGTGTACTAAGTCAGGGAAGAGGGAAAAAAGAGATTAGCTGCATCTGAAACCTGGATCTGGTGTTTTCATAGATGGGACTCCTCCACTTTATTCCTGCTAAAAGATGTGAAGAAAGGCTACTACCTATTGTGATAAAATGAATATTTGCACTGTCAAAAGCCAGTGCTGAGTAGTGCTGTGATTAAAAAGAAAGAAAGAGAGAGAGAGAGACATAGAGAGAGAGAGAAGTAGAAAAATTTAAACAACTGCATATTAACTCCTTTTTACTTGTTTCCAATAAGCAATATTGAGGAGCTGCTTCCAAGCTAATCCCTGCTCCCTCACATTATTTGCCTTCATATCTATAGATTACACCAGCACTTACTGTCATAGTGTTAGACTTCCTGAGTTTTGACAATTCATGGTGACATGTATTCACCATTATTTTGTAGTAATAGTTTCACTGCCAGCTCACCACACATCCACTCTGATGTACTCTTTGAATCCTTAAAAGACCATATTTAAAATTGTATTAACTGTCTTGATCAAAGCAGTTGTGTAGACTATGGAGTTGAATATTTCTAGCTCAATTAAGTATGGTGCATTGAGTAACTGTTCTCATCTCTTTCTCCTCAATTTCCTTATTTAATTTCAGATACTTTGTCACATTACTTGAAGAATTTTTGTTCCATGGAGAGATACTATCACTATTTTAGACTCAGGAATCTATACTTTAAGCTCTTCAATAATAGCGCATCTTTGCCCAGTGCATAAAGATCACCTCCTAAGACCTGAAATATCATTTAAAAGATACAAGTCATTATCTTATATTTTTAAAACAATGTATCCATTTAATATGCCATGAGCCAAATTAAATGTAATGATTTATATATCCATACTTTGTGAAAAATATCTGGTTATCATACAAATACTTCATAAGAAAAGGCCCTTCAAATCTGATTGAGCTGTTTAAACTACCTTTTATGTAGAAAGTGGGTTGAATAAAAGTCACTGGGACCTGGAAAGCTTTACAGGTAAACTCAATATCACAAAGGAAATAAATATCAAGATTTTAAGATAAAATGAAAATAAATTTTGAAAGAAAAGAGGAGGTAGAAAGAACATTCAAGAAAAATTAAATAATACTATAAGAAATAAAACTTACTTTTAATCTTCTATCTCTTTGATAAAGAAATCCTCATACTTCTTTGGCTTTTTAAAAAAATATTTATTTATTTATTCCCTTCTGTTGCCCTTGTTGGTTTTTATTGTTGTTGTTGTTATTGTTATTATTGTTGTTGTTACTGATGTTGCAGTTGTTGGATAGGACAGAGAGAAACGGAAAGAGGAGGGGAAGACAGAGAGGGTGAGAGAAAGATATACACCTGCAGACCCGCTTCACCATCTGTGAAGCGAATTCCCTGCTGGTGGGGAGCCAGAGGCTCCAACTGGGATCCTTCTGCTGGTCCTTGCACTTAGGGCCACCTGTGCTTAACCCTTTGAGCTACAGTTTGACTCCCTCTTTGGCTCTTTTTAAAATATCTTAGACCTGATTTTCTAAGTTTAACTGGGATAATTTTTTTTCTTTTATAAAAAGGAAACACTGACAAAACCATAGGATAAGAGGGGTACAACTTCACACAATTCCCACCACCAGAACTCCATATCCCATCCCCACCACTGATAAGTTTCCCATTCTTTAACCCTCTGGGAGTATGGACCCAAGGTCATTGTAGGATGCAGAAGGTGGAAGGTTTGGCTTCTGTAATTGCTTCCCCGCTGAACAAGGCTATTGACAGGTCAATCCATACTTCCAGCCTGCCTCTTTCTGTCCCTAGTGGGGCAGGTTTCTGGGGAATCAGAGTTCCAGGACACATTGGTGGGGTTGTCTGTCCGGGGAAGTCTGGTTGTCATCATGCTAGTATCTCAACCAGGTGGATGAAAAGAGAGTTAACATATAAAGCCAAACAAATTGTTGACTGATCATGAAACTAAAGGCTGGAATAGTGCATATTAAAAGTTGGTGTGGTCTCTGTTTTGTAGATAGCTAGTAAGCATATTTTAGTTATATTCCAAAGGGCCTAAGGCTATACTAGCTTTTTTTTTCTTTTTCTTTTTTTTTCCCCTGAGCATGAAATCTGATATGCAGGTGGATCCAAGTTATTGTCTGGGAAGATGATGTCATGGATGGAAAAAGGACCAGAAAGCTGGATCAGGGAAAAGAGTAGCTCCCAAATATGGGAAAGGTGTATAAATATTGTTGACTGTAAACCCCATTTATTTGATGTGATCTGGGTCCCATATTCAGCTTAGGAGCCTATGTGACCTCTGCATCCCTGGAGATCCAACCTCACATTCTGTTATCATGAGTAGGAATGTTGCATGTTGCCCCAATATCAGGACTCATCTTCCTCCAGTGTAGCATAGAGTATGTTGTCCATCCTCCCTTTGGATGACGTCATGGCAGAAAAAAGGACCAGAAAGCTGGATCAGGGAAGAGAGTAGGTCCTCTCACCAATTTTAGCTATATAGATACTTGTGTCTCTCAGTATAAGCTAGTGATGCTTTGGAGTATGTTGTGGGGGATAATTATATAGTAGTTAAATGAACATATAGGCTGCTGGTGACCATTCTGTCATGGCTCTGCCCTTCTTGCTCTATTATTTATGAGAGATAAATGAAACATAGAAGATATATATATATATATATATACATATATATATATATGTAGATAGATAGAGATAAGCAGGTAGATATAGATATTTACATAGATATGATAGACAGTAACAAGACAGATATTTAACAGAACAGTGCTCTGCCACATATTGGATTGAGGATCAAACATATGTCACCAAACATAGGAAGGATGAGTTCTCTTTGTGGGCCCACCTACCCAGCTATGAGTTGGTAGTTGTTTTTTTATTTTATACTTTGAGTTTAGATTTTTGTTGGCTTTGATACTGTATTATTATTTTATTTTCTAAGGTTCATATATAAAAACATATATATGTATATATACATATATACATATGTATATATATAAACATATATATGTATGTGTATATATATATATATATAGAGAGAGAGAGAGAGAGAGAGAGAGAGAGAGAGAGAAACAGAGCATTGCTCAGTTATGGCATAAGATTTTGCCAGAGATTGAATCTGTGGCTTCTAGGTCTGAAACATGACTGGGATTCTGATTTTTTTTGAAGATTAATGGTTTACACTCTGCAGTAAAATATAATATTTTGTACATGAATAATATGAGCAGTTTTTCACATAACAATAAAACTCCTACTAGGTTCTCCTAAGCCCTCATCATCTAGCACCTGAATCCTCCCCCCAGATCCCAAAGTCTTTGATTTTGGTGCTGTACACCTACTGAAATCCAAATTCTGCTTAGTGTTTTCCCTTCTGATCTTTTGTTTCATCATTTACCTATGTGTGAGATCATACCATATACATCCTTATGTTTCTAACTTATCTCACTTTACATGATTCCTTCAAGCTCCACCCAAGATGAAGTGAAGAAGGTGAAATCACCATTTTTAATAGCTGAGTAGTATTCCATTAGGTATATATACCAAAACTTACACAGCCACTCATCTGTTAGTCATGCCTGGGTTGTTTCCAACTTTGGGATTCTTGATCATGCTACTATTATGTCAAACGATGTGGACCTATTAGTCATCTCATATTTTCGGTTCATGATGTATTGAATAGAATCATAAATGCAGTAGCGTAGACAACTTCCTTAAAGTTAAATGACAATACTTTAACAATTGATAGAGATTCTCTATCTAGTTTAGGATTAACCCTTGAACATGAACAATGTTATTAACTGTAGGCCAAGACTATTTCTCAACAGAAAATTACAATTCATGGCAGAGAACTTGGAATCCAAGTACAGCCTCTACCTTGGGAGTCTCCTGTATCACCCATCACAGATAAATTATAGTCATAATGAGTTCTAGTATAGTCATGACTTCACTTGAAAATAAATTGAAATAAGAATTCTAGAGGAAATTAAATAGTATAGCAAATAATTCAATAAAGGTCTGACTCAGGGGACACATATACTTTTAAGAACCCTGAATAAATCAAGTTTCCTACCAACTATATCTTTTTTCAATATGATAAGGAGCTGAGGAAAAATTTGAGGAGGTTTCTGTTTAGGTAGAAAATGAAATAAGATGGACCAAATATCATCTGAGACCACAATAAGACAGGACTAGAACAACTTCAAGAACCCACCAAATTACTGGCGAGAGCAAATACATGTGGCTCAATGACAGAGAGAAGTCTAGGGAGAAATTAAGTGGCTGGTAACAGTCTAGCAGTTTACAAGTTGAGGCACCACCTCCATTCTGTTCTACCAACAAAAAGATGGCTGAATGGAGGAGAAGACTCTCCTATGACTCACGAAATGCAACTGTGAGTCTGCATTGCTACTGCCCTCAGAGGTCCTGTGCTAACACCTAGGGACAGAGAACTGACCAGAAAACTGAGAGGCAGATCTACACCTTGGTGGCCTAGTGGTGGGGCTGTGTCATGTGAGACTTTCCATGTTGTTCTACTCATGAGAACATAGAAAATAGTTGCCTCCATACCTACAGATTATAAACAAGACTTGTTTAGAAACTCACAGGGCCTAGCAGTGCTGCGCAGCTAGGCAGAAAAGCTGAATTAAGCCTGGAGCTTTGGATCATTGGAGTGTGAGAGCCTCTTTGCATGACCACTATGTTATCTTACCCCACCCAGCTATATCTTGTTGTCAGGAGTGAGGAATTAAGCTAAGAAGCCTTCTTATAGTTTAAAAGCCCTAAGGCTCCAATAGCCTACAGGGAAGACAAAGAACAAAAGAGGCTTGAAAAGCCACTGTGCTCCAACTCAGGGATTAAAATAATATTGAAACAACTATCAATTTCCACAACTGTCAACCTTTTAATTACATTACTTAGACACAAGTCAATCCAGGCAAAAGTGATCAGTAATTTGAAAAGTACTGAGAGAGGGACCTCATAACAATATATACAATGGTTAAACCAACAAGAAGAAATACTGAAGAAATAAACCAGGACAAGAGTCCAGCTAAAATCCCTCCAAAGGGTGAAGCACAAAATAATGAGGTCAATAGCCAAACACTAGTTAAAGAAATAATCACAGGAGTGAGTAAAGAGTTTTAAAGAATTGTCATCAGAAATGCAGAAACAACCAATGAGACTATGGAAGAAAACATTAATTAACTCAAGGTTATTAGAGAGCTGAAAGCTGAAATAGCTCACCTAAGAACACAACTAGGTGAACAAGCTAAAACAGTAGCAGAACAGGGTAACAAAATAGATGTACTCCAGAAAATAGTACAGGAGAGAGAGAATTGAATTAATGAGGCTGAAGACAGAACTAACAAGATCAAGGGTGAATTAGAGACAACTAAAAAAGAAGTAAGAGATCTCAAAAAGAGATTAAGAGATACTGAAAACAACAACAGAGACGTATGGGATGACTTCAAAAGAACTAATATATGCATTATTGGCTTACCAGAGGAAGAAAGAGAAAGAGGGGAAGAAAGCATTCTTCAGGACACAGTAGCTGAGAACTTCTCTAGTATAAACAACATAAAAGTTCAAGAAACCCAGATGGTCCCAAACAGAATTAACTCAGACATAAAGAACATCATACTTAGAATGGAAAGGAACAAGGATAAAGAAAGGATCCTGAAGGTTGCAAGAGAAAAACAAAGAGTCACCTACAAAGGAAAACCCATAAGATTAGCAGCAGGCTTCTCCACACAAACACTACAGGACAGAAGAGAATGGCAAGATGCCTATCGAGTGTTCAATGAGAAAGGCTTTCAACCAAGACTACTGTATCCTGCTAGACTGTCATTCAGACTAGATGGAGGCATCAAAACCTTCTCAGACAAGCAACAGTTGAAGGAATCAACTATCACCAAGCCTGTCCTGAAAGAAGTTCTGAAAGGTCTTCTATAAACAGTCAGACCACCATAAAAAGGCCATAGATCACAACACTCTAAAAATCTACAGTAATGGCATTAAAATATCTTCAATCTCTGACGTCAATAAATGTCAATGGCCAGAATTCACCTATTACAAGGCACAGAGTAGGAAGATGGATCAGAAAATACAACCCAACATTATGCTGTCTATAGGAAACCCACCTAACTCCAGAAGACAAACACACACTCAAAGTGAAAGGATGAAAAACTCTCATACAAGCTAATGGCCCACAAAAAAGGGTAGAAACAGCTATTCTCATATCTGACATGATAAACATTAAAATAAATAAAATTTTAAAAGATAGGAATGAACACTACTTAATGCTCAGTGGATCAGTCAATCAAGACGACAACAATTATTAACATCTATGCACCCAATGAGAAGCCATCTAAATACATCAAACACATACTGAAAGAGTTACAGCAATATACTAACAGCAACACAGTCATAGTAGGGGACTTCAACACCCCACTCTCTCAACATGACAGATCATCCAGGCCAAAGATCAATAAAGACATGAGGGAGCTAAATGAAGAGATAGATAAACTAGAACTATAGGACATTTTCAGAGTCATCCATCCCAAGAAACTGGAATACACATTCTCCTCAACTTCATATGTGTCATTCTCAAGGATAGACTGTATGTCAGGCCACAAAGACAGCATCACCAAATTCAAGAGCATTGAAATCATCCCAAGCATCTTCTCAGACCACAGTGGAATTAAACTAACACTTAACAATCAGCAAAAGACTAGTAACAGTCCCAAAATGTGGAAGCTCAACAGTACACTCCTTAACAACTACTGGGTCAAAGAGAAAATAAAGGAAGAAATCAAGATACTTTGAGAGTTCAATGAAAATGAAGACACAAGCTATCAAAATATTTGGGACACAGCTAAGGCAGTACTGAGAGGGAAGTTCATAGCCATATAAGCACACATTAGAAAACAAGAAAAAGCACAAATAAACACCCTGATTTTACATTTTGAAGACCTAGAAGAAGAAGAAAGGAACCCTAAAGCAACCAGAAGAACAGAAATAACTAAAGGTAGTGCAGAAATAAATAACACTGAAAATAAGAAAACCATACAAAAGATCAACAAAAATAGATGTTGATTTTTCAGAAGAGTGAACAAAATCAACAAATCTTTAGCCAGACTCACAAAACAAAAAGGGGAGAAGAACCAAATAAATTGGCACATAAATGATAGAGGAGGTATCACAACAGTTACTACAGAAATTCAGCGTAGCATGTGAGGCTTCTATGAACAACTGTATGCCACCTAGCTAGAGAACCTGGAAGAAATGGACAATTTCCTAGATACCTACCAACTTCCAAAACTAAGTAAAGAGTAACTAGGTAACATGAACAGGCCCACCACAGCTAATGAAATTGAAACAGTTACCAAAAACCTCCCCAAGAATAAAGGTCCTGGACCAGATGGTTTTACAAATGAATTCTACATAACCCTCAAAAAAGAACTAATCCCTCTACTTTTAAAAGTCTTCCAGAAGATTGAAGATACTGGAATACTCCCTTCCAGCTTCTATGAAGCCAATATCACTTTGATACCAAAAGCTGATAGGGACATAACCGAAAAAGAAAACTATAGACCAATGTCTCTGATGAACATAGATGCTAAAATATTGAACAAAATTCTAGCCAACTGGATACAGCAGTATATTAAAAAAGATTGTTCATCATGACCAAGTGGGGTTTATACCATCAATAAAAGCAAGACCAAAAGCCACATGGTCATATCAATAGATGCAGAGAAAGCCTTTGACAAAATCCAACATCCCTTTATGATCAAAACACTACACAAAATGGGAATAGATGGAAAATTCCTGAAGATAGTAGAGTCTATAGACTATCTATATATATATAGATAGTCTACTATCTATATATATATAGCAAACCTACAGCCAACATCATACTCAGTGGTGAAAAATTGGAAGCATTTCCACTCTGATCAGGTACTAGACAGGGCTGCTCACTATCACCATTACTATTCAACATAGTGTTGGAAGTTCTTGCCATAGAAATCAGGCAGGAGCAAAGAAGTAAAGGGATACAGATTGGAAGAGAAGTCAAACTCTCCCTATTTGCAGATGACATGATAGCATACATGGAAAAACCTAAGGCATCCAGCAAGAAGCTTTTGGATATCATCAGGCAATACAATACAGTAAGGTGTCAGGCTACCAAATTAACATTCAAAAGTCAGTAGCATTCCTCTATGCAAACACTAAGTTAGAAGTTGAAATCCAGAAATCAATTCCTTTTACTATAGCAATAAAAACAATAAATTATCTAGGAGTAAGCCTAGATAATTTAATTTTTGTTTACTTATTTATTTTTAGACCAGAGCACTGCTCAGCTCTGGCTTTTGTTTGTGTTGGGGACAGAAGAACTTGGGAGCTCAGAGCCTCAGGCATGAAAGTTTTTTGCATAACCTTTATGCTGTCTCCCCAGCCTGAAAGTTTGTTTTTAACTCAAAGTTTATTTTAACTTCCCTTTGGCACATGGACAGCTTTTGTCAAACCCTCACTACAGGAAGCCCTAAAAGTAAAATAGGGCTACTGATTAGCCACAAAACACCAAGAGACAAATAGAGGTGAGGCAGGGGTATGTGATGAAATTCATCTTTTACACAAGCCACTCCTTCAAGACAGTGACACGTGGACACTGTTTAATGAGAAGAAACCAAGAGACTTAAGGAACATGAGGAAACAGAGGAATATGTATAAACAAAATAGCAAATTAAAATCTCACCAAAGACCTTCATGAAATAGAGGAAAATGATGTGAAAATTTGACTTCAGTGAAACCAGCTTTAAATTGGGCTGAGGCACAGCTTACCAGGAAGGGCACACAGCTTACAAAGACCCCAGGCACCAGTGGAGTTTCAATGTTCAGGAGGGGAACCCTACTGCTGTAGTATCTCTCCCTACATATCGTCTCTGGATAAAAAATATTGGTCCAAGAACAGTGTGCAGCTTTCTCTCTACCCCCCTAAACAAACAAACAAAAACAAAAAAGCCTGGTTATTTATTATAGAGAATGTGCATTACCTTTCTCTTTTTTATTCATTTATCATTTTATTGTAAGGTTATTGGTTTATAGCACGCTGTTAACACATGGATAAAATTTTTCATCTCCCAGGAAAAGGTGTCTGCAAAACACCCCTCACCACCAGTTTTGGCGCTTTTCCACCATTATAACTGTTTCTTTTAACTGAGTCAATGACTTTTTCCCCTTCCTTTCTTTTTTTCTTTATTCTTTTTTTCGTGTTTGTGATTATAGTGGGTTACACATTTGTAAGATCACAGGGTATCTGTACATGGGTATGGTAGTTCCACACCAAAGTTCTGTGTTCCCACCTTCCAAAAACAACCACCATTGTTTTCACAAGTCTCAGAAATTGCTTGCTTTGGGGTTTTGTTTGTTTGTTTTGTTTTGGTTTTGGGTTTTTTGTTCTTTTGTTTTGTAAGTTCATGTGTATCAATCTCTAGAATCCAAATATGAGTGAAACCATCCATTAGCTGTCTTTCATTTCTTTGTTTACTTCTCTGAGCATAATCACCTCTAATTCCAACCATTTTGAGCCCATGAATTTTATTCTAATTTCATTATTATTTTATTGGGGAAATGTTGATTTGCATTATTTTTCTTCTCACTGGGATCTACTTCCAAATTTCTCTAAGATAGACATCAGAGAGAAAGACTGACGCACCACACCACTAAACTTTTCCTAGCATAGTAGGGCACCTGTCTCAAATCTGAGTCACCTACATGGCAGAGAAGGTATACCAACATAGCCCAATTTGTATGTTCTTTAATCACTTGCCTTCTTTTATTCCTCTTAAAATTGCCCCATCTGGAGTGAGAGGAAGGTTGTAGTTTTGCACAAAAGACTTTCATGCCTGAGGCTCTGAGGTCCTAAGTTTGGTCACTGGCACCACCATGAAGCACAGATGAACAGTGGTCTGGTAAAAAATAATCATCATCATCATCCCCAACATGTCTTTCTTTATGAGTCACATTTTAGCTTTGTGTCTGAAACTGCACACTTTAAAAAGGAATTCTTCATTTTATTTTATGTAAATGCTTGATTTGAGTCCTGTCAGGATTCACTTGGCAAAACGCCTATTGAAAGAGATTTATTCAACAACTTCTTTGTTCATGGCAGCACTATTTGTAATAGTGCAAACATGAAAACAACCTAGATGCCCAGCAAAATGTGAGTGGTTAAGAAGGTTGTGCTAAGGGCTGGGAAGTCCATAGACTGGTAATGAAAAAAAAAAAAAAAAGCCTGAGGCAACACAGGTCCCATGTTTAATCGCTAGCAAGATCATATGCCAGAGCTGATAATACAATTAAATCAAAAAAGAAAGTTATGATATATATATACAATGGAATACTATTCAGCTATTAAAAATGACAAAATTACCTCATTTATTCATCTTGGATGGAAGGTGCTCAAACAAATCATGTTAAATGAGATCACCCAAAAGGACAAAGATGAATAACAGATGATCTCACAGCCGAAACTTAAGAAAGTAGGAGAAAGAGGAAGAACACTTTAAATATCATGTAAGCATAAATTGCTATGACCTGGAAAATAGAGCTCTGCGTGAGAACACATTCCTTGAATGCCCAGGGCCTCAGAGACTGCGGGTTCAGTGTTTCGCATTGGCATGCCATTACTGGGCATTGCTCTGATAAAGCCCTCAGTCTCTCAATTTAAAAAAGGGAAATGCTGAAATAGGAACTGGGGAGACAGCATAATGGTTATGTAAAGACTTTCATTCCTGAGCTACCAAAGGTCCCAGTTTCAGACCATAGCATCACCATAAGCCAGAGTTCAGCAGTGCTCTAGAAAAAAAAAAAAGAAAGAAGGAAAAGAAGAAGGAAAGAAAAGAAAATGAATGCTGAAATAAATAAACTTCAGTTGTAACGAAATTCAAATAGATTGTCATAAGTGTCAGCTGTTATATGAGAATGTCCTGGTACCATCAAGCAGACCTGTCTTAAGCAAAGGATAAACAGAGTGGCTGGGAAACTAGCTCTGCTGGTGGATTCAGGACTTGCCTGCCTGAAGCTTCTTTTCTCATCCCCAGTCTCATGCTGGAGTATTGGAGTGGTGATCTGGCTAGTCTCACTCTCACTGTCAGTCTTTCTCCACTTATTTACATAGGAAAATTTCTGTCTCCTCTGAAATAAATGTTTGAAATAGATAAAAGGATTCTGGACCAGCATTCAAGCCTTGCCCCCACTCCATGGAAGAAAGCATCAGGCCTGTGTATTTTTACTCTTTCTGCCTCTATCTAAAACCAAAAAATATTAGATAATTCTGATTTCTCATTACAGAAAATCATTAAATTGCCATCAAATCTACATCCACACAGGAAATAAAAAGCAAAGGCATAGGAGAAGAAAAAGGACTGCAAAGCAGAAAAAAGGCAACAAGTACTTGTCTACCAATAATTGCTTTAGGTAGAGATAGGCCCACTTCACAAACAGAAAACAGAGAAAGACTAAACAGAATTGACAGGCCACAGACCTGTGAGATGTTATACAGGTAGAGTGCAGGATTGCCATTTTAGGGTCCCAGATTCAATCCCACCCCTCAACACACATGCTAGAGTGAATAATGTTTCTCTTCCTCATCAATAAATTAAACTAACATCTAATAAATAGTAGATACATCCACATTCCAAAAAAAATTTCAGATATCAGGACACATACTATAGGAAGACAGAAAAAAATGCTAAGCCAATGAAGAAAAATAGAAAGTTCTAGGAAATAAATTGAACCTGAACTCATAATTGGGCAAGTCAGGCAACAACATTAATGTGTGACTGCAAAGTCTAAAGTCTAGAAAAAGTTCATGTGAACTTCTAACCTTTTATCAGTCAGGCAATAAATAATGTGAACTTTGGTGTTGTGTATGCCATCATTTGGTATTGTGGTACAGAATTGTTCTGTGTCCTTGGATGAACTGTGAAGTAGATAGTTTAAAATTTATTTCTTTTAAGTAAAGAACACTAATACCTGGGGTAAAACTGCCTTAGGAGAGGCACCACTACACAGGCCATGAGCAGTGACAAATATTTTACAGGACTATTGGAGTGAATTGAATAGGGCATGCCAATGCCAATTTCCACCAGAAAAACTGTCTTCTTTCATTTGATGGTTAAGAAGATTAACCAGAAGACTTCTGTACTACTCTCTCAATATATATATAGCATCCCTAAGTATCAGGGAAATAGAATTCAAAGATAAGGTGAGATAAGACTTTAACACATACATGACTGCATCAAAGGACCCAATATATAAGAAAAAAAAAAGGATTGGCAAGGATATACAGCAATTGAAACTATCACAAAGATGATGGTTAGAATGAAAATTGTTACAGAACTTAGGGAAAAGTTACCCTTTCTTATTTTCCATGATCATACATAAAATTATCATATAAAGAGAAATTTAATGCTAGTTAGTTATATAAAGACTAGGAAGGAAAGCACATTCACGAAAATCATTAGAATGTTAATTTTAAAAGGTGTACAAGAATAACCACCAATTAAGGTAAAAACAATGTTCATCTCCTGACAGGGGATTTTCCTAAAGTGCTATCACATTTGGTAAAGAGTGAAGCTCTAATATTTACCAATTTATTTTAAGCTTATTTCATTTTTCTATGATTTTTTATTTTTATTATTATTATTATTTCCATCTAGTGTTATCGATGGGGCTCAGTGCCAGAAGTACAAATCCACTGCTTCTGGAAGCCTTTTTTTTTTTTTTTCATTTAACTGGATAGAGCAGAAGGAAGTTGAGATGGAGTAAATATAGAGATGGGAGAGAAAGATAAATACCTGCAGAACTTCTTCACTGCTTGAAAAGCAACAAGCCTGCAGATGGTGATCCTGGGCCTTCAAACCAAGATTCTTATGCAGGTGTTTGCACCTGGTACTATGTGCACTTAATCCGGTGAGCCACCACCCAACCCTCAAGCCCTAATATTTACTAATGTGTGGATGAGAATGTAAACTGGCTAGATTTGTGAAGAGTTCAGGGAACAAAAGAACCCTTGTTACACTTACAGGACATGTTCATGAGAGAGCACTTTATAGTAAACAAAACTAGATTGTTAACTAAAACTTTGAGGAAACATTAAATTAAGTAGTCAGACAGTAATTGAAATGTACATAAGCAAGGATTTGATGAAAGCAAAGCAAGGAGTCAGAGAGGAAATTAGAAGTAGAGTGAATGGCCGACACACAGAAGACCCCAGGTTCTATTTCCAGAATCAACCAAGAAGAACAAAATGAAAGGGAAACCTCACAAATGCTGGAAGGGTTTTCTAGCCTGTGTCCCAGTATCACTCTTAAATGTACAGACACATACACAAAATAAAACAAAGCAAGACAATTTGCTGGGCTATCATAATCAAGAACTCTGATCCAGTTAGTGAGTCAGAAGACCGATCTTTAACCCTGCATGACACTTCCTTGGTTTCCACCATCAGGCTATCTCAGGGTACCTGCACAATGATTCCATTATTCCCAGGGGCCTTTTTGTTCTTCTGTTTTTATCACATTAAAAGATGAAGAATGAGAAGGATATGGAGAGACACTTGCTGCACTGCTCTAGCACATTGAAGCTCCCCACAACCCTGCAAGTGAGGACCAAAGACTTGAGCCCCGGACTTTGCATATGATAATATGTACGCGATGCCATATGAGCTATCTCTGGACCCCAAGTTCATGAACTGAGAAATACACACTTAAGTTAGTGACCAGCATATACAAGGTCTTCAATTTTATTTATTTATATTTATTTTTGTTTAAATTTTAAATTTTAAGTTTTAAATTTAAGGATTACATGTCGACAGGGGTTTGAATCCACACCATTCCCACTACCAGAGTTCTGAATCTTCACTCTCCCCACTGCAATCCACCACAGTTCCCCTAAAGTTGTAGACATGGCCAAACATCTTCTCTACAACTATCTGTTCACATTCATACAGTTACCCCTTCTTTTCCTGATTCAGTCCTCTCTTTCCCTCTAAACCACTCATGACATCAAAGCTACCTCCATATGTCCCTCTCCTTTCCCTTCTCTCTCTCCAGGTGTTGATGGAGCTGGAGTGCAGAGTCCCCTTATCTTCCTCCTATCACTTCTCCCCCACCGGGAGTATGGATCAAGGTTGTTTATGGGGAGCAGAAGGTCGGAGTTCTGGCTTCTGTAGCTACTTCTCCACTGAGCATGGGTGTTGACAGATCGATCCATACCCCCAGCCTGTTTCTATCTTTCCCTAGTGGACCAGAGCACTGGAGATGCGAGGATCCAGGACACATTGGTGAGATCATCTGCCCAGAGAAGTTGGGGTGGAGTCATGCAGCCTGGTACCTGGAAGGTGGCATGATCTAAATTGAGACAAGATGGTTAATGAACAGCAACCAGGAAGTAGTATCAGAGCAGATGAGATTAGGGACTTTAGGGTAGAAGAAAGCTAGGGACACCATTTTAGGCATGTTCCTGGGGGCATACAACTATAATAGTTTTGCTTGAGTTTGGTAACTAGCCTGAGGTTGGATGAGAATGTTGCCTGAGAGAATGGTGTCAGAGTGGAGCACCAGATTTGAAGAGTTACGAGGTTGACTTCTCAGTCTGGTATCTGACGTTATAGTCCACAGTAGGATTTCAATAGCAGCACAATGCGGGGTGGCAGCACCAGTAGAGATTTGGTTAAAGTTGACAGGGTTGGTATGGTGGTAAGGAATCATAGAAAAGGAATTTCAGGAAGTATGGGCATATCCTAGAGATACCAGGACTAGGAGAAATGCAGGTCTTAAAGAAGATGCAGAGGGTTTCTTATCATCTTAGAGAAAGTTAAAATATCAATAATTAATTATTATAGCCAGGTTAGTTGGGGCGCTAAGTATCTGAGTTATACTTAATTTCACTATGATCTGAATGCTTTTAGTGGTGTCTGAACCTCCTTGTATTTTAAAACTTACAAGGTCAAAAGATAAGATGTTATGGATAAGTGTTATCAATGGGTCTTGACATCAATACCAATCCACCACTCCTGGTGGCCATTTCTTCTTTTCTTTACTTTTTTCCTCCTCTAATTTCATAAGACAGAAAGAAATTTAGAGAGGAAAGGAAGACAAAGAGGGAAGAGAGAAAGATGGACAATCGCATACATGGTTCACCACTTGTAAAGAACCCCTGCTACAGTTGGGGAGTGAAGAATGGGGGCTCCATTCCAGCTTCTGGCCTGAGTCCTTGTGCAGAAAAGTATATGTGCTTAACTGCCGACCCCCCATACCTTTCTGTTTTCCAATCTGATATTTATCTAAATACTTTGGTTGTCCTTCCTACGTAAATATGTTGCAGAGTGTCAGTTACATTTTAACTTCTTGATTGATTTCTCTATGGATATAAGCATTTGCAATAGCAAAAAGGCACAGATATTTGCAAAGTGGAATCCTATTCCACCAAGATGCCGATGAAGGGTATTTCAGTTCTTCTGCTGCTACAAGTGGCTTGCTGCTTTAGCTCTGGGAAGTGTGGAAAGGTGCTGGTGTGGCCCACAGAATACAGTCATTGGATGAACATCAAGACAATCCTAGATGAGCTTGCCCAGAGAGGTCATGAAGTGACTGTTCTGACATCTTCGGCTTCCATTCTCATTGATCCCAGCAAACCATCTGCTATTAAATTTGAGACTTACCCCACATCAGTCTCTAAAGATGAATTTAACAATGTTATCATGGAAGTGATTCATACATGGATCTACAAGATGCCAAAAGATGCATTTTGGTCACATTTTTCTATACTACAAGAACAACTTTGGAAATTTCATGTTGTGGTTTATAAGCTCTGTAGAGAAGCAGTTCTGAACAAGAATCTCATGATGAAGCTACAAGAATCAAAGTTTGATCTTGTTCTTTCAGATCCTGTTTCTCCATGTGCTGAACTCCTGGGAGAGCTGCTTAATGTCCCTTTCATGTACACTCTCCGCTTTACTCCAGGCTATGAGTTAGAGCGGCATCAAGGAGGAATGCCCCTTCCACCAGCCTATGTGCCTGTTGTTTTGTCAGAATTAAGTGATCATATGTCATTCATGCAGAGGGTCAAAAACATGATTTATGTTCTTTATTTTGACTTCTGGTTTCAATTTGTGAATGAGAAACTGTGGGATCCCTTTTACAGTGAAGTCTTAGGTAAGTAATGTTTTACTTAGTAACCTGATGCCCTTACATCCCAAGTTCCTGAAAGTATCTAAACTTAGCTTTGGACTTTACAAGTGGTGATGAAACTGAGATGATGAAATTAACATATAAAATGTTCTCTAGCCTCACAACTGTTACAGAAAAACTCAAATTACAGGGCCACTTAGGACTGCATGGTCCATTAAAAGGAATCTCCACTCCAGCAATCACAGCTTGATCCACTGTTATTTATTTAACTAATTCCATGTCCAGTCTCGTTTACTCATCTGCAATAGTCCTTATTTCAAACAGAAACATGAGGTCCACAGTCCTAAATTGAGATTCCCCACTAATCTCAAGTCACATAATTCCATGGACTTCTCCATTATTGAAATGTACTGATGGATTGGTGCAATTGCTATAAATGTTGATGCTTCACTGACATTTTAGTCTTCTTTAGTCCATACATTTACATTTAAGTTCACTCCAATATAATGGTGTTACACATGATATGGTTTTTAACAACTTGTAATGACATTATCCACCAGTACTTTTTATACACTGTAGTTTCACGGCCTTCAAAATTCTACGTGCTGTGCTGACTTTTCAACTCTTAAAAGTGGCATTAAAACTTTATTAACTAGCTTAATGCACGCAGAGATTAAGCAGTTATGTAAATCCTTAATTTTTTTAAGTTCCCTATCTATTTTTTGGAAAATGACAGCCAGAAATCAAGACAGATGGATGGTGATACAGAGACAGCTGCAACATTGCTTAACCACTCCCAAAGATTCCCTCTGCGTGTGGGGACCAGAGGCTTGAGCCCAGGTCCTTGCATCTTGTAACAAGTGTGCTCAATCAGGTGCACCCACCACCATCTGGTCCTGGGAGTTATATAGTTCTAGAACAACTTTCTAGAAGAATTTAGTAAAAGTTTGTGCTTATTTCTCATCAGTTTCCTTATCTAATTTAAGTATTTTTGCCATATTATCTGAGGAACTCTTTCACAATTAGACATCAGACATGCAAATGTGGACCTCAAACAAAAGCAATGAGTTATTCCAACAGCATGATCTTAGTCAGAAACAAGTCACAAAAAGGAGTGCAGATTGGAGTCCATTCACATAGGGACAAACAGTTATTTCTGAGTCTAGGAACACCTCTTGTAAGATCAAAGGGAGGGCAAATACCACTTCCTGCGGGAGGTGAAGGTATCCTGCACCTTATTCATTTACTCAGGGAGTGGCACATTCTTCCTAGTTTTTTATCCTCTTTAGGTAGGGTTTCTATAGATTAATTTTTTTTAAGTCTCTCTTCTTCCTTTCTTTTTTTATTAGAGAGGATAGAGAGGAATTGAGAGAGGATGGAGAGGTAGAGAGTGGGAGAGAAAGATAGACACCTGCTGACCTGCTTCAGTGATTGTGAGGCAGATCTCCTGAAAGTGGGGAGAAGGGCTCAAACCAGGCTCCTACGCTTGATGCTTGTGCTTAACCTGGTTTACCACTGCCTGGCACCCTCAAAAAATCTTTTCACTTTGTATTTTGTATATATATGATCTACATATGTAATGTGCGATTTGTATGCATATATTTTATTGGGTTGTCAGAAAAGCTGTGACATAGTTTTCTGTGTTCTATGCCAGAATGCATCAGGACATTTCCAACAACTCAGTAGTTGCATATATACGTGAAGCTGTGTGTATATATTAATATATATAGCATTATTGACTACTTTATTCCAAGATTCTTGCAATAAATTACCTGGTATATTCATAGCACAATAATATTATCTCCTCTGTCTTTTGCTACTCTTTTATGATACAGGCAGACCCACTACATTACATGAGACTATGAAGAAAGCTGAAATGTGGCTCATTCGAACCTATTGGGATTTTGAATTTCCTCGTCCTTTCTTGCCGAACTTTGAATTTATTGGAGGGCTCCACTGTAAACCTGCCAAATCCCTGCCTAAGGTAATCTCTTCTTATGGAGTTTTCTCTACTTGAAGCCTCTTCATAGTATTCTAAGTATTCTAGCTTAAAAGGAAAACTTTTCCTCAGAAACAAAGATGTGGACTCACAACACGTTTAGATGAAACTCAAAGTTGATTTGCCATCACTTTAATATTAAGATAATTCTTCAATGAGATTCCAGAAGTTGAAAGCTCAAAGCACTTTCTAGAACAGTTGTTTTCTGCATACAACAAGTCTATACAATATATGAAAAGTATGCCCAGTAGAACATGGTTCTTGATATCTTAGCTAATTGAATTATTGCAAATAAAATGCTTATATAATAATAGCTACAAATTCTAAAAAATAATTAGAGAACAGATAATTTCTGGCACCTCTTTGTTACAACAATCAACAGTCTGTTTTTTTATTTAGTCTATTACTTATTTGTTATAGATAGAGACAGAGAAATATTAAAAGGGAAAGGGGAGATAAAAGAGAAAGAGAGAGATCTGAATCATGGCTTCTCCTCTCATGGAGCTTTCCCTCTGCGGGTAGAGACTTGGAGCTTGAACCCAGGTCTTCCCACACTGTAATGCATACACTCAACCAAATATAACAACAACAGGGCCCCCAAATATCCACATTATATACAGAACAGGAAAACAGTTGAGTTTCATGAATGCAAAGACACTGGAGACATCTCAGTGTTATAGCGTCTCTCTTCTCCCTGTACCTCTGTCTCTCTAACTGAATGAAAATCATCACCTAGGAGCATAACTTCATGCATGTGGGCAGCCCCTGATCTTCCCAAAGACAAAGAATTTTGTTACACATAGATGGTATGCTAAGAACAGAAAAAATATTTGGTTGATATATTATTGTGATATAATTTAAGAACAACCTTTTACAAAGTATTTGATTATTTTTTTTTTTCTCCTTTTGCCTCCAGGGTTACTACTGGGGCTTGGTGCCAGCACTACAAACCATTGCTCCAGAAGCCATTTTTCCTTTTTTTCTTTTCTATTTTATTTTATAAGACAGAGACAAATGGAGAGGGGAGGGAGTGATAGAAAGGAATAGAGAAGACTTCTGCTGACCTGCTGTTGGCAGTGAGCACTGTAACTTGGACCCTACCACATGGTACTATGTGCAATTAACTAGGTGCCACAGTCCTGCCCCTGTGATCTTTTAAGACATCCTGTTTGTTTACTTTGAAATGGGCAGCACCATAAAACTTTGATCATACTTATCAAGTATATTCTTTATTTTTATTTTTTTATTTTAAAATGTGTTTTATTACAAGAGTTGTTGGCAGGTGACTTGCTAAAGCAACATAATAGTGTTCTATTAGTATAAGATTTTTTTTTCCTTTTGGGAACTTAGTTTGCAGTGAAGAACTCAATTCTTCCCATCTACCCAGGGTCCTATTGCTTTGATACAATATACCTTAACAGTCCACATTTCACTTTGATCCTTCACTTTCTTTCCCTATATATTTATTATGCCCCACTTATAAGAGAGATCATCCCGTATTTGTCCTTCTCCTTTTGGCTTATCTTGCTTAACATGATATCCTCAAGTTTCGTCCAAGATGATGCAAAGGAGATGACTTCATTTTTGACAGCTGAGTAGTATTCCATCATGTATATATACCACATTTTTTTAGCCACTCATATGATGTTGGCCATCTGGGTTGCTTCCAAGTTCTGGAAATTACAAATTGTGCTGCTGTGAACATAGGTATACATAGATCTCTTCTGATATATGTCGTTGTTTCTTTTTGGAGAGGAATTGCTGGGTATGTTGATTTCTAGTGTGCTGAGAAGCCTCCAGACTGCTTTCCATAATGGTTGGACCATTACTCCAGCACTACAGAAATTTCCCTTTTCCTCCACATCTTCTGCAATATTTGATGTTTCTGTCCTTTCTGATGTATGACATTCTCACAGGTGTAAAGTGGAATCTCATCCTTGTCTTTATTCTCATTTCTCTGATCATCATTGACGTTGAGCAACTTTTCATATATCTGTTGCCCCCTTGTATCTCTTCCTCCGTGAAATTTCTGTCCATGTCCTCTTTTAATTGAAGACTGTTAAATCACCGTAGGTACCCCCAGATGTATCCCTAATAATTACAGCTATATCATCCACATCCACCACATATGCCAGTTACCTTCCACAGCCAAGCACTCAGCTCCCTTAACCTACCAGTATTTCACCTCCACCTCTTCTCTAGTAATCATCATTCTGTTGTCAGAGTGTTGATACTTTTTTGTTGCTGCTGTTATTCACTTTTGTTTCCTTCTGAAAAAAAAAAAAAAAGAGGAAGTTTCACTTTTTTTTTAAACTTATTTCATGTATTTTAACACCCTTGACTTCTGTCCCTATTGTCACAACAGTCAAATGTATTATTGATTTGTATAGTGAGATGGTATATCATCCTACAGATATATCACACTTCCTTTTTTTTAAATATTTTTTTCTCTTTTTTTTTTTTTCCCCTCCAGGGTTATTGCTGGGCTCAGTGCCTGCACCATGAATGCACCGCTCCTGGAGGCCATTTTTCCCCCTTTTTGTTATAGCCTCGTTGTGATTATTATTATTGCCATTGTCGATGTCATTCATTGTTGGATAGGACAGAGAGAAATGGAGAGAGGAGGGGAAGAGAGATAGGGGGAGATACAGATAAACACCTGCAGACCTGCTTCACCGCCTGTGAACTGACTCCCCTGCAGGTGGGGAGCTGGGGGCTCAAACCAGGATCCTTACGCTGGTCCCTGCACATGTGGAAAAATATTAATTTTATTAGCCGTCAAGAACATGTAAATTAAAACTATAACGTGCTCACAATGAGAGTTCACTGCATACTATTAAAATGGTTCAATTAAAAAATGACAACACTAAATGCATTGAAACTGGATCTTGCATGTATTGCTGAGTTGGGGATGTAAAATGATACAGGCACTATGAAATACAGCTTAGCAATTTATGCTTCTTCCTTTTTTATAAAATAATAATAAATAACACTTTATTTTTTTTAAGTGAGAGAAGAGAAAAATACCAGTAGGCAGGAACTTGAATCCAGGTCTTTTGTACTGCAAAGTATATCACACTTTCTTTATGTAGTCATCCACTGATGGGAACAGCTTACTTAGAAATAGGCTGATAAAGATAGTCTATCCATAAAAGTTACTTAACTATTGATGGCTCCTGGAGTTGTCTAAGAGAGAAATGCATCTGATGTAGCTATCTATTTCATGCAAGCATGGAAGC
Organism: Erinaceus europaeus; assembly: GCF_950295315.1. Classification (NCBI taxonomy): domain Eukaryota; kingdom Metazoa; phylum Chordata; class Mammalia; order Eulipotyphla; family Erinaceidae; genus Erinaceus; species Erinaceus europaeus. Next base: position 120,264,813 of record NC_080164.1, on the reverse strand, counting down.
AGATTGATTTGGGGAAGGCCTTATATCAACATTTATAGTAGAATCAAACTCTGTTCTCTCAGTACTTCTCCCTGAACATCAAACTAAAGCGAAACTAAAGTGAAACGTGGTAGATCTTGGAGAAGAAAAATGAATACCTCAATCACAGTAATACTAATAGAAACTGTTAACATTTGTTGCCAAACAAGACTTGTGTTCAAATCAGTCAGAGAGACATGGCCTTATTTTTGTACTACAAAGATGATATTAACAGAAAACTACTTGCTTTCTATTTTCAAACTCTCATCCATAATATTTATACTTTATTTAGAAGAAGAAAAATGATAATTGGCATCATGATTTTTGCAACATTAGAATCTGAATGAAGCTAGTAGGTAAAATAATCAACATACAATAACCATATTTATCAGTTATTCAAGTAAATATTTCCAAAATGATGAAATAATTTGCATTTAGTGAACATAATAGGGCAGTCTTGTATTTAGTGAAACAAAAATTGAATAATTATTATTTTCTAGATATATGCCACACACATATTAGCCTAATGGTTATGCAAAGAGACTCTCCTATTTGCAGCTCTAAGGTCTCAGTTTGGATTCGCCATGACACCATAAGCCAGAGTCAAGCAGTGCTATCATAAAAGAAAATTATAAAAGATAGATTATTGTTATTATATAAAACAAAATTTTAAGGGATGTTATTGTTATTATAATAGTGTAGGAGCCATCCCCCACCATAGGCAAACTACTGAAAGGTTACCTGGATACAGCATGTGAGTCAAGGAAAATATATGGCACAAAACAAAGCTATTAAGAGAAAAAATAATGATAAAGAATTTAAAGAGAACTAAGGTCCTACTGGGGGTCCAGGAGGTGGTGCACCTGCTTGATCGCATATGTGGCAATGCGCAAGGACCCAGATTCAAGCTCCTGGTCTGCTTCAGAAGGAAAACTTCATGAGTGGTGAAGCAGGGCTGCAGGTGTCTCTCTGTCTCTTTCCCACTCTATCTCCCCTCTCCTCTCCATTTCTGGCTGTCTCTAACCAATAAATAAATATTTTAAAAAGTAAAGAACGAAGATCATGATATATGTCTTCCATAAAGAATACATATAAGCTGTTAAAACTGTTAATCAAAAGTCTGGGTCTATATTGTCAAAAAACATCTCTTGCACAGGATTGTTCAGTAACTTTATTTGATTAGTTGTATATAGTAAAAAAGAAGTGACTATATAAATACCATAGCATATTACTCAATATTAAAGAGGAGGAAGGCTCTGCTACATTCTTGAGCATAAACAAATTTAGCTGCATTATGCCAAGTGGCACAAAACACTCTGAAACTCTACAATTCCAATTATATGAGGTGTCAGATTGTCAGATTCATAGGCACTGAAATCAGAATGATGGCTTCCAAAGAGGAAGTATACCATTAAAATTTATTGTTTATAGAATTCCAGTTTTGTAACATTAACATTGCAGAGACTTCACAAGAACAGGACTATCCTTAAGAATACAGAAATGGGGGCTGGGGAGACAGCATAATGGTTATGCAAAAGGCTCTCTTGCCTGAGGCTCTGAAGTCCCAGGTTCAATCCCCAGTTCCACCATAAGCCAGAGCTGAGCAGTACTCTCATCTTTCTCTCTGTATCTCTCTCACATATTAAAATTAATAAAAATTACAAAAAAAAAAGAAAGTAAAAAAAAGAATACAGAAATGGGCACTGAGAAATTGTTTAAATGATAAATGTTATATCATGCATATGTTACTGTAATTCGTAAATATTATGACCTTGAAAACTCTTGAAATACTTCATGTTCTCGTTTTACTTGTTCTAGTAATCTTTTCACTACTGTGTGCTGTCCTGTTGTTCACTTATGATGGAGTACATTATCTCCTCACAGGAAATGGAACAGTTTGTTCAGAGCTCTGGAGAAAACGGCATTGTGGTCTTTACTCTGGGATCAATGGTCAGAAACATGTCAGAGGAGACTGCCAACATGATTGCGTCAGGCCTTGCGCAGATTCCACAAAAGGTTAGATGAGCCACCCTGACAGTGTGCAACTATTAACGTCAGTTCAATCTGTAAAGGATGTGACTATAGAAAGTTCAGGTGTGGTAGTTCATGATAAAACCGATTTCTTGAATATTAAACTAACCTATACAAATTAGAGGGGCCAGGAGGTAGCACAGCAGACTAAGGGCACATGGCACAAAGCGCAAGGGCAGCCATAAGGATCCAAATTCGAGCCCTTGGCTCCCCATCTGCAGGGGGATCGCTTCACAAGCTGTGAACCAGGTCTGCGGGTGTCTGTCTTTCTTTCTCCCTCTCTGTCTTTCCCTTGTCTCTAGATTTCTCTCTGTCCTATCCAGCAATAACAACAACAATAATAACAACAACCATAAACAAGGGCAACAAAAAAGGGAAAAAATAGCCTCCAGGAGTAGCGGATTCATAGTGCAGGCACTGAGCCCCAACAGTAACCCTGGAGGCAAAACATTAAAAAAAACTATAAAAAGCAAAAAGAAATAAAGAAATAAAATATTATTTAAAAAACAAATTATATGTGAAAACAGGACAAAGGGAGTTTTTAATGAACAATAAATGTGCATATGAAATGTCTCATGTGTATGGTGTGCTGGAATTTATTTAAATATCTATTTGCAGATCCTTCAAGTTTGAGCCTGCCTCCACTGCAGTGAAGGAAACTTCAATGCTGTGGTCCTTTTCAGGCTGTCTCTGACCAAAAAAAATGACAGTAACACTGTTGTTCCATTGGATTTAATTTAATTTAATTTTATGTTTACTTACTTTCCTCGTTGTCTAATAGGAAGGCCATTTAACACAGTTATCTCATAATCTTTTTAGAATTAGAATTTGGTAAAACTGAATTTGTCCATTGGAATAAGAAACCTTTTTCTCCCTACTAGGTTCTATGGAGGTTTGAAGGCAAGAAACCAGACACATTAGGGAAAAATACTCGGCTGTATAAGTGGCTTCCCCAGAATGACCTTCTTGGTAAGATTCTGGGAGAAATTTTAAAAAACTGGACTGATATCACTCCAACAACAGTTCATTCAAAAAAGAGAATTATTGTCCATTTATTAATGAAAGAACTCAAAAGTAAATTTTGATTTTCTTATATTTATTTTCAAGTATTGTGGGAGAAAGGATAAGATATAGCTTGACAATATATTGTAGTCAGAAATCTCTTACAGTTAGAATTAAAATGTCTCTATTTTAGGCGTAGTTACTTTTCTTTTTTTTTAATTTTTTATTTAAGAAAGGATTAATGAACAAAAACATAAGGTAGGAGGGGTACAACTCCACACAATTTCCACCACCCAATCTCCATAACCCACACCCTCCCATGATAGTTTGCCCATTCTCTAGCCCTCTGGGAGCATGGACCCAGGGTCATTGTGGGTTGCAGAAGGTAGAAGGTCTGGCTTCTGTAATTGCTTCCCCCCTGAACATGGGCATTGACTGGTCGGTCCATACTCCCAGTCTGCCTCTCTCTTTCCCTAGTAAGGTGTGTCTCTGGGGAAGCAGAGCTCCAGGACACATTGGTGGGGTCTTCAATCCAGGGAAGCCTGGCCAGTATCCTGGTGGCATCTGGAACCTGGTGATTGAAAAGAGAGTTAACATACGAAGCCAAACAATTTGTTGAGCAATCATGGATCCCAAGCTTGGAATAGTGGAGAGGAAGTGTTGGGAGGTACTCACTGCAAAATCTAGTATACTACTGCTTTCAGGTATATATTTTGCAGTAGTTTATGGATATGTGTGCAAATAAGCTCTCTCTCACAGAAACTGGTGTATATCTAGCTTATGGGACTTTGTTAGAAAGTGAACTACCTGAGATGAAATTAGAGTGTACTATAAAAGGAAAGGTCTCACCCAAGTAATGAAGCTGAAGGGTTCTCATTCCACACGTGAAGTCTCTGGACACAGTCTGAGGTGAAGCATGTTGAGGAGGCAATCGTTGCGTTGGTTAGGTTGTTATCAGCGGATGCAATATTATTTGGTTTGGATTGGGAGACTCATATGGGAAAGTGGGCCCTGTCCAAGGGTTCCAGGACTGGAGAAGTAGGGGCTCTATAGTGGAGATGTGAGGTTCCTGCTGTCTTAGGGTTCAAAAAGAAAATCGATAGTTAATGTTATCATCACATTATTTGGTAATTGGGTTAACTTTGAAAAGTCCTTTTGTTATGGTTTGCTGTACAGTATCCAGTATCTTGTATATAGCTGTGCTATTGGATGCTTCTAATCTACTTGGTCTAGGCTTTTGAGAGAGTCTGCATATCAAATACACAGCCTATATATTAAAAGGATTCAGTTTGTGTTTTGAGAAACTTTGAGATATACAATTGATTTTCCCCTCTCATATTAATTAACTACTGATTTATATGTCTACATTTTGCTAGGAGTGTACATAAACACCATTCCCACCACCAAAGGACTGTGACCCATCCCTCCCGCCCACTCCCACCCCCCACTGGCCCAGGAAGCTGCATGTCTACCCCTCACCACTGGGTTTTTACTTTGGTGCCCTACTTACAATTTGATCAGGTCCTGCTTTTAGTTTCCTTTTCAGATCTTCTTAATAAACTTCTGTTGATGAGTGGGATCATCCCATACTCATCTTTATCTTTCTGATTTAGCTCACTTAACATAAATACTTCTAGCTCTGTCCAAGATGGGTCAGAGAAGGTGGGTTCATTGTTTTTGATAGCTGCATAGTATTCCATTATGTATATATACCACGACTTTCTCAGCCATTCATCTGTTGTTGGGCACCTGGGTTGCTTCCAGGTTTTAGCTATTATGAATTGTGCTGCTATGAACATAGGAGTACACACCTCTTTTTGGTTGGGTGTTATGGAGTCTTTGGGGTATAACCCCAGGAGAGGAATTACTGGATCATATGGAAGGTCCATGTCTAGCCTTCTGAGTTTTCCAGACTGCTCTCCACAGAGGCTGTACCAATTTACATTCCCACCAGCAATGGAAAAGGGTTCCTCTGTCCCCACAAGCTCTCCAGCATTTGTTGCTGCTGTCCTTTTTGATGTATGCCATTCTTCCAGGAGTGAGGTGGTATCTTAGTGTTGTCTTAATTTGCATTTCTCTGACAATCAGTGACCTAGAGCAGTTTTTCATATGTTTGTTAGCCTTTTGGATCTCCTCTGAGGTGAATGTTTTGTTCATATCCTCTGTCCATTTTTGGATGGGGTCATTTGCTTTTTTGGTGCTAAGTTTGCTGAGCTCTTTATATATTTTGGTGATTAGTTTCTTGTCTGATGTCTGGCATATGAAGATCTTCTCCCATTCTGTGAGGGGTCTCTCTGTTTGTGTGATAGTTTCTTTGGATGTGCAGAAGCTTTTCAATTTGATGTAGTCCCATTGGTTTGTTTCTGCTTTAGTCTTCCTTGCAATTGGGTTTGATTCATCAAAGAAGTCCTTGAGGTGTAGGTGGGAAAGTGTTTTACCAATGTTTTCCTCTAAGTATTTGATTGTTTCTGGTCTGACATCTAGGTCTTTGATCCATTTGGAGTTGATTTTTGTTTCTGGTGAGATAAAGTGGTTCAATTTCATTCTTCTGCATGTTTCAACCCAGTTTTCCCAGCACCATTTATTGAAGAGATCCTCCTTTTTCCATTTAATCCTTTGGGCCCCCTTATCAAAGATTAAATGCCCATAGGTGTGGGGATTTACTTCTGGGCTTTCAATTCTGTTCCACTGGTCTGTGTGCCTATTTTTGTTCCAGTACCATGCTGTTTTGATGATGATGGCTTTATAATATAGTTTAAGGTCTGGGAGTGTGATGCCTCCATTTCTGTTTCTTTTCCTTAAGATGGTTTTGGCAATTCTAGGTGTTTTCAGGTTCCAGATAAATGATTGTAGTGTTTGTTCTATTCTCTTAAAGAAGCTTGGTGGAACTTTGATGGGTATTGCATTAAATTTGTATTATGGCTCTGGGGAGAATATTCATTTTGATGATGTTTATTCTTCCAATCCATGAGCATGGGATATCTTTCCATTTCTTGGTATCAGTTTCTATTTCCTTGAGTAGCGACTCATAGTTTTCAGCATACAAGTCTTTCACTTCTTTGGTCAACTTTATTCCTAGGTATTTGATTGATTTTGCTGAAACAGTAAATGCGAGTGATTTCTGGATGTCTTCTTCTTCAGATTTAGTGTTTGCATAAAGAAATGCCACTGATTTTTGTACATTGATTTTGTAGCCTGATACCTTGCTCTATTGCCTAATAACTTCCAGTAGTTTTCTAATGGAGTCTTTAGGTCTTTCTATGTATACTATCATATCATCTGCAAATAGTGAGAGCTTGACTTCTTCCCTTCCAATCTGTATTCCTTTGATTTCTTTCTCTTGCCTGATTGCTATGGCAAGAACTTCCAATACTATGTTGAAGAGTAATGGTGACAGTGGACAGCCCTGTCTAGTCCCCGATCTGAGGGGGAATGCTTTCACCTTCTGTCCATTGAGTATGATGTTGGCTGTAGGTTTGCTATATATAGACTCCACTATCTTGAGGAATTTCCCATCTATCCCTATTTTTTGTAGACTTTTGAGCATGAATGGGTGTTGGATTTTGTCAAAGGCTTTCTCTGCATCTATTGAGATAATCATGTGGTTTTTGGCTTTGCTTTTATTGATGTGGTGAATGACATTGATTGACTTACGGAAGTTGAACCAGCCTTGCATTCCTGGGATGAATCCCACTTGGTCATGATGAACAATCTTTTTGATGTGTTGCTGTATCCGGTTGGCCAAGATCTTGTTTAATATTTTGGCATCTATGTTCATCAGAGATATTGGTCTGTAGTTTTCCTTTTTTGTTCTGTCCCTATCAGCTTTTGATATCAGAGTGATGTTGGCTTCATAAAAGGTGGAAGGGAGTATTCCTGTTTCTTCAATCTTATGGAATAGCTTAAGAAGTATGGGTATTAACTGTTTCCTGAAAGTTTTGTAGAATTCGTTTGTGAAGCCATCTGGTCCAGGACTTCTGTTGTTGGGGAGATTCTTAATAACGGTTTCAATTTCTTTGTCTGTGATTGGTGCATTTAGATTTTGTAGTTCTTCTTGGTTCAGTTTTGGAAGTGCATAGGTTTCTAGGAATTGTTCCATATCTTCCAGATTCTCTAGCTTGGTGGTATATAGTTCTTTATAGAAGTTTTGCAGGATTCTCTGGATTTCTGTGGTGTCAGTTGTGATATCTCCTGCATCGTTTACAATTCTATTAATTTGAGTCTTCTCTATTTTTTGTTTGGTGAGTCTGGCTAGGGGTTTGTCAATTTTGTTTAATCTTTCAAAGAACCGACATTTGGCTTCATTGATCTTTTGTACGGTTCTCTTATTTTTTATGTTTTTTATTTCTGCTCTATCTTTAGTGATTTCTGTCCTTCTGGTTGCTTTAGGCTTCCTTTGTTCCTCTTCCTCTAAGTCCTTGAGGTGTGCAGTAAGGTCGTTCATTTGAGCTTCTTCTTGGTGTTTAATATGTGATTGTATGGCTATAAGTTTCCCTTTCAGTACTGCTTTAGCTGTGTCCCAAATATTTTGATAGGTTGTGTCTTCATTTTCATTAGTTTCCAGGAACATTTGAATTTCCTGCTTGAGTGAGTCTCTGACCCAGTGGTTCTTAAGGAGCTTGTTGTTTAGTTTCCAAATTCTGTGTCTTTTAATAATTTTCCGTTTGTTGTTAAATGTTAGTTTTACTCATACTTGGGATGATTTCAATGCTCTTGAATTTGTTGCTGCTGTCTTTGTGGCCTAACATGTGGTCTATCCTTGAGTATGTGTTATGTGGATTTGAAAAGAAGGTGTATTCCAGTTTTTGGGGGTGGAGGAGTCTGAAAATGTCCAAGAGGTCTAGTCTGTCCATCTCTTCATTCAATTCTCTTGTATCTTTGTTGGTTCTCTGCTTTGTTGATCTGTCTAAGTGTGAGAGTGGGGTATTGAAGTCTCCCACTATTATTGTATTACTATTGATGTATTTTTGAAATTCTTTCAGTAGATGCTTAATGTATTTAGATGGTCCCTCATTGGGTGCAGAGATGTTAATAATTGTTAAGTCTTCTTGGCTGATTGATCCTCTAATTATTATGTAATGTCCTTGCCTATCTTTTATTACTTTATTTAATTTAAAATCTATCGTGTCTGAGATGAGAATGGCTGTTCCTGCCCTTTTTTGTGGTCCGTTAGCCTGTATGATAGTTTTCCATCCTTTCACTTTAAGTCTGTGTTTATCTTGTTGTGACAGATGGGATTCTTGCAAGCAGCATATGGTTGGGTTATGTTTTCTGATCCATCCCCCCACCCTGTGCCTTTTGATGGGTGAGTTTAAGCCATTGACATTTATTGATATTATGGATTTAATGTATTGTAGTGCCATTGTTCTACAACATATTTGTTTGCTCTGATATATTGCAAGTATTATAGTGATGTTCTTGTTTATAAGAGGTCTTTGAGTACCTCTTTCAGGGCCGGCTTGGTGATGGTTGCCTCCTTTAACTGTTGTTTATCTAAGAAGGTTTTGATCCCTCCATCTAGTTTGAATGAAAGTCTAGCAGGATATATTATCCTTGGTTGAAACCCTTTTTCATTCAGGGCTCGATAGATATCTTGCCACTCCCTTCTGGCTTTTAGAGTTTGAGTGGAGAAGTCTGCAGATAATCTTATGGGTTTTCCCTTGTATGTGACTTTTTGTTTCTCTCTTGCAACCTTTAGGATCCTTTCTTTATCCTTACTTCTTCTCATTGTGACTATGATGTGTCTTGGTGTCTTCAGGTCTGGGTTGATTCTGTTTGGTACTCTCTGGGCCTCTTGAACCTTGATATCCTTTCTGTTATTCAGGTCTGGGAAGTTTTCTTCTATTATTTCCTCTAGAATGTTTGCTCCCCCTTCCTCTCTTTCTTCCTCTGGCAGGCCAATTATACGAATGTTACTTCTTTTGAGATCATCCCATATGTCTCTGTTGTTGTTTTCAGTGTCTCTCAATCTCTTTTTAAGCTCTTTCACCTCTTTCTTTGTTTTCTCTAACTCATCCTCTGTCTGACTAATTCTGTTTTCTGCTTCTGTTAGTCTGCTTTCCCTTGCCTCAGCTTCTTTCTTCATTACAGCTATTTCAGCTTTCAGTTCTCTGATTGCCTCAAGATAATCAGTATTTTCCTTGGGCGTCTCAACTGTTGTTTCCCTAATACTGCCATTCCTTTCCTCCAATGTTGTTTTCATTTCTGTGATTAATAAGTTTATTATTGCTTGCATACTTTTCTTATCTATGGTTACTTCTGGCTGATTTGTAGTTTCTTCTGGGCTCTTGTCTTAATTCATTGGGGTAGCAGTTTTACTTGTTTTTGATCTACCCATTTTTTTATTTATGTGTTTCTTTTTTTTATGCTCTGTTGTTCCTCAGTTGTTGTGTCTTGAGTACAAGTAACACTATACTAAATACCTTTATGACAATTGCAGTCACCAACCTCCGGAATTACAGTAGCAACTGAAGTAAGTATTGAAGTAGTTTAATCGTTACCAGTTAGCCAAACAATTTCTCCAGTCCATGAAAAAATAGTAACCAAATCCCAGTGAAGAAAGAGAAAAGAAAGAGAGGATAGCAAGGATAGACAGTTATGCAAATCTACTATCCACCGTATATTCTAGGGGTAACAAGAGGGGAAAGGGAACTAGAGCAGAGATACACACATAGAGAGTCCACTCTGAGTCAGATTTCTTCCCCAAAATAATTCACAAATTCAGAAAGGCGAAGAAGAAGGAAGAAGTATATGACAAGATTTAAAAAAATAAGAGAGAGAGACAAGAGAGAGAAAAGGGAGAAGATAAGAAAAAGAGTTGTAATTAAAGAGCAGTGAAAGGAAATTCCCAAATGTGTATCAGTGAATTCAAAAAAGCACCCTGTTTGGTGGTGTGGGGTATCCTGCTAGGAGCTGGTCCCCAGGGACTGCTTATGGGGGGGGGCCTGGAAGGAGGTATGCTTGAAAATTAAAAGGAAGAAAAAAGAATTTTTTCCCCTTTTTTCCCTACTCTAATTCTTAACCCAAATTAAGTTATAGTCACCTCCTTGGTGTCACCATTAGGACCCCTTATTGGCTGGCCTGCTAAAGGCAGAAAATCCTACTGTTTCCAGGAGATGTGTTCGGAGCTCAGCGGCTAGCAGCTTCTCAGTCCGCCATCTTCCAGGAAACCCCCCCCTCCAGACTTTTTTAAAGGATTTCTCGAAAATGAAACCTAGCTCCAAGTTCTTTGATCCAAAGAGAGCTACACTCAAGAAGTCTTTGGATCCGCCCTCAGGGTCGCAGTGGTCCTTGGAGACTCCCAAGAGATAACCCCTGAGCTATAGTGCTCCCATCGGGTCCTCTGCCAGCCGCCCAGCAGCGCTCTGCAACCGTCGGAGGAGCCGCCTTCCCAGGCGGAGGAAAATGCCTGGCCCACCCGCCTTGCTCGGCACCGCCTGGGAAGTCTCTAGCAGCCGCCAGCTAGTGCATGCCACCTTTACTCTAATTCTTAACCCAAATAAAGTTATAGTCACCTCCTTGGTGTCACCGATAGGGCCCCTTATTGACTGGCCTGCTAAAGGCAGAAAATCCTACCGTTTCCAGAAGATGTGATCAGGGCTCACGCCGCTAGCGGCTTCTCAGTCTGCCATCTTCCTGGAACCCCCGCGTAGTTACTTTTCATAGAAAACGTTTCAAGTTCCAGGATTTTCTCTCTCTTAGTTCTCACATTTCATTGCTTTTTTTTTTTTTCTCTTTTCAAATAGGTACTTGGAAAAATTGAAAAATAACCATTCTGCGACTAGGCAGTGGTGCACCTGGTTAAGCACACACAGTACTAAGCACAAGGATCCACTCAAGGATCTGGGTTAGAGCCCTGGCTCCCCACTTGGAGGGGGAACACTTCAAATGCTGTGAAGCAAGTCTTCAGGTGTCTAACTTCCTCTCTATCTTTCTGTCTCCTCCTCTCTCAATTTCTCTCTGTCCTTTCCAATTAAAAAAAATTAAAAAATATAATAACCAGGAACAGTGGATTTGTAGTTGCCACACTGAGCTCCAGCAATAACTCTGAAGAAAGAAAAAAAAGAAAGAAATACAACAATCCCTCATATATTGACATTAACTCATCATTTCCTCTAGAACAAAATAGCATCATTTTTGTAAAGCTGCAACGTACATCATATATATATATATATATATATATATATATATATATATATATATAATTTCTCTATTTGCAGTGCCAACATTGTCAATTTCTTGCATGTTAGACTAGGTGGTTTCACTACTTATTTACAACATTCTGTTCTAATATGCCATCACTAATTCCTTATTTATATACATACAAGATGTTTATTTTACCTAGAATGATCTTTTTAGTCTATTCATCTAGTATTTGTGTATTCAGTTTTCAAGTTATATGCTTTGTTCATTTACCAGCCTAGCAAAAAAAAAAAAATCACATTTTCTTGAGATCTAAAATAATTTAATTAATTTATGTATTAAATCATGTGCTGTCTGAAATACTGTCTCCTTTGCTGCCTTATATTGTTTGTTTTCATTTATTTCTCCAAATTATAGTTAATAATTTCCTAAAATCCACCTCTTTTTAGGTCATCCAAAAACCAAAGCTTTTATAACTCATGGTGGGACCAATGGCATCTATGAAGCCATCTACCATGGGGTCCCTATGGTGGGCATTCCTCTGTTTGCTGATCAACCTGACAACATTGCTCATATGAAGGCAAAGGGAGCAGCTGTTGGTTTGAACTTAGACACCATGTCAAGCAAAGACTTGCTCAGTGCACTGAAGACAGTAATTAATGACCCTTCGTGAGTATCACCAAATTTTCATTGATAATATTTATAGACAGGGCTAGTGTCATAAGTTAATATGAGTTTCCTATCTTTGAAATTTTAATTATAAAATTAATAGTATGACATAACTAATCATAAATCTATTTTAATCAGATATTTCAATGTTAGATTTTAGCATCAATGATAAGAGCTAACCATTTACTGAAGCAATTAAAACCATGTTTCTTACTGAAGCATCATTGTATTATAACATTATAAAGATTTCAGGTGTGGGTCACAAGTTATTAATATGTGAGAGTTTCTTTTTCTCCTGTTAATGCCCCAATGTCTTTTTATAATTTTATTTTATTATTTATTTATTTTTATTGGAGGAATTAGTGTGATACATTTTTTGATACATATACAAAATTTCTCAGTTTGCTGGAAAACACTGTCAAACACAGCCTAGCTCCTCCTCCACCATCAAGCAGGAGAACATGAAACACCCACCCTCACCCCCATGGGTCCTTTACTTTCGTGCAATACATCAAACTCAGCCCAAGTTTTACTTTGTGTTTCCCCTTTCTTTTCTAATTTCTCAACTCCTGTCCATGAGTGACATCATCTCATATTCATTCTTCACCTTCTTTACTTTATCTTGGATGGAGCTTGAAAAAAATCATATTAAATGAGATAAACCAACATATTTCTTAATGTTCACTTCCCTCTCCTCCCTCTATTCTGATAACCATAAACATATCTTATACTCCACAATTTTTATTTATTTTTTCCAATATTTTTATTGTTGTTTTTAATTTATCTGTTAATTTTCTCTGTAAGCACTTAAAGCTGAAGTCATTCACATTGAGTGTATCTTTGTCTGACTCATTTCATTTAGCATAATAATCTCAGTCACCCATGCTTTTATAATAACAAGCTTCCATCTTTATTGATGAAAATATTCATATATGTATTGTATATGCATGTGTTTATATGTACATACATAGGTATGTGTTACATCATTTGTCTACCAAGATGGTCATGGATGCCTAGGCTGTTGCCAGATTATATGGATAAAAAAATACAGCAGTAAACATTGGAATGCCACTTATCTCTTCAAATTAGTGGGACAGTTGGTTCACTTTAAGTGTCTGTTTTTATTTTTAAGGAATCTCCATATTGTTTCCCATAATGGCTGCACTTATTTACAACCCCACCAACATTTATATGAGTCACCTCTTTATACATACTGTATATGTATTTCCTCTCTTTTGGATAATGGTCATTCCCATAGGTATGAGGTGATAATTCCATGTTCTTATTTGAATTTTCTCAATGATAACAGATGATAAACATCTTCTCATTTGCCTATTAGTCCTCTGTGTGTCTTCTTTGAAGAAGCATTTATATAGGTCCCAATCCAATTTTTAATCCAGGTATTTGCTTTTTTGTTGAGTTTTATGAGTTCCTTGTATATTTGAGGCATTACTCCTTGCCACATGTATAAATATCTCTCCCATTCAGTAAGATGTTTTTATGAAAATTCCTTTTATTTTTTTAAATTTATTTCCCTATGCATATAACAAGAGAACTGAATTGTTCAAAGATTCACCAGCATTCTCTTTTCTGATCTTTTTTTTACATAGGTCACACTTCTGTGTGTAGAAGTTTTGTATATATTTGTTAAGATCCTATCACATTCTTTTATTTTTTAATTAATTTATTTAAGAAAATTTATTTATTTAATTAATTTATTTAAGAAAATTTATTTAACAAAATCATAGGATGGAGGGGTACAACTCCACCCAATCTCCATATCCCATCCCCTCCCCAATAGCTTTCCCATTCTCTATCCCTCTGGGAGCACGGACCCAGGGTCGTTGTGGGTTGCAGAAGGTGGAAGGTCTGGCTTCTATAATTGCTTCCCCACTGAACATGGATGTTGACTGGTCGATCCATACTTCCAGTCTGCCTCTCTTTTTCCCTAGTAGGGTGAATCTCTGGGGAAGCTAAGCTCCAGGACGCATTGGTGGGGTCTTCAGTCCAGGGAAGCCTGGCCGGCATCCTAATGGCATCTGGAACTTGGTGGCTGAAAAGAGAGTTAAACATACAAAGCCAAACAAATTGTTGAAGAGTCATGGACCCAAAGGTTGGAATAGTGGAGATGAAGTATTGGGGGTACTCACTGCAAACTCTAGTGTACTACTGCTTTCAGGTATATATTTGCCCTAGTTTATGGATACCTGTGAACATATGCTCTATCTCCTGGAACCTGGTCTATATCTAGGTTTTGGGACTTTGTTAGGAAGTGAACCACCTGGAATGAAATTAGAGAATACTATGAAAGTAAAGGTCTCACCCGAGTGATGAAGCTGAAGGGTTGTTGTTCCACACCTGAAGTCTCTGGACATAGTCTGAAGTGAAGCTTGCTAGGATGGCACTCGTTGTGTTCATTAGGTTGCAATCAGCAGATGCAATATTATTTGATAAGAATTGGGAGAAGCATACGGGAAAGTGGGCCCTACCCTAGGGTCCCAGGACTGGGGGAAGTAGAGGCTCTATAGTGGAGATGTGAGGTTCCTGCTGTCTTAGGGTTCGAGAAGACAATGGATAGTTACTGTTATCATCACATTATTTGGTAATTGGGTTAGCTTTGAAATGTCCCTTTGTTAGACATGCAATCAATTTTCCCCCTCTCCTATTAATTGAATAGTATTTATATTACTACAATTTAGTAGGTGTGTACATAAACACCATTCCCATCACCAAAAGATTGTGTCCCACCGCACCCCCCTGTCCCCAGCCCCACCCCCACCCCCGCCGGCCCAGGGGCCGCATATCTGCATATCTACCCTCCCCCTCACCACAGGGTTTTTACTTTGATGCCCTACTTTCAATTTAGTCAGATCCTGCTTTAGTTTTCTTTCTGATCTTTCTCAACTTCTGTTGATGAGTGGGATCATCCCATACTCATTTTTAGCTTTCTGACTTAGCTCACTTAACGTAATTCCTTCTAGCTCTGTCCAAGATGGGTCAGAGAAGTTGAGTTCATTGTTCTTAGTAGCTGCATAGTATTCCATTGTGTATATATACCACAGCTTTCTCAGCCACTCATCTGGTGTTGGGCACCTGGGTTGCTTCCAGGTTTTAGCTATTATGAATTGTGCTGCTATGAACATAGGAGTACACACCTCTTTTTGGTTGGGTGTTATGGAGTCCTTGTGGTATAACCCCAGGAGAGGAATTACTGGATCATATGGAAGGTCCATGTCTAGCCTTCTGAGAGTTCTCCAGACTGCTCTCCAGAGAGGCTGGACCAATTTACATTCCCACCAGCAGTGCAGAAGGGTTCCTCTGTCCCCACAGCCTCTCCAACATTTGTTGCTGCTGTCCTTTTTGATGTATGCGATTCTTACAAGAGTGAGGTGGTATCTTAGTGTTGTCTTAATTTGCATTTCTCTGACAATCAGTGACCTAGAGCAGTTTTTCATATGTTTGTTAGCCTTTTGGATCTCCTCTGAGGTGAATGTTTTGTTCATATCCTCTGCCCATTTTTGGATGGGGTCATTTGCTTTTTTGGTGCTAAGTTTGCTGAGCTCTTTGTATATTTTGGTGATTAGTCTCTTGTCTGATGTATGGCATGTAAAGATCTTCTGTGAGGGGTCTCTTTGTGTGATGGTTTCTTTGGTTGTACAGAAGCTTTTCAATTTGATGTAGTCCCATTGGTTTGTTTCTGCTTTAGTCTTTCTTGCAATTGGGTTTGTTCCATCAAAGATGTCCCTATCACCTTCTTATCCTATGGTCTTGTCAATGTTTCCATTTTATAAATAAATACATTAAAATAAAAAATAGTAATATGTACTTACATAACTTTTACACACAAATATGATTTTGTATGTACCTAACCTCATGAGTACACTATATTTCAACAATTTCTCTTTCTTTCCTGTTTTTCAAATTTTTCTTAGTGATTTGATATTGATTTACAAAATTACAAGATAACAGGGGTACAACTCCACACCATACTGACTACCAGAGTTCTGGATCCCCAATCCCTCTATTATAAGCTACTGCAGTTCTCCTAAGGTTGCATATATGGGTTGACTTTTATTTCTACATCTGTCTATATTTATATATATATTTGCCACACTTTATTATAGGCCCCATTTGTCTTCTTTTCTAAGTCATATATCTTTTATTACATCCAAATATCCCTCCTTTTTGCCTCCTCCCTCTCCAGATCCTGATGGAGTCACATCTCAGAGGCTCCTGGTCCTCTTCTCATTATTTCTCCCCCACTGGGAATATGGAAAAAAATTATTTTGGAGATCCAGATGGTGGGAATTCTGGCTTCTGTAATTGTTTATCTGCTGGACATGGGAATTAGAAAGTCAATCCATATCCCGTAGCCTGCTTCTAACTCTCCCTAGTAGGGCAAGGGTCTGAAGCAGTGAGGTTCCAAGACACATTGGTGAGGTCACCTGCCCAGGGAAATCAGAATGGAATCATAATAGCATTTACAACTTGGTTGTAAAAAACAGCAAGATATAAAGTTGGACAAATGATTAATGAACAGGAAACTAAAAGTAGGAATAGAGCAGATAAGAATAGGAATCATAGGGTGGAAAGAAGCTACCGTCGTAACTATGTTCCAAGGGGAGCACAACTGTCATAGTTTTGCTTGAGTTTGATATCTAACATGGAGTTGGACAATTGTCTGAGAAGATGGTGTCAGAGCAGAAAAAAAGGGCTAAAAAGCTGGATCAGGACTGAGAGTAGATCTCATTCTTGAAAAAAAAAACCTATGAATACAATTAACTGTGTACCTCAGCCACCTAACCTAGGGCCCATATATATTTACATTTAGCACAAGAGCCTGTGCAATATTTCAACAATTCCTCTTCAACTTATATACCCAATAGAATGTATGCATATATAGGTTTAGAAATATTATGGAATTTTAAAATTCTAGAATAAATTCTAGAATGTAAAAGAAAAACATGTCCAGACAGTCAAACAAATGAAGAAACAATACAGAGTACTATCATGAAATGATCATCAGTAGAATCTTAAAAGAGCTCCAACTCTGAAATTGATGTCTCTTTAAAGAATAGAAACATGCCTTGGAATGTTGCCAAAAGAGAGCCATAGAAGAGAACAGTGGGGCCTAAAATGCAAAGCTGCCCGTTGAGAACATTTTCGAGGACTTTAGTGAATTGCTAGAAGATCGATGAAACTACATCATAGTGTACATGGGGAAAATTATATTTTTTCAGTGTATGAACATATTAAGTCCTGGACAGCAAAGAAACACCATATTTGGGGATGGGTTATGGCCTAGTGCCTGCACTACGAATCCCCACTTTTCCCATTTTTGTTGCCCTTGTTTTTGGATAAAACAGAGAAATCAGGAGAAGAGGGAAAAACAGAAAAGGGGAGAGAAAGATAGACATCTGCTTTATAGCTTATGAAGTGACACTCTTGCAAGTGAGGAACCATGGGCTCAAAGAGGGATTTTACCTCCCCTCATTGTGCTTCCTGTCACATTCACTTAACTTGCTGCACTACAGCCCAGTGCCCTTGAATGCATGTTACCATGCGCAAGGTTCAAGCCTCCAAACTCCACTTGCAGAGGGAAAGCTTCACAAGCAGTCAAGCAGTGCCACAGATATCTCTCTCTCCCTTGCTGTCTATCTTCCCCTTGCCTTTCAATTTCTCTATCTCTATTCAAAAAATAAATAAAATATTTAAGAACAGAAACACTATATTTATATTCATTATAATTGGGATGAGAATTCAGATGCAAAAAATGAATAAAGTATATCATAAAAGATGAATATTTTAAGAAAAACTGAATATAATGGTGGAAACAAACGTAGAAGGAAAAAGAGTAGATAACAGGGAACACAGAGGGGGTATTTCACTCATAACCATAATTCTCCTATAAATAATTCATAAAGATTATTCTAAGGATGTATTAAAACAATCTTATATATACTTTCTACAATGGCTTATAAAACACTATCTTTTATTTCCTCTTAAGTCTCACATGTATTTGTAAATCACAAAATTCCAACTTAAACATCAAATATCTATGAAGCTCCAAATAATATACAAGCCATAAATGCTTCAAATAATTATTTTGAACAATATGTGTAAGATTTTAATGAGATTTTATGGAATAATATACTTGGGTTAATTCATCTCTTCAATGTCTCTGTTTTTGTGTTTCTTCCTAGGTATAAAGAGAATGCCATGAAGTTATCAAGGATTCAGCATGATCAGCCAGTGAAGCCTCTAGACCGAGCAGTCTTCTGGATCGAGTTTGTCATGCGCCACAAAGGAGCCAAGCACTTAAGGCCAGCTGCCCATGACCTCACCTGGGTCCAGTACCACTCTTTGGATGTCATTGGATTCCTGCTGGCGTGTGTGGCAGCTACTGTATATATCATCACAGCAGGCTGTCTGTTTTGTTTCCGGAAGTGTACTAAATCAGGGAAGAGAGAAAAAAGAGACTAGCTGCATCTGAAACCAGGATCTGGTGTGCTTCATAGATGGGACTCCTCCATCGCACTCACAGGCAGAAGTTGAAAACAAGATCAGAAGAGAAAACACTAAGAAGAACCTGAACTGGAGTTGGTGTATTGCACCAAAGTAAAAGACTCTGGTGTGGGATGATGCGGGACGGGGGGGAGAATACATGTCCTGGAAAAGGATGACAGAGGATCTAGTGGGGGTTGTATTGTTATGTGAGAAACTGAGAAATATTGTGCATGTACAAGCTATTGTATTTACTGATGTCTGTAAAATATTAATCCCCCAATAAAGGAAAATAAAAAGCCAGTGCTGAGTAGTGCTGTGATTAGAGAGAGAGAGAGAGAAATGGTAGAAAAATTGAAACAATTGCACATTAAATCCTTTTTACTTGTTTGCAATAGATAATATTGAGGAGCTACTTCCCAGCTAATTCCTGCTCCTTCACATTATTTGCCTTCATGTCTCTAGATTATACCAGCACTTACTGTCATAGTGCTAGATTTCCTGAGTTTTGACAATTGTGTGGGTACAACTCCACATAATTCCCACCACCCAATCTCCATAACCCACACCCTCCCATGATAGTTTGCCCATTCTCTAGCCCTCTGGGAGCATGGACCCAGGGTCGTTGAGGGTTGCAGAAGGTAGAAGGTCTGGCTTCTGTAATTGCTTCCCCGATGAACATGGGCGTTGACTGGTCAGTCCATACTCCCAGTCTGCCTCTCTCTTTCCCTAGTAAGGTGTGTCTCTGGGGAAGCTGAGCTCCAGGACACATTGGTGGGGTCTTCAATCCAGGGAGGCCGGGCCAGCATCCTGGTTGCATCTGGAACCTGGTGAATGAAAAGAGAGTTAACATATGAAGCCAAACAATTTGTTGAGCAATCATGGATCCCAAGCTTGGAATAGTGGAGAGGAAGTGTTAGGGAGGTACTCACTGCAAACTCTAGTGTACTACTGCTTTCAGGTGTATATTTTGCAGTAGTTTATGGATATGTGTGCAAATAAGCTCTCTCTCACAGAAACTGGTCTATATCTAGGTTATGGGACGTTGTTAGAAAGTGAACTACCTGAGATGAAATTAGAGTGTACTATAAAAGGAAAGGTCTCCCCCGAGTAATGAGGCTGAAGGGTTGTCATTCCACACGTGAAGTCTCTGGACACAGTCTGAGGTGAAGCATGTTGAGGTGGCAATCATTGCATTGGTTAGGTTGTGATCGGTGGATGCAATATTATTTGGTTTGGATTGGGAGATGCATATGAGAAAGTGGGTGCTATCCAAGGGTTCCAGGACTGGGGGAAGTAGGGGCTCTATAGTGGAGATGTGAGGTTCCTGCTGTCTTAGGGTTCAAAAAGAAAATCGATAGTTAATGTTATCATCACATTATTTGGTAATTGGGTTAACTTTGAAAAGTCCTTTTGTTATGGTTTGCTGTACAGTATCCAGTATCTTGTATATAGCTGTGCTATTGGATGCTTCTAATCTACTTGGTCTAGGCTTTTGAGAGAGTCTGCATATCAAATACACAGCCTATATATTAAAAGGATTCAGTTTGTGTTTTGAGAAACTTTGAGATATACAATTGATTTTCCCCTCTCATATTAATTAACTACTGATTTATATGTCTACATTTTGCTAGGAGTGTACATAAACACCATTCCCACCACCAAAGGACTGTGACCCATCCCTCCCGCCCACTCCCACCCCCCACTGGCCCAGGAAGCTGCATGTCTACCCCTCACCACTGGGTTTTTACTTTGGTGCCCTACTTACAATTTGATCAGGTCCTGCTTTTAGTTTCCTTTTCAGATCTTCTTAATAAACTTCTGTTGATGAGTGGGATCATCCCATACTCATCTTTGTCTTTCTGATTTAGCTCACTTAACATAAATACTTCTAGCTCTGTCCAAGATGGGTCAGAGAAGGTGGGTTCATTGTTTTTGATAGCTGCATAGTATTCCATTATGTATATATACCACAGCTTTCTCAGCCATTCATCTGTTGTTGGGCACCTGGGTTGCTTCCAGGTTTTAGCTATTATGAATTGTGCTGCTATGAACATAGGAGTACACACCTCTTTTTGGTTGGGTGTTATGGAGTCTTTGGGGTATAACCCCAGGAGAGGAATTACTGGATCATATGGAAGGTCCATGTCTAGCCTTCTGAGAGTTTTCCAGACTGCTCTCCACAGAGGCTGTACCAATTTACATTCCCACCAGCAATGGAAAAGGGTTCCTCTGTCCCCACAAGCTCTCCAGCATTTGTTGCTGCTGTCCTTTTTGATGTATGCCATTCTTCCAGGAGTGAGGTGGTATCTTAGTGTTGTCTTAATTTGCATTTCTCTGACAATCAGTGACCTAGAGCAGTTTTTCATATGTTTGTTAGCCTTTTGGATCTCCTCTGAGGTGAATGTTTTGTTCATATCCTCTGTCCATTTTTGGATGGGGTCATTTGCTTTTTTGGTGCTAAGTTTGCTGAGCTCTTTATATATTTTGGTGATTAGTTTCTTGTCTGATGTCTGGCATATGAAGACCTTCTCCCATTCTGTGAGGGGTCTCTCTGTTTGTGTGATAGTTTCTTTGGATGTGCAGAAGCTTTTCAATTTGATGTAGTCCCATTGGTTTGTTTCTGCTTTAGTCTTCCTTGTAATTGGGTTTGATTCATCAAAGAAGTCCTTGAGGTGTAGGTGGGAAAGTGTTTTACCAATGTTTTCCTCTAAGTATTTGATTGTTTCTGGTCTGACATCTAGGTCTTTGATCCATTTGGAGTTGATTTTTGTTTCTGGTGAGATAAAGTGGTTCAATTTCATTCTTCTGCATGTTTCAACCCAGTTTTCCCAGCACCATTTATTGAAGAGAGCCTCCTTTTTCCATTTAATCCTTTGGGCCCCCTTATCAAAGATTAGATGCCCATAGGTGTGGGGATTTACTTCTGGGCTTTCAATTCTGTTCCACTGGTCTGTGTGCCTATTTTTGTTCCAGTACCATGCTGTTTTGATGATGATGGCTTTATAATATAGTTTAAGGTCTGGGAGTGTGATGCCTCCATTTCTGTTTCTTTTCCTTAAGATGGTTTTGGCAATTCTAGGTGTTTTCAGGTTCCAGATAAATGATTGTAGTGTTTGTTCTATTCTCTTAAAGAAGCTTGGTGGAACTTTGATGGGTATTGCATTAAATTTGTATTATGGCTCTGGGGAGAATATTCATTTTGATGATGTTTATTCTTCCAATCCATGAGCATGGGATATCTTTCCATTTCTTGGTATCAGTTTCTATTTCCTTGAGTAGCGACTCATAGTTTTCAGCATACAAGTCTTTCACTTCTTTGGTCAACTTTATTCCTAGGTATTTGATTGATTTTGCTGAAACAGTAAATGCGAGTGATTTCTGGATGTCTTCTTCTTCAGATTTAGTGTTTGCATAAAGAAATGCCACTGATTTTTGTACATTGATTTTGTAGCCTGATACCTTGCTCTATTGCCTAATAACTTCCAGTAGTTTTCTAATGGAGTCTTTAGGTCTTTCTATGTATACTATCATATCATCTGCAAATAGTGAGAGCTTGACTTCTTCCCTTCCAATCTGTATTCCTTTGATTTCTTTCTCTTGCCTGATTGCTATGGCAAGAACTTCCAATACTATGTTGAAGAGTAATGGTGACAGTGGACAGCCCTGTCTAGTCCCCGATCTGAGGGGGAATGCTTTCACCTTCTGTCCATTGAGTATGATGTTGGCTGTAGGTTTGCTATATATAGACTCCACTATCTTGAGGAATTTCCCATCTATCCCTATTTTTTGTAGACTTTTGAGCATGAATGGGTGTTGGATTTTGTCAAAGGCTTTCTCTGCATCTATTGAGATAATCATGTGGTTTTTGGCTTTGCTTTTATTGATGTGGTGAATGACATTGATTGACTTACGGAAGTTGAACCAGCCTTGCATTCCTGGGATGAATCCCACTTGGTCATGATGAACAATCTTTTTGATGTGTTGCTGTATCCGGTTGGCCAAGATCTTGTTTAATATTTTGGCATCTATGTTCATCAGAGATATTGGTCTGTAGTTTTCCTTTTTTGTTCTGTCCCTATCAGCTTTTGATATCAGAGTGATGTTGGCTTCATAAAAGGTGGAAGGGAGTATTCCTGTTTCTTCAATCTTATGGAATAGCTTAAGAAGTATGGGTATTAACTGTTTCCTGAAAGTTTTGTAGAATTCGTTTGTGAAGCCATCTGGTCCAGGACTTCTGTTGTTGGGGAGATTCTTAATAACGGTTTCAATTTCTTTGTCTGTGATTGGTGCATTTAGATTTTGTAGTTCTTCTTGGTTCAGTTTTGGAAGTGCATAGGTTTCTAGGAATTGTTCCATATCTTCCAGATTCTCTAGCTTGGTGGTATATAGTTCTTTATAGAAGTTTTGCAGGATTCTCTGGATTTCTGTGGTGTCAGTTGTGATATCTCCTGCATCGTTTACAATTCTATTAATTTGAGTCTTCTCTATTTTTTGTTTGGTGAGTCTGGCTAGGGGTTTGTCAATTTTGTTTAATCTTTCAAAGAACCGACATTTGGCTTCATTGATCTTTTGTACGGTTCTCTTATTTTTTATGTTTTTTATTTCTGCTCTAACTTTAGTGATTTCTGTCCTTCTGGTTGCTTTAGGCTTCCTTTGTTCCTCTTCCTCTAAGTCCTTGAGGTGTGCAGTAAGGTCGTTCATTTGAGCTTCTTCTTGGTGTTTAATATGTGATTGTATGGCTATAAGTTTCCCTTTCAGTACTGCTTTAGCTGTGTCCCAAATATTTTGATAGGTTGTGTCTTCATTTTCATTAGTTTCCAGGAACATTTGAATTTCCTGCTTGAGTGAGTCTCTGACCCAGTGGTTCTTAAGGAGCTTGTTGTTTAGTTTCCAAATTCTGTGTCTTTTAATAATTTTCCGTTTGTTGTTAAATGTTAGTTTTACTCATACTTGGGATGATTTCAATGCTCTTGAATTTGTTGCTGCTGTCTTTGTGGCCTAACATGTGGTCTATCCTTGAGTATGTGTTATGTGGATTTGAAAAGAAGGTGTATTCCAGTTTTTGGGGGTGGAGGAGTCTGAAAATGTCCAAGAGGTCTAGTCTGTCCATCTCTTCATTCAATTCTCTTGTATCTTTGTTGGTTCTCTGCTTTGTTGATCTGTCTAAGTGTGAGAGTGGGGTATTGAAGTCTCCCACTATTATTGTATTACTATTGATGTAATTTTGAAATTCTTTCAGTAGCTGCTTAATGTATTTAGATGGTCCCTCATTGGGTGCAGAGATGTTAATAATTGTTAAGTCTTCTTGGCTGATTGATCCTCTAATTATTATGTAATGTCCTTGCCTATCTTTTATTACTTTATTTAATTTAAAATCTATCGTGTCTGAGATGAGAATGGCTGTTCCTGCCCTTTTTTGTGGTCCGTTAGCCTGTATGATAGTTTTCCATCCTTTCACTTTAAGTCTGTGTTTATCTTGTTGTGACAGATGGGATTCTTGCAAGCAGCATATGGTTGGGTTATGTTTTCTGATCCATCCCCCCACCCTGTGCCTTTTGATGGGTGAGTTTAAGCCATTGACATTTATTGATATTATGGATTTAATGTATTGTAGTGCCATTGTTCTACAACATATTTGTTTGCTCTGATATATTGCAAGTATTATAGTGATGTTCTTGTTTATAAAAGGTCTTTGAGTACCTCTTTCAGGGCCGGCTTGGTGATGGTTGCCTCCTTTAACTGTTGTTTATCTAAGAAGGTTTTGATCCCTCCATCTAGTTTGAATGAAAGTCTAGCAGGATATATTATCCTTGGTTGAAACCCTTTTTCATTCAGGGCTCGATAGATATCTTGCCACTCCCTTCTGGCTTTTAGAGTTTGAGTGGAGAAGTCTGCAGATAATCTTATGGGTTTTCCCTTGTATGTGACTTTTTGTTTCTCTCTTGCAGCCTTTAGGATCCTTTCTTTATCCTTACTTCTTCTCATTGTGACTATGATGTGTCTTGGTGTCTTCAGGTCTGGGTTGATTCTGTTTGGTACTCTCTGGGCCTCTTGAACCTTGATATCCTTTCTGTTATTCAGGTCTGGGAAGTTTTCTTCTATTATTTCCTCTAGAATGTTTGCTCCCCCTTCCTCTCTTTCTTCCTCTGGCAGGCCAATTATACGAATGTTACTTGTTTTGAGATCATCCCATATGTCTCTGTTGTTGTTTTCAGTGTCTCTCAATCTCTTTTTAAGCTCTTTCACCTCTTTCTTTGTTTTCTCTAACTCATCCTCTGTCTGACTAATTCTGTTTTCTGCTTCTGTTAGTCTGCTTTCCCTTGCCTCAGCTTCTTTCTTCATTACAGCTATTTCAGCTTTCAGTTCTCTGATTGCCTCAAGATAATCAGTATTTTCCTTGGGCATCTCAACTGTTGTTTCCCTAATACTGCCATTCCTTTCCTCCAATGTTGTTTTCATTTCTGTGATTAATAAGTTTATTATTGCTTGCATACTTTTCTTATCTATGGTTACTTCTGGCTGATTTGTAGTTTCTTCTGGGCTCTTGTCTTAATTCATTGGGGTAGCAGTTTTACTTGTTTTTGATCTACCCATTTTTTTATTTATGTGTTTCTTTTTTTTATGCTCTGTTGTTCCTCAGTTGTTGTGTCTTGAGTACAAGTAACACTATACTAAATACCTTTATGACAATTGCAGTCACCAACCTCCGGAATTACAGTAGCAACTGAAGTAAGTATTGAAGTAGTTTAATCGTTACCAGTTAGCCAAACAATTTCTCCAGTCCATGAAAAAATAGTAACCAAATCCCAGTGAAGAAAGAGAAAAGAAAGAGAGGATAGCAAGGATAGACAGTTATGCAAATCTACTATCCACCATATATTCTAGGGGTAAAAATAGGGGAAAGGGAACTAGAGCAGAGATACACACATAGAGAGTCCACTCTGAGTCAGATTTCTTCCCCAAAGTAATTCACAAATTCAGAAAGGCAAAGATGAAGGAAGAAGTGTATGACAAGATTAAAAAGAGAGAGAGAGAGACAAGAGAGAGAAAAGGGAGAAGATAAGAAAAAGAGTTGTAATTAAAGAGCAGTGCAAGGAACTTCCCAAATGTGTATCAGTGAATTCATAAAGCACCCTGTTTGGTGGTGTGGGGTATCCTGCTAGGAGCTGGTCCCCAGGGACTGCTTATGGTGGTGGGGGTAGGAGGTATGCTTGAAAATTAAAAGGAATAAATAAGAATTTTTTCCCCTACTCTAATTCTTAACCCAAATTAAGTTATAGTCATCTCCTTGTCACCGCTATGACACCTTATTGGCTGGCCTGCTAAAGGCAGAAAATCCAGGGGATTTTTCTATTGTTTCCAGGGAATGTGTTCAGACCTCAGCGGCTAGCAGCTTCTCAGTCCACCATCTTCCGGGAAACCCCCCCCTCCAGACTTTTTTAAAGGATTTCTCAAAAATGAAAACTAGCTCCAAGTCCTTTGATCCAATGAGAGCTATACTTAAGAAGTCTTTGGATCCGCCCTCAGGGTCGCGGTGGTCCCCGGAGACTCCCAAGAGAAAGCCCCTGAGTTATAGTGCTCCCTCCGGGTCCTCTGCTGGCCGTCCAGCAGCCCTCTGCAACCGGCGGAGCCGCCTTCCCGGGAGGAGGAAAATGCCTGGCCCACCCGCCTTGCCCGGCGCCACCCGGGAAGTCTGGAGCAGCCCGCCCGCTAGTCCGTGCCACCTTTACTCTAATTCTTAACCCAAATTAAATTATAGTCACCTCTTTGGTGACTATAATTGTTGACTGGCCTGCTAAAGGCAGAAAATCCTACCGTTTCCAGATGTGATCAGAGCACACGCTGCTAGCAGCTTCTCAGTCCGCCATCTTCACCCCCCCTCCCGTAGTAATAGTTTTATTGCCAGCTCTCCACACATCCACTCTGATGTACTCTTTGAATCCTTAAAAGTCCATATTTAAAATTGTATTAATTGTCTTGATCAAAGCAGTTATGTAGACTAGGGAGTTAAATATTTCTAACTCAATTAGGTATGGTGCATTGAGTAAAATGTCTTATCTCTTTCTCATGTTTCTTTATTTAATTTCAGATACTTTGTCACATTACTTGAAGAATTTTTGTTCTATGAAGAGATGGTATCACTATTTTATACTCAGGAATCTATACTTTAAGGTCTCTAATAATTACACATCTTGCACCAAGTGCATAAAGACTACCTCCTAAGACCTGAAATATTGTTGGATACAAGTCATTAGTCTACATAGTAAAACATGTTTTGATTTAATATGCAATGAGCCAAATTAAATGTGACAATTTACATATCCATACTTTGTGAAAAGTATCTGGTTATCTTACAAAGACTATGACTTCATAAGAAAATGTCCTTCAGATATGAGCTTCTAAGCTACCTTTTGTTTGAAAAGTGCATTGAATAAAAGTCAGTGGAACCTGAAAATCTTCACAGGTAGACTCAATAGCACAGAGGAAAAAATAGCAGGATTTTAAGATCAAAACAATATTATTTGAAATAGAAGAGGAAGTAGGAAGAATATTCAAGAAAAAAATGAAACACTACTATCAGAAATAGAACTTACTTTTAGTCTTCTTTCTCTTTAATTAGGAAATCCTCATGCCTTTTTAGCTCTTTTTTAAATATCTTAGACCAGATTTTCAAAGTTATTTTTTTCTTCAAGTGTAGCTATAATGATTTTCTGTCATTCTTTGAGATGTAAATAAAATTAAGATCTAATATATAATATATCCATCCACATGCTATAAAAAAAGAAATTATCAGAGATCAGACACATATTATAGTAGGACAGGAAAGAGATTCTAAGCAAATGAAGACAGATAGAAAGTTGTAGCAAATAAGTTGAATCTGAAGAAGGAAACTTGAGTCTCTAGCTCATAACTGAGCAAATGCAGACAACAACCTCAATGTGTGATTGCAAAGTCTAAAGTCTAGAAATAGTTCATGTGAACTTCTAACCTTTAATCACTCAGGTAATAAATAACATGAACTTTGGTGTTGTGTATGCCATCATTTGGTGGGACAGTATTGTGATACAGAATTGTTCTGTGTCCTTGGATGAACTGTGAAGAAGATAGTTTAAAATTTATTTCTTATAAATAAAGAACACTAATGCCTGGGGTAGAACTGCCTTAGGAAAGCCATGAACAGTGACAAATATTTTACAGGACTATTGGAGTGAATTGAATAAGGTATGTCAATGCCAATTTCCACCAGAAAAACTGTTTTCTTTTTTTTTTTATTTTTAATTCAATTTTCTTTAATCAGTGGAAAATTCTTCAGACCACATTGCTACTTACCAGTAAAAACATCAATACAAATATTGCAAATCAGACTTTGAATTCAAGTCTGAAAGTCTTAACCCTACCTAGCTAATTAAGCATGTTTGACATCTGCTTTGCTGTCTTGTTCTTTTTCATTTTAAATTTTCTCTTTAATGATGACAAAATTCTTCACACCCACACTGCTCCAGAAGGTAGGTATGTAACAAAGATTATCAAATCCCTTCACATTTATATTTTTCATAAACTTTCATCCTTTTAAATAGCATTCCCCTCTTTATTGTAATTTACTACATTTTTCTTTCTTTTTTTTTAAAATTTTTTATTTAAGAAAGGATTAGTGAACAAAAGCATAAGGTAGGGGGGTACAACTCCACACAATTCCCAACACCCAATCCCCATAACCCACCCCCTCCCATGGTAGCTTTCCCATTCTCTATCCCTCTGGGAGCATGGACCCAGGGTCGTTGAGGGTTGCAGAAGGTAGAAGGTCTGGCTTCTGTAATTGCTTCCCCGCTGAACATGGGCGTTGACTGGTCGGTCCATACCCCCAGTCTGCCTCTCTCTTTCCCTAGTAGGGTGTGTCTCTGTGGAGAAAAACTGTTTTCTTTCATTCAATGGTTAAGCAGATTAACCATAAGACTTCTCTATTACTCCCTCAATATGTATATAACATCACTAAGTATCAGGGAGCTACAATTCAAAGATAAAGTGAGATAAGAGTTTAATACATACATGACTGCATCAAAGGACCCTATATATAAGGGAAAAAAAGGATTGGCAAGGATATACAACAATTGAAACTATCATATATTGCTGGTTAGAATGAAAACTGTTACAGAACTTAGGTAGAGGTTACCCTTTCTTATTTTCTTTTTTTTTAAATTTATTTTATTTATTTATTCCTTTTTGTTGCCCTTATTGTTTTATTGTTGTAGTTATTATTGTTGTTGTCGTTGTTGGATAGGACAGAGAGAAATGGAGAGAGGAGGGGAAGACAGAGAGGAGGAGACACCTGCAGACCTGCTTCACCGCCTGTGAAGTGACTCCCCTGCAGGTGGGGAGCCAGGGTTCGCCCTTTCTTGTTTTCAAAGAGCATACTCAAAATTATCATATAACCAGAAATTTTATGCTAGCTAGTTATATAAAGAGTAGGAAGGAAAGCATGTTCACACAAATCATTAAGAATGTTAATGTTAATAATAAAATAGTGTACAGTTTAGCCACCAGTTAAGGCAAAACAATGCTGATCATCTGATAGGGGAGTTGACTAAAGTGCTATCACTTTGGCAAATAGTTAAGCCCTTGTAGTTATTTATTTATTTTTAAGCTTATTTCATTTTTTATTTGATTATTATCATTATTATCATTATTGTTATGATTTACCTCTAGTGTTATCAATGGGGTTCAGTGCCAGCACTACAAATCCACTGTTCCTGGAAGCCTATTTTTTCTGTTATATTGTATATGACATAGAGAAATTGAGAGAGGAGAAACACAGAGAGAGGGGTGAAAGATAAAAACCTGCTGACCTCATTCACTGCTTGAGAAGTAACAAGGCTGCAGGTGGAGAGCCGGGGTCTTCAAACCAGAATTCTTGTGCAGGTGTTTGCGCCTGGTCCTATGTGCACTTAATCCAGCATGCCACTGCCCAACCCGCAAGGCCTAATATTTACTAATGTGTGGATGAGAATGCAAACTAGCTAGAATTGTGAAGAGTTCAGGAAAAAAAAGAACCCTTGTTACACTTACAGCACCTGTTCATGAGAGAGCACTTTATAGTAAGCAAAACTAGATTGTTAACTAAAACTTTGAGGAAACATTAAATTAAGTAGTCAGATGGTAATTGAAATGTACATAAGCAAGGATTTTATGAAAGCAAAGTAGGAGCTGAGTGGTGGCACAGCGGGTTAAGCGCACATGGCTCAAAGCACATGGACCGGCATCAGGATCCTGGTTTGAGCCCCCAGCTCCCCACCTGCAGGGGAGTCGCTTCACAGGCAGTGAAGCAGGTCTGCTGGAGTCTTTCTCTCCCCCTCTGTCTTCCCCTCCTCTCTCCATTTTTCTCTGTCTTATCCAACAATAATGACATCAATAATAACTACAACAATGGCAATAAAAGGGAATAAATTAATAAATATTTTTTTTAAAAAAGCAAAGTAAGGAGTCAAAGAAGAGATTAGAAGTAGAGTGAATGGCCTACATGCAGGAGACCACAGGTTCTATTTCCAGGACCACCCAAGAAAAACGAAAAATGAAAGTGAAACTTCACAAATGCTGGAAGGGTTTTCTAGACTCTGTCCCAGTGTCTCTCTTAAAAGCACAGACACATACAAAAAATAAAAACAAAGCAAGGCAATTTGCTGAGCTACCATAATCAAGAACTCTAATCCAGTTAAGTGAGTCAGAAGTCTGATCTCTAACATTTGCATGATACTTCTTTGGTTTTCACCACCAGGGTATCTCAAGGTACCTGCACAATGATTCCACTATTTCCAGTGGCCTATTTGTTTTTTTTGTCTATTTTTATCACACCAAAAGTTGAAGAATGAGAGGGAGACAGAGATGGAGAGACATTTGCTGCACTATATCACCACTTATGAAGCTCTTCCCAACCCTGGAAGTGGGGACCAAGGACTTGAGCCCTGGACTTTGCATATGATAATGGATGTCCTGTGAGCAATCTCTGGCCCCCAAGTTCATGAATTGAAAAATATACACATGAAGTAGTGACCAGCATGTAGAAAGCCTTCAATTTTTATGGGACACAATATTTGTAATCTGGGGCCACAACAAGAGAGGACTTGGACGACTTTATGGAACTGTAAAGGTGAGAAAAATGTAATGCAATCCAGTTGCTTCTAATCCCACAAAACAGAAGCTGATGAATAGGACATACCTAGAAAAACAAATATAAGAAAGAGATGTTATAATTACATTTTTAACTAACACAACTGGAAATTTGGATTAAGGCTATTAAAAAAGAAAAATCAATAAAGGTTTAACACAGAGAAATTACTATAGAAAATATGCCATATAAATTATATAAAAGCATTTAACTTTTTAAAAGATTTTTAACTTTATTTAAATCAGTAGGACAGAAAAATTAAGAGGGAGAAAGAGAGAGAGAGAGAGAGAGAACCCTGCAGCACTGTTTCACCACTTGTGAAGCTTTCCTCCTGCAGGTGAGAATGGGGGGCTTGAACATGTGCCAAACTTTTCAGAGTCTGACAATGCCATTCACCACGTCAATAAAAGCAAAGCCAAAAACCATGTGATTATCTCAATAGATGCAGAGAAAGCCTTTGACAAAATCCAAACCCATTTCATGCTCAAAACTCTACAAAAAATGGGAATAGATGGGAAATTCCTCAAGATAGTGGAATCCATATATAGCAAACCAGTGGAATCCATATATAGCAAACCTACAGCCAGCATCATACTCAATGGAAAGAAATTGAAAGCATTTAACTTCAGATCAGGGACTAGACAGGGCTGCCCACTATCACCATTACTCTTCAACATACTATTGGAAGTTCTTGCCATAGCAATCAGGCAAGAGAAAGAAATCAAAGGAATACAGATTGGAAGGAAAAGGGTCAAACTCACTATTTGCAGATGACATGATAGTATACATAGAAAAACTTAAAGAATCCAGTAGAAAACTACTGGAAGTTATTAGTCAATATAGCAAGGTGTCAGGCTACAAAACCAATGTACAAAAATCAGTGGCATTTCTCTTTGCAAACATTAAAACTGAAGAAGACATCCAGAAATCACTCCCATTCACTGTTGCAACAAAATCAATAGAATACCTAGGAGTAAAGCTGACCAAAGAAGTGAAAGACTGGTATACTGAAAACTATGAGTCACTCTTCAAGGAAATAGAAACTGATACCGAGAAATGGAAAGACATCCTATGCTCATGGATTGGAAGAATAAATATCATCAAAATGAATATTCTCCCCAGAGCCATATACAAATTTAATGAAATACCCATCAAAATTCCACCAAGCTTCTTTAAGAAAATAGAACAAAAACTACATTCATTTATCTGGAACCAGAAAACACCTAGAATTGCCAAAAACATATTGAGGAAAAGAAGCAGAAACGGAGGCATCACACTCCCAGATGTCAAACTAAATTATAAGGCCACCATCATCAAAACGGCCAGGTACTGGAACAAAAATAGGCACACAGATAATTGGAACAGAACTGAAAGCTCAGAACTAAACCCCACACCTATGGGTATCTAATCTTTGATAAGGGTGACCAAAGTATTAAATGGAAGGAGTCTGTCTTCAATAAATAGTGCTGGGAAAACTGGGTTGAAACATGCTGAAGAATGAAAATGAACCACCTTATCTCACCAGAAACAAAAATCAACTCCAACGGATCAAGGACCTGGATGTTAGACAAGAAACTATCAAATACTTAGAGGAAAACATTGATGAAACACTTTCCCACCTAAACCTCAAGGACAATTTTGATGAAACAAACCCAATTGCAAGGAAGACTAAAGCAGAAACAAACCAATGGGACTGCATCAAATTGAAAAGCTTCTGCACAGCCAAAGAAACTATCCTACAAAGAGACCCCTCACAGAATGGGAGAATATCTTCACATGCCATACATCAGACAAGAGACTAATCACCAAAATATAAAAAGAACTCAGCAAACTTAGCACCAAAAAAGCAGGTGATCCCATCCAAAAATGGGCAGAGACTATGAACAAGACTTTCACTTGTGAGGAGATCAAAAAGGCTCACAAACGTATGAAAAACTGTTTCAGGTGGCTGATTGTCAGAGAAATGCAAATAAAGACAACATGGAGATACCACCTCACTCCTGTGAGAATGACATACATCAAAAAGGAAAGCAGCAACAAATGTTGGAGAGGCTGTGGGGACAAAGGAACCCTTCTACACTGCTGGTGGGAATGTAAATTGGTCCAGCCTCTCTGGACAGCAGTCTGGAGAACTCTCACAAGGCTAGACATGGACCTTCCATATGACCCAGTAATTCCTCTCCTGGGGATATACCCTAAGGATTCCATAATTCCCAACCAAAAAGATGTGTGTACATCTATGTTCATAGCAGCACAATTCATAATAGCTAAAACCTGGTGCCCAGGTGCCCAACAGCAGATGAGTGGCTGAGAAAGCTGTGGTACATATACACAATGGAAAACTATGCAGCTATTAAGAACACCACCAGAGCTGCTTTCCCTCCTTGACAGCACCTAGGCACTCAACCTCCCCACCCCCACAATCCCCAGGTGGAAATCCCAGAAGACAGGGAAACAGCCTCCCAAAGCCACTGCACCAACCCCCACCCTCACTTCTGACACCCATCAGACAGCACCTTTGTTTGGCAAGCTGCACAACTGCAAAATTTAACAGAACAAGTCCCTAACCCCAGACAGAAGACACTGTTCTCTCCCACATGTTCCCCTCAAAAGTCTAGTTGAGTTCAAAGTTTGGCTTTGTGGTCAACTGCCAAAGCCCAGTCCTTCCCTGTTGAGCTTAGCGACAGTCTCCCTACAAGGAACCAAATGGCTTTCTGACACAATATGCCCTCAGAAACCACCACAGGGCCCCACCCAGTCTACTCCAGTGTCACTGGATGGGCTCACAGAACTTGGCCCATTGTACTGTGTGCTCCCAGCTAACCATTACCATATTTTCATAGAATGCTAATCCAGAGCAGGCAGCCATCAAGATCAGGCAACCCCAAGTCAGAGTATCTGTGCCGTCATTTCATTCTAACTCCCAGTTTCTTCCCCTGATTTGAGAGTGACCCTGCCACACACAAAAGCACACATATGAATTCTAACACTGGATTCCTACAAAAGCAACAAACCAAGACATTCTGACTCAGCAGGGGGTTTATAGATGACCCTGTGGCTCCTGGTCAGAGGCAACAGGGAATAGGAAAGAACCCTGCTCATGTGCTTACTTACAGTCCTGCTCTTGTCAGGAAATAGTCCTCTACACAGAGAAGGTGGCTGGGGAGAGACTGCAGAGAGGGTCAGAGACACACTCTCCTGCGCTACAAAATAACCTGGACCTCACTCTCTCACTAAACTCCAACAAAGAAAATATACTTTTGAAGAAGAAAGGAAATAAATCTGTTCTGTTAATACTGATTTTTATGAGAAAATAGATCTGTGATAAGAATGATGCACAGAGAGAGTCAGACCGACCAGAGCTGGTGGTACAGGAGACTGAACCTGGGACCCCAGAGGGTCTGGGATGAATATCTTCTTTTTAAATATTATTTATTTATTTATTTATTTATTTATTTATTTCCTTTTGTTGGCCTTGTTGTTTTATTGTTGTTGTTAGTGATGTCATCATTGCTGCATAGAACAGAGAGAAATGGAGAGAGGAGGGGAAGACATAGAGGAGTAGAGAAAAATAGAGACCTGCTTCATCGCTTATAAAGCGATTTCCTTGCAGGTGGGGAACAGGGGGTTGAACTGGGATCCTTACCTGTGTCCTTGTGCTTTGTGCTACCTGTGCTTAACCTGCTGCGCTACTGCCCAACTCCCTGGGATAAATGCCTTCTGCAAAACCATTATGCTGTCTCCCCAGAGAAATGTGATGTAATGGAGTTGAGAGCAATATTGGAAGGGTGCAGTTTTCACATAATCACCACCACTCATATGACCTCACTTTCCTCCTGCTCAGTACTAAATAAAAGTTAACTTTGGCTGGCATTCGTGTATTTAAAATGATGGCGTGTTTGCTCAGAGATGAGTCCGAAATGTGTACTGACATCAGAACAAATGGACCAAAAATCCCACTTCTAACATCTAAAAACAAATTTCTTCTAGAAACTAATCTGACCCTCAAGGAAGAACTGGATGGAAAGGAAGTTCTGTGAGTGCTACAACAGTGCTCTCTGCCCTCTGTCTTACTCTCATTTTGGTTTTTTTTTCTGCAGCAATGAGGAAACGGATGCCTCCCATAGCTAGAATCTGCGCAGGATCCAGAAAGAGACCCTCTGTTATGTTGGTCCCTTCTGTTATACAAAAGCATAAACCACCCTCTGCCCTTGGGAATCCAGGGATCTACTGAGACAGCCCACAGCTGACTGAGCATCCACCCTTCTGCTGTTTTGCTTCTTAAACCTTCTTGTGAGCCAGCTCATCAGCTATGTGCTCTTCTCCCTCTAACTTATTCACTGATCATGACCCCCTCCAATGCCATCACAAGAGAGCCAATGCCACTGTTTCTTACAGCTGAGTAGCATCCATTCTGCATATCTGCTCAATTCCCTTACCCACTCATCTGTGCTTGGACATCTGGATGGTTCTCCAAGTCTGGCACCGAGCATTGTGATGAACTTGGGCATGCACTCATTTGATCAGGCAAGTTTTCTGTTTTGTTCCGTTGGCTACTTAGAAGATGAATGGCCGTGATGAACCTGTCTGTTTTAACCTCTGTGGGTTAGCAAGATCACTTAACCACTACAGAAGACAGTATAGAAGCCTCCCTTACTATTACTAACTAAGCTTGCTTTCTACTCATTTTATGATAGCAGCATCAGTGTTTTACATAGATAAAAGGGAACACACAGGGGAGTTGGGCTGTCACACAGCAGGGTAAGTAAGCCACGTGGGGCGAAGTGCAAGGACCAGCATAAGGATCCCAGTTCGAACCCCAGCTCCCCACTTGCAAAGGAATTACTTCAAAGGCAGTGAAGTATGTCTGCAGGTGTCTGTCTTTCTCTTGCCCTTTCTGTCCCCCCATCCTCTATTTCTCTCTGTCCTATCTAACAATGACGACATCAATAATATCAATAACAATGAAAAGATGACTATATATATATATATATATATATACACATTTATATGGAGAGAGAGAGAGAAGGAAATACACCACAGCAGTTTTTTGTCCATTTTTGGTCTATATTGTCAAAGCAATCTTGAGGAAAAGAAACAGAAATGGAGGCATCACACTCCCAGATCTCAAACTATATTATAAGGCCATCATCATCAAAACAGCCTGGTACTGGATCAAAAATAGGCACACAGACAAGTGGAACAGAATTGAAAGCCCAGAAATAAACTCCCATAACTATGGACATCTAATCTTTGATCAGTGGCCCCAAAGTATTTATATGGAAGAAGGAGGCTCTCTTCAATAAGTGCTGCTGGGAAAAGTGGATTGTAACATGCAGATAAATGAAATGGAACCACCTTATCTCACCAAAAACAAAAATCAACTCCAAATGGATCAAAGACCTAGATGTCAGACCAGAAACTATCAAGTACTTAGAGGAAAACATTGGTGGAACACTTTCCCACCTAAACCTCAAGGGCATCTTTGAAGATACAAACCCAAATGCAAAGAAGACTAAATCAGAAACAAATCAGTGGGAATGCATCCAAGTGAAAAGCTTCTGCACAGCCAAAGAAACTATCACACAAACAAGGAGACCCCTCACAGAATGGGAGAAGATCTTCACATGCCAGACATCAGACAAGGAACTAATCACCAAAATATATGAAGAGCTCAGCAAACTTAGCACCAAAAAAACAAATGACCCCATCCAAAAATGGGCAGAGGATATGAACAAAACATTCACCTCACAGGAGATCCAAAAGGCTCACAAACATACGAAAAACTGCTCTAGGTCACTGATTGTCAGAGAAATGCAAATTAAGACAACACTAAGATACCACCTCACTCCTGGAAGAATGGCATACATCAAAAAGGACAGCAGCAACAAATGCTGGAGAGCTTGTGGGGACAGAGGAACCCTTTTCCATTGCTGGTGGGAATGTAAATTGGTACAGCCTCTGTGGAGAGCAGTCTGGAAAAGTCTCACAAGGCTAGACATGGACCTATCATATGAATCAGTAATTCCTCTCCTGGGGTTATACCCCAAGGACTGCTTAACACCCAACCAAAAAGCGGTGTGTACTCCTATGTTCATAGCAGCACAATTCATAATAGCTAAAACCTGGAAGCAACCCAGGTGCCCAACAACAGATGAGTGGCTGAGAAAGTCGTGGTATATATACACAATGGAATACTATGCAGCTATCAAGAACAATGAACCCACCGTCTCTGACCCATCTTGGACAGAGCTAGAAGTATTTATGTTAAGTGAGATAAATCAGAAAGATAAAGATGAGTATGGGATGATCCCACTCATCAACAGAAGTTGAGGAAGAAGATCTGAAAGGGAAACTAAAAGCAGGACCTGACCAAATTGTAAGAGGTACCAAAGTAATAACCCTGAGGTGAGGGGTAGACATGCAGCTTCCTGGGACAGCGGGGGGTGGGAGTGGGTGGGAGGGATGGGTCACAGTCTTTTGGTGGTGGGAATGGTGTTTATGTACACTCCTAGTAAAATGTAGCCATATAAATCAGTAGTTAATTAATACGAGAGGGGGAAAATTAATTATCTCGAAGTTTTTCAAAACACAAACTGAATCTTTTCTCAATATATGCAGTGTAACTGATATGCGGACTCTCTCAAAAGCCTAGACCAAGTAGATCAGAAGCAACCAATAGCATAGCTATATACAAGATACTGGCTACTGTACAGCAAACCCTAACAAAAGGACTTTTCAAAGTTAACCCAATTACCAAATAATGTGATGATAACATTAACTATCGATTGTCTTTTTGAACCCTAAGACAGCAGGAACCTCACATCTCCACTATAGAGCCCCTACTTCCCCCAATATTGGAACCACTGGATAGGGCCCACTTTCCCGTATGCCTCTCCCAATCCATATCAAATAATATTGCATCAGCCGATCATAACCTAACCAACACAATGATTGCCACCTCAACATGCTTCACTTCAGACTGTGTCCAGAGACTACACATGTGGAATGACAACCCTTCAGCTTCATCACTCGGGTGAGACCTTTCCTTTCATAGTATACTCTAATTGCAACTCAGGTGGTTCACTTTGTAACAAAGTCCCAAAACCTAGATATACACCAGTTTCTGTGAGAGAGAGCATATGTTCACACGTATCCGTAAACTACTGCAAAATATATATCTGTAAACAGAAGTACACTAGAGTTTGCAGTGAGTACCCCCCTAACACTTCCTCTCCACTATTCCACGCTTTGGGTCCATGATTGCTCAACAATTTGTTTGGCTTAGT
The DNA here is from genome assembly GCF_950295315.1 of Erinaceus europaeus. Classification (NCBI taxonomy): domain Eukaryota; kingdom Metazoa; phylum Chordata; class Mammalia; order Eulipotyphla; family Erinaceidae; genus Erinaceus; species Erinaceus europaeus. Next base: position 120,226,995 of record NC_080164.1, on the reverse strand, counting down.
ATGTTAACTCTCTTTTCAGTCATGAGGTTCCAGATGTCATCAGGATGCCAGCCAGGCTTCCCTAGACTTTTGACCCCACCAATGTGTCCTGGAGCTCCGCTTCCTCAGAGACCCACCCTACTAGAGAAAGAGAGAGGCAGACTGGGAGTATGGACCGACCAGTCAATGCCCATGTTCAGCGGGGAAGCAATTACAGAAGCCAGACCTTCTACCTTCTGCAACCCACAATGACCCTGGGTCCATGCTCCCAGAGGGATAGAGAATGGGAAAGCTATCAGGGGAGGGGGTGGGATATGGAGAATGGGTGGTGGGAATCATGTGGAATTGTACCCCTCCTACCCTATACCCTATGGTTTTGTTAATTAATACTTTCTTAAATTAAAAAAAAGAAATGATAATTAGAGATCACATGACAATGAAAATGGGATCCTGAGAAATAAAAAGAATGGAAAAACAACAACAACAACAAAAAAACATACTATTGAGCCATTATAATCAAAATGGCCTGGTAGCAGAACCAAAAGAGAAACACAGACCAGTGGAATAGAACTAAGAGCAAGAAATCACCCCCACACCTACAGTCAACTAATTTTTTATGAGAGCCCAAAACAAGGAAAAAAGAGAGCCTAGTCAACAAATAGTGTTGGGGAAACTGGGTTGAAACATTTAGCATAGTGAAACTGAACCACCAAATTTCATCATATACAATAGTTAACTCCAAATAGATGAAAGATTTAGAGGTTAGGCTAGAAGCCATCAAATACTTAGAGGAAAACTTGCACAAAAGTTGTCCATACATAAGCCTTTGCAACATCTTCACTGATTCAAATACAATTTCAAGGAAAACAAAAGCAAAAATAGACCAAGAAGGCTACATTAGACTGAAAAACATCTGTGTAACAAAAGGGATTACCACTGTAACAAAGAGATCCACCCCCCACACACCATGGATTGGGATAAATACATCAGATAGAGGAGTGAAAACCAAAATACACAAAACTCATCAAACTCAACAATAAAAAGACAAACAATCCCACTGAAAATGGGTGTGGCCTTCTCTGACCCATCTTGGATGGAGCAAGATGGAATTATGTTAAGTGAGCTAAGTCAAAAAGATGAGTATGAGATGATCCCACTCATAAACAGAAGTTGATAAAGAATAACAAAGGAAAACTAAAAAGTAGGATTTGACTAAATTTGGAGTGAGGCACCAAAGTAAAAATGTTCAGCTTTACGGGGGGGGGGGGGTTTGGGGGGAGACTGGGATGGGATACAGTCTTTTGGTGGTGGGAATGATGTTTATGTACACTCCTATTAATTTAATTTGTATTCATATTAATCACTAATTAATATGAAAGGGGAAAAATTTATTGAATATCTCAAATTTAAAGCACAGAATGAATCTTTTTAATACATAGGCTAAGTCTTTTAAGAGAGTCTTTGACTCTCTTAAAAGCTTAGACCAGGGAGAACAGAAGCAACCAGTGGCACAGCTATATACAAATAATGTCAAAGGAAATAAATTATGGTGATGTTATATATAATACAGCATATCCTAACAAAGGGATATTTCAGAGTTAACCCAATTGCCAGATAATGTGATTATAGCAATAACTATCTATAGTCTTCTTAAACCCTAAGATAGCAGGAACCTCCCACTTCCTTTATAGAGCCTATATTTCCCTAGTCCTGGAACCTCTTGGGTGGGGCTCACTTTCCTGCATACATCTCTCAATTCATACCAAATGATATTGCATCCGCCGATCCAAACCTAATAAACGCAATGAGTACCATGTCAGCATGCTTCACTTCATATTATGTTCAGAGACATCAGGCATGGAATGTCAACCCTTCACCCTCATTACTCTGCTAAGACCTTTCCTTTGATAGAATTCTCAAATTCCATTCCAGGAGGTTCACTTCCTAACAAAGTCCCAAAACCTAGATATAGACCAGGTCTTCTGAGATACAGCATATGTTCACATGTATCCATAAATTAGGGTAAAATATATACCTGAAAGCAAAAATACACAATAGTCTGTAGTGAGTCAGTATAAAGTTCATAATGAAATAGTGTCTGCTGAGACTTAGATACTCTCCTCACCTACTTCCTATTACAGTTCTCTTACTCACTCCAAAGTTAACCTTAGCATAGCAAGGACTGCAAAAGCTGAATAAGGACAAGAAACTGGCATATTTTAATATTGACTCTTTAGTCAGTATCAGGTCACTGGGGCCCTAATTAGAGTGTCCTGAGATTTCCAAACAGACATGATGGGCCTAGACCACGAATAAATCCCTCTCTCCATTGTTACTGGTCATTTCTATCAGGAACAACACAATAGACCCCTTTGTGGGCCCCCATAGGACCTTGCCCTCAACTTGGATCAACCACAGTAGAAAATGTTCCATCCTCCAAAGGGAGGATGGACAACATACTCTATGCTACACCTGAGGAAGATGGGTCCTGATATTGGGGCAGCTTGGAATGTTCCTACTTATGACCACAGAATGTGAGCTCAGATCTACAGGGATGCAGAGGTCACATAGGCTCCTAAGCTGAATATGGACCCCAGATAACAACAAATCAATGGGATTTGCAGTCAACAATATTTATACCCTTTTCCCATATAGGGAGCTACTCTCTTCCCTGATCCAGATTTCTGGTCCTTTTCCCATCCATGACATCATCTCCACATACAATAACTTGGGTCCATCTACATATCATATTTTAGGCTCAGGGGTAAAAAGAAAAAGAAAAAAAAAAAGCTAGTATAGCCAATAGGCCCTTTGGAATATAACTAAAATATACCAACTACCTATCTACAAAATGGAGAACCCCCCAACTCTTCATCTGCACTATTCCAGCCTTTAGGTCCATGATTGGTCAACAATTTGTTTGGTTTTATAAGTTAACTCTATTTTCAACAGCCACGTTCGAGATGCTAGCATGATGACAACCAGACTTCCCTGGACAGACAAGTCCACCAATGTGTCCTAGAGCTCCGCTTCCCCAGAGCCCTTCCCCACTAGGGAAAGAGAGAGACAGGCTGGGAGGACAGATCAACCTGTCAATAGCCATATTCAGTGGGGAAGCAATTACAGAAGCCAGACCTTCCACCTTCTGCATCCCACAATGACCTTGGGTCCATACTCCCAGAGGGTTTAAGAATAGGAAAGCTATCAGGGGAGGGGATGGGATACAGAGTTCTGGTGGTGGGAACTGTGTGAAATTGTACCCCTGTTATTCTTGGTTTAGTCAATGTTTCCTTTTTATAAATAAAAAATTAAATTAAAAAAACTTTTTAATTGCTGAAATAGGAACTGGGGAGACAGCATAATGATTATGCAAACAGAATTTCATTCCTAAGTCACCAAAGAGCCCAGGTTCAATCCATAGCATTACCATAAGACAGAGCTAAGCAGTGCTCTGGGGAAAAAAGGGGAAGGGGGAGTGAGGAGTAGAAGGGAGAGGGGGAGTGAGGAGTAGAAGGGAGAGGGGGAGTGAGGAGTAGAAGGGAGAGGGGGAGTGAGGAGTAGAAGGGAGAGGGGGAGTAAGGAGTAGAAGGGAGAGGGGGAGTGAGGAGTAGAAGGGAGAGGGGGAGTGAGGAGTAGAAGGGAGAGGGGGAGTGAGGAGTAGAAGGGAGAGGGGGAGTGAAGAGGAGAAGGGAGAGAGGGAGGAGGAAGGGGAAAGGGGTAAAATGGGGAGGGGGGATGAGAGGGATGCTGAGAAGGGCAGGAGTAGGGGGAGGAGGTAAGAGGGGAAGGAAGCAGAGGAAAGAAGAGAGGGAGGAGGAAGAAGGAGAAGGAGAGAAAAAAATGAATGCTGAAATAAACTTCAGTTGTAACGAAATTCAAATAGATTGTCATAAGTGTCAGCTGTCATATGAGAATGTCCTGGTACCATCAAGCAGACCTGTCTTAAGCAAAGGATAAACAGAGTGGCTGGGAAACTAGCTCTGCTGGTGGATTCAGGACTTGCCTGCCTGAAGCTTCTTTTCTCATCCCCAGTCTCATGCTGGAGTATTGGAGTGGTGATCTGGCTAGTCTCACTCTCACTGTTAGTCTTTCTCCATTTATTTACATAGGAAAATTTCCATCTCCTCTGAAATAAATGTTTGAAATAGATCAAAGAATTTTGGACCAGCAAAATAGCTCAGTTGGAGCTTCAAGCCTTGCCCCCACTCCATGGAAGAAAGCATCAGTACTTTTCACTCTTTCTGCCTCTATCTAAAAACAAAAAAATTAAATGTCTGACTTCTCATTACAGAAAATTGTCAAATTGCCATCAAATCTACATCCACACAGGAAATAAAAAGCAAAGGCATTGGAGAAGCAAAAGAACTACAAAACAGAAAAAAGGCAACAAGTACTTGTCTACCAATAATTGCCTGAGGTAGAGATAAGCCCACTTCACAAACAGAATACAGAGAATGACTAAACAGAATTGACAGGCCACAGACCTGTGAGATGTTATACAGGTAAAGTGCAGGACTTGGCATTTTAGGGTCCCAGATTCAATTCCACTCCCTCAACACACATGCCAGTGTGAATTACGTTTCTCTTCCTCATCAATAAATTAAACTAATTTCTAATAAATAGTAGTTACATCCACATTCTAAAAAAAAATTTTTTATCAGATGATAGGACACGTACTATAGGAGGACAGGAAAAAATGCTAAGCAAATGAAGACAGATAGAAAGTTCTAGCAAACACCTAGAATTGCCAAAACCATCTTAAGGAAAAGAAACAGAAATGGAGGCAGCACAGTCCCAGACCTTAAACTATATTATAAAGCCATTATCATCAAAACAGCATGGTACTGGAACAAAAATAGGCACACAGACCAGTGGAACAGAATTGAAAGCCCAGAAGTAAATCCCCACACATATGGGCACCTAATCTTTGATAAGGGGGCCCAAAGTATTAAATGGAAAAAGGAGGCTCTCTTCAATAAATGGTGCTGGGAAAACTGGGTTGAAACATGCAGAAGAATGAAATTGAACCACTTTATCTCACCAGAAACAAAAATCAACTCCAAATGGATCAAAGACCTAGATGTCAGACCGGAAACAATCAAATACTTAGAGGAAAACATTGGTAAAACACTTTCCCACCTACACCTCAAGGACATCTTTGATGAATCAAACCCAATTGCAAGGAAGACCAAAGCAGAAACAAACCAATGGGACTACATCAAATTGAAAAGCTTCTGCACATCCAAAGAAACTATTAAACAAACAGAGAGACCCCTCACAGAATGGGAGAAGATCTTCACATGCCAGACATCAGACAAGAAACTAATCACCAAAATATATAAAGAGCTCAGCAAACTTAGCCGCAAAAAAGCAAATGACCCCATCCAAAAATGGGCAGAGGAAATGAACAAAACATTCACCACAGAGGAGATGCAAAAGGCTAACAAACATATGAAAAACTGCTCTAGGTCACTGATTGTCAGAGAAATGCAAATTAAGACAACACTAAGACCACCTCACTCCTGGAAGAATGGCATACATCAAAAAGGACAGCAGCAACAAATGCTGGAGAGGATGTGGGGACAGAGGAACCCTTTTCCATTGCTGGTGGGAATGTAAATTGGTACAGCCTCTGTGGAGAGCAGTCTGGAAAAGTCTCACAAGACTAGACATGGACCTTCCATATGACCCAATAATTCCTCTCCTGGGGTTATACCCCAAGGACTCCATAACACCCAACCAAAAAGAGGTGTGTACTCCTATGTTCATAGCAGCACAATTCATAATAGCTAAAACCTGGAAGCAACCCAGGTGCCCAACAACAGATGAGTGGCTGAGAAAGCTGTGGTATATATACACAATGGAATACTATGCAGCTATCAAGAACAATGAACCCACCTTCTCTGACCCATCTTGGACAGAGCTAGAAGGAATTATGTTAAGTGAACTAAGTCAGAAAGATAAAGATGAGTATGGGATGATCCCACTCATCAACAGAAGCTGACTTAGAAGATCAGAAAGGGAAACTAAAAGCAGGACCTGATCAAATTGTAAGTAGGGCACCAAAGTAAAAACCCAGTGGTGAGGGGTAGACATGTAGCTTCCTGGGCCAGTGGGGGGTGGGAGTGGGCGGGAGGGATGGGTCACCGTCCTTTGGTGGTGGGAATGGTGTTTATGTACACTCCTAGCAAAATGTAGACATATAAATCAGTAGTTAATTAATATGAGAGGGGGAAATCAATTGTATGTCTCAAAGTTTCTCAAAAGACAAACTGAATCTTTTTAATATATAGGCTACGTATTTGATATGCGGACTCTCTCAAAAGCCTAGACCAAGTAGATTAGAAGCATCCAATAGCACAGCTATATACAAGATACTGGGTACTGTCCAGCAAACCATAACAAAGGGACTTTTCAAAGTTAACCCAATTAACAAATAATGTGATAATAATATTAACTATTGATTGTCTTTTTGAACCCTAAGACAGCAGGAACCTCACATCTTCACTATAGAGCCCCTACTTCCCCCAGTCCTGGCACCCTTGGATAGGGCCCACTTTCCCGTATGCATCTCCCAATCCAAACCAAATAATATTGCATCCGCCGATCACAACCTAACCAAAGCAACGATTGCCATCTCAACATGCTTCACCTCAGACTGTATCCAGAGACTTCACGTGTGGAATGACAACCCTTCAGCTTCATTACTCGGGTGAGACCTTTCCTTTAATAGTACACTCTAATTTCATCTCAGGTAGTTCACTTTCTAACAAAGTCCCATAACCTAGATATACACCAGTTTCTGTGAGAGAGAGCTTATGTGCACATGTATCCATAAACTACTGCAAAATATATACCTGAAAGCAGGATTACACTAGAGTTTGCAGTGAGTACCTCCCTAACACTTCCTCTCCACTATTCCAAGCTTGGGATCTATGATTGCTCAACAAAATGTTTGGCTTCATATGTTAACTCTCTTTTCAATCACCAGGTTCCAGATGCCACCAGGATGCTGGCTAGGCTTCCCTGGATTGAAGACCCCACCAATGTGTCCTGGAGCTCTGCTTCCCCAGAGACACTCCTTACTAGGGAAAGAGAGAGGCAGACTGGGAGTATGGACTGACCAGTCAACGCCCATGTTCATCGGGGAAGCAATTACAGAAGCCAGACCTTCTACCTTCTGCAACCCTCAACGACCCTGGGTCCATGCTCCCAGAGGTCTAGAGAATGGGAAGGCTATCATGGGAGGGGATGGGTTATGGGGATTGGGTGGTGGGAATTGTATGGAGTTGTACCCCTCCTACCTTATGCTTTTGTTCACTAATCCTTTCTTAAATAAAAAATTTAAAAAAAAAAAGAAAGTTCTAGCAAATACATTGAACCTAAAGAAGAAGATTTGAGATTCTCTGACTCATAATTGGGCAGATCAGGCAACAACATTAATGTGTGACTGCAAAGTCTAAAGTCTTGAAAAGTTCATGTGAACTTCTAATCTCTAGTCATTCAGGTAATAAATAACATGAACTTTGGTGTTGTGTATGCCATCATTTGGTGGGACAGTATTGTGGTACAGAATTGTTCTGTGTCCTTGGATGAACTGTGAAGTAGATTGTTTAAAATTTATTTCTTTTAAGTAAAGAACACTAATGCCTGGGGTAGAACTGCCTTAGGAATGGCATCACTACACAGGCCATGAGCAGTGACAAATATTTTACAGACTATTGGAGTGAATTGAATAGGGCATGCCAATGCCAATTTCCACCAGAAAAACTGTCTTCTTTCATACAATGGTTAAGCAGATTAACCATAAGACTTCTCTATTACTCCCTCAATATGTATATAACATCACTAAATATCAGGGAAATAGAATTCAAAGATAAAGTGAGATCAGACTTTAACACATACATGACTGCATCAAAGGACCCAATGTGGAAGGAGAAAAAAGGATTGGCAAGGATATACAGTAATTGAAACTATCGCACAATGGTGGTTAGAATGAAAACTGTTATAGAACTTAGGGAGAGGTTATTCTCTCTTATTTTCAACGATCATACACGAACTTAACATATAAAAAGAAATTTCACACTAGTTGGTTATATAAATAATAGGAAGGAAAGCATATTTTCACAAACCATTAAGAATGTTAATTCTAAAAAAGTGCATAGAATAGCCACCAATTAAGGTAAAAACAATGCAAGACCTTTTGTTGAGCTATCGAAATCAAGAACTCTGATCCAGTTTGTCAGTCAGAAGACCAATCTCTAACATTTGCATGACGTTTCTTTGGTTTTCACCCTCTGGGTATCTCAAGGTACCTGCACAATGATTCCACTATTGCCAGTGGCCTATTTTTTATTTCTATTTTTATCATAATGAAAGATATAGAATAAGAGGGAGAGACACTTGCCATAAATGATCTACCACTCAGGAAGCTCCCCCCAACCCTGCAAGTGGGGACTAGGGACATGAGCCTGGTGATAATATGTACACAATGGAACATGAGCTATCTCTGGAATCCTAGTTCATTAATTGAAAATTATACAGATAAGATAGTGACCAGTATGTGCAAGGTCTTCAATTATAATGGGACAACAATATTTTAATATGAAAATAGATATTAAACAAAATTTGTGTACACATGAAGTCACCTACCTCTCCACACCCTTTTTTCAGTTGCCACTGAGGTTATTGCCAGGGCTTGGTGCCAGCACTACAAAATCACTACTGCTGTTTGACCATTTCTTCTTCTTTTACTTTTTTTCCTCTTCTTTATTAGATAGGACAGAGAGAAATTAAGAGAGTAAAGGGAGAAAGAGAGGGAAGAGAGAAAGATGGACACCTGCAGGCCTGAATCACAGCTTGTGAAGCATCCCTGCTGCAGATGGGGTATGGGGAGTGGGGGCTGGATCCTAAGTCCTTGCCAGGGACCTTGTGCATAATATTATGTGTGCTTGACCTAGTACATGACTACCCAACCCTCTTACTTTCCTGTTTCCCAGTCTGATATCTACCTAAATACTTTGGATGTTCATACTATGTAAATATGTAACAGAGTGGCAGTTACATTTTAACTTCCTGATTTCTTTATGGATATAAGCATTTGCAATAGCAAAAAGGTACAGGTGTTTGCAAAGAAGAATCTTATTCCACCAAGATGCCGATGAAGTGTACTTTTGTTCTTCTGCTGCTACAAGTGGCTTGTTACTTTAGCTCTGGGAAGTGTGGAAAGGTGCTGGTGTGGCCCACAGAATACAGTCATTGGATGAACATCAAGACAATCCTAGATGAGCTTGTCCAGAGAGGTCATGAAGTGACTGTTCTGACATCTTCGGCTTCCATTCTCATTGATCCCAACAAAAAATCTGCTATTAAATTTGAGACTTACACCACATCAGTCACTAAAGATGAATTCAACAATGTTTTTATGGAAATGATTCATTCATGGACCTACAAGATGCCAAAAGATGCATTTTGGTCTTATTTTTCAATTATGGAAGAAATAGGTTGGAAATTTCATGCTGTGGTTTATAAGCTCTGTAGAGAAGCAGTTCTGAACAAGAATCTCATGATGAAGCTACAAGAATCAAAGTTTGATCTTGTTCTTTCAGATCCTGTTACTCCATGTGCTGAGCTCCTGGGTGAGCTGCTTAATGTCCCTTTCATGTACACTCTCCGCTTTACTCCAGGCTATGCACTGGAGCGGCATCAAGGAGGAATGCCCCTTCCACCAGCTTATGTGCCTGTTGTTTTATCTGAACTAAATGATCATATGTCATTCATGCAGAGGGTCAAAAACATGATTTATGTTCTTTATTTTGACTTCTGGTTTCAATTCATAAATGAGAAGATATGGGATCCCTTTTATAGTGATGTCTTAGGTAAGTACTGTTTTATTTAGTAGCATGATGCCCTTATATCCCAAGTTCCTGAAAGAGAGTATCTAAACTTAACCTTGGAATTTAAAAGTGGTGATGAAACTGAGATGTTGAAATTAACATATAAAATGTTCTCTAGCCTCACAACTGTTACAGAAAAGCTCAAATTATTGGTTCACTTACAACTATATGGCTCATTAAAAGGAATCTCCAACAAGTCTAAAACCACAGCTTGATCCACTGTTATCTATTGAACAAATTCCATGTCCAGTCTCATTTATTCATCAGCAATAGTCTTTATTTCATACAGAAATATGAGGTCCACAGTCCTAAGTTGAGATTCTCCACTAACCTCAAGTCACACAACTCCATGGACTTCTCCATTATTGAAATGTACTGATGGATTGGTGCACTTGCTATAAATGTTGATACTTCACTGCCACTTTAGTCTTCTTAAGTCCATACATTTACATGAGAGTCCACTGCAATGTAATGGTGTTACACATGATAAGGTTTTTAACAACTTGTAATGACATTATCCACCATTACGTTTCATACACTGTAGTTTCACTACCTTCAAAATTCCATGTGCTGTGCTGATTTTTCAACCCTTAAAAATGGCATTAAAACTTTATTGACTAGCTTAATGTACACACAGAGATTAAGGAGTTTTGTAAATCTTTAATTTTTAAAATTATCTTCATTCATTTATTGAAAAGTGACAACCAGAAATCTGACAGAAGGAGAAATCAGAGAAGGAGAGAGATGAAAAGACACCTGAAACACTGCTTCACCACTCACAAAGCCTTCCCCTTGCAGGTGGGGACTGGGGGCTCGAGCCCAGGTCCCTGCATCTTCTAATATGTGTCCTGAAGCAGGTGCACAACCACCCAGTCCTGGGGGTTACACAGTTCTAGAACAACTTTCTGTGAAGAATTTAGAAAAAGTTTGTGCTTATTTCTCATCGGATTCCTTATCTAGTTTAAGTATTTTTTCCATATTACCTGAGGCAATCTTTCACAATTAGACATCAGACATGAAAATGTTGACCTTAAACAAAAGCAATGTGCTATTCCAACAGCATGAGCTTATTCAGAAACAAGTAACAAAAAGAGTGAAGACTGAAGTACATTCATGTAGAGACAGTTATTTCTGAGTCCAGGTCTAGGAACTTCTCTTATAAGATCTATGGGAGGGGGGAATATCGCTTCCTGAAGGAGATGAAGGTACCCTGTACTTTATTCATTTCCTCAGGGAGTGGCACATCTTCCCAGTTTTTCATCCTCTTTAAGTAGAGTTTCTAAAGATTAATTTTCAAAAACGTCTCTTTTTTTTTCTTTCTATCTTTTTTATTCGATGTGATAGAGAGAAATTGAGAGAGGACAGAGAGATAGAGAGGGAGAGAAAGTTTCCTGCTGACCTGCTTCAGACCTTCTGAAAGTGGGGAGCAGAGCTCTATTCTGGCTTCTTGGGCTTGGTTATAGGTGTGCTTAACTCAGTGCACCACAGCCCCACACACTCAAAAATTCTTCTCACTTTGTATTTTGTACATATAAGATCTACATATATAATGTGTGATTTGTATGCATATATTATGTTGGTTTGTCAGAAAAGCTGTGACATAGTTTTCTCTGTCTTTCTATGCAAAAATGCATCAAGACATTTCTGACAACTCAGTAGTTGCACATATACATGAAGCTGTGTGTATTAATATATGTAGCATTATTGACTACTTTATTCCAAGATCCTTGCAGTAAATTACCTGGCATATTCATAGCACAATATTAGTATCTCCTCTGTATTTTGCTACTGTTTTATGCTACAGGCAGACCCACTACATTACTTGAGACTATGAAGAAAGCTGAAATATGGCTCATTCGAACCTACTGGGATTTTGAATTTCCTCGTCCTTTCTTGCCAAACTTTGAATTTATTGGAGGGCTCCACTGCAAACCTGCCAAACCCCTGCCGAAGGTAACCTCTTCCTGTTTATGGCATTTTCTTTACTTGAAGCCTCATCATAGTATTCTTTTTTATTATTATTGTTTTATAACTTTTATTTATAAAAAGGAAACACTGACAATAACCATAGAATAAGAGAGGTACAACTCCACACAATTCTCACCACCAGAACTCTGTATCCCATCCCCTCCCCTGAAAGCTTTCCTATTTCTTATCCCTCTGGGAGTATGGACCAAGGGACATTATGGGTGCAGAAGGTGGAAGGTCTGGCTTCTGTAATTGCTTCCTCACTGAACATGGGCATTGACAGGTTGATCCATACTCTCAGCCTCTCTCTCTCTTTCCCTAATGGGGTGGGGCTCTGGGGAAGCAGAGCTCCAGGACACATTGGTGGGGTCATCTGCCCAGGGAAGTCTGGTTGGCATCATGGTAGCATCTGGAACCTGGTGGCTAAAAAAAGTGTTAACAGAAAGCCAAACAAATTTTTGACTAATCATGAACCTAGAGGCTGGAATAGTGCAAATGAAGATGTGGGGGTCTCTGATTTGTCGATAGTTAGTAGGAATATTTTAGTTATATTCAAAGGACCCATACTATACTAGTTTTTTTTTTTTTCGGAGTCTGAAATCTGATATGCAAGTGCACCCAAGTTATTGTCTGGGGAGATGATGTCATAGGTGGAAAAGGGACCAGAAAGCTGGATCAGGGAAGGGAGTAGCTTCCAAAAATGGGAAAGATACATAAATACTGTTGACTGTAAACCCCATTGATTTGATGTCATCTGGGGCCTATATTAAGCTTAGAAGTCTATGTGACCTCTGCATTCCTGTAGATCTGAGTTCACAATGACTTCACACTGTGTCCAGAGACATCAGGCATGGAATGTCAGCCCTTCAGCCTCATTACTCAGGTGAGGCCTTTCCTTTCATAGGACTCTCTAATTCCATTTTAGGTGATTCACTTCCTAACAAAGTCCCAAAACCTAGATATAGACTAAGTCCCATGAGATAGGGCATATGTTCACATGTATCCATAATTTAGGGCAAGATAGATAACTAAAAGCAAAAACGAGCAATAGTCTGCAGTGAGTCCGAATATGCAGCAAGCAAGTAAAGTAGAGAGACCTAAAATGACATTATAAAGTTCATAATGAAATAGTGTCTACTTAGCCTTAGATACCCTCTTCACCTATTCCTATTATACTTCCCTTAGTTACTCCAAAGTTAACCTTATCAAAGTAAGGACTATAAAAGCTGAATAAGAGCAACAGACTGGCATACTTTAACAATGACTTTTTAGTCACTATCATGACACCCCATCAGCTGGGGGCCTATTCAGGGAGTCCTGAGATTCCCAAACAGACATGATGGCCCTAGACCTTGAATAAATCCCTCTCTCCAATGTTACCGGTCATCTATATCAGGAACAACACAATAGACCCCTTTGTGGGCCTCATAGGACCTTGCCCTCAACTTGGATCAACAGTAGTAGATAATGTTCCATCCTCTGAAGGGAGGCTGGGCAACATATTCTATGCTACCCCTGAGGAAGATGGGTTATGAAATTAGGGCAGCTTGGAACGTTCCTAGTCTTCATAGAACTCTAAGTATTTTATCTTAAAAGGAAAACTTTTCCTCAGAAACAAAGATGTGTACTCACAACATGTTTAGATGAAGCTCAACGTTCACTTACCATCACTTCATTATTAAGGTTATTAATATTAAGACATTGGAGATATTTCAGTGTTATAGTGTCTCTCTTCTCCCTGTGCCTCTGTCTCTCTAACTGAATGAAAATACTCGTCTGGAAGCCTTAATGTCATGCATAAACATTTTTAATTTTAAAATACAATATTTAATACAACAAGAATTGTTGGCAGGTGACCTGCTAAAGCAACATAGTAGTGTTCTATTTGTATAAGATTTTTTTTTCTTTTGGGAACTTAGTTTACAGTGAAGAACCCATTTCCTCCCACCTGACCAGACTCTTTTGCTTTTGAGACTATATACCTTGAACAGTCCACATTTCACTTTCTTTTTTTTTTAAGGTTTTATTTATTGATTCATGACAAATGATAGGAGAGAGTGAAAGAAACAGACATCACTATGGTACATGTGCTGCCGGGGATTGAACTTAGGACCTCATGCTTAACCATAGGATAAGAGGAGTACAACTCCACACAATTCCTACCACCAGATCTCTGTATCCCATCCCGTCCCCTGATAGCTTTTTATTCTTTATCCCTCTGGGAGTATGGACCCAAGGTCATTGTGGGATGCATAAAGTGGAAGGTCTGGCTTCCCCACTGAACATGGGCTTTGACCGGTCAATCCATAGTCCCAGACTGTCTCTCTCTTTCCCTAGTGGTGTGGGGCGCTGGGGAGGCTGAGCTATAGGACACATTTATGGGGTTGTCTGTCCAGGGAAGTCTGGTTGACATCATGCTAGCATCTAGTATCTGGTGGTCAAAAAGCAAGTGAACATATAAAGTAAAACAAATTGTTGATTAATCATAAACCTAAAGGCTGGAATAGTGCAGATGAGGAGTTGCGGTGGGTTTCCATTTTGAAAATAACTAGTAGGCATATTTTTAATTAAATCACTGTAGATACCCCAGATGTACACCTAATAGTTACAGCTATATAGTCCACATCCACCTCATATGCCAGTTACCTTCTAAGCCAAGTACTTAGCTCCTTTAACCTACCAATATCTCACCTCCACCTCTTTTCTGATATTTCTGTGGTCAGAGTTTTGATACTTTTTTTTTGTTCCTGGTGTTATTCATTTTTGTTTCCTTCTGAAAAAAAGGGGGGAATTTTACATTTTTTTCCTGCTTATTTCATTTACCTTAATATCCTTAACCTATGTCCTAATTGTAACAACAGTAAAATGTATTATTGATTCCTTTTTCTTTTTTCTTTTTATTTTTTTATTTATTTAAAAAAGGAGACATTAAAAAACCAGAGGACAAAAGGGGTACAACTCTACACAATTCCCACCAGCAGATCTCTGTATCCCATCTCCTCCCCTGATAACTTTCCCATTATTTATCCTTCTGGGAGTATGGACCCAAGGTCATTGTGAGATGCAGAAGGTGAAAGGTCTGGCTTCTGTAATTGCTTCCCAGCTGAACATGGGCATTGACTGGTCCATCCATACTCCCAGCCTGCCTCTCTTTTTCCCTAGTAGGGTGGGGCTCTAGGGAAGTGGAGCTCCAGGAAACATTGGTGAGGTCATCTGTCCAGGGAAGTCTGGTCAGCATCATGCTGGCCTCTGGAACCTGGCGGCTGAAAAGAGAGTTAACATATAAAGCCAAACAAATTGTTGAATAATCATGGACCTAAAGGCTGGAATAGTGCAGATGAGGTATTGGGGGGTACTCACTGCAGACTATTGTTTACTTTTGCTTTTAGGTATATATTTTGCCCTAGTTTATGGATACGTGTGAACATATGCTCTATCTCATGGGACCTGGTCCATCTCTAGGTTTTGGGACTTTGTTGGGAACTGACCCACCTGGAATGGATTTAGAGAATAGTATGAAAGGAAAGGTCTCACCCAACTAATGAAGCTGAAGGGTTGTCATTCCACACATAAAGTCTCTAGACAGTCTGAGGTGAAGCATGCTGAGGTGGTGCTCATTGCGTTGCTTATGTTAGGATCAGCAGATGCAATATTATTTGGTATGAATGAAGAGAAGCATGCAGGAAAGTGAGCCCCACCCTAAGGTTCCAGGACTGCGGGAAATATAGGTTCTATAGTGGAAGTCTGAGGTTCCTGATGTCTTAGGGTTCAAGAAGACAATAGATAGTTATCGTTATAATCACATTGTTTGGTTATTGGGTTAACTTTGAAAAATCCCTTTGTTAGAATTTGCTATATCACACACAACATCACCATAATTTATCTTATTTGACATTATTTGTATATAGCTGTGCCATTGGTTGTTTCTGTTCTCCCTGGTCTAGGCTTTTGAGAGAGTCAACATATCAAAGACTCAGCCTATGTAATAAAAAGACTCAATCTGTGCTTTAAAAAGTTTGAGATATACAGTCAATTTTTCCCTCCTCATATTAATTAAATAGAGATTTATATGGCTACAAATTAATAGGAGTTTACATAAACACCATTCCCACTAACAAAGGACTGTGTCCCACCCCAGCCCTCAACCCCCACACCTTCCTCCACTACCCCAGGAAGTCAAATATCCACCCTCACACTCACCACAGGGTTTTTACTTTGGTGCCCTGCTCTCAATTTAGTCAGATCCTACTTTTAGTTTCCCTTTCTGTTCTTCTTTCTCAACTTCTGTTAATGAGTGGGATCATCCCATACTCACCTTTATCTTTCTGACTTAGCTCATTTAGCATAATTCTTTCTAACTCTGTCCAAGATGGGTCAGAGAAGGTGGGTTCATTGTTCTTAATAACTGCATAGTATTTCATTGTGTTTATATATACCATAGCTCTCTCAGGTGCTCATCTGTTGTTGGGCACCTGGGTTGCTTCCAGGTTTTAGCTATTATGAATTGTGCTGCTATGAACATAGGTGTACAAATATCTTTTGGTTGGATGTTATGGAGTCCTTGGGGTATATCCCCAAGAGCTGAATTACTGGATCATATGGAAGGTCCATGTCTAGCCTTGTGAGAGTTCTCCAGACTGCTCCCCACAGAGGCTGGACCAGCTTACATTCCCACCAACAGTGCAGAAGGGTTCCTCTGTCCCCAGTTGTTGCTGCTGTCCTTTTTGATATATGCCATTCTCACAGGAGTGAGGTGGTATCTCCATGTTCTCTTTATTTGCATTTCTCTGACAATCAGCGGCATGAAGCAATTTTTCATGTGTCTGTTGGCCTTTTGGATCTCTTCTGTAGAGAATGTTATGTTCATATTCTCTGCCCATTTTTGGATGGGGTCATTTGCTTTTTTGGTGCTAACTTTGCTATGCTCTTTGTATGTTTTGGTGATTAGTCTTTTGTCTGATGTATGGCATGTGGAGATCTTCTCCCATTCTGTAGGGGTCTCCTTGTTTGTGTGATAGTTTCTTTGGCTGTGCAGAAACTTTTCAATTTGATATAGTCTCATTGGTATGTTTCTGAGTTAGTCTTCCTTGTAATTGGGTTTGTTCCATCAAAGATGTCCTTGAGGTTTAGGTGGGAAAGTGTCCCACCAATGTTTTCCTCTAAGTACTTGGTAGTTTCAGGTCTAACATCCAGGTCCTTGATCCATTTGCAGTTGATTTTTGTTTCTGATGAGATAAGGTGGTTCATTTTCATTCTTTGGCATGTTTCAACCGAGTTTTCCCAGCACCATTTATTGAAGAAATCCTCCTTCTTCCATTTAATACTTTAGGGCCCCTTATCAAAGATTAGATGCCCATAGGTGTGGGGATTTAGTTCTGGGCTTACAATTCTGTTCCACTGGTCTGTGTGCCTATTTTTGTTCCAGTACCAGGCTGTTTTGATGATGATGGACTTATAATTTAGTTTGAAATCTGGGGGTGTGATGCCTCCATTTCTGTTTCTTTTCCTCAAGATGGTTTTGGGAGTTCTAGGTGTTTTCTGGTTCCAGGTAAATGATGGTAATTTATGTTCTATTGTCTTAAAGAAGCTTAGTGGAACTTTGATGGGTATTTCATTAAATTTGTATATTGCTCTGGGGAGAATATACATTTTGATGATATTTATTCTTCCAATCCATGAGCATGGATGTCTTTCCATTTCTTGGTATCAGTTTCTATTACCTTGAATAGTGACTTGTAGTTTTCAGTATACAATTCTTTCACTTTTTTAGTCAGGTTTATTCCTAGATATTGTATTGATTTTGCTGCAACAGTGAATGGGAATGATTTCTGGATGTCTTCTTCTACAGTTTCAGTGTTTGCATAAAGAAATGCCACTGATTTTTGTACATTGATTTTGTAGCCTGACACCTTGCTATATTGCCTAATAACTTCCAGTTGTTTTCTGCTGGATTCTTTAGGTTTTTCTATGTATACTAATATATCATCTGCAAATAGTGAGAGTTTGACTTCTTCCCTTCCAATCTGTATTCTTTTGATTTCTTTCTCTTGCCTGATTGCTATGGCAAGAACTTCCAATACTATGTTGAAGATTAATGGTGATAGTGGACAGCCCTGTCTAATCCTAGATCTGAGGGGGAATGTTTTCAGCTTCTGTCCATTGAGTATGATGTTGGCTGTAGGTTTGCTATATATGCATTCCACTATGTGGAGGAATTTCCCATCTATTCCCATTTTTTGTAGAGTTTTGAGCATGAATGGGTGTTGGATTTTGTCAAAGGCTTTCTCTGCATCTATTGAGATAATCATGTGGTTTTTGGCTTTGCTTTTATTGATGTGGTAAATGATATTTATTGACTTACATCTGTTGAATGAGCCTTGCATTCCCAGGATAAATCCCACTTGGTTGTGATGAACAATCTTTTTGATATGCTGCTATATCCGGTTGGCCAAGTTCTTGTTTAATATTTTGGCATCTATGTTCATCAGAGATATTGGTCTGTAGTTTTCCTTTTTTGTTGTGTCCCTATCTGCTTTTGGTATCAGGGTGATGTTGGCTTCACAGAAGGTGAAAAGAAGTCTTCCTGTTTCTTCAATCTTATGGAAAAGATTTAGAAGTATGGATATTAACTGTTTCCTGAAGGTTTTGTAGAATTCGTTTGTGAAGCCATCTAGTCCAGGAATTTTGTTGTTGGGGAGATTCTTAATAACTGTTTGATTTCTTTGTCTGTGATTAATGTATTTAGGTTTTGTAGTTCTTCTTGGTTCTGTTTTGGAAGGACATATGTTTCTTTTTTCTTTTCTTTCTTTTTTTTTTTTTTTTGCATTTAGGTTTTGTAGTTCTTCTTGGTTCATATGTTCCTAGGAAATCTTCAATTTCTTCCAGATTTTCAGCCTTGGTGGCATATAGTTCTTCATAGAAGTTTCACATGATTTTCTGGGTTTTTTGGTGTCAGTTGTGTTATCTCCTCTATTATTTACAATTCTATGAATTTGAGTCTTCTCTCTTTTTTTTCTCTCTTTTTTTTTAAGTGAATCTGGCTAGGGATTTGTCAGTCTTGTTTAATTTTTCAAAGCACCAGCATTTGGATTCACTGATCTTTTTTATGATTCTCTTATTTTCGATGTTGTTCATTTCTGCTCTAATTTTAGTGATTTCTATCCTTCTGGTTGCTTTAGGGTTCCTTTTTTCCTCTTCCTCTAAGTCCTTAAGGTGTGCTGAGAGAGAAACTCATATCTACAATCACATATTAAAAACAAGAAGAAGTTCAAATAAACGACCTTACAGCCTGATTGCACATCCTAAAGACCTAGAAGAAGAAGCACAAAGGAACCCTAAAGCAACCAGAAGGACAGAAATCACTAAAGTTAGGGCAGATATCAATAACATTGAAAATAAGAAAACTATACAAAAGATCAGTGAAAGTAAATGTTGGTTCTTTGAAAGAGTGAACAAAATCAACAACCTTTAGCCAGACTCACAAAAGAAAAAAGGGAGACTACTCAAATAAATAAGATCATAAATGAAAGAGGAGATATCACAACAGACACCACAGAAATTCAACATATCATATGAGGCTTCTATGAACAAATATATGCCACCAAGCTAGAGAACCTGGAATAAATGGATTTCACTCTCAGGCAGAAGTTGAAAAACAAGATCAGAAGAGAAAACACAAGTAGAACCTGAACTGGAATTGGCATGTTGCACCTAAGTAAAAGACTCTGGGGTGGGGGTGGGGGTGGGGAGAATACAGGTCCAACAAAGGATGACAAAGGACTTTGTAGGGGTTGGGAAATGTTATGCATGTACAAACTATTGTATTTACTGTCAAATGTAAAACATTAATTCCCTAATCTAGAAATTAAAGAGAGAGAGAGAGAGAGAGAGAGAGAGAGAGAGAAATGCATCCCATGTAGCTATCGATTTCATGCATGCATGGAAGAAGGCTGATTTCAGGAAGGTCTTATGTCAATGTTTATTGAAGAATCAAACAAACTCTGTTCTCTCAGTACTTCTCCCTGAACATCAAACTAAACTTAAATGTGGTAGATCTTGGAGAAGAAAAATGAATACCTCAATCACAATAATACTAATAGAAATTGTTAACATTTGTGGCCAAACAATACTTGTGTTCAAATCAATCAGATAGACATGGCCTTATTATTGTACTACAAAGATGATAGTTATAGAAAACTACTTGCTTTTTATTTTCATACTCTCACCCATAATATTTATACTTTATTGAGAGAAGAAAAATGATAATTGGCATCATGATTCTTACATTAGAGTCTGACCTCATAATATATATTAATGAAGCTAGTAGGTAAAATAACCAACATACAATAACCATATTTATCATTTATTCAAGTACATATTGGATCTGTGCTATATTTCCAAAATGATTAAATAATTTGCATTTAGTGAACATAATAAGACAATCTTGTATTTAGTGAAACATAATTTGAATACTTATCATTTTCTAGATATATGCCACACATATATAAACAGTATGAAAATAAACATTAGAACAAAAATATATAAAATTTACAGTGAATGTATTCCTTACATTTCTTTGAATCATTTTAATGCATTGTACTAAATGTTCTCAAAACAAGACTGAGTTGTCTTTGCCAGTATGTCAGAAAATGAGAAAAATCAGTCCACACTATTGATTAGTTTGTTGCTAGAGATTATTATTGGTTGGGGGTGATAGCATAATAGTTATGCAAAGAGACTCTCTTGTGGGGATGTGATATGGAACTCTGGTGGTGGGAAATGTGTGAAGTTTAACCCCTCTTATTCTATGGTTTTGTCAATATTTTCTCTTTTTTTATTTTATAAACAAACTAAATTTAAAAAAAAGAAAAGATGGAGTCGGGTGGTAGGACAGTGGGTTAAGCGCAAATGGCGCGAAGTGCAAGGCCAGGCATAAGGATACCGGTTCAAGCCCCCGGCTCCCCACTTGCAGGGGAGTCCCTTCACAGGTGGTGAAGCAAGTCTGCAGGTATCTATCTTTCTATCCACTGCTCTGTCTTCCCCTCCTCTCTTTATTTCTCTCTGTCCTAACAATGACAACATCAATAACAACAATAAAAAACAAGGACAACAAAAGGGAAAATAAATAAATTAAATAATTATAAAGAAAGTAAAGGAGCAAAGGAAGGACCATTAAAAAAAATGCCAAATATATATAACAAGAGAGGTTGACACCTATATCTGTAACCTTAGGAGAACTTCTGCAGTTTCCAATGGAGGGAATGGTGACACAAAATTGTGGTGCTGGGAATGGTGTGAAATTATACACATGTTATCTCAATTATTTTTAAATCAATAATAAATAACTGATAAAATTTAAAAAGAGAGAGAGAGACTCTCTTATTTGTGGCTCCAAGGTCTCAGATTCAGTCCCCCATAATAACAAAAGCCAGAGTACAGCAGTGCTGCGATTAAACAAAATTTTTAATGAGAGATTATTGTTATTATAATAGTATAGAAACCATCTCACACAGTAGGGAAACTATTGAAATATTACCTAGATAGAGCATGTGATTCAAGAAAAACATATGGCATAAAACAAAGCTATTAAGAGAAAAAAAAAAAAGGTCCTGGTGGGATCCAGGTGATCGTACACCTGTTTGACCACACATGTTGCAATGCATAAGGACCCGAATTCAAGCTCCTGGTCCCCTTCAGAAGAAAAGCTTCACTCTGGTGAAGCAGGGCTGCAGGTGTCTCTCTGTCTCTTTCCTACCCTATCTCCCCTCTCCTCTCCATTTCTGGTTGTCTTTATCCAATAAATAAAGATTTTAAAACTTTATGAACAAGATCATGATATATTCTTCCATCTAGTAAACATATAATCTGTTAAAACAGTGTTAATCAAAAGTCTGGGTCTATATTGTCAAAAAACATCTCTTGCTCAGGATTGTTCATTAACTTTCTTGATTAGTTGTATATAGTAAAAAAAAAAAAAAAAGAAGAAGTGATTATATAAATACCATGGCATATTACTCAGTATTTAAGAGGAGGAAGACTTTACTACATTCTCGAGCAAGAACAAATTTCGCTGCATTATGCCAAGTGGCACGAAACACTCTGAAACTCTACAATTCCAATTATATGAGGTGTCAGATTCATAGACACTGAAAACAGAATGATGGTTCTAAAGGAGGAAGTATACAATTAAAATTTAATGTTTATAGAATTTCAGTTTTACAACATTAACAATGCAGAGACTGCACAAGAACAGGACTATCCTTAAGAATACAGAAATGAGCACTGAGAAAGTGTTAAATGATAAATTATATCATGCATGTATTACTGCAATTGTAAAATTACTACTTTGAAAACTCTTGAAATATATGATGTCCTCATTTAACTTGTTCTAGTAATCTTTTCACTACTGTGTGCTATCCTGTTGTTCTCTTATGATGGAGTACATTATCTCTTCACAGGAAATGGAACAGTTTGTTCAGAGCTCTGGAGAAAATGGCATTGTGGTCTTTACTCTGGGATCAATGGTCAGAAACATGTCAGAGGAGACTGCCAACATGATTGCATCAGGCCTTGCACAGATTCCACAAAAGGTTAGATGAGCCACCCTGACAGTGTACAACTATTAATGTCAGTTCAATCTGTAAAGGATGTGATTATAGAAAGTTCAGGAGTAGGGAGTCGGGCAGTAGTGCAGCGGGTTGAGCACATGTGACAGGAAGCCCAAGGAACTGGATAAGGATCCCTGTTCAAGCCCTGGCACCCCACCTGCAGGGGTGTCACTTTACAGGCGGTGAAGCAGGTCTGCAGGTGTCTATCATTCTCTCCCCTTCTCTGTCTTCCCCTCCTCTCTCCATTTCTCTCTGTCCTATCTAACAATGACATCATCAATAATAACAACAATAATAATGGCAACAACAATAAAAAAGAAGGGCAACAAAAGTGAAAATAAATAAATATTATAAAAAATAAAAAGTTCAGGTGTGGTGGTGGTAGATATTCTTGAATATTAAACTAACTTATACAAATTAAATATGAACACAGCACAAAGGGAGTTTTTAATTAACAATAAATGTGCATGTGAAATAGTTCATGTGCATAGTGTTCTGTTCTGCTCTGCACAGGCCTCAGGTTGGAGTTCAGCCCCCACCACAGTGAAGGAAACTTCAGTGCTGTGGTTTCTTTCACCCGCTCTGTCTCTCTGCCTTCTCTGTCTCTAACAATAAAAAAAATAACAGTAACACTGTTGTTTCAATGGATTTTATTTTTGTCACTTATTTTCCTTTTCTTTTTAGAATTAGAGCATGGTAAAACTGAATTTGTCCATTGGAATAAGACACCTTTTTCTCCCTATTAGGTACTATGGAGGTTTGAAGGCAAGAAACCAGACACGTTAGGAAAAAATACTCGGCTGTTTAAGTGGCTTCCCCAGAATGACCTTCTTGGTAAGATTCTGGAAGAAAAAAAAAACTGAAATGAGATCACTCTAACAACAGTTCACAAGAAAACAAAAGTATTGACCATTTACTAATGAAAGGATTCAAAAGTAAATTTTGGTTTTGTTATATTTATTTTCTTTCTTTTTTTAAAGTTCTTTTTTTATATACTTATTTGTTTATTCCCTTTTGTTGCCCTTGTTTTTTTATTGTTGTAGCTTATTACTGTTGCTGTTGTTGATGTTATCATTGCTATATAAGACAGAGAGAAATGGAAAAGAGAGGAGGGGAAGACAGAGAGGGGCAGAGAAAGACAGACACCTGCAGACCTGCTTCACCACCTGTGAAGTGACTCCCCTGCAGGTGGAGAGCCTGGGGCTCGAACCGGGATTCTTATGCTGGTCCTTGTACTTTGTGCCACCTTCGCTTAACAGGCTATGCTACCGCCCAACTCCCTATTATATTTATTTTCAAGTATTGTGGGAGATGTAAGATGTGTAGGTATGTGTAAGATGTAACACTTGACAACACATTATAGTCATTTCTCTTATAGTCAGAATTAAAATATCTCTATTTTAGGTGTAATTATTTTCATAGTAAAAGTTTCAAGTTCCAGGATTTTCTCTCTCTTAGTTCTCCCATTTCATTGCTATTTGTTTTTGCTTTTTCAAATAGGTTCTTAGCACCATAGAAAAATAACCATTCTGGGACCAGGCAGTGGTGCACCTGACTAAGTACCCATAGTGCTAAGAACAAGGATCCATGCAAGGATCAAGGCTAGAGTCCCTGGCACCCCACTTGCAGAGGGGGCACGTCACAAGTACTGAAGCAGGTCTGCAGGTTTCTTTCTCTCTATCTTTCTATCTCCTCTTCCTCTTTCAATGCCTCTATGTCCTATCCATTTTTTTTTTTAATAATGCCTCCATAAGCAGTGGATTTGTAGTTCCTACACTGAGCTCAGGCAATAACTCTGAAGAAAAAAAAGAAAAAGAAAACCAACAACCCCTATTCTATTGTCACTAACTCTTCATTTATTGCTGAAAAAAATCAACTTTAAAGCTGCAATGTACATCATATATATATAAATATATATATATATATAATTTCTCTATTTCTAATGCCAATACTGTCACATTTCTTGCATGTTAGACAAGGTGGTTTCACTGTTTAAGACATTCTGTTCTTTTTAAAAAAATTTTATTTATAAAAAGGAAACATTTACTAAACCATCACATAAAAGGGGTACAGCTTCACAGAATTCCCACCACAACAACTCTGTATCCCATCCCCTTCCCTGATTCTTGAACCTTCCCTATTCTTGAACCCTCTTGGAGTATGGACCCAAGGTCACTGTGGGATGTAGAAGGTGGAAGGTCTGGCTTCTGTAACTGCTTCCCCACTGAACATGGCTATTGACAGGTTGATCCGTCCTCCCAGCCTGTCTCTCTCTTTCTCTAGTGGGGAAGGGCTCTGGGGAAGCACAGCTCCAGGAAACATTGGTGGGGTTGTGTGTCCAGAAAGTCTGGTTGGCATCATGCTAGCATATGGAACCTGGATGTTGAAAAGAGAGTTCACATAAAAGCCAAACAAATTGTTGATCAATCATGGACCTAAAGGCTGGAATAGTACAGATGAAGAGTGTGTGTGTGGGGGGGGGGAGGGGGGGAGTTGTTCCTGAAAATATTATCAAAAAAGGTCTCACCCGAGTAATTAGGGTGAAGGGTTGACATTCCATGCCTGATGAATCCGGAAACAGTCTGAAGTGAAGCATGCTGAGGTGGTACTCATTGCGTTGATTAGGTTTGGATCCGTGGATGCAACATCATTTGGTATGAATTGAGAGAAGCATGCAGGAAAGTGAGCCCCACCCTAGAGGTTCCAGGACTGGGGAAATAATAGGCTTTAAAGAGGAAACAGGAGGTTCCTGCTGTCTTAGGGTTTAAGAAGACAATAGATAGTTATTGCTATAATCACATTATCTGGCAATTGCACTGACTTTGAAATATACCTTTGTTAGGATTTGCTGTATTATACACAACATCACCATAATTTATGCCCTTTGACATTATTTTTGTATCGCTGTGCTACCGGTTGCTTCTGTTCTCCCTGGTCTAAGCATTTAAGAGAGTCAACATATCAAAGACATTCTGTTCTTATATGCCATCACTGTTTCCTTATTTATACACATACATGATATTTCTTTTACCTAGAATGATCTCTTTAGTCTATTCATCTGGTATTTGTGTATTCAATTTTCAAGTTATAAGATTTCTTCATTTACCAGACTAGCAAATTAAATCACATTTTCTTTGAGATTGCAATAGATAAATGAACTTGTGCACTGAATCATTTACTGTCTCTCTTGGTGACATAAAATGTTCACTTTCATTTATTTCTCAGAATTATAGTTCATAATTTCCTAAAGTCTACCTCATTTTAGGTCATCCAAAAACCAAAGCTTTTATAACTCATGGTGGAACCAATGGCATCTACGAAGCCATCTACCATGGGGTCCCTATGGTGGGCATTCCTCTGTTTGCTGATCAACCTGACAACATCGCTCATATGAAGGCAAAGGGAGCCGCTGTGGGTTTGAACTTGGACACCATGTCAAGCAAAGACTTGCTCAGTGCACTGAAGACAGTAATTAATGACCCTTCGTGAGTATCACCAAATTTTCATTGATAATATTTATAGATAGGTTTAGTCTCATAGGTAACTATGAGTTTTCTATCTTTGAAATTTCAATATAAAATTATTACTGTGACATAACTGATCATAAATCTATTTTTAATCATTTATTTCAAAGTTAGATTTTAGCCTCAATGATATCAGCTAACTATACACTGAAACTATTAAAATCATATTTCTTACTGAAACATCATTGTATTATAACATTATAAAGATTTCAGGTGTGGATCACAGGAAATTAACATGTGAGATTTCTTTTTTCCTACCTGTACCCCATCATCTTTTTATTTTATTTATTATTTAATTAATTTTATTAATTTTTTAAATATTTATTTATTCCCTTTTGTTGCCCTTGTTGTTTTATTGTTGTATTTATTATTATTGTTGTTATTGATGTTGTCATTGTTAGATAGGACAGAGAGAAATAGAGAGAGGAGGGGAAGACAGAGAGGGGAGAGAAAGACACCTGCAGACCTGCTTCACCGCTTGTCAAGCAACTCCCCAGCAGGTGGGAGCCGGGTGTTCGAACCAGGACAAGAAAGCTGGGTCAGGGAAGAGAGTATCTCCCTAATATGGGAAAGGTGTATAAATATTGTTGACTATAAACCCCATCAATGTGATGTGATCTGGGGCCCATATTCAGCTTAGGAGCCTATATGACCACTGCATCTGTTCACATGTATCCACAAATTAGGGCAAAATATATACCTAAAAGCAAAAATACACAATAGTCTGTAGTGAGTCAGTATAATGTTCATAATGAAATAGTGTCTACTTAGACTTAGATACCCTCCTCAACTACTTCCTATTACAGTTCTCTCCCTCACTCCAAAGCTAACATTATGAAAGCAAGGACTGCAAAAGCTGAATAAGGGCAAGAGACTGGCATACTTTTAACAATGACTCTTTAGTCACTATCAGGCCACCCCATCAGCTGGGTCCCTAATCGGGGCGTCCTGAGATTCCCAAAGAGACATACATGATGGGCCTAGACCTCAAAGAAATCCATCTCTCCATCGTTACCGGTCATTTCTATCAGGTACAACACAATAGACCCCTTTGTGGGCCCCCATAGGACCTTGCCCTTAACTTGGATAAACAATGGTAGACAATGTTCCACCCTCTGAAGAGAGGCTTAACAATATACTCTATGCTACACCTGAGGAAGATGGGTCCTGATATTGGGGCAGCTTGGAACGTTCCTACTTCACAAGCAATCAAGCAGTGCCGCAGGTGTCTCCTTCTGTCTCTCTCTCCCTCTCTATCTTACTCTTCCCTTTCAATCTCTCCATCTCTATTCAACAAAGAAATAAAGTATTAAAAAACAGAAAAATATTTTTGGATTTATTATAATTGGGATGAGAATTCAGATGCAAAAATTAAGTAAGATATGCCATAAAATGATGAATACTTCAAGAAAATCTATGAATATAATGGTGGAAACAAAAGTTGAAGAAAGAAGTTACCCACAATAACAGTGACTGCAGAGGAGACATTTCACTCGTAATCATAATTCTCCTGTAAATATTTCAGTAAGATTATTCTATGTATTACCACAATCTTACATATATTCCTACAATGGCTTATATAGCACTTTTATTTCCTCTTAAGTCTGAAATGTATTTGTAAATCATAAAATTCCAATTTAAAAATCAAACTATCTATGAAGCTCCAAATAATATACATGCCATAAACACTTCAAATAATCATTTTGAACAATATGTGTAAGATTTCAGTAAAGTTTTGTAGAATGATATACTTGGGTTAACTCATCGCTTCAATGTCTCTGTTTCTGTGTTTCTTCCTAGGTATAAAGAGAATGCCATGAAGTTATCAAGGATTCAGCATGATCAGCCAGTGAAGCCTCTAGACCGAGCAGTCTTCTGGATCGAGTTTGTCATGCGCCACAAAGGAGCCAAGCACTTGAGGCCAGCTGCCCATGACCTCACCTGGGTCCAGTACCACTCTTTGGATGTCATTGGATTCCTGCTGGCTTGTGTGGCAGCTACTGTATATATCATCACAGCAGGCTGTCTGTTTTGTTTCCGGAAGTGTACTAAATCAGGGAAGAGGGAAAAAAGAGATTAGCGGCATCTGAAGCCAGGATCTGGTATGCTTCATAGATGGGACTCCTCCATTTTATTCCTGCTAGAAGATGTGAAGAAAGGCTACTACCTCTTGTGATAAAAATTAATATTTGCAAAACAACAATGGCAACAAAAGGGAAAAAATAGCCTCTAGGAGCAGTGGATTTGTGGTGCAGGTGGACAGCAATAACCCTGGAGGCAAAAAAAAAAAAAAAAAGAGTGGTAGATGGCGTAGTGGATAAAGCACTGGATTCTCAACCATCAGGTCCTGAATTCGATCCCTGTCAGCACATGTACCAGAGTGATGTTTGGTTCTTTCTCTCCTCCTATCTTTCTAATGAATAAATAAATGAATGAGAAAAGAGAGAGAGAGAGAGGAAGAGAAGGAACCATTGGTCTAGGCAGATACGTTGTTCCATTCTTTTAAAATTATTTTTATTTATTTGATAGAGACAGAGAAGTTGAGAGGAGAGGAGGAGATAGAGAGGGAGAGAGACACCTGTAGTCCTGTTTCACCACTCCTGAAACATTCTCCTTCCAAGTGGGGACCATGGGCTTGAACCCAGAACCTTGCACACTGTAATGTGTGTGCTTAATCAAGTGCACCACCTCCTGGCCCCAGTTGTTCCATTTTTCCCCCTAACGGACTGAATAAAAAGAAATTACTCTTAAATAAGTAATTAGGTAATTGTAATATAAGCAAATAATGAAAGGAGTTTCCTATGATGAATAATTACAAGATAGATTTGTGTATCCAGAATTTTGAAAGAACAAAGCAAAATAAATTATTAGCTGTACTTTAGAAGTTGTATTCAGTGTAGGTGGGGAGATAGCATACTGAAACTTGTTCATGCCTGAGGTCTCAGGTTCAATCCCTGACACCACCAGAAGTCAGAGCTAAGCAGTGCTTTGGTTAAAAAAAGAAAACAAACAAAAAAAAAACCACCAAAGCTTTTAATGTAATAGTGTCTGTAAATGATCTAATTCTAATAAAATCCAAAGGGAAATAAAAAAATTAATATTTGCACTGTCAAAAGCCAGTGCTGAGTAGTGCTGTGATTAAAAAGAAAGAAAGAGAGAGACATAGAGAGAGAGAAGTAGAAAAATTGAAACAACTGCATATTAACTCCTTTTTACTTGTTTGCAATAGGCAATATTGAGGAGCTACTTCTAAGCTAATCCCTGCTCCCTCACATTATTTGCCTTCATGTCTATAGATTACATCAGCACTTACTGTCATAGTGTTAGACTGCCTGAGTTTGACAATTCATGGTGACAACTATTCACCATTATTTTGTAGTAATAGTTTCACTGCCAGCTCACCACACATCCACTCTGATGTACTCTTTGAATCCTTAAAAGACCATATTTAAAATTGTATTAATTGTCTTGATCAAAGCAGTTGTGTAGACTACGGAGTTGAATATTTCTAGCTCAATTAAGTATGGTGCATTGAGTAACTGTTCTCATCTCTTTCTCCTCAGTTTCCTTATTTAATTTCAGATACTTTGTCACATTACTTGAAGAATTTTTGTTCTATGGAGAGATATACTATCACTATTTTAGACTCAGGAATCTATACTTTAAGCTCTCCAATAATTACACATCTGTGCCCAGTGCATAAAGATCACCTCCTAAGACCTGAAATATTGTTTAAAAGATACAAGTCATTATCTTATATTTTTAAAACAATGTCTCCATTTAATATGCCATGAGCCAAATTAAATGTAATGATTTATATATCCATACTTTTTGGAAAATATCTGGTTATCATACAAATACTATGACTTCATAAGAAAAGGCCCTTCAAATCTGATTGAGCTGTTTAAACTACCTTCTGTGTAGAGAGCGGGTTGAATAAATTCATTGGGACCTGGAAAGCTTTACAGAGAGACTCAATAGCACAGAGGAAAGAAATATCAGGATTTTAAGATAAAATGTCAATAAACTTTGAAAGAGAAGAGAAAGTAGAAAGAATATTCAAGAAAAAAAATTAAGCAATACTATAAAAAATGGAACTTACTTTTAATCTTCTATCTCTTTGATAAAAAAAAAAAATCCTCATACTTCTTTGGCTCTTTTTTAAATATCTTAGACCTGATTTTCTAAGAAGGAAACTTCTTAGGAAATTTTTCTTCTAAAAAGGAAACACCGACAAAACCACAGGATAAGGGGGGTGCAACACAAGTTCCACCACCAGAACACCAAATCCCATCCCCTCCCCTGATAGCTTTCCCATTCTTTTACCCTCTGGGAGTATGGACCCAAGGTCATTGCGGGATGCAGAAGGTGGAAGGTCTGCCTTCTGTAATTGCTTCTCTGCTTAACATAGGCTTTAACAGGTCAATCCATACTCCCAGCCTGCCTCTCTCTACCCTAGTGGGGCAGGGTTCTAGGGAATCAGAGCTCCAGACACTTTGGTGGGGTTATCAGCTCAGGGAAGTCTGGTATGCATCATGCTAGCATCTGGAACCTGGTGGATGACAAGAGAGTTAACATACAAAGCCAAACAAATTGTTGATTAATCATGGATGATTAATCATGGCTGGAATAGTGCAGATGAAGAGTTGGGGTGATCTCTGTTTTATAGTTAGCTAGTAAGCATATTTTAGTTATATTCCAAAGGTCCTGTGATTACACTAGCTTTTTTTTTTTTCTTTTTTCCCCCTTGACCCTGAAATCTGATATGGAGGTGTATCCAAATTATTGTTTGAGGAGATGATGCTATGGCTAGCATTATCCATTCTTCTGGTTCCTTTAAGTTCCCTTTGTTTTCTTTTTCTAAGTCCTTAAGGCGAGCAGTCAGGTCGTTTATTTGAGCTTCTTCTTGTTTTCTAATATGTGATTGTAAGGCTATGAGTATCCCTCTCAATACTTCTTTAGCTGTGTCCCAAATATCTTGATAACTTGTGTCTTCATTTTCATTTGTTTCCGGGAACATTTGGATTTCTTGCTTGAGTGCCTTTCTGACCAAGTGGATCTTAACCAGTACGTTGTTGAGTTTCCAAGTTACGTGGCTTTTAGTAGTTTTCTGTTTGTTGTTGAGTGTTAGCTTTACTCCACTGTGGTCTCAGAAGATACGTGGGATGATTTCAATGCTCTTGAATTTGTTGATGCTGTCTTTGTGGCCTACTATGCGGTCTTTCCTTGAGGATGTGCTGTGTGGATTTGAAAAGAATGTGTTTTCCAGATTTTTGGGGTGAAGGACTCTGACAATATCCAGGAGGTCTAGTGTGTCCATCTCTTCATTTAATTCTCTTGTTTCTTTGTTGATTCTCTGCTTTGTTGATCTGTCTAAGTGTCAGGCATTAAGCCAACTCCCCCTTCTCCATCCTGCATTGCCCATACTATGACCTATTTACATAATCATTGTTTTGCCTGAAATATCCCCACCCATTCCATTGATCTATCTTCTTTCTACCTTGAGACACTGCCCTGCCTGCAGGGTAACATTCATCCCACCAGTTAAAACCCTCGCGACAGTTGCTAAGGAAGCTTCTACCTTCCCAGTGGGCTTTTGCCGTTCTCTACCCCCTTTCTTAGCCATTTCCACATCTGACTTGCCACTTCCAGTGCTATCCTATAAAACCATTGTCTTCTGATCAATAGATCCTTTTGCATTACCAGGCTGCCACGAGTTCCTGAGTCATTTAACCCCAGGCTGCTGAGTGAGTAGCAGCCCAGGCTGAGTCCAGTAGAGTTCTCTCTAACCCAGAGAGCACGCACCTGGAGAAGAGGCATCCCCATGCTAGCCCAGTATCTGAGTGTGAGAGTGGGGTGTTGAATTCTCCAACTATTATTGTATTATTATTGATGTATTTTTGTAGTTCTTTCAATAGGTGTTTGATGTATGTAGATAGTCCCTCACTGGGTGCATAGATATTTGTAACTGTTAAATTTTCTTAGTTGACTGATCCTCTAATCACTATGTAATGGCCTTGCCTATCTTTTATTACTTTAATTTAAAATCTATGGTGTGAGAGGTGAGAGTGAATGTCCCTGCCCTTTTTTGTGGTCCATTAGCCTGTATGATAGTTTTCCATCCTTTAACTTTAAGTCTGTTTGTCTTGTTGGGTCAGGTGGGATTCTTGCAAGCAGCATATGGTTGGGTTGTGTTTTCTGATCCATCCTCCCACTCTGTGACTTTTGATGGGTGAGTTTAATCCATTGACATTAAAGGATAGTATGTATTGAATGTATTGTAGTGCCATTATTCAACAATTCTTTACTTGCTGTGATATATGGCAAGTATTATAGTGATGTTCTTGTTTATAAGGGGTCTTTTAGGACCTCTTTCAGGGCAGGCTTGCAGAGATGGTTGCCTCCTTTAACTGTTGTCTGTCTAATAAGGTTTTATACCTCCATATAGTATGAATGAAAGTCTAGCAGGATATATTATCCTTGGTTGAAACCTTTTTCATTCAGGGCTCCATAGATATCTTGCCGTTCTCTTCTGGCTTTTCGAGTTTGAGTGGAGAAGCCTGCTGATAGTCTTATGGGTTTTCCCCTGTATGTGACTTTTTGTTTTTCCCTTGCAGACTTTAGGATCCTTTCTTTATCCTTGCTTCTTTTCATTGTAACTACGATGTGACTTAGTGTATTCAGGACTGGGCTGATTCTGTTTGGGATTCTCTGGGCATCTTGAATCTTAATGTCCTTTCTGTTGTTTAGGTCTGGGAAGTTGTCTTCCATTATTTCCTCTAGAATCTTTACTTCCTCTTCCTCTCTTTCTTCCTTTGGTTGGCCTATTCTATCAATGTTACTTCTTTTGAGATCATCCCATAAGTCTCTGTTGTTGTTTTCAGTGTTTATCAATCTCTTTTTGAGCTCTTTTACCTCTTTCTTAGTTTCCTCTAGCTCATCCCCTGTCTAGCCAATCCTGTTTTCTGCTTCTGTTAATCTGCTTTCCCTTCCCTCAATTTCCTTATTCAGTTCAGTTATAGTATTAGCTTGTTCTGCTAGTTTGCCTTTTAGCTCAGCTATTTCAGCTTTCATTTCTCTATTTACCTCAAGGTAGCTTGTATTTTCTTTGAGGTTATCCTCTGTTGTTTCCCTAATTCTGATAGCCCTTTCCTCCATAGTTGTCTTCATTTCTGTGACTGTTAGGTTTACAATTGCTTGCATACTTTTCTTATCTATGGTTATTTCTGACTTATTTGGAGTTTCTTCCAGGCTCCTGTCCTGGGTTCCTTTGTGGTAGCAGTTTTATTTGCTCTTGATTTAATCTTTTTTTTTAATTGATGTGATTTTTATTTTTAGGTTCTGTCATTCTTCAGTTGTTGTGTTTTGAGTACAAGCCATGCTATACTAAAGACCTTTATGACAAGTGCACTCACCAGCCTCAGAAATTACAACAATAGGAACTGAGGCAAGGTTTGATGCAGTTCAACCAGTCCTATTTAGCCAAACAACACCTCCAGTCAAAGAAAAAATACCAACCAAACAAAAGAATAAGAGAGAGGCAGGATAAAAGGGAAAGCAAGAATAGACAATTATGAAATCTACTATCCATTATAAATTCTAGGGATACAAAGGGGAGAATTGAAAGTAGAGAAGACACACCCTAATAGTCTGCAGCTTGGACAGCTTCGGATTGGCTGCAGGCAGCCTGAGCAAAGCCGGCAATTGTAAGAATTATCCAAAAATAAAAAAAATAAAAAACTCCAGGTAGTCTTTCCCAGGCAGGAATGAGGCTCTGATTGGTCAGCTATTTTGTCACTCAAATAGAGCTCCAGCCACGTAAAAATTAAAAAAAGAGAAGTTAAAGGAAGTACCTTGGAATGGTGACTCCTCTGGTGAGCCAGAAATTTTGGTAAAGAAAATAGCTCATCAGTGACTCTGCTAGGAGCTGCTGTGCTGCCCCTGGGGGCTGGTACTGGGGTATGGGGGGAGCTCAGAAATAATCAAAGGATTTTCCTTTGTCCCCCTGACCTCCCTTTGTCAGCCCAAAAGAGATCTATGGGGCTGTATTTTGGTGTCACTCTTACCAGCCCGTGTTCAGCCTCCTACAGACAGCCCAGTATCCTATCATATCAAGCAGAGGTTCCTGGGCTGCAGGCTGCTGCCTCTTAGAACTCATGGCAGCTGTGGCTACAAAGTCTACATCTTGGCTCCGCCTCCCAATCTCTGGATCCTCCATTTTTTAGATAGCTAGTGGGCATATTTTAGTTATATTCCAAAGGGCCTGTGGCTATACTATTTTTTTTTTTTTTTTTTGCCCCTGAGCCTGAAATCTGATATGCAGGTGGATCCAAGTTATTGTCTGGGGGAGATGATGTCATGGCTGAAAAAAGGATCAGAAAGCTGGATCAGGGAAGAGAGTAGCTCCCTAATATGGGGAAGTGGTATAAATATTGTTGACTGTAAATCCCATCAATTTGATTTGGTCTGGGGCGCATATTCAGATTAGGAGCCTATGTGACCTCTGCATCCCTGCTTCTTTTTTTTTTTTTAACTTTTATTAGTCATTTCACATTGATTTACAAAATTGTAACATAACAAGGGTATAATTCCATACCTTTCCCACCACAAGAGTTTTGAGTCCCCATTCCCTTCATTGGAAACTGCAGTAATTCTCCCACGGTCACAGATATGGGTTGTCTATTACGTCTATAAATATATATATTTATTCATGGTGTGTGCTCAAGCTGGGTACAGTCCAGCGCCTCCTGACCATTTTTATATTGGCTTGTTTGCCTTTGAATTGTGGAGCTGCACAAATTATCTTGAGTGATAAGCCCTTATTAGATGTGTGATGTCCAATACCTTCTCCCAATCAGTAGGCAGCTTTTCATTCTGTTGCTAATTTGTTAGTCTTCATGGACGATTTTACATATCCTCAATTGTTTATTGTTGCTCTTTCCTATACCCTAAGGTTCAAGTTCACAAAGACATTGTTAATGTGGATATCATGGAATCCATAAATATTGTTGTCTCCTCTGTGGTTTATAATTGCAAGTTTTACCTCCAAGCAAAGGAACTATTTTGAAATTATTTTCCCTATAGATCTACAGGGTGATACACTTTCCTACTTGCACATGTCTGACTTCTCCTACAACACTTCTTGAAAGAACTTTTCTCTGTTTTATGTCCAGGACTCTTCTGGATTAGATTCAGTATCACTATTGGTGTGGGTTTCCTTCCAGACTCTCAGTTCTGTTCCAGCCATCTGTGTGGCTATCCAATAGCATATTGTTTCAATCCCTGTTGCTTTGGGGTATACTTTGCAGTTGGGTGATTTGACACCTGACTTTTGTTCATTTTCCTCAGAATGGCTTTTGGTATTTGGGATCTTTCATGTTTTATATAAATCTAGTGGGTTTAGTTTCATTTCTTAAAAATATATGTCACTGAAATATTCAAAATAATTTTTAAATCTGTACATTGCTGTATTGATATATTTATATCATACAGAGAGACATAACATTAATTATTTTATTATCTTTATTTATTTATTGGCTAGAGAAAGCCAGAAAAATCACTTTAATTTTTATCATGTATGGGGTGTCTGTGTTATTTTTTTTTATATTTCAGTTCTTAGTGCATCAAGATGACAGAATTTAAGAGGGAAGAGAGAGAAAGAGAGAGAAACAGACACCTACAGCTCTACTTCACTCATGATGCTTTCCCCCTGCAGGTGGAGAACAGGGACTTGAAACTGAGTCCTTACACACTCCAGTGTGTGCACTTAACCAGGTGCAGCAGTACCTGGCCCCTGTGATGACTTTTTCAGAAGAAAGAGAGAGAGAGAGACAGAGAGAGAGAGAGACTGACCACAGCACTGATGCATCCTCTAGCGCTATGGGGTGGTGCTCTCTCCTGGGCTGTCTGGTGGGGTGAAGCCTCACCTTGTACTTGGCCAAGCCCGTACACTATCTAGGTGAGCTCTACTGCTGCTCAGGGGAGGGACATGCACTGTACATCGTGATCAGGAGCAATTAGCTCCATGATGGGGATCAGTTCACAGTATCAGCAGGATACTAAGCACTATGTGGTACACCTGAAGTGATGCAATGACCCTTGCTAGTTATAGCAACAGAGAAATATTGGGTGGTAGAATAGTATTTCTGAATGAATGACTATTTCTCTTCAAAGTAACCATTAAATTCTTCTCTGCTTATGTCAAATAAGCTGATTTGATTTCTGGAAAAACAAGGCAAAATCTTTCCAGTTCTGACAATCATAGAATGCTGTGATTACATAAACTCTGCAGATTAAAAGAGCTTTAAAGGGCAACAGTAAAACAAGCAGAAATACCTCAACAACAACAATAACTACTATTACCCACTTCTCCCCCGAAAAAGAAAATTAAGAAACCAAAGCAATATCTCAAAACAGAAACCTAGAGAGGAGATACTGGAGTAAAATGTGTCCTAACCAGGACACAGGTCCTGAGACAGAGGAATTCTGGGTGTGATCCCTCCCCACCACCACCAGCTGCCTTCTCAGAGCCAGGACCAACTGCCACTCATCCACGGGGGGAGGAGGGATTTCAGGTAGAAATGGCAGTTTGGCTGCAGGGAGAGAAGTTGTCTCTGAGCCCAGCAGACTGAGTGGCTCTCCAGGTAGGATTACTGAGGAGGTCAAGGGCATAAGTGGGAGAAAGGGAAAAGGACCAAGTCAGCATACAAGGTGAGCAGGGAAAGAGGACAAGATGGGGGGCAGGTGGAGAGGATGCGATGTCAGTGCTCTGAGAGGGGGTCCCCAGGCCTTCTCAGACTTGGGGGCCTGTCTCTGCACAGGCCTTGCAGCAGCAGAAGGGCTCTTCCTGCAGGAAAAGGAACCAGTAAGGGCTAGAAGATCCCTCATCACACAGCTGGGGTCCCCCAGGACATTAGCCTGGCCCTGGCACAGCACCTGTGGCTGGAGACTAGGGTGCAAGGGCTGTGTAAACCTTTCTGCGCCTTAAGCACAGAGAGTGGCCAAAAATAAGCAGAGCATGCTGAGGTGGTACTCGCTGCATTGATTAGGGTAGGATCGGTGGATGCAATGTTTTTTGGTATGAATTGAGAGAAGCATACAGGAAAGTGCACCCCAGCTTAAGGTTCCAGGACTGGGGGAAATATAGGCTCTGTAGAGGAAGCAGGAGGTCCCTGCTGTCTCAGGGTTGAAGAAGGCAGTAGATAGTTATTATTACCATCACATTATTTGGTAATTGGGTTAACTTTGGAAAATCCAGTTGTTAGGATTTGCTCTATCATATCCAACATCACCATAATTTATGTCCTTTGAAATTATTTGTATGTAGCTGTGCCACCAGTTGCTTCTGTTCTCCCTGGTCAAGGCTTTTGAAAGAGTCAACATATCAAAGACTCAGCCTATATATTAAAAAGACTCAGTCTGGGAGTCGGGCGGTAGCGCAGTGGGTTAAGCTCAGGTGGCAAAGTACAAGGACTGGTGTAAGGATCCCGGATCCAGCCCCTGGCTTCCCACCTGCAGGGGAGTCGCTTTACAGGTGGTGAAGCAGGTCTGCAGGTGTCTGTCTTTCTCTCCCCCTCTCTGTCTTCCCCTCCTCTCTCTATTTCTCTCTGTCCTATACAACAACAACCACATCAATAACAATAACAATAATAACTACAACAACAATAAAAAGACATGAAAATAAATAAATAAAATTTTACAAAAAGAATTATTAATAAAAAAAGACTCAGTCTGTGCTTTAAAAAGTTTGAGGCATACAATTAATTTTCCCCTCTCATATTAATTAAATTGTGATTTATATGACTACAAATTATAGAAGTGTACATAAGCACCATTCCCACCACCAAAAGACTGTATCCCAGCTCACCCACCCACCACCCCCAGCTGCCACCCCTGGAAGCTGAACATCCACCCTCATCCTTACCCTCACACCAGGGTTTTTACTTTGGTGCCAGACTTAGTCAAATCCTGCTTTTAGTTTCCCTTTCTGTTCTTTCTCAAATTCTCTTAATGAGTGGGAATATCCCATACTCACCTTTATCTTTCTGACATAGCTCACTTAACATAATTCCTTCTAGTTCTGTCCAAGATGGGTCAGAGAAGGTGGGTTCATCGTTCTTAATAGCTGCATCGTATTCCATTGTGTATACATACCACAGCCTTCTCAGCCACTCATCTGTTGTTGGGCACCTGGGTTGCTTCCAGGTTTTAGCCATTATGAATTGTGCTGCTAGGAACATAGATGTACACATCTCTTTTTTGTTGGGTGTTATGGAGTCCTTGGGCTATATCCCTAGGATAGGAATTATTGGGTCATATGGAAGGTCCATGTCTAGCCTTCTGAGAGTTCTCCAGACTGCTCTCCAAAGAGGCAGGAACAATTTACATTCCCACCAGCAGTGCAGAAGGTTCCTCTGTCCCCACACCCTCTCCAGCATTTGTTGCTGCTATCCTTTTTGATGTGTGCCATTCCCACTGGAATGAGGTGATATCTCCATGTTGTCTTTATTTGCATTTCTCTGACAATCAGCAACCTGGAGCAATTTTTCATGTGTTTGTGAGCCTTTTGGATCTCCTCTGAAGTGAATGTCTTGTTCATAGTCTCTGCCCATTTTGGATGGGGTCATTTGCTTTTTGGTTTCTAAGTTTGCTGAGCTCTCTGTAGATTTTGGTGATTAATCTCTTCTTTGATCTATGGCATGTGAAGATCTTCTCCCATTCTGTGAGGGGTCTCTTTGTTTGTGTGATTGTTTCTTTGGCTGTGCAGAAGCTTTTCACTTGGATGTATTCCCATTGATTTGTTTCTGATTTAGTCTTCTTTGCAGTTGGGTTTGTATCTTCAAAGATATCCTTGAGGTTTAGGTGGGAAAGTGTTCCAACAATGTTTTTCTCTAAGTACTTGATAGTTTCTGGTCTAACATCCATGTCCTTAATCCATTTGGAGTTGATTTTTGTTTCTGGTGAGATAAGGTGGTTCCATTTCATTTATCTGCATGTTACAACCCAGTTTTCCCAGCAGCATTTATTGAAAAGAGCCTCATTCTTCCATATAAATACTTTGGGGCCACTTATCAAAGATTAGATGTCCATAGGTGTGGGTTTATTTCTGGGCTTTCAATTCTGTTCCACTTGTCTGTGTGCCTATTTTTGTTCCAGTACCAGGCTGCTTTGATGATGATGGCCTTATAATATAGTTTGAGATCTGGGACTGTGAAGCCTCCATTTCTGTTTCTTTTCCTCAAGATTGCTATGGCAATATTGACCAAAAATAACTGCTGTGGTGGATTTCTCTCCCTCTCTCTCTCTCTCTCTCTCTGTCTCTCTCCCTCCCTCCATATATATATAGTCATCTTTTCATTGTTATTGATATTATTGATGTCATCATTGTATAGATAGGACAGAGAGAAATAGAGGATGGGGGGACAGAAAGGGCAAGAGAAAGACAGACACCTGCAGACATACTTCACTGCCTTTGAAGTAATTCCTTTGCAGGTGGGGAGCTGGGGTTCGAACTGGGATCCTTATGCTGGTCCTTGCACTTCGCACCACATGGCTTACCCTGCTGCGTGACAGCCCAACTCCCCTGTATGTTCCCTTTTATCTATGTAAAACACTGATGCTGCTATCATAAAATGAGTAGAAAGCAAGCTTAGTTAGTAATAGTAAGGGAGGCTTCTGTACTGTCTTCTGTAGTGGTTAAGTGATCTTGCTAACCCACAGAGGTTAAAACAGACAGGTTCATCATGACCATTCATCTGCTAAGTAGCCAACCAAACAAAACCGAAAACTTAGATGTGTGCATGCCCACGTTCATCACAATGCTTGGTGCCAGAGTTGGAAAACCATCCAGATGTCCAAGCACAGCTGAGTGGGTAAGGGAATTGAGCAGATATGCAGAATGGATGCTACTCAGCTGTAAGAAACAGTGGCATCTGCTCTCGTGTGATGGCATTGGGAGTGGTCATGATCAGTGAATAAGTTAGAGGGAGAAGAGCCCATAGCTGATGAGCTGGCTCACAAGAAGGTTTAAGAAGCAAAACAGCAGAAGGGTGGATGCTCAGTCAGCTGTGGGCTGTCTCAGTAGATCCCTGGATTCCCAAGGGCAGAGGGTGGTTTATGCTTTCGTTTAACAAAGGGGACCAACATAACAGAGGGTCTCTTTCTGGATCCTGCCCAGATTCCAGCTATGGGAGGCATCCGTTTCCTCATTGCTGCAGAAAAAAGACAAAATGAGAGTAAGAAAGAGGGCAGAGAGCACTGTGGCAGCACTCACAGAACTTCCCTTCCATCCAGGTCTTCCTTGAGGGTCAGATTAGTTTCCAGAAGAAATTTGTTTTTAGGTGTTAGAAGTGGGATTTTTGGTCCATTTGTTCTGATGTCAGTACACATTTCTGACTCATCTCTGAGCAAACACGCCATCATTTTAAATACAAGAATGCCAGCCAAAGTGGACTTTTATTTAGTATTTGAGCAGAAGGAAACTGAGGTCACATGAGTGGTGGTGATTATGTGAAAACTGCACCCTTCCAATATTGCTCTCAACTCCATTACATCACATTTCTCTGGGGAGACAGCATAATGGTGTTGCAAAAGGCATTTATCCCAGGGAGTTGGGCAGTAGTGCAGCAGGTTAAGCACAGGTGGCACAAAGCACAAGGACACAGGTAAGGATCCCAGTTTGAGCCCCCGGTTCTCCACCTGCAGGGGAATCGCTTCACAAGCATTGAAGCAGGTCTCTATTTTTCTCTACTCCTCTATGTCTTCCCCTCCTCTCTCCATTTCTCTCTGTTCTATGCAGCAACGATGACATCACTAACAACAACAATAATAACTACAACAATAAAACAACAAGGGCAACAAAAGGAAATAAATAAATAATATTTTTTTTTAAAGATATTCATCCCAGACCCTCTGGGTCCCAGGTTCAGTCTCCCGTACCACCAGCTCTGGTCTGTCTCTCTCTCTCTCTGTGCATCATTCTATTTACAGATCTATTTTCTCATTAAAATCAATATTAACAGAACAGATTTATTTCCTTTCTTCTTCAAAAGTATATTTTCTTTCTTGGAGTTTAATGAGAGAGTGAGGTCCTGGTTATTTTGTAGCGCAGGAGAGTGTGTCTCTGACCCTCTCCTCTCTCTGCAGCCTCTCCCCAGCCACCTTCTCTGTGTAGAGGACTATTTCCTGACAAGAGCAGGGCTGTGAGTAAGCACCTGGGCAGGGTTCTTTCCTGTTCCCTGTTGCCTCTGACCAGGAACCACAGGGCCATCTACAATCCCCCGATGAGTCAGAATGTCTTGGTTTGTTGCTTTTGTAGGAATCAGTCGATAGAATTCATATGTGTGATTTTGTGTGTGGCAGGCAGGGCCACTCTCAAATCAGGGGAAGAAGCTGGGTGGGAGAGAGAAATGAGGCACAGATACTCTGACTTGGGGTTGCCTGATCTTGATGGCTGCCTGCTCTGGATTAGCATTCTATGGAAATGCAGTAATGGTAGGCTGGGAGCACACAGTACAATGGGCCAAGTTCTGTGAGCCCATCCAGTGACACTGGAGTAGACTGGGTGGGGCCCTGTGGTGGTGTCTGAGGACATATTGTGTCAGAAAGCCATTTGGTTCCTTGTAGGGAGACTGTCGCTAAGCTCAACAGGGAAGGACTGGGCTTTGGCAGTTGACCACAAAGCCAAACTTTGAACTCAACTAGACTTTTGAGGGGAACATGTGAGAGAGGACAGTGTCTTCTGTCTGGGGTTAGGGACTTGTTCTGTTAAATTTTGCAGCTGGGCAGCTTGCCAAACAAAGGTGCTGTCTGATGGGTGTCAGAAGTGGGGGTTGGTACAGTGGCTTTGGGAGGCTGTTTCCCTGTCTTCTGGGATTTCCACCTGGGGATTGGGGTGGGGGGAGGTTGAGTGCCTGGGTGCAGTCAAGGAGGGAAAGCAGCTCTGGTGGGTTGAGTGTTGGTTCAGGGGTTGAGCCTTCATCCTGGGAAGTTTGCTGCACATTTGAGTGATCCTGGGAATCTGAACCCTCCTTGGGCATATCAACCATCCTTGGAATCTTAGTTGTCCTGGAAGTCTGAGCCTTACAAGGGTTTGTGGCTAGGGTTCTAGGGTGCTGAACATTTGTGGACATTTTGTGAGGACATGAGCTGCCTATGGGATCAGGGGTTCTGGGGTTCACAGGAGGTCTGGTCAGGGTGTTGTTAGTCCTCCAGGTTCTGCTGGAAGGTGACCATCTGGAAGCTGGAGAGCTCAGACTCTACTCAGGCTCCATCTCCAGCTCTGACCCAGGGCTTCCTCACCCAGCCCCAGCTGGGAAGGTTCAGTCTAGGTTCTCCTCAAGGGACCCCTCAGAGGAGAAGACCACCTGGGGCACCCCTGCCTCTTTGTCTGCACACTGCAGGTCTCACCCTGATGGCTGCCTCTTTCTCCCCTGAACAGCTCCTCCTCCACCAGGATGGAGTAGGCCTCCTCTGCCACTTGCAGGAGCCTCAGGATGTTGGGGTGCTGGAAGGTGCCCAGCACCTGTAGCTCCTGGAGGAAGTGCTGGAGTTAGGGCTGGGTCACAAGGTTCTGATCTGCAAACCTGATCTTCACTGGGACCCCTGCCAGCCTATGGTGACCTCCACGCATGCCAGTTTCTACTGCTTACAG
The DNA here is from genome assembly GCF_950295315.1 of Erinaceus europaeus. NCBI lineage: Eukaryota > Metazoa > Chordata > Mammalia > Eulipotyphla > Erinaceidae > Erinaceus > Erinaceus europaeus. The sequence goes on along the minus strand of NC_080164.1, from coordinate 120,184,370 downwards.
GTCACCTAGTTGTCCAAGAGGGGCAGGTGAACTACTGACCCCACTGCAGCTGTCATGGTGCGATCTCACTACTCTGAGTAAGGCATCTGGTGAAGGGGGCAGAAGTCTGGGTTCTGCAGCTCAGTGAAGCAGGCTTCTTTCCTGGCTTGAGGCTCAATATTATTATTATTATTATTATTATTATTATTATTATTATTATTATTATTTTGTAAAATTGGTAGACACAGAACCAAACAGACCAGTGGAAATGCTTATGGACATAAGGGGAGAAGGCCCAGCAACCACATTCCCTGTGGTCAATCTTCACTTCTGTGACCCTCTTTCTGCTTCTTGTGGACAGACCCAGGCATCAGGGGTCCCTCTCTGAGGGGGAGCTAAGGCCCGAAAACTCAGCCTTCCGGCTCCCCCCTGCCAACCCTGACTTTACATGTGGGGTCAACCATTTCACAAGGGGTTAGAATTCACCATCTCCCCAGACAATAACTTGGGTCCACCTGTGTACTAGATGTCAGGCCCAGGCAAAAACTAGTAAAGTCACGATCCCGTGGAATATACCTAAAAGAGACCTACTAGCTTTTTCCAAATTAGAAACCAAAAATCTTTATCTGCAATATTCTTGCCTTTAGGTTCATAACTACTCATCAATTTGTTCTACTTTATACCTTAACTTTTTTTTTTAGCCACCAGGTTCTAGATGCTACCATGATGCCAACCTGACTTCCCTGGGCAGCCAACTCCACCAGTGTGTCCTGGGGCCCTTTCTTCCCTGAGCCCTGCCCCACTAGGGAAAGAAAGAGACAGGTTGGGAGTACCGTTTGACTTACCAACACCCATGTTCAGAGGGAAAGCAATTACAGAAGCCAGACCTTCCACCTTCTGCGCTCCATAGTGACCCTGGGTCCATAATCCCAGAGGGATAAAGAATAAGGAAGCTAACAAGGGAGGGGATGGGATATGGAGTAGTGGAGGTAGTAACTGTGTAGAATTGTACCCCTCTCTTCCTATGGTCTTGTCAATACTTCAATTTTATAAAACTTAAAAACAGAGAGAATTTAGTCTGCAATGTGTTCAATAGCCACCTGAGAGCTATGGTCACATCCTACCATTTTTGCCTCTTGCCTTGCAACCTGGCTCCCAGACTGCTTGCTCTCTGTAACCCCAGTGGCTCCCCAGAGCCCCCATGATAACTATTCAAAGGCCATTGCCACCCACACACCACCCGCCCCATCCCCCAAGTCTCATATGGGCCTGACGCACACAGAACAACGAGATGATTTTTCAAACAGTCAGCATTTTAACAATTTACTAAAACAAAAATAAATAAAAAATTAAAAAGTAGACTTCAGAGTCCAGCATACTTAATATATATATATTGTGGCGGGTATTCAGTCCTGGTCTCCTCACTGCATTGAAGTGGCTGGGGAGGATTCCAAAGGGGCCTGTGGGAGGGGACCCATCTTCTGCACCGGGGTGTCGGCTACATGGGAGCAACCTTATTGCTGAGCACCCAGGGGAAGCAGAAGAGGCACCTTATGGCTCTGCAGAGCTCTGTCCTTCGGGATCTGGGTGTTGCAGTGGCTCGGGGAGGCTGCCCAGCTGCTTCCTGGACTTGCAGGGTCCCCTCTGGAGGAGGGGTGAGGCTGGAGTGGCTGGGTGGAGGTGATGAGGGAGGGCAGCTCTGGGGCACTGGATCTGGAATTTCTGAGGCAGGAGTAAGGACTGAGCTGCCGTCTTCTGGGGTGACTGATGGTGAAGACACCACCCCAGGCTGGGGCTCCGTCTCAGTGTCTTCCTCAGTGCTGCTTCCCAGCTCTGGGGTGGGGGTTTGGGCCTCCATGCCAAGCTCAGCCTCCATCTCTGTGTCCTCTTCATTCCAGCTACCCAGCTCTGGCGTGGGGGTTTGGGACTCCATGCCAAGCTCAGCCTCCATCTCTGTGTCCTCCTCATTCGAGCTACCCAGCTCTGGCGTGGGGGTTTGGGACTCCATGCCAAGCTCAGCCTCCATCTCTGTGTCCTCCTCATTCGAGCTACCCAGCTCTGGCGTGGGGGTTTGGGCCTCCATGCCAAGCTCGGCCTCCATCTCTGTGTCCTCTTCATTCCAGCTACCCAGCTCTGGCGTGGGGGTTTGGGACTCCATGCCAAGCTCGGCCTCCACCTCTGTGTCCTCCTCATTCCAGCTACCCAGCTCTGGCGTGGGGGTTTGGGACTCCATGCCAAGCTCGGCCTCCATCTCTGTGTCCTCTTCATTCCAGCTACCCAGCTCTGTTGTGGGGGTTTGGGACTCCATGCCAAGCTCGGCCTCCATCTCTGTGTCCTCTTCATTCCAGCTACCCAGCTCTGGCGTGGGGGTTTGGGACTCCATGCCAAGCTCGGCCTCCATCTCTGTGTCCTCTTCATTCCAGCTACCCAGCTCTGGTGTGGGGGTTTGGGACTCCATGCCAAGCTCGGCCTCCATCTCTGTGTCCTCCTCATTCCAGCTACCCAGCTCTGGGGTGGGGGTTTGGGAGTCCACCCAGCTGGCTTCTACCCACCTCCAGCTGTTGATGGTGGGTTCACTTTGTTTTGCAGTCCCCAGTGCAGACCCAGTTTCTGCGGGGCACCTTGGACCATCCTCCTCCTGGGGGCACCCTTTGGGCCTCACTCTGATCGTAACTACTTCTACGTGTGAGGTCCAAGGGTGCCTCAGGATGTCCTGGGTGGTGCCCCGCTGCCTGGGGTCCTGGTGGAGTAGTCTGCTGAGGAGGTGGCGTAAGATAAAAGGGGTGGAATAGGGCATGTGGAGGGCCCCTCGAAGGATTTTGTCCTCCTCCACGGTGTAGTCTTTCCCCAGGAAGGGGAGGGTTCCCAAAGTCATCTTGTAGAGGAGGACTCCCAGGCACCAGAGGTCACTGGCCGTTGAGGGGCGCTGCCCCAGCAGGACTTCCGGCGCCATGGTGACGGGCTGCCCCCAGGCCACGTCCAGAGCCACCCCCACACTGCCCATCAGCGCCTCCACGACCGAGAGCTTCACTCTCCCCTCCTCCGTCACCAGCACATACTGGGTGTTCAGGTCCCCGAGGCTGAGATCCCGGCGGTGGCAGCACTGGACGGCGAACGTGATCTGCCTCAGCAGGCTGCGGGCCTTGGCCTCGGTCAGGACGGGGCGCTGGAGCAGGAGTGTGGCCAGGTCCTGCCCCTGGGCCTGCTCCTCCACTACAAGGAGGCAGTGGGCCTCCTCCACCACGCCCAGGAGACTCAGGATGTTGGGGTGCTGGAAGGTCCCCAGCACCTCTAGCCCCCGGAGGAGCTGCTGGACCTTACAGTCGGGCAGTTGATTCATATCAACTACCCAGGTCTTGACCTGGGCCCCAGTCAGCCTATGGTGACCTACAAGCGGGCCAGATGTCACTTGTAGGCCACCAGAGTGGCCCAATGTGGACCGCTGACTGCCAGGCCTCACAGGAGCTGGCATAGTGAGAGCGCTGTCTGCTCTCTCTAAATAACGGCTCAGGGAGAGGGACTCTCACACGAACCCAAGAACCCAGAAACCACCCCCACCCACTAAATCTGATATCCCGCAACAACAACAATAATAACTATATGATAACCACCCCCACCCCCCCCAAGAAAGTATGTATAAACAGCTAAACTCTACTCACTCTACTCAAAAACAAGCAGATATACAGCTCTCTACATAAATATGAGCAAGGGAGTGGGAGGGACGGGAGAAGGGGAGGAGGGGAGCAGGACACGGAGGGAGGAGGGAGAGAAGGAAGGAGGGAGAGGGGGCAGGAGGTGGAGGAATGGAGGGAGAGTGGAGGCAGGGGGAGGGGAGGGAAGGGAAGGGAAGGGGTGGGAAGGGAAGGGATGGGAAGGGAGGTAGGGACAGGAAGGGAAGGGGACAGAAAAGAAAGCAAGGGAAGGAAGGGAGAGAGGTGGAGATAGAGGAAGAGAGAGGAGACAAGAGTGGAGACAGGTAGGTGCGGAGTGGAAGCGGTGGTGCGAAGGTGTACTTGCTCTGGTCCCGGTCAACTGCAGGTCACTATGACAGCTTCCTGAGTGATCAAGACCAAAGGCTCAGCCTGCTCAGGGCCTTATATAGGGTTCAGCGGGCATGACATCACAATGTCTCCTCGTGAGCGCGTGGCCCGCTGTGGACCAATCCCACAGAGGCTTGAGCTGCAGGGACATCTCATTGGTTCACAATGTTGGTGCAGTTGCTCTTCAGGGGGAGGAGCTTGAAAGAGCAGCCTGCTGATGGCGCTAAATGGTCCTGACTCCATTCAGAGCAGGGAGGAAGGACCTGTGCAATGTTTCCCAGGCACCCCTTAGTTCAAAATCCACTGCCCTCAGGAGTTAGCCTTCAAAGCGTCGTTTCATCATCTAGTATTCAAAGAGGATGATTTGCAGGGCCAGGCAAAGGCACACGCAGGAGAGCACACGCTTGAGTATGGGCGAGGACCAAGGTTCAAGCCCAGGCCTCCATCTGTAGGGGGAGGGGGGACGCGAAAGCTTTGTGAGTGCGGTGGCATAAATGCTGCATATGGTTTCTGCCAGGTTAATTGAAATAAATCCGTTCCGAGAGTAAAGCAGAGCAAAACCTCAGCCACCAGGCTTTGGCTGAAGACATCAGCAATCAAAGGGCTGGGTGTGTAGCTGCCAGCCTCCCTGATGAGGAGTATCAGCAGAATTCTGACCTTGGCCCATGGCACACCCTGTTCAGTGCACACATTCCCATGCCCTAGGATCTGGGTTGAAGCCCCCAGTACCGACTTGTAGGGAAGAGGCTTTGAGACTGGTGAAGCAGTGCTGCAGGGCCCTCTCTCCCTCTTTATCTGCCCCTCCCATCTCAATTTCTTTCTGCTCTATCCAATAAAGGGAAAAATCTTGAATAAAGAATATCCTTAGAGAAGGGTTTTTCTCTGGGTTTCTCTGGGCACAGCCTGCACGATTCTGCACAAACATGTCCATTTGGTGGCCCGTACTGGACTGGGCCATGAACTACGGAGCGACAATGCCCTCTCATTTTCCCCTGCCACTCCTGTTCTCTCCTGTCATCTCCTCTTGTCTCTGCTCCACGCTTTCCAAGTCACTGCAGATCTGCTATGAACAACCTCATCTATGGAGAGAGGAGACCCCCCTGCTCTCTGTACCTCACCCTACCAGAGAGGAGGACAGAGAATCTTCCAGGATATTTTTTCCTTTCCACTTGTAATTCTGGTTTGTTTGTTGTTGTTTTTTGAGGGTGTTAATGCTTTACAGAACCGTCATTGTCATATACATACAATTTAATTCTATGCCAAGCCCCCAATGTTTTTATCCTCTTTGACCCCTTCCTTCCTTTGAGCCGTTCGTTTTGGTGTAATATTGTTGTTGTGGTGGTCTGGTGTCGGGCTGCACCGCTGAGAAGAGAGTGGACTTCCAGAGCAAAGGGGTACACAAATCTTTATTATAGGATGGGGGGGGGGGTTGGTTCAGACCATGTGGAGCCAGCCAGCAATGGCAGTCCCAGCTACCTGACCACGGGGGGGGGGGGGGGGGGGAAGGGAGCAGGGAGCGATATCTCAGACAGGGAGATCTGAGAGCCCAGAGAGGGGTGGGTGAGGGGGCTTTTTATTGGGCGACAACCAGGAGTGACATGTAGGGCCAGGATTGGTTGAAGGGGGCACTGCTAGGATTTCGCGGGAGGGGGGGGTGTTAGTAAAACCTGTGGGCGGAGACTGCATCAGAATAACTCCTCAGCAACAAGAGAGAAATGGAGAGAGGGGAAGACAGAGAGGGGGAGGGAAAGGTAGACACTTGCAGACCTGCTTCACTGCTTGTGAAGCAACTCCCCAGCAGGTGGGAGCCAGGTGCTCGAACCAGGATCCTTACATTGGTCCTTGTGCTTTGCGCCACCCTCCCGAATCCCTGTGGTAATTCCTGTTGGAGCTTGATAGTTAACATGGAGGTGGACTAAGAATATTGTCTGGGGAGATGGTGTCAGAGTTGAGAATAGGCCTTAGAAAGGTGTATCAGGGCAGAGAGTAGCTCCTGAACTTGAAGAAAATATATAATTGATATATAAATATAATAACTGATATATAAATATCAATTAACTTTTGATCTGACCCAAGGCCCATATATGTTCATATTTAGTTCAGGAGCGTATATAACCTGTGAGTCCATGTCAGTCTGAGCTTACAGTCCCTCCCAGGTCACAGCTGGGAACATTCTAAACTGCACTCATTTCAGGACCAGTTTTCTTCCAGTGGCCAAGTAGAATGACCCAGCCTCCTTTTGAAGTGAAAGGACAGTCCTGAAGAAGCCCACAAGAGGGCTTGTAATGATCTTCCTAATGGAAGTGACCAGAGATGGTGGATAGAAAGGTCTAGTTTCATTGAATCTATGGGGAATTCAAGGATTCCCTGACTAGGGCCCCAGATAATGGGATGGCCTGACAGTGACCAAAAAGGCCATCATTAAGTAAACCAGTCTCTTTTTTTGTTGTTGTTCTACAAAATCCCATTTTATTTTATTTTATTTTATTTTTTATTTTTCATTTAAGAAAGGATTAATTAACAAAACCATAGGGTCGGAGGGGAACAATTCCACATGATTCCCACCACCCAATCTCCATTTCCTACCCCCTCCCCTGATAGCTATCCCATTCTCTATCCCTCTGGGAGCATGGACCCAGGGTCATTGTGGGTTGCAGAAGGTAGAAGGTCTGGCTTCTGTAATTGCTTCCCTGTTGAACATGGGCGTTGACTGGTCGGTCCATACTCCCAGTCTGCCTCTCTCTTTCCCTAGTAGGGTGGGTCTTTGGGGAAGCAGAGCTCCAGGACACATTGGTGGGGTCAAAAGTCTAGGGAAGCCTGGCTGGCATCCTGATGACATCTGGAACCTGGTGACTGAAAAGAGAGTTAACATATGAAGCCAAACAAATTGTTGAGCAATCATGGACCCAAATCTTGGAATAGTGGAGAGGAAGTGTTAGGGGGATACTCACTGCAAACTCTAGTGTACTTCTCCTTTCAGGTATATATTTTGCAGTAGTTTATGGATACGTGTGAACATATGCTCTCTCTCACAGAAACTGGTGTATATCTAGGTTTTGGGACTTTGTTAGAAAGTGAGCCACCTGAGTTGAAATTAGAGTATACTATGAAAGGAAAGGTCTCACCCGAGTGATGAAGCTGAAGGGTTGTCATTCCACATGTGTAGTCTCTGAACACAGTCTGAAGTGAAGCATGTTGAGGTGGCAATCGTTGTGTTGGTTAGGTTATGATCGGCAGATGCAATATTATTTGATATGGATTGGGAGAGGCATAAGGGAAAGTGGGCCCTATACAATGGTTCCAATACTGGGGGAAGTAGAGGCTCTATAGTGGAAATGTGAGGTTCCTGCTGTCTTAGGGTTCAAAAAGACAATCGATAATTAATGTTATCATCACATTATTTGGTAATTGGGTTAACTTTGAAAAGTGCTTTTGTTAGGGTTTGCTACAGTACCCAGTATCTTGTATATAGCTGTGCTATTGGTTGCTTCTGATCTACTTGGTCTAGGCTTTTGAGAGAGTCTGAATATCAATTACACAGCCTATATATTGAAAAGATTCAGTTTGTGTTTTGAAAAACTTTGAGACATACAATTAATTTTCCCCCTCTCATATTAATTAACTACTGATTTATATGACTACATTTTACTAGGAGTGTACATAAACACCATTCCCACCACCAAAAGACTGTGACCCATCCCTCCCACCCACTCCCACCCCCCACTGTCCCAGGAAGCTGCATGTCTACCCCTCACCACAGGGTTATTACTTTTGTGCCCTACTTACAATTTGGTCAGGTCCTGCTTTTAGTTTCCCTTTCAGATCTTCTTCGTCAACTTCTGTTGATGAGTGGGATCATCCCATACTCATATTTATCTTTCTGACTTAGCTCACTTAACATAATTCCTTCTAGCTCTGTCCAAGATGGGTCAGAGAAGGTGGGTTCATTGTTCTTGATAGCTGCATAGTATTCCATTGTGTATATATACCACAGCTTTCTCAGCCACTCATCTGGTGTTGGGCACCTGGGTTGCTTCCAGGTTTTAGTTATTATGTATTGTGCTTCTATGAACATAGGAGTATACACCTCTTTTTGGTTGGGTGTTAAGGAGTCCCTGGGGTATAACCCCAGGAGAGGAATTACTGGATCATATGGAAGGTCCATGTCTAGCCTTGTGAGAGTTTTCCAGACTGCTCTCCACAGAGGTTGTACCAATTTACATTCCCACCAGCAGTGTAGAAGGGTTCCTCTGTCCCCACAGCCTCTCCAACATTTGTTGCTGCTTTCCTTTTTGATGTATGTCATTCTCACAGGAGTGAGGTGGTATCTCCTGTACGATATAAGTCTCTGTTCACCCCGCAATGGCCATTAGTTAAAATGAAAGAGGGAATTGTTGCTATGCATGAGACCACTTCTGTTTCATTTGGTTTAAATCCCCCCTGCTTAACACTATTCTATTTACATAACCAATCATTCTATTTACATAACCGCTGTTAACAAGCACCTCCCTCCAGGGCATTGGTTCAATCCCCACTGTTTCATGATATGTTTTTGCTCCACCCCCCCTCCTTGTCACACCCTGATCCCTAATTGTCACACCCTGATTTTCACCAGTCACTTTTCTCTCCACCCTCTCTATGTCACATCCTGTTTCCACCCTACTTGGGAAGTATATATAAAGACAGCATTGTGAGTTTTAGAGTACTTTACCTTGAGTTTAGCTTAGCTCGGCTTAGATTGTGCTGCGTCCTGCATGAATAAAGAGATACTGCCTACAGCTCAACCATGAGTCCCTGATCGTCTGTTACCCACTTGTGAAGCCAGAACGGCAAAAACAACATAACCCGTTGAAAACAACATCAGGCTACAAAATCAATGTACAAAAATCAGTGGCATTTCTTTATGCAAACACGAAATCTGAAGAAGAAGACATCCAGAAATCACTCTCATTTACTGTTTCAGCAAAATCAATCAAATACCTAGTAATATAGTTGACCAAAGAAGTGAAAGACTTGTATACTGAAAACTATGAGTCACTACTCAAGGAGATAGAAACTGATAGCAAGAAATGGAAAGATATCCCATGCTCATGGATTGGAAGAATAAATATCATCAAAATGAATATTCTCCCCAGAGCCATATACAAATTTAATGCAATACCCATCAAAGTTCCACCAAACTTCTGTAAGAGAATAGAACAAACACTACAATCATTTATCTGGAACCTGAAAACACCTAGAATTGCCAAAACCATCTTAAGGAAAAGAAACAGAAATGGAGGCATCACAGTCCCAGACCTTAAACTATATTATAAAGCCATCATCATCAAAACAGCATGGTACTGGAAGAAAAATAGGCACACAGACCAGTGGAACAGAATTGAAAGCCCAGAAGTAAATCCCAACACCTATGGGCATCTCATCTTTGATAAGGGGGCCCAAACGATTAAATGGAAAAAGGAGGCTCTCTTCAATAAATGGTGCTGGGAAAACTGGGTTGAAACATGCAGAAGAATGAAATTGAACCACTTTATCTCACCAGAAACAAAAATCATCTCCAAATGGATCAAAGACCTAGATGTCAGACCAGAAACAATCAAATACTTAGAGGAAAACATTGGTAAAACAGTTTCCCACCTAAACCTCAAGGACATCTTTGATGAATCAAACCTAATTGCAAGGAAGACTAAAGCAGAAACAAACCAATGGGACTAAATCAAATATAAAAGCTTCTGCACATCCAAAGAAACTATTAAATAAACAGAGAGACCCCTCACAGAATGGGAGAAGATCTTCACATGCCATACATCAGACAAGAAACTCATCACCAAAATACATAAAGAGCTCAGCAAACTTAGCACCAAAAAAGCAAATGACCCCATCAAAAAATGGGCAGAGGATATGAACAAAACATTCACTACAGAGGAGATCCAAAAGGCTAACAAACATATGAAAAACTGCTCTAGGTCACTGATTCTCAGAGAAGTGCAAATTAAGACAACACTAAGATACCACCTCACTCCTGTAAGAATGGCATACCTCAAAAAGGACAGCAGCAACAAATGCTGGAGAGCTTGAGGGGTCAGAGGATCCCTTTTCCATTGCTGTGGGAATGTAAATTGGTACAACCTCTGTGGAGAGCAGTCTGGAAAACTCTCACAAGGCTAGACATGGACCTTCCATATGATCCAGTAATTCCTCTCCTGGGGTTATACCCCAAGGACTCCATAATTCCCAACCAAAAAGAGGTGTGTACTCCTATGTTCATAGCAGCACAATTCATAATAGCTAAAACCTGGAAGCAACCCAGGTGCCCAACAACAGATGAGTGGCTGAGAAAGCTGTGGTATATATACACAATGGAATACTATGCAGCTATCAAGAACAATGAACCCACCTTCTCTGACCCATCTTGGACAGAGCTAGAAGTATTTATGTTAAGTGAGCTAAAGCAGAAAGATAAAGATGAGTATGGGATGATCCCACTCATCAACAGAAGTTGATTAAGAAGATCTGAAAGGGAAACTAAAAGCAGGACCTGACCAAATGGTAAGTAGGGCACCAAAGTAATAACCCTGAAGTGAGGGGTAGACATGCAGCTTCCTGAGACAGTGGGGGGTGGGAGTGGGTAGGAGGGATGGGTCACAATCTTTTGGTGGTGGGAATGGGGTTTATGTACACTCCTAGTAAAATGTAGTCATATAAATCAGTAGTTAATTAATATGAGAGGGGGAAAATTAATTGTATGTCTCGAAGTTTTTCAAAACACAAACTGAATCTTTTCTCAATATATGTAGTGTAACTGATATGCAGACTCTCTCAAAAGCCTAGACCAAGTAGATCAGAAGCAACCAATAGCACAGCTATATACAAGATACTGGCTACTGTACAGCAAACTCTAACAAAAGCACTTTTCAAAGTTAACCCAATTACCAAATAATGTGATGATAACATTAACTATCGATTGTCTTTTTGAACCCTAAGACAGCAAGAACCTCACTTCTCCACTATAGAGCCTCTACTTCCCCCAGTATTGGAACCATTGGATAGGGTTCCCTTTCCCATATGCCTCTCCCAATCCATATCAAATAATATTGCATCTGCCGATCATAACCTAACCAACACAACGATTGCCACCTCAACATGCTTCACTTCAGACTGTGTCCAGAGACTACACATGTGGAATGACAACCCTTCAGCTTCATCACTCGGGTGAGACCTTTCCTTTCATAGTATACTCTAATTCCATCTCAGGTGGTTCACTTTGTAACAAAGTCCCAAAACCTAGATATACACCAGTTTCTGTGAGAGAGAGCATATGTTCACACGTATCCATAAACTACTGCAAAATATATATCTGAAAACAGAAGTACACTAGAGTTTGCAGTGAGTACCCCCCTAACACTTCCTCTCCACTATTCCACGCTTCGGGTTCATGATTGCTCAACAATTTGTTTGGCTTCGTATGTTAACTCCCTTTTCAGTCACGAGGTTCCAGATGTCATCAGGATGCCAGCCAGGCTTCCCTAGACTTTTGACCCCACCAATGTGTCCTGGAGCTCCGCTTCCCCAGAGACCCACCCTACTAGGGAAAGAGAGAGGCAGACTGGGAGTATGGACCAACCAGTCAATGCCCATATTCAGCTGGGAAGCAATTACAGAAGCCAGACCTTCTACCTTCTGCAACCCACAATGACCCTGGGTCCATGCTCCCAGAGGGATAGAGAATGGGAAAGCTATCAGGGGAGGGGGTGGGATATGGAGAATGGGTGGTGGGAATTGTGTGGAATTGTACCCCTCCTACCCTATACCCTATAGTTTTGTTAATTAATACTTTCTTAAATTAAAAAAAAGAAATGATAATTAGAGATCACATGATAATGAAAATGGGATCCTGAGAAATAAAAAGAATGGAAAAACAACAACAACAACAAAAAAATACTATTGAGCCATTATAATTAAAATGGCCTGGTAGCAGAACCAAAAGAGAAACACAGACCAGTGGAATAGAACTAAGAGCAAGAAATCACCCCCACACCTACAGTCAACTAATTTTTTATGAGAGCCCAAAACAAGGAAAAAAGAGAGCCTAGTCAACAAATAGTGTTGGGGAAACTGGGTTGAAACATTTAGCATAGTGAAACTGAACCACCAAATTTCATCATATACAATAGTTAACTCCAAATAGATGAAAGATTTAGAGGTTAGGCTAGAAGCCATCAAATACTTAGAGGAAAACATGCACAAAAGTTGTCAATACATAAGCCTTTGCAACATCTTCACTGATTCAAATACAATTTCAAGGAAAACAAAAGCAAAAATAGACCAAGAAGGCTACATTAAACTGAAAAAATCTGTGTAACAAAAGGTATTACCACTGTAACAAAGAGATCCACCCCACACACACCATGGATTGGGATAAATACATCAGATAGAGGAGTGAAAACCAAAATACACAAAACTCATCAAACTCAACAATAAAAAGACAAACAATCCCACTGAAAATGGGTGTGGCCTTCTCTGACCCATCTTGAATGGAGCAAGATGGAATTATGTTAAGTGAGCTAAGTCAAAAAGATGAGTATGAGATGATCCCACTCATAAACAGAAGTTGATAAAGAATAACAAAGGAAAACTAAAAAGTAGGATTTGACTAAATTTGGAGTGAGGCACCAAAGTAAAAATGTTCAGCTTTATGGGGGGGGGAGGTTTGGGGGGAGACTGGGATGGGACACAGTCTTTTGGTGGTGGGAATGATGTTTATGTACACTCCTATTAATTTAATTTGTATTCATATAAATCACTAATTAATATGAAAGGGGAAAAATTTATTGAATATCTCAAATTTAAAGCACAGAATGAATCTTTTAAATACATAGGCTAAGTCTTTTAAGAGAGTCTTTGACTCTCTTAAAAGCTTAGACCAGGGAGAACAGAAGCAACCAGTGGCACAGCTATATACAAATAATGTCAAAGGAAATAAATTATGGTGATGTTATATATAATACAGCATATCCTAACAAAGGGATATTTCAGAGTTAACCCAATTGCCAGATAATGTGATTATAGCAATAACTATCTATAGTCTTCTTAAACCCTAAGATAGCAGGAACCTCCCACTTCCTTTATAGAGCCTATATTTCCCTAGTCCTGGAACCTCTTGGGTGGGGCTCACTTTCCTGCATACATCTCTCAATTCATACCAAATGATATTGCATCCGCCGATCCAAACCTAATAAACGCAATGAGTACCATGTCAGCATGCTTCACTTCATATTATGTTCAGAGACATCAGGCATGGAATGTCAACCCTTCACCCTCATTACTCTGCTAAGACCTTTCCTTTGATAGAATTCTCAAATTCCATTCCAGGAGGTTCACTTCCTAACAAAGTCCCAAAACCTAGATATAGACCAGGTCTTCTGAGATACAGCATATGTTCACATGTATCCATAAATTAGGGTAAAATATATACCTGAAAGCAAAAATACACAATAGTCTGTAGTGAGTCAGTATAAAGTTCATAATGAAATAGTGTCTGCTGAGACTTAGATACTCTCCTCACCTACTTCCTATTACAGTTCTCTTACTCACTCCAAAGTTAACCTTAGCATAGCAAGGACTGCAAAAGCTGAATAAGGACAAGAAACTGGCATATTTTAATATTGACTCTTTAGTCAGTATCAGGTCACTGGGGCCCTAATTAGAGTGTCCTGAGATTTCCAAACAGACATGATGGGCCTAGACCACGAATAAATCCCTCTCTCCATTGTTACTGGTCATTTCTATCAGGAACAACACAATAGACCCCTTTGTGGGCCCCCATAGGACCTTGCCCTCAACTTGGATCAACCACAGTAGAAAATGTTCCATCCTCCAAAGGGAGGATGGACAGCATACTCTATGCTACACCTGAGGAAGATGGGTCCTGATATTGGGGCAGCTTGGAATGTTCCTACTTATGACCACAGAATGTGAGCTCAGATCTACAGGGATGCAGAGGTCACATAGGCTCCTAAGCTGAATATGGACCCCAGATAACAACAAATCAATGGGATTTGCAGTCAACAATATTTATACCCTTTTCCCATATAGGGAGCTACTCTCTTCCCTGATCCAGATTTCTGGTCCTTTTCCCATCCATGACATCATCTCCACATACAATAACTTGAGTCCATCTACATATCATATTTTAGGCTCGGGGGTAAAAAGAAAAAGGAAAAAAAAAAGCTATTATAGCCATAGGCCCTTTGGAATATAACTACCTATCTACAAAATGGAGAACCCCCCAACTCTTCATCTGCACTATTCCAGCCTTTAGGTCCATGATTGGTCAACAATTTGTTTGGTTTTATAAGTTAACTCTATTTTCAACAGCCAGGTTTGAGATGCTAGCATGATGACAACCAGACTTCCCTGGACAGACAAGCCCACCAATGTGTCCTAGAGCTCTGCTTCCCCAGAGCCCTTCCCCACTAGGGAAAGAGAGAGGCAGGCTGGGAGGACAGATCAACCTGTCAATAGCCATATTCAGTGGGGAAGCAATTACAGAAGCCAGACCTTCCACCTTCTGCATCCCACAATGACCTTGGGTCCATACTCCCAGAGGGTTTAAGAATAGGAAAGCTATCAGGGGAGGGGATGGGATACAGAGTTCTGGTGGTGGCAATTGTGTAAAATTGTACCCCTCTTATTCTTGGTTTAGTCAATGTTTCCTTTTTATAAATAAAAAATTAAATTAAAAAAATTTTTAATTGCTGAAATAGGGGGAGACAGCATAATGATTATGCAAACAGAATTTCATTCCTAAGTCACCAAAGAGCCCAAGTTCAATCCATAGCATTACCATAAGACAGAGCTAAGCAGTGCTCTGGGGGAAATAGGGGAAGGGGGAGTGAGGAGTAGAAGGGAGACTGGGAGGAGGAAGGGGAAAGGGGTAAAATAGGGACAGGGGATGAGAGGGATGCTGAGAAGGGCAGGAGTAGGGGGAGGAGGTAAGAGGGGGAGGAAGCAGAGGAAAGAAGAGAGGGAGGAGGAAGAAGGAGAAGGAGAGAAAAAATGAATGCTGAAATAAACTTCAGTTGTAACGAAATTCAAATAGATTGTCATAAGTGTCAGCTGTCATATGAGAATGTCCTGGTACCATCAAGCAGACCTGTCTTAAGCAAAGGATAAACAGAGTGGCTGGGAAACTAGCTCTGCTGGTGGATTCAGGACTTGCCTGCCTGAAGCTTCTTTTCTCATCCCCAGTCTCATGCTGGAGTATTGGAGTGGTGATCTGGCTAGTCTCACTCTCACTGTTAGTCTTTCTCCATTTATTTACATAGGAAAAATTTCCATCTCCTCTGAAATAAATGTTTGAAATAGATAAAAGAATTCTGGACCAGCAAAATAGCTCAGTTGGAGCTTCAAGCCTTGCCCCCACTCCATGGAAGAAAGCATCAGTACTGTGTGTTTTCACTCTTTCTGCCTCTATCTAAAAACAAAAAAATTAAATGTCTGACTTCTCATTACAGAAAATTGTCAAATTGCCATCAAATCTACATCCACACAGGAAATAAAAAGCAAAGGCATTGGAGAAGCAAAAGAACTACAAAACAGAAAAAAGGCAACAAGTACTTGTCTACCAATAATTGCTTGAGGTAGAGATAGGCCCACTTCACAAACAGAATACAGAGAATGACTAAACAGAATTGACAGGCCACAGACCTGTGAGATGTTATACAGGTAAAGTGCAGGACTTGCCATTTTAGGGTCCCAGATTCAATTCCACTCCCTCAACACACATGCCAGAGTGAATTACGTTTCTCTTCCTCATCAATAAATTAAACTAACATCTAATAAATAGTAGTTACATCCACATTCCAAAAAAAAACTTTTTTTATCAGATGATAGGACACGTACTATAGGAGGACAGGAAAAAATGCTAAGCAAATGAAGACAGATAGAAAGTTCTAGCAAATACATTGAACCTAAAGAAGAAGATTTGAGATTCTCTGACTCATAATTGGGCAGATCAGGCAACAACATTAATGTGTGACTGCAAAGTCTAAAGTCTTGAAAAAGTTCATGTGAACTTCTAATCTCTAGTCATTCAGGTAATAAATAACATGAACTTTGGTGTTGTGTATGCCATCATTTGGTGGGACAGTATTGTGGTACAGAATTGTTCTGTGTCCTTGGATGAACTGTGAAGTAGATTGTTTAAAATTTATTTCTTTTAAGTAAAGAACACTAATGCCTGGGGTAGAACTGCCTTAGGAAAGTCATCACTACACAGTCCATGAGCAGTGACAAATATTTTACAGGACTATTGGAGTGAATTGAATAGGGCATGCCAATGCCAATTTCCACCAGAAAAACTGTCTTCTTTCATTCGGTGGTTAAGCAGATTAACCATAAGACTTCTCTACTACTCCCTCAATATGTATATAACATAGCTAAATATCAGGGAAATAGAATTCAAAGATAAAGTGAGATCAGACTTTAACACATACATGACTGCATCAAAGGACCCAATGTGGAAGGAGAAAAAAGGATTGGCAAGGATATACAGTAATTGAAACTATCGCACAATGGTGGTTAGAATGAAAACTGTTATAGAACTTAGGGAGAGGTTATTCTCTCTTATTTTCAACGATCATACACGAACTTAACATATAAAAAGAAATTTCACACTAGTTGGTTATATAAATAATAGGAAGGAAAGCATATTTTCACAAACCATTAAGAATGTTAATTCTAAAAAAGTGCATAGAATAGCCACCAATTAAGGTAAAAACAATGCGGATCACAGATACAGGAATTTCCTAAAGTGGTTATCACATTTGGCCAAGAGTGAAGCCCTAAAATTTACTTATTTACTTACTTATTTATTTATTTTAAGCTCTCATTTCATATTTTTATTTATTATTATCATTATTATTATTATTATTTGCTTCTAGTATTATCGCTGGTACTCTGTGCTGGCACTAAAAATCCACTGCACCTGGAAGCCATATTTTTTTCCAGTTTATTGAATAGGACAGAGAGAAATTGATATGGGGAAGATAGAGAGGGAGAAAAAAGATAGACACCTGACAGACCCGCTTCACCACTTGGGAAATGACACACCTGCAGGTGTGGAGCTGGGGGCTCTAACAGAAATCCTTGCTCGGGTCCTTGTGCTTGGTACTTTTTCCACTCAACGCTGTGTGCCACCACCCAACTCTCAAGCCCTAATATTTACTAATGTGTGGATGAGAATGTAAACTAGCTAGATTTGTGAAGAGTTCAGAAAAAAAAAAAAGAACCTTTGTCACACTTACAGGACATGTTCATGAGAGAGCACTTTGTAGTAAACAAAACTAGATTGTTAACAAAATCCTCCAGGAAATATTAAGTTAAGTAGATGTCAGGTGGCTATTGAAATGTATATAAGCAAGGATCTTATAAAAGCAAAGCAAGGAGTCAGAGAAGACATTAGAAGTAGAGGGAATGGCCTACATGCAGAAAGCCCTGGGTTCTATTTCTAAAATCACCCAGAAAAACAAAAAATGAAAGGGAAACCTCACAAATGCAGGAAGGGTTTTCTAGTCTCTCTCCCAGTATCACTCTTAAATGCACAGACACATACACAAAACAAAAACAAAGCAAGACCTTTTGTTGAGCTATCGAAATCAAGAACTCTGATCCAGTTTGTCAGTCAGAAGACCAATCTCTAACATTTGCATGACGTTTCTTTGGTTTTCACCCTCTGGGTATCTCAAGGTACCTGCACAATGATTCCACTATTCCCAGTGGCCTATTTTTTTATTTCTATTTTTATCATAATGAAAGATATAGAATAAGAGGGAGAGACACTTGCCATAAATGATCTACCACTCAGGAAGCTCCCCCCAACCCTGCAAGTGGGGACTAGGGACATGAGCCTGGTGATAATATGTACACAATGGAATATGAGCTATCTCTGGAATCCTAGTTCATTAATTGAAAATTATACAGATAAGATAGTGACCAGTATGTGCAAGGTCTTCAATTATAATGGGACAATAATATTTTAATATGAAAATAGATATTAAACAAAATTTGTGTACACATGAAGTCACCTACCTCTCCACACCCTTTTTTCAGTTGCCACTGAGGTTATTGCCAGGGCTTGATGCCAGCACTACAAAACCACTACTGCTGTTTGACCATTTCTTCTTCTTTTACTTTTTTTCCTCTTCTTTATTAGATAGGACAGAGAGAAATTAAGAGAGTAAAGGGAGAAAGAGAGGGAAGAGAGAAAGATGGACACCTGCAGGCCTGAATCACAGCTTGTGAAGCATCCCTGCTGCAGATGGGGTATGGGGAGTGGGGGCTGGATCCTAAGTCCTTGCCAGGGACCTTGTGCATAATATTATGTGTGCTTGACCTAGTACATGACTGCCCAACCCTCTTACTTTCCTGTTTCCCAGTCTGATATCTACCTAAATACTTTGGATGTTCATACTATGTAAATATGTAACAGAGTGGCAGTTACATTTTAACTTCCTGATTTCTTTATGGATATAAGCATTTGCAATAGCAAAAAGGTACAGGTGTTTGCAAAGAAGAATCTTATTCCACCAAGATGCCGATGAAGTGTACTTTTGTTCTTCTGCTGCTACAAGTGGCTTGTTACTTTAGCTCTGGGAAGTGTGGAAAGGTGCTGGTGTGGCCCACAGAATACAGTCATTGGATGAACATCAAGGCAATCCTAGGGGGAGTTAGGAAGATGCCAGACTGAGAAGTCTCTAACAGCGAGTGCTCTGATCGCATCGTCGGCAACGGTAGGATTTTCTGCCTTTAGCAGGCCAGTCAATAAGGAGTGACACCAAAGAAGTGGTTACAATTTAATTTAGGTTAAGAATTAGAGTAAAGGTGACACGGACTAGCGGGGCTCCAGAATACCCAGGCGGCGCCGGGCAAGGCGAGTGCGCCGGGCATTGTCCTCCGCCAGCCCAGGAAGGCGGCTCCTCCTCCGCCGGTTGCAGAGCGCAGCGGGCAGAGGACCCGGAGAGAGCACTTTAGCTCAGGGGCTTCCTCTTGGGAGTCTCCAGGGTCCACTGGGACCCTGAGGGCGGATCCAAAGACTTCTTGAGTATAGCTCTCATTGGATCAAAGGACTTGGAGTTAGTTTTCATTTTTGAGAAATCCTTTAAAAAAGTCTGGAGGGGGGGTTTCCCGGAAGATGGCGGACTGAGAAGCGGCTAGCCTTTGAGCTCCGGACACATCTCATGTAAACAATAGGATTTTCTGCCTTTAGCAGGCCAGCCAATAAGGTGTCATAGCGGTAAAACCAAGGAGGTGTCTATAACTTAATTTGGGTTAAGAATTAGAGTAGGGGAAAAAAATTCTTTTTTCTTCCTTTTAATTTTCAAGCATACATCCTTCCCGCCCCCCCCCCCCCCCATAAGCAGTGCCTGGGACCAGCTACTAGCAGGATACCCCATACCACCAAACAGGGTGTTTTTTTTTTTTTTTCAATTCACTGATACACATTTGGGAAGTTCCTCGCACTGCTCTTTAATTACAACTCTTCTTCTTATCTTCTCCCTTTTCTCTCTCTTATCTCTCTCTATATCTTTTTTTTTTTAATCTTGTCATACACTTCTTTCTTCTTTGCCTTTCTGAATTTGTGAATTACTTTGGGGAAGAAATCTGACCCAGAGTGGACTCTCTATGTGTGTATCTCTGTTCTAGTTCCCTTTACACTCTTGTTACCCCGAGAATATACACTGGATAGTAGATTTGCATAACTGTCTATTCTTGCTATCCTCTCTTTCTTTTCTCCTTCTTCACTGGGATTTGGTTACTATTTTTTCACGGATTGGAGAAATTGTTTGGCTAACTGGTAACGATTAAACTCCTTCAATACTTACTTCAGTTGCTACTGTAATTCCGGAGGTTGGTGAGGGCAATTGTCATAAAGGTATTTAGTACAGTGTTACTAGTGCTCAAAACACAACAACTGAGGAACAACAGAGCATAAAAAAAAGAGAGAAACACATAAATAAAAATGGGTAGATTAAAAACAAATAAAACTGCTACCCCAATGAGTGAAGACAAGAGCCCAGAAGAAACCACAAATCAGTCAGAAGTAACCATAGATAAGAAAAGTATGCAAGCAATAATAAACTTATTAATCACAGAAATGAAAACAACATTGGAGGAAAGGAATGGCAGTATTAGGGAAACAACAGTTGAGACGCCCAAGGAAAATACTGATTATCTTGAGACAATTAGAGAACTGAAAGCTGAAATAGCTGTAATGAAGAAAGAAGCAGAGGCAAGGGAAAGCAGACTAACAGAAGCAGAAAACAGAATTAGTCAGACAGAGGATGAGTCAGAGAAAACTAAGAAAGAGGTG
The DNA here is from genome assembly GCF_950295315.1 of Erinaceus europaeus. Classification (NCBI taxonomy): domain Eukaryota; kingdom Metazoa; phylum Chordata; class Mammalia; order Eulipotyphla; family Erinaceidae; genus Erinaceus; species Erinaceus europaeus. Next base: position 120,163,979 of record NC_080164.1, on the reverse strand, counting down.
AAAGAGCTTAAAAAGAGATTGAGAGACACTGAAAACAACAACAGAGACATATGGGATGATCTCAAAAGAAGTAACATTCGTATAATTGGCCTGCCAGAGGAAGAAAGAGAGGAAGGGGAAGCAAACATTCTAGAGGAAATAATAGAAGAAAACTTCCCAGACCTGAATAACAGAAAGGATATCAAGGTTCAAGAGGCCCAGAGAGTTCCAAACAGAATCAACCCAGACCTAAAGACACCAAGACACATCATAGTCACAATGAGAAGAAGTAAGGATAAAGAAAGAATCCTAAAGGCTGCAAGAGAGAAACAAAAAGTCACATACAGGGGAAAACCCATAAGACTATCTGCAGATTTCTCAACTCAAACTCTAAAAGCCAGAAGGGAGTGGCAAGATATCTATCGAGCCCTGAATGAAAAAGGGTTTCAACCAAGGATAATATACCCTGCTAGACTTTCATTCAAGCTAGATGGAGGGATCAAAACCTTCTTAGACAAACAACAGTTAAAGGAGGCAACTATCACCAAGCCGGCCCTGAAAGAGGTACTAAAAGACCTCTTATAAACAAGAACATCACTATAATACTTGCAATGTATCAGAGTAAACAAATTGTTTTTTAGAACAATGGCACTAAATACATTAAATCCATAATATCAATAAATGTCAATGGCTTAAACTCACCCATCAAAAGGCACAGGGTGGGGGGATGGATCAGAAAACATAACCCAACCATATGCTGCTTGCAAGAATCCCATCTGTCACAACAAGATAAACACAGACTTAAAGTGAAAGGATGGAAAACTATCATACAGGCTAACGGTCCACAAAAAAGGGCAGGAACAGCCATTATCATCTCAGACACGATAGATTTTAAATTAAATAAAGTAATAAAAGATAGGCAAGGACATTACATAATGATTAGAGGATCAATCAGCCAAGAAGACTTAACAATTATTAACATCTATGCACCCAACGAGGGACCATCTAAATACATTAAGCATCTACTGAAAGAATTTCAAAAATACATCAATAGTAATACAATAATAGTGGGAGACTTCAATACCCGACTCTCACACTTAGACAGATCAACAAAGCAGAGAACCAATAAAGATACAAGAGAATTGAATGAAGAGATGGACAGACTAGACCTCTTGGACATTTTCAGACTCCTCCACCCCAAAAAACTGGAATACACCTTCTTTTCAAATCCACATAACACATACTCAAGGATAGACCACATGTTAGGCCACAAAGACAGCATCAATAAATTCAAGAGCATTGAAATCATCCCAAGTATCTTCTCAGACCACAGTGGAGTAAAACTAACTTTTAACTACAAACGGAAAATTATTAAAAGACATAGAATTTGGAAACTAAACAACATGCTCCTTAAGAACCACTGGGTCAGAGACTCACTCAAACAGGAAATTCAAATGTTCCTGGAAACTAATGAAAATGAAGACACAACCTATCAAAATATTTGGGACACAGCGAAAGCAGTACTGGAGGGAAACTTATAGCCATACAATCACATATTAAACACCAAGAAGAAGCCCAAATGAACGACCTTACTACACACCTCAAGAACTTACAGGAAGAAGAACAAAGGAACCCTAAAGCAACCAGAAGGACAGAAATCACTAAAGTTAGAGCAGAAATAAACAACATCGAAAATAAAAGAACCATACAAAAGATCAATGAAGCCAAATGTTGGTTCTTTGAAAGATTAAACAAAATTGACAAGCCCCTAGCCAGACTCACCAAACAAAAAAGAGAGAAGACTCAAATTAATAGAATTGTAAACGATGCAGGAGATATCGCAACTGACACCACAGAAATCCAGAGAATTCTGCGAAACTTCTATAAAGAACTATATGCCACCAAGCTAGAGAATCTGGAAGAAATGGAACAATTCCTAGAAACCTATGCACTTCCAAAACTGAACCAAGAAGAACTACAAAATCTAAATGCACCAATCACAGACAAAGAAATTGAAACCATTATTAAGAATCTCCCCAACAACAAAAGTCCTGGACCAGATGGCTTCACAAATGAATTCTACAAAACTTTCAGGAAACAGTTAATACCCATACTTCTTAAGCTATTCCATAAGATTGAAGAAACAGGAATACTCCCTTCCACCTTTTATGAAGCCAACATCACCCTGATACCAAAAAGCTGATAGGGACAGAACAAAAAAGGAAAACTACAGACCAATATCTCTGATGAACATAGATGCCAAAATATTAAACAAGATCTTGGCCAACCGGATACAGCAACACATCAAAAGGATTGTTCATCATGACCAAGTGGGATTCATCCCAGGAATGCACGGCTGGTTCAACATCTGTAAATCAATCAATGTCATTCATCACATCGATAAAAGCAAAGCCAAAAACCACATGATTATCTCAATAGATGCAGAGAAAGCCTTTGACAAAATCCAACACCCATTCATGCTCAAAACTCTACAAAAAATGGGAATAGATGGGAAATTCCTCAAGATAGTGGAGTCTATATATAGCAAACCTACAGCCAACATCATACTCAATGGACAGAAGCTGAAAGCATTCCCCCTCAGATCGGGGACTAGACAGGGCTGTCCACTGTCACCGTTACTCTTCAACATAGTATTGGAAGTTCTTGCCATAGCAATCAGGCAAGAGAAAGAAATCAAAGGGATACAGATTGGAAGGGAAGAAGTCAAGCTCTCACTATTTGCAGATGATATGACAGTATACATAGAAAGACCTAAAGAATCCAGTAGAAAATTACTGGAAGTTGTTAGGCAGTATAGCAAGGTATCAGGCTACAAAATCAATGTACAAAAATCAGTAGCATTTCTTTATGCAAACACTAAATCTGAAGAAGAGGACATCCAGAAATCACTCCCATTTACTGTTTCAGCAAAATCAATCAAATACCTAGGAATAAAGTTGACCAAAGAAGTGAAAGACTTGTATACTGAAAACTATGAGTCGCTACTCAAGGAGATAGAAACTGATACCAAGAAATGGAAAGATATCTCATGCTCATGGATTGGAAGAATAAATATCATCAAAATGAATATTCTCCCCAGAGCCATATACAGATTTAATGCAATACCCATCAAAGTTCCACCAGGCTTCTTTAAGAGAATAGAACAAACACTACAATCATTTATCTGGAACCTGAAAACATCTAGAATTGCCAAAACCATCTTAAGGAAAAGAAACAGAAATGGAGGCATCACAGTCCCAGACCTTAAACTATATTATAAAGCCATCATCATCAAAACAGCATGGTACTGGAAGAAAAATAGGCACACAGACCAGTGGAACAGAATTGAAAGCCCAGAAGTAAATCCCAACACCTATGGGCATCTCATCTTTGATAAGGGGGCCCAAACGATTAAATGGAAAAAGGAGGCTCTCTTCAATAAATGGTGCTGGGAAAACTGGGTTGAAACATGCAGAAGAATGAAATTGAACCACTTTATCTCACCAGAAACAAAAATCAACTCCAAAAGGATCAAAGACCTAGATGTCAGACCAGAAACAATCAAATACTTAGAGGAAAACATTGGTAAAACACTTTCCCACATACACCTCAAGGACATCTTTGATGAATCAAACCCAATTGCAAGGAAGACCAAAGCAGAAACAAACCAATGGGACTACATCAGATTGAAAAGCTTCTGCACATCCAAAGAAACTATTAAACAAACAGAGAGACCCCTCACAGAATGGGAGAAGATCTTCACATGCCAGACATCAGACAAGAAACGAATCACGAAAATATATAAAGAGCTCAGCAAACTTAGCCGCAAAAAAGCAAATGACCCCATCCAAAAATGGGCAGAGGAAATGAACAAAACATTCACCACAGAGGAGATCCAAAAGGCTAACAAACATATGAAAAACTGCTCTAGGTCACTGATTGTCAGAGAAATGCAAATTAAGACAACACTAAGATACCACCTCACTCCTGTAAGAATGGCATACATCAAAAAGGACAGCAGCAACAAATGCTGGAGAGCTTGTGGGGACAGAGGAACCCTTTTACATTGCTGGTGGAAATGTAAATAGGTACAGCCTCTGTGGAGAGCAGTCTGGAAAACTCTCACAAGGCTAGACATGGACCTTCCATATGACCCAATAATTCCTCTCCTGGGGTTATACCCCAAGGACTCGATAACACCCAACCAAAAAGAGGTGTGTACTCCTATGTTCTTAGCAGCACAATTCATAATAGCTAAAACCTGGAAGCAACCCAGGTGCCCAACACCAGATGAGTGGCTGAGAAAGCTGTGGTATAGATACACAATGGAATACTATGCAGCTATCAAGAACAATGAACCCACCTTCTCTGACCCATCTTGGACAGAGCTAGAAGGAATTATGTTAAGTGAACTAAGTCAGAAAGATAAAGATGAGTATGGGATGATCCCACTCATCAATAGAAGCTGACTTAGAAGATATGAAAGGGAAACTAAAAGCAGGACCTGACCAAATTGTAAGTAGGGCACCAAAGTAAAAGCCCAGTGGTTAGGGGTAGACATGTAGCTTCCTGGGCTAGTGGGGGGTGGGAGTGGGCGGGAGGGATGGGTCACCGTCCTTTGGTGGTGGGAATGGTGTTTATGTACACTCCTAGCAAAATGTAGACAAATAAATCAGTAGTTACTTAATATGAGAGGGGGAAATCAATTGTATGTCACAAAGTTTCTCTAAAGACAAACTGAATCTTTTTAATATACAGGCTATGTATTTGATATGCAGACTCTCTCAAAAGCCTAGACCAAGTAGATTAGAAGCTTCCAATAGCACAGCTATATATAAGATACTGGGTACTGTACAGCAAACCATAACAAAGGGACTTTTCAAAGTTAACCCAATTAACAAATAATGTGATGATAATATTAACTATTGATTATCTTTTTGAACCCTAAGACAGCAGGAACCTCACATCTTCACTATAGAGCCCCTACTTCCCCCAGTCCTGGAACCCTTGGATAGGGCCACTTTCCCGTATGCCTCTCCCAATCCAAACCAAATAATATTGCATCCGTCGATCACAACCTAACCAAAGCAACGATTGCCATCTCAACATGCTTCACCTCAGACTGTATCCAGAGACTTCACGTGTGGAATGACAACCCTTCAGCTTCATTACTCGGGTTCCAGATGCCACCAGGATGCTGGCTAGGCTTCCCTAGATTGAAGACCCCACCAATGTGTCCTGGAGCTCAGCTTCCCCAGAGACACACCTTACTAGGGAAAGAGAGAAGCAGACTGGGGGTATGGACCGACCAGTCAACGCCCATGTTCAGCGGGGAAGCAATTACAGAAGCCAGACCTTCTACCTTCTGCAACCCTCAACGACCCTGGGTCCATGCTCCCAGAGGGATAGAGAATGGGAAAGCTACCATGGGAGGGGGTGGGTTATGGGGATTGGGTGGTGGGAATTGTGTGGAGTTGTACCCCTCCTACCTTATGCTTTTGTTCACTAATCCTTTCTTAAATAAAAAATTTAAAAAAAATAAAATAAAATAAAATAAAATTATACCTATATCTATTATTTAAAAAAAAAAAAAAGACAATCCTAGATGAGCTTGTCCAGAGAGGTCATGAAGTGACTGTTCTGACATCTTCGGCTTCCATTCTCATTGATCCCAACAAAAAATCTGCTATTAAATTTGAGACTTACACCACATCAGTCAGTAAAGATGAATTCAACAATGTTTTTATGGAACTGATTCATACATGGACCTACAAGATGCCAACAGATGCATTTTGGTCTTATTTTTCAATTATGGAATAAATAGGTTGGAAATTTCATGCTGTGGTTTATAAGCTCTGTAGAGAAGCAGTTCTGAACAAGAATCTCATGATGAAGCTACAAGAATCAAAGTTTGATCTTGTTCTTTCAGATCCTATTACTCCATGTGCTGAGCTCCTGGGTGAGCTGCTTAATGTCCCTTTCATGTACACTTTACTCCAGGCTATGCACTGGAGCGGCATCAAGGAGGAATGCCCCTTCCACCAGCTTATGTGCCTGTTGTTTTATCTGAACTAAGTGATCATATGTCATTCATGCAGAGGGTCAAAAACATGATTTATGTTCTTTATTTTGACTTCTGGTTTCAATTCATAAATGAGAAGATATGGGATCCCTTTTAGTGATGTCTTAGGTAAGTACTGTTTTATTTAGTAGCATGATGCCCTTATATCCCAAGTTCCTGAAAGAGAGTATCTAAACTTAACCTTGGAATTTAAAAGTGGTGATGAAACTGAGATGTTGAAATTAACATATAAAATGTTCTCTAGCCTCACAACTGTTACAGAAAAGCTCAAATTATTGGTTCATTTCCAACTATATGGTCCATTAAAAGGAATCTCCAACAAGTCTAAAACCACAGCTTGATCTACTGTTATCTATTGAACAAATTCCATGTCCAGTCTCATTTATTCATCAGCAATAGTCTTTATTTCATACAGAAATATGAGGTCCACAGTCCTAAGTTGAGATTCTCCACTAACCTCAAGTCACACAACTCCATGGACTTCTCCATTATTGAAATGTACTGATGGATTGGTGCACTTGCTATAAATGTTGATACTTCACTGCCACTTTAGTCTTCTTAAGTCCATACATTTACATGAGAGTCCACTGCAATGTAATGGTGTTACACATGATAAGGTTTTTAACAACTTGTAATGACATTATCCACCATTACATTTTATACACTGTAGTTTCACTACCTTCAAAATTCCATGTGCTGTGCTGATTTTTCAACCCTTAAAAATGGCATTAAAACTTTATTGACTAGCTTAATGCACACACAGAGATTAAGGAGTTTTGTAAATCTTTAATTTTTAAAATTATCTTCATTCATTTATTGAAAAGTGACAACCAGAAATCTGACAGAAGGAGAAATCAGAGAAGGAGAGAGATGAAAAGACACCTGAAACACTGCTTCACCACTCACAAAGCCTTCCCCTTGCAGGTGGGGACTGGGGGCTCGAGCCCAGGTCCTTGCATCTTCTAATATGTGTCCTGAAGCAGGTGCACAACCACCCAGTCCTGGGGGTTACACAGTTCTAGAACAACTTTCTGTGAAGAATTTAGAAAAAGTTTGTGCTTATTTCTCATCGGATTCCTTATCTAGTTTAAGTATTTTTTCCATATTACCTGAGGCAATCTTTCACAATTAGACATCAGACATGAAAATGTTGACCTTAAACAAAAGCAATGTGCTATTCCAACAGCATGAGCTTATTCAGAAACAAGTAACAAAAAGAGTGAAGACTGAAGTACATTCATGTAGAGACAGTTATTTCTGAGTCCAGGTCTAGGAACTTCTCTTATAAGATCTATGGGAGGGGGGAATATCGCTTCCTGAAGGAGATGAAGGTACCCTGTACTTTATTCATTTCCTCAGGGAGTGGCACATCTTCCCAGTTTTTCATCCTCTTTAAGTAGAGTTTCTAAAGATTAATTTTCAAAAACGTCTCTTTTTTTTTCTTTCTATCTTTTTTATTCGATGTGATAGAGAGAAATTGAGAGAGGACAGAGAGATAGAGAGGGAGAGAAAGTTTCCTGCTGACCTGCTTCAGACCTTCTGAAAGTGGGGAGCAGAGCTCTATTCTGGCTTCTTGGGCTTGGTTATAGGTGTGCTTAACTCAGTGCACCACAGCCCCACACACTCAAAAATTCTTCTCACTTTGTATTTTGTACATATAAGATCTACATATATAATGTGTGATTTGTATGCATATATTATGTTGGTTTGTCAGAAAAGCTGTGACATAGTTTTCTCTGTCTTTCTATGCAAAAATGCATCAAGACATTTCTGACAACTCAGTAGTTGCACATATACATGAAGCTGTGTGTATTAATATATGTAGCATTATTGACTACTTTATTCCAAGATCCTTGCAGTAAATTACCTGGCATATTCATAGCACAATATTAGTATCTCCTCTGTATTTTGCTACTGTTTTATGCTACAGGCAGACCCACTACATTACTTGAGACTATGAAGAAAGCTGAAATATGGCTCATTCGAACCTACTGGGATTTTGAATTTCCTCGTCCTTTCTTGCCAAACTTTGAATTTATTGGAGGGCTCCACTGCAAACCTGCCAAACCCCTGCCGAAGGTAACCTCTTCCTGTTTATGGCATTTTCTTTACTTGAAGCCTCATCATAGTATTCTTTTTTATTATTATTGTTTTATAACTTTTATTTACAAAAAGGAAACACTGACAATAACCATAGAATAAGAGAGGTACAACTCCACACAATTCCCACCACCAGAACTCTGTATCCCATCCCCTCCCCTGAAAGCTTTCCTATTTCTTATCCCTCTGGGAGTATGGACCAAGGGACATTATGGGTGCAGAAGGTGGAAGGTCTGGCTTCTGTAATTGCTTCCTCACTGAACATGGGCATTGACAGGTTGATCCATACTCTCAGCCTCTCTCTCTCTTTCCCTAATGGGGTGGGGCTCTGGGGAAGCAGAGCTCCAGGACACATTGGTGGGGTCATCTGCCCAGGGAAGTCTGGTTGGCATCATGGTAGCATCTGGAACCTGGTGGCTGAAAAAAGTGTTAACAGAAAGCCAAACAAATTTTTGACTAATCATGAACCTAGAGGCTGGAATAGTGCAAATGAAGATGTGGGGGTCTCTGATTTGTCGATAGTTAGTAGGAATATTTTAGTTATATTCAAAGGATCCATACTATACTAGTTTTTTTTTTTTTTTCTGAGTCTGAAATCTGATATGCAAGTGCACCCAAGTTATTGTCTGGGGAGATGATGTCATAGGTGGAAAAGGGACCAGAAAGCTGGATCAGGGAAGGGAGTAGCTTCCAAAAATGGGAAAGATACATAAATATTGTTGACTGTAAACCCCATTGATTTGATGTCATCTGGGGCCTATATTAAGCTTAGAAGTCTATGTGACCTCTGCATTCCTGTAGATCTGAGTTCACAATGACTTCACACTGTGTCCAGAGACATCAGGCATGGAATGTCAGCCCTTCAGCCTCATTACTCAGGTGAGGCCTTTCCTTTCATAGGACTCTCTAATTCCATTTTAGGTGATTCACTTCCTAACAAAGTCCCAAAACCTAGATATAGACTAAGTCCCATGAGATAGGGCATATGTTCACATGTATCCATAATTTAGGGCAAGATAGATAACTAAAAGCAAAAACGAGCAATAGTCTGCAGTGAGTCCGAATATGCAGCAAGCAAGTAAAGTAGAGAGACCTAAAATGACATTATAAAGTTCATAATGAAATAGTGTCTACTTAGCCTTAGATACCCTCTTCACCTATTCCTATTATACTTCCCTTAGTCACTCCAAAGTTAACCTTATCAAAGTAAGGACTATAAAAGCTGAATAAGAGCAACAGACTGGCATACTTTAACAATGACTTTTTAGTCACTATCATGACACCCCATCAGCTGGGGGCCTATTCAGGGAGTCCTGAGATTCCCAAACAGACATGATGGCCCTAGACCTTGAATAAATCCCTCTCTCCAATGTTACCGGTCATCTATATCAGGAACAACACAATAGACCCCTTTGTGGGCCTCATAGGACCTTGCCCTCAACTTGGATCAACAGTAGTAGATAATGTTCCATCCTCTGAAGGGAGGCTGGGCAACATATTCTATGCTACCCCTGAGGAAGATGGGTTATGAAATTAGGGCAGCTTGGAACGTTCCTAGTCTTCATAGAACTCTAAGTATTTTATCTTAAAAGGAAAACTTTTCCTCAGAAACAAAGATGTGTACTCACAACATGTTTAGATGAAGCTCAACGTTCACTTACCATCACTTCATTATTAAGGTTATTAATATTAAGACATTGGAGATATTTCAGTGTTATAGTGTCTCTCTTCTCCCTGTGCCTCTGTCTCTCTAACTGAATGAAAATACTCGTCTGGAAGCCTTAATGTCATGCATAAACATTTTTAATTTTAAAATACAATATTTAATACAACAAGAATTGTTGGCAGGTGACCTGCTAAAGCAACATAGTAGTGTTCTATTTGTATAAGATTTTTTTTTCTTTTGGGAACTTAGTTTACAGTGAAGAACCCATTTCCTCCCACCTGACCAGACTCTTTTGCTTTTGAGACTATATACCTTGAACAGTCCACATTTCACTTTCTTTTTTTTTTAAGGTTTTATTTATTGATTCATGACAAATGATAGGAGAGAGTGAAAGAAACAGACATCACTATGGTACATGTGCTGCCGGGGATTGAACTTAGGACCTCATGCTTAACCATAGGATAAGAGGAGTACAACTCCACACAATTCCTACCACCAGATCTCTGTATCCCATCCCGTCCCCTGATAGCTTTTTGTTCTTTATCCCTCTGGGAGTATGGACCCAAGGTCATTGTGGGATGCATAAAGTGGAAGGTCTGGCTTCCCCACTGAACATGGGCTTTGACCGGTCAATCCATAGTCCCAGACTGTCTCTCTCTTTCCCTAGTGGTGTGGGGCGCTGGGGAGGCTGAGCTATAGGACACATTTATGGGGTTGTCTGTCCAGGGAAGTCTGGTTGACATCATGCTAGCATCTAGTATCTGGTGGTCAAAAAGCAAGTGAACATATAAAGTAAAACAAATTGTTGATTAATCATAAACCTAAAGGCTGGAATAATGCAGATGAGGAGTTGCGGTGGGTTTCCATTTTGAAAATAACTAGTAGGCATATTTTTAATTAAATCACTGTAGATACCCCAGATGTACACCTAATAGTTACAGCTATATAGTCCACATCCACCTCATATGCCAGTTACCTTCTAAGCCAAGTACTTAGCTCCTTTAACCTACCAATATCTCACCTCCACCTCTTTTCTGATATTTCTGTGGTCAGAGTTTTGATACTTTTTTTTTGTTCCTGGTGTTATTCATTTTTGTTTCCTTCTGAAAAAAAGGGGGGAATTTTACATTTTTTTCCTGCTTATTTCATTTACCTTAATATCCTTAACCTATGTCCTAATTGTAACAACAGTAAAATGTATTATTGATTCCTTTTTCTTTTTTCTTTTTATTTTTTTATTTATTTAAAAAAGGAGACATTAAAAAACCAGAGGACAAAAGGGGTACAACTCTACACAATTCCCACCAGCAGATCTCTGTATCCCATCTCCTCCCCTGATAACTTTCCCATTATTTATCCTTCTGGGAGTATGGACCCAAGGTCATTGTGAGATGCAGAAGGTGAAAGGTCTGGCTTCTGTAATTGCTTCCCAGCTGAACATGGGCATTGACTGGTCCATCCATACTCCCAGCCTGCCTCTCTTTTTCCCTAGTAGGGTGGGGCTCTAGGGAAGTGGAGCTCCAGGAAACATTGGTGAGGTCATCTGTCCAGGGAAGTCTGGTCAGCATCATGCTGGCCTCTGGAACCTGGCGGCTGAAAAGAGAGTTAACATATAAAGCCAAACAAATTGTTGAATAATCATGGACCTAAAGGCTGGAATAGTGCAGATGAGGTATTGGGGGGTACTCACTGCAGACTATTGTTTACTTTTGCTTTTAGGTATATATTTTGCCCTAGTTTATGGATACGTGTGAACATATGCTCTATCTCATGGGACCTGGTCCATCTCTAGGTTTTGGGACTTTGTTGGGAACTGACCCACCTGGAATGAATTTAGAGAATAGTATGAAAGGAAAGGTCTCACCCAACTAATGAAGCTGAAGGGTTGTCATTCCACACATAAAGTCTCTAGACAGTCTGAGGTGAAGCATGCTGAGGTGGTGCTCATTGCGTTGCTTATGTTAGGATCAGCAGATGCAATATTATTTGGTATGAATGAAGAGAAGCATGCAGGAAAGTGAGCCCCACCCTAAGGTTCCAGGACTGCGGGAAATATAGGTTCTATAGTGGAAGTCTGAGGTTCCTGATGTCTTAGGGTTCAAGAAGACAATAGATAGTTATCGTTATAATCACATTGTTTGGTTATTGGGTTAACTTTGAAAAATCCCTTTGTTAGAATTTGCTATATCACACACAACATCACCATAATTTATCTTATTTGACATTATTTGTATATAGCTGTGCCATTGGTTGTTTCTGTTCTCCCTGGTCTAGGCTTTTGAGAGAGTCAACATATCAAAGACTCAGCCTATGTAATAAAAAGACTCAATCTGTGCTTTAAAAAGTTTGAGATATACAGTCAATTTTTCCCTCCTCATATTAATTAAATAGAGATTTATATGGCTACAAATTAATAGGAGTTTACATAAACACCATTCCCACTAACAAAAGACTGTGTCCCACCCCAGCCCTCAACCCCCACACCTTCCTCCACTACCCCAGGAAGTCAAATATCCACCCTCACACTCACCACAGGGTTTTTACTTTGGTGCCCTGCTCTCAATTTAGTCAGATCCTACTTTTAGTTTCCCTTTCTGTTCTTCTTTCTCAACTTCTGTTAATGAGTGGGATCATCCCATACTCACCTTTATCTTTCTGACTTAGCTCATTTAGCATAATTCTTTCTAACTCTGTCCAAGATGGGTCAGAGAAGGTGGGTTCATTGTTCTTAATAGCTGCATAGTATTTCATTGTGTTTATATATACCATAGCTCTCTCAGGTGCTCATCTGTTGTTGGGCACCTGGGTTGCTTCCAGGTTTTAGCTATTATGAATTGTGCTGCTATGAACATAGGTGTACAAATATCTTTTGGTTGGATGTTATGGAGTCCTTGGGGTATATCCCCAAGAGCTGAATTACTGGATCATATGGAAGGTCCATGTCTAGCCTTGTGAGAGTTCTCCAGACTGCTCCCCACAGAGGCTGGACCAGCTTACATTCCCACCAACAGTGCAGAAGGGTTCCTCTGTCCCCAGTTGTTGCTGCTGTCCTTTTTGATATATGCCATTCTCACAGGAGTGAGGTGGTATCTCCATGTTCTCTTTATTTGCATTTCTCTGACAATCAGCGGCATGAAGCAATTTTTCATGTGTCTGTTGGCCTTTTGGATCTCTTCTGTAGAGAATGTTATGTTCATATTCTCTGCCCATTTTTGGATGGGGTCATTTGCTTTTTTGGTGCTAACTTTGCTATGCTCTTTGTATGTTTTGGTGATTAGTCTTTTGTCTGATGTATGGCATGTGGAGATCTTCTCCCATTCTGTAGGGGTCTCCTTGTTTGTGTGATAGTTTCTTTGGCTGTGCAGAAACTTTTCAATTTGATATAGTCTCATTGGTATGTTTCTGAGTTAGTCTTCCTTGTAATTGGGTTTGTTCCATCAAAGATGTCCTTGAGGTTTAGGTGGGAAAGTGTCCCACCAATGTTTTCCTCTAAGTACTTGGTAGTTTCAGGTCTAACATCCAGGTCCTTGATCCATTTGCAGTTGATTTTTGTTTCTGATGAGATAAGGTGGTTCATTTTCATTCTTTGGCATGTTTCAACCGAGTTTTCCCAGCACCATTTATTGAAGAAATCCTCCTTCTTCCATTTAATACTTTAGGGCCCCTTATCAAAGATTAGATGCCCATAGGTGTGGGGATTTAGTTCTGGGCTTACAATTCTGTTCCACTGGTCTGTGTGCCTATTTTTGTTCCAGTACCAGGCTGTTTTGATGATGATGGACTTATAATTTAGTTTGAAATCTGGGGGTGTGATGCCTCCATTTCTGTTTCTTTTCCTCAAGATGGTTTTGGGAGTTCTAGGTGTTTTCTGGTTCCAGGTAAATGATGGTAATTTATGTTCTATTGTCTTAAAGAAGCTTAGTGGAACTTTGATGGGTATTTCATTAAATTTGTATATTGCTCTGGGGAGAATATACATTTTGATGATATTTATTCTTCCAATCCATGAGCATGGATGTCTTTCCATTTCTTGGTATCAGTTTCTATTACCTTGAATAGTGACTTGTAGTTTTCAGTATACAATTCTTTCACTTTTTTAGTCAGGTTTATTCCTAGATATTGTATTGATTTTGCTGCAACAGTGAATGGGAATGATTTCTGGATGTCTTCTTCTACAGTTTCAGTGTTTGCATAAAGAAATGCCACTGATTTTTGTACATTGATTTTGTAGCCTGACACCTTGCTATATTGCCTAATAACTTCCAGTTGTTTTCTGCTGGATTCTTTAGGTTTTTCTATGTATACTAATATATCATCTGCAAATAGTGAGAGTTTGACTTCTTCCCTTCCAATCTGTATTCTTTTGATTTCTTTCTCTTGCCTGATTGCTATGGCAAGAACTTCCAATACTATGTTGAAGATTAATGGTGATAGTGGACAGCCCTGTCTAATCCTAGATCTGAGGGGGAATGTTTTCAGCTTCTGTCCATTGAGTATGATGTTGGCTGTAGGTTTGCTATATATGCATTCCACTATGTGGAGGAATTTCCCATCTATTCCCATTTTTTGTAGAGTTTTGAGCATGAATGGGTGTTGGATTTTGTCAAAGGCTTTCTCTGCATCTATTGAGATAATCATGTGGTTTTTGGCTTTGCTTTTATTGATGTGGTAAATGATATTTATTGACTTACATCTGTTGAATGAGCCTTGCATTCCCAGGATAAATCCCACTTGGTTGTGATGAACAATCTTTTTGATATGCTGCTATATCCGGTTGGCCAAGTTCTTGTTTAATATTTTGGCATCTATGTTCATCAGAGATATTGGTCTGTAGTTTTCCTTTTTTGTTGTGTCCCTATCTGCTTTTGGTATCAGGGTGATGTTGGCTTCACAGAAGGTGAAAAGAAGTCTTCCTGTTTCTTTAATCTTATGGAAAAGATTTAGAAGTATGGATATTAACTGTTTCCTGAAGGTTTTGTAGAATTCGTTTGTGAAGCCATCTAGTCCAGGAATTTTGTTGTTGGGGAGATTCTTAATAACTGTTTGATTTCTTTGTCTGTGATTAATGTATTTAGGTTTTGTAGTTCTTCTTGGTTCTGTTTTGGAAGGACATATGTTTCTTTTTTCTTTTCTTTCTTTTTTTTTTTTTTTTGCATTTAGGTTTTGTAGTTCTTCTTGGTTCATATGTTCCTAGGAAATCTTCAATTTCTTCCAGATTTTCAGCCTTGGTGGCATATAGTTCTTCATAGAAGTTTCACATGATTTTCTGGGTTTTTTGGTGTCAGTTGTGTTATCTCCTCTATTATTTACAATTCTATGAATTTGAGTCTTCTCTCTTTTTTTTCTCTCTTTTTTTTTAAGTGAATCTGGCTAGGGATTTGTCAGTCTTGTTTAATTTTTCAAAGCACCAGCATTTGGATTCACTGATCTTTTTTATGATTCTCTTATTTTCGATGTTGTTCATTTCTGCTCTAATTTTAGTGATTTCTATCCTTCTGGTTGCTTTAGGGTTCCTTTTTTCCTCTTCCTCTAAGTCCTTAAGGTGTGCTGAGAGAGAAACTCATATCTACAATCACATATTAAAAACAAGAAGAAGTTCAAATAAACGACCTTACAGCCTGATTGCACATCCTAAAGACCTAGAAGAAGAAGCACAAAGGAACCCTAAAGCAACCAGAAGGACAGAAATCACTAAAGTTAGGGCAGATATCAATAACATTGAAAATAAGAAAACTATACAAAAGATCAGTGAAAGTAAATGTTGGTTCTTTGAAAGAGTGAACAAAATCAACAACCTTTAGCCAGACTCACAAAAGAAAAAAGGGAGACTACTCAAATAAATAAGATCATAAATGAAAGAGGAGATATCACAACAGACACCACAGAAATTCAACATATCATATGAGGCTTCTATGAACAAATATATGCCACCAAGCTAGAGAACCTGGAATAAATGGATTTCACTCTCAGGCAGAAGTTGAAAAACAAGATCAGAAGAGAAAACACAAGTAGAACCTGAACTGGAATTGGCATGTTGCACCTAAGTAAAAGACTCTGGGGTGGGGGTGGGGGTGGGGAGAATACAGGTCCAACAAAGGATGACAAAGGACTTTGTAGGGGTTGGGAAATGTTATGCATGTACAAACTATTGTATTTACTGTCGAATGTAAAACATTAATTCCCTAATCTAGAAATTAAAGAGAGAGAGAGAGAGAGAGAGAGAGAGAGAGAGAAATGCATCCCATGTAGCTATCGATTTCATGCATGCATGGAAGAAGGCTGATTTCAGGAAGGTCTTATGTCAATGTTTATTGAAGAATCAAACAAACTCTGTTCTCTCAGTACTTCTCCCTGAACATCAAACTAAACTTAAATGTGGTAGATCTTGGAGAAGAAAAATGAATACCTCAATCACAATAATACTAATAGAAATTGTTAACATTTGTGGCCAAACAATACTTGTGTTCAAATCAATCAGATAGACATGGCCTTATTATTGTACTACAAAGATGATAGTTATAGAAAACTACTTGCTTTTTATTTTCATACTCTCACCCATAATATTTATACTTTATTGAGAGAAGAAAAATGATAATTGGCATCATGATTCTTACATTAGAGTCTGACCTCATAATATATATTAATGAAGCTAGTAGGTAAAATAACCAACATACAATAACCATATTTATCATTTATTCAAGTACATATTGGATCTGTGCTATATTTCCAAAATGATTAAATAATTTGCATTTAGTGAACATAATAAGACAATCTTGTATTTAGTGAAACATAATTTGAATACTTATCATTTTCTAGATATATGCCACACATATATAAACAGTATGAAAATAAACATTAGAACAAAAATATATAAAATTTACAGTGAATGTATTCCTTACATTTCTTTGAATCATTTTAATGCATTGTACTAAATGTTCTCAAAACAAGACTGAGTTGTCTTTGCCAGTATGTCAGAAAATGAGAAAAATCAGTCCACACTATTGATTAGTTTGTTGCTAGAGATTATTATTGGTTGGGGGTGATAGCATAATAGTTATGCAAAGAGACTCTCTTGTGGGGATGTGATATGGAACTCTGGTGGTGGGAAATGTGTGAAGTTTAACCCCTCTTATTCTATGGTTTTGTCAATATTTTCTCTTTTTTTATTTTATAAACAAACTAAATTTAAAAAAAGAAAAGATGGAGTCGGGTGGTAGGACAGTGGGTTAAGCGCAAATGGCGCGAAGTGCAAGGCCAGGCATAAGGATACCGGTTCAAGCCCCCGGCTCCCCACTTGCAGGGGAGTCCCTTCACAGGTGGTGAAGCAAGTCTGCAGGTATCTATCTTTCTATCCACTGCTCTGTCTTCCCCTCCTCTCTTTATTTCTCTCTGTCCTAACAATGACAACATCAATAACAACAATAAAAAACAAGGACAACAAAAGGGAAAATAAATAAATTAAATAATTATAAAGAAAGTAAAGGAGCAAAGGAAGGACCATTAAAAAAAATGCCAAATATATATAACAAGAGAGGTTGACACCTATATCTGTAACCTTAGGAGAACTTCTGCAATTTCCAATGGAGGGAATGGTGACACAAAATTGTGGTGCTGGGAATGGTGTGAAATTATACACATGTTATCTCAATTATTTTTAAATCAATAATAAATAACTGATAAAATTTAAAAAGAGAGAGAGAGACTCTCTTATTTGTGGCTCCAAGGTCTCAGATTCAGTCCCCCATAATAACAAAAGCCAGAGTACAGCAGTGCTGCGATTAAACAAAATTTTTAATGAGAGATTATTGTTATTATAATAGTATAGAAACCATCTCACACAGTAGGGAAACTATTGAAATATTACCTAGATAGAGCATGTGATTCAAGAAAAACATATGGCATAAAACAAAGCTATTAAGAGAAAAAAAAAAAAGGTCCTGGTGGGATCCAGGTGATCGTACACCTGTTTGACCACACATGTTGCAATGCATAAGGACCCGAATTCAAGCTCCTGGTCCCCTTCAGAAGAAAAGCTTCACTCTGGTGAAGCAGGGCTGCAGGTGTCTCTCTGTCTCTTTCCTACCCTATCTCCCCTCTCCTCTCCATTTCTGGTTGTCTTTATCCAATAAATAAAGATTTTAAAACTTTATGAACAAGATCATGATATATTCTTCCATCTAGTAAACATATAATCTGTTAAAACAGTGTTAATCAAAAGTCTGGGTCTATATTGTCAAAAAACATCTCTTGCTCAGGATTGTTCATTAACTTTCTTGATTAGTTGTATATAGTAAAAAAAAAAAAAAAAAGAAGTGATTATATAAATACCATGGCATATTACTCAGTATTTAAGAGGAGGAAGACTTTACTACATTCTCGAGCAAGAACAAATTTCGCTGCATTATGCCAAGTGGCACGAAACACTCCGAAACTCTACAATTCCAATTATATGAGGTGTCAGATTCATAGACACTGAAAACAGAATGATGGTTCTAAAGGAGGAAGTATACAATTAAAATTTAATGTTTATAGAATTTCAGTTTTACAACATTAACAATGCAGAGACTGCACAAGAACAGGACTATCCTTAAGAATACAGAAATGAGCACTGAGAAAGTGTTAAATGATAAATTATATCACGCATGTATTACTGCAATTGTAAAATTACTACTTTGAAAACTCTTGAAATATATGATGTCCTCATTTAACTTGTTCTAGTAATCTTTTCACTACTGTGTGCTATCCTGTTGTTCTCTTATGATGGAGTACATTATCTCTTCACAGGAAATGGAACAGTTTGTTCAGAGCTCTGGAGAAAACGGCATTGTGGTCTTTACTCTGGGATCAATGGTCAGAAACATGTCAGAGGAGACTGCCAACATGATTGCATCAGGCCTTGCACAGATTCCACAAAAGGTTAGATGAGCCACCCTGACAGTGTACAACTATTAATGTCAGTTCAATCTGTAAAGGATGTGATTATAGAAAGTTCAGGAGTAGGGAGTCGGGCAGTAGTGCAGCGGGTTGAGCACATGTGACAGGAAGCCCAAGGAACTGGATAAGGATCCCTGTTCAAGCCCTGGCACCCCACCTGCAGGGGTGTCACTTTACAGGCGGTGAAGCAGGTCTGCAGGTGTCTATCATTCTCTCCCCTTCTCTGTCTTCCCCTCCTCTCTCCATTTCTCTCTGTCCTATCTAACAATGACATCATCAATAATAACAACAATAATAATGGCAACAACAATAAAAAAGAAGGGCAACAAAAGTGAAAATAAATAAATATTATAAAAAATAAAAAGTTCAGGTGTGGTGGTGGTAGATATTCTTGAATATTAAACTAACTTATACAAATTAAATATGAACACAGCACAAAGGGAGTTTTTAATTAACAATAAATGTGCATGTGAAATAGTTCATGTGCATAGTGTTCTGTTCTGCTCTGCACAGGCCTCAGGTTGGAGTTCAGCCCCCACCACAGTGAAGGAAACTTCAGTGCTGTGGTTTCTTTCACCCGCTCTGTCTCTCTGCCTTCTCTGTCTCTAACAATAAAAAAAATAACAGTAACACTGTTGTTTCAATGGATTTTATTTTTGTCACTTATTTTCCTTTTCTTTTTAGAATTAGAGCATGGTAAAACTGAATTTGTCCATTGGAATAAGACACCTTTTTCTCCCTATTAGGTACTATGGAGGTTTGAAGGCAAGAAACCAGACACGTTAGGAAAAAATACTCGGCTGTTTAAGTGGCTTCCCCAGAATGACCTTCTTGGTAAGATTCTGGAAGAAAAAAAAAACTGAAATGAGATCACTCTAACAACAGTTCACAAGAAAACAAAAGTATTGACCATTTACTAATGAAAGGATTCAAAAGTAAATTTTGGTTTTGTTATATTTATTTTCTTTCTTTTTTTAAAGTTCTTTTTTTATATACTTATTTGTTTATTCCCTTTTGTTGCCCTTGTTTTTTTATTGTTGTAGCTTATTACTGTTGCTGTTGTTGATGTTATCATTGCTATATAAGACAGAGAGAAATGGAAAAGAGAGGAGGGGAAGACAGAGAGGGGCAGAGAAAGACAGACACCTGCAGACCTGCTTCACCACCTGTGAAGTGACTCCCCTGCAGGTGGAGAGCCTGGGGCTCGAACCGGGATTCTTATGCTGGTCCTTGTACTTTGTGCCACCTTCGCTTAACAGGCTATGCTACCGCCCAACTCCCTATTATATTTATTTTCAAGTATTGTGGGAGATGTAAGATGTGTAGGTATGTGTAAGATGTAACACTTGACAACACATTATAGTCATTTCTCTTATAGTCAGAATTAAAATATCTCTATTTTAGGTGTAATTATTTTCATAGTAAAAGTTTCAAGTTCCAGGATTTTCTCTCTCTTAGTTCTCCCATTTCATTGCTATTTGTTTTTGCTTTTTCAAATAGGTTCTTAGCACCATAGAAAAATAACCATTCTGGGACCAGGCAGTGGTGCACCTGACTAAGTACCCATAGTGCTAAGAACAAGGATCCATGCAAGGATCAAGGCTAGAGTCCCTGGCACCCCACTTGCAGAGGGGGCACGTCACAAGTACTGAAGCAGGTCTGCAGGTTTCTTTCTCTCTATCTTTCTATCTCCTCTTCCTCTTTCAATGCCTCTATGTCCTATCCATTTTTTTTTTTAATAATGCCTCCATAAGCAGTGGATTTGTAGTTCCTACACTGAGCTCAGGCAATAACTCTGAAGAAAAAAAAGAAAAAGAAAACCAACAACCCCTATTCTATTGTCACTAACTCTTCATTTATTGCTGAAAAAAATCAACTTTAAAGCTGCAATGTACATCATATATATATAAATATATATATATATATAATTTCTCTATTTCTAATGCCAATACTGTCACATTTCTTGCATGTTAGACAAGGTGGTTTCACTGTTTAAGACATTCTGTTCTTTTTAAAAAAATTTTATTTATAAAAAGGAAACATTTACTAAACCATCACATAAAAGGGGTACAGCTTCACAGAATTCCCACCACAACAACTCTGTATCCCATCCCCTTCCCTGATTCTTGAACCTTCCCTATTCTTGAACCCTCTTGGAGTATGGACCCAAGGTCACTGTGGGATGTAGAAGGTGGAAGGTCTGGCTTCTGTAACTGCTTCCCCACTGAACATGGCTATTGACAGGTTGATCCGTCCTCCCAGCCTGTCTCTCTCTTTCTCTAGTGGGGAAGGGCTCTGGGGAAGCACAGCTCCAGGAAACATTGGTGGGGTTGTGTGTCCAGAAAGTCTGGTTGGCATCATGCTAGCATATGGAACCTGGATGTTGAAAAGAGAGTTCACATAAAAGCCAAACAAATTGTTGATCAATCATGGACCTAAAGGCTGGAATAGTACAGATGAAGAGTGTGTGTGTGGGGGGGGGAGGGGGGGAGTTGTTCCTGAAAATATTATCAAAAAAGGTCTCACCCGAGTAATTAGGGTGAAGGGTTGACATTCCATGCCTGATGAATCCGGAAACAGTCTGAAGTGAAGCATGCTGAGGTGGTACTCATTGCGTTGATTAGGTTTGGATCCGTGGATGCAACATCATTTGGTATGAATTGAGAGAAGCATGCAGGAAAGTGAGCCCCACCCTAGAGGTTCCAGGACTGGGGAAATAATAGGCTTTAAAGAGGAAACAGGAGGTTCCTGCTGTCTTAGGGTTTAAGAAGACAATAGATAGTTATTGCTATAATCACATTATCTGGCAATTGCACTGACTTTGAAATATACCTTTGTTAGGATTTGCTGTATTATACACAACATCACCATAATTTATGCCCTTTGACATTATTTTTGTATCGCTGGGCTACCGGTTGCTTCTGTTCTCCCTGGTCTAAGCATTTAAGAGAGTCAACATATCAAAGACATTCTGTTCTTATATGCCATCACTGTTTCCTTATTTATACACATACATGATATTTCTTTTACCTAGAATGATCTCTTTAGTCTATTCATCTGGTATTTGTGTATTCAATTTTCAAGTTATAAGATTTCTTCATTTACCAGACTAGCAAATTAAATCACATTTTCTTTGAGATTGCAATAGATAAATGAACTTGTGCACTGAATCATTTACTGTCTCTCTTGGTGACATAAAATGTTCACTTTCATTTATTTCTCAGAATTATAGTTCATAATTTCCTAAAGTCTACCTCATTTTAGGTCATCCAAAAACCAAAGCTTTTATAACTCATGGTGGAACCAATGGCATCTACGAAGCCATCTACCATGGGGTCCCTATGGTGGGCATTCCTCTGTTTGCTGATCAACCTGACAACATCGCTCATATGAAGGCAAAGGGAGCCGCTGTGGGTTTGAACTTGGACACCATGTCAAGCAAAGACTTGCTCAGTGCACTGAAGACAGTAATTAATGACCCTTCGTGAGTATCACCAAATTTTCATTGATAATATTTATAGATAGGTTTAGTCTCATAGGTAACTATGAGTTTTCTATCTTTGAAATTTCAATATAAAATTATTACTGTGACATAACTGATCATAAATCTATTTTTAATCATTTATTTCAAAGTTAGATTTTAGCCTCAATGATATCAGCTAACTATACACTGAAACTATTAAAATCATATTTCTTACTGAAACATCATTGTATTATAACATTATAAAGATTTCAGGTGTGGATCACAGGAAATTAACATGCGAGATTTCTTTTTTCCTACCTGTACCCCATCATCTTTTTATTTTATTTATTATTTAATTAATTTTATTAATTTTTTAAATATTTATTTATTCCCTTTTGTTGCCCTTGTTGTTTTATTGTTGTATTTATTATTATTGTTGTTATTGATGTTGTCATTGTTAGATAGGACAGAGAGAAATAGAGAGAGGAGGGGAAGACAGAGAGGGGAGAGAAAGACACCTGCAGACCTGCTTCACCGCTTGTCAAGCAACTCCCCAGCAGGTGGGAGCCGGGTGTTCGAACCAGGACAAGAAAGCTGGGTCAGGGAAGAGAGTATCTCCCTAATATGGGAAAGGTGTATAAATATTGTTGACTATAAACCCCATCAATGTGATGTAATCTGGGGCCCATATTCAGCTTAGGAGCCTATATGACCACTGCATCTGTTCACATGTATCCACAAATTAGGGCAAAATATATACCTAAAAGCAAAAATACACAATAGTCTGTAGTGAGTCAGTATAATGTTCATAATGAAATAGTGTCTACTTAGACTTAGATACCCTCCTCAACTACTTCCTATTACAGTTCTCTCCCTCACTCCAAAGCTAACATTATGAAAGCAAGGACTGCAAAAGCTGAATAAGGGCAAGAGACTGGCATACTTTTAACAATGACTCTTTAGTCACTATCAGGCCACCCCATCAGCTGGGTCCCTAATCGGGGCGTCCTGAGATTCCCAAAGAGACATACATGATGGGCCTAGACCTCAAAGAAATCCATCTCTCCATCGTTACCGGTCATTTCTATCAGGTACAACACAATAGACCCCTTTGTGGGCCCCCATAGGACCTTGCCCTTAACTTGGATAAACAATGGTAGACAATGTTCCACCCTCTGAAGAGAGGCTTAACAATATACTCTATGCTACACCTGAGGAAGATGGGTCCTGATATTGGGGCAGCTTGGAACGTTCCTACTTCACAAGCAATCAAGCAGTGCCGCAGGTGTCTCCTTCTGTCTCTCTCTCCCTCTCTATCTTACTCTTCCCTTTCAATCTCTCCATCTCTATTCAACAAAGAAATAAAGTATTAAAAAACAGAAAAATATTTTTGGATTTATTATAATTGGGATGAGAATTCAGATGCAAAAATTAAGTAAGATATGCCATAAAATGATGAATACTTCAAGAAAATCTATGAATATAATGGTGGAAACAAAAGTTGAAGAAAGAAGTTACCCACAATAACAGTGACTGCAGAGGAGACATTTCACTCGTAATCATAATTCTCCTGTAAATATTTCAGTAAGATTATTCTATGTATTACCACAATCTTACATATATTCCTACAATGGCTTATATAGCACTTTTATTTCCTCTTAAGTCTGAAATGTATTTGTAAATCATAAAATTCCAATTTAAAAATCAAACTATCTATGAAGCTCCAAATAATATACATGCCATAAACACTTCAAATAATCATTTTGAACAATATGTGTAAGATTTCAGTAAAGTTTTGTAGAATGATATACTTGGGTTAACTCATCGCTTCAATGTCTCTGTTTCTGTGTTTCTTCCTAGGTATAAAGAGAATGCCATGAAGTTATCAAGGATTCAGCATGATCAGCCAGTGAAGCCTCTAGACCGAGCAGTCTTCTGGATCGAGTTTGTCATGCGCCACAAAGGAGCCAAGCACTTGAGGCCAGCTGCCCATGACCTCACCTGGGTCCAGTACCACTCTTTGGATGTCATTGGATTCCTGCTGGCTTGTGTGGCAGCTACTGTATATATCATCACAGCAGGCTGTCTGTTTTGTTTCCGGAAGTGTACTAAATCAGGGAAGAGGGAAAAAAGAGATTAGCGGCATCTGAAGCCAGGATCTGGTATGCTTCATAGATGGGACTCCTCCATTTTATTCCTGCTAGAAGATGTGAAGAAAGGCTACTACCTCTTGTGATAAAAATTAATATTTGCAAAACAACAATGGCAACAAAAGGGAAAAAATAGCCTCTAGGAGCAGTGGATTTGTGGTGCAGGTGGACAGCAATAACCCTGGAGGCAAAAAAAAAAAAAAAAAGAGTGGTAGATGGCGTAGTGGATAAAGCACTGGATTCTCAACCATCAGGTCCTGAATTCGATCCCTGTCAGCACATGTACCAGAGTGATGTTTGGTTCTTTCTCTCCTCCTATCTTTCTAATGAATAAATAAATGAATGAGAAAAGAGAGAGAGAGAGAGGAAGAGAAGGAACCATTGGTCTAGGCAGATACGTTGTTCCATTCTTTTAAAATTATTTTTATTTATTTGATAGAGACAGAGAAGTTGAGAGGAGAGGAGGAGATAGAGAGGGAGAGAGACACCTGTAGTCCTGTTTCACCACTCCTGAAACATTCTCCTTCCAAGTGGGGACCATGGGCTTGAACCCAGAACCTTGCACACTGTAATGTGTGTGCTTAATCAAGTGCACCACCTCCTGGCCCCAGTTGTTCCATTTTTCCCCCTAACGGACTGAATAAAAAGAAATTACTCTTAAATAAGTAATTAGGTAATTGTAATATAAGCAAATAATGAAAGGAGTTTCCTATGATGAATAATTACAAGATAGATTTGTGTATCCAGAATTTTGAAAGAACAAAGCAAAATAAATTATTAGCTGTACTTTAGAAGTTGTATTCAGTGTAGGTGGGGAGATAGCATACTGAAACTTGTTCATGCCTGAGGTCTCAGGTTCAATCCCTGACACCACCAGAAGTCAGAGCTAAGCAGTGCTTTGGTTAAAAAAAGAAAACAAACAAAAAAAAAACCACCAAAGCTTTTAATGTAATAGTGTCTGTAAATGATCTAATTCTAATAAAATCCAAAGGGAAATAAAAAAATTAATATTTGCACTGTCAAAAGCCAGTGCTGAGTAGTGCTGTGATTAAAAAGAAAGAAAGAGAGAGACATAGAGAGAGAGAAGTAGAAAAATTGAAACAACTGCATATTAACTCCTTTTTACTTGTTTGCAATAGGCAATATTGAGGAGCTACTTCTAAGCTAATCCCTGCTCCCTCACATTATTTGCCTTCATGTCTATAGATTACATCAGCACTTACTGTCATAGTGTTAGACTGCCTGAGTTTGACAATTCATGGTGACAACTATTCACCATTATTTTGTAGTAATAGTTTCACTGCCAGCTCACCACACATCCACTCTGATGTACTCTTTGAATCCTTAAAAGACCATATTTAAAATTGTATTAATTGTCTTGATCAAAGCAGTTGTGTAGACTACGGAGTTGAATATTTCTAGCTCAATTAAGTATGGTGCATTGAGTAACTGTTCTCATCTCTTTCTCCTCAGTTTCCTTATTTAATTTCAGATACTTTGTCACATTACTTGAAGAATTTTTGTTCTATGGAGAGATATACTATCACTATTTTAGACTCAGGAATCTATACTTTAAGCTCTCCAATAATTACACATCTGTGCCCAGTGCATAAAGATCACCTCCTAAGACCTGAAATATTGTTTAAAAGATACAAGTCATTATCTTATATTTTTAAAACAATGTCTCCATTTAATATGCCATGAGCCAAATTAAATGTAATGATTTATATATCCATACTTTTTGGAAAATATCTGGTTATCATACAAATACTATGACTTCATAAGAAAAGGCCCTTCAAATCTGATTGAGCTGTTTAAACTACCTTCTGTGTAGAGAGCGGGTTGAATAAATTCATTGGGACCTGGAAAGCTTTACAGAGAGACTCAATAGCACAGAGGAAAGAAATATCAGGATTTTAAGATAAAATGTCAATAAACTTTGAAAGAGAAGAGAAAGTAGAAAGAATATTCAAGAAAAAAAATTAAGCAATACTATAAAAAATGGAACTTACTTTTAATCTTCTATCTCTTTGATAAAAAAAAAAAATCCTCATACTTCTTTGGCTCTTTTTTAAATATCTTAGACCTGATTTTCTAAGAAGGAAACTTCTTAGGAAATTTTTCTTCTAAAAAGGAAACACCGACAAAACCACAGGATAAGGGGGGTGCAACACAAGTTCCACCACCAGAACACCAAATCCCATCCCCTCCCCTGATAGCTTTCCCATTCTTTTACCCTCTGGGAGTATGGACCCAAGGTCATTGCGGGATGCAGAAGGTGGAAGGTCTGCCTTCTGTAATTGCTTCTCTGCTTAACATAGGCTTTAACAGGTCAATCCATACTCCCAGCCTGCCTCTCTCTACCCTAGTGGGGCAGGGTTCTAGGGAATCAGAGCTCCAGACACTTTGGTGGGGTTATCAGCTCAGGGAAGTCTGGTAGGCATCATGCTAGCATCTGGAACCTGGTGGATGACAAGAGAGTTAACATACAAAGCCAAACAAATTGTTGATTAATCATGGATGATTAATCATGGCTGGAATAGTGCAGATGAAGAGTTGGGGTGATCTCTGTTTTATAGTTAGCTAGTAAGCATATTTTAGTTATATTCCAAAGGTCCTGTGATTACACTAGCTTTTTTTTTTTTCTTTTTTCCCCCTTGACCCTGAAATCTGATATGGAGGTGTATCCAAATTATTGTTTGAGGAGATGATGCTATGGCTAGCATTATCCATTCTTCTGGTTCCTTTAAGTTCCCTTTGTTTTCTTTTTCTAAGTCCTTAAGGCGAGCAGTCAGGTCGTTTATTTGAGCTTCTTCTTGTTTTCTAATATGTGATTGTAAGGCTATGAGTATCCCTCTCAATACTTCTTTAGCTGTGTCCCAAATATCTTGATAACTTGTGTCTTCATTTTCATTTGTTTCCGGGAACATTTGGATTTCTTGCTTGAGTGCCTTTCTGACCAAGTGGATCTTAACCAGTACGTTGTTGAGTTTCCAAGTTACGTGGCTTTTAGTAGTTTTCTGTTTGTTGTTGAGTGTTAGCTTTACTCCACTGTGGTCTCAGAAGATACGTGGGATGATTTCAATGCTCTTGAATTTGTTGATGCTGTCTTTGTGGCCTACTATGCGGTCTTTCCTTGAGGATGTGCTGTGTGGATTTGAAAAGAATGTGTTTTCCAGATTTTTGGGGTGAAGGACTCTGACAATATCCAGGAGGTCTAGTGTGTCCATCTCTTCATTTAATTCTCTTGTTTCTTTGTTGATTCTCTGCTTTGTTGATCTGTCTAAGTGTCAGGCATTAAGCCAACTCCCCCTTCTCCATCCTGCATTGCCCATACTATGACCTATTTACATAATCATTGTTTTGCCTGAAATATCCCCACCCATTCCATTGATCTATCTTCTTTCTACCTTGAGACACTGCCCTGCCTGCAGGGTAACATTCATCCCACCAGTTAAAACCCTCGCGACAGTTGCTAAGGAAGCTTCTACCTTCCCAGTGGGCTTTTGCCGTTCTCTACCCCCTTTCTTAGCCATTTCCACATCTGACTTGCCACTTCCAGTGCTATCCTATAAAACCATTGTCTTCTGATCAATAGATCCTTTTGCATTACCAGGCTGCCACGAGTTCCTGAGTCATTTAACCCCAGGCTGCTGAGTGAGTAGCAGCCCAGGCTGAGTCCAGTAGAGTTCTCTCTAACCCAGAGAGCACGCACCTGGAGAAGAGGCATCCCCATGCTAGCCCAGTATCTGAGTGTGAGAGTGGGGTGTTGAATTCTCCAACTATTATTGTATTATTATTGATGTATTTTTGTAGTTCTTTCAATAGGTGTTTGATGTATGTAGATAGTCCCTCACTGGGTGCATAGATATTTGTAACTGTTAAATTTTCTTAGTTGACTGATCCTCTAATCACTATGTAATGGCCTTGCCTATCTTTTATTACTTTAATTTAAAATCTATGGTGTGAGAGGTGAGAGTGAATGTCCCTGCCCTTTTTTGTGGTCCATTAGCCTGTATGATAGTTTTCCATCCTTTAACTTTAAGTCTGTTTGTCTTGTTGGGTCAGGTGGGATTCTTGCAAGCAGCATATGGTTGGGTTGTGTTTTCTGATCCATCCTCCCACTCTGTGACTTTTGATGGGTGAGTTTAATCCATTGACATTAAAGGATAGTATGTATTGAATGTATTGTAGTGCCATTATTCAACAATTCTTTACTTGCTGTGATATATGGCAAGTATTATAGTGATGTTCTTGTTTATAAGGGGTCTTTTAGGACCTCTTTCAGGGCAGGCTTGCAGAGATGGTTGCCTCCTTTAACTGTTGTCTGTCTAATAAGGTTTTATACCTCCATATAGTATGAATGAAAGTCTAGCAGGATATATTATCCTTGGTTGAAACCTTTTTCATTCAGGGCTCCATAGATATCTTGCCGTTCTCTTCTGGCTTTTCGAGTTTGAGTGGAGAAGCCTGCTGATAGTCTTATGGGTTTTCCCCTGTATGTGACTTTTTGTTTTTCCCTTGCAGACTTTAGGATCCTTTCTTTATCCTTGCTTCTTTTCATTGTAACTACGATGTGACTTAGTGTATTCAGGACTGGGCTGATTCTGTTTGGGATTCTCTGGGCATCTTGAATCTTAATGTCCTTTCTGTTGTTTAGGTCTGGGAAGTTGTCTTCCATTATTTCCTCTAGAATCTTTACTTCCTCTTCCTCTCTTTCTTCCTTTGGTTGGCCTATTCTATCAATGTTACTTCTTTTGAGATCATCCCATAAGTCTCTGTTGTTGTTTTCAGTGTTTATCAATCTCTTTTTGAGCTCTTTTACCTCTTTCTTAGTTTCCTCTAGCTCATCCCCTGTCTAGCCAATCCTGTTTTCTGCTTCTGTTAATCTGCTTTCCCTTCCCTCAATTTCCTTATTCAGTTCAGTTATAGTATTAGCTTGTTCTGCTAGTTTGCCTTTTAGCTCAGCTATTTCAGCTTTCATTTCTCTATTTACCTCAAGGTAGCTTGTATTTTCTTTGAGGTTATCCTCTGTTGTTTCCCTAATTCTGATAGCCCTTTCCTCCATAGTTGTCTTCATTTCTGTGACTGTTAGGTTTACAATTGCTTGCATACTTTTCTTATCTATGGTTATTTCTGACTTATTTGGAGTTTCTTCCAGGCTCCTGTCCTGGGTTCCTTTGTGGTAGCAGTTTTATTTGCTCTTGATTTAATCTTTTTTTTTAATTGATGTGATTTTTATTTTTAGGTTCTGTCATTCTTCAGTTGTTGTGTTTTGAGTACAAGCCATGCTATACTAAAGACCTTTATGACAAGTGCACTCACCAGCCTCAGAAATTACAACAATAGGAACTGAGGCAAGGTTTGATGCAGTTCAACCAGTCCTATTTAGCCAAACAACACCTCCAGTCAAAGAAAAAATACCAACCAAACAAAAGAATAAGAGAGAGGCAGGATAAAAGGGAAAGCAAGAATAGACAATTATGAAATCTACTATCCATTATAAATTCTAGGGATACAAAGGGGAGAATTGAAAGTAGAGAAGACACACCCTAATAGTCTGCAGCTTGGACAGCTTCGGATTGGCTGCAGGCAGCCTGAGCAAAGCCGGCAATTGTAAGAATTATCCAAAAATAAAAAAAATAAAAAACTCCAGGTAGTCTTTCCCAGGCAGGAATGAGGCTCTGATTGGTCAGCTATTTTGTCACTCAAATAGAGCTCCAGCCACGTAAAAATTAAAAAAAGAGAAGTTAAAGGAAGTACCTTGGAATGGTGACTCCTCTGGTGAGCCAGAAATTTTGGTAAAGAAAATAGCTCATCAGTGACTCTGCTAGGAGCTGCTGTGCTGCCCCTGGGGGCTGGTACTGGGGTATGGGGGGAGCTCAGAAATAATCAAAGGATTTTCCTTTGTCCCCCTGACCTCCCTTTGTCAGCCCAAAAGAGATCTATGGGGCTGTATTTTGGTGTCACTCTTACCAGCCCGTGTTCAGCCTCCTACAGACAGCCCAGTATCCTATCATATCAAGCAGAGGTTCCTGGGCTGCAGGCTGCTGCCTCTTAGAACTCATGGCAGCTGTGGCTACAAAGTCTACATCTTGGCTCCGCCTCCCAATCTCTGGATCCTCCATTTTTTAGATAGCTAGTGGGCATATTTTAGTTATATTCCAAAGGGCCTGTGGCTATACTATTTTTTTTTTTTTTTTTTGCCCCTGAGCCTGAAATCTGATATGCAGGTGGATCCAAGTTATTGTCTGGGGGAGATGATGTCATGGCTGAAAAAAGGATCAGAAAGCTGGATCAGGGAAGAGAGTAGCTCCCTAATATGGGGAAGTGGTATAAATATTGTTGACTGTAAATCCCATCAATTTGATTTGGTCTGGGGCGCATATTCAGATTAGGAGCCTATGTGACCTCTGCATCCCTGCTTCTTTTTTTTTTTTTAACTTTTATTAGTCATTTCACATTGATTTACAAAATTGTAACATAACAAGGGTATAATTCCATACCTTTCCCACCACAAGAGTTTTGAGTCCCCATTCCCTTCATTGGAAACTGCAGTAATTCTCCCACGGTCACAGATATGGGTTGTCTATTACGTCTATAAATATATATATTTATTCATGGTGTGTGCTCAAGCTGGGTACAGTCCAGCGCCTCCTGACCATTTTTATATTGGCTTGTTTGCCTTTGAATTGTGGAGCTGCACAAATTATCTTGAGTGATAAGCCCTTATTAGATGTGTGATGTCCAATACCTTCTCCCAATCAGTAGGCAGCTTTTCATTCTGTTGCTAATTTGTTAGTCTTCATGGACGATTTTACATATCCTCAATTGTTTATTGTTGCTCTTTCCTATACCCTAAGGTTCAAGTTCACAAAGACATTGTTAATGTGGATATCATGGAATCCATAAATATTGTTGTCTCCTCTGTGGTTTATAATTGCAAGTTTTACCTCCAAGCAAAGGAACTATTTTGAAATTATTTTCCCTATAGATCTACAGGGTGATACACTTTCCTACTTGCACATGTCTGACTTCTCCTACAACACTTCTTGAAAGAACTTTTCTCTGTTTTATGTCCAGGACTCTTCTGGATTAGATTCAGTATCACTATTGGTGTGGGTTTCCTTCCAGACTCTCAGTTCTGTTCCAGCCATCTGTGTGGCTATCCAATAGCATATTGTTTCAATCCCTGTTGCTTTGGGGTATACTTTGCAGTTGGGTGATTTGACACCTGACTTTTGTTCATTTTCCTCAGAATGGCTTTTGGTATTTGGGATCTTTCATGTTTTATATAAATCTAGTGGGTTTAGTTTCATTTCTTAAAAATATATGTCACTGAAATATTCAAAATAATTTTTAAATCTGTACATTGCTGTATTGATATATTTATATCATACAGAGAGACATAACATTAATTATTTTATTATCTTTATTTATTTATTGGCTAGAGAAAGCCAGAAAAATCACTTTAATTTTTATCATGTATGGGGTGTCTGTGTTATTTTTTTTTATATTTCAGTTCTTAGTGCATCAAGATGACAGAATTTAAGAGGGAAGAGAGAGAAAGAGAGAGAAACAGACACCTACAGCTCTACTTCACTCATGATGCTTTCCCCCTGCAGGTGGAGAACAGGGACTTGAAACTGAGTCCTTACACACTCCAGTGTGTGCACTTAACCAGGTGCAGCAGTACCTGGCCCCTGTGATGACTTTTTCAGAAGAAAGAGAGAGAGAGAGACAGAGAGAGAGAGAGACTGACCACAGCACTGATGCATCCTCTAGCGCTATGGGGTGGTGCTCTCTCCTGGGCTGTCTGGTGGGGTGAAGCCTCACCTTGTACTTGGCCAAGCCCGTACACTATCTAGGTGAGCTCTACTGCTGCTCAGGGGAGGGACATGCACTGTACATCGTGATCAGGAGCAATTAGCTCCATGATGGGGATCAGTTCACAGTATCAGCAGGATACTAAGCACTATGTGGTACACCTGAAGTGATGCAATGACCCTTGCTAGTTATAGCAACAGAGAAATATTGGGTGGTAGAATAGTATTTCTGAATGAATGACTATTTCTCTTCAAAGTAACCATTAAATTCTTCTCTGCTTATGTCAAATAAGCTGATTTGATTTCTGGAAAAACAAGGCAAAATCTTTCCAGTTCTGACAATCATAGAATGCTGTGATTACATAAACTCTGCAGATTAAAAGAGCTTTAAAGGGCAACAGTAAAACAAGCAGAAATACCTCAACAACAACAATAACTACTATTACCCACTTCTCCCCCGAAAAAGAAAATTAAGAAACCAAAGCAATATCTCAAAACAGAAACCTAGAGAGGAGATACTGGAGTAAAATGTGTCCTAACCAGGACACAGGTCCTGAGACAGAGGAATTCTGGGTGTGATCCCTCCCCACCACCACCAGCTGCCTTCTCAGAGCCAGGACCAACTGCCACTCATCCACGGGGGGAGGAGGGATTTCAGGTAGAAATGGCAGTTTGGCTGCAGGGAGAGAAGTTGTCTCTGAGCCCAGCAGACTGAGTGGCTCTCCAGGTAGGATTACTGAGGAGGTCAAGGGCATAAGTGGGAGAAAGGGAAAAGGACCAAGTCAGCATACAAGGTGAGCAGGGAAAGAGGACAAGATGGGGGGCAGGTGGAGAGGATGCGATGTCAGTGCTCTGAGAGGGGGTCCCCAGGCCTTCTCAGACTTGGGGGCCTGTCTCTGCACAGGCCTTGCAGCAGCAGAAGGGCTCTTCCTGCAGGAAAAGGAACCAGTAAGGGCTAGAAGATCCCTCATCACACAGCTGGGGTCCCCCAGGACATTAGCCTGGCCCTGGCACAGCACCTGTGGCTGGAGACTAGGGTGCAAGGGCTGTGTAAACCTTTCTGCGCCTTAAGCACAGAGAGTGGCCAAAAATAAGCAGAGCATGCTGAGGTGGTACTCGCTGCATTGATTAGGGTAGGATCGGTGGATGCAATGTTTTTTGGTATGAATTGAGAGAAGCATACAGGAAAGTGCACCCCAGCTTAAGGTTCCAGGACTGGGGGAAATATAGGCTCTGTAGAGGAAGCAGGAGGTCCCTGCTGTCTCAGGGTTGAAGAAGGCAGTAGATAGTTATTATTACCATCACATTATTTGGTAATTGGGTTAACTTTGGAAAATCCAGTTGTTAGGATTTGCTCTATCATATCCAACATCACCATAATTTATGTCCTTTGAAATTATTTGTATGTAGCTGTGCCACCAGTTGCTTCTGTTCTCCCTGGTCAAGGCTTTTGAAAGAGTCAACATATCAAAGACTCAGCCTATATATTAAAAAGACTCAGTCTGGGAGTCGGGCGGTAGCGCAGTGGGTTAAGCTCAGGTGGCAAAGTACAAGGACTGGTGTAAGGATCCCGGATCCAGCCCCTGGCTTCCCACCTGCAGGGGAGTCGCTTTACAGGTGGTGAAGCAGGTCTGCAGGTGTCTGTCTTTCTCTCCCCCTCTCTGTCTTCCCCTCCTCTCTCTATTTCTCTCTGTCCTATACAACAACAACCACATCAATAACAATAACAATAATAACTACAACAACAATAAAAAGACATGAAAATAAATAAATAAAATTTTACAAAAAGAATTATTAATAAAAAAAGACTCAGTCTGTGCTTTAAAAAGTTTGAGGCATACAATTAATTTTCCCCTCTCATATTAATTAAATTGTGATTTATATGACTACAAATTATAGAAGTGTACATAAGCACCATTCCCACCACCAAAAGACTGTATCCCAGCTCACCCACCCACCACCCCCAGCTGCCACCCCTGGAAGCTGAACATCCACCCTCATCCTTACCCTCACACCAGGGTTTTTACTTTGGTGCCAGACTTAGTCAAATCCTGCTTTTAGTTTCCCTTTCTGTTCTTTCTCAAATTCTCTTAATGAGTGGGAATATCCCATACTCACCTTTATCTTTCTGACATAGCTCACTTAACATAATTCCTTCTAGTTCTGTCCAAGATGGGTCAGAGAAGGTGGGTTCATCGTTCTTAATAGCTGCATCGTATTCCATTGTGTATACATACCACAGCCTTCTCAGCCACTCATCTGTTGTTGGGCACCTGGGTTGCTTCCAGGTTTTAGCCATTATGAATTGTGCTGCTAGGAACATAGATGTACACATCTCTTTTTTGTTGGGTGTTATGGAGTCCTTGGGCTATATCCCTAGGATAGGAATTATTGGGTCATATGGAAGGTCCATGTCTAGCCTTCTGAGAGTTCTCCAGACTGCTCTCCAAAGAGGCAGGAACAATTTACATTCCCACCAGCAGTGCAGAAGGTTCCTCTGTCCCCACACCCTCTCCAGCATTTGTTGCTGCTATCCTTTTTGATGTGTGCCATTCCCACTGGAATGAGGTGATATCTCCATGTTGTCTTTATTTGCATTTCTCTGACAATCAGCAACCTGGAGCAATTTTTCATGTGTTTGTGAGCCTTTTGGATCTCCTCTGAAGTGAATGTCTTGTTCATAGTCTCTGCCCATTTTGGATGGGGTCATTTGCTTTTTGGTTTCTAAGTTTGCTGAGCTCTCTGTAGATTTTGGTGATTAATCTCTTCTTTGATCTATGGCATGTGAAGATCTTCTCCCATTCTGTGAGGGGTCTCTTTGTTTGTGTGATTGTTTCTTTGGCTGTGCAGAAGCTTTTCACTTGGATGTATTCCCATTGATTTGTTTCTGATTTAGTCTTCTTTGCAGTTGGGTTTGTATCTTCAAAGATATCCTTGAGGTTTAGGTGGGAAAGTGTTCCAACAATGTTTTTCTCTAAGTACTTGATAGTTTCTGGTCTAACATCCATGTCCTTAATCCATTTGGAGTTGATTTTTGTTTCTGGTGAGATAAGGTGGTTCCATTTCATTTATCTGCATGTTACAACCCAGTTTTCCCAGCAGCATTTATTGAAAAGAGCCTCATTCTTCCATATAAATACTTTGGGGCCACTTATCAAAGATTAGATGTCCATAGGTGTGGGTTTATTTCTGGGCTTTCAATTCTGTTCCACTTGTCTGTGTGCCTATTTTTGTTCCAGTACCAGGCTGCTTTGATGATGATGGCCTTATAATATAGTTTGAGATCTGGGACTGTGAAGCCTCCATTTCTGTTTCTTTTCCTCAAGATTGCTATGGCAATATTGACCAAAAATAACTGCTGTGGTGGATTTCTCTCCCTCTCTCTCTCTCTCTCTCTCTGTCTCTCTCCCTCCCTCCATATATATATAGTCATCTTTTCATTGTTATTGATATTATTGATGTCATCATTGTATAGATAGGACAGAGAGAAATAGAGGATGGGGGGACAGAAAGGGCAAGAGAAAGACAGACACCTGCAGACATACTTCACTGCCTTTGAAGTAATTCCTTTGCAGGTGGGGAGCTGGGGTTCGAACTGGGATCCTTATGCTGGTCCTTGCACTTCGCACCACATGGCTTACCCTGCTGCGTGACAGCCCAACTCCCCTGTATGTTCCCTTTTATCTATGTAAAACACTGATGCTGCTATCATAAAATGAGTAGAAAGCAAGCTTAGTTAGTAATAGTAAGGGAGGCTTCTGTACTGTCTTCTGTAGTGGTTAAGTGATCTTGCTAACCCACAGAGGTTAAAACAGACAGGTTCATCATGACCATTCATCTGCTAAGTAGCCAACCAAACAAAACCGAAAACTTAGATGTGTGCATGCCCACGTTCATCACAATGCTTGGTGCCAGAGTTGGAAAACCATCCAGATGTCCAAGCACAGCTGAGTGGGTAAGGGAATTGAGCAGATATGCAGAATGGATGCTACTCAGCTGTAAGAAACAGTGGCATCTGCTCTCGTGTGATGGCATTGGGAGTGGTCATGATCAGTGAATAAGTTAGAGGGAGAAGAGCCCATAGCTGATGAGCTGGCTCACAAGAAGGTTTAAGAAGCAAAACAGCAGAAGGGTGGATGCTCAGTCAGCTGTGGGCTGTCTCAGTAGATCCCTGGATTCCCAAGGGCAGAGGGTGGTTTATGCTTTCGTTTAACAAAGGGGACCAACATAACAGAGGGTCTCTTTCTGGATCCTGCCCAGATTCCAGCTATGGGAGGCATCCGTTTCCTCATTGCTGCAGAAAAAAGACAAAATGAGAGTAAGAAAGAGGGCAGAGAGCACTGTGGCAGCACTCACAGAACTTCCCTTCCATCCAGGTCTTCCTTGAGGGTCAGATTAGTTTCCAGAAGAAATTTGTTTTTAGGTGTTAGAAGTGGGATTTTTGGTCCATTTGTTCTGATGTCAGTACACATTTCTGACTCATCTCTGAGCAAACACGCCATCATTTTAAATACAAGAATGCCAGCCAAAGTGGACTTTTATTTAGTATTTGAGCAGAAGGAAACTGAGGTCACATGAGTGGTGGTGATTATGTGAAAACTGCACCCTTCCAATATTGCTCTCAACTCCATTACATCACATTTCTCTGGGGAGACAGCATAATGGTGTTGCAAAAGGCATTTATCCCAGGGAGTTGGGCAGTAGTGCAGCAGGTTAAGCACAGGTGGCACAAAGCACAAGGACACAGGTAAGGATCCCAGTTTGAGCCCCCGGTTCTCCACCTGCAGGGGAATCGCTTCACAAGCATTGAAGCAGGTCTCTATTTTTCTCTACTCCTCTATGTCTTCCCCTCCTCTCTCCATTTCTCTCTGTTCTATGCAGCAACGATGACATCACTAACAACAACAATAATAACTACAACAATAAAACAACAAGGGCAACAAAAGGAAATAAATAAATAATATTTTTTTTTAAAGATATTCATCCCAGACCCTCTGGGTCCCAGGTTCAGTCTCCCGTACCACCAGCTCTGGTCTGTCTCTCTCTCTCTCTGTGCATCATTCTATTTACAGATCTATTTTCTCATTAAAATCAATATTAACAGAACAGATTTATTTCCTTTCTTCTTCAAAAGTATATTTTCTTTCTTGGAGTTTAATGAGAGAGTGAGGTCCTGGTTATTTTGTAGCGCAGGAGAGTGTGTCTCTGACCCTCTCCTCTCTCTGCAGCCTCTCCCCAGCCACCTTCTCTGTGTAGAGGACTATTTCCTGACAAGAGCAGGGCTGTGAGTAAGCACCTGGGCAGGGTTCTTTCCTGTTCCCTGTTGCCTCTGACCAGGAACCACAGGGCCATCTACAATCCCCCGATGAGTCAGAATGTCTTGGTTTGTTGCTTTTGTAGGAATCAGTCGATAGAATTCATATGTGTGATTTTGTGTGTGGCAGGCAGGGCCACTCTCAAATCAGGGGAAGAAGCTGGGTGGGAGAGAGAAATGAGGCACAGATACTCTGACTTGGGGTTGCCTGATCTTGATGGCTGCCTGCTCTGGATTAGCATTCTATGGAAATGCAGTAATGGTAGGCTGGGAGCACACAGTACAATGGGCCAAGTTCTGTGAGCCCATCCAGTGACACTGGAGTAGACTGGGTGGGGCCCTGTGGTGGTGTCTGAGGACATATTGTGTCAGAAAGCCATTTGGTTCCTTGTAGGGAGACTGTCGCTAAGCTCAACAGGGAAGGACTGGGCTTTGGCAGTTGACCACAAAGCCAAACTTTGAACTCAACTAGACTTTTGAGGGGAACATGTGAGAGAGGACAGTGTCTTCTGTCTGGGGTTAGGGACTTGTTCTGTTAAATTTTGCAGCTGGGCAGCTTGCCAAACAAAGGTGCTGTCTGATGGGTGTCAGAAGTGGGGGTTGGTACAGTGGCTTTGGGAGGCTGTTTCCCTGTCTTCTGGGATTTCCACCTGGGGATTGGGGTGGGGGGAGGTTGAGTGCCTGGGTGCAGTCAAGGAGGGAAAGCAGCTCTGGTGGGTTGAGTGTTGGTTCAGGGGTTGAGCCTTCATCCTGGGAAGTTTGCTGCACATTTGAGTGATCCTGGGAATCTGAACCCTCCTTGGGCATATCAACCATCCTTGGAATCTTAGTTGTCCTGGAAGTCTGAGCCTTACAAGGGTTTGTGGCTAGGGTTCTAGGGTGCTGAACATTTGTGGACATTTTGTGAGGACATGAGCTGCCTATGGGATCAGGGGTTCTGGGGTTCACAGGAGGTCTGGTCAGGGTGTTGTTAGTCCTCCAGGTTCTGCTGGAAGGTGACCATCTGGAAGCTGGAGAGCTCAGACTCTACTCAGGCTCCATCTCCAGCTCTGACCCAGGGCTTCCTCACCCAGCCCCAGCTGGGAAGGTTCAGTCTAGGTTCTCCTCAAGGGACCCCTCAGAGGAGAAGACCACCTGGGGCACCCCTGCCTCTTTGTCTGCACACTGCAGGTCTCACCCTGATGGCTGCCTCTTTCTCCCCTGAACAGCTCCTCCTCCACCAGGATGGAGTAGGCCTCCTCTGCCACTTGCAGGAGCCTCAGGATGTTGGGGTGCTGGAAGGTGCCCAGCACCTGTAGCTCCTGGAGGAAGTGCTGGAGTTAGGGCTGGGTCACAAGGTTCTGATCTGCAAACCTGATCTTCACTGGGACCCCTGCCAGCCTATGGTGACCTCCACGCATGCCAGTTTCTACTGCTTACAGGTCACCTAGTTGTCCAAGAGGGGCAGGTGAACTACTGACCCCACTGCAGCTGTCATGGTGTGATCTCACTACTCTGAGTAAGGCATCTGGTGAAGGGGGCAGAAGTCTGGGTTCTGCAGCTCAGTGAAGCAGGCTTCTTTCCTGGCTTGAGGCTCAATATTATTATTATTATTATTATTATTATTATTATTATTATTTTGTAAAATTGGTAGACACAGAACCAAACAGACCAGTGGAAATGCTTATGGACATAAGGGGAGAAGGCCCAGCAACCACATTCCCTGTGGTCAATCTTCACTTCTGTGACCCTCTTTCTGCTTCTTGTGGACAGACCCAGGCATCAGGGGTCCCTCTCTGAGGGGGAGCTAAGGCCCGAAAACTCAGCCTTCCGGCTCCCCCCTGCCAACCCTGACTTTACATGTGGGGTCAACCATTTCACAAGGGGTTAGAATTCACCATCTCCCCAGACAATAACTTGGGTCCACCTGTGTACTAGATGTCAGGCCCAGGCAAAAACTAGTAAAGTCACGATCCCGTGGAATATACCTAAAAGAGACCTACTAGCTTTTTCCAAATTAGAAACCAAAAATCTTTATCTGCAATATTCTTGCCTTTAGGTTCATAACTACTCATCAATTTGTTCTACTTTATACCTTAACTTTTTTTTTTAGCCACCAGGTTCTAGATGCTACCATGATGCCAACCTGACTTCCCTGGGCAGCCAACTCCACCAGTGTGTCCTGGGGCCCTTTCTTCCCTGAGCCCTGCCCCACTAGGGAAAGAAAGAGACAGGTTGGGAGTACCGTTTGACTTACCAACACCCATGTTCAGAGGGAAAGCAATTACAGAAGCCAGACCTTCCACCTTCTGCGCTCCATAGTGACCCTGGGTCCATAATCCCAGAGGGATAAAGAATAAGGAAGCTAACAAGGGAGGGGATGGGATATGGAGTAGTGGAGGTAGTAACTGTGTAGAATTGTACCCCTCTCTTCCTATGGTCTTGTCAATACTTCAATTTTATAAAACTTAAAAACAGAGAGAATTTAGTCTGCAATGTGTTCAATAGCCACCTGAGAGCTATGGTCACATCCTACCATTTTTGCCTCTTGCCTTGCAACCTGGCTCCCAGACTGCTTGCTCTCTGTAACCCCAGTGGCTCCCCAGAGCCCCCATGATAACTATTCAAAGGCCATTGCCACTCACACACCACCCGCCCCATCCCCCAAGTCTCATATGGGCCTGACGCACACAGAACAACGAGATGATTTTTCAAACAGTCAGCATTTTAACAATTTACTAAAACAAAAATAAATAAAAAATTAAAAAGTAGACTTCAGAGTCCAGCATACTTAATATATATATATTGTGGCGGGTATTCAGTCCTGGTCTCCTCACTGCATTGAAGTGGCTGGGGAGGATTCCAAAGGGGCCTGTGGGAGGGGACCCATCTTCTGCACCGGGGTGTCGGCTACATGGGAGCAACCTTATTGCTGAGCACCCAGGGGAAGCAGAAGAGGCACCTTATGGCTCTGCAGAGCTCTGTCCTTCGGGATCTGGGTGTTGCAGTGGCTCGGGGAGGCTGCCCAGCTGCTTCCTGGACTTGCAGGGTCCCCTCTGGAGGAGGGGTGAGGCTGGAGTGGCTGGGTGGAGGTGATGAGGGAGGGCAGCTCTGGGGCACTGGATCTGGAATTTCTGAGGCAGGAGTAAGGACTGAGCTGCCGTCTTCTGGGGTGACTGATGGTGAAGACACCACCCCAGGCTGGGGCTCCGTCTCAGTGTCTTCCTCAGTGCTGCTTCCCAGCTCTGGGGTGGGGGTTTGGGCCTCCATGCCAAGCTCAGCCTCCATCTCTGTGTCCTCTTCATTCCAGCTACCCAGCTCTGGCGTGGGGGTTTGGGACTCCATGCCAAGCTCAGCCTCCATCTCTGTGTCCTCCTCATTCGAGCTACCCAGCTCTGGCGTGGGGGTTTGGGACTCCATGCCAAGCTCAGCCTCCATCTCTGTGTCCTCCTCATTCGAGCTACCCAGCTCTGGCGTGGGGGTTTGGGCCTCCATGCCAAGCTCGGCCTCCATCTCTGTGTCCTCTTCATTCCAGCTACCCAGCTCTGGCGTGGGGGTTTGGGACTCCATGCCAAGCTCGGCCTCCACCTCTGTGTCCTCCTCATTCCAGCTACCCAGCTCTGGCGTGGGGGTTTGGGACTCCATGCCAAGCTCGGCCTCCATCTCTGTGTCCTCTTCATTCCAGCTACCCAGCTCTGGCGTGGGGGTTTGGGACTCCATGCCAAGCTCGGCCTCCATCTCTGTGTCCTCTTCATTCCAGCTACCCAGCTCTGGCGTGGGGGTTTGGGACTCCATGCCAAGCTCGGCCTCCATCTCTGTGTCCTCTTCATTCCAGCTACCCAGCTCTGGTGTGGGGGTTTGGGACTCCATGCCAAGCTCGGCCTCCATCTCTGTGTCCTCCTCATTCCAGCTACCCAGCTCTGGGGTGGGGGTTTGGGAGTCCACCCAGCTGGCTTCTACCCACCTCCAGCTGTTGATGGTGGGTTCACTTTGTTTTGCAGTCCCCAGTGCAGACCCAGTTTCTGCGGGGCACCTTGGACCATCCTCCTCCTGGGGGCACCCTTTGGGCCTCACTCTGATCGTAACTACTTCTACGTGTGAGGTCCAAGGGTGCCTCAGGATGTCCTGGGTGGTGCCCCGCTGCCTGGGGTCCTGGTGGAGTAGTCTGCTGAGGAGGTGGCGTAAGATAAAAGGGGTGGAATAGGGCATGTGGAGGGCCCCTCGAAGGATTTTGTCCTCCTCCACGGTGTAGTCTTTCCCCAGGAAGGGGAGGGTTCCCAAAGTCATCTTGTAGAGGAGGACTCCCAGGCACCAGAGGTCACTGGCCGTTGAGGGGCGCTGCCCCAGCAGGACTTCCGGCGCCATGGTGACGGGCTGCCCCCAGGCCACGTCCAGAGCCACCCCCACACTGCCCATCAGCGCCTCCACGACCGAGAGCTTCACTCTCCCCTCCTCCGTCACCAGCACATACTGGGTGTTCAGGTCCCCGAGGCTGAGATCCCGGCGGTGGCAGCACTGGACGGCGAACGTGATCTGCCTCAGCAGGCTGCGGGCCTTGGCCTCGGTCAGGACGGGGCGCTGGAGCAGGAGTGTGGCCAGGTCCTGCCCCTGGGCCTGCTCCTCCACTACAAGGAGGCAGTGGGCCTCCTCCACCACGCCCAGGAGACTCAGGATGTTGGGGTGCTGGAAGGTCCCCAGCACCTCTAGCCCCCGGAGGAGCTGCTGGACCTTACAGTCGGGCAGTTGATTCATATCAACTACCCAGGTCTTGACCTGGGCCCCAGTCAGCCTATGGTGACCTACAAGCGGGCCAGATGTCACTTGTAGGCCACCAGAGTGGCCCAATGTGGACCGCTGACTGCCAGGCCTCACAGGAGCTGGCATAGTGAGAGCGCTGTCTGCTCTCTCTAAATAACGGCTCAGGGAGAGGGACTCTCACACGAACCCAAGAACCCAGAAACCACCCCCACCCACTAAATCTGATATCCCGCAACAACAACAATAATAACTATATGATAACCACCCCCACCCCCCCCAAGAAAGTATGTATAAACAGCTAAACTCTACTCACTCTACTCAAAAACAAGCAGATATACAGCTCTCTACATAAATATGAGCAAGGGAGTGGGAGGGACGGGAGAAGGGGAGGAGGGGAGCAGGACACGGAGGGAGGAGGGAGAGAAGGAAGGAGGGAGAGGGGGCAGGAGGTGGAGGAATGGAGGGAGAGTGGAGGCAGGGGGAGGGGAGGGAAGGGAAGGGAAGGGGTGGGAAGGGAAGGGATGGGAAGGGAGGTAGGGACAGGAAGGGAAGGGGACAGAAAAGAAAGCAAGGGAAGGAAGGGAGAGAGGTGGAGATAGAGGAAGAGAGAGGAGACAAGAGTGGAGACAGGTAGGTGCGGAGTGGAAGCGGTGGTGCGAAGGTGTACTTGCTCTGGTCCCGGTCAACTGCAGGTCACTATGACAGCTTCCTGAGTGATCAAGACCAAAGGCTCAGCCTGCTCAGGGCCTTATATAGGGTTCAGCGGGCATGACATCACAATGTCTCCTCGTGAGCGCGTGGCCCGCTGTGGACCAATCCCACAGAGGCTTGAGCTGCAGGGACATCTCATTGGTTCACAATGTTGGTGCAGTTGCTCTTCAGGGGGAGGAGCTTGAAAGAGCAGCCTGCTGATGGCGCTAAATGGTCCTGACTCCATTCAGAGCAGGGAGGAAGGACCTGTGCAATGTTTCCCAGGCACCCCTTAGTTCAAAATCCACTGCCCTCAGGAGTTAGCCTTCAAAGCGTCGTTTCATCATCTAGTATTCAAAGAGGATGATTTGCAGGGCCAGGCAAAGGCACACGCAGGAGAGCACACGCTTGAGTATGGGCGAGGACCAAGGTTCAAGCCCAGGCCTCCATCTGTAGGGGGAGGGGGGACGCGAAAGCTTTGTGAGTGCGGTGGCATAAATGCTGCATATGGTTTCTGCCAGGTTAATTGAAATAAATCCGTTCCGAGAGTAAAGCAGAGCAAAACCTCAGCCACCAGGCTTTGGCTGAAGACATCAGCAATCAAAGGGCTGGGTGTGTAGCTGCCAGCCTCCCTGATGAGGAGTATCAGCAGAATTCTGACCTTGGCCCATGGCACACCCTGTTCAGTGCACACATTCCCATGCCCTAGGATCTGGGTTGAAGCCCCCAGTACCGACTTGTAGGGAAGAGGCTTTGAGACTGGTGAAGCAGTGCTGCAGGGCCCTCTCTCCCTCTTTATCTGCCCCTCCCATCTCAATTTCTTTCTGCTCTATCCAATAAAGGGAAAAATCTTGAATAAAGAATATCCTTAGAGAAGGGTTTTTCTCTGGGTTTCTCTGGGCACAGCCTGCACGATTCTGCACAAACATGTCCATTTGGTGGCCCGTACTGGACTGGGCCATGAACTACGGAGCGACAATGCCCTCTCATTTTCCCCTGCCACTCCTGTTCTCTCCTGTCATCTCCTCTTGTCTCTGCTCCACGCTTTCCAAGTCACTGCAGATCTGCTATGAACAACCTCATCTATGGAGAGAGGAGACCCCCCTGCTCTCTGTACCTCACCCTACCAGAGAGGAGGACAGAGAATCTTCCAGGATATTTTTTCCTTTCCACTTGTAATTCTGGTTTGTTTGTTGTTGTTTTTTGAGGGTGTTAATGCTTTACAGAACCGTCATTGTCATATACATACAATTTAATTCTATGCCAAGCCCCCAATGTTTTTATCCTCTTTGACCCCTTCCTTCCTTTGAGCCGTTCGTTTTGGTGTAATATTGTTGTTGTGGTGGTCTGGTGTCGGGCTGCACCGCTGAGAAGAGAGTGGACTTCCAGAGCAAAGGAGTACACAAATCTTTATTATAGGATGGGGGGGGGGGGGTTGGTTCAGACCATGTGGAGCCAGCC
Organism: Erinaceus europaeus; assembly: GCF_950295315.1. NCBI lineage: Eukaryota > Metazoa > Chordata > Mammalia > Eulipotyphla > Erinaceidae > Erinaceus > Erinaceus europaeus. The sequence continues at coordinate 120,119,577 of NC_080164.1, read as the reverse complement.
AGCAATGGCAGTCCCAGCTACCTGACCACGGGGGGGGGGGGGGGGGGGGGGGGGGGGGAAGGGAGCAGGGAGCGATATCTCAGACAGGGAGATCTGAGAGCCCAGAGAGGGGTGGGTGAGGGGGCTTTTTATTGGGCGACAACCAGGAGTGACATGTAGGGCCAGGATTGGTTGAAGGGGGCACTGCTAGGATTTCGCGGGAGGGGGGGGTGTTAGTAAAACCTGTGGGCGGAGACTGCATCAGAATAACTCCTCAGCAACAAGAGAGAAATGGAGAGAGGGGAAGACAGAGAGGGGGAGGGAAAGGTAGACACTTGCAGACCTGCTTCACTGCTTGTGAAGCAACTCCCCAGCAGGTGGGAGCCAGGTGCTCGAACCAGGATCCTTACATTGGTCCTTGTGCTTTGCGCCACCCTCCCGAATCCCTGTGGTAATTCCTGTTGGAGCTTGATAGTTAACATGGAGGTGGACTAAGAATATTGTCTGGGGAGATGGTGTCAGAGTTGAGAATAGGCCTTAGAAAGGTGTATCAGGGCAGAGAGTAGCTCCTGAACTTGAAGAAAATATATAATTGATATATAAATATAATAACTGATATATAAATATCAATTAACTTTTGATCTGACCCAAGGCCCATATATGTTCATATTTAGTTCAGGAGCGTATATAACCTGTGAGTCCATGTCAGTCTGAGCTTACAGTCCCTCCCAGGTCACAGCTGGGAACATTCTAAACTGCACTCATTTCAGGACCAGTTTTCTTCCAGTGGCAAAGTAGAATGACCCAGCCTCCTTTTGAAGTGAAAGGACAGTCCTGAAGAAGCCCACAAGAGGGCTTGTAATGATCTTCCTAATGGAAGTGACCAGAGATGGTGGATAGAAAGGTCTAGTTTCATTGAATCTATGGGGAATTCAAGGATTCCCTGACTAGGGCCCCAGATAATGGGATGGCCTGACAGTGACCAAAAAGGCCATCATTAAGTAAACCAGTCTCTTTTTTTGTTGTTGTTCTACAAAATCCCATTTTATTTTATTTTATTTTATTTTTTATTTTTCATTTAAGAAAGGATTAATTAACAAAACCATAGGGTCGGAGGGGAACAATTCCACATGATTCCCACCACCCAATCTCCATTTCCTACCCCCTCCCCTGATAGCTATCCCATTCTCTATCCCTCTGGGAGCATGGACCCAGGGTCATTGTGGGTTGCAGAAGGTAGAAGGTCTGGCTTCTGTAATTGCTTCCCTGTTGAACATGGGCGTTGACTGGTCGGTCCATACTCCCAGTCTGCCTCTCTCTTTCCCTAGTAGGGTGGGTCTTTGGGGAAGCAGAGCTCCAGGACACATTGGTGGGGTCAAAAGTCTAGGGAAGCCTGGCTGGCATCCTGATGACATCTGGAACCTGGTGACTGAAAAGAGAGTTAACATATGAAGCCAAACAAATTGTTGAGCAATCATGGACCCAAATCTTGGAATAGTGGAGAGGAAGTGTTAGGGGGATACTCACTGCAAACTCTAGTGTACTTCTCCTTTCAGGTATATATTTTGCAGTAGTTTATGGATACGTGTGAACATATGCTCTCTCTCACAGAAACTGGTGTATATCTAGGTTTTGGGACTTTGTTAGAAAGTGAGCCACCTGAGTTGAAATTAGAGTATACTATGAAAGGAAAGGTCTCACCCGAGTGATGAAGCTGAAGGGTTGTCATTCCACATGTGTAGTCTCTGAACACAGTCTGAAGTGAAGCATGTTGAGGTGGCAATCGTTGTGTTGGTTAGGTTATGATCGGCAGATGCAATATTATTTGATATGGATTGGGAGAGGCATAAGGGAAAGTGGGCCCTATACAATGGTTCCAATACTGGGGGAAGTAGAGGCTCTATAGTGGAAATGTGAGGTTCCTGCTGTCTTAGGGTTCAAAAAGACAATCGATAATTAATGTTATCATCACATTATTTGGTAATTGGGTTAACTTTGAAAAGTGCTTTTGTTAGGGTTTGCTACAGTACCCAGTATCTTGTATATAGCTGTGCTATTGGTTGCTTCTGATCTACTTGGTCTAGGCTTTTGAGAGAGTCTGAATATCAATTACACAGCCTATATATTGAAAAGATTCAGTTTGTGTTTTGAAAAACTTTGAGACATACAATTAATTTTCCCCCTCTCATATTAATTAACTACTGATTTATATGACTACATTTTACTAGGAGTGTACATAAACACCATTCCCACCACCAAAAGACTGTGACCCATCCCTCCCACCCACTCCCACCCCCCACTGTCCCAGGAAGCTGCATGTCTACCCCTCACCACAGGGTTATTACTTTTGTGCCCTACTTACAATTTGGTCAGGTCCTGCTTTTAGTTTCCCTTTCAGATCTTCTTCGTCAACTTCTGTTGATGAGTGGGATCATCCCATACTCATATTTATCTTTCTGACTTAGCTCACTTAACATAATTCCTTCTAGCTCTGTCCAAGATGGGTCAGAGAAGGTGGGTTCATTGTTCTTGATAGCTGCATAGTATTCCATTGTGTATATATACCACAGCTTTCTCAGCCACTCATCTGGTGTTGGGCACCTGGGTTGCTTCCAGGTTTTAGTTATTATGTATTGTGCTTCTATGAACATAGGAGTATACACCTCTTTTTGGTTGGGTGTTAAGGAGTCCCTGGGGTATAACCCCAGGAGAGGAATTACTGGATCATATGGAAGGTCCATGTCTAGCCTTGTGAGAGTTTTCCAGACTGCTCTCCACAGAGGTTGTACCAATTTACATTCCCACCAGCAGTGTAGAAGGGTTCCTCTGTCCCCACAGCCTCTCCAACATTTGTTGCTGCTTTCCTTTTTGATGTATGTCATTCTCACAGGAGTGAGGTGGTATCTCCTGTACGATATAAGTCTCTGTTCACCCCGCAATGGCCATTAGTTAAAATGAAAGAGGGAATTGTTGCTATGCATGAGACCCCTTCTGTTTCATTTGGTTTAAATCCCCCCTGCTTAACACTATTCTATTTACATAACCAATCATTCTATTTACATAACCGCTGTTAACAAGCACCTCCCTCCAGGGCATTGGTTCAATCCCCACTGTTTCATGATATGTTTTTGCTCCACCCCCCCTCCTTGTCACACCCTGATCCCTAATTGTCACACCCTGATTTTCACCAGTCACTTTTCTCTCCACCCTCTCTATGTCACATCCTGTTTCCACCCTACTTGGGAAGTATATATAAAGACAGCATTGTGAGTTTTAGAGTACTTTACCTTGAGTTTAGCTTAGCTCGGCTTAGATTGTGCTGCGTCCTGCATGAATAAAGAGATACTGCCTACAGCTCAACCATGAGTCCCTGATCGTCTGTTACCCACTTGTGAAGCCAGAACGGCAAAAACAACATAACCCGTTGAAAACAACATCAGGCTACAAAATCAATGTACAAAAATCAGTGGCATTTCTTTATGCAAACACGAAATCTGAAGAAGAAGACATCCAGAAATCACTCTCATTTACTGTTTCAGCAAAATCAATCAAATACCTAGTAATATAGTTGACCAAAGAAGTGAAAGACTTGTATACTGAAAACTATGAGTCACTACTCAAGGAGATAGAAACTGATAGCAAGAAATGGAAAGATATCCCATGCTCATGGATTGGAAGAATAAATATCATCAAAATGAATATTCTCCCCAGAGCCATATACAAATTTAATGCAATACCCATCAAAGTTCCACCAAACTTCTGTAAGAGAATAGAACAAACACTACAATCATTTATCTGGAACCTGAAAACACCTAGAATTGCCAAAACCATCTTAAGGAAAAGAAACAGAAATGGAGGCATCACAGTCCCAGACCTTAAACTATATTATAAAGCCATCATCATCAAAACAGCATGGTACTGGAAGAAAAATAGGCACACAGACCAGTGGAACAGAATTGAAAGCCCAGAAGTAAATCCCAACACCTATGGGCATCTCATCTTTGATAAGGGGGCCCAAACGATTAAATGGAAAAAGGAGGCTCTCTTCAATAAATGGTGCTGGGAAAACTGGGTTGAAACATGCAGAAGAATGAAATTGAACCACTTTATCTCACCAGAAACAAAAATCATCTCCAAATGGATCAAAGACCTAGATGTCAGACCAGAAACAATCAAATACTTAGAGGAAAACATTGGTAAAACAGTTTCCCACCTAAACCTCAAGGACATCTTTGATGAATCAAACCTAATTGCAAGGAAGACTAAAGCAGAAACAAACCAATGGGACTAAATCAAATATAAAAGCTTCTGCACATCCAAAGAAACTATTAAATAAACAGAGAGACCCCTCACAGAATGGGAGAAGATCTTCACATGCCATACATCAGACAAGAAACTCATCACCAAAATACATAAAGAGCTCAGCAAACTTAGCACCAAAAAAGCAAATGACCCCATCAAAAAATGGGCAGAGGATATGAACAAAACATTCACTACAGAGGAGATCCAAAAGGCTAACAAACATATGAAAAACTGCTCTAGGTCACTGATTCTCAGAGAAGTGCAAATTAAGACAACACTAAGATACCACCTCACTCCTGTAAGAATGGCATACCTCAAAAAGGACAGCAGCAACAAATGCTGGAGAGCTTGAGGGGTCAGAGGATCCCTTTTCCATTGCTGTGGGAATGTAAATTGGTACAACCTCTGTGGAGAGCAGTCTGGAAAACTCTCACAAGGCTAGACATGGACCTTCCATATGATCCAGTAATTCCTCTCCTGGGGTTATACCCCAAGGACTCCATAATTCCCAACCAAAAAGAGGTGTGTACTCCTATGTTCATAGCAGCACAATTCATAATAGCTAAAACCTGGAAGCAACCCAGGTGCCCAACAACAGATGAGTGGCTGAGAAAGCTGTGGTATATATACACAATGGAATACTATGCAGCTATCAAGAACAATGAACCCACCTTCTCTGACCCATCTTGGACAGAGCTAGAAGTATTTATGTTAAGTGAGCTAAAGCAGAAAGATAAAGATGAGTATGGGATGATCCCACTCATCAACAGAAGTTGATTAAGAAGATCTGAAAGGGAAACTAAAAGCAGGACCTGACCAAATGGTAAGTAGGGCACCAAAGTAATAACCCTGAAGTGAGGGGTAGACATGCAGCTTCCTGAGACAGTGGGGGGTGGGAGTGGGTAGGAGGGATGGGTCACAATCTTTTGGTGGTGGGAATGGGGTTTATGTACACTCCTAGTAAAATGTAGTCATATAAATCAGTAGTTAATTAATATGAGAGGGGGAAAATTAATTGTATGTCTCGAAGTTTTTCAAAACACAAACTGAATCTTTTCTCAATATATGTAGTGTAACTGATATGCAGACTCTCTCAAAAGCCTAGACCAAGTAGATCAGAAGCAACCAATAGCACAGCTATATACAAGATACTGGCTACTGTACAGCAAACTCTAACAAAAGCACTTTTCAAAGTTAACCCAATTACCAAATAATGTGATGATAACATTAACTATCGATTGTCTTTTTGAACCCTAAGACAGCAAGAACCTCACTTCTCCACTATAGAGCCTCTACTTCCCCCAGTATTGGAACCATTGGATAGGGTTCCCTTTCCCATATGCCTCTCCCAATCCATATCAAATAATATTGCATCTGCCGATCATAACCTAACCAACACAACGATTGCCACCTCAACATGCTTCACTTCAGACTGTGTCCAGAGACTACACATGTGGAATGACAACCCTTCAGCTTCATCACTCGGGTGAGACCTTTCCTTTCATAGTATACTCTAATTCCATCTCAGGTGGTTCACTTTGTAACAAAGTCCCAAAACCTAGATATACACCAGTTTCTGTGAGAGAGAGCATATGTTCACACGTATCCATAAACTACTGCAAAATATATATCTGAAAACAGAAGTACACTAGAGTTTGCAGTGAGTACCCCCCTAACACTTCCTCTCCACTATTCCACGCTTCGGGTTCATGATTGCTCAACAATTTGTTTGGCTTCGTATGTTAACTCCCTTTTCAGTCACGAGGTTCCAGATGTCATCAGGATGCCAGCCAGGCTTCCCTAGACTTTTGACCCCACCAATGTGTCCTGGAGCTCCGCTTCCCCAGAGACCCACCCTACTAGGGAAAGAGAGAGGCAGACTGGGAGTATGGACCAACCAGTCAATGCCCATATTCAGCTGGGAAGCAATTACAGAAGCCAGACCTTCTACCTTCTGCAACCCACAATGACCCTGGGTCCATGCTCCCAGAGGGATAGAGAATGGGAAAGCTATCAGGGGAGGGGGTGGGATATGGAGAATGGGTGGTGGGAATTGTGTGGAATTGTACCCCTCCTACCCTATACCCTATAGTTTTGTTAATTAATACTTTCTTAAATTAAAAAAAAGAAATGATAATTAGAGATCACATGATAATGAAAATGGGATCCTGAGAAATAAAAAGAATGGAAAAACAACAACAACAACAAAAAAATACTATTGAGCCATTATAATTAAAATGGCCTGGTAGCAGAACCAAAAGAGAAACACAGACCAGTGGAATAGAACTAAGAGCAAGAAATCACCCCCACACCTACAGTCAACTAATTTTTTATGAGAGCCCAAAACAAGGAAAAAAGAGAGCCTAGTCAACAAATAGTGTTGGGGAAACTGGGTTGAAACATTTAGCATAGTGAAACTGAACCACCAAATTTCATCATATACAATAGTTAACTCCAAATAGATGAAAGATTTAGAGGTTAGGCTAGAAGCCATCAAATACTTAGAGGAAAACATGCACAAAAGTTGTCAATACATAAGCCTTTGCAACATCTTCACTGATTCAAATACAATTTCAAGGAAAACAAAAGCAAAAATAGACCAAGAAGGCTACATTAAACTGAAAAAATCTGTGTAACAAAAGGTATTACCACTGTAACAAAGAGATCCACCCCACACACACCATGGATTGGGATAAATACATCAGATAGAGGAGTGAAAACCAAAATACACAAAACTCATCAAACTCAACAATAAAAAGACAAACAATCCCACTGAAAATGGGTGTGGCCTTCTCTGACCCATCTTGAATGGAGCAAGATGGAATTATGTTAAGTGAGCTAAGTCAAAAAGATGAGTATGAGATGATCCCACTCATAAACAGAAGTTGATAAAGAATAACAAAGGAAAACTAAAAAGTAGGATTTGACTAAATTTGGAGTGAGGCACCAAAGTAAAAATGTTCAGCTTTATGGGGGGGGGAGGTTTGGGGGGAGACTGGGATGGGACACAGTCTTTTGGTGGTGGGAATGATGTTTATGTACACTCCTATTAATTTAATTTGTATTCATATAAATCACTAATTAATATGAAAGGGGAAAAATTTATTGAATATCTCAAATTTAAAGCACAGAATGAATCTTTTAAATACATAGGCTAAGTCTTTTAAGAGAGTCTTTGACTCTCTTAAAAGCTTAGACCAGGGAGAACAGAAGCAACCAGTGGCACAGCTATATACAAATAATGTCAAAGGAAATAAATTATGGTGATGTTATATATAATACAGCATATCCTAACAAAGGGATATTTCAGAGTTAACCCAATTGCCAGATAATGTGATTATAGCAATAACTATCTATAGTCTTCTTAAACCCTAAGATAGCAGGAACCTCCCACTTCCTTTATAGAGCCTATATTTCCCTAGTCCTGGAACCTCTTGGGTGGGGCTCACTTTCCTGCATACATCTCTCAATTCATACCAAATGATATTGCATCCGCCGATCCAAACCTAATAAACGCAATGAGTACCATGTCAGCATGCTTCACTTCATATTATGTTCAGAGACATCAGGCATGGAATGTCAACCCTTCACCCTCATTACTCTGCTAAGACCTTTCCTTTGATAGAATTCTCAAATTCCATTCCAGGAGGTTCACTTCCTAACAAAGTCCCAAAACCTAGATATAGACCAGGTCTTCTGAGATACAGCATATGTTCACATGTATCCATAAATTAGGGTAAAATATATACCTGAAAGCAAAAATACACAATAGTCTGTAGTGAGTCAGTATAAAGTTCATAATGAAATAGTGTCTGCTGAGACTTAGATACTCTCCTCACCTACTTCCTATTACAGTTCTCTTACTCACTCCAAAGTTAACCTTAGCATAGCAAGGACTGCAAAAGCTGAATAAGGACAAGAAACTGGCATATTTTAATATTGACTCTTTAGTCAGTATCAGGTCACTGGGGCCCTAATTAGAGTGTCCTGAGATTTCCAAACAGACATGATGGGCCTAGACCACGAATAAATCCCTCTCTCCATTGTTACTGGTCATTTCTATCAGGAACAACACAATAGACCCCTTTGTGGGCCCCCATAGGACCTTGCCCTCAACTTGGATCAACCACAGTAGAAAATGTTCCATCCTCCAAAGGGAGGATGGACAGCATACTCTATGCTACACCTGAGGAAGATGGGTCCTGATATTGGGGCAGCTTGGAATGTTCCTACTTATGACCACAGAATGTGAGCTCAGATCTACAGGGATGCAGAGGTCACATAGGCTCCTAAGCTGAATATGGACCCCAGATAACAACAAATCAATGGGATTTGCAGTCAACAATATTTATACCCTTTTCCCATATAGGGAGCTACTCTCTTCCCTGATCCAGATTTCTGGTCCTTTTCCCATCCATGACATCATCTCCACATACAATAACTTGAGTCCATCTACATATCATATTTTAGGCTCGGGGGTAAAAAGAAAAAGGAAAAAAAAAAGCTATTATAGCCATAGGCCCTTTGGAATATAACTACCTATCTACAAAATGGAGAACCCCCCAACTCTTCATCTGCACTATTCCAGCCTTTAGGTCCATGATTGGTCAACAATTTGTTTGGTTTTATAAGTTAACTCTATTTTCAACAGCCAGGTTTGAGATGCTAGCATGATGACAACCAGACTTCCCTGGACAGACAAGCCCACCAATGTGTCCTAGAGCTCTGCTTCCCCAGAGCCCTTCCCCACTAGGGAAAGAGAGAGGCAGGCTGGGAGGACAGATCAACCTGTCAATAGCCATATTCAGTGGGGAAGCAATTACAGAAGCCAGACCTTCCACCTTCTGCATCCCACAATGACCTTGGGTCCATACTCCCAGAGGGTTTAAGAATAGGAAAGCTATCAGGGGAGGGGATGGGATACAGAGTTCTGGTGGTGGCAATTGTGTAAAATTGTACCCCTCTTATTCTTGGTTTAGTCAATGTTTCCTTTTTATAAATAAAAAATTAAATTAAAAAAATTTTTAATTGCTGAAATAGGGGGAGACAGCATAATGATTATGCAAACAGAATTTAATTCCTAAGTCACCAAAGAGCCCAAGTTCAATCCATAGCATTACCATAAGACAGAGCTAAGCAGTGCTCTGGGGGAAATAGGGGAAGGGGGAGTGAGGAGTAGAAGGGAGACTGGGAGGAGGAAGGGGAAAGGGGTAAAATAGGGACAGGGGATGAGAGGGATGCTGAGAAGGGCAGGAGTAGGGGGAGGAGGTAAGAGGGGGAGGAAGCAGAGGAAAGAAGAGAGGGAGGAGGAAGAAGGAGAAGGAGAGAAAAAATGAATGCTGAAATAAACTTCAGTTGTAACGAAATTCAAATAGATTGTCATAAGTGTCAGCTGTCATATGAGAATGTCCTGGTACCATCAAGCAGACCTGTCTTAAGCAAAGGATAAACAGAGTGGCTGGGAAACTAGCTCTGCTGGTGGATTCAGGACTTGCCTGCCTGAAGCTTCTTTTCTCATCCCCAGTCTCATGCTGGAGTATTGGAGTGGTGATCTGGCTAGTCTCACTCTCACTGTTAGTCTTTCTCCATTTATTTACATAGGAAAAATTTCCATCTCCTCTGAAATAAATGTTTGAAATAGATAAAAGAATTCTGGACCAGCAAAATAGCTCAGTTGGAGCTTCAAGCCTTGCCCCCACTCCATGGAAGAAAGCATCAGTACTGTGTGTTTTCACTCTTTCTGCCTCTATCTAAAAACAAAAAAATTAAATGTCTGACTTCTCATTACAGAAAATTGTCAAATTGCCATCAAATCTACATCCACACAGGAAATAAAAAGCAAAGGCATTGGAGAAGCAAAAGAACTACAAAACAGAAAAAAGGCAACAAGTACTTGTCTACCAATAATTGCTTGAGGTAGAGATAGGCCCACTTCACAAACAGAATACAGAGAATGACTAAACAGAATTGACAGGCCACAGACCTGTGAGATGTTATACAGGTAAAGTGCAGGACTTGCCATTTTAGGGTCCCAGATTCAATTCCACTCCCTCAACACACATGCCAGAGTGAATTACGTTTCTCTTCCTCATCAATAAATTAAACTAACATCTAATAAATAGTAGTTACATCCACATTCCAAAAAAAAACTTTTTTTATCAGATGATAGGACACGTACTATAGGAGGACAGGAAAAAATGCTAAGCAAATGAAGACAGATAGAAAGTTCTAGCAAATACATTGAACCTAAAGAAGAAGATTTGAGATTCTCTGACTCATAATTGGGCAGATCAGGCAACAACATTAATGTGTGACTGCAAAGTCTAAAGTCTTGAAAAAGTTCATGTGAACTTCTAATCTCTAGTCATTCAGGTAATAAATAACATGAACTTTGGTGTTGTGTATGCCATCATTTGGTGGGACAGTATTGTGGTACAGAATTGTTCTGTGTCCTTGGATGAACTGTGAAGTAGATTGTTTAAAATTTATTTCTTTTAAGTAAAGAACACTAATGCCTGGGGTAGAACTGCCTTAGGAAAGTCATCACTACACAGTCCATGAGCAGTGACAAATATTTTACAGGACTATTGGAGTGAATTGAATAGGGCATGCCAATGCCAATTTCCACCAGAAAAACTGTCTTCTTTCATTCGGTGGTTAAGCAGATTAACCATAAGACTTCTCTACTACTCCCTCAATATGTATATAACATAGCTAAATATCAGGGAAATAGAATTCAAAGATAAAGTGAGATCAGACTTTAACACATACATGACTGCATCAAAGGACCCAATGTGGAAGGAGAAAAAAGGATTGGCAAGGATATACAGTAATTGAAACTATCGCACAATGGTGGTTAGAATGAAAACTGTTATAGAACTTAGGGAGAGGTTATTCTCTCTTATTTTCAACGATCATACACGAACTTAACATATAAAAAGAAATTTCACACTAGTTGGTTATATAAATAATAGGAAGGAAAGCATATTTTCACAAACCATTAAGAATGTTAATTCTAAAAAAGTGCATAGAATAGCCACCAATTAAGGTAAAAACAATGCGGATCACAGATACAGGAATTTCCTAAAGTGGTTATCACATTTGGCCAAGAGTGAAGCCCTAAAATTTACTTATTTACTTACTTATTTATTTATTTTAAGCTCTCATTTCATATTTTTATTTATTATTATCATTATTATTATTATTATTTGCTTCTAGTATTATCGCTGGTACTCTGTGCTGGCACTAAAAATCCACTGCACCTGGAAGCCATATTTTTTTCCAGTTTATTGAATAGGACAGAGAGAAATTGATATGGGGAAGATAGAGAGGGAGAAAAAAGATAGACACCTGACAGACCCGCTTCACCACTTGGGAAATGACACACCTGCAGGTGTGGAGCTGGGGGCTCTAACAGAAATCCTTGCTCGGGTCCTTGTGCTTGGTACTTTTTCCACTCAACGCTGTGTGCCACCACCCAACTCTCAAGCCCTAATATTTACTAATGTGTGGATGAGAATGTAAACTAGCTAGATTTGTGAAGAGTTCAGAAAAAAAAAAAAGAACCTTTGTCACACTTACAGGACATGTTCATGAGAGAGCACTTTGTAGTAAACAAAACTAGATTGTTAACAAAATCCTCCAGGAAATATTAAGTTAAGTAGATGTCAGGTGGCTATTGAAATGTATATAAGCAAGGATCTTATAAAAGCAAAGCAAGGAGTCAGAGAAGACATTAGAAGTAGAGGGAATGGCCTACATGCAGAAAGCCCTGGGTTCTATTTCTAAAATCACCCAGAAAAACAAAAAATGAAAGGGAAACCTCACAAATGCAGGAAGGGTTTTCTAGTCTCTCTCCCAGTATCACTCTTAAATGCACAGACACATACACAAAACAAAAACAAAGCAAGACCTTTTGTTGAGCTATCGAAATCAAGAACTCTGATCCAGTTTGTCAGTCAGAAGACCAATCTCTAACATTTGCATGACGTTTCTTTGGTTTTCACCCTCTGGGTATCTCAAGGTACCTGCACAATGATTCCACTATTCCCAGTGGCCTATTTTTTTATTTCTATTTTTATCATAATGAAAGATATAGAATAAGAGGGAGAGACACTTGCCATAAATGATCTACCACTCAGGAAGCTCCCCCCAACCCTGCAAGTGGGGACTAGGGACATGAGCCTGGTGATAATATGTACACAATGGAATATGAGCTATCTCTGGAATCCTAGTTCATTAATTGAAAATTATACAGATAAGATAGTGACCAGTATGTGCAAGGTCTTCAATTATAATGGGACAATAATATTTTAATATGAAAATAGATATTAAACAAAATTTGTGTACACATGAAGTCACCTACCTCTCCACACCCTTTTTTCAGTTGCCACTGAGGTTATTGCCAGGGCTTGATGCCAGCACTACAAAACCACTACTGCTGTTTGACCATTTCTTCTTCTTTTACTTTTTTTCCTCTTCTTTATTAGATAGGACAGAGAGAAATTAAGAGAGTAAAGGGAGAAAGAGAGGGAAGAGAGAAAGATGGACACCTGCAGGCCTGAATCACAGCTTGTGAAGCATCCCTGCTGCAGATGGGGTATGGGGAGTGGGGGCTGGATCCTAAGTCCTTGCCAGGGACCTTGTGCATAATATTATGTGTGCTTGACCTAGTACATGACTGCCCAACCCTCTTACTTTCCTGTTTCCCAGTCTGATATCTACCTAAATACTTTGGATGTTCATACTATGTAAATATGTAACAGAGTGGCAGTTACATTTTAACTTCCTGATTTCTTTATGGATATAAGCATTTGCAATAGCAAAAAGGTACAGGTGTTTGCAAAGAAGAATCTTATTCCACCAAGATGCCGATGAAGTGTACTTTTGTTCTTCTGCTGCTACAAGTGGCTTGTTACTTTAGCTCTGGGAAGTGTGGAAAGGTGCTGGTGTGGCCCACAGAATACAGTCATTGGATGAACATCAAGGCAATCCTAGGGGGAGTTAGGAAGATGCCAGACTGAGAAGTCTCTAACAGCGAGTGCTCTGATCGCATCGTCGGCAACGGTAGGATTTTCTGCCTTTAGCAGGCCAGTCAATAAGGAGTGACACCAAAGAAGTGGTTACAATTTAATTTAGGTTAAGAATTAGAGTAAAGGTGACACGGACTAGCGGGGCTCCAGAATACCCAGGCGGCGCCGGGCAAGGCGAGTACGCCGGGCATTGTCCTCCGCCAGCCCAGGAAGGCGGCTCCTCCTCCGCCGGTTGCAGAGCGCAGCGGGCAGAGGACCCGGAGAGAGCACTTTAGCTCAGGGGCTTCCTCTTGGGAGTCTCCAGGGTCCACTGGGACCCTGAGGGCGGATCCAAAGACTTCTTGAGTATAGCTCTCATTGGATCAAAGGACTTGGAGTTAGTTTTCATTTTTGAGAAATCCTTTAAAAAAGTCTGGAGGGGGGGTTTCCCGGAAGATGGCGGACTGAGAAGCGGCTAGCCTTTGAGCTCCGGACACATCTCATGTAAACAATAGGATTTTCTGCCTTTAGCAGGCCAGCCAATAAGGTGTCATAGCGGTAAAACCAAGGAGGTGTCTATAACTTAATTTGGGTTAAGAATTAGAGTAGGGGAAAAAAATTCTTTTTTCTTCCTTTTAATTTTCAAGCATACATCCTTCCCGCCCCCCCCCCCCCCCCATAAGCAGTGCCTGGGACCAGCTACTAGCAGGATACCCCATACCACCAAACAGGGTGTTTTTTTTTTTTTTTCAATTCACTGATACACATTTGGGAAGTTCCTCGCACTGCTCTTTAATTACAACTCTTCTTCTTATCTTCTCCCTTTTCTCTCTCTTATCTCTCTCTATATCTTTTTTTTTTTAATCTTGTCATACACTTCTTTCTTCTTTGCCTTTCTGAATTTGTGAATTACTTTGGGGAAGAAATCTGACCCAGAGTGGACTCTCTATGTGTGTATCTCTGTTCTAGTTCCCTTTACACTCTTGTTACCCCGAGAATATACACTGGATAGTAGATTTGCATAACTGTCTATTCTTGCTATCCTCTCTTTCTTTTCTCCTTCTTCACTGGGATTTGGTTACTATTTTTTCACGGATTGGAGAAATTGTTTGGCTAACTGGTAACGATTAAACTCCTTCAATACTTACTTCAGTTGCTACTGTAATTCCGGAGGTTGGTGAGGGCAATTGTCATAAAGGTATTTAGTACAGTGTTACTAGTGCTCAAAACACAACAACTGAGGAACAACAGAGCATAAAAAAAAGAGAGAAACACATAAATAAAAATGGGTAGATTAAAAACAAATAAAACTGCTACCCCAATGAGTGAAGACAAGAGCCCAGAAGAAACCACAAATCAGTCAGAAGTAACCATAGATAAGAAAAGTATGCAAGCAATAATAAACTTATTAATCACAGAAATGAAAACAACATTGGAGGAAAGGAATGGCAGTATTAGGGAAACAACAGTTGAGACGCCCAAGGAAAATACTGATTATCTTGAGACAATTAGAGAACTGAAAGCTGAAATAGCTGTAATGAAGAAAGAAGCAGAGGCAAGGGAAAGCAGACTAACAGAAGCAGAAAACAGAATTAGTCAGACAGAGGATGAGTCAGAGAAAACTAAGAAAGAGGTGAAAGAGCTTAAAAAGAGATTGAGAGACACTGAAAACAACAACAGAGACATATGGGATGATCTCAAAAGAAGTAACATTCGTATAATTGGCCTGCCAGAGGAAGAAAGAGAGGAAGGGGAAGCAAACATTCTAGAGGAAATAATAGAAGAAAACTTCCCAGACCTGAATAACAGAAAGGATATCAAGGTTCAAGAGGCCCAGAGAGTTCCAAACAGAATCAACCCAGACCTAAAGACACCAAGACACATCATAGTCACAATGAGAAGAAGTAAGGATAAAGAAAGAATCCTAAAGGCTGCAAGAGAGAAACAAAAAGTCACATACAGGGGAAAACCCATAAGACTATCTGCAGATTTCTCAACTCAAACTCTAAAAGCCAGAAGGGAGTGGCAAGATATCTATCGAGCCCTGAATGAAAAAGGGTTTCAACCAAGGATAATATACCCTGCTAGACTTTCATTCAAGCTAGATGGAGGGATCAAAACCTTCTTAGACAAACAACAGTTAAAGGAGGCAACTATCACCAAGCCGGCCCTGAAAGAGGTACTAAAAGACCTCTTATAAACAAGAACATCACTATAATACTTGCAATGTATCAGAGTAAACAAATTGTTTTTTAGAACAATGGCACTAAATACATTAAATCCATAATATCAATAAATGTCAATGGCTTAAACTCACCCATCAAAAGGCACAGGGTGGGGGGATGGATCAGAAAACATAACCCAACCATATGCTGCTTGCAAGAATCCCATCTGTCACAACAAGATAAACACAGACTTAAAGTGAAAGGATGGAAAACTATCATACAGGCTAACGGTCCACAAAAAAGGGCAGGAACAGCCATTATCATCTCAGACACGATAGATTTTAAATTAAATAAAGTAATAAAAGATAGGCAAGGACATTACATAATGATTAGAGGATCAATCAGCCAAGAAGACTTAACAATTATTAACATCTATGCACCCAACGAGGGACCATCTAAATACATTAAGCATCTACTGAAAGAATTTCAAAAATACATCAATAGTAATACAATAATAGTGGGAGACTTCAATACCCGACTCTCACACTTAGACAGATCAACAAAGCAGAGAACCAATAAAGATACAAGAGAATTGAATGAAGAGATGGACAGACTAGACCTCTTGGACATTTTCAGACTCCTCCACCCCAAAAAACTGGAATACACCTTCTTTTCAAATCCACATAACACATACTCAAGGATAGACCACATGTTAGGCCACAAAGACAGCATCAATAAATTCAAGAGCATTGAAATCATCCCAAGTATCTTCTCAGACCACAGTGGAGTAAAACTAACTTTTAACTACAAACGGAAAATTATTAAAAGACATAGAATTTGGAAACTAAACAACATGCTCCTTAAGAACCACTGGGTCAGAGACTCACTCAAACAGGAAATTCAAATGTTCCTGGAAACTAATGAAAATGAAGACACAACCTATCAAAATATTTGGGACACAGCGAAAGCAGTACTGGAGGGAAACTTATAGCCATACAATCACATATTAAACACCAAGAAGAAGCCCAAATGAACGACCTTACTACACACCTCAAGAACTTACAGGAAGAAGAACAAAGGAACCCTAAAGCAACCAGAAGGACAGAAATCACTAAAGTTAGAGCAGAAATAAACAACATCGAAAATAAAAGAACCATACAAAAGATCAATGAAGCCAAATGTTGGTTCTTTGAAAGATTAAACAAAATTGACAAGCCCCTAGCCAGACTCACCAAACAAAAAAGAGAGAAGACTCAAATTAATAGAATTGTAAACGATGCAGGAGATATCGCAACTGACACCACAGAAATCCAGAGAATTCTGCGAAACTTCTATAAAGAACTATATGCCACCAAGCTAGAGAATCTGGAAGAAATGGAACAATTCCTAGAAACCTATGCACTTCCAAAACTGAACCAAGAAGAACTACAAAATCTAAATGCACCAATCACAGACAAAGAAATTGAAACCATTATTAAGAATCTCCCCAACAACAAAAGTCCTGGACCAGATGGCTTCACAAATGAATTCTACAAAACTTTCAGGAAACAGTTAATACCCATACTTCTTAAGCTATTCCATAAGATTGAAGAAACAGGAATACTCCCTTCCACCTTTTATGAAGCCAACATCACCCTGATACCAAAAAGCTGATAGGGACAGAACAAAAAAGGAAAACTACAGACCAATATCTCTGATGAACATAGATGCCAAAATATTAAACAAGATCTTGGCCAACCGGATACAGCAACACATCAAAAGGATTGTTCATCATGACCAAGTGGGATTCATCCCAGGAATGCACGGCTGGTTCAACATCTGTAAATCAATCAATGTCATTCATCACATCGATAAAAGCAAAGCCAAAAACCACATGATTATCTCAATAGATGCAGAGAAAGCCTTTGACAAAATCCAACACCCATTCATGCTCAAAACTCTACAAAAAATGGGAATAGATGGGAAATTCCTCAAGATAGTGGAGTCTATATATAGCAAACCTACAGCCAACATCATACTCAATGGACAGAAGCTGAAAGCATTCCCCCTCAGATCGGGGACTAGACAGGGCTGTCCACTGTCACCGTTACTCTTCAACATAGTATTGGAAGTTCTTGCCATAGCAATCAGGCAAGAGAAAGAAATCAAAGGGATACAGATTGGAAGGGAAGAAGTCAAGCTCTCACTATTTGCAGATGATATGACAGTATACATAGAAAGACCTAAAGAATCCAGTAGAAAATTACTGGAAGTTGTTAGGCAGTATAGCAAGGTATCAGGCTACAAAATCAATGTACAAAAATCAGTAGCATTTCTTTATGCAAACACTAAATCTGAAGAAGAGGACATCCAGAAATCACTCCCATTTACTGTTTCAGCAAAATCAATCAAATACCTAGGAATAAAGTTGACCAAAGAAGTGAAAGACTTGTATACTGAAAACTATGAGTCGCTACTCAAGGAGATAGAAACTGATACCAAGAAATGGAAAGATATCTCATGCTCATGGATTGGAAGAATAAATATCATCAAAATGAATATTCTCCCCAGAGCCATATACAGATTTAATGCAATACCCATCAAAGTTCCACCAGGCTTCTTTAAGAGAATAGAACAAACACTACAATCATTTATCTGGAACCTGAAAACATCTAGAATTGCCAAAACCATCTTAAGGAAAAGAAACAGAAATGGAGGCATCACAGTCCCAGACCTTAAACTATATTATAAAGCCATCATCATCAAAACAGCATGGTACTGGAAGAAAAATAGGCACACAGACCAGTGGAACAGAATTGAAAGCCCAGAAGTAAATCCCAACACCTATGGGCATCTCATCTTTGATAAGGGGGCCCAAACGATTAAATGGAAAAAGGAGGCTCTCTTCAATAAATGGTGCTGGGAAAACTGGGTTGAAACATGCAGAAGAATGAAATTGAACCACTTTATCTCACCAGAAACAAAAATCAACTCCAAAAGGATCAAAGACCTAGATGTCAGACCAGAAACAATCAAATACTTAGAGGAAAACATTGGTAAAACACTTTCCCACATACACCTCAAGGACATCTTTGATGAATCAAACCCAATTGCAAGGAAGACCAAAGCAGAAACAAACCAATGGGACTACATCAGATTGAAAAGCTTCTGCACATCCAAAGAAACTATTAAACAAACAGAGAGACCCCTCACAGAATGGGAGAAGATCTTCACATGCCAGACATCAGACAAGAAACGAATCACGAAAATATATAAAGAGCTCAGCAAACTTAGCCGCAAAAAAGCAAATGACCCCATCCAAAAATGGGCAGAGGAAATGAACAAAACATTCACCACAGAGGAGATCCAAAAGGCTAACAAACATATGAAAAACTGCTCTAGGTCACTGATTGTCAGAGAAATGCAAATTAAGACAACACTAAGATACCACCTCACTCCTGTAAGAATGGCATACATCAAAAAGGACAGCAGCAACAAATGCTGGAGAGCTTGTGGGGACAGAGGAACCCTTTTACATTGCTGGTGGAAATGTAAATAGGTACAGCCTCTGTGGAGAGCAGTCTGGAAAACTCTCACAAGGCTAGACATGGACCTTCCATATGACCCAATAATTCCTCTCCTGGGGTTATACCCCAAGGACTCGATAACACCCAACCAAAAAGAGGTGTGTACTCCTATGTTCTTAGCAGCACAATTCATAATAGCTAAAACCTGGAAGCAACCCAGGTGCCCAACACCAGATGAGTGGCTGAGAAAGCTGTGGTATAGATACACAATGGAATACTATGCAGCTATCAAGAACAATGAACCCACCTTCTCTGACCCATCTTGGACACAGCTAGAAGGAATTATGTTAAGTGAACTAAGTCAGAAAGATAAAGATGAGTATGGGATGATCCCACTCATCAATAGAAGCTGACTTAGAAGATATGAAAGGGAAACTAAAAGCAGGACCTGACCAAATTGTAAGTAGGGCACCAAAGTAAAAGCCCAGTGGTTAGGGGTAGACATGTAGCTTCCTGGGCTAGTGGGGGGTGGGAGTGGGCGGGAGGGATGGGTCACCGTCCTTTGGTGGTGGGAATGGTGTTTATGTACACTCCTAGCAAAATGTAGACAAATAAATCAGTAGTTACTTAATATGAGAGGGGGAAATCAATTGTATGTCACAAAGTTTCTCTAAAGACAAACTGAATCTTTTTAATATACAGGCTATGTATTTGATATGCAGACTCTCTCAAAAGCCTAGACCAAGTAGATTAGAAGCTTCCAATAGCACAGCTATATATAAGATACTGGGTACTGTACAGCAAACCATAACAAAGGGACTTTTCAAAGTTAACCCAATTAACAAATAATGTGATGATAATATTAACTATTGATTATCTTTTTGAACCCTAAGACAGCAGGAACCTCACATCTTCACTATAGAGCCCCTACTTCCCCCAGTCCTGGAACCCTTGGATAGGGCCACTTTCCCGTATGCCTCTCCCAATCCAAACCAAATAATATTGCATCCGTCGATCACAACCTAACCAAAGCAACGATTGCCATCTCAACATGCTTCACCTCAGACTGTATCCAGAGACTTCACGTGTGGAATGACAACCCTTCAGCTTCATTACTCGGGTTCCAGATGCCACCAGGATGCTGGCTAGGCTTCCCTAGATTGAAGACCCCACCAATGTGTCCTGGAGCTCAGCTTCCCCAGAGACACACCTTACTAGGGAAAGAGAGAAGCAGACTGGGGGTATGGACCGACCAGTCAACGCCCATGTTCAGCGGGGAAGCAATTACAGAAGCCAGACCTTCTACCTTCTGCAACCCTCAACGACCCTGGGTCCATGCTCCCAGAGGGATAGAGAATGGGAAAGCTACCATGGGAGGGGGTGGGTTATGGGGATTGGGTGGTGGGAATTGTGTGGAGTTGTACCCCTCCTACCTTATGCTTTTGTTCACTAATCCTTTCTTAAATAAAAAATTTAAAAAAAATAAAATAAAATAAAATAAAATTATACCTATATCTATTATTTAAAAAAAAAAAAAAGACAATCCTAGATGAGCTTGTCCAGAGAGGTCATGAAGTGACTGTTCTGACATCTTCGGCTTCCATTCTCATTGATCCCAACAAAAAATCTGCTATTAAATTTGAGACTTACACCACATCAGTCAGTAAAGATGAATTCAACAATGTTTTTATGGAACTGATTCATACATGGACCTACAAGATGCCAACAGATGCATTTTGGTCTTATTTTTCAATTATGGAATAAATAGGTTGGAAATTTCATGCTGTGGTTTATAAGCTCTGTAGAGAAGCAGTTCTGAACAAGAATCTCATGATGAAGCTACAAGAATCAAAGTTTGATCTTGTTCTTTCAGATCCTATTACTCCATGTGCTGAGCTCCTGGGTGAGCTGCTTAATGTCCCTTTCATGTACACTTTACTCCAGGCTATGCACTGGAGCGGCATCAAGGAGGAATGCCCCTTCCACCAGCTTATGTGCCTGTTGTTTTATCTGAACTAAGTGATCATATGTCATTCATGCAGAGGGTCAAAAACATGATTTATGTTCTTTATTTTGACTTCTGGTTTCAATTCATAAATGAGAAGATATGGGATCCCTTTTAGTGATGTCTTAGGTAAGTACTGTTTTATTTAGTAGCATGATGCCCTTATATCCCAAGTTCCTGAAAGAGAGTATCTAAACTTAACCTTGGAATTTAAAAGTGGTGATGAAACTGAGATGTTGAAATTAACATATAAAATGTTCTCTAGCCTCACAACTGTTACAGAAAAGCTCAAATTATTGGTTCATTTCCAACTATATGGTCCATTAAAAGGAATCTCCAACAAGTCTAAAACCACAGCTTGATCTACTGTTATCTATTGAACAAATTCCATGTCCAGTCTCATTTATTCATCAGCAATAGTCTTTATTTCATACAGAAATATGAGGTCCACAGTCCTAAGTTGAGATTCTCCACTAACCTCAAGTCACACAACTCCATGGACTTCTCCATTATTGAAATGTACTGATGGATTGGTGCACTTGCTATAAATGTTGATACTTCACTGCCACTTTAGTCTTCTTAAGTCCATACATTTACATGAGAGTCCACTGCAATGTAATGGTGTTACACATGATAAGGTTTTTAACAACTTGTAATGACATTATCCACCATTACATTTTATACACTGTAGTTTCACTACCTTCAAAATTCCATGTGCTGTGCTGATTTTACAACCCTTAAAAATGGCATTAAAACTTTATTGACTAGCTTAATGCACACACAGAGATTAAGGAGTTTTGTAAATCTTTAATTTTTAAAATTATCTTCATTCATTTATTGAAAAGTGACAACCAGAAATCTGACAGAAGGAGAAATCAGAGAAGGAGAGAGATGAAAAGACACCTGAAACACTGCTTCACCACTCACAAAGCCTTCCCCTTGCAGGTGGGGACTGGGGGCTCGAGCCCAGGTCCTTGCATCTTCTAATATGTGTCCTGAAGCAGGTGCACAACCACCCAGTCCTGGGGGTTACACAGTTCTAGAACAACTTTCTGTGAAGAATTTAGAAAAAGTTTGTGCTTATTTCTCATCGGATTCCTTATCTAGTTTAAGTATTTTTTCCATATTACCTGAGGCAATCTTTCACAATTAGACATCAGACATGAAAATGTTGACCTTAAACAAAAGCAATGTGCTATTCCAACAGCATGAGCTTATTCAGAAACAAGTAACAAAAAGAGTGAAGACTGAAGTACATTCATGTAGAGACAGTTATTTCTGAGTCCAGGTCTAGGAACTTCTCTTATAAGATCTATGGGAGGGGGGAATATCGCTTCCTGAAGGAGATGAAGGTACCCTGTACTTTATTCATTTCCTCAGGGAGTGGCACATCTTCCCAGTTTTTCATCCTCTTTAAGTAGAGTTTCTAAAGATTAATTTTCAAAAACGTCTCTTTTTTTTTCTTTCTATCTTTTTTATTCGATGTGATAGAGAGAAATTGAGAGAGGACAGAGAGATAGAGAGGGAGAGAAAGTTTCCTGCTGACCTGCTTCAGACCTTCTGAAAGTGGGGAGCAGAGCTCTATTCTGGCTTCTTGGGCTTGGTTATAGGTGTGCTTAACTCAGTGCACCACAGCCCCACACACTCAAAAATTCTTCTCACTTTGTATTTTGTACATATAAGATCTACATATATAATGTGTGATTTGTATGCATATATTATGTTGGTTTGTCAGAAAAGCTGTGACATAGTTTTCTCTGTCTTTCTATGCAAAAATGCATCAAGACATTTCTGACAACTCAGTAGTTGCACATATACATGAAGCTGTGTGTATTAATATATGTAGCATTATTGACTACTTTATTCCAAGATCCTTGCAGTAAATTACCTGGCATATTCATAGCACAATATTAGTATCTCCTCTGTATTTTGCTACTGTTTTATGCTACAGGCAGACCCACTACATTACTTGAGACTATGAAGAAAGCTGAAATATGGCTCATTCGAACCTACTGGGATTTTGAATTTCCTCGTCCTTTCTTGCCAAACTTTGAATTTATTGGAGGGCTCCACTGCAAACCTGCCAAACCCCTGCCGAAGGTAACCTCTTCCTGTTTATGGCATTTTCTTTACTTGAAGCCTCATCATAGTATTCTTTTTTATTATTATTGTTTTATAACTTTTATTTACAAAAAGGAAACACTGACAATAACCATAGAATAAGAGAGGTACAACTCCACACAATTCCCACCACCAGAACTCTGTATCCCATCCCCTCCCCTGAAAGCTTTCCTATTTCTTATCCCTCTGGGAGTATGGACCAAGGGACATTATGGGTGCAGAAGGTGGAAGGTCTGGCTTCTGTAATTGCTTCCTCACTGAACATGGGCATTGACAGGTTGATCCATACTCTCAGCCTCTCTCTCTCTTTCCCTAATGGGGTGGGGCTCTGGGGAAGCAGAGCTCCAGGACACATTGGTGGGGTCATCTGCCCAGGGAAGTCTGGTTGGCATCATGGTAGCATCTGGAACCTGGTGGCTGAAAAAAGTGTTAACAGAAAGCCAAACAAATTTTTGACTAATCATGAACCTAGAGGCTGGAATAGTGCAAATGAAGATGTGGGGGTCTCTGATTTGTCGATAGTTAGTAGGAATATTTTAGTTATATTCAAAGGATCCATACTATACTAGTTTTTTTTTTTTTTTCTGAGTCTGAAATCTGATATGCAAGTGCACCCAAGTTATTGTCTGGGGAGATGATGTCATAGGTGGAAAAGGGACCAGAAAGCTGGATCAGGGAAGGGAGTAGCTTCCAAAAATGGGAAAGATACATAAATATTGTTGACTGTAAACCCCATTGATTTGATGTCATCTGGGGCCTATATTAAGCTTAGAAGTCTATGTGACCTCTGCATTCCTGTAGATCTGAGTTCACAATGACTTCACACTGTGTCCAGAGACATCAGGCATGGAATGTCAGCCCTTCAGCCTCATTACTCAGGTGAGGCCTTTCCTTTCATAGGACTCTCTAATTCCATTTTAGGTGATTCACTTCCTAACAAAGTCCCAAAACCTAGATATAGACTAAGTCCCATGAGATAGGGCATATGTTCACATGTATCCATAATTTAGGGCAAGATAGATAACTAAAAGCAAAAACGAGCAATAGTCTGCAGTGAGTCCGAATATGCAGCAAGCAAGTAAAGTAGAGAGACCTAAAATGACATTATAAAGTTCATAATGAAATAGTGTCTACTTAGCCTTAGATACCCTCTTCACCTATTCCTATTATACTTCCCTTAGTCACTCCAAAGTTAACCTTATCAAAGTAAGGACTATAAAAGCTGAATAAGAGCAACAGACTGGCATACTTTAACAATGACTTTTTAGTCACTATCATGACACCCCATCAGCTGGGGGCCTATTCAGGGAGTCCTGAGATTCCCAAACAGACATGATGGCCCTAGACCTTGAATAAATCCCTCTCTCCAATGTTACCGGTCATCTATATCAGGAACAACACAATAGACCCCTTTGTGGGCCTCATAGGACCTTGCCCTCAACTTGGATCAACAGTAGTAGATAATGTTCCATCCTCTGAAGGGAGGCTGGGCAACATATTCTATGCTACCCCTGAGGAAGATGGGTTATGAAATTAGGGCAGCTTGGAACGTTCCTAGTCTTCATAGAACTCTAAGTATTTTATCTTAAAAGGAAAACTTTTCCTCAGAAACAAAGATGTGTACTCACAACATGTTTAGATGAAGCTCAACGTTCACTTACCATCACTTCATTATTAAGGTTATTAATATTAAGACATTGGAGATATTTCAGTGTTATAGTGTCTCTCTTCTCCCTGTGCCTCTGTCTCTCTAACTGAATGAAAATACTCGTCTGGAAGCCTTAATGTCATGCATAAACATTTTTAATTTTAAAATACAATATTTAATACAACAAGAATTGTTGGCAGGTGACCTGCTAAAGCAACATAGTAGTGTTCTATTTGTATAAGATTTTTTTTTCTTTTGGGAACTTAGTTTACAGTGAAGAACCCATTTCCTCCCACCTGACCAGACTCTTTTGCTTTTGAGACTATATACCTTGAACAGTCCACATTTCACTTTCTTTTTTTTTTAAGGTTTTATTTATTGATTCATGACAAATGATAGGAGAGAGTGAAAGAAACAGACATCACTATGGTACATGTGCTGCCGGGGATTGAACTTAGGACCTCATGCTTAACCATAGGATAAGAGGAGTACAACTCCACACAATTCCTACCACCAGATCTCTGTATCCCATCCCGTCCCCTGATAGCTTTTTGTTCTTTATCCCTCTGGGAGTATGGACCCAAGGTCATTGTGGGATGCATAAAGTGGAAGGTCTGGCTTCCCCACTGAACATGGGCTTTGACCGGTCAATCCATAGTCCCAGACTGTCTCTCTCTTTCCCTAGTGGTGTGGGGCGCTGGGGAGGCTGAGCTATAGGACACATTTATGGGGTTGTCTGTCCAGGGAAGTCTGGTTGACATCATGCTAGCATCTAGTATCTGGTGGTCAAAAAGCAAGTGAACATATAAAGTAAAACAAATTGTTGATTAATCATAAACCTAAAGGCTGGAATAATGCAGATGAGGAGTTGCGGTGGGTTTCCATTTTGAAAATAACTAGTAGGCATATTTTTAATTAAATCACTGTAGATACCCCAGATGTACACCTAATAGTTACAGCTATATAGTCCACATCCACCTCATATGCCAGTTACCTTCTAAGCCAAGTACTTAGCTCCTTTAACCTACCAATATCTCACCTCCACCTCTTTTCTGATATTTCTGTGGTCAGAGTTTTGATACTTTTTTTTTGTTCCTGGTGTTATTCATTTTTGTTTCCTTCTGAAAAAAAGGGGGGAATTTTACATTTTTTTCCTGCTTATTTCATTTACCTTAATATCCTTAACCTATGTCCTAATTGTAACAACAGTAAAATGTATTATTGATTCCTTTTTCTTTTTTCTTTTTATTTTTTTATTTATTTAAAAAAGGAGACATTAAAAAACCAGAGGACAAAAGGGGTACAACTCTACACAATTCCCACCAGCAGATCTCTGTATCCCATCTCCTCCCCTGATAACTTTCCCATTATTTATCCTTCTGGGAGTATGGACCCAAGGTCATTGTGAGATGCAGAAGGTGAAAGGTCTGGCTTCTGTAATTGCTTCCCAGCTGAACATGGGCATTGACTGGTCCATCCATACTCCCAGCCTGCCTCTCTTTTTCCCTAGTAGGGTGGGGCTCTAGGGAAGTGGAGCTCCAGGAAACATTGGTGAGGTCATCTGTCCAGGGAAGTCTGGTCAGCATCATGCTGGCCTCTGGAACCTGGCGGCTGAAAAGAGAGTTAACATATAAAGCCAAACAAATTGTTGAATAATCATGGACCTAA
The DNA here is from genome assembly GCF_950295315.1 of Erinaceus europaeus. Lineage (NCBI taxonomy): Eukaryota > Metazoa > Chordata > Mammalia > Eulipotyphla > Erinaceidae > Erinaceus > Erinaceus europaeus. The sequence continues at coordinate 120,093,172 of NC_080164.1, read as the reverse complement.
AGGCTGGAATAGTGCAGATGAGGTATTGGGGGGTACTCACTGCAGACTATTGTTTACTTTTGCTTTTAGGTATATATTTTGCCCTAGTTTATGGATACGTGTGAACATATGCTCTATCTCATGGGACCTGGTCCATCTCTAGGTTTTGGGACTTTGTTGGGAACTGACCCACCTGGAATGAATTTAGAGAATAGTATGAAAGGAAAGGTCTCACCCAACTAATGAAGCTGAAGGGTTGTCATTCCACACATAAAGTCTCTAGACAGTCTGAGGTGAAGCATGCTGAGGTGGTGCTCATTGCGTTGCTTATGTTAGGATCAGCAGATGCAATATTATTTGGTATGAATGAAGAGAAGCATGCAGGAAAGTGAGCCCCACCCTAAGGTTCCAGGACTGCGGGAAATATAGGTTCTATAGTGGAAGTCTGAGGTTCCTGATGTCTTAGGGTTCAAGAAGACAATAGATAGTTATCGTTATAATCACATTGTTTGGTTATTGGGTTAACTTTGAAAAATCCCTTTGTTAGAATTTGCTATATCACACACAACATCACCATAATTTATCTTATTTGACATTATTTGTATATAGCTGTGCCATTGGTTGTTTCTGTTCTCCCTGGTCTAGGCTTTTGAGAGAGTCAACATATCAAAGACTCAGCCTATGTAATAAAAAGACTCAATCTGTGCTTTAAAAAGTTTGAGATATACAGTCAATTTTTCCCTCCTCATATTAATTAAATAGAGATTTATATGGCTACAAATTAATAGGAGTTTACATAAACACCATTCCCACTAACAAAAGACTGTGTCCCACCCCAGCCCTCAACCCCCACACCTTCCTCCACTACCCCAGGAAGTCAAATATCCACCCTCACACTCACCACAGGGTTTTTACTTTGGTGCCCTGCTCTCAATTTAGTCAGATCCTACTTTTAGTTTCCCTTTCTGTTCTTCTTTCTCAACTTCTGTTAATGAGTGGGATCATCCCATACTCACCTTTATCTTTCTGACTTAGCTCATTTAGCATAATTCTTTCTAACTCTGTCCAAGATGGGTCAGAGAAGGTGGGTTCATTGTTCTTAATAACTGCATAGTATTTCATTGTGTTTATATATACCATAGCTCTCTCAGGTGCTCATCTGTTGTTGGGCACCTGGGTTGCTTCCAGGTTTTAGCTATTATGAATTGTGCTGCTATGAACATAGGTGTACAAATATCTTTTGGTTGGATGTTATGGAGTCCTTGGGGTATATCCCCAAGAGCTGAATTACTGGATCATATGGAAGGTCCATGTCTAGCCTTGTGAGAGTTCTCCAGACTGCTCCCCACAGAGGCTGGACCAGCTTACATTCCCACCAACAGTGCAGAAGGGTTCCTCTGTCCCCAGTTGTTGCTGCTGTCCTTTTTGATATATGCCATTCTCACAGGAGTGAGGTGGTATCTCCATGTTCTCTTTATTTGCATTTCTCTGACAATCAGCGGCATGAAGCAATTTTTCATGTGTCTGTTGGCCTTTTGGATCTCTTCTGTAGAGAATGTTATGTTCATATTCTCTGCCCATTTTTGGATGGGGTCATTTGCTTTTTTGGTGCTAACTTTGCTATGCTCTTTGTATGTTTTGGTGATTAGTCTTTTGTCTGATGTATGGCATGTGGAGATCTTCTCCCATTCTGTAGGGGTCTCCTTGTTTGTGTGATAGTTTCTTTGGCTGTGCAGAAACTTTTCAATTTGATATAGTCTCATTGGTATGTTTCTGAGTTAGTCTTCCTTGTAATTGGGTTTGTTCCATCAAAGATGTCCTTGAGGTTTAGGTGGGAAAGTGTCCCACCAATGTTTTCCTCTAAGTACTTGGTAGTTTCAGGTCTAACATCCAGGTCCTTGATCCATTTGCAGTTGATTTTTGTTTCTGATGAGATAAGGTGGTTCATTTTCATTCTTTGGCATGTTTCAACCGAGTTTTCCCAGCACCATTTATTGAAGAAATCCTCCTTCTTCCATTTAATACTTTAGGGCCCCTTATCAAAGATTAGATGCCCATAGGTGTGGGGATTTAGTTCTGGGCTTACAATTCTGTTCCACTGGTCTGTGTGCCTATTTTTGTTCCAGTACCAGGCTGTTTTGATGATGATGGACTTATAATTTAGTTTGAAATCTGGGGGTGTGATGCCTCCATTTCTGTTTCTTTTCCTCAAGATGGTTTTGGGAGTTCTAGGTGTTTTCTGGTTCCAGGTAAATGATGGTAATTTATGTTCTATTGTCTTAAAGAAGCTTAGTGGAACTTTGATGGGTATTTCATTAAATTTGTATATTGCTCTGGGGAGAATATACATTTTGATGATATTTATTCTTCCAATCCATGAGCATGGATGTCTTTCCATTTCTTGGTATCAGTTTCTATTACCTTGAATAGTGACTTGTAGTTTTCAGTATACAATTCTTTCACTTTTTTAGTCAGGTTTATTCCTAGATATTGTATTGATTTTGTTGCAACAGTGAATGGGAATGATTTCTGGATGTCTTCTTCTACAGTTTCAGTGTTTGCATAAAGAAATGCCACTGATTTTTGTACATTGATTTTGTAGCCTGACACCTTGCTATATTGCCTAATAACTTCCAGTTGTTTTCTGCTGGATTCTTTAGGTTTTTCTATGTATACTAATATATCATCTGCAAATAGTGAGAGTTTGACTTCTTCCCTTCCAATCTGTATTCTTTTGATTTCTTTCTCTTGCCTGATTGCTATGGCAAGAACTTCCAATACTATGTTGAAGATTAATGGTGATAGTGGACAGCCCTGTCTAATCCTAGATCTGAGGGGGAATGTTTTCAGCTTCTGTCCATTGAGTATGATGTTGGCTGTAGGTTTGCTATATATGCATTCCACTATGTGGAGGAATTTCCCATCTATTCCCATTTTTTGTAGAGTTTTGAGCATGAATGGGTGTTGGATTTTGTCAAAGGCTTTCTCTGCATCTATTGAGATAATCATGTGGTTTTTGGCTTTGCTTTTATTGATGTGGTAAATGATATTTATTGACTTACATCTGTTGAATGAGCCTTGCATTCCCAGGATAAATCCCACTTGGTTGTGATGAACAATCTTTTTGATATGCTGCTATATCCGGTTGGCCAAGTTCTTGTTTAATATTTTGGCATCTATGTTCATCAGAGATATTGGTCTGTAGTTTTCCTTTTTTGTTGTGTCCCTATCTGCTTTTGGTATCAGGGTGATGTTGGCTTCACAGAAGGTGAAAAGAAGTCTTCCTGTTTCTTTAATCTTATGGAAAAGATTTAGAAGTATGGATATTAACTGTTTCCTGAAGGTTTTGTAGAATTCGTTTGTGAAGCCATCTAGTCCAGGAATTTTGTTGTTGGGGAGATTCTTAATAACTGTTTGATTTCTTTGTCTGTGATTAATGTATTTAGGTTTTGTAGTTCTTCTTGGTTCTGTTTTGGAAGGACATATGTTTCTTTTTTCTTTTCTTTCTTTTTTTTTTTTTTTTGCATTTAGGTTTTGTAGTTCTTCTTGGTTCATATGTTCCTAGGAAATCTTCAATTTCTTCCAGATTTTCAGCCTTGGTGGCATATAGTTCTTCATAGAAGTTTCACATGATTTTCTGGGTTTTTTGGTGTCAGTTGTGTTATCTCCTCTATTATTTACAATTCTATGAATTTGAGTCTTCTCTCTTTTTTTTCTCTCTTTTTTTTTAAGTGAATCTGGCTAGGGATTTGTCAGTCTTGTTTAATTTTTCAAAGCACCAGCATTTGGATTCACTGATCTTTTTTATGATTCTCTTATTTTCGATGTTGTTCATTTCTGCTCTAATTTTAGTGATTTCTATCCTTCTGGTTGCTTTAGGGTTCCTTTTTTCCTCTTCCTCTAAGTCCTTAAGGTGTGCTGAGAGAGAAACTCATATCTACAATCACATATTAAAAACAAGAAGAAGTTCAAATAAACGACCTTACAGCCTGATTGCACATCCTAAAGACCTAGAAGAAGAAGCACAAAGGAACCCTAAAGCAACCAGAAGGACAGAAATCACTAAAGTTAGGGCAGATATCAATAACATTGAAAATAAGAAAACTATACAAAAGATCAGTGAAAGTAAATGTTGGTTCTTTGAAAGAGTGAACAAAATCAACAACCTTTAGCCAGACTCACAAAAGAAAAAAGGGAGAAGACTCAAATAAATAAGATCATAAATGAAAGAGGAGATATCACAACAGACACCACAGAAATTCAACATATCATATGAGGCTTCTATGAACAAATATATGCCACCAAGCTAGAGAACCTGGAATAAATGGATTTCACTCTCAGGCAGAAGTTGAAAAACAAGATCAGAAGAGAAAACACAAGTAGAACCTGAACTGGAATTGGCATGTTGCACCTAAGTAAAAGACTCTGGGGTGGGGGTGGGGGTGGGGAGAATACAGGTCCAACAAAGGATGACAAAGGACTTTGTAGGGGTTGGGAAATGTTATGCATGTACAAACTATTGTATTTACTGTCGAATGTAAAACATTAATTCCCTAATCTAGAAATTAAAGAGAGAGAGAGAGAGAGAGAGAGAGAGAGAAATGCATCCCATGTAGCTATCGATTTCATGCATGCATGGAAGAAGGCTGATTTCAGGAAGGTCTTATGTCAATGTTTATTGAAGAATCAAACAAACTCTGTTCTCTCAGTACTTCTCCCTGAACATCAAACTAAACTTAAATGTGGTAGATCTTGGAGAAGAAAAATGAATACCTCAATCACAATAATACTAATAGAAATTGTTAACATTTGTGGCCAAACAATACTTGTGTTCAAATCAATCAGATAGACATGGCCTTATTATTGTACTACAAAGATGATAGTTATAGAAAACTACTTGCTTTTTATTTTCATACTCTCACCCATAATATTTATACTTTATTGAGAGAAGAAAAATGATAATTGGCATCATGATTCTTACATTAGAGTCTGACCTCATAATATATATTAATGAAGCTAGTAGGTAAAATAACCAACATACAATAACCATATTTATCATTTATTCAAGTACATATTGGATCTGTGCTATATTTCCAAAATGATTAAATAATTTGCATTTAGTGAACATAATAAGACAATCTTGTATTTAGTGAAACATAATTTGAATACTTATCATTTTCTAGATATATGCCACACATATATAAACAGTATGAAAATAAACATTAGAACAAAAATATATAAAATTTACAGTGAATGTATTCCTTACATTTCTTTGAATCATTTTAATGCATTGTACTAAATGTTCTCAAAACAAGACTGAGTTGTCTTTGCCAGTATGTCAGAAAATGAGAAAAATCAGTCCACACTATTGATTAGTTTGTTGCTAGAGATTATTATTGGTTGGGGGTGATAGCATAATAGTTATGCAAAGAGACTCTCTTGTGGGGATGTGATATGGAACTCTGGTGGTGGGAAATGTGTGAAGTTTAACCCCTCTTATTCTATGGTTTTGTCAATATTTTCTCTTTTTTTATTTTATAAACAAACTAAATTTAAAAAAAGAAAAGATGGAGTCGGGTGGTAGGACAGTGGGTTAAGCGCAAATGGCGCGAAGTGCAAGGCCAGGCATAAGGATACCGGTTCAAGCCCCCGGCTCCCCACTTGCAGGGGAGTCCCTTCACAGGTGGTGAAGCAAGTCTGCAGGTATCTATCTTTCTATCCACTGCTCTGTCTTCCCCTCCTCTCTTTATTTCTCTCTGTCCTAACAATGACAACATCAATAACAACAATAAAAAACAAGGACAACAAAAGGGAAAATAAATAAATTAAATAATTATAAAGAAAGTAAAGGAGCAAAGGAAGGACCATTAAAAAAAATGCCAAATATATATAACAAGAGAGGTTGACACCTATATCTGTAACCTTAGGAGAACTTCTGCAGTTTCCAATGGAGGGAATGGTGACACAAAATTGTGGTGCTGGGAATGGTGTGAAATTATACACATGTTATCTCAATTATTTTTAAATCAATAATAAATAACTGATAAAATTTAAAAAGAGAGAGAGAGACTCTCTTATTTGTGGCTCCAAGGTCTCAGATTCAGTCCCCCATAATAACAAAAGCCAGAGTACAGCAGTGCTGCGATTAAACAAAATTTTTAATGAGAGATTATTGTTATTATAATAGTATAGAAACCATCTCACACAGTAGGGAAACTATTGAAATATTACCTAGATAGAGCATGTGATTCAAGAAAAACATATGGCATAAAACAAAGCTATTAAGAGAAAAAAAAAAAAGGTCCTGGTGGGATCCAGGTGATCGTACACCTGTTTGACCACACATGTTGCAATGCATAAGGACCCGAATTCAAGCTCCTGGTCCCCTTCAGAAGAAAAGCTTCACTCTGGTGAAGCAGGGCTGCAGGTGTCTCTCTGTCTCTTTCCTACCCTATCTCCCCTCTCCTCTCCATTTCTGGTTGTCTTTATCCAATAAATAAAGATTTTAAAACTTTATGAACAAGATCATGATATATTCTTCCATCTAGTAAACATATAATCTGTTAAAACAGTGTTAATCAAAAGTCTGGGTCTATATTGTCAAAAAACATCTCTTGCTCAGGATTGTTCATTAACTTTCTTGATTAGTTGTATATAGTAAAAAAAAAAAAAAAAAAGAAGTGATTATATAAATACCATGGCATATTACTCAGTATTTAAGAGGAGGAAGACTTTACTACATTCTCGAGCAAGAACAAATTTCGCTGCATTATGCCAAGTGGCACGAAACACTCCGAAACTCTACAATTCCAATTATATGAGGTGTCAGATTCATAGACACTGAAAACAGAATGATGGTTCTAAAGGAGGAAGTATACAATTAAAATTTAATGTTTATAGAATTTCAGTTTTACAACATTAACAATGCAGAGACTGCACAAGAACAGGACTATCCTTAAGAATACAGAAATGAGCACTGAGAAAGTGTTAAATGATAAATTATATCATGCATGTATTACTGCAATTGTAAAATTACTACTTTGAAAACTCTTGAAATATATGATGTCCTCATTTAACTTGTTCTAGTAATCTTTTCACTACTGTGTGCTATCCTGTTGTTCTCTTATGATGGAGTACATTATCTCTTCACAGGAAATGGAACAGTTTGTTCAGAGCTCTGGAGAAAACGGCATTGTGGTCTTTACTCTGGGATCAATGGTCAGAAACATGTCAGAGGAGACTGCCAACATGATTGCATCAGGCCTTGCACAGATTCCACAAAAGGTTAGATGAGCCACCCTGACAGTGTACAACTATTAATGTCAGTTCAATCTGTAAAGGATGTGATTATAGAAAGTTCAGGAGTAGGGAGTCGGGCAGTAGTGCAGCGGGTTGAGCACATGTGACAGGAAGCCCAAGGAACTGGATAAGGATCCCTGTTCAAGCCCTGGCACCCCACCTGCAGGGGTGTCACTTTACAGGCGGTGAAGCAGGTCTGCAGGTGTCTATCATTCTCTCCCCTTCTCTGTCTTCCCCTCCTCTCTCCATTTCTCTCTGTCCTATCTAACAATGACATCATCAATAATAACAACAATAATAATGGCAACAACAATAAAAAAGAAGGGCAACAAAAGTGAAAATAAATAAATATTATAAAAAATAAAAAGTTCAGGTGTGGTGGTGGTAGATATTCTTGAATATTAAACTAACTTATACAAATTAAATATGAACACAGCACAAAGGGAGTTTTTAATTAACAATAAATGTGCATGTGAAATAGTTCATGTGCATAGTGTGCTGTTCTGCTCTGCACAGGCCTCAGGTTGGAGCCCAGCCCCCACCACAGTGAAGGAAACTTCAGTGCTGTGGTTTCTTTCACCCGCTCTGTCTCTCTGCCTTCTCTGTCTCTAACAATAAAAAAAATAACAGTAACACTGTTGTTTCAATGGATTTTATTTTTGTCACTTATTTTCCTTTTCTTTTTAGAATTAGAGCATGGTAAAACTGAATTTGTCCATTGGAATAAGACACCTTTTTCTCCCTATTAGGTACTATGGAGGTTTGAAGGCAAGAAACCAGACACGTTAGGAAAAAATACTCGGCTGTTTAAGTGGCTTCCCCAGAATGACCTTCTTGGTAAGATTCTGGAAGAAAAAAAAAACTGAAATGAGATCACTCTAACAACAGTTCACAAGAAAACAAAAGTATTGACCATTTACTAATGAAAGGATTCAAAAGTAAATTTTGGTTTTGTTATATTTATTTTCTTTCTTTTTTTAAAGTTCTTTTTTTATATACTTATTTGTTTATTCCCTTTTGTTGCCCTTGTTTTTTATTGTTGTAGCTTATTACTGTTGCTGTTGTTGATGTTATCATTGCTATATAAGACAGAGAGAAATGGAAAAGAGAGGAGGGGAAGACAGAGAGGGGCAGAGAAAGACAGACACCTGCAGACCTGCTTCACCACCTGTGAAGTGACTCCCCTGCAGGTGGAGAGCCTGGGGCTCGAACCGGGATTCTTATGCTGGTCCTTGTACTTTGTGCCACCTTCGCTTAACAGGCTATGCTACCGCCCAACTCCCTATTATATTTATTTTCAAGTATTGTGGGAGATGTAAGATGTGTATGTATGTGTAAGATGTAACACTTGACAACACATTATAGTCATTTCTCTTAAAGTCAGAATTAAAATATCTCTATTTTAGGTGTAATTATTTTCATAGTAAAAGTTTCAAGTTCCAGGATTTTCTCTCTCTTAGTTCTCCCATTTCATTGCTATTTGTTTTTGCTTTTTCAAATAGGTTCTTAGCACCATAGAAAAATAACCATTCTGGGACCAGGCAGTGGTGCACCTGACTAAGTACCCATAGTGCTAAGAACAAGGATCCATGCAAGGATCAAGGCTAGAGTCCCTGGCACCCCACTTGCAGAGGGGGCACGTCACAAGTACTGAAGCAGGTCTGCAGGTTTCTTTCTCTCTATCTTTCTATCTCCTCTTCCTCTTTCAATGCCTCTATGTCCTATCCATTTTTTTTTTTTAATAATGCCTCCATAAGCAGTGGATTTGTAGTTCCTACACTGAGCTCAGGCAATAACTCTGAAGAAAAAAAAGAAAAAGAAAACCAACAACCCCTATTCTATTGTCACTAACTCTTCATTTATTGCTGAAAAAAATCAGTTTTGTAAAGCTGCAATGTACATCATATATATAAATATATATATATATATAATTTCTCTATTTCTAATGCCAATACTGTCACATTTCTTGCATGTTAGACAAGGTGGTTTCACTGTTTAAGACATTCTGTTCTTTTTTAAAAATTTTTATTTATAAAAAGGAAACATTTACTAAACCATCGGATAAAAGGGGTACAGCTTCACAGAATTCCCACCACAACAACTCTGTATCCCATCCCCTTCCCTGATTCTTGAACCTTCCCTATTCTTGAACCCTCTGGGAGTATGGACCCAAGGTCACTGTGGGATGTAGAAGGTGGAAGGTCTGGCTTCTGTAACTGCTTCCCCACTGAACATGGCTATTGACAGGTTGATCCGTCCTCCCAGCCTGTCTCTCTCTTTCTCTAGTGGGGAAGGGCTCTGGGGAAGCACAGCTCCAGGAAACATTGGTGGGGTTGTGTGTCCAGAAAGTCTGGTTGGCATCATGCTAGCATATGGAACCTGGATGTTGAAAAGAGAGTTCACATAAAAGCCAAACAAATTGTTGATCAATCATGGACCTAAAGGCTGGAATAGTACAGATGAAGAGTGTGTGTGTGTGGGGGGGGGGAGTTGTTCCTGAAAATATTATCAAAAAAGGTCTCACCCGAGTAATTAGGGTGAAGGGTTGACATTCCATGCCTGATGAATCCGGAAACAGTCTGAAGTGAAGCATGCTGAGGTGGTACTCATTGCGTTGATTAGGTTTGGATCCGTGGATGCAACATCATTTGGTATGAATTGAGAGAAGCATGCAGGAAAGTGAGCCCCACCCTAGAGGTTCCAGGACTGGGGAAATAATAGGCTTTAAAGAGGAAACAGGAGGTTCCTGCTGTCTTAGGGTTTAAGAAGACAATAGATAGTTATTGCTATAATCACATTATCTGGCAATTGCACTGACTTTGAAATATACCTTTGTTAGGATTTGCTGTATTATACACAACATCACCATAATTTATGCCCTTTGACATTATTTTTGTATCGCTGGGCTACCGGTTGCTTCTGTTCTCCCTGGTCTAAGCATTTAAGAGAGTCAACATATCAAAGACATTCTGTTCTTATATGCCATCACTGTTTCCTTATTTATACACATACATGATATTTCTTTTACCTAGAATGATCTCTTTAGTCTATTCATCTGGTATTTGTGTATTCAATTTTCAAGTTATAAGATTTCTTCATTTACTGGACTAGCAAATTAAATCACATTTTCTTTGAGATTGAAATAGATAAATGAACTTGTGCACTGAATCATTTACTGTCTCTCTTGATGACATAAAATGTTCACTTTCATTTATTTCTCAGAATTATAGTTCATAATTTCCTAAAGTCCACCTCATTTTAGGTCATCCAAAAACCAAAGCTTTTATAACTCATGGTGGAACCAATGGCATCTACGAAGCCATCTACCATGGGGTCCCTATGGTGGGCATTCCTCTGTTTGCTGATCAACCTGACAACATCGCTCATATGAAGGCAAAGGGAGCAGCTGTGGGTTTGAACTTGGACACCATGTCAAGCAAAGACTTGCTCAGTGCACTGAAGACAGTAATTAATGACCCTTCGTGAGTATCACCAAATTTTCATTGATAATATTTGTAGATGGGTTTAGTCTCATAGGTAACTATGAGTTTTCTATCTTTGAAATTTCAATATAAAATTATTACTGTGACATAACTGATCATAAATCTATTTTTAATCATTTATTTCAAAGTTAGATTTTAGCCTCAATGATATCAGCTAACTATACACTGAAACTATTAAAATCATATTTCTTACTGAAACATCATTGTATTATAACATTATAAAGATTTCAGGTGTGGATCACAGGAAATTAACATGTGAGATTTCTTTTTTCCTACCTGTACCCCATCATCTTTTTATTTTATTTATTATTTAATTAATTTTATTAATTTTTTTAAATATTTATTTATTCCCTTTTGGTGCCCTTGTTGTTTTATTGTTGTATTTATTATTATTGTTGTTATTGATGTTGTCATTGTTAGATAGGACAGAGAGAAATAGAGAGAGGAGGGGAAGACAGAGAGGGGAGAGAAAGACACCTGCAGACCTGCTTCACTGCTTGTGAAGCAACTCCCCAGCAGGTGGGAGCTGGGTGTTCGAACCAGGACAAGAAAGCTGGATCAGGGAAGAGAGTATCTCCCTAATATGGGAAAGGTGTATAAATATTGTTGACTATAAACCCCATCAATATGATGTGATCTGGGGCCCATATTCAGCTTAGGAGCCTATATGACCACTGCATCTGTTCACATGTATCCACAAATTAGGGCAAAATATATACCTAAAAGCAAAAATACACAATAGTCTGTAATGAGTCAGTATAATGTTCATAATGAAATAGTGTCTACTTAGACTTAGATACCCTCCTCAACTACTTCCTATTACAGTTCTCTCCCTCACTCCAAAGCTAACATTATGAAAGCAAGGACTACAAAAGCTGAGTAAGGGCAAGAGACTGGCATACTTTAACAATGACTCTTTAGTCACTATCAGGCCACCCCATCAGCTGGGTCCCTAATCAGGGCGTCTTGAGATTCCCAAAGAGACATGATGGGCCTAGACCTCGAATAAATCCATCTCTCCATTGTTACCGGTCATTTTTATCAGGTACAACACAATAGACCGCTTGGTGGGCCCCCATAGGACTTTGCCCTTAACTTGGATAAACAATGGTAGACAATGTTCCACCCTCTGAAGAGAGGCTTAACAATATACTCTATGCTACACCTGAGGAAGATGGGTCCTGATATTGGGGCAGCTTGGAACGTTCCTACTTCACAAGCAATCAAGCAGTGCTGCAGGTGTCTCCCTCTCTCTCTCTCCCTCTCTATCTTACTCTTCCCTTTCAATTTCTCCATCTCTATTCAACAAAGAAATAAAGTATTAAAAAACAGAAAAATATTTTTGGATTTATTATAATTGGGATGAGAATTCAGATGCAAAAATTAAGTAAGATATGCCATAAAAATGATGAATACTTCAAGAAAATCTATGAATATAATGGTGGAAACAAAAGTTGAAGAAAGAAGTTACCCACAATAACAGTGACTGCAGAGGAGACATTTCACTCGTAATCATAATTCTCCTGTAAATATTTCAGTAAGATTATTCTATGTATTACCACAATCTTACATATACTTCCTACAATGGCTTATATAGCACTTTTATTTCCTCTTAAGTCTGAAATGTATTTGTAAATCATAAAATTCCAATTTAAAAATCAAACTATCTATGAAGCTCCAAATAATATACATGCCATAAACACTTCAAATAATCATTTTGAACAATATGTGTAAGATTTCAGTAAAGTTTTGTAGAATGATATACTTGGGTTAACTCATCGCTTCAATATCTCTGTTTCTGTGTTTCTTCCTAGGTATAAAGAGAATGCCATGAGGTTATCAAGGATTCAGCATGATCAGCCAGTGAAGCCTCTAGACCGAACAGTCTTCTGGATCGAGTTTGTCATGCGCCACAAAGGAGCCAAGCACTTGAGGCCAGCTGCCCATGACCTCACCTGGGTCCAGTACCACTCTTTGGATGTCATTGGATTCCTGCTGGCCTGTGTGGCAGCTACTGTATATATCATCACAGCAGGCTGTCTGTTTTGTTTCCGGAAGTGTACTAAATCAGGGAAGAGGGAAAAAAGAGATTAGCTGCATCTGAAGCCAGGATCTGGTATGCTTCATAGATGGGACTCCTCCATTTTATTCCTGCTAGAAGACGTAAAGAAAGGCTACTACCTCTTGTGATAAAATTAATATTTGCAAAACAACAATGGCAACAAAAGGGAAAAAATAGCCTCTAGGAGCAGTGGATTTGTGGTGCAGGTGGACAGCAATAACCCTGGAGGCAAAAAAAAAAAAGAGTGGTAGATGGCGTAGTGGATAATGCACTGGATTCTCAACCATCAGGTCCTGAATTCGATCCCTGTCAGCACATGTACCAGAGTGATGTTTGGTTCTTTCTCTCCTCCTATCTTTCTAATGAATAAATAAATGAATGAGAAAAGAGAGAGAGAGAGAGAGAGAGAGGAAGAGAAGGAACCATTGGTCTAGGCAGATATGTTGTTTCATTCTTTTTAAATTATTTTTATTTATTTGATAGAGACAGAGAAGTTGAGAGGAGAGGAGGAGATAGAGAGGGAGAGAGACACCTGTAGTCCTGTTTCACCACTCCTGAAACATCCTCCTTCCAGGTGGGGACCATGGGCTTGAACCCAGAACCTTGCACACTGTAATGTGTGTGCTTAATCAAGTGCACCACCTCCTGGCCCCAGTTGTTCCATTTTTTCCCCTAACGGACTGAATAAAAAGAAATTACTCTTAAATAAGTAATTAGGTAATTGTAATATAAGCAAATAATGAAAGGAGTTTCCTATGATGAATAATTACAAGATAGATTTGTGTATCCAGAATTTTGAAAGAACAAAGCAAAATAAATTATTAGCTGTACTTTAGAAGTTGTATTCAGTGTAGGTGGGGAGATAGCATACTGAAACTTGTTCATGCCTGAGGTCTCAGGTTCAATCCCTGACACCACCAGAAGTCAGAGCTAAGCAGTGCTTTGGTTAAAAAAAGAAAACAAACAAAAAAAAAACCACCAAAGCTTTTAATGTAATAGTGTCTGTAAATGATCTAATTCTAATAAAATCCAAAGGGAAATAAAAAAATTAATATTTGCACTGTCAAAAGCCAGTGCTGAGTAGTGCTGTGATTAAAAAGAAAGAAAGAGAGAGACATAGAGAGAGAGAAGTAGAAAAATTGAAACAACTGCATATTAACTCCTTTTTACTTGTTTGCAATAGGCAATATTGAGGAGCTACTTCTAAGCGAATCCCTGCTCCCTCACATTATTTGCCTTCATGTCTATAGATTACATCACCACTTACTGTCATAGTGTTAGACTTCCTGAGTTTGACAATTCATGGTGACAAGTATTCACCATTATTTTGTAGTAATAGTTTCACTGCCAGCTCACCACACATCCACTCTGATGTACTCTTTGAATCCTTAAAAGACCATATTTAAAATTGTATTAATTGTCTTGATCAAAGCAGTTGTGTAGACTACGGAGTTGAATATTTCTAGCTCAATTAAGTATGGTGCATTGAGTAACTGTTCTCATCTCTTTCTCCTCAGTTTCCTTATTTAATTTCAGATACTTTGTCACATTACTTGAAGAATTTTTGTTCTATGGAGAGATATACTACCACTATTTTAGACTCAGGAATCTATACTTTAAGCTCTCCAATAATTACACATCTGTGCCCAGTGCATAAAGATCACCTCCTAAGACCTGAAATATCGTTTAAAAGATACAAGTCATTATCTTATATTTTTAAAACAATGTCTCCATTTAATATGCCATGAGCCAAATTAAATGTAATGATTTATATATCCATACTTTTTGGAAAATATCTGGTTATCATACAAATACTATGACTTCATAAGAAAAGGCCCTTCAAATCTGATTGAGCTGTTTAAACTACCTTCTGTGTAGAGAGCGGGTTGAATAAATTCATTGGGACCTGGAAAGCTTTACAGAGAGACTCAATAGCACAGAGGAAAGAAATATCAGGATTTTAAGATAAAATGTCAATAAACTTTGAAAGAGAAGAGAAAGTAGAAAGAATATTCAAGAAAAAAAATTAAGCAATACTATAAAAAATGGAACTTACTTTTAATCTTCTATCTCTTTGATAAAAAAAAAAATCCTCATACTTCTTTGGCTCTTTTTTAAATATCTTAGACCTGATTTTCTAAGAAGGAAACTTCTTAGGAAATTTTTCTTCTAAAAAGGAAACACCGACAAAACCACAGGATAAGGGGGGTGCAACACAAGTTCCACCACCAGAACACCAAATCCCATCCCCTCCCCTGATAGCTTTCCCATTCTTTTACCCTCTGGGAGTATGGACCCAAGGTCATTGTGGGATGCAGAAGGTGGAAGGTCTGCCTTCTGTAATTGCTTCTCTGCTTAACATAGGCTTTAACAGGTCAATCCATACTCCCAGCCTGCCTCTCTCTACCCTAGTGGGGCAGGGTTCTAGGGAATCAGAGCTCCAGACACTTTGGTGGGGTTATCAGCTCAGGGAAGTCTGGTAGGCATCATGCTAGCATCTGGAACCTGGTGGATGACAAGAGAGTTAACATACAAAGCCAAACAAATTGTTGATTAATCATGGATGATTAATCATGGCTGGAATAGTGCAGATGAAGAGTTGGGGTGATCTCTGTTTTATAGTTAGCTAGTAAGCATATTTTAGTTATATTCCAAAGGTCCTGTGATTACACTAGCTTTTTTTTTTTTTCTTTTTTCCCCCTTGACCCTGAAATCTGATATGGAGGTGTATCCAAATTATTGTTTGAGGAGATGATGCCATGGCTAGCATTATCCATTCTTCTGGTTCCTTTAAGTTCCCTTTGTTTTCTTTTTCTAAGTCCTTAAGGAGAGCAGTCAGGTCGTTTATTTGAGCTTCTTCTTGTTTTCTAATATGTGATTGTAAGGCTATGAGTATCCCTCTCAATACTTCTTTAGCTGTGTCCCAAATATCTTGATAACTTGTGTCTTCATTTTCATTTGTTTCCGGGAACATTTGGATTTCTTGCTTGAGTGCCTTTCTGACCAAGTGGATCTTAACCAGTACGTTGTTGAGTTTCCAAGTTACGTGGCTTTTAGTAGTTTTCTGTTTGTTGTTGAGTGTTAGCTTTACTCCACTGTGGTCTCAGAAGATACGTGGGATGATTTCAATGCTCTTGAATTTGTTGATGCTGTCTTTGTGGCCTACTATGCGGTCTTTCCTTGAGGATGTGCTGTGTGGATTTGAAAAGAATGTGTTTTCCAGATTTTTGGGGTGAAGGACTCTGACAATATCCAGGAGGTCTAGTGTATCCATCTCTTCATTTAATTCTCTTGTTTCTTTGTTGATTCTCTGCTTTGTTGATCTAAGTGTCAGGCATTAAGCCAACTCCCCCTTTTCCATCCTGCATTGCCCATACTATGACCTATTTACATAATCATTGTTTTGCCTGAAATATCCCCACCCATTCCATTGATCTATCTTCTTTCTACCTTGAGACACTGCCCTGCCTGCAGGGTAACATTCATCCCACCAGTTAAAACCCTCGCAACAGTTGCTAAGG
This sequence comes from Erinaceus europaeus, assembly GCF_950295315.1. NCBI lineage: Eukaryota > Metazoa > Chordata > Mammalia > Eulipotyphla > Erinaceidae > Erinaceus > Erinaceus europaeus. Next base: position 120,076,808 of record NC_080164.1, on the reverse strand, counting down.
AAGCTTCTACCTTCCCAGTGGGCTTTTGCCGTTCTCTACCCCCTTTCTTAGCCATTTCCACATCTGACTTGCCACTTCCAGTGCTATCCTATAAAAGCATTGGCTTCTGATCAATAGATCCTTTTGCATTACCAGGCTGCCACGAGTTCCTGAGTCATTTAACCCCAGGCTGCTGAGTGAGTAGCAGCCCAGGCTGAGTCCAGTAGAGTTCTCTCTAACCCAGAGAGCACGCACCTGGAGAAGAGGCATCCCCATGCTAGCCCAGTATCTGAGTGTGAGAGTGGGGTGTTGAATTCTCCAACTATTATTGTATTATTATTGATGTATTTTTGTAGTTCTTTCAATAGGTGTTTGATGTATGTAGATAGTCCCTCACTGGGTGCATAGATATTTGTAACTGTTAAATTTTCTTAGTTGACTGATCCTCTAATCACTATGTAATGGCCTTGCCTATCTTTTATTACTTTAATTTAAAATCTATGGTGTGAGAGGTGAGAGTGAATGTCCCTGCCCTTTTTTGTGGTCCATTAGCCTGTATGATACTTTTCCATCCTTTAACTTTAAGTCTGTGTTTGTCTTGTTGGGTCAGGTGGGATTCTTGCAAGCAGCATATGGTTGGGTTGTGTTTTCTGATCCATCCTCCCACTCTGTGACTTTTGATGGGTGAGTTTAATCCATTGACGTTAAAGGATAGTATGTATTGAATGTATTGTAGTGCCATTATTCAACAATTCTTTACTTGCTGTGATATATGGCAAGTATTATAGTGATGTTCTTGTTTATAAGGGGTCTTTTAGGACCTCTTTCAGGGCAGGCTTGCAGAGATGGTTGCCTCCTTTAACTGTTGTCTGTCTAATAAGGTTTTATACCTCCATATAGTATGAATGAAAGTCTAGCAGGATATATTATCCTTGGTTGAAACCTTTTTCATTCAGGGCTCCATAGATATCTTGCCGTTCTCTTCTGGCTTTTCGAGTTTGAGTGGAGAAGCCTGCTGATAGTCTTATGGGTTTTCCCCTGTATGTGACTTTTTGTTTTTCCCTTGCAGACTTTAGGATCCTTTCTTTATCCTTGCTTCTTTTCATTGTAACTACGATGTGACTTAGTGTATTCAGGACTGGGCTGATTCTGTTTGGGATTCTCTGGGCATCTTGAATCTTAATGTCCTTTCTGTTGTTTAGGTCTGGGAAGTTGTCTTCCATTGTTTCCTCTAGAATCTTTACTTCCTCTTCCTCTCTTTCTTCCTCTGGTTGGCCTATTCTATCAATGTTACTTCTTTTGAGATCATGCCATAAGTCTCTGTTGTTGTTTTCAGTGTTTATCAATCTCTTTTTGAGCTCTTTTACCTCTTTCTTAGTTTCCTCTAGCTCATCCCCTGTCTAGCCAATCCTGTTTTCTGCTTCTGTTAATCTGCTTTCCCTTCCCTCAATTTCCTTATTCAGTTCAGTTATAGTATTAGCTTGTTCTGCTAGTTTGCCTTTTAGCTCAGCTATTTCAGCTTTCATTTCTCTATTTACCTCAAGGTAGCTTGTATTTTCTTTGAGGTTATCCTCTGTTGTTTCCCTAATTCTGATAGCCCTTTCCTCCATAGTTGTCTTCATTTCTGTGACTGTTAGGTTTACAATTGCTTGCATACTTTTCTTATCTATGGTTATTTCTGACTTATTTGGAGTTTCTTCCAGGCTCCTGTCCTGGGTTCCTTTGTAGTAGCAGTTTTATTTGCTCTTGATTTAATCTTTTTTTTTAATTGATGTGATTTTTATTTTTAGGTTCTGTCATTCTTCAGTTGTTGTGTTTTGAGTACAAGCCATGCTATACTAAAGACCTTTATGACAAGTGCACTCACCAACCTCAGAAATTACAACAATAGGAACTGAGGCAAGGTTTGATGCAGTTCAACCAGTCCTATTTAGCCAAACAACACCTCCAGTCAAAGAAAAAATACCAACCAAACAAAAGAATAAGAGAGAGGCAGGATAAAAGGGAAAGCAAGAATAGACAATTATGAAATCTACTATCCATTATAAATTCTAGGGATACAAAGGGGAGAATTGAAAGTAGAGAAGACACACCCTAATAGTCTGCAGCTTGGACAGCTTCGGATTGGCTGCAGGCAGCCTGAGCAAAGCCGGCAATTGTAAGAATTATCCAAAAATAAAAAAAATAAAAAACTCCAGGTAGTCTTTCCCAGGCAGGACTGAGGCTCTGATTGGTCAGCTATTTTGTCACTCAAATAGAGCTCCAGCCACGTAAAAATTAAAAAAAGAGAAGTTAAAGGAAGTACCTTGGAATGGTGACTCCTCTGGTGAGCCAGAAATTTTGGTAAAGAAAATAGCTCATCAGTGACTCTGCTAGGAGCTGCTGTGCTGCCCCTGGGGGCTGGTACTGGGGTATGGGGGCAGCTCAGAAATAATCAAAGGATTTTCCTTTGTCCCCCTGACCTCCCTTTGTCAGCCCAAAAGAGAGCTATGGGGCTGTATTTTGGTGTCACTCTTACCAGCCCGTGTTCAGCCTCCTACAGACAGCCCAGTATCCTATCATATCAAGCAGAGGTTCCTGGGCTGCAGGCTGCTGCCTCTTAGAACTCATGGCAGCTGTGGCTACAAAGTCTACATCTTGGCTCCACCTCCCAATCTCTGGATCCTCCATTTTTTTAGATAGCTAGTGGGCATATTTTAGTTATATTCCAAAGGGCCTGTGGCTATACTATTTTTTTTTTTTTTTGCCCCTGAGCCTGAAATCTGATATGCAGGTGGATCCAAGTTATTGTCTGGGGGAGATGATGTCATGGCTGAAAAAAGGATCAGAAAGCTGGATCAGGGAAGAGAGTAGCTCCCTAATATGGGGAAGTGGTATAAATATTGTTGACTGTAAATCCCATCGATTTGATTTGGTCTGGGGCGCATATTCAGATTAGGAGCCTATGTGACCTCTGCATCCCTGCTTCTTTTTTTTTTTAACTTGTATTAGTCCTTTCACATTGATTTACAAAATTGTAACATAACATGGGTATAATTACATACCTTTCCCACCACAAGAGTTTTGAGTCCCCATTCCCTTCATTGGAAACTGCAGTAATTCTCCCACAGTCACAGATATGGGTTGTCTATTACATCTATAAATATATATATTTATTCATGGTGTGTGCTCAAGCTGGGTACAGTCCAGCGCCTCCTGACCATTTTTATATTGGCTTGTTTGCCTTTGAATTGTGGAGCTGCACAATTTACCTACATATCTTGAGTGATAAGCCCTTATTAGATGTGTGATGTCCAATACCTTCTCCCAATCAGTAGGCAGCTTTTCATTCTGTTGCTAATTTGTTAGTCTTCATGGACGATTTTACATATCCTCAATTGTTTATTGTTGCTCTTTCCTATACCCTAAGGTTCAAGTTCACAAAGACATTGTTAATGTGGATATCATGGAATCCATAAATATTGTTGTCTCCTCTGTGGTTTATAATTGCAAGTTTTACCTCCAAGCAAAGGAACTATTTTGAAATTATTTTCCCTATAGATCTACAGGGTGATACACTTTCCTACTTGCACATGTCTGACTTCTCCTACAACACTTCTTGAAAGAACTTTTCTCTGTTTTATGTCCAGGACTCTTCTGGATTAGATTCAGTATCACTATTGGTGTGGGTTTCCTTCCAGACTCTCAGTTCTGTTCCAGCCATCTGTGTGGCTATCCAATAGCATATTGTTTCAATCCCTGTTGCTTTGGGGTGTACTTTGCAGTTGGGTGATTTGACACCTGACTTTTGTTCATTTTCCTCAGAATGGCTTTTGGTATTTGGGATCTTCCACGTTTTATATAAATCTAGTGGGTTTAGTTTCATTTCCTAAAAATATATGTCACTGAAATATTCAAAATAATTTTTAAATCTGTACATTGCTGTATTGATATATTTATATCATACAGAGAGACATAACATTAATTATTTTATTATCTTTATTTATTTATTGGCTAGAGAAAGCCAGAAAAATCACTTTAATTTTTATCATGTATGGGGTGTCTGTGTTATTTTTTTTTATATTTCAGTTCTTAGTGCATCAAGATGACAGAATTTAAGAGGGAAGAGAGAGAAAGAGAGAGAAACAGACACCTACAGCTCTACTTCACTCATGATGCTTTCCCCCTGCAGGTGGAGAACAGGGACTTGAAACTGAGTCCTTACACACTCCAGTGTGTGCACTTAACCAGGTGCAGCAGTACCTGGCCCCTGTGATGACTTTTTCAGAAGAAAGAGAGAGAGAGAGACAGAAAGAGAGAGAGACTGACCACAGCACTGATGCATCCTCTAGCGCTATGGGGTGGTGCTCTCTCCTGGGCTGTCTGGTGGGGTGAAGCCTCACCTTGTACTTGGCCAAGCCCGTACACTATCTAGGTGAGCTCTACTGCTGCTCAGGGGAGGGACATGCACTATACATCGTGATCAGGAGCAATTAGCTCCATGATGGGGATCAGTTCACAGTATCAGCAGGATACTAAGCACTATGTGGTACACCTGAAGTGATGCAATGACCCTTGCTAGTTATAGCAACAGAGAAATATTGGGTGGTAGAATAGTATTTCTGAATGAATGACTATTTCTCTTCAAAGTAACCATTAAATTCTTCTCTGCTTATGTCAAATAAGCTGATTTGATTTCTGGAAAAACAAGGCAAAATCTTTCCAGTTCTGACAATCATAGAATGCTGTGATTACATAAACTCTGCAGATTAAAAGAGCTTTAAAGGGCAACAGTAAAACAAGCAGAAATACCTCAACAACAACAATAACTACTATTACCCACTTCTGCCCGGAAAAAAAAAAATTAAGAAACCAAAGCAATATCTCAAAACAGAAACCTAGAGAGGAGATACTGGAGTAAAATGTGTCCTAACCAGGACACAGGTCCTGAGACAGAGGAATTCTGGGTGTGATCCCTCCCCACCACCACCAGCTGCCTTCTCAGAGCCAGGACCAACTGCCACTCATCCACGGCGGGGGGGGGGGGGGGGGGGGGAGGGATTTCAGGTAGAAATGGCAGTTTGGCTGCAGGGAGAGAAGTTGTCTCTGAGCCCAGCAGACTGAGTGGCTCTCCAGGTAGGATTACTGAGGAGGTCGAGGGCATAAGTGGGAGAAAGGGAAAAGGACCAAGTCAGCATTTACAAGGTGAGCAGGGAAAGAGGACAAGATGGGGGGCAGGTGGAGAGGATGCGATGTCAGTGCTCTGAGAGGGGGTCCCCAGGCCTTCTCAGACTTGGGGGCCTGTCTCTGCACAGGCCTTGCAGCAGCAGAAGGGCTCTTCCTGCAGGAAAAGGAACCAGTAAGGGCTAGAAGATCCCTCATCACACAGCTGGGGTCCCCCAGGACATTAGCCTGGCCCTGGCACAGCACCTGTGGCTGGAGACTAGGGTGCAAGGGCTGTGTAAACCTTTCTGCGCCTTAAGCACAGAGAGTGGCCAAAAATAAGCAGAGCATGCTGAGGTGGTACTCGTTGCATTGATTAGGGTAGGATCGGTGGATGCAATGTTTTTTGGTATGAATTGAGAGAAGCATACAGGAAAGTGCACCCCAGCTTAAGGTTCCAGGACTGGGGGAAATATAGGCTCTGTAGAGGAAGCAGGAGGTCCCTGCTGTCTCAGGGTTGAAGAAGGCAGTAGATAGTTATTGTTACCATCACATTATTTGGTAATTGGGTTAACTTTGGAAAATCCAGTTGTTAGGATTTGCTCTATCATATCCAACATCACCATAATTTATGTCCTTTGAAATTATTTGTATGTAGCTGTGCCACCAGTTGCTTCTGTTCTCCCTGGTCAAGGCTTTTGAAAGAGTCAACATATCAAAGACTCAGCCTATATATTAAAAAGACTCAGTCTGGGAGTCGGGCGGTAGCGCAGTGGGTTAAGCTCAGGTGGCAAAGTACAAGGACTGGTGTATCCTTACAGTCCTTGTACTTTGGATCCCGGATCCAGCCCCTGGCTTCCCACCTGCAGGGGAGTCGCTTTACAGGTGGTGAAGCAGGTCTGCAGGTGTCTGTCTTTCTCTCCCCCTCTCTGTCTTCCCCTCCTCTCTCTATTTCTCTCTGTCCTATACAACAACAACCACATCAATAACAATAACAATAATAACTACAACAACAATAAAAAGACATGAAAATAAATAAATAAAATTTTACAAAAAGAATTATTAATAAAAAAAGACTCAGTCTGTGCTTTAAAAAGTTTGAGGCATACAATTAATTTTCCCCTCTCATATTAATTAAATTGTGATTTATATGACTACAAATTATAGAAGTGTACATAAGCACCATTCCCACCACCAAAAGACTGTATTCCAGCTCACCCACCCACCACCCCCGGCTGCCACCCCTGGAAGCTGAACATCCACCCTCATCCTTACCCTCACACCAGGGTTTTTACTTTGGTGCCAGACTTAGTCAAATCCTGCTTTTAGTTTCCCTTTCTGTTCTTTCTCAACTTCTCTTAATGAGTGGGAATATCCCATACTCACCTTTATCTTTCTGACATAGCTCACTTAACATAATTCCTTCTAGTTCTGTCCAAGATGGGTCAGAGAAGGTGGGTTCATCGTTCTTAATAGCTGCATCGTATTCCATTGTGTATACATACCACAGCCTTCTCAGCCACTCATCTGTTGTTGGGCACCTGGGTTGCTTCCAGGTTTTAGCCATTATGAATTGTTCTGCTATGAACATAGATGTACACATCTCTCTTTTGTTGGGTGTTATGGAGTCCTTGGGCTATATCCCTAGGAGAGGAATTATTGGGTCATATGGAAGGTCCATGTCTAGCCTTCTGAGAGTTCTCCAGACTGCTCTCCACAGAGGCAGGAACAATTTACATTCCCACCAGCAGTGCAGAAGGTTCCTCTGTCCCCACACCCTCTCCAGCATTTGTTGCTGCTATCCTTTTTGATGTGTGCCATTCCCACTGGAATGAGGTGATATCTCCATGTTGTCTTTATTTGCATTTCTCTGACAATCAGCAACCTGGAGCAATTTTTCATGTGTTTGTGAGCCTTTGGATCTCCTCTGAAGTGAATGTCTTGTTCATAGTCTCTGCCCATTTTGGATGGGGTCATTTGCTTTTTGGTTTCTAAGTTTGCTGAGCTCTCTGTAGATTTTGGTGATTAATCTCTTCTTTGATCTATGGCATGTGAAGATCTTCTCCCATTCTGTGAGGGGTCTCTTTGTTTGTGTGATTGTTTCTTTGATTGTGCAGAAGCTTTTCACTTGGATGTATTCCCATTGATTTGTTTCTGATTTAGTCTTCTTTGCAGTTGGGTTTGTATCTTCAAAGATATCCTTGAGGTTTAGGTGGGAAAGTGTTCCAACAATGTTTTTCTCTAAGTACTTGATAGTTTCTGGTCTAACATCCATGTCCTTAATCCATTTGGAGTTGATTTTTGTTTCTGGTGAGATAAGGTGGTTCCATTTCATTTATCTGCATGTTACAACCCAGTTTTCCCAGCAGCATTTATTGAAAAAAGCCTCATTCTTCCATATAAATACTTTGGGGCCACTTATCAAAGATTAGATGTCCATAGGTGTGGGTTTATTTCTGGGCTTTCAATTCTGTTCCACTTGTCTGTGTGCCTATTTTTGTTCCAGTACCAGGCTGCTTTGATGATGATGGCCTTATAATATAGTTTGAGATCTGGGAGTGTGATGCCTCCATTTCTGTTTCTTTTCCTCAAGATTGCTATGGCAATATTGACCAAAAATAACTGCTGTGGTGGATTTCTCTCTCTCTCTCTCTCTCTCTCTCTCTCTCTCTCCCTCCCACCATATATATATAGTCATCTTTTCATTGTTATTGATATTATTGATGTCATCATTGTTAGATAGGACAGAGAGAAATAGAGGATGGGGGGACAGAAAGGGCAAGAGAAAGACAGACACCTGCAGACATACTTCACTGCCTTTGAAGTAATTCCTTTGCAGGTGGGGAGCTGGGGTTCAAACTGGGATCCTTATGCTGGTCCTTGCACTTCGCACCACATGGCTTACCCTGCTGCGTGACAGCCCAACTCCCCTGTATGTTCCCTTTTATCTATGTAAAACACTGATGCTGCTATCATAAAATGAGTAGAAAGCAAGCTTAGTTAGTAATAGTAAGGGAGGCTTCTGTACTGTCTTCTGTAGTGGTTAAGTGATCTTGCTAACCCACAGAGGTTAAAACAGACAGGTTCATCATGACCATTCATCTGCTAAGTAGCCAACGAAACAAAACTGAAAACTTAGATGTGTGCATGCCCACGTTCATCACAATGCTTGGTGCCAGAGTTGGAAAACCATCCAGATGTCCAAGCACAGCTGAGTGGGTAAGGGAATTGAGCAGATATGCAGAATGGATGCTACTCAGCTGTAAGAAACAGTGGCATCTGCTCTCGTGTGATGGCATTGGGAGTGGTCATGATCAGTGAATAAGTTAGAGGGAGAAGAGCACATAGCTGATGAGCTGGCTCACAAGAAGGTTTAAGAAGCAAAACAGCAGAAGGGTGGATGCTCAGTCAGCTGTGGGCTGTCTCAGTAGATCCCTGGATTCCCAAGGGCAGAGGGTGGTTTATGCTTTCGTTTAACAAAGGGGACCAACATAACAGAGGGTCTCTTTCTGGATCCTGCCCAGATTCCAGCTATGGGAGGCATCCGTTTCCTCATTGCTGCAGAAAAAAGACAAAATGAGAGTAAGAAAGAGGGCAGAGAGCACTGTTGCAGCACTCACAGAACTTCCCTTCCATCCAGGTCTTCCTTGAGGGTCAGATTAGTTTCCAGAAGAAATTTGTTTTTAGGTGTTAGAAGTGGGATTTTTGGTCCATTTGTTCTGATGTCAGTACACATTTCTGACTCATCTCTGAGCAAACACGCCATCATTTTAAATACAAGAATGCCAGCCAAAGTGGACTTTTATTTAGTATTTGAGCAGAAGGAAACTGAGGTCACATGAGTGGTGGTGATTATGTGAAAACTGCACCCTTCCAATATTGCTCTCAACTCCATTACATCACAACATTTCTCTGGGGAGACAGCATAATGGTGTTGCAAAAGGCATTTATCCCAGGGAGTTGGGCAGTAGTGCAGCAGGTTAAGCACAGGTGGCACAAAGCACAAGGACACAGGTAAGGATCCCAGTTTGAGCCCCCGGTTCTCCAGCTGCAGGGGAATCGCTTCACAAGCATTGAAGCAGGTCTCTATTTTTCTCTACTCCTCTATGTCTTCCCCTCCTCTCTCCATTTCTCTCTGTTCTATGCAGCAACGATGACATCACTAACAACAACAATAATAACTACAACAATAAAACAACAAGGGCAACAAAAGGAAATAAATAAATAATATTTTTTTTAAAAGATATTCATCCCAGACCCTCTGGGTCCCAGGTTCAGTCTCCCGTACCACCAGCTCTGGTCTGTCTCTCTCTCTCTCTGTGCATCATTCTATTTACAGATCTATTTTCTCATTAAAATCAATATTAACAGAACAGATTTATTTCCTTTCTTCTTCAAAAGTATATTTTCTTTCTTGGAGTTTAATGAGAGAGTGAGGTCCTGGTTATTTTGTAGCGCAGGAGAGTGTGTCTCTGACCCTCTCCTCTCTCTGCAGCCTCTCCCCAGCCACCTTCTCTGTGTAGAGGACTATTTCCTGACAAGAGCAGGGCTGTGAGTAAGCACCTGGGCAGGGTTCTTTCCTGTTCCCTGTTGCCTCTGACCAGGAACCACAGGGCCATCTACAATCCCCCGATGAGTCAGAATGTCTTGGTTTGTTGCTTTTGTAGGAATCAGTCGATAGAATTCATATGTGTGATTTTGTGTGTGGCAGGCAGGGCCACTTTCAAATCAGGGGAAGAAGCTGGGTGGGAGAGAGAAATGAGGCACAGATACTCTGACTTGGGGTTGCCTGATATTGATGGCTGCCTGCTCTGGATTAGCATTCTATGGAAATGCAGTAATGGTAGGCTGGGAGCACACAGTACAATGGGCCAAGTTCTGTGAGCCCATCCAGTGACACTGGAGTAGACTGGGTGGGGCCCTGTGGTGGTGTCTGAGGACATATTGTGTCAGAAAGCCATTTGGTTCCTTGTAGGGAGACTGTCGCTAAGCTCAACAGGGAAGGACTGGGCTTTGGCAGTTGACCACAAAGCCAAACTTTGAACTCAACTAGACTTTTGAGGGGAACATGTGAGAGAGGACAGTGTCTTCTGTCTGGGGTTAGGGACTTGTTCTGTTAAATTTTGCAGCTGGGCAGCTTGCCAAACAAAGGTGCTGTCTGATGGGTGTCAGAAGTGAGGGTGGGGGTTGGTGCAGTGGCTTTGGGAGGCTGTTTCCCTGTCTTCTGGGATTTCCACCTGGGGATTGGGGGGAGGGGGGGAGGTTGAGTGCCTGGGTGCAGTCAAGGAGGGAAAGCAGCTCTGGTGGGTTGAGTGTTGGTTCAGGGGTTGAGCCTTCATATTGGGAAGTTTGCTGCACATTTGAGTGATCCTGGGAATCTGAACCCTCCTTGGGCATATCAACCATCCTTGGAATCTTAGTTGTCCTGGAAGTCTGAGCCTTACTAGGGTTTGAGGCTAGGGTTCTAGGGTGCTGAACATTTGTGGACATTTTGTGAGGACATGAGCTGCCTATGAGATCAGGGGTTCTGGGGTTCACAGGAGGTCTGGTCAGGGTGTTGTTAGTCCTCCAGGTTCTGCTGGGAGGTGACCATCTGGAAGCTGGAGAGCTCAGACTCTACTCAGGCTCCATCACCAGCTCTGACCCAGGGCTTCCTCACCCAGCCCCAGCTGGGAAGGTTCAGTCTAGGTTCTCCTCAAGGGACCCCTCAGAGGAGAAGACCACCTGGGGCACCCCTGCCTTTTTGTCTGCACAATGCAGGTCTCACCCTGATGGCTGCCTCTTTCTCCCCTGAACAGCTCCTCCTCCACCAGGACAGAGTAGGCCTCCTCTGCCACTTGCAGGAGCCTCAGGATGTTGGGGTGCTGGAAGGTGCCCAGCACCTGTAGCTCCTGGAGGAAGTGCTGGAGTTAGGGCTGGGTCACAAGGTTCTGATCTGCAAACCTGATCTTCACTGGGACCCCTGCCAGCCTATGGTGACCTCCACGCATGCCAGTTTCTACTGCTTACAGGTCACCTAGTTGTCCAAGAGGGACAGGTGAACTACTGACCCCACTGCAGCTGTCATGGTGCGATCTCACTACTCTGAGTAAGGCATCTGGTGAAGGGGGCAGAAGTCTGGGTTCTGCAGCTCAGTGAAGCAGGCTTCTTTCCTGGCTTGAGGCTCAATATTATTATTATTATTATTATTATTATTATTATTATTATTATTATTATTATTTTGTAAAATTGGTAGACACAGAACCAAACAGAACAGTGGAAATGCTTATGGACATAAGGGGAGAAGGCCCAGCAACCACATTCCCTGTGGTCAATCTTCACTTCTGTGACCCTCTTTCTGCTTCTTGTGGACAGACCCAGGCATTGGGTGTCCCTCTCTGAGGGGGAGCTAAGGCCCGAAAACTCAGCCTTCCGGCTCCCCCCTGCCAGCCCTGACTTTACATGTGGGGTCAACCATTTCACAAGGGGTTAGAATTCACCATCTCCCCAGACAATAACTTGGGTCCACCTGTGTACTAGATGTCAGGCCCAGGCAAAAACTAGTAAAGTCACGGTCCCGTGGAATATACCTAAAAGAGACCTACTAGCTTTTTCCAAATTAGAAACCAAAAATCTTTATCTGCAATATTCTTGCCTTTAGGTTCATGACTACTCATCAATTTGTTCTACTTTATACCTTAACTTTTTTTTTTAGCCACCAGGTTCCAGATGCTACCATGATGCCAACCTGACTTCCCTGGGCAGACAACTCCACCAGTGTGTCCTGGGGCCCTTTCTTCCCTGAGCCCTGCCCCACTAGGGAAAGAAAGAGACAGGTTGGGAGTACCGTTTGACTTACCAACACCCATGTTCAGAGGGAAAGCAATTACAGAAGCCAGACCTTCCACCTTCTGCGCTCCATAGTGACCCTGGGTCCATAATCCCAGAGGGATAAAGAATAGGGAAGCTAACAAGGGAAGGGATGGGATATGGAGTAGAGGTAGTAACTGTGTAGAATTGTACCCCTCTCTTCCTATGGTCTTGTCAATACTTCAATTTTATAAAACTTAAAAACAGAGAGAATTTAGTCTGCAATGTGTTCAACAGCCACCTGAGAGCTATGGTCACATCCTACCATTTTTGCCTCTTGCCTTGCAACCTGGCTCCCAGACTGCTTGCTCTCTGTAACCCCAGTGGCTCCCCAGAGCCCCCATGATAACTATTCAAAGGCCATTGCCACCCACACACCACCCGCCCCATCCCCCAAGTCTCATATGGGCCTGACGCACACAGAACAACGAGATGATTTTTCAAACCGTCAGCATTTTAACAATTTACTAAAACAAAAATAAATAAAAAATTAAAAAGTAGACTTCAGAGTCCAGCATTCTTAATATATATATTGTGGCGGGTATTCAGTCCTGGTCTCCTCACTGCATTGAAGTGGCTTGGGAAGATTCCAAAGGGGCCTGTGGGAGGGGACCCATCTTCTGCACCGGGGTGTCGGCTACATGGGAGCAACCTTATTGCTGAGCACCCAGGGGAAGCAGAAGAGGCACCTTATGGCTCTGCAGAGCTCTGTCCTTCGGGATCTGGGTGTTGCAGTGGCTCTGGAAGGCTGCCCAGCTGCTTCCCAGACTTGCAGGGTCCCCTCTGGAGGAGGGGTGAGGCTGGAGTGGCTGGGTGGAGGTGATGAGGGAGGGCAGCTCTGGGGCACTGGATCTGGAATTTCTGAGGCAGGAGTAAGGACTGAGCTGCCGTCTTCTGGGGTGACTGATGGTGAAGACACCACCCCAGGCTGGGGCTCCGTCTCAGTGTCTTCCTCAGTGCTGCTTCCCAGCTTTGGGGTGGTGGTTTGGGCCTCCATGCCAAGCTCAGCCTCCATCTCTGTGTCCTCTTCATTCCAGCTACCCAGCTCTGGCGTGGGGGTTTGGGACTCCATGCCAAGCTCGGCCTCCATCTCTGTGTCCTCTTCATTCCAGCTACCCAGCTCTGGCGTGGGGGTTTGGGACTCCATGCCAAGCTCGGCCTCCATCTCTGTGTCCTCTTCATTCCAGCTACCCAGCTCTGGCGTGGGGGTTTGGGACTCCATGCCAAGCTCGGCCTCCATCTCTGTGTCCTCTTCATTCCAGCTACCCAGCTCTGGTGTGGGGGTTTGGGACTCCATGCCAAGCTCGGCCTCCATCTCTGTGTCCTCTTCATTCCAGCTACCCAGCTCTGTTGTGGGGGTTTGGGACTCCATGCCAAGCTCGGCCTCCATCTCTGTGTCCTCTTCATTCCAGCTACCCAGCTCTGGCGTGGGGGTTTGGGACTCCATGCCAAGCTCGGCCTCCATCTCTGTGTCCTCTTCATTCCAACTACCCAGCTCTGGTGTGGGGGTTTGGGACTCCATGCCAAGCTCGGCCTCCATCTCTGTGTCCTCCTCATTCCAGCTACCCAGCTCTGGGGTGGGGGTTTGGGAGTCCACCCAGCTGGCTTCTACCCACCTCCAGCTGTTGATGGTGGGTTCACTGTGTATTGCAGTCCCCAGTGCAGACCCAGTTTCTGCGGGGCACCTCGGACCATCCTCCTCCTGGGGGCACCCTTTGGGCCTCACTCTGATCGTAACTAATTCTACGTGTGAGGTCCAAGGGTGCCTCAGGATGTCCTGGGTGGTGCCCCGCTGCCTGGGGTCCTGGTGGAGTAGTCTGCTGAGGAGGTGGCGTAAGATAAAAGGGGTGGAATAGGGCATGTGGAGGGCCCCTCGAAGGATTTTGTCCTCCTCCACGGTGTAGTCTTTCCCCAGGAAGGGGAGGTTTCCCAAAGTCATCTTGTAGAGGAGGACTCCCAGGCACCAGAGGTCACTGGCCGTTGAGGGGCGCTGCCCCAGCAGGACTTCCGGCGCCATGGTGACGGGCTGCCCCCAGGCCACGTCCAGAGCCACCCCCACACTGCCCATCAGCGCCTCCACGACCGAGAGCTTCACTCTCCCCTCCTCCGTCACCAGCACATACTGGGTGTTCAGGTCCCCGAGGCTGAGATCCCGGCGGTGGCAGCACTGGACGGCGAACGTGATCTGCCTCAGCAGGCTGCGGGCCTTGGCCTCGGCCAGGACGGGGCGCTGGAGCAGGAGTGTGGCCAGGTCCTGCCCCTGGGCCTGCTCCTCCAGTACAAGGAGGCAGTGGGCCTCCTCCACCACGCCCAGGAGACTCAGGATGTTGGGGTGCTGGAAGGTCCCCAGCACCTCTAGCCCCCGGAGGAGCTGCTGGACCTTACAGTCGGGCAGTTGATTCATATCAACTACCCAGGTCTTGACCTGGGCCCCAGTCAGCCTATGGTGACCTACAAGCGGGCCAGATGTCACTTGTAGGCCACCAGAGTGGCCCAATGTGGACCGCTGACTGCCAGGCCTCACAGGAGCTGGCATAGTGAGAGCGCTGTCTGCTCTCTCTAAATAACAGCTCAGGGAGAGGGACTCTCACACGAACCCAAGAACCCAGAAACCACCCCCACCCACTAAATCTGATATCCCGCAACAACAACAATAATAACTATATGATAACCACCCCCACCCCCCCCAAGAAAGTATGTATAAACAGCTAAACTCTACTCACTCTACTCAAAAACAAGCAGATATACAGCTCTCTACATAAATATGAGCAAGGGAGCAGGAGGGACGGGAGAAGGGGAGGAGGGGAGCAGGACACGGAGGGAGGAGGGAGAGAAGGAAGGAGGGAGAGGGGGCAGGAGGTGGAGGAATGGAGGGAGAGTGGAGGCAGGGGGAGGGGAGGGAAGGGAAGGGAAGGGGTGGGAAGGGAAGGGATGGGAAGGGAGGTAGAGAGAGGAAGGGAAGGGGACAGAAAAGAAAGCAAGGGAAGGAAGGGAGAGAGGTGGAGATAGAGGAAGAGAGAGGAGACAAGAGTGGAGACAGGTAGGTGCGGAGTGGAAGCGGTGGTGCGAAGGTGTACTTGCTCTGGTCCCGGTCAACTGCAGGTCACTATGACAGCTTCCTGAGTGATCAAGACCAAAGGCTCAGCCTGCTCAGGGCCTTATATAGGGTTCAGCGGGCATGACATCACAATGTCTCCTCGTGAGCGCGTGGCCCGCTGTGGACCAATCCCACAGAGGCTTGAGCTGCAGTGACATCTCATTGGTTCACAATGTTGGTGCAGCTGCTCTTCAGGGGGAGGAGCTTGAAAGAGCAGCCTGCTGATGGCGCTAAATGGTCCTGACTCCATTCAGAGCAGGGAGGAAGGACCTGTGCAATGTTTCCCAGGCACCCCTTAGTTCAAAATCCACTGCCCTCAGGAGTTAGCCTTCAAAGCGTCGTTTCATCATCTAGTATTCAAAGAGGATGATTTGCAGGGCCAGGCAAAGGCACACACAGGAGAGCACACGCTTGAGTATGGGCGAGGACCAAGGTTCAAGCCCAGGCCCCCATCTGTAGGGGGAGGGGGGACGCGAAAGCTTTGTGAGTGCGGTGGCATAAATGCTGCATATGGTTTCTGCCAGGTTAATTGAAATAAATCCGTTCCGAGAGTAAAGCAGAGCAAAACCTCAGCCACCAGGCTTTAGCTGAAGACATCAGCAATCAAAGGGCTGGGTGTGTAGCTGCCAGCCTCCCTGATGAGGAGTATCAGCAGAATTCTGACCTTGGCCCATGGCACACCCTGTTCAGTGCACACATTCCCATGCCCTAGGATCTGGGTTGAAGCCCCCAGTACCGACTTGTAGGGAAGAGGCTTTGAGACTGGTGAAGCAGTGCTGCAGGGCCCTCTCTCCCTCTTTATCTGCCCCTCCCATCTCAATTTCTTTCTGCTCTATCCAATAAAGGGAAAAATCTTGAATAAAGAATATCCTTAGAGAAGGGTTTTTCTCTGGGTTTCTCTGGGCACAGCCTGCCCGATTCTGCACAAACATGTCCATTTGGTGGCCCGTACTGGACTGGGCCATGAACTACGGAGCGACAATGCCCTCTCATTTTCCCCTGCCACTCCTGTTCTCTCCTGTCATCTCCTCTTGTCTCTGCTCCACGCTTTCCAAGTCACTGCAGATCTGCTATGAACAACCTCATCTATGGAGAGAGGAGACCCCCCTGCTCTCTGTACCTCACCCTACCAGAGAGGAGGACAGAGAATCTTCCAGGATATTTTATCCTTTCCACTTGTAATTCTGGTTTGTTCGTTGTTGTTTTTTGAGGGTGTTAATGCTTTACAGAACAGTCATTGACATATACATACAATTTAATTCTATGCCAAGCCCCCAATGTTTTTATCCTCTCTGACCCCTTCCTTCCTTTGAGCCGTTCGTTTTGGTGCAATATTGTTGTGGTGGTGGTCTGGTGTCGGGCTGCACCGCTGAGAAGAGAGTGGACTTCCAGAGCAAAGGGGTACACAAATCTTTATTATAGGATGGGGGGGTTGGTTCAGACCATGTGGAGCCAGCCAGCAATGGCAGTCCCAGCAACCTGACCACGGGGGGGGGGGGGGGGGGGGGGGGGGGCGGGAGGGAGCAGGGAGCGATATCTCAGACAGGGAGATCTGAGAGCCCAGAGAGGGGTGGGTGAGGGGGCTTTTTATTGGGCGACAACCAGGAGTGACATGTAAGGCCAGGATTGGTTGAAGGGGGCACTGCTAGGATTTCGCGGGAGGGGGGGGTGATAGTAAAACCTGGGGGCGGAGACTGCATCAGAATAACTCCTCAGCAACAAGAGAGAAATGGAGAGAGGGGAAGACAGAGAGGGGGAGGGAAAGGTAGACACTTGCAGACCTGCTTCACTGCTTGTGAAGCAACTCCCCAGCAGGTGGGAGCCAGGTGCTCGAACCAGGATCCTTACATTGGTCCTTGTGCTTTGCGCCACCCTCCCAAATCCCTGTGGTAATTCCTGTTGGAGCTTGATAGCTAACATGGAGGTGGACTATGAATATTGTCTGGGGAGATGGTGTCAGAGTTGAGAATAGGCCTTAGAAAGGTGTATCAGGGCAGAGAGTAGCTCCTGAACTTGAAGAAAATATATAATTGATATATAAATATAATAACTGATATATAAATATCAATTAACTTTTGATCTGACCCAAGGCCCATATATGTTCATATTTAGTTCAGGAGCGTATATAACCTGTGAGTCCCTGTCAGTCTGAGCTTACAGTCCCTCCGAGGTCACAGCTGGGAACATTCTAAACTGCACTCATTTCAGGACCAGTTTTCTTCCAGTGGCAAAGTAGAATGACCCAGCCTCCTTTTGAAGTGAAAGGACAGTCCTGAAGAAGCCCACAAGAGGGCTTGTAATGATCTTCCTAATGGAAGTGACCAGAGATGGTGGATAGAAGGGTCTATTAAAGGTCTAGTTTCATTGAATCTATGGGGAATTCAAGGATTCCCTGACTAGGGCCCCAGATAATGGGATGGCCTGACAGTGACCAAAAAGGCCATCATTAAGTAAACCAGTCTCTTTTTTTGTTGTTGTTCTACAAAATCCCATTTTATTTTATTTTATTTTATTTTTTATTTTTCATTTAAGAAAGGATTAATTAACAAAACCATAGGGTCGGAGGGGTACAATTCCACACGATTCCCACCACCCAATCTCCATTTCCTACCCCCTCCCCTGATAGCTTTCCCATTCTCTATCCCTCTGGGAGCATGGACCCAGGGTCATTGTGGGTTGCAGAAGGTAGAAGGTCTGGCTTCTGTAATTGCTTCCCTGTTGAACATGGGCGTTGACTGGTCGGTCCATACTCCCAGTCTGCCTCTCTCTTTCCCTAGTAGGGTGGGTCTTTGGGGAAGCAGAGCTCCAGGACACATTGGTGGGGTCAAAAGTCTAGGGAAGCCTGGCTGGCATCCTGATGACATCTGGAACCTGGTGACTGAAAAGAGAGTTAACATATGAAGCCAAACAAATTGTTGAACAATCATGGACCCAAATCTTGGAATAGTGGAGAGGAAGTGTTAGGGGGATACTCACTGCAAACTCTAGTGTACTTCTCCTTTCAGGTATATATTTTGCAGTAGTTTATGGATACGTGTGAACATATGCTCTCTCTCACAGAAACTGGTGTATATCTAGGTTTTGGGACTTTGTTAGAAAGTGAACCACCTGAGTTGAAATTAGAGTATACTATGAAAGGAAAGGTCGCACCCGAGTGATGAAGCTGAAGGGTTGTCATTCCACATGTGTAGTCTCTGGACACAGTCTGAAGTGAAGCATGTTGAGGTGGCAATCGTTGTGTTGGTTAGGTTATGATCGGCAGATGCAATATTATTTGATATGGATTGGGAGAGGCATAAGGGAAAGTGGGCCCTATCCAATGGTTCCAATACTGGGGGAAGTAGAGGCTCTATCGTGGCAATGTGAGGTTCCTGCTGTCTTAGGGTTCAAAAAGATAATCGATAATTAATGTTATCATCACATTATTTGGTAATTGGGTTAACTATGAAAAGTGCTTTTGTTAGGGTTTGCTGTACAGTACCCAGTATCTTGTATATAGCTGTGCTATTGGTTGCTTCTGATCTACTTGGTCTAGGCTTTTGAGAGAGTCTGAATATCAATTACACAGCCTATATATTGAAAAGATTCAGTTTGTGTTTTGAAAAACTTTGAGACATACAATTAATTTTCCCCCTCTCATATTAATTAACTACTGATTTATATGACTACATTTTACTAGGAGCAGTTTTTCATATGTTTGTTAGCCTTTTGGATCTCCTCTGTAGTGAATGTTTTGTTCATATCCTCTGCCCATTTTTTGATGAGGTCATTTGCTTTTTTGGTGCTAAGTTTGCTGAGCTCTTTATGTATTTTGGTGATGAGTTTCTTGTCTGATGTACGGCATGTGAAGATCTTCTCCCATTCTGTGAGGGGTCTCTCTGTTTATTTAATAGTTTCTTTGGATGTGCAGAAGCTTTTATATTTGATTTAGTCCCATTGGTTTGCTTCTGCTTTAGACTTCCTTGCAATTGGGTTTGATTCATCAAAGATGTCCTTGAGGTTTAGGTGGGAAACTGTTTTACCAATGTTTTCCTCTAAGTATTTGATTGTTTCTGGTCTGACATCTAGGTCTTTGATCCATTTGGAGTTGATTTTTGTTTCTGGTGTGATAAAGTGGTTCAATTTCATTCTTCTGCATGTTTCAACCCAGTTTTCCCAGCACCATTTATTGAAGAGAGCCTCCTTTTTCCGTTTAATCCTTTGGGCCCCCTTATCAAAGATGAGATGCCCATAGGTGTTGGCATTTACTTCTGGGCTTTCAATTCTGTTCCACTGGTCTGTGTGCCTATTTTTCTTCCAGAACCATGCTGTTTTGATGATGATGGCTTTATAATATAGTTTAAGGTCTGGGACTGTGATGCCTCCATTTCTGTTTCTTTTCCTTAAGATGGTTTTGGCAATTCTAGGTGTTTTCAGGTTCCAGATAAATGATTGTAGTGTTTGTTCTATTCTCTTACAGAAGTTTGGTGGAACTTTGATGGGTATTGCATTAAATTTGTATATGGCTCTGGGGAGAATATTCATTTTGATGATATTTATTCTTCCAATCCATGAGCATGGGATATCTTTCCATTTCTTGGTATCAGTTTCTATTTCCTTGAGTAGTGACTCATAGTTTTCAGTATACAAGTCTTTCACTTCTTTGGTCAACTATATTACTAGGTATTTGATTGATTTTGCTGAAACAGTAAATGGGAGTGATTTCTGGATGTCTTCTTCTTCAGAATTCGTGTTTGCATAAAGAAATGCCACTGATTTTTGTACATTGATTTTGTAGCCTGATGTTGTTTTCAATGGGTTATGTTGTTTTTGCCGTTCTGGCTTCACAAGTGGGTAACAGACGATCAGGGACTCATGGTTGAGCTGTAGGCAGTATCTCTTTATTCATGCAGGACGCAGCACAATCTAAGCCGAGCTAAGCTAAACTCAAGGTAAAGTACTCTAAAACTCACAATGCTGTCTTTATATATACTTCCCAAGTAGGGTGGAAACAGGATGTGATATAGAGAGGGTGGAGAGAAAAGTGACTGGTGAAAATCAGGGTGTGACAAGAAGGGATCAGGGTGTGACAAGGAGGGGGGATGGAGCAAAAACATATCATGAAACAGTGGGGATTGAACCAATGCCCTGGAGGGAGGTGCTTGTTAACAGCGGTTATGTAAATAGAATGATTGGTTATGTAAATAGAATAGTGTTAAGCAGGGGGGATTTAAACCAAATGAAACAGAAGGGGTCTCATGCATAGCAACAATTCCCTCTTTCATTTTAACTAATGGCCATTGCGGGGTGAACAGAGACTTATATCGTACAGGAGATACCACCTCACTCCTGTGAGAATGACATACATGAAAAAGGAAAGCAGCAACAAATGTTGGAGAGGCTGTGGGGACAGAGGAACCCTTCTACACTGCTGGTGGGAATGTAAATTGGTCCAGCCTCTCCGGACAGCAGTCTGGAGAACTCTCACAAGGCTAGACATGGACCTTCCATATGACCCAGTAATTCCTCTCCTGGGGATATACCCTAAGGATTCCATAATTCCCAACCAAAAAGATGTGTGTACATCTATGTTCATAGCAGCACAATTCATAATAGCTAAAACCTGGTGCTCAGGTGCCCAACAGCAGATGAGTGGCTGAGAAAGCTGTGGTACATATACACAATGGAATACTATGCAGCTATTAAGAACACCACCAGAGCTGCTTTCCCTCCTTGACAGCACCTAGGCACTTAACCTCCCCACCCTCACAATCCCCAGGTGGAAATCCCAGAAGACAGAGAAACAGCCTCCCAAAGCCACTGCACCAACCCCCACCCTCACTTCTGACACCCATCAGACAGCACCTTTGTTCGGCAAGCTGCACAGCTGCAAAATTTAACAAAACAAGTCCCTAACCCCAGACAGAAGACACTGTCCTCTCCCACATGTTCCCCTCAAAAGTCTAGTTAAGTTCAAAGTTTGGCTTTGTGGTCAACTGCCAAAGCCCAGTCCTTCCCTGTTGAGCTTAGCGACAGTCTCCCTACAAGGAACCAAATGGCTTTCTGACACAGTATGTCCTCAGACACCACCACAGGGCCCCACCCAGTCTACTCCAGTGTCACTGGATGGGCTCACAGAACTTGGCCCATTGTACTGTGTGCTCCCAGCTAACCATTACCATATTTTCATAGAATGCTAATCCACAGCAGGCAGCCATCAAGATCAGGCAACCCCAAGTCAGAGTATCTGTGCCTTCATTTCTTTCTAACTCCCAGTTTCTTCCCCTGATTTGAGAGTGACCCTGCCACACACAAAAGCACACATATGAATTCTAACACCGGATTCCTACAAAAGCAACAAACCAAGACATTCTGACTCAGCAGGGGGATTATAGATCACTCTGTGGCTCCTGGTCAGAGGCAACAGGGAATAGGAAAGAACCCTGCTCATGTGCTTACTCACAGTCCTGCTCTTGTCAGGAAATAGTCCTCTACACAGAGAAGGTGGCTGGAGAGAGGCTGCAGAGAGGGTCAGAGACACACTCTCCTGCGCTACAAAATAACCTGGAACTCACTCTCTCATTAAACTCCAACAAAGAAAATATACTTTTGAAGAAGAAAGGAAATAAATCTGTTCTGTTAATACTGATTTTTATGAGAAAATAGATCTGTGATAAGAATGATGCACAGAGAGAGTCAGACCAACCAGAGCTGGTGGTACAGGAGACTGAACCTGGGACCCCAGAGGGTCTGGGATGAATATCTTTTTTTTTAATATTATTTATTTATTTATTTATTTCCTTTTGTTGGCCTTGTTGTTTTATTGTTGTTGTTAGTGATGTCATCGTTGCTGCATAGAACAGAGAGAAATGGAGGGAGGAGGGGAAGACATAGAGGACTAGAGAAAAATAGAGACCTGCTTCATCGCTTATAAAGCGATTTCCTTGCAGGTGGGGAACAGGGGGTTGAACTGGGATCCTTACCTGTGTCCTTGTGCTTTGTGCTACCTGTGCTTAACCTGCTGCGCTACTGCCCAACTCCCTGGGATAAATGCCTTCTGCAAAACCATTATGCTGTCTCCCCAGAGAAATGTGATGTAATGGAGTTGAGAGCAATATTGGAAGGGTGCAGTTTTCACATAATCACCACCACTCATATGACCTCACTTTCCTCCTGCTCAGTACTATATAAAAGTTAACTTTGGCTGGCATTCGTGTATTTAAAACGATGGCGTGTTTGCTCAGAGATGAGTCCGAAATATGTACTGACATCAGAACAAATGGACCAAAAATCCCACTTCTAACATCTAAAAACAAATTTCTTCTAGAAACTAATCTGACCCTCAAGGAAGACCTGGATGGAAGGGAAGTTCTGTGAGTGCTGCAACAGTGCTCTCTGCCCTCTTTCTTACTCTCATTTTGTCTTTTTTCTGCAGCAATGAGGAAACGGATGCCTCCCATAGCTAGAATCTGGGCAGGATCCAGAAAGAGACCCTCTGTTATGTTGGTCCCCTCTGTTAAACAAAAGCATAAACCACCCTCTGCCCTTGGGAATCCAGGGATCTACTGAGACAGCCCACAGCTGACTGAGCATCCACCCTTCTGCTGTTTTGCTTCTTAGACCCACCTCTGAGCCAGCTCATCAGCTATGGGCTCTTCTCCCTCTAACTTATTCACTGATCATGACCCCCTCCAATGCCATCACAAGAGAGCCAATGCCACTGTTTCTTACAGCTGAGTAGCATCCATTCTGCATATCTGCTCAATTCCCTTACCCACTCATCTGTGCTTGGACATCTGGATGGTTCTCCAAGTCTGGCACCGAGCATTGTGATGAACTTGGGCATGCACTCATCTGATCAGGCAAGTTTTCTGTTTTGTTCTGTTGGCTACTTAGATGATGAATGGCCGTGATGAACCTGTCTGTTTTAACCTCTGTGGGTTAGCAAGATCACTTAACCACTACAGAAGACAGTACAGAAGCCTCCCTTACTATTACTAACTCAGCTTGCTTTCTACTCATTTTATGATAGCAGCATCAGTGTTTTACATAGATAAAAGGGAACACACAGGGGAGTTGGGCTGTCACACAGCAGGGTAAGCCACGTGGGGCGAAGTGCAAGGACCAGCATAAGGATCTCAGTTCGAACCCCAGCTCCCCACTTGCAAAGGAATTACTTCAAAGGCAGTGAAGTATGTCTGCAGGTGTCTGTCTTTCTCTTGCCCTTTCTGTCCCCCCATCCTCTATTTCTCTCTGTCCTATCTAACAATGATGACATCAATAATATCAATAAAAATGAAAAATGACTATATATATAAACATTTATATGGAGAGAGAGAGAAGGAAATACACCACAGCAGTTTTTTGTCCATTTTTGGTTAATATTGCCAAAGCAATCTTGAGGAAAAGAAACAGAAATGGAGGCATCACACTCCCAGATCTCAAACTATATTATAAGGCCATCATCATCAAAACAGCCTGGTACTGGATCAAAAATAGGCACACAGACAAGTGGAACAGAATTGAAAGCCCAGAAATAAACTCCCATAACTATGGACATCTAATCTTTGATAAGTGGCCCCAAAGTATTTATATGGAAGAAGGAGGCTCTCTTCAATAAATGCTGCTGGGAAAACTGGGTTGTAACATGCAGATAAATGAAACGGAACCACCTTATCTCACCAAAAACAAAAATCAACTCCAAATGGATTAAGGACATGGATGTTAGACCAGAAACTATCAATGACTTAGCGAAAACATTGGTGGAACACTTTTCCACCTAAACCTCAAGGGAATCTTTGAAGATACAAACCCAACTGCAAAGAAGACTAAATCAGAAACAAATCAGTGGGAATGCATCCAAGTGAAAAGCTTCTGCACAGCCAAAGAAACTATCACACAAACAAGGAGACCCCTCACAGAATGGGAGAAGATCTTCACATGCCAGACATCAGACAAGAAACTAATTACCAAAATATATAAAGAGCTCAGCAAACTTAGCCGCAAAAAAGCAAATGACCCCATCCAAAAATGGGCAGAGGATATGAACAAAACATTCACCTCAGAGGAGATCCAAAAGGCTAGCAAACATATGAAAAACTGCTCTAGGTCACTGATTCTCAGAGAAATGCAAATTAAGACAACACTAAGATACCACCTCACTCCTGGAAGAATGGCATACATCAAAAAGGACAGCAGCAACAAATGCTGGAGAGCTTGTGGGGACAGAGGAACCCGTTTCCATTGCTGGTGGGAATGTAAATTGGTCCAGCCTCTGTGGAGAGCAGTCTGGAAAACTCTCACAAGGCTAGACATGGACCTTCCATATGATCCAGTAATTCCTCTCCTGGGGTTATACCCCAAGGACTCCATAATTCCCAACCAAAAAGAGGTGTGTACTCCTATGTTCATAGCAGCACAATTCATAATAGCTAAAACCTGGAAGCAACCCAGGTGCCCAACAACAGATGAGTGGCTGAGAAAGCTGTGGTATATATACACAATGGAATACTATGCAGCTATCAAGAACAATGAACCCACCTTCTCTGACCCATCTTGGACAGAGCTAGAAGTATTTATGTTAAGTGAGCTAAAGCAGAAAGATAAAGATGAGTATGGGATGATCCCACTCATCAACAGAAGTTGATTAAGAAGATCTGAAAGGGAAACTAAAAGCAGGACCTGACCAAATTGTAAGTAGGGCACCAAAGTAATAACCCTGAAGTGAGGGGTAGACATGCAGCTTCCTGAGACAGTGGGTGGTGGGAGTGGGTAGGAGGGATGGGTAGGAGGGAATGGGGTTTATGTACACTCCTAGTAAAATGTAGTCATATAAATCAGTAGTTAATTAATACGAGAGGGGGAAAATTAATTGTATGTCTCGAAGTTTTTCAAAACACAAACTGAATCTTTTCTCAATATATGTAGTGTAACTGATATGCAGACTCTCTCAAAAGCCTAGACCAAGTAGATCAGAAGCAACCAATAGCACAGCTATATACAAGATACTGGCTACTGTACAGCAAACACTAACAAAAGCACTTTTCAAAGTTAACCCAATTACCAAATAATGTGATGATAACATTAACTATCGATTGTCTTTTTGAACCCTAAGACAGCAGGAACCTCACATCTCCACTATAGAGCCTCTACTTCCCCCAGTATTGGAACCATTGGATAGGGTTCCCTTTCCCATATGCCTCTCCCAATCCATATCAAATAATATTGCACCTGCCGATCATAACCTAACCAACACAATGATTGCCACCTCAACATGCTTCACTTCAGACTGTGTCCAGAGACTACACATGTGGAATGACAACCCTTCAGCTTCATCACTCGGGTGAGACCTTTCCTTTCATAGTATACTCTAATTCCATCTCAGGTGGTTCACTTTGTAACAAAGTCCCAAAACCTAGATATACACCAGTTTCTGTGAGAGAGAGCATATGTTCACACGTATCCATAAACTACTGCAAAATATATATCTGAAAACAGAAGTACACTAGAGTTTGCAGTGAGTACCCCCCTAACACTTCCTCTCCACTATTCCACGCTTCGGGTTCATGATTGCTCAACAATTTCTTTGGCTTTGTATGTTAACTCTCTTTTCAGTCACGAGGTTCCAGATGTCATCAGGATGCCAGCCAGGCTTCCCTAGACTTTTGACCCCACCAATGTGTCCTGGAGCTCCGCTTCCCCAGAGACCCACCCTACTAGGGAAAGAGAGAGGCAGACTGGGAGTATGGACCAACCAGTCAATGCCCATATTCAGCTGGGAAGCAATTACAGAAGCCAGACCTTCTACCTTCTGCAACCCACAATGACCCTGGGTCCATGCTCCCAGAGGGATAGAGAATGGGAAAGCTATCAGGGGATGGGGTGGGATATGGAGAATGGGTGGTGGGAATTGTGTGGAATTGTACCCCTCCTACCCTATACCCTATAGTTTTGTTAATTAATACTTTCTTAAATTAAAAAAAAGAAATGATAATTAGAGATCACATGATAATGAAAATGGGATCCTGAGAAATAAAAAGAATGGAAAAACAACAACAACAAAAAAAAAAATACTATTGAGCCATTATAATTAAAATGGCCTGGTAGCAGAACCAAAAGAGAAACACAGACCAGTGGAATAGAACTAAGAGCAAGAAATCACCCCCACACCTACAGTCAACTAATTTTTTATGAGAGCCCAAAACAAGGAAAAAAGAGAGCCTAGTCAACAAATAGTGTTGGGGAAACTGGGTTGAAACATTTAGCGTAGTGAAACTGAATCACCAAATTTCATCATATACAATAGTTAACTCCAAATAGATGAAAGATTTAGAGGTTAGGCTAGAAGCCATCAAATACTTAGAGGAAAACATGCACAAAAGTTGTCCATACATAAGCCTTTGCAACATCTTCACTGATTCAAATACAATTTCAAGGAAAACAAAAGCAAAAATAGACCAAGAAGGCTACATTAAACTGAAAAAATCTGTGTAACAAAAGGTATTACCACTGTAACAAAGAGATCCACCCCACACACACCATGGATTGGGATAAATACATCAGATAGAGGAGTGAAAACCAAAATACACAAAACTCATCAAACTCAACAATAAAAAGACAAACAATCCCACTGAAAATGGGTGTGGCCTTCTCTGACCCATCTTGGATGGAGCAAGATGGAATTATGTTAAGTGAGCTAAGTCAAAAAGATGAGTATGAGATGATCCCACTCATAAACAGAAGTTGATAAAGAATAACAAAGGAAAACTAAAAAGTAGGATTTGACTAAATTTGGAGTGAGGCACCAAAGTAAAAATGTTCAGCTTTATGGTGGGGGGGTTTTGGGGTGAGACTGGGATGGGACACAGTCTTTTGGTGGTGGGAATGATGTTTATGTACACTCCTATTAATTTAATTTGTATTCATATAAATCACTAATTAATATGAAAGGGGAAAAATTTATTGAATATCTCAAATTTAAAGCACAGAATGAATCTTTTAAATACATAGGCTAAGTCTTTTAAGAGAGTCTTTGACTCTCTTAAAAGCTTAGACCAGGGAGAACAGAAGCAACCAGTGGCACAGCTATATACAAATAATGTCAAAGGAAATAAATTATGGTGATGTTATATATAATACAGCATATCCTAACAAAGGGATATTTCAGAGTTAACCCAATTGCCAGATAATGTGATTATAGCAATAACTATCTATAGTCTTCTTAAACCCTAAGATAGCAGGAACCTCCCACTTCCTTTATAGAGCCTATATTTCCCTAGTCCTGGAACCTCTTGGGTGGGGCTCACTTTCCTGCATACATCTCTCAATTCATACCAAATGATATTGCATCCGCCGATCCAAACCTAATAAACGCAATGAGTACCATGTCAGCATGCTTCACTTCATATTATGTTCAGAGACATCAGGCATGGAATGTCAACCCTTCACCCTCATTACTCTGCTAAGACCTTTCCTTTGATAGAATTCTCAAATTCCATTCCAGGAGGTTCACTTCCTAACAAAGTCCCAAAACCTAGATATAGACCAGGTCTTCTGAGATACAGCATATGTTCACATGTATCCATAAATTAGGGTAAAATATATACCTGAAAGCAAAAATACACAATAGTCTGTAGTGAGTCAGTATAAAGTTCATAATGAAATAGTGTCTGCTGAGACTTAGATACTCTCCTCACCTACTTCCTATTACAGTTCTCTTACTCACTCCAAAGTTAACCTTAGCATAGCAAGGACTGCAAAAGCTGAATAAGGACAAGAAACTGGCATATTTTAATATTGACTCTTTAGTCAGTATCAGGTCACTGGGGCCCTAATTAGAGTGTCCTGAGATTTCCAAACAGACATGATGGGCCTAGACCACGAATAAATCCCTCTCTCCATTGTTACTGGTCATTTCTATCAGGAACAACACAATAGACCCCTTTGTGGGCCCCCATAGGACCTTGCCCTCAACTTGGATCAACCACAGTAGAAAATGTTCCATCCTCCAAAGGGAGGATGGACAACATACTCTATGCTACACCTGAGGAAGATGGGTCCTGATATTGGGGCAGCTTGGAATGTTTCTACTTATGACCACAGAATGTGAGCTCAGATCTACAGGGATGCAGAGGTCACATAGGCTCCTAAGCTGAATATGGATCCCAGATCACAACAAATCTATGGGATTTGCAGTCAACAATATTTATACCCTTTTCCCATATAGGGAGCTACTCTCTTCCCTGATCCAGATTTCTGGTCCTTTTCCCATCCATGACATCATCTCCACATACAATAACTTGGGTCCATCTACATATCATATTTTAGGCTCAGGGGTAAAAAGAAAAAGGAAAAAAAAAAAGCTAGTATAGCCATAGGCCCTTTGGAATATAACTAAAATATACCAACTACCTATCTACAAAATGGAGAACCCCCCAACTCCTCATCTGCACTATTCCAGCCTTTAGGTCCATGATTGGTCAACAATTTGCTTGGTTTTATATGTTAACTCTATTTTCAACAGCCAGGTTTGAGATGCTAGCATGATGACAACCAGACTTCCCTGGACAGACAAGCCCACCAATGTGTCCTAGAGCTCTGCTTCCCCAGAGCCCTTCCCCACTAGGGAAAGAGAGAGGCAGGCTGGGAGGACAGATCAACCTGTCAATAGCCATATTCAGTGGGGAAGCAATTACAGAAGCCAGACCTTCCACCTTCTGCATCCCACAATGACCTTGGGTCCATACTCCCAGAGGGTTTAAGAATAGGAAAGCTATCAGGGGAGGGGATGGGATACAGAGTTCTGGTGGTGGCAATTGTGTAAAATTGTACCCCTCTTATTCTTGGTTTAGTCAATGTTTCCTTTTTATAAATAAAAAATTAAATTAAAAAAATTTTAATTGCTGAAATAGGGGGAGACAGCATAATGATTATGCAAACAGAATTTCATTCCTAAGTCACCAAAGAGCCCAAGTTCAATCCATAGCATTACCATAAGACAGAGCTAAGCAGTGCTCTGGGGAAAAAAGGGGAAGGGGGAGTGAGGAGTAGAAGGGAGACTGGGAGGAGGAAGGGGAAAGGGGTAAAATGGGGACAGGGGATGAGAGGGATGCTGAGAAGGGCAGGAGTAGGGGGAGGAGGTAAGAGGGGGAGGAAGCAGAGGAAAGAAGAGAGGGAGGAGGAAGAAGGAGAAGGAGAGAAAAAAATGAATGCTGAAATAAACTTCAGTTGTAACGAAATTCAAATAGATTGTCATAAGTGTCAGCTGTCATATGAGAATGTCCTGGTACCATCAAGCAGACCTGTCTTAAGCAAAGGATAAACAGAGTGGCTGGGAAACTAGCTCTGCTGGTGGATTCAGGACTTGCCTGCCTGAAGCTTCTTTTCTCATCCCCAGTCTCATGCTGGAGTATTGGAGTGGTGATCTGGCTAGTCTCACTCTCACTGTTAGTCTTTCTCCATTTATTTACATAGGAAAATTTCCATCTCCTCTGAAATAAATGTTTGAAATAGATCAAAGAATTCTGGACCAGCAAAATAGCTCAGTTGGAGCTTCAAGCCTTGCCCCCACTCCATGGAAGAAAGCATCAGTACTGTGTGTTTTCACTCTTTCTGCCTCTATCTAAAAACAAAAAAATTAAATGTCTGACTTCTCATTACAGAAAATTGTCAAATTGCCATCAAATCTACATCCACACAGGAAATAAAAAGCAAAGGCATTGGAGAAGCAAAAGAACTACAAAACAGAAAAAAGGCAACAAGTACTTGTCTACCAATAATTGCCTGAGGTAGAGATAAGCCCACTTCACAAACAGAATACAGAGAATGACTAAACAGAATTGACAGGCCACAGACCTGTGAGATGTTATACAGGTAAAGTGCAGGACTTGCCATTTTAGGGTCCCAGATTCAATTCCACTCCCTCAACACACATGCCAGTGTGAATTACGTTTCTCTTCCTCATCAATAAATTAAACTAACGTCTAATAAATAGTAGTTACATCCACATTCTAAAAAAAAGTTTTTTATCAGATGATAGGACACGTACTATAGGAGGACAGGAAAAAATGCTAAGCAAATGAAGACAGATAGAAAGTTCTAGCAAACACCTAGAATTGCCAAAACCATCTTAAGGAAAAGAAACAGAAATGGAGGCATCACACTCCCAGACCTTAAACTATATTATAAAGCCATCATCATCAAAACAGCATGGTACTGGAACAAAAATAGGCACACAGACCAGTGGAACAGAATTGAAAGCCCAGAAGTAAATCCCCACACATATGGGCACCTAATCTTTGATAAGGGGGCCCAAAGTATTAAATGGAAAAAGGAGGCTCTCTTCAATAAATGGTGCTGGGAAAACTGGGTTGAAACATGCAGAAGAATGAAATTGAACCACTTTATCTCACCAGAAACAAAAATCAACTCCAAATGGATCAAAGACCTAGATGTCAGACCAGAAACAATCAAACACTTAGAGGAAAACATTGGTAAAACACTTTCCCACCTACACCTCAAGGACATCTTTGATGAATCAAACCCAATTGCAAGGAAGACCAAAGCAGAAACAAACCAATGGGACTACATCAAATTGAAAAGCTTCTGCACATCCAAAGAAACTATTAAACAAACAGAGAGACCCCTCACAGAATGGGAGAAGATCTTCACATGCCAGACATCAGACAAGAAACTAATCACCAAAATATATAAAGAGCTCAGCAAACTTAGCACCAAAAAAGCAAATGACCCCATCCAAAAATGGGCAGAGGAAATGAACAAAACATTCACCACAGAGGAGATCCAAAAGACTAACAAACATATGAAAAACTGCTCTAGGTCACTGATTGTCAGAGAAATGCAAATTAAGACAACACTAAGATACCACCTCACTCCTGTAAGAATGGCATACCTCAAAAAGGACAGCAGCAACAAATGCTGGAGAGGATGTGGGGACAGAGGAACCCTTTTACATTGCTGGTGGGAATGTAAATTGGTACAGCCTCTGTGGAGAGCAGTCTGGAAAACTCTCACAAGGCTAGACATGGACCTTCCATATGACCCAATAATTCCTCTCCTGGGGTTATACCCCAAGGACTCCATAACACCCAACCAAAAAGAGGTGTGTACTCCTATGTTCATAGCAGCACAATTCATAATAGCTAAAACCTGGAAGCAACCCAGGTGCCCAACAACAGATGAGTGGCTGAGAAAGCTGTGGTATATATACACAATGGAATACTATGCAGCTATCAAGAACAATGAACCCACCTTCTCTGACCCATCTTGGACAGAGCTAGAAGGAATTATGTTAAGTGAACTAAGTCAGAAAGATAAAGATGAGTATGGGATGATCCCACTCATCAACAGAAGCTGACTTAGAAGATCTGAAAGGGAAACTAAAAGCAGGACCTGATCAAATTGTAAGTAGGGCACCAAAGTAAAAACCCAGTGGTGAGGGGTAGACATGTAGATTCCTGGGCCAGTGGGGGGTGGGAGTGGGCGGCGGGAGGGATGGGTCACCGTCCTTTGGTGGTGGGAATGGTGTTTATGTACACTCCTAGCAAAATGTAGACATATAAATCAGTAGTTAATTAATATGAGAGGGGGAAATCAATTGTATGTCTCAAAGTTTCTCAAAAGACAAACTGAATCTTTTTAATATATAGGCTACGTATTTGATATGCGGACTCTCTCAAAAGCCTAGACCAAGTAGATTAGAAGCATCCAATAGCACAGCTATATACAAGATACTGGGTACTGTCCAGCAAACCATAACAAAGGGACTTTTCAAAGTTAACCCAATTAACAAATAATGTGATAATAATATTAACTATTGATTGTCTTTTTGAACCCTAAGACAGCAGGAACCTCACAACTTCACTATAAAGCCCCTACTTCCCCCAGTCCTGGCACCCTTGGATAGGGCCCATTTTCCCGTATGCATCTCCCAATCCAAACCAAATAATATTGCATCCGCCGATCACAACCTAACCAAAGCAACGATTGCCATCTCAACATGCTTCACCTCAGACTGTATCCAGAGACTTCACGTGTGGAATGACAACCCTTCAGCTTCATTACTCGGGTGAGACCTTTCCTTTAATAGTACACTCTAATTTCATCTCAGGTAGTTCACTTTCTAACAAAGTCCCATAACCTAGATATACACCAGTTTCTGTGAGAGAGAGCTTATTTGCACACATATCCATAAACTACTGCAAAATATATACCTGAAAGCAGGATTACACTAGAGTTTGCAGTGAGTACCTCCCTAACACTTCCTCTCCACTATTCCAAGCTTGGGATCCATGATTGCTCAACAAAATGTTTGGCTTCATAAGTTAACTCTCTTTTCAATCACCAGGTTCCAGATGCCACCAGGATGCTGGCTAGGCTTCCCTGGATTGAAGACCCCACCAATGTGTCCTGGAGCTCTGCTTCCCCAGAGACACTCCTTACTAGGGAAAGAGAGAGGCAGACTGGGAGTATGGACTGACCAGTCAACGCCCATGTTCATTGGGGAAGCAATTACAGAAGCCAGACCTTCTACCTTCTGCAACCCTCAACGACCCTGGGTCCATGCTCCCAGAGGTCTAGAGAATGGGAAGGCTATCATGGGAGGGGGTGGGTTATGGGGATTGGGTGGTGGGAATTGTATGGAGTTGTACCCCTCCTACCTTATGCTTTTGTTCACTAATCCTTTCTTAAATAAAAAATTTTAAAAAAAAAAGAAAGTTCTAGCAAATACATTGAACCTAAAGAAGAAGATTTGAGATTCTCTGACTCATAATTGGGCAGATCAGGCAACAACATTAATGTGTGACTGCAAAGTCTAAAGTCTTGAAAAAGTTCATGTGAACTTCTAATCTCTAGTCATTCAGGTAATAAATAACATGAACTTTGGTGTTGTGTATGCCATCATTTGGTGGGACAGTATTGTGGTACAGAATTGTTCTGTGTCCTTGGATGAACTGTGAAGTAGATTGTTTAAAATTTATTTCTTTTAAGTAAAGAACACTAATGCCTGGGGTAGAACTGCCTTAGGAATGGCATCACTACACAGGCCATGAGCAGTGACAAATATTTTACAGACTATTGGAGTGAATTGAATAGGGCATGCCAATGCCAATTTCCACCAGAAAAACTGTCTTCTTTCATACAATGGTTAAGCAGATTAACCATAAGACTTCTCTATTACTCCCTCAATATGTATATAACATCACTAAATATCAGGGAAATAGAATTCAAAGATAAAGTGAGATCAGACTTTAACACATACATGACTGCATCAAAGGACCCAATGTGGAAGGAGAAAAAAGGATTGGCAAGGATATACAGTAATTGAAACTATCGCACAATGGTGGTTAGAATGAAAACTGTTATAGAACTTAGGGAGAGGTTATTCTCTCTTATTTTCAACGATCATACACGAACTTAACATATAAAAAGAAATTTCACACTAGTTGGTTATATAAATAATAGGAAGGAAAGCATATTTTCACAAACCATTAAGAATGTTAATTCTAAAAAAGTGCATAGAATAGCCACCAATTAAGGTAAAAACAATGCGGATCACAGATACAGGAATTTCCTAAAGTGGTTATCACATTTGGCCAAGAGTGAAGCCCTAAAATTTACTTATTTACTTATTTATTTATTTATTTATTTTAAGCTCTCATTTCATATTATTTATTATTATTATTATTATTATTATTATTTGCTTCTAGTATTATTGCTGGTACTCTGTGCTGGCACTAAAAATCCACTGTACCTGGAAGCCATATTTTTTTCCAGTTTATTGAATAGGACAGAGAGAAATTGATAGGGGGAAGATAGAGAGGGAGAAAAAAGATAGACACCTGACAGACCCACTTCACCACTTGGGAAATGACACACCTGCAGGTGTGGAGCTGGGGGCTCTAACAGAAATCCTTGCTCGGGTCCTTGTGCTTGGTACTTTTTCCACTCAACGCTGTGTGCCACCGCCCAACTCTCAAGCCCTAATATTTACTAATGTGTGGATGAGAATGTAAACTAGCTAGATTTGTGAAGAGTTCAGAAAAAAAAAAAAAGTACCTTTGTCACACTTACAGGACATGTTCATGAGAGAGCACTTTGTAGTAAACAAAACTAGATTGTTAACAAAATCCTCCAGGAAATATTAAGTTAAGTAGATGTCAGGTGGCTATTGAAATGTATATAAGCAAGGATCTTATAAAAGCAAAGCAAGGAGTCAGAGAAGACATTAGAAGTAGAGTGAATGGCCTACATGCAGAAAGCCCTGGGTTCTATTTCTAAAACCACCCAGAAAAACAAAAAATGAAAGGGAAACCTCACAAATGCAGGAAGGGTTTTCTAGTCTCTCTCCCAGTATCACTCTTAAATGCACAGACATATACACGAAACAAAAACAAAGCAAGACCTTTTGTTGAACTATCAAAATCAAGAACTCTGATCCAGTTTGTCAGTCAGAAGACCAATCTCTAACATTTGCATGATGTTTCTTTGGTTTTCACCATCTGGGTATCTCAGGGTACCTGCACAATGATTCCACTATTCCCAGTGGCCTATTTTTTTATTTCTATTTTTATCATAATGAAAGATGTAGAATAAGAGGGAGAGACACTTGCCATAAATGATCTACCACTCATGAAGCTCCCCCCAACCCTGCAAGTGGGGACTAGGGACATGAGCCTGGTGATAATATGTACACAATGGAATATGAGCTATCTCTGGAATCCTAGTTCATTAATTGAAAATTATACAGATAAGATAGTGACCAGTATGTGCAAGGTCTTCAATTATAATGGGACAACAATATTTTAATATGAAAATAGATATTAAACAAAATTTGTGTACACATGAAGTCACCTACCTCTCCACACCCTTTTTTCAGTTGCCACTGAGGTTATTGCCAGGGCTTGGTGCCAGCACTACAAAATCACTACTGCTGTTTGACCATTTCTTCTTCTTTTACTTTTTTTCCTCTTCTTTATTAGATAGGACAGAGAGAAATTAAGAGAGTAAAGGGAGAAAGAGAGGGAAGAGAAAAAGATGGACACCTGCAGGCCTGAATCACAGCTTGTGAAGCATCCCTGCTGCAGATGGGGTATGGGGAGTGGGGGCTGGATCCTAAGTCCTTGCCAGGGACCTTGTGCATAATATTATGTGTGCTTGACCTAGTAGATGACTGCCCAACCCTCTTACTTTCCTGTTTCCCAGTCTGATATCTACCTAAATACTTTGGATGTTCATACTATGTAAATATGTAACAGAGTGGCAGTTACATTTTAACTTCCTGATTTCTTTATGGATATAAGCATTTGCAATAGCAAAAAGGTACAGGTGTTTGCAAAGAAGAATCTTATTCCACCAAGATGCCGATGAAGTGTACTTTTGTTCTTCTGCTGCTACAAGTGGCTTGTTACTTTAGCTCTGGGAAGTGTGGAAAGGTGCTGGTGTGGCCCACAGAATACAGTCATTGGATGAACATCAAGACAATCCTAGATGAGCTTGTCCAGAGAGGTCATGAAGTGACTGTTCTGACATCTTCGGCTTCCATTCTCATTGATCCCAACAAAAAATCTGCTATTAAATTTGAGACTTACACCACATCAGTCACTAAAGATGAATTCAACAATGTTTTTATGGAAATGATTCATACATGGACCTACAAGATGCCAAAAGATGCATTTTGGTCTTATTTTTCAATTATGGAAGAAATAGGTTGGAAATTTCATGCTGTGGTTTATAAGCTCTGTAGAGAAGCAGTTCTGAACAAGAATCTCATGATGAAGCTACAAGAATCAAAGTTTGATCTTGTTCTTTCAGATCCTATTACTCCATGTGCTGAGCTCCTGGGTGAGCTGCTTAATGTCCCTTTCATGTACACTCTCCGCTTTACTCCAGGCTATGCACTGGAGCGGCATCAAGGAGGAATGCCCCTTCCACCAGCTTATGTGCCTGTTGTTTTATCTGAACTAAATGATCATATGTCATTCATGCAGAGGGTCAAAAACATGATTTATGTTCTTTATTTTGACTTCTGGTTTCAATTCATAAATGAGAAGATATGGGATCCCTTTTATAGTGATGTCTTAGGTAAGTACTGTTTTATTTAGTAGCATGATGCCCTTATATCCCAAGTTCCTGAAAGAGAGTATCTAAACTTAACCTTGGAATTTAAAAGTGGTGATGAAACTGAGATGTTGAAATTAACATATAAAATGTTCTCTAGCCTCACAACTGTTACAGAAAAGCTCAAATTATTGGTTCACTTACAACTATATGGCTCATTAAAAGGAATCTCCAACAAGTCTAAAACCACAGCTTGATCTACTGTTATCTATTGAACAAATTCCATGTCCAGTCTCATTTATTCATCAGCAATAGTCTTTATTTCATACAGAAATATGAGGTCCACAGTCCTAAGTTGAGATTCTCCACTAACCTCAAGTCACACAACTCCATGGACTTCTCCATTATTGAAATGTACTGATGGATTGGTGCACTTGCTATAAATGTTGATACTTCACTGCCACTTTAGTCTTCTTAAGTCCATACATTTACATGAGAGTCCACTGCAATGTAATGGTGTTACACATGATAAGGTTTTTAACAACTTGTAATGACATTATCCACCATTACGTTTCATACACTGTAGTTTCACTACCTTCAAAATTCCATGTGCTGTGCTGATTTTTCAACCCTGAAAATGGCATTAAAACTTTATTGACTAGCTTAATGCACACACAGAGATTAAGGAGTTTTGTAAATCTTTAATTTTTAAAATTATCTTCATTCATTTATTGAAAAGTGACAACCAGAAATCTGACAGAAGGAGAAATCAGAGAAGGAGAGAGATGAAAAGACACCTGAAACACTGCTTCACCACTCACAAAGCCTTCCCCTTGCAGGTGGGGACTGGGGGCTCGAGCCCAGGTCCCTGCATCTTCTAATATGTGTCCTGAAGCAGGTGCACAACCACCCAGTCCTGGGGGTTACACAGTTCTAGAACAACTTTCTGTGAAGAATTTAGAAAAAGTT
This sequence comes from Erinaceus europaeus, assembly GCF_950295315.1. Lineage (NCBI taxonomy): Eukaryota > Metazoa > Chordata > Mammalia > Eulipotyphla > Erinaceidae > Erinaceus > Erinaceus europaeus. The sequence goes on along the minus strand of NC_080164.1, from coordinate 120,039,715 downwards.
TGTGCTTATTTCTCATCGGATTCCTTATCTAGTTTAAGTATTTTTTCCATATTACCTGAGGCAATCTTTCACAATTAGACATCAGACATGAAAATGTTGACCTTAAACAAAAGCAATGTGCTATTCCAACAGCATGAGCTTATTCAGAAACAAGTAACAAAAAGAGTGAAGACTGAAGTACATTCATGTAGAGACAGTTATTTCTGAGTCCAGGTCTAGGAACTTCTCTTATAAGATCTATGGGAGGGGGGAATATTGCTTCCTGAAGGAGATGAAGGTACCCTGTACTTTATTCATTTCCTCAGGGAGTGGCACATCTTCCCAGTTTTTCATCCTCTTTAAGTAGAGTTTCTAAAGATTAATTTTCAAAAACGTCTCTTTTTTTTTCTTTCTATCTTTTTTATTCGATGTGATAGAGAGAAATTGAGAGAGGACAGAGAGATAGAGAGGGAGAGAAAGTTTCCTGCTGACCTGCTTCAGACCTTCTGAAAGTGGGGAGCAGAGCTCTATTCTGGCTTCTTGGGCTTGGTTATAGGTGTGCTTAACTCAGTGCACCACAGCCCCACACACTCAAAAATTCTTCTCACTTTGTATTTTGTACATATAAGATCTACATATATAATGTGTGATTTGTATGCATATATTATGTTGGTTTGTCAGAAAAGCTGTGACATAGTTTTCTCTGTCTTTCTATGCAAAAATGCATCAAGACATTTCTGACAACTCAGTAGTTGCATATACATGAAGCTATGTGTATTAATATATGTAGCATTATTGACTACTTTATTCCAAGATCCTTGCAGTAAATTACCTGGCATATTCATAGCACAATATTAGTATCTCCTCTGTCTTTTGCTACTGTTTTATGCTACAGGCAGACCCACTACATTACTTGAGACTATGAAGAAAGCTGAAATATGGCTCATTCGAACCTACTGGGATTTTGAATTTCCTCGTCCTTTCTTGCCAAACTTTGAATTTATAGGAGGGCTCCACTGCAAACCTGCCAAACCCCTGCCGAAGGTAACCTCTTCCTGTTTGTGGCATTTTCTTTACTTGAAGTCTCATCATAGTATTCTTTTTTATTATTATTGTTTTATAACTTTTATTTATAAAAAGGAAACACTGACAAGAACCACAGAATAAGAGAGGTACAACTCCACACAATTCTCACCACCAGAACTCTGTATCCCATCCCCTCCCCTGAAAGCTTTCCTATTTCTTATCCCTCTGGGAGTATGGACCAAGGGACATTATGGGTGCAGAAGGTGGAAGGTCTGGCTTCTGTAATTGCTTCCTCACTGAACATGGGCATTGACAGGTTGATCCATACTCCCAGCCTGTCTCTCTCTCTTTCCCTAGTGGGGTGGGGTTCTGGGGAGCAGAGCTCCAGGACACATTGGTGGGGTCATCTGCCCAGGGAAGTCTGGTTGGCATCACGGTAGCATCTGGAACCTGGTGGCTGAAAAAAGTGTTAACAGAAAGCCAAACAAATTTTTGACTAATCATGAACCTAGAGGCTGGAATAGTGCAAATGAAGATGTGGGGGTCTCTGATTTGTCAATAGTTAGTAGGAATATTTTAGTTATATTCAAAGGACCCATACTATACTAGTTTTTTTTTTTTCTGAGTCTGAAATCTGATATGCAAGTGCACCCAAGTTATTGTCTGGGGAGATGATGTCATAGGTGGAAAAGGGACCAGAAAGCTGGATCAGGGAAGGGAGTAGCTTCCAAAAATGGGAAAGATACATAAATATTGTTGACTGTAAACCCCATTGATTTGATGTCATCTGGGGCCTATATTAAGCTTAGAAGTCTATGTGACCTCTGCATTCCTGTAGATCTGAGTTCACAATGACTTCACACTGTGTCCAGAGACATCAGGCATGGAATGTCAGCCCTTCAGCCTCATTACTCAGGTGAGGCCTTTCCTTTCATAGGACTCTCTAATTCCATTTTAGGTGATTCACTTCCTAACAAAGTCCCAAAACCTAGATATAGACTAAGTCCCATGAGATAGGGCATATGTTCACATGTATCCATAATTTAGGGCAAGATAGATAACTAAAAGCAAAAACGAGCAATAGTCTGCAGTGAGTCCAAATATGCAGCAAGCCAAGTAAAGTAGAGAGACCTAAAATGACACTATAAAGTTCATAAAGAAATAGTGTCTACTTAGCCTTAGATACCCTCTTCACCTATTCCTATTTTAATTCCCTTAGTCACTCCAAAGTTAACCTTATCAAAGTAAGGACTACAAAAGCTGAATAAGAGCAACAGACTGGCATACTTTAACAATGACTTTTTAGTCACTATCAGGCCACCCCATCAGCTGGGGGCCTATTCAGGGAGTCCTGAGATTCCCAAACAGACATGATGGCCCTAGACCTTGAATAAATCCCTCTCTCCATTGTTACCGGTCATCTATATCAGGAACAACACAATAGACCCCTTTGTGGGCCTCATAGGACCTTGCCCTCAACTTGGATCAACAGTAGTAGATAATGTTCCATCCTCTGAAGGGAGGCTGGACAACATATTCTATGCTACCCCTGAGGAAGATGGGTTATGAAATTAGGGCAGCTTGGAACGTTCCTAGTCTTCATAGAACTCTAAGTATTCTATCTTAAAAGGAAAACTTTTCCTCAGAAACAAAGATGTGTACTCACAACATGTTTAGATGAAGCTCAACGTTCACTTACCATCACTTCATTATTAAGGTTATTAATATTAAGACATTGGAGATATTTCAGTGTTATAGTGTCTCTCTTCTCCCTGTGCCTCTGTCTCTCTAACTGAATGAAAATACTCGTCTGGAAGCCTTAATGTCATGCATAAACATTTTTAATTTTAAAATACAATATTTAATACAACAAGAATTGTTGGCAGGTGACCTGCTAAAGCAACATAGTAGTGTTCTATTTGTATAAGATTTTTTTTTCTTTTGGGAACTTAGTTTACAGTGAAGAACCCCTTTCCTACCACCTGACCAGACTCTTTTGCTTTTGAGACTATATACCTTGAACAGTCCACATTTCACTTTCTTTTTTTTTAAGGTTTTATTTATTGATTCACGACAAATGATAGGAAAGAGAGAAAAAAACAGACATCACTATGGTACATGTGCTGCCGGGGATTGAATTTAGGACCTCATGCTTAACCATAGGATAAGAGGAGTACAATTCCACACAATTCCTACCACCAGATCTCTGTATCCCATCCCGTCCCCTGATAGCTTTTTTATTCTTTATCCCTCTGGGAGTATGGACCCAAGGTCATTGTGGGATGCATAAAGTGGAAGGTCTGGCTTCCCCACTGAACATGGGCTTTGACGGGTCAATCCATAGTCCCAGACTGTCTCTCTCTTTCCCTAGTGGGGTGGGGCGCTGGGAGGCTGAGCTACAGGACACATTTATGGGGTTGTCTGTCCAGGGAAGTCTGGTTGACATCATGCTAGCATCTAGTATCTAGTGGTCAAAAAGCAAGTGAACATATAAAGTAAAACAAATTGTTGATTAATCATAAACCTAAAGGCTGGAATAGTGCATATGAGGAGTTGGGGTGGGTCTCCATTTTGAAAATAACTAGTAGGCATATTTTTAATTAAATCACTGTAGATACCCCGGATGTACACCTAATAGTTACAGCTATATAGTCCACATCCACCTCATATGCCAGTTACCTTCTAAGCCAAGTACTTAGCTCCTTTAACCTACCAATATCTCACCTCCACCTCTTTTCTGATATTTCTGTGGTCAGAGTTTTGATACTTTTTTTGTTCCTGCTGTTATTCATTTTTGTTTCCTTCTGATAAAAAGGGGGGAATTTTACATTTTTTTCCTGCTTATTTCATTTACCATAATATCCTTAACTTATGTCCTAATTGTAACAACAGTAAAATGTATTATTGATTCCTTTTTCTTTTTTCTTTTTATTTTTTTATTTATTTAAAAAAGGAGACATTAAAAAACCAGAAGACAAAAGGGGTACAACTCTACACAATTCCCACCAGCAGATCTCTGTATCCCATCTCCTCCCCTGATAACTTTCCCATTATTTATCCTTCTGGGAGTATGGACCCAAGGTCATTGTGAGATGCAGAAGGTGAAAGGTCTGGCTTCTGTAATTGCTTCCCAGCTGAACATGGGCATTGACTGGTCCATCCATACTCCCAGCCTGCCTCTCTTTTTCCCTAGTAGGGTGGGGCTCTAGGGAAGTGGAGCTCCAGGAAACATTGGTGAGGTCATCTGTCCAGGGAAGTCTGGTCAGCATCATGCTGGCCTCTGGAACCTGGCGGCTGAAAAGAGAGTTAACATATAAAGCCAAACAAATTGTTGAATAATCATGGACCTAAAGGCTGGAATAGTGCAGATGAGGTATTGGGGGGTACTCACTGCAGACTATTGTTTACTTTTGCTTTTAGGTATATATTTTGCCCTAGTTTATGGATACGTGTGAACATATGCTCTATCTCAGGGGACCTGGTCTATCTCTAGGTTTTGGGACTTTGTTGGGAACTGACCCACCTGGAATGGATTTAGAGAATAGTATGAAAGGAAAGGTCTCACCCAACTAATGAAGCTGAAGGGTTGTCATTCCACACATAAAGTCTCTAGACAGTCTGAAGTGAAGCATGCTGAGGTGGTGCTCATTGCGTTGCTTATGTTAGGATCAGCAGATGCAATATTATTTGGTATGAATGAAGAGAAGCATGCAGGAAAGTGAGCCCCACCCTAAGGTTCCAGGACTGCGGGAAATATAGGTTCTATAGTGGAAGTCTGAGGTTCCTGATGTCTTAGGTTCAAGAAGACAATAGATAGTTATCGTTATAATCACATTGTTTGGTTATTCGGTTAACTTTGAAAAATACCTTTGTTAGAATTTGCTATATCATACACAACATCACCATAATTTATCTCATTTGACATTATTTGTATATAGCTGTGCCATTGGTTGTTTCTGTTCTCCCTGGTCTAGGCTTTTGAGAGAGTCAACATATCAAAGACTCAGCCTGTGTAATAAAAAGACTCAATCTGTGCTTTAAAAAGTTTGAGACATACAGTCAATTTTTCCCTCCTCATATTAATTAAATAGAGATTTATATGGCTACAAATTAATAGGAGTTTACATAAACACCATTCCCACTAACAAAAGACTGTGTCCTACCCCAGCCCTCAACCCCCACACCTTCCTCCACTACCCCAGGAAGTCAAATATCCACCCTCACACTCACCACAGGGTTTTTACTTTGGTGCCCTGCTCTCAATTTAGTCAGATCCTACTTTTAGTTTCCCTTTCTGTTCTTCTTTCTCAACTTCTGTTGATGAGTGGGATCATCCCATACTCACCTTTATCTTTCTGATTTAGCTCTTTTAGCATAATTCTTTTTAACTCTGTCCAAGATGGGTCAGAGAAGGTGGGTTCATTGTTCTTAATAACTGCATAGTATTTCATTGTGTTTATATATACCATAGCTCTCTCAGGTACTCATCTGTTGTTGGGCACCTGGGTTGCTTCCAGGTTTTAGCTATTATGAATTGTGCTGCTATGAACATAGGTGTACAAATATCTTTTGGTTGGATGTTATGGAGTCCTTGGGGTATATCCCCAAGAGCTGAATTACTGGATCATATGGAAGGTCCATGTCTAGCCTTGTGAGAGTTCTCCAGACTGCTCCCCACAGAGGCTGGACCAGCTTACATTCCCACCAACAGTGCAGAAGGGTTCCTCTGTCCCCATTTGTTGCTGCTGTCCTTTTTGATATATGCCATTCTCACAGGAGTGAGGTGGTATCTCCATGTTCTCTTTATTTGCATTTCTCTGACAATCAGCGGCCTGAGCAATTTTTCATGTGTCTGTTGGCCTTTTGGATCTCTTCTGTAGAGAATGTTATGTTCATATTCTCTGCCCATTTTTGGATGGGGTCATTTGCTTTTTTGGTGCTAACTTTGCTATGCTCTTTGTATGTTTTGGTGATTAGTCTTTTGTCTGATGTATGGCATGTGGAGATCTTCTCCCATTCTGTAGGGGTCTCCTTGTTTGTGTGATAGTTTTTGGCTGTGCAGAAACTTTTCAATTTGATATAGTCTCATTGGTATGTTTCTGAGTTAGTCTTCCTTGTAATTGGGTTTGTTCCATCAAAGATGTCCTTGAGGTTTAGGTGGGAAAGTGTCCCACCAATGTTTTCCTCTAAGTACTTGGCAGTTTCAGGTCTAACATCCAGGTCCTTGATCCATTTGCAGTTGATTTTTGTTTCTGATGAGATAAGGTGGTTCATTTTCACTCTTTGGCATGTTTCAACCGAGTTTTCCCAGCACCATTTATTGAAGAAATCCTCCTTCTTCCATTTAATACTTTGGGGCCCCTTATCAAAGATTAGATGCCCATAGGTGTGGGGATTTAGTTCTGGGCTTTCAATTCTGTTCCACTGGTCTGTGTGCCTATTTTTGTTCCAGTACCAGGCTGTTTTGATGATGATGGCCTTCTAATTTAGTTTGAAATCTGGGAGTGTGATGCCTCCATTTCTGTTTCTTTTCCTCAAGATGGTTTTGGGAGTTCTAGGTGTTTTCTGGTTCCAGGTAAATGATGGTAATTTATGTTCTATTGTCTTAAAGAAGCTTAGTGGAACTTTGATGGGTATTTCATTAAATTTGTATATTGCTCTGGGGAGAATATACATTTTGATGATATTTATTCTTCCTATCCATGAGCATGGATGTCTTTCCATTTCTTGGTATCAGTTTCTATTTCCTTGAATAGTGACTTGTAGTTTTCAGTATACAATTCTTTCACTTTTTTAGTCAGGTTTATTCCTAGATATTGTATTGATTTTGCTGCAACAGTGAATGGGAGTGATTTCTGGATGTCTTCTTCTACAGTTTCAGTGTTTGCATAAAGAAATGCCACTGATTTTTGTACATTGATTTTGTAGCCTGACGCCTTGCTATATTGCCTAATAACTTCCAGTTGTTTTCTGCTGGATTCTTTAGGTTTTTCTATGTATACTAATATATCATCTGCAAATAGTGAGAGTTTGACTTCTTCCCTTCCAATCTGTATTCTTTTGATTTCTTTCTCTTGCCTGATTGCTATGGCAAGAACTTCCAACACTATGTTGAAGATTAATGGTGATAGTGGACAGCCCTGTCTAATCCTGGATGTGAGGGGGAATGTTTTCAGCTTCTGTCCATTGAGTATGATGTTGGCTGTAGGTTTGCTATATATGCATTCCACTATGTGGAGGAATTTCCCATCTATTCCCATTTTTTGTAGAGTTTTGAGCATGAATGGGTGTTGGATTTTGTCAAAGGCTTTCTCTGCATCTATTGAGATAATCATGTGGTTTTTGGCTTTGCTTTTATTGATGTGGTAAATGATATTTATTGACTTACATCTGTTGAATGAGCCTTGCATTCCCAGGATAAATCCCACTTGGTTGTGATGAACAATCTTTTTGATATGCTGCTATATCCGGTTGGCCAAGTTCTTGTTTAATATTTTGGCATCTATGTTCATCAGAGATATTGGTCTGTAGTTTTCCTTTTTTGTTGTGTCCCTATCTGCTTTTGGTATCAGGGTGATGTTGGCTTCACAGAAGGTGAAAAGAAGTCTTCCTGTTTCTTCAATCTTATGGAAAAGCTTTAGAAGTATGGATATTAACTGTTTCCTGAAGGTTTTGTAGAATTCGTTTGTGAAGCCATCTAGTCCAGGAATTTTGTTGTTGGGGAGATTCTTAATAACTGTTTGATTTCTTTGTCTGTGATTAATGTATTTAGGTTTTGTAGTTCTTCTTGGTTCTGTTTTGGAAGGACATATGTTTCTTTTTTCTTTTCTTTCTTTTTTTTTTTTTTTTTTGCATTTAGGTTTTGTAGTTCTTCTTGGTTTTATGTTCCTAGGAAATCTTCCATTTCTTCCAGATTTTCAGCCTTGGTGGCATATAGTTCTTCATAGAAGTTTCACATGATTTTCTGGGTTTTTTGGTGTCAGTTGTGTTATCTCCTCTATTATTTACAATTCTATGAATTTGAGTCTTCTCTCTTTTTTTTTCTCTCTCTCTTTTTTTTTAAGTGAATCTGGCTAGGGATTTGTCAGTCTTGTTTAATTTTTCAAAGCACCAGCATTTGGATTCACTGATCTTTTTTATGATTCTCTTATTTTCGATGTTGTTCATTTCTGCTCTAATTTTAGTGATTTCTATCCTTCTGGTTGCTTTAGGGTTCCTTTTTTCCTCTTCCTCTAAGTCCTTAAGGTGTGCTGAGAGAGAAACTCATATCTACAATCACATATTAAAAACAAGAAGAAGTTCAAATAAACGACCTTACAGCCTGATTGCACATCCTAAAGACCTAGAAGAAGAAGCACAAAGGAACCCTAAAGCAACCAGAAGGACAGAAATCACTAAAGTTAGGGCAGATATCAATAACATTGAAAATAAGAAAACTATACAAAAGATCAGTGAAAGTAAATGTTGGTTCTTTGAAAGAGTGAACAAAATCAACAAACCTTTAGCCAGACTCACAAAAGAAAAAAGGGAGAAGACTCAAATAAATAAGATCATAAATGAAAGAGGAGATATCACAACAGACACCACAGAAATTCAACATATCATATGAGGCTTCTATGAACAAATATATGCCACCAAGCTAGAGAACCTGGAATAAATGGATTTCACTCTCAGGCAGAAGTTGAAAAACAAGATCAGAAGAGAAAACACAAGTAGAACCTGAACTGGAATTGGCATGTTGCACCTAAGTAAAAGACTCTGGGGTGGGGGTGGGGGTGGGGAGAATACAGGTCCAACAAAGGATGACAAAGGACTTTGTAGGGGTTGGGAAATGTTATGCATGTACAAACTATTGTATTTACTGTCGAATGTAAAACATTAATTCCCTAATCTAGAAATTAAAGAGAGAGAGAGAGAGAAATGCATCCCATGTAGCTATCGATTTCATGCATGCATGGAAGAAGGTTGATTTCAGGAAGGTCTTATGTCAATGTTTATTGAAGAATCAAACAAACTCTGTTCTCTCAGTACTTCTCCCTGAACATCAAACTAAACTTAAATGTGGTAGATCTTGGAGAAGAAAAATGAATACCTCAATCACAATAATACTAATAGAAATTGTTAACATTTGTGGCCAAACAATACTTGTGTTCAAATCAATCAGATAGACATGGCCTTATTATTGTACTACAAAGATGATAGTTATAGAAAACTACTTGCTTTTTATTTTCATACTCTCACCCATAATATTTATACTTTATTGAGAGAAGAAAAATGATAATTGGCATCATGATACTTACATTAGAGTCTGACCTCATAATATATATTAATGAAGCTAGTAGGTAAAATAACCAACATACAATAACCATATTTATCATTTATTCAAGTACATATTGGATCTGTGCTATATTTCCAAAATGATTAAATAATTTGCATTTAGTGAACATAATAAGACAATCTTGTATTTAGTGAAACATAATTTGAATACTTATCATTTTCTAGATATATGCCACACATATATAAACAGTATGAAAATAAACATTAGAACAAAAATATATAAAATTTACAGTGAATGTATTCCTTACATTTCTTTGAATCATTTTAATGCATTGTACTAAATGTTCTCAAAACAAGACTGAGTTGTCTTTGCCAGTATGTCAGAAAATGAGAAAAATCAGTCCACACTATTGATCAGTTTGTTGCTAGAGATTATTATTGGTTGGGGGTGATAGCATAATAGTTATGCAAAGAGACTCTCTTGTGGGGATGTGATATGGAACTCTGGTGGTGGGAAATGTGTGAAGTTTAACCCCTCTTATTCTATGGTTTTGTCAATATTTTCTCTTTTTTTATTTTATAAACAAACTAAATTTAAAAAAAAGAAAAGATGGAGTCGGGTGGTAGGACAGTGGGTTAAGCGCAAATGGCGCGAAGTGCAAGGCCAGGCATAAGGATACCGGTTCAAGCCCCCGGCTCCCCACTTGCAGGGGAGTCCCTTCACAGGTGGTGAAGCAAGTCTGCAGGTATCTATCTTTCTATCCACTGCTCTGTCTTCCCCTCCTCTCTTTATTTCTCTCTGTCCTAACAATGACAACATCAATAACAACAATAAAAAACAAGGACAACAAAAGGGAAAATAAATAAATTAAGTAATTAAAAAGAAAGTAAAGGAGCAAAGGAAGGACCATAAAAAAAATGCCAAATATATATAACAAGAGAGGTTGACACCTATATCTGTAACCTTAGGAGAACTTCTGCAGTTTCCAATGGAGGGAATGGTAACACAAAATTGTGGTGCTGGGAATGGTGTGAAATTATACACATGTTATCTCAATTTTTTTTAAATCAATAATAAATAACTGATAAAATTTAAAAAGAGAGAGAGAGAGAGACTCTCTTATTTGTGGCTCCAAGGTCTCAGATTCAGTCCCCCATAATAACAAAAGCCAGAGTACAGCAGTGCTGCGATTAAACAAAATTTTTAATGAGAGATTATTGTTATTATAATAGTATAGAAACCATCTCACACAGTAGGGAAACTATTGAAATATTACCTAGATAGAGCATGTGATTCAAGAAAAACATATGGCATAAAACAAAGCTATTAAGAGAAAAAAAAAAGGTCCTGGTGGGATCCAGGTGATCGTACACCTGTTTGACCACACATGTTGCAATGCATAAGGACCCGAATTCAAGCTCCTGGTCCCCTTCAGAAGAAAAGCTTCACTCTGGTGAAGCAGGGCTGCAGGTGTCTCTCTGTCTCTTTCCTACCCTATCTCCCCTCTCCTCTCCATTTCTGGTTGTCTTTATCCAATAAATAAAGATTTTAAAACTTTATGAACAAGATCATGATATATTCTTCCATCTAGTAAACATATAATCTGTTAAAACAGTGTTAATCAAAAGTCTGGGTCTATATTGTCAAAAAACATCTCTTGCTCAGGATTGTTCATTAACTTTCTTGATTAGTTGTATATAGTAAAAAAAAAAAAAAAAAAGAAGTGATTATATAAATACCATGGCATATTACTCAGTATTTAAGAGGAGGAAGACTTTACTACATTCTCGAGCAAGAACAAATTTCGCTGCATTATGCCAAGTGGCACGAAACACTCCGAAACTCTACAATTCCAATTATATGAGGTGTCAGATTCATAGACACTGAAAACAGAATGATGGTTCTAAAGGAGGAAGTATACAATTAAAATTTAATGTTTATAGAATTTCAGTTTTACAACATTAACAATGCAGAGACTGCACAAGAACAGGACTATCCTTAAGAATACAGAAATGAGCACTGAGAAAGTGTTAAATGATAAATTATATCACGCATGTATTACTGCAATTGTAAAATTACTACTTTGAAAACTCTTGAAATATATGATGTCCTCATTTAACTTGTTCTAGTAATCTTTTCACTACTGTGTGCTATCCTGTTGTTCTCTTATGATGGAGTACATTATCTCTTCACAGGAAATGGAACAGTTTGTTCAGAGCTCTGGAGAAAACGGCATTGTGGTCTTTACTCTGGGATCAATGGTCAGAAACATGTCAGAGGAGACTGCCAACATGATTGCATCAGGCCTTGCACAGATTCCACAAAAGGTTAGATGAGCCACCCTGACAGTGTACAACTATTAATGTCAGTTCAATCTGTAAAGGATGTGATTATAGAAAGTTCAGGAGTAGGGAGTCGGGCAGTAGTGCAGCGGGTTGAGCACATGTGACAGGAAGCCCAAGGAACTGGATAAGGATCCCTGTTCAAGCCCTGGCACCCCACCTGCAGGGGTGTCACTTTACAGGCGGTGAAGCAGGTCTGCAGGTGTCTATCATTCTCTCCCCTTCTCTGTCTTCCCCTCCTCTCTCCATTTCTCTCTGTCCTATCTAACAATGACATCATCAATAATAACAACAATAATAATGGCAACAACAATAAAAAAGAAGGGCAACAAAAGTGAAAATAAATAAATATTATAAAAAATAAAAAGTTCAGGTGTGGTGGTGGTAGATATTCTTGAATATTAAACTAACTTATACAAATTAAATATGAACACAGCACAAAGGGAGTTTTTAATTAACAATAAATGTGCATGTGAAATAGTTCATGTGCATAGTGTTCTGTTCTGCTCTGCACAGGCCTCAGGTTGGAGCCCAGCCCCCACCACAGTGAAGGAAACTTCAGTGCTGTGGTTTCTTTCACCCGCTCTGTCTCTCTGCCTTCTCTGTCTCTAACAATAAAAAAAATAACAGTAACACTGTTGTTTCAATGGATTTTATTTTTGTCACTTATTTTCCTTTTCTTTTTAGAATTAGAGCATGGTAAAACTGAATTTGTCCATTGGAATAAGACACCTTTTTCTCCCTATTAGGTACTATGGAGGTTTGAAGGCAAGAAACCAGACACGTTAGGAAAAAATACTCGGCTGTTTAAGTGGCTTCCCCAGAATGACCTTCTTGGTAAGATTCTGGAAGAAAAAAAAAACTGAAATGAGATCACTCTAACAACAGTTCACAAGAAAACAAAAGTATTGACCATTTACTAATGAAAGGATTCAAAAGTAAATTTTGGTTTTGTTATATTTATTTTCTTTCTTTTTTTAAAGTTCTTTTTTTATATACTTATTTGTTTATTCCCTTTTGTTGCCCTTGTTTTTTATTGTTGTAGCTTATTACTGTTGCTGTTGTTGATGTTATCATTGCTATATAAGACAGAGAGAAATGGAAAAGAGAGGAGGGGAAGACAGAGAGGGGCAGAGAAAGACAGACACCTGCAGACCTGCTTCACCACCTGTGAAGTGACTCCCCTGCAGGTGGAGAGCCTGGGGCTCGAACCGGGATTCTTATGCTGGTCCTTGTACTTTGTGCCACCTTCGCTTAACAGGCTATGCTACCGCCCAACTCCCTATTATATTTATTTTCAAGTATTGTGGGAGATGTAAGATGTGTATGTATGTGTAAGATGTAACACTTGACAACACATTATAGTCATTTCTCTTAAAGTCAGAATTAAAATATCTCTATTTTAGGTGTAATTATTTTCATAGTAAAAGTTTCAAGTTCCAGGATTTTCTCTCTCTTAGTTCTCCCATTTCATTGCTATTTGTTTTTGCTTTTTCAAATAGGTTCTTAGCACCATAGAAAAATAACCATTCTGGGACCAGGCAGTGGTGCACCTGACTAAGTACCCATAGTGCTAAGAACAAGGATCCATGCAAGGATCAAGGCTAGAGTCCCTGGCACCCCACTTGCAGAGGGGGCACGTCACAAGTACTGAAGCAGGTCTGCAGGTTTCTTTCTCTCTATCTTTCTATCTCCTCTTCCTCTTTCAATGCCTCTATGTCCTATCCATTTTTTTTTTTAATAATGCCTCCATAAGCAGTGGATTTGTAGTTCCTACACTGAGCTCAGGCAATAACTCTGAAGAAAAAAAAGAAAAAGAAAACCAACAACCCCTACTCTATTGTCACTAACTCTTCATTTATTGCTGAAAAAAATCAGTTTTGTAAAGCTGCAATGTACATCATATATATAAATATATATATATAATTTCTCTATTTCTAATGCCAATACTGTCACATTTCTTGCATGTTAGACAAGGTGGTTTCACTGTTTAAGACATTCTGTTCTTTTTTAAAAATTTTTATTTATAAAAAGGAAACATTTACTAAACCATCGGATAAAAGGGGTACAGCTTCACAGAATTCCCACCACAACAACTCTGTATCCCATCCCCTTCCCTGATTCTTGAACCTTCCCTATTCTTGAACCCTCTGGGAGTATGGACCCAAGGTCACTGTGGGATGTAGAAGGTGGAAGGTCTGGCTTCTGTAACTGCTTCCCCACTGAACATGGCTATTGACAGGTTGATCCGTCCTCCCAGCCTGTCTCTCTCTTTCTCTAGTGGGGAAGGGCTCTGGGGAAGCACAGCTCCAGGAAACATTGGTGGGGTTGTGTGTCCAGAAAGTCTGGTTGGCATCATGCTAGCATATGGAACCTGGATGTTGAAAAGAGAGTTCACATAAAAGCCAAACAAATTGTTGATCAATCATGGACCTAAAGGCTGGAATAGTACAGATGAAGAGTGTGTGTGTGTGGGGGGGGGGGGGGGGGAGTTGTTCCTGAAAATATTATCAAAAAAGGTCTCACCCGAGTAATTAGGGTGAAGGGTTGACATTCCATGCCTGATGAATCCGGAAACAGTCTGAAGTGAAGCATGCTGAGGTGGTACTCATTGCGTTGATTAGGTTTGGATCGGTGGATGCAACATCATTTGGTATGAATTGAGAGAAGCATGCAGGAAAGTGAGCCCCACCCTAGAGGTTCCAGGACTGGGGAAATAATAGGCTTTAAAGAGGAAACAGGAGGTTCCTGCTGTCTTAGGGTTTAAGAAGACAATAGATAGTTATTGCTATAATCACATTATCTGGCAATTGCACTGACTTTGAAATATACCTTTGTTAGGATTTGCTGTATTATACACAACATCACCATAATTTATGCCCTTTGACATTATTTTTGTATCGCTGGGCTACCGGTTGCTTCTGTTCTCCCTGGTCTAAGCATTTAAGAGAGTCAACATATCAAAGACATTCTGTTCTTATATGCCATCACTGTTTCCTTATTTATACACATACATGATATTTCTTTTACCTAGAATGATCTCTTTAGTCTATTCATCTGGTATTTGTGTATTCAATTTTCATGTTATAAGATTTCTTCATTTACTGGACTAGCAAATTAAATCACATTTTCTTTGAGATTGCAATAGATAAATGAACTTGTGCACTGAATCATTTACTGTCTCTCTTGGTGACATAAAATGTTCACTTTCATTTATTTCTCAGAATTATAGTTCATAATTTCCTAAAGTCCACCTCATTTTAGGTCATCCAAAAACCAAAGCTTTTATAACTCATGGTGGAACCAATGGCATCTACGAAGCCATCTACCATGGGGTCCCTATGGTGGGCATTCCTCTGTTTGCTGATCAACCTGACAACATCGCTCATATGAAGGCAAAGGGAGCCGCTGTGGGTTTGAACTTGGACACCATGTCAAGCAAAGACTTGCTCAGTGCACTGAAGACAGTAATTAATGACCCTTCGTGAGTATCACCAAATTTTCATTGATAATATTTGTAGATGGGTTTAGTCTCATAGGTAACTATGAGTTTTCTATCTTTGAAATTTCAATATAAAATTATTACTGTGACATAACTGATCATAAATCTATTTTTAATCATTTATTTCAAAGTTAGATTTTAGCCTCAATGATATCAGCTAACTATACACTGAAACTATTAAAATCATATTTCTTACTGAAACATCATTGTATTATAACATTATAAAGATTTCAGGTGTGGATCACAGGAAATTAACATGTGAGATTTCTTTTTTCCTACCTGTACCCCATCATCTTTTTATTTTATTTATTATTTAATTAATTTTATTAATTTTTTAAATATTTATTTATTCCCTTTTGTTGCCCTTGTTGTTTTATTGTTGTATTTATTATTGTTGTTGTTATTGATGTTGTCATTGTTAGATAGGACAGAGAGAAATAGAGAGAGGAGGGGAAGACAGAGAGGGGAGAGAAAGACACCTGCAGACCTGCTTCACCGCTTGTGAAGCAACTCCCCAGCAGGTGGGAGCCGGGTGTTCGAACCAGGACAAGAAAGCTGGGTCAGGGAAGAGAGTATCTCCCTAATATGGGAAAGGTGTATAAATATTGTTGACTATAAACCCCATCAATGTGATGTGATCTGGGGCCCATATTCAGCTTAGGAGCCTATATGACCACTGCATCTGTTCACATGTATCCACAAATTAGGGCAAAATATATACCTAAAAGCAAAAATACACAATAGTCTGTAGTGAGTCAGTATAATGTTCATAATGAAATAGTGTCTACTTAGACTTAGATACCCTCCTCAACTACTTCCTATTACAGTTCTCTCCCTCACTCCAAAGCTAACATTATGAAAGCAAGGACTGCAAAAGCTGAATAAGGGCAAGAGACTGGCATACTTTTAACAATGACTCTTTAGTCACTATCAGGCCACCCCATCAGCTGGGTCCCTAATCGGGGCGTCCTGAGATTCCCAAAGAGACATGATGGGCCTAGACCTCAAAGAAATCCATCTCTCCATCGTTACTGGTCATTTCTATCAGGTACAACACAATAGACCCATTTGTGGGCCCCCATAGGACCTTGCCCTTAACTTGGATAAACAATGGTAGACAATGTTCCACCCTCTGAAGAGAGGCTTAACAATATACTCTATGCTACACCTGAGGAAGATGGGTCCTGATATTGGGGCAGCTTGGAACGTTCCTACTTCACAAGCAATCAAGCAGTGCCGCAGGTGTCTCCCTCTCTCTCTCTCCCTCTCTATCTTACTCTTCCCTTTCAATTTCTCCATCTCTATTCAACAAAGAAATAAAGTATTAAAAAACAGAAAAATATTTTTGGATTTATTATAATTGGGATGAGAATTCAGATGCAAAAATTAAGTAAGATATGCCATAAAAATGATGAATACTTCAAGAAAATCTATGAATATAATGGTGGAAACAAAAGTTGAAGAAAGAAGTTACCCACAATAACAGTGACTGCAGAGGAGACATTTCACTCGTAATCATAATTCTCCTGTAAATATTTCAGTAAGATTATTCTATGTATTACCACAATCTTACATATACTTCCTACAATGGCTTATATAGCACTTTTATTTCCTCTTAAGTCTGAAATGTATTTGTAAATCATAAAATTCCAATTTAAAAATCAAACTATCTATGAAGCTCCAAATAATATACATGCCATAAACACTTCAAATAATCATTTTGAACAATATGTGTAAGATTTCAGTAAAGTTTTGTAGAATGATATACTTGGGTTAACTCATCGCTTCAATGTCTCTGTTTCTGTGTTTCTTCCTAGGTATAAAGAGAATGCCATGAAGTTATCAAGGATTCAGCATGATCAGGCAGTAAAGCCTCTAGACCGAGCAGTCTTCTGGATCGAGTTTGTCATGCGCCACAAAGGAGCCAAGCACTTGAGGCCAGCTGCCCATGACCTCACCTGGGTCCAGTACCACTCTTTGGATGTCATTGGATTCCTGCTGGCCTGTGTGGCAGCTACTGTATATATCATCACAGCAGGCTGTCTGTTTTGTTTCCGGAAGTGTACTAAATCAGGGAAGAGGGAAAAAAGAGATTAGCTGCATCTGAAGCCAGGATCTGGTATGCTTCATAGATGGGACTCCTCCATTTTATTCCTGCTAGAAGATGTGAAGAAAGGCTACTACCTCTTGTGATAAAATTAATATTTGCAAAACAACAATGGCAACAAAAGGGAAAAAATAGCCTCTAGGAGCAGTGGATTTGTGGTGCAGGTGGACAGCAATAACCCTGGAGGCAAAAAAAAAAAAAAAAAGAGTGGTAGATGGCGTAGTGGATAAAGCACTGGATTCTCAACCATCAGGTCCTGAATTCGATCCCTGTCAGCACATGTACCAGAGTGATGTTTGGTTCTTTCTCTCCTCCTATCTTTCTAATGAATAAATAAATGAATGAGAAAAGAGAGAGAGAGAGAGGAAGAGAAGGAACCATTGGTCTAGGCAGATATGTTGTTCCATTCTTTTAAAATTATTTTTATTTATTTGATAGAGACAGAGAAGTTGAGAGGAGAGGAGGAGATAGAGAGGGAGAGAGACACCTGTAGTCCTGTTTCACCACTCCTGAAACATTCTCCTTCCAGGTGGGGACCATGGGCTTGAACCCAGAACCTTGCACACTGTAATGTGTGTGCTTAATCAAGTGCACCACCTCCTGGCCCCAGTTGTTCCATTTTTTCCCCTAACGGACTGAATAAAAAGAAATTACTCTTAAATAAGTAATTAGGTAATTGTAATATAAGCAAATAATGAAAGGAGTTTCCTATGATGAATAATTACAAGATAGATTTGTGTATCCAGAATTTTGAAAGAACAAAGCAAAATAAATTATTAGCTGTACTTTAGAAGTTGTATTCAGTGTAGGTGGGGAGATAGCATACTGAAACTTGTTCATGCCTGAGGTCTCAGGTTCAATCCCTGACACCACCAGAAGTCAGAGCTAAGCAGTGCTTTGGTTAAAAAAAGAAAACAAACAAAAAAAAAACCACCAAAGCTTTTAGTGTAATAGTGTCTGTAAATGATCTAATTCTAATAAAATCCAAAGGGAAATAAAAAAATTTAATATTTGCACTGTCAAAAGCCAGTGCTGAGTAGTGCTGTGATTAAAAAGAGAGAGACATAGAGAGAGAGAAGTAGAAAAATTGAAACAACTGCATATTAACTCCTTTTTACTTGTTTGCAATAGGCAATATTGAGGAGCTAATTCTAAGCTAATCCCTGCTCCCTCACATTATTTGCCTTCATGTCTATAGATTACATCAGCACTTACTGTCATAGTGTTAGACTTCCTGAGTTTGACAATTCATGGTGACAAGTATTCACCATTATTTTGTAGTAATAGTTTCACTGCCAGCTCACCACACATCCACTCTGATGTACTCTTTGAATCCTTAAAAGACCATATTTAAAATTGTATTAATTGTCTTGATCAAAGCAGTTGTGTAGACTACGGAGTTGAATATTTCTAACTCAATTAAGTATGGTGCATTGAGTAACTGTTCTCATCTCTTTCTCCTCAGTTTCCTTATTTAATTTCAGATACTTTGTCACATTACTTGAAGAATTTTTGTTCTATGGAGAGATACTATCACTATTTTAGACTCAGGAATCTATACTTTAAGCTTTCCAATAATTATACATCTGTGCCCAGTGCATAAAGATCACCTCCTAAGACCTGAAATATCGTTTAAAAGATACAAGTCATTATCTTATATTTTTAAAACAATGTCTCCATTGAATATGCCATGAGCCAAATTAAATGTAATGATTTATATATCCATACTTTTTGGAAAATATCTGGTTATCATACAAATACTATGACTTCATAAGAAAAGGCCCTTCAAATCTGATTGAGCTGTTTAAACTACCTTTTGTGTAGAGAGCGGGTTGAATAAATTCGTTGGGACCTGGAAAGCTTTACAGAGAGACTCAATAGCACAGAGGAAAGAAATATCAGGATTTTAAGATAAAATGTCAATAAACTTTGAAAGAGAAAGTAGAAAGAATATTCAAGAAAAAAAATTAAGCAATACTATAAAAAATGGAACTTACTTTTTATCTTCTATCTCTTTGATAAAGAAAAAAATCCTCATACTTCTTTGGCTCTTTTTTAAATATCTTAGACCTGATTTTCTAAGAAGGAAACTTCTTAGGAAATTTTTCTTCTAAAAAGGAAACACCGACAAAACCACAGGATAAGAGGGGTGCAACACAAGTTCCACCACCAGAACACCAAATCCCATCCCCTCCCCTGATAGCTTTCCCATTCTTTTACCCTCTGGGAGTATGGACCCAAGGTCATTGTGGGATGCAGAAGGTGGAAGGTCTGCCTTCTGTAATTGCTTCTCCGCTGAACATAGGCTTTAACAGGTCAATCCATACTCCCAGCCTGCCTCTCTCTACCCTAGTGGGGCAGGGTTCTAGGGAATCAGAGCTCCAGACACTTTGGTGGGGTTATCAGCTCAGGGAAGTCTGGTAGGCATCATGCTAGCATCTGGAACCTGGTGGATGACAAGAGAGTTAACATACAAAGCCAAACAAATTGTTGATTAATCATGGATGATTAATCATGGCTGGAATAGTGCAGATGAAGAGTTGGGGTGATCTCTGTTTTATAGTTAGCTAGTAAGCATATTTTAGTTATATTCCAAAGGTCCTGTGATTACACTAGCTTTTTTTTTTTTTCTTTTTTCCCCCTTGACCCTGAAATCTGATATGGAGGTGTATCCAAATTATTGTTTGAGGAGATGATGCCATGGCTAGCATTATCCATTCTTCTGGTTCCTTTAAGTTCCCTTTGTTTTCTTTTTCTAAGTCCTTAAGGAGAGCAGTCAGGTCGTTTATTTGAGCTTCTTCTTGTTTTCTAATATGTGATTGTAAGGCTATGAGTATCCCTCTCAATACTTCTTTAGCTGTGTCCCAAATATCTTGATAACTTGTGTCTTCATTTTCATTTGTTTCCGGGAACATTTGGATTTCTTGCTTGAGTGCCTTTCTGACCAAGTGGATCTTAACCAGTATGTTGTTGAGTTTCCAAATTACGTGGCTTTTAGAAGTTTTCTGTTTGTTGTTGAGTGTTAGCTTTACTCCACTGTGGTCTCAGAAGATACTTGGGATGATTTCAATGCTCTTGAATTTGTTGATGCTGTCTTTGTGGCCTACTATGCGGTCTTTCCTTGAGGATGTGCTGTGTGGATTTGAAAAGAATGTGTTTTCCAGATTTTTGGGGTGAAGGACTCTGACAATATCCAGGAGGTCTAGTGTGTCCATCTCTTCATTTAATTCTCTTGTTTCTTTGTTGATTCTCTGCTTTGTTGATCTGTCTAAGTGTCAGGCATTAAGCCAACTCCCCCTTCTCCATCCTGCATTGCCCATACTATGACCTATTTACATAATCATTGTTTTGCCTGAAATATCCCCACCCATTCCATTGATCTATCTTCTTTCTACCTTGAGACACTGCCCTGCCTGCAGGGTAACATTCATCCCACCAGTTAAAACCCTCGCAACAGTTGCTAAGGAAGCTTCTACCTTCCCAGTGGGCTTTTGCCGTTCTCTACCCCCTTTCTTAGCCATTTCCACTTCTGACTTGCCACTTCCAGTGCTATCCTATAAAAGCATTGGCTTCTGATCAATAGATCCTTTTGCATTACCAGGCTGCCACGAGTTCCTGAGTCATTTATCCCCGGGCTGCTGAGTGAGTAGCAGCCCAGGCTGAGTCCAGTAGAGTTCTCTCTAACCCAGAGAGCACGCACCTGGAGAAGAGGCATCCCCATGCTAGCCCAGTATCTAAGTGTGAGAGTGGGGTGTTGAATTCTCCAACTATTATTGTATTATTATTGATGTATTTTTGTAGTTCTTTCAATAGGTGTTTGATGTATGTAGATAGTCCCTCATTGGGTGCATAGATATTTGTAACTGTTAAATTTTCTTAGCTGACTGATCCTCTAATCACTATGTAATGGCCTTGCCTATCTTTTATTACTTTAATTTAAAATCTATGGTGTGAGAGGTGAGAGTGAATGTCCCTGCCCTTTTTTGTGGTCCATTAGCCTGTATGATAGTTTTCCATCCTTTAACTTTAAGTCTGTGTTTTTCTTGTTGGGTCAGGTGGGATTCTTGCAAGCAGCATGTGGTTGGGTTGTGTTTTCTGATCCATCCTCCCACTCTGTGACTTTTGATGGGTGAGTTTAATCCATTGACGTTAAAGGATAGTATGTATTGAATGTATTGTAGTGCCATTATTCAACAATTCTTTACTTGCTGTGATATATGGCAAGTATTATAGTGATGTTCTTGTTTATAAGGGGTCTTTTAGGACCTCTTTCAGGGCAGGATTGCAGAGATGGTTGCCTCCTTTAACTGTTGTCTGTCTAATAAGGTTTTATACCTCCATATAGTATGAATGAAAGTCTAGCAGGATATATTATCCTTGGTTGAAACCTTTTTCATTCAGGGCTCCATAGATATCTTGCCATTCTCTTCTGGCTTTTCGAGTTTGAGTGGAGAAGCCTGCTGATAGTCTTATGGGTTTTCCCCTGTATGTGACTTTTTGTTTTTCCCTTGCAGACTTTAGGATCCTTTCTTTATCCTTGCTTCTTTTCACTGTAACTACGACGTGACTTAGTGTATTCAGGACTGGGCTGATTCTGTTTGGGATTCTCTGGGCATCTTGAATCTTAATGTCCTTTCTGTTGTTTAGGTCTGGGAAGTTGTCTTCCATTGTTTCCTCTAGAATCTTTACTTCCTCTTCCTCTCTTTCTTCCTCTGGTTGGCCTATTCTATCAATGTTACTTCTTTTGAGATCATGCCATAAGTCTCTGTTGTTGTTTTCAGTGTTTATCAATCTCTTTTTGAGCTCTTTTACCTCTTTCTTAGTTTCCTCTAGCTCATCCTCTGTCTGTCTAATCCTGTTTTCTGCTTCTGTTAATCTGCTTTCCCTTCCCTCAATTTCCTTATTCAGTTCAGTTATAGTATTAGCTTGTTCTGCTAGTTGGCCTTTTAGCTCAGCTATTTCAGTTTTCATTTCTCTAATTACCTCAAGGTAGCTTATATTTTCTTTGAGGTTATCCTCTGTTGTTTCCCTAATTCTGATAGCCCTTTCCTCCATAGTTGTCTTCATTTCTGTGACTATTAGGTTTACAATTGCTTGCATACTTTTCTTATCTATGGTTATTTCTGACTTATTTGGAGTTTCTTCCAGGCTCCTGTCCTGGGTTCCTTTGTGGTAGCAGTATTATTTGCTCTTGATTTAATCTTTTTTTTTTTAATTGATGTGATTTTTATTTTTAGGTTCTGTCATTCTTCAGTTGTTGTGTTTTGAGTACAAGCCATGCTATACTAAAGACCTTTATGACAAGTGCACTCACCAACCTCAGAAATTACAACAATAGGAACTGAGGCAAGGTTTGATGCAGTTCAACCAGTCCTATTTAGCCAAACAACACCTTCAGTCAAAGAAAAAATACTAACCAAACAAAAGAATAAGAGAGAGGCAGGATAAAAGGGAAAGCAAGAATAGACAATAATGAAATCTACTATCCATTATAAATTCTAGGAGATGATGTCATGGCTGAAAAAAGGATCAGAAAGCTGGATCAGGGAAGAGAGTAGCTCCCTAATATGGGGAAGTGGTATAAATATTGTTGACTGTAAACCCCATCGATTTGATTTGCTCTGGGGCGCATATTCAGATTAGGAGCCTATGTGACCTCTGCATCCCTGCTTCTTTTTTTTTTTAACTTTTATTAGTCATTTCACATTGATTTACAAAATTGTAACATAACAAGGGTATAATTCCATACCTTTCCCACCACAAGAGTTTTGAGTCCCCATTCCCTTCATTGGAAACTGCAGTAATTCTCCCACGGTCACAGATATGGGTTGTCTATTACGTCTATAAATATATATATTTATTCATGGTGTGTGCTCAAGCTGGGTACAGTCCAGCGCCTCCTGACCATTTTTACATTGGCTTGTTTGCCTTTGAATTGTGGAGCTGCACAATTTACCTACATATCTTGAGTGATAAGCCCTTATTAGATGTATGATGTCCAATACCTTCTCCCAATCAGTAGGCAGCTTTTCATTCTGTTGCTAATTTGTTAGTCTTTTTGTTTTAATTTTTTATTTAAGAAAGGATTAGTGAACAAAAACATAAGGTAGAAGGGGTACAACTCCACACAATTCCCACCACCCAATCCCCATAATCCCCCCCCCATGGTAGCTTTCCCATTCTCTAGCCCTCTAGGAGCATGGACCCAGGCCACTATTCCAAGCTTGGGATCCATGATTGCTCAACAAATTGTTTGGCCTCATATGTTATCTCTCTTTTCAATCACCAGGTTTCAGATGCCACCTGGATGCTGGCTAGGCTTCCCTGGATTGAAGACCCCACCAATTTGTTAGTCTTCATGGACGATTTTACATATCCTCAATTGTTTATTGTTGCTCTTTCCTATACCCTAAGGTTCAAGTTCACAAAGACATTGTTAATGTGGATATCATGGAATCCATAAATATTGTTGTCTCCTCTGTGGTTTATAATTGCAAGTTTTACATCCAAGCAAAGGAACTATTTTGAAATTATTTTCCCTATAGATCTACAGGGTGATACACTTTCCTACTTGCACATGTCTGACTTCTCCTACAACACTTCTTGAAAGAACTTTTCTCTGTTTTATGTCCAGGACTCTTCTGGATTAGATTCGGTATCACTATTGGTGTGGGCTTCCTTCCAGACTCTCAGTTCTGTTCCAGCCATCTGTGTGGCTGTCTATCCAATAGCATATTGTTTCAATCCCTGTTGCTTTGGGGTGTACTTTGCAGTTGGATGATTTGACACCTGACTTTTGTTCATTTTCCTCAGAATGGCTTTTGGTATTTGGGATCTTCCATGTTTTATATAAATCTAGTGGGTTTAGTTTCATTTCCTAAAAATATATGTCACTGAAATATTCAAAATAATTTTTAAATCTGTACATTGCTGTATTGATATATTTATATCATACAGAGAGACATAACATTAATTATTTTATTATCTTTATTTATTTATTGGCTAGAGAAAGCCAGAAAAATCACTTTAATTTTTATCATGTATGGGGTGTCTGTGTTAATTTTTTTTTTATATTTCAGTTCTTAGTGGATCAAGATGACAGAATTTAAGAGGGAAGGGAGAGAAAGAGAGAGAAACAGACACCTACAGCTCTACTTCACTCATGATGCTTTCCCCCTGCAGGTGGAGAACAGGGACTTGAAACTGAGTCCTTACACACTCCAGTGTGTGCACTTAACCAGGTGCAGCAGTACTTGGCCCCTGTGATGACTTTTTCAGAAGAAAGAGAGAGAGAGAGACAGAAAGAGAGAGAGACTGACCACAGCACTGATGCATCCTCTAGCGCTATGGGGTGGTGCTCTCACCTGGGCTGTCTGGTGGGGTGAAGCCTCACCTTGTACTTGGCCAAGCCCGTACACTATCTAGGTGAGCTCTACTGCTGCTCAGGGGAGGGACATGCATTGTACATCGTGATCAGGAGCAATTAGCTCCATGATGGGGATCAGTTCACAGTATCAGCAGGATACTAAGCACTATGTGGTACACCTGAAGTGATGCAATGACCCTTGCTAGTTATAGCAACAGAGAAATATTGGGTGGTAGAATAGTATTTCTGAATGAATGACTATTTCTCTTCAAAGTAACCATTAAATTCTTCTCTGCTTATGTCAAATAAGCTGATTTGATTTCTGGAAAAACAAGGCAAAATCTTTCCAGTTCTGACAATCATAGAATGCTGTGATTACATAAACTCTGCAGATTAAAAGAGCTTTAAAGGGCAACAGTAAAACAAGCAGAAATACCTCAACAACAACAATAACTACTATTACCCACTTCTCCCCCGAAAAAGAAAATTAAGAAACCAAAGCAATATCTCAAAACAGAAACCTAGAGAGGAGATACTGGAGTAAAATGTGTCCTAACCAGGACACAGGTCCTGAGACAGAGGAATTCTGGGTGTGATCCCTCCCCACCACCACCAGCTGCCTTCTCAGAGCCAGGACCAACTGCCATTCATCCACGGGGGGAGGAGGGATTTCAGGTAGAAATGGCAGTTTGGCTGCAGGGAGAGAAGTTGTCTCTGAGCCCAGCAGACTGAGTGGCTCTCCAGGTAGGATTACTGAGGAGGTCGAGGGCATAAGTGGGAGAAAGGGAAAAGGACCAAGTCAGCATTTACAAGGTGAGCAGGGAAAGAGGACAAGATGGGGGGCAGGTGGAGAGGATGCGATGTCAGTGCTCTGAGAGGGGGTCCCCGGGCCTTCTCAGACTTGGGGGCCTATCTCTGCACAGGCTTTGCAGCAGCAGAAGGGCTCTTCCTGCAGGAAAAGGAACCAGTAAGGGCTAGAAGATCCCTCATCACACAGCTGGGGTCCCCCAGGACATTAGCCTGGCCCTGGCACAGCACCTGTGGCTGGAGACTAGGGTGCAAGGGCTGTGTAGACCTTTCTGCACCTTAAGCACAGAGAGTGGCCAAAAATAAGCAGAGCATGCTGAGGTGGTACTCGTTGCATTGATTAGGGTAGGATTAGGGTAGTCTCCCATACCACCAGGTCTGGTCTGTCTCTCTCTCTCTCTGTGCATCATTCTATTTACAGATCTATTTTCTCATTAAAATCAATATTAACAGAACAGATTTATTTCCTTTCTTCTTTCTTCTTTATTGGAGTTTAATGAGAGAGTGAGGTCCAGGTTATTTTGTAGTGCAGGAGAGTGTGTCTCTGACCCTCTCCTCTCTCTGCAGCCTCTCCCCAGCCGCCTTCTCTGTGTAGAGGACTATTTCCTGACAAGAGCAGGGCTGTGAGTAAGCACCTGGGCAGGGTTCTTTCCTGTTCCCTGTTGCCTCTGACCAGGAGCCACAGGGCCATCTACAATCCCCCGATGAGTCAGAATGTCTTGGTTTGTTGCTTTTGTAGGAATCAGTAGATAGAATTCATATGTGTGATTTTGTGTGTGGCAGGCAGGGCCACTCTCAAATCAGGGGAAGAAGCTGGGTGGGAGAAAGAAATGAGGCACAGATACTCTGACTTGGGGTTGCCTGACCTTGATGGCTGCCTGCTCTGGATTAGCATTCTATGGAAATGCGGTAATGGTAGGCTGGGAGCACACAGTACAATGGGCCAAGTTCTGTGAGCCCATCCAGTGACACTGGAGTAGACTGGGTGGGGCACTGTGGTGGTGTCTGAGGACATACTGTGTCAGAAAGCCATTTGGATCCTTGTAGGGAGACTGTCGCTAAGCTCAACAGGGAAGGACTGGGCTTTGGCAGTTGACCACAAAGCCAAACTTTGAACTCAACTAGACTTTTGAGGGGAACATGTGGGAGAGGGCAGTGTCTTCTGTCTGGGGTTAGGGACTTGTTCTGTTAAATTTTGCAGCTGGGCAGCTTGCCAAACAAAGGTGCTGTCTGATGGGTGTCGGAAGTGAGGGTTGGTACAGTGGCTTTGGGAGACTATTTCCCTGTCTTCTGGGATTTCCACCTGGGGATTAGGGTGGGGGGAGGTTGAGTGCCTAGGTGCAATCAAGGAGGAAAAGCAGCTCTGGTGGGTTGAGTGTTGGTCCAGGAGTTGAGCCTTCATCCTGGGAAGTTTGCTGCACATTTGAGTGATCCTGGGAATCTGAACCCTCCTTGGGCATGTCAACCATCCTTGGAATCTTAGTTGCCCTGGAAGTCTGAGCCTTACTAGAGTTTGAGGCTAGGGTTCTAGGGTGCTGAACATTTGTGGACATTTTGTGAGGACATGAGCTGCCTATGGGATCAGGGGTTCTGGGGTTCACAGGAGGTCTGGTCAGGGTGTTGTTAGTCCTCCAGGTTCTGCTGGAAGGTGACCATCTGGAAGCTGGAGAGCTCAGACTCTACTCAGGCTCCATCTCCAGCTCTGACCCAGGGCTTCCTCACCCAGCCCCAGCTGGGAAGGTTCAGTCTAGGTTCTCCTCAAGGGACCCCTCAGAGGAGAAGACCAACTGGGGCACCCCTCCCTCTTTGTCTGCACACTGCAGGTCTCACCCTGATGGCTGCCTCTTTCTCCCCTGAACAGCTCCTCCTCCACCAGGATGGAGTAGGCCTCCTCTGCCACTTGCAGGAGCCTCAGAATGTTGGGGTGCTGGAAGGTGCCCAGCACCTGTAGCTCCTGGAGGAAGTGCTGGAGTTAGGGCTGGGTCAGAAGGTTCTGATCTGCAAACATGATCTTCACTGGGACCCCTGCCAGCCTATGGTGACCTCCACGCATGCCAGTTTCTACTGCTTACAGGTCACCTAGTTGTCCAAGAGGGGCAGGTGAACTACTGACCCCACTGAAGCTGTCATGGTGCGATCTCACTACTCTGAGTAAGGCATCTGGTGAAGGGGGCAGAAGTCTGGGTTCTGCAGCTCAGTGAAGCAGGCTTCTTTCCTGGCTTGAGGCTCAATATTATTATTATTATTATTATTATTATTATTATTATTATTATTTTGTAAAATTGGTAGACACAGAACCAAACAGAACAGTGGAAATGCTTATGGACATAAGGGGAGAAGGCCCAGCAACCACATTCCCTGTGGTCAATCTTCACTTCTGTGACCCTCTTTCTGCTTCTTGTGGACAGACCCAGGCATCAGGTGTCCCTCTCTGAGGGGGAGCTAAGGCCCGAAAACTCAGCCTTCCGGCTCCCCCCACCCAGCCCTGACTTCACATGTGGGGTCAACCATTTCACAAGGGGTTAGAATTCACCATCTCCCCAGACAATAACTTGGGTCCACCTGTGTACTAGATGTCAGGCCCAGGCAAAAACTAGTAAAGTCACGGTCCCGTGGAATATACCTAAAAGAGACCTACTAGCTTTTTCCAAATTAGAAACCAAAAATCTTTATCTGCAATATTCTTGCCTTTAGGTTCATGACTACTCATCAATTTGTTCTACTTTATACCTTAACTTTTTTTTTTAGCCACCAGGTTCCAGATGCTACCATGATGCCAACCTGACTTCCCTGGGCAGACAACTCCACCAGTGTGTCCTGGGGCCCTTTCTTCCCTGAGCCCTGCCCCACTAGGGAAAGAAAGAGACAGGTTGGGAGTACCGTTTGACTTACCAACACCCATGTTCAGAGGGAAAGCAATTACAGAAGCCAGACCTTCCACCTTCTGCGCTCCATAGTGACCCTGGGTCCATAATCCCAGAGGGATAAAGAATAAGGAAGCTAACAAGGGAGGGGATGGGATATGGAGTAGTGGTGGTAGTAACTGTGTAGAATTGTACCCCTCTCTTCCTATGGTCTTGTCAATACTTCAATTTTATAAAAATTAAAAACAGGAAGAATTTAGTCTGCAATGTGTTCAACAGCCACCTGAGAGCTGTGGTCACATCCTACCATTTTTGCCTCTTGCCTTGCAACCTGGCTCCCAGACTGCTTGCTCTCTGTAACCCCAGTGGCTCCCCAGAGCCCCCATGATAACTATTCAAAGGCCATTGCCACCCACACACCACCCGCCCCGTCCCCCAAGTCTCATATGCGCCTGACGCACACAGAACAACGAGATGATTTTTCAGTCAGCATTTTAACAATTTACTAAAACAAAAATAAATAAAAAATAAAAAAGTAGACTTCAGAGTCCAGCATTCTTAATATATATATATATTGTGGCGGGTATTCAGTCCTGGTCTCCTCACTGCATTGAAGTGGCTGGGGAGGATTCCAAAGGGGCCTGTGGGAGGGGACCCATCTTCTGCACCGGGGTGTCGGCTACATGGGAGCAACCTTATTGCTGAGCACCCAGGGGAAGCAGAAGAGGCACCTTATGGCTCTGCAGAGCTCTGTCCTTCGGGATCTGGGTGTTGCAGTGGCTCGGGGAGGCTGCCCAGCTGCTTCCTGGACTTGCAGGGTCCCCTCTGGAGGAGGGGTGAGGCTGGAGTGGCTGGGTGGAGGTGATGAGGGAGGGCAGCTCTGGGGCACTGGATCTGGAATTTCTGAGGCAGGAGTAAGGACTGAGCTGCCGTCTTCTGGGGTGACTGATGGTGAAGACACCACCCCAGGCTGGGGCTCCGTCTCAGTGTCTTCCTCAGTGCTGCTTCCCAGCTCTGGGGTGGGGGTTTGGGCCTCCATGCCAAGCTCAGCCTCCATCTCTGTGTCCTCTTCATTCCAGCTACCCAGCTCTGGCGTGGGGGTTTGGGACTCCATGCCAAGCTCAGCCTCCATCTCTGTGTCCTCCTCATTCGAGCTACCCAGCTCTGGCGTGGGGGTTTGGGACTCCATGCCAAGCTCAGCCTCCATCTCTGTGTCCTCCTCATTCGAGCTACCCAGCTCTGGCGTGGGGGTTTGGGCCTCCATGCCAAGCTCGGCCTCCATCTCTGTGTCCTCTTCATTCCAGCTACCCAGCTCTGGCGTGGGGGTTTGGGACTCCATGCCAAGCTCGGCCTCCACCTCTGTGTCCTCCTCATTCCAGCTACCCAGCTCTGGCGTGGGGGTTTGGGACTCCATGCCAAGCTCGGCCTCCATCTCTGTGTCCTCTTCATTCCAGCTACCCAGCTCTGGCGTGGGGGTTTGGGACTCCATGCCAAGCTCGGCCTCCATCTCTGTGTCCTCCTCATTCCAGCTACCCAGCTCTGGGGTGGGTGTTTGGGAGTCCACCCAGCTGGCTTCTTCTACCCACCTCCAGCTGTTGATGGTGGGTTCACTTTGTTTTGCAGTCCCCAGTGCAGACCCAGGTTCTGCGGGGCACCTCGGACCATCCTCCTCCTGGGGGCACCCTTTGGGCCTCACTCTGATCGTAACTAATTCTACGTGTGAGGTCCAAGGGTGCCTCAGGATGTCCTGGGTGGTGCCCCGCTGCCTGGGGTCCTGGTGGAGTAGTCTGCTGAGGAGGTGGCGTAAGATAAAAGGGGTGGAATAGGGCATGTGGAGGGCCCCTCGAAGGATTTTGTCCTCCTCCACGGTGTAGTCTTTCCCCAGGAAGGGGAGGGTTCCCAAAGTCATCTTGTAGAGGAGGACTCCCAGGCACCAGAGGTCACTGGCCGTTGAGGGGCGCTGCCCCAGCAGGACTTCCGGCGCCATGGTGACGGGCTGCCCCCAGGCCACGTCCAGAGCCACCCCCACACTGCCCATCAGCGCCTCCACGACCGAGAGCTTCACTCTCCCCTCCTCCGTCACCAGCACATACTGGGTGTTCAGGTCCCCGAGGCTGAGATCCCGGCGGTGGCAGCACTGGACGGCGAACGTGATCTGCCTCAGCAGGCTGCGGGCCTTGGCCTCGGCCAGGACGGGGCGCTGGAGCAGGAGTGTGGCCAGGTCCTGCCCCTGGGCCTGCTCCTCCAGTACAAGGAGGCAGTGGGCCTCCTCCACCACGCCCAGGAGACTCAGGATGTTGGGGTGCTGGAAGGTCCCCAGCACCTCTAGCCCCCGGAGGAGCTGCTGGACCTTACAGTCGGGCAGTTGATTCATATCAACTACCCAGGTCTTGACCTGGGCCCCAGTCAGCCTATGGTGACCTACAAGCGGGCCAGATGTCACTTGTAGGCCACCAGAGTGGCCCAATGTGGACCGCTGACTGCCAGGCCTCACAGGAGCTGGCATAGTGAGAGCGCTGTCTGCTCTCTCTAAATAACGGCTCAGGGAGAGGGACTCTCACACGAACCCAAGAACCCAGAAACCACCCCCACCCACTAAATCTGATATCCCGCAACAACAACAATAATAACTATATGATAACCACCCCCACCCCCCCCCAAGAAAGTATGTATAAACAGCTAAACTCTACTCACTCTACTCAAAAACAAGCAGATATACAGCTCTCTACATAAATATGAGCAAGGGTGCGGGAGGGACGGGAGAAGGGGAGGAGGGGAGCAGGACAAGGAGGGAGGAGGGAGAGAAGGAAGGAGGGAGAGGGGGCAGGAGGTGGAGGAATGGAGGGAGAGTGGAGGCAGGGGGAGGAGAGGGAAGGGAAGGGAAGGGGTGGGAAGGGAAGGGATGGGAAGGGAGGTAGGGACAGGAAGGGAAGGGGACAGAAAAGAAAGCAAGGGAAGGAAGGGAGAGAGGTGGAGATAGAGGAAGAGAGAGGAGACAAGAGTGGAGACAGGTAGGTGCGGAGTGGAAGCGGTGGTGCGAAGGTGTACTTGCTCTGGTCCCGGTCAACTGCAGGTCACTATGACAGCTTCCTGAGTGATCAAGACCAAAGGCTCAGCCTGCTCAGGGCCTTATATAGGGTTCAGCGGGCATGACATCACAATGTCTCCTCGTGAGCGCGTGGCCCGCTGTGGACCAATCCCACAGAGGCTTGAGCTGCAAGGACATCTCATTGGTTCACAATGTTGGTGCAGTTGCTCTTCAGGGGGAGGAGCTTGAAAGAGCGGCCTTCTGATGGCGCTAAATGGTCCTGACTCCATTCAGAGCAGGGAGGAAGGACCTGTGCAATGTTTCCCAGGCACCCCTTAGTTCAAAATCCACTGCCCTCAGGAGTTAGCCTTCAAAGCGTCGTTTCATCATCTAGTATTCAAAGAGGATGATTTGCAGGGCCAGGCAAAGGCACACGCAGGAGAGCACACGCTTGAGTATGGGCGAGGACCAAGGTTCAAGCCCAGGCCCCCATCTGTAGGGGGAGGGGGGACGCGAAAGCTTTGTGAGTGCGGTGGCATAAATGCTGCATATGGTTTCTGCCAGGTTAATTGAAATAAATCCGTTCCGAGAGTAAAGCAGAGCAAAACCTCAGCCACCAGGCTTTGGCTGAAGACATCAGCAATCAAAGGGCTGGGTGTGTAGCTGCCAGCCTCCCTGATGAGGAGTATCAGCAGAATTCTGACCTTGGCCCGTGGCACACCCTGTTCAGTGCACACATTCCCATGCCCTAGGATCTGGGTTGAAGCCCCCAGTACCGACTTGTAGGGAAGAGGCTTTGAGACTGGTGAAGCAGTGCTGCAGGGCCCTCTCTCCCTCTTTATCTGCCCCTCCCATCTCAATTTCTTTCTGCTCTATCCAATAAAGAGAAAAAGATTGAAGAAAGAATATCCTTAGAGAAGGTTTTTCTCTGGGTTTCTCAGGGCAGCCTGCCAGATTCTGCACAATCATGTCCATTTGGTGGCCCGTACTGGACTGGGCGATGAAATACGGAGCGACAATGCCCTCTCATGTTCTCCTGTCACTCCTGTTCTCTCCTGTCATCTCCTCTTGTCTCTGCTCCACGCTTTCCAAGTCACTGCAGATCTGCTATGAACAACCTCATCTATGGAGAGAATATACCCCCCATACTCTCTGTACCTCACCCTACCATAGAGGAGGACAGAGAATCTTCCAGGATATTTTTTCCTTTCCACTTGTAATTCTGGTTTGTTTGTTGTAGTTGTTTTTTGAGGGTGTTAATGCTTTACAGAACAGTCATTGTCATATACATGCAATTTAATTCTATGCCAAGCCCCCAATGTTTTTATCCTCTCTGACCCCTTCCTTCCTTTGAGCCGTTAGCTTTGGTGCAGTATTGTTGTTGTGGTGGTCTGGTGTCGGGCTGCACCGCGGAGAAGAGAGTGGACGTCCAGAGCAAAGGGGTACACAAATCTTTATTATAGGATGGGGGTGGTTGGTTCAGACCACGTGGAGCCAGCCAGCAATGGCAATCCCTGCTACCTGAGGGGGGGGAGGGGGGAGGAGCAGGGAGCGAGATCTCAGACAGGGAGAGCTGATAGCCCAGAGAGGGGGGGGTGGGGGGGCTTTTTATTGGGCGACAACCAGGAGTGACGTGTAGGGCCAGGATTGGTTGAAGGGGGCACTGCTAGGATTTCGCGGTGGGGGTGTGGGGGGTAGTAAAACCTGGGGGCGGAGACTGCATCAGAATAACTCCTCAGCAACAAGAGAGAAATGGAGAGAGGGGAAGACAGAGAGGGGGAGGGAAAGATAGACACTTGCAGACCTGCTTCACCGCTTGTGAAGCAACTCCCCAGCAGGTGGGAGCCAGGTGCTCGAACCAGGATCCTTACATTGGTCCTTGTGCTTTGCGCCACCCTCCCGACTCCCTGTGGTAATTCTTGTTGGAGCTTGATAGCTAACATGGAGGTGGACTAAGAATATTGTCTGGGGAGATGGTGTCAGAGTTGAGAAT
Source organism: Erinaceus europaeus (assembly GCF_950295315.1). Lineage (NCBI taxonomy): Eukaryota > Metazoa > Chordata > Mammalia > Eulipotyphla > Erinaceidae > Erinaceus > Erinaceus europaeus. The sequence goes on along the minus strand of NC_080164.1, from coordinate 120,006,423 downwards.
AGGCCTTAGAAAGGTGTATCAGGGCAGAGAGTAGCTCCTGAACTTGAAGAAAATATATAATTGATATATAAATATAATAACTGATATATAAATATCAATTAACTTTTGATCTGACCCAAGGCCCATATATGTTCATATTTAGTTCAGGAGCGTATATAACCTGTGAGTCCCTGTCAGTCTGAGCTTACAGTCCCTCCGAGGTCACAGCTGGGAACATTCTAAACTGCACTCATTTCAGGACCAGTTTTCTTCCAGTGGCAAAGTAGAATGACCCAGCCTCCTTTTGAAGTGAAAGGACAGTCCTGAAGAAGCCCACAAGAGGGCTTGTAATGATCTTCCTAATGGAAGTGACCAGAGATGGTGGATAGAAGGGTCTATTAAAGGTCTAGTTTCATTGAATCTATGGGGAATTCAAGGATTCCCTGACTAGGGCCCCAGATAATGGGATGGCCTGACAGTGACCAAAAAGGCCATCATTAAGTAAGCCAGTCTTTTTTGTTGTTGTTGTTCTACAAAATCCCATTTTATTTTATTTTATTTTTTATTTTCCATTTAAGAAAGGATTAATTAACAAAACCATAGGGTCGGAGGGGTACAATTCCACACAATTCCGACCACCCAATCTCCATTTCCTACCCCCTCCCCTGATAGCTTTCCCATTCTCTATCCCTCTGGGAGCATGGACCCAGGGTCATTGTGGGTTGCAGAAGGTAGAAGGTCTGGCTTCTGTAATTGCTTCCCCGCTGAACATGGGCGTTGACTGGTCAGTCCATACTCCCAGTCTGCCTCTCTCTTTCCCTAGTAGGGTGGGTCTTTGGGGAAGCAGAGCTCCAGGACACATTGGTGGGGTCAAAAGTCTAGGGAAGCCTGGCTGGCATCCTGATGACATCTGGAACCTCATGACTGAAAAGAGAGTTAACATACAAAGCCAAAGAAATTGTTGAGCAATCATGGACCCAAATCTTGGAATAGTGGAGAGGAAGTGTTAGGGTGGTACTCACTGCAAACTCTAGTGTACTTCTCCTTTCAGGTATATATTTTGCAGTAGTTTATGGATACATGTGAACATATGCTCTCTCTCACAGAAACTGGTGTATATCTAGGTTTTGGGACTTTGTTACAAAGTGAACCACCTGAGATGCAATTAGAGTATACTATGAAAGGAAAGGTCTCACCCAAGTGATGAAGCTGAAGGGTTGTCATTCCACATGTGTAGTCTCTGGACACAGTCTGAAGTGAAGCATGTTGAGGTGGCAATCATTATGTTGGTTAGGTTATGATCGGCAGATGCAATATTATTTGATATGGATTGGGAGAGGCATAAGGGAAAGTGGGCCCTATCCAATGGTTCCAATACAGGGGGAAGTAGAGGCTCTGTAGTGGAAATGTGAGGTTCCTGCTGTCTTAGGGTTTAAAAAGACAATCGATAATTAATGTTATCATCACATTATTTGGTAATTGGGTTAACTTTGAAAAGTCCTTTTGTTAGGGTTTGCTGTACAGTACCCAGTATCTTGTATATAGCTGTGCTATTGGTTGCTTCTGATCTACTTGGTCTAGGCTTTTGAGAGAGTCTGCATATCAGTTACACTGCATATATTGAGAAAAGATTCAGTTTGTGTTTTGAAAAACTTCGAGACATACAATTAATTTTCCCCCTCTCGTATTAATTAACTACTGATTTATATGACTACATTTTACTAGGAGTGTACATAAACACCATTCCCACCACCAAAAGACTGTGACCCATCCCTCCCACCCACTCCCACCCCCCACTGTCCCAGGAAGCTGCATGTCTACCCCTCACCACAGGGTTTTTACTTTGGTGCCCTACTTACAATTTGGTCAGGTCCTGCTTTTAGTTTCCCTTTCAGATCTTCTACCTCAACTTCTGTTGATGAGTGGGATCATCCCATACTCATATTTATCTTTCTGACTGAGCTCACTTAACATAAATACTTCTATCTCTGTCCAAGATGGGTCAGAGAAGGTGGGTTCATTGTTCTTGATAGCTGCATAGTATTCCATTGTGTATATATACCACAGCTTTCTCAGCCACACATCTGTTGTTGGGCACCTGGGTTGCTTCCAGGTTTTAGCTATTATTAATTGTGCTGCTATGAACATAGGAATACACACCTCTTTTTGGTTGGGTGTTAAGGAGTCCTTGGGGTATAACCCCAGGATAGGAATTACTGGATCATATGGAAGGTCCATGTCTAGCCTTCTGAGAGTTTTCCAGACTGCTCTCCACAGAGGCTGTACCAATTTACATTCCCACCAGCAATGTAAAAGGGTTCCTCTGTCCCCACAACCTCTCCAGCATTTGTTGCTGCTGTCCTTTTTGAGGTATGCCATTCTTACAGGAGTGAGGTGGTATCTTAGTGTTGTCTTAATTTGCATTTCTCTGACAATCAGTGACCTAGAGCAGTTTTTCATATGTTTGTTAGTCTTTTGGATCTCCTCTGTGGTGAATGTTTTGTTCATTTCCTCTGCCCATTTTTGGATGGGGTCATTTGCTTTTTTGGTGCTAAGTTTGCTGAGCTCTTTATATATTTTGGTGATTAGTTTCTTGTCTGATGTCTGGCATGTGAAGATCTTCTCCCATTCTCTGAGGGGTCTCTTTGTTTGTTTAATAGTTTCTTTGGCTGTGCAGAAGCTTTTCAATTTGATGTAGTCCCATTGGTTTGTTTCTGCTTTAGTCTTCCTTGCAATTGGGTTTGATTCATCAAAGATGTCCTTGAGGTTCATGTGGGAAAGTGTTTTACCAATGTTTTCCTCTAAGTATTTGATTGTTTCTGGTCTGACATCTAGGTCTTTGATCCATTTGGAGTTGATTTTTGTTTCTGGTGAGATAAAGTGGTTCACTTTCATTCTTCTGCAAGTTACAACACAGGTTTCCCAGCACCATTTATTGAAGAGAGCCTCCTTTTTCCATTTAATCCTTTGGGCACCCTTATCAAACATTAGATGTCCATAGGTGTGGGGGATTTATTTCTGGGCTTTCAATTCTGCTCCACTGGTCTGTATGCCTATTTTGATCCAGTACCATGCTGTTTTGATGATGATGGCTTTATAATATAGTTTAAGGTCTGCGAGTGTGATGTCTCCATTTCTATTTCTTTTCCTTAAGATGGTTTTGGAAATTCTAGGTGTTTTCATGTTCCAGAGAAATTGTTGTAGTATTTGTTCTATTCTCTTACAGAAGCTTGGTGGAACTTTGATGGTTATTGCATTAAATTTGTATATGGCTCTGGGGAGAATATTCATTTTGATGATATTTATTCTTCCAATCCATGAGCATGGGATATCTTTCCATTTCTTGGTATCAGTTTCTATTTCCTTGAGTAGTGACTCATAGTTTTCAGTATATAAGTCTTTCACATCTTTGGTCAACTTTATTCCTAGGTATTTGATTGATTTTGCTGAAACAGTAAATGGGAGTGATTTCTGGATGTCTTCTTCTTCAGATTTAGTGTTTGCATAAAGAAATGCCACTGATTTTTGTACACTGATTTTGTAGCCTGATACCTTGCTATATTGCCTAACACCTTCCAGTAGTTTTCTGCTGGATTCTTTAGGTTTTTCTATGTATACTATTATATCATCTGCAAATAGTGAGAGCTTGACTTCTTCCGTTCCAATCTGTATTCCTTTGAGTCCTTTCTCTTGCCTGATTGCTATGGCAAGAACTTCCAATACTATGTTGAAGAGTAACAGTGACAGTGGACAGCCCTGTCTAGTCCCCAATCTGAGGGGGAATGCTTTCAGTTTCTGTCCATTGAGTATCATGTTGGCTGTAGGTCTGCTATATATAGACTGCACTATCTTGAGGATTTCCCATCTAGTCCCATTTTTTGTAGAGTTTTGAGCATGAATGGGTGTTGGATTTTGTCAAAGGCTTTCTCTGCATCTATTGAGATAATCATGTGGTTTTGGGCTTTGCTTATATTGATGTGGTGAATGACATTGATTGACTTACGGATGTTGAACCAGCCTTGCATTCCTGGGATGAATCCCACTTGGTCATGATGAATAATCTTTTTGATATGTTGCTGTATCCCGTTGGCCAAGATCTTTTTTAATATTTTGGCATCTATGTTCATCAGCGATATTGGTCTGTAGTTTTCCTTTTTTGTTCTGTCCCTATAAGCTTTTGGTATCAGGGTGATGTTGCCTTCATAGAAGGTGGAAGGGAGCATTCCTGTTTCTTCAATCTTATGGAAAAGCTCTAAAAGTATGGGTATTAACTGTTTCCTGGAGGTTTTATAGAATTCATCTGTGAAACCATCTGGTCCAGGACTTTTGTTGTTGGGGAGGTTCTTAATAACGGTTTCAATTTCTTTGTGATTGGTGCATTTAGATTTTGTAGTTATTCTTTGTTCAGTTTTGGAAGGGCATATGCTTCTAGGAATTGTTCCATTTCTTCCAGATTCTCTAGCTTGGTGGCGTCTAGTTCTTTATAGAAGTTTCGCAGGATTCTCTGGATTTCTGTGGTGTCAGTTGTGATATCTCCTCCATCATTTACAATTCTATTAATTTGAGTCTTCTCTCTTTATTGTTTGGTGAGTCTGGCTAGGGGGGTGTCAATTTTGTTTAATCTTTCAAAGAACCAAACATTAGGCTTCATTGATCTTTTGTATGGTCCTTTTATTTTCGATGTTGTTTATTTCTGCTCTAACTTTAGTGATTTCTGTCCTTCTGGTTGCTTTAGGGTTCCTTTGTTCCTCTTCCTCTAAGCCCTTGAGGTGTGCAGTAAGGCCGTTCATTTGAGCTTCTTCTTGGTGTTTAATATGTGATTGTATAGCTATAAGTTTCCATCTCAGTACTGCTTTAGCTGTGTCCCAAATATTTTGATAGGTTGTGTCTTCATTTTCATTAGTTTCCAGGAACATTTGAATTTCCTGCTTGAGTGAGTCTCTGACCCAGTGGTTCTTAAGGAGTATGTTGTTTAGTTTCCAAATTCTGTGACTTTCAATAATTGTCTGTTTGTTGTTAAATGTTAGTTTTACTCCACTATGGTCTGAGAAGATACTTGGGACGATTTCAATGTTCTTGAAATTATTGATGCTGTCTTTGTGGCCTAACATGTGGTCTATCCTTGAGTATGTGTTATGTGGATTTGAAAAGAAGGTGTATTCCAGTTTTTTGGGGTGAAGGACTCTGAAAATGTCCAAGAGGTCTAGTCTGTCAATCTCTTCATTCAATTCTCTTGTATCTTTGTTGGTTCTCTGCTTTGTTGATCTGTCTAAGTGTGAGAGTGGGTTATTGAAGTCTCCCACTATTATTGTATTACTATTGATGTATTTTAGAAATTCTTTCAGTAAGTGCTTGACGTATTTAGATGGTCCCTCATTGGGTGCATAGATGTTAATGATTGTTAAGTCTTCTTGGCTGATTGATCCTCTAATCATTATGTAATGTCCTTGCCTATCTTTTATTACTTTATTTAATTTAAAATCTATCGTGTCTGAGATAAGAATGGCCATTCCTGGCCTTTTTTGTGGTCCGTTAACCTGTATGATAGTTTTCCATCCTTTCACTTTTAGTCTGTGTTTATCTTGTTGTGACAGATGGGATTCTTGCAAGCAGCATATGGTTGGATTATGTTTTCTGATCCATCCCCCAACTCTGTGCCTTTTGATGGGTGAGTTTAAGCCATTGACATTTATTGATATTGTGGATTTAATGTACTGTAGTGCCATTGTTCAAAAAAAATTTTTTGTTTGCTCTGATATATTGCCAGTATTATAGTGATGTTCTTGTTTATAAGAGGTCTTTTAGTACCTCTTTCAGGGCCAGTTTGGTGATAGTTGCCTCCTTTAACTGTTGTTTGTCTAAGAAGGTTTTGATCCCTCCATCTAGTTTGAATGAAAGTCTAGCAGGATATATTATCCTTGGTTGAAACCCTTTTTCATTCAGGGCTCGATACATATCTTGCCACTCCCTTCTGGATTTTAGAGTTTGAGTGGAGAATTCTGCAGATAATCTTATGGGTTTTCCCTTGTATGTGACTTTTTGTTTCTCTCTTGCAGCCTTTAGGATCCTTTCTTTATCCTTACTTCTTCTTATTGTGACTTTGATGTGTCTTGGTGTCTTCAGGTCTGGGTTGATTCTGTTTGGTACTCTCTGGGCCTCTTGAACCTTGATGTCCTTTCCGTTATTCAGGTATGAGAAGTTTTCTTCTATTATTTCCTCTAGAATGTTTGCTTCCCCTTCCCCTCTTTCTTCCTCTGGCAGTCCAATTATGCGAATGTTACTTCTTTTGAGATCATCCCATATGTCTCTGTTGTTGTTTTCAGTGTCTCTCAATCTCTTTTTAAGCTCTCTCACCTCTTTCTTTGTTTTCTCTAACTCATCCTCTGTCTGACTAATTCTGTTTTCTGCTTCTGTTAGTCTGCTTTCCCTTGCCTCAGCTTCTTTCTTCATTACAGCTATTTCAGCTTTCAGTTTTCTAATTGCCTCAAGATAATCAGTATTTTCCTTGGGGGTCTCAACTGTTGTTTCCCTAATACTGCCATTCCTTTCCTCCAATGTTGTTTTCATTTCTGTGATTAATAAGTTTATTATTGCTTGCATACTTTTCTTATCTATGGTTACTTCTGGCTGATTTGTAGTTTCTTCTGGGCTCTTGTCTTCATTCATTGGAGTAGCAGTTTTATTTGTTTTTGATCTACCCATTTTTTTATTTATGTGTTTCTTTTTTATGCTCTGTTGTTCCTCAGTTGTTGTGTCTTGAGTACAAGCAACACTGTTCTAAATACCTTTATGACAATTGCACTCACCAACCTCAGGAATTATAGTAGCAACTGAAGCAAGTATTGAAGCAGTTTAATCACTACCAGTTAGCCAAACAATTTCTCCAGTCTGTGAAAAAATAGTAACCAAAACCCAGTGAAGAAAAAAGAGAAAAGAAAGAAGGGATAGCAAGAATAGACAGTTATGCATATCTACTATCCACTGTATATTCTAGGAGTAACAAGAGGGGAAAGGGAACTAGAGCAGAGATACACACATAGAGAGTCCACTCTGAGTCAGATTTCTTCCCCAAAATAATTCACAAATTCAAAAAGGCAAAGAATAAGGAAGGAAGAAGTGTATGACAAGATAAAAAAAAAGAAAAAAAGAAAAAAGAGACAAGTTAGAGAAAAGGGAAAAGATAAGAAAAAGAGCTGTAATTAAAGAGCAGTGAAAGGAAATGTTTTTTATTACTTTATTTTTAATTTAATTTAATTTAATTTGATTTTTTTTTCCTCCAGGGTTATTGCTGGGCTCGGTGCCTGCACCATGAATCCACCACTCCTGGAGGCCATTTTTCCCCCTTTTTGTTGCCCTAGTTGTTGCAGCCTCGTTGCGGTTATTATTGCCATTGTTGATGTTGCCTTTTGTTGTTGGATAGGACAGAGAGAAATGGAGAGAGGAGGGGAAGACAGAGAGGAGGAGAGAAAGATAGACACCTGCAGACCTGCTTCACCGCCTGTGAAGCAACTCCCCTGCAGGAGGGGAGCCGGGGGCTCGAACCGGGATCCTTACGCTGGTCCCTGCGCTTTGCGCCACGTGCGCTTAACCCACTGCGCCACCGCCCGACTCCCTGATTTTTTAATTAGCTAGGAGGAGAAGGGAGGGGAGAGTCTGTAAAGGAGGTAGGAGTAAGGAGACAAGTTCCTCCCACAATAGATAATAATGCCCACTACCCTAGCAATGAAAGATACCCTAAGAGTTAATTCTGATCAACCTAAAGGGGGGAAGATATATGCCTTTATATAATATTAATAATAAAATAGAGCAGGGTAAAAAAAAAATACCCTGTCCCAGATTACCTCAAACCTTGTGATCAGAGGCAGCTGATTGTTAAAAATGAGAAAAAAAGAAAAAAACCGCAGGACTAGACAAGGATAGCTGAAATAGACAGTTATGCAAATCTACTATCCACTGTATATTCTAGGGGTGGCTAAAGGAGGAAGGGAAGTTGAGCAGAGACACTCGCAGTGAGAGTCCACACTGAGTCAGAATTCTTCCCCAAAATAATTCCCAAATGTGTATCAGTGAATTCAAAAAATCACACTGTTTGGTGGTGTGGGGGCTGGGGCCTGTGGCTTTGGAAGCTGTAGGATTAAGGAAGAAAGGGTGACAAGAATGAGAAAAAGAAAAAAAAAAGAGAGAGAGAGAAAAAAGAAAAAGATAAGAAAATGAACAGTCATAAAAGAAGAAAGGAAAAGGTTTTTTTTTAATTTATTTATTTTTAACTAATTAGCTATGCAGGGTGAGGTGGGGGGTTGGCTACTTAGAAAGAAAAAAGGCCAGAGGTTTCAGAAGGGTATAGACTTAGAATGAATGATACTCCCTGGTGGTACAGGAATTTGGTAAAGACAGAAGCTCAGCAGGGGAGCCTGCTAGGAGCTGGTCCCCAGGGATTGGTTATGGGGGGTGGAAGGGGGAGGAGGTGTGCTTAATAATTAAAAGGAAAGAATTTTTCCCCTTTTTTTTCTACTCTATTTCTTAACCCAAATTAAGTTATAGTCACCTCCTTGGTGTCACCGCTAGGACCCCTTATTGACTGGCCTACTAAAGGCAGAAAATCCTACCATTTCTAGAAGATGTGGTCAGAGCTCAAGCCACTAGCAGCTTCTCAGTCCGCCATCTTCAGGGAACCGGGTCGAACCAGTCTCTTTCACCTGACAAACTTGGGCTTTCTCCCAGTTGCTAAGTTGTTGAATGCCATTTGTGGTATCCAAATCAATTAGGTTTATGGGGTCTGGCTTCAAGTTAGTGTGGGTATACACCTAGGATTTTTGTGAGGTGTAAGTTAACCTTGAGTTTTACTACATTTACTTGTTTGATTGGTGATTCTAATAAATGTTGCCATAGAGATAATTGTTCTTTAGTTGAGATATATATATCAGTATAGATCTTAGCCAATTATATATAGTGTTTCTTCCAAAGATTATCAAGGAGTGACAATAATGGTGATGTTCAGAAGAAGTTAAGAGATGTATCTTACTTTTTTGTGTATAATTAGCTGAGTAGAGTAGACAGAGTGATAGAGGGCAGTGAAGTAGGGGTTAACAAAGGAGGGTATCTAAAGATGGCTAGACTTTTTGCAATAGTATCCTAAGCTACAATCTTTAGCAACAGGAAAAAGGAGAAAAGCCTGAGTGAATTTCAAGCATTTCATAAAATCTTTTTTTAATAGCATATGTGTTTAGACATTGTTGTTGTTGTTGTTTCTAGTCTATTTTGCAATATGAGTGAAACTATTAGATATTTATCTTACTAAAACTCTAGCTAAACATATGCATTGTGACAAGTCCCCACTACCTGTTTTAATCATCTATTCTCAAGCCTTAGCTTTTGGCTCCATCATGTGGCTATATTGGTACAAACCTAACATTCCAGGCTAAAGATTTCTGAAATTCACATTCATCAGTGAGCCATTTGAGTTATATTTAATAACTACACTGTAATGCTTTGACATTATAGTGGTATTATTGGCAAATTCTATATCTTTGTTGATGGGCTGTTTCTTCAGGGTTTCCAAAGTAGGATACGTACTCCATATGTTTTCAGAATTCCAGGAACTAACAAAGTGACCTTTGAAAGCAAGTTCATAATGTCAACCTATTTCTTAGTAATCTGTTAAATTTTAACAGCATCCTTAATCAGAAATCAATAAAACATGAAAGCCATGATAAAGTGTATTATTTTCTGTTAGTCTATGAAATTTTTTTTTACTCTAAATTCCTATAGCTTTAGGAATAAAACTGGTTAGTATGTTTTTTGGGAAGCAATATGGAGAAATAATAGCCATGGTTCACTAGCTACCTCCAAGTACTCAGGTTAGCCCCAGCAATTTAGAATATAGGGAAGGAAAAGAGCACATAACTAGAAGTGATTCTGGAAAAATTCCTTGTATGAAATCCTCTCCCAAAAATCGCAGTCATAAATGGTCATCTATTAGATAGATTATGACTGCTACCTGTGAGCTGTTGAAATCTGCCTTTCAGTTTCATGATACACTTTCTCCTTATCACCTGTGATAAGGACTTTTTCTGAAGATCTGAAGTGAGTATAATATTCACATAGCAAATAGACTTACTTAGTAATTTATATATTGTAATCTTGATTAGAATTATAGGGCAATTCCAAAATAAGAATCCTATGCATTAGGATGAAAATGCTTGACCTTATATAACCAATACAGTGAGTGCTTTGTAGTGAACTGCTGATGTGCTGTCAGTTGAATAAGCATAGTAACCTCAAATTTTTCTATTATTTCACACTAGTCATTATAGATAAAAAAAAAAAAAACTCTCCTTTTCTTTTCTTTTTTTATTAGTGATTTAATACTGATTTGCAAAATTGTAAGATAACAGGAGTATAATTCAGTACTTTTCCCACCACCAAAGGTCTCTGTCCCCATTCCTTCTACTGGACCCCTCTGTGGTCCCCTACAGGACCTTGCCCTCAATGTTGATCAACAATAGTATGGACTATCCCATTCTCCAAAGGGAAGGTGGGCAACATACTCTACCACTCGAGGAAGATGGATCCTGAAATTAGTACACCCTGGAATGTTCCTACCCATGACCACATAATGCAAGCTCAGACCTACAAGGATGCAGAGGTTACATAGACTCCTTTGCTAAATATGAACCCTAGATATAATCGTTGGGAATTACAGTCAACAATATTTATATACTTTTCCCAAATTTGGGAGATACTCTTTTCCCTGAAGGGAGGAGAGGACTCCCCTAAGACTCACCAAATGCAACTAGCCCTGCTCAGTTCTGGCTGATGATGGTGCTGGGAATTGAAACTGGAACCTCAGAGTCTCAGACATGAAGGTATTTTGCATAACTATTATGCTCTCTCCTCATTCCATTTACATATATTTTAAATCCCATAGCAAAAAGCAAATAACTTTTTTTTAAGAGCCCTGCTCAGCTCTGGTTTATTATGGTGCTAAGGATTGAACCTGCAACCTCTGATACCTCAGGTATAAAAGTCTTTTTCCCAGCCCAAGGAAACCTTTCTAGAATTACCAGAGAGCACCCAATCACTAGTTTTGACAGATAAGAAGGACTTCTTTAGCCAACTACTATGAGCGTGGCCTGTATCCTGAAAGAGATGCTATAATGGCTATGCAAAGAGCCTTTGATGCCTGGGGCTCCAAGGTTCCAGGTTCAGTTCTTAGCCTTACCAGAGCTGAGCAGGGCTCTGGTTTCTTTGTATCTCTCTCTTTAATTAAACTAAAGCAAATAAAGTATGTTTTGGGTTTGACAGATAGCATAATGGTTGTTCAAAACTCCTTACATCCCTGAGGCACCAAAGGTCAAAGGTTCAATCCCCAGCACCACCATAAAGCAGATGTGGCCAGTGCTTTAGTAAAACAAACAAGCAAACATCTCCCCACAAGCAACTAGTTCCTGAGCTTCAACCCAGGCATGGCATCTGCCAAGTGTTCTTCTGGTCTCTCTAATAAATAACATCTTTCTGAGGCTGGGTGTTGGCATACCCAGTAGAGTGTACACATTACATACACAAGGCCCTGAGTTCAAATCCATGGTTCCCACCTTCATTGGGTAAGCTTCACAAGTGGTGGAGCAGGGCTGCAAGTGTTTCTATCACTCCCTATCTTCCCCTTCCCTCTCAATTTCTCTCAGTCTCTACCAGATCAACAAAATAAAATGTAACACCTTTTTCATTTTTTAAAAAAATTCACTATACATTCTCTCTCTCCAGTTATAATACTTTCCCACACCTTAGCCAGAGAGCAAAGCATAGCTAGTTTTACTTTTTTTTCCCTTGCATTTAAGAAAATCTGTGAAGGAGGTTGGGTGCATCTGGCTAAGGTCACACGTCACAGTGCATAAAGACCCAGGTTCAAAGCCCTGGTCTTCACCTGCTTCATGAGCTATGAAGCAGTGCTGCAGGTGTCTTTGTCTCTCTCTCTCTCTCCCTCACCTCTCAATTTCTTGATGTCACTATTCAAAATAAATAATTTTTAAAAGATTTTTTAAGTTTTTTAAAAGTTTTAAAAAATGAACATCTTGAGTTCTATAACAGCCTTCATTTTAATCTGAGTAGATATTTTTTCAGTCTAAGCATTTAATGTATCAAATTTACAAACTGATTTAATTCTGACTTTTGGCTTGAATTGTTTAAGTAATTCTAAATATAAGGGTTTTTGTTTAAAAAAAACAATAAAAAAGCTATCAAGGGAGGGGATGGGATACGGAGTTCTGGTGGTGGGAATAGTGTGGAGTTGTACCCTTCTTATCCTATGGTTTTGTCAGTATTTCCTTTTATAAATAAATAAATAATAATAATATATATGAATACATGATTTTGTTTTGAAGCCAATATATTACGATTCACTAGCAGTGGGCCTTATGCAATTTAGTTAATTGGCTGTGTCTCATTTTGAAATTGGAATCAGAAATTGGGAGCTGGCACTACTGTTTTGAGACAGAGAGAGAGGTTGTTTTTTTTTCTTAAGTACAATCTCAGTTTCACAGTAAGGCCTTAATCAATAGCAACTGCTTTTCAAGTGTTATGTAACTGTGATGACACTTATCACTGCTTTTACATGTCTGCCAGTTATAATAGAGAACAGTGATTTGACCCCCTCCAATAATGATTGTACCTGCAATCATTAAACAGTGTTGACTTAAAAATGCCTAATAATTGGGCGGTGGGAATTGTGTGGAGTTGTACCCCTCCTACCCTATGGTTTTGTTAATTAATCCTTTCTTTAATAAAAAAAATAAAAATAAAAAAAAAAATAAAAAAAAATGCCTAATAAATATTTGGTGAAGAATTGGGTGAAAAATCATGGAAAATGGCTCAGATTCTTACTCTCGTCTTTCTATTGAAATATGTTATTTTATTATTATCATTATTATTATTATTATTTGAGATTCTATACCATAATAGTCAGGAGTCTGGAATAATCTATGGAAGAACTACCATTGATCAGGAAGAAGAAAAGGGGAGCAATTATATATAAATATAAACAGATAGTTGTAAAGATGATGGTTGGCCCATATCTGCAACCTTAGGGGAATTGTGGTGGCTTGCAGTGGGGAGACTGAAGAGTCAGAACTCTGTTAGTGAAGATGGTATGTACTCCTGTTAAAACGTAACTTTGTAAGTCAATATTAAACCACCAAAAAAGAAAATAATAATAATAATAATAATAATTCTTTTTTTTTAATCTATCCTCTTTGGAGAATGGCTGTGGCTTTCAAAATTGCTTCAGGTCAGGGATATGCAGAGAGACTATTGACACTTTCTTGTGCTTTTGATGAGAATATTTTGTTCTTGTCCTGTCTCTGGAACTATGAAATTGTAATCTTAATATTTAATTTTTTTAACGCTTTCTAAGTCTGAGCTACAAAAACAGAAACCCTTACCTTCTCAGGGCAATCCCTCCGCTGTCCAATAGATGACGATGTTACTTCTAGAGTGAGTGGAGGCAGTGGGGATGAGGCAGATAGAAGGAGGTTCAGCTACAAATTAAATCAGGTTCCTGGCTCCCACTTCAGTCCCTCCAATGAGCTTTCCAATTAAGAAGAAAACCTTTTTCTGGGACCTCTTCTGAAATGTGTCAGGCATTTAACGTGTCTAAGCCAGATGTTAATTGCCAAATGTGTCATCATCCTGAAGTTATCTGAGTGTTCAGTTAGAGTTTAAAGAAATGTTTCCTGGAAATGTTGGAGATAAAGATGGAAGAAACTTAGCAGCTAGTCTGTAGCTCTATCTGTCGCCTAAGCATGCTCTAAGGAATAAGAGATAGGCATTAAACAGCAACAACAACAAAAAAGACAAACAATAGTAGTCTTGTTATATAATTCCATGTCAGTTTATAAAAGTACACATTATGAAGTAAAACCAGGCATGTTCAACTAAAGAAAGGTATGGACCCTTTTTTTTTTAATTTTTTTTTTATTTAAGAAAGGATTAATTAACAAAACCATAGGGTAGGAGGGGTACAACTCCACACAATTCCCACCGCCCAATCTCCATATCCCCCCCCTCCCTCTGATTACTATAAAAAATGGCGACTAATTCCTAGCACTGCAAAACGGTATCATCTGTTTTCCATCTACACCATGCCTCAGCCTCGCGTGAGCTTAATGTGCAGCTTGGCGATACGAGAATCCGGCATGAAGCCCAGCCAGTCTATCTTGGCGTTACTCTCAATCGCACTCTGTCATTTCACAAACATCTCATAAAAACTGCAGCAAAGGTGGGCGCGAGGAATCACATCATTGCAAGACTGGCCAGCTCCTCATGGGGCACGAGCGCTTCCACACTACGATCATCATCTCTGGCATTATGCTATTCCACTGCAGAATACTGTGCCCCAGTATGGTTCCGTAGCCCCCATGTCCACTTGGTCGATTCCAAATTATACTCCTCCATGAGGATCATTTCTGGAACCATCCATTCCACCCCGGTTCCATGGCTGCCAGTTCTTAGCAACATCGCTCCGCCAGATATTCGTCGGGATGCGGCATCATCTAAGTTCATTTCCCACGTCTACGCTCGACCGGACCTGCCAATATATGCAGATATCTTCACCGACCCTGTTCAACGCTTGATGTCTCGTCACCCAATCTGGTCCCCTACGCCTACACTGAACTTCTCTGTTCCAGACTCTTGGAAACAGAGTTGGCAGTCAGCTGAGGTAAAGAACAAACATCTCATCACAGACCCCTGCAAGCATCAACCCGGCTTTGACCTAGCATGTTATGATTGGGCCCTCCTCAATCGCTATCGAACAGGCCATGGCCGGTGCGCCACTATGTTCCATCGCTGGGGAGCCAGAGACGACCCAAACTGCCCCTGCGGCTCCAGACAGACTATGACCCACATAGTCAACGACTGCCACCTCTCCAGATTCAAAGGAGGTCTCGAGGCTTTGCATCAGGCTCAACCTGATGCTGTTGACTGGCTACAGAAGAAGGGCAAACGCTAGAAGAAGAAGAATCACAGGTGAAGGAAATATGCTGAAGCCTGACCCTCTACTCTCACAGGAAGTACTTGTTTTGCTGAACCAGACTGAAGGAAATGTACTGAGAATAAGCAGACCCCTCACCCACACAGGGAGATTTACACCTTCCTGCACTGGACACATCCTACCAGAAATGGGTCATAAATCTTGGGACACTACTGATATTTGTGCCAAAAGTAAATAAGCCCAAAACACCATAAAATACCACTAGCCTACCCTGAGGCACTGAACCTCTTGGTTCTTTACCCTGCCAGAAGAGTTGTCACTTTCAACAACTTTTCAACAACTTGCCTGATTAAACTTTCTTTGTCCACACACCTGATTCTACTTGCCTTACTTTGCGTCTAGGATTTCTAACATTTGGTGTTAAAACTAACTATAGATCTAGCCCCCTTTCCTCTTCCCCCACCCTGATGATATTTCTGCTGCACAACTCTAGCAATATTCTAACAATGGGTATTTTATTGTTGTCTTATTATATTTTTTGATAAGCAGTAACCTTAAGCATTTTTCCATTCCATATGTATTGTCCATGTTAGTATCTCCCTATCCATATCTTTTACCCACTTTTAATGGGTTCTTCGTTTATTATTATTATTGTTGTTATTATTATTACTATTTATTGGATAGAGACAGCCAGAAATTGAGAAGGGAGTGATAGAGAGGGAGAGAGACAGAGAGGCACTTGCAGCCCTGATTCACCACTTGTGAAGCTTTCCCCCTCCAGGGGAAAAGGAGGGGCCAGAGGCTTGAACCCCATGTCCTAATTCATTTGTACCATGTGCACTCAACCAGGTGCACTGCCACCTAGTCCCTGGGCTCTTTATTTTTCTGTTGGTGAATTTTGTGATTATATATATATATATTTTGGTGATTAGCCCTTTGTCCCATATATGGCATGTAAATATCTCCCATTCATTAGGGTGTGTTTTTATTTTGGTGAAACTTTGTGTAGAAGCTTTTCAGTTTGATGTAGTGCCATGTGGTTTAGTTTTGTTTTTGTTTTCCTTTAAAAGACTTTTTTTTATTAAAAGATGTATTAGTGATTTAATAACAATTGTCAAGATTGTAGTATAAGAGGAATACAATTCCACACAATTCCCACCACTGGAGTTCCATATCCCCTCCCCATCCACTGAAAGTTTTCCTATTCTTTATCCCTCTGGGAGTATAAACCAAAGACCTCTATGGGGAACAGAAAGTGGAAGGTCTGGCCTCTGTAATAGCCTCTCCGCTGTACATGGGCACCGGAAGGTTGATCCATACTCCCAGGCAAGCTGACTTTTTAAGATACATGTAGAGAGAGACATAAAAAAGGGAGATAGGGAAAGACATCATAGTATCAGTTTCCCCTAGTGTGATAGAAGCCAAGCTTGAACTTCAGTCATGCACATGGCAAAGCAGATGCACTACCCAGGTGAGCTTTTAGTCCAGATTTATTTCTACAGGGACTGAAAAACCATTGGTGGCTGGGAAGCTATAGTTGTCATTTAACTGCTAGGGCAAGGGAGGAGCCAAATAAAAGACAGTGAGTATGAATGAGCTCATGGATCTGAGGGGGAAATGTCCTATGTCATTGGAACATGCAGAGGAATGAACTGGACACAACATATCCCCATGCACAAAAATAAACTCCAAATGAATCAAAGTAAAATCATTTTACTCAGTGTTGGGCTGCGCAGCAGAGAAGAGAGAGATCAGAGTGAAGAGGGAACACAAATCTTTATTCACGCGGACACCTCAGAGTTGGGTGAGAGCACAGCAGTTCGAGCCACGTGGAGCTAGTAAAATGGCCACCTCTCACTACGGGCAGCAACCCTTCTCTGCGTCCGGTCGCCAAGGTGAAAAGGGGCAAAAAAGAGAGAGACGGAAGCAGGAGGGCTCTATATGGCAAAAACCAGAAGTGGTGAGTTGGGACAGGATTGGACGGCAAAGGGGGTGGAGAAGCAAAAGGCACGCTGGGAAGGTAGTCACTAGGATGCTTCCACCTTCCCAGAGTCCTAGCAACTGTTGAAATGGTTTTCTAAGCTAATGGTTTAACTAAGCTAGCAATACCCTGAGGGGATAACGTGGTGGATATCTGTAAACAAAATGGTTTGTGGGCCCTGCCAATGTTCAACCACATCTGCACAATTTCCCAACAACTCAGATTCTTGAGTGCTGCTCCAGGTCAGTAGTGCCTAAGGAAGGGCCTAGGACAAAGGTGGCCGTAGTCACGCTTGACATTGTGAGGACATTAGGGGGAGAGGACAGGGAAGAAGGAATGTTTGGTGTCAAAATCCGCAAACTGCAGCATGTTTGTACCACCTCTGAAGAGCCCTAACTTTTCTGCAAACTGCTTTCCTATGCAAACTCCACACACCCAGATAACCTGGGCACTATCAATAGTACTGCAGAGAGGAAAACAAATGACCAAACCACTAAGTAACAGGGAAGCTGTTTGTCTCAAACAGCCTCTTACCTCATTCCATGCCCTGTTGTCTTGTATCCCTGTCTCCTGCCTCAGCAGATGAGTAAGTCAGTCTCCACAAATGAGTGGAAGAGAGGCCCCTTGGCACTACATTCTGGTCACAGTGGCAGTGATGCCCTAAATAATTTCTTATCTTTATTTATTTATTGGATAGAGACAGCCAAAAATTGAGAGGGAAGGGGGCAATAGGAAGGGAGAGAGATAGAGAAACACCTGCAGCACTGCTTCACCACTCGCAAAACTCCCCCCCATAGGTGGGAACCAAGGGCTTGAGCCCAGGTCCTTGAACACTGTAACATGTGTTCTCAAACAAATGTGCCACCACCCATCCCCAGCCCCCCTCCATTTTTTTTCAACCAGAGCACTGATAAGCTCTGGCTGATGGTGGTATGGGAGGTTGAACCTGGGACTTTGGAGCCTCAGACATGAGTCTTTTTGCATAACCATTATGCTATCTATTCCCACCCTCTTCAAAGACATTTCTAAAAATAAACACCACAGATTGTTCTGCCAATGCATTCTATATATTTGATGATTTCTGCCCTTACATCTGTATCTTTGATTCATTTGGAGTTTATTTTTGTGCATGGGGATATGTCGTGTCCAGATTCATTCCTCTTCACATTCCAATCTAATTTTCCCAAGACCATTTGTTGAAGACTCTCATTTCTCCATTTAATGTTTAGGGTCTCCTTGTCAATGACTAACTGTCTGTAGGTGTGAAATCTTATGTCTGAGGTTTTGGAAAAAGTAGAACACTTTAACTTTCTTAGGGGTAATATAAATTGGTTCAACCCTGATGAAAAACAGTCTGGCAGTTCCTCTCTGAGGCATCTAACCAAAGAACACAAAAGCACCTATCTGCAGATGTACATCTCTATTCATAGCAACACAGTTTGTGGCAGTCCAAACATGGAAGCAACCCATACGAATGGTTAAGAAAATCATGATAGGGGCATCTCTCTCCTCTCCCTGATCAACTAAGAATAACAAAGAAGATCACCTGACAATACAACAAGACAAGAATCAAAATACTTTGGGAACCCACCAAGTCACACATTAGGAGTGAGTAATTTAGCTAAAAAGTCTACTTATAGGTAAAAATCCCACATGCTCCCATAGCTTTTAGGGAAGATGAAGAACAAAAGAGGGTTTAACAGCCACTATGCTTTACCTCAAGAATTGAGACAACACTGAAACAACTGTTAATCTCCGTAACTGTTAGCTCTTTAAGTTTACTTAGACACAAGTCAACCAGGCAAGTGTGATTAAAGGATTGAATAGTATTGAGAGAGAGAGAGAGAGAGACCTCATAACATATCATATACAATGGTTAAAACAAAAAGAAACATTGGATAAGTGAACTAGGACAAAAGCCCAGATAAGACCTTCCCAAAGGTAGAAGCACATAAAAATGAGGACAAGATCCGGGAGTTGGGCGGTAGTGCAGTGGGTTAAGTGCACATGGTGCAAAGTGCAAGGATTGGCATAAGGATCCTGGTTTGAGCCCCCAGCTCCCCACCTGCAGGGGAGTCGCTTCACAGGTGGTGAAGCAGGTCTGTAGGTGTCTATCTTTCTCTCCCCCTGTCTTTCCCTTCTCAACCAAGAATACTGTATCCTTCTAGACTGTCATTCAGACTAGATGGAATCATAAAAACCTTCTCAGATAAGCAACAGTTGAAGGAATCAACTATCACCAAGCCTGCCCTGAAAGAAGTTCTGAAAGGTCTCCTATAAACAGTCAGATCACATGCCATATATCAGAACACTCTAAAAATCTACAATAATGGCATTAAAATATCTTCATTCTACAATATCAATAAATGTCAATGTCCTAAATTTACCTAGTAGAAGGCACAGAGTAGGAAGATGGATCAGAAAACACAACACAACCGTATGTTTTCTGCAGGAATCCCACCTAAATCAACAAGACAAACACAGACTCAAAGTGAAAGAATGGAAAACTACCATACATGCCAATGGACCACAAAAAAAGGGCAAGAACAACTACTCTCAATCTGACACAACGTAACTTAAAAATAAATAAAATTTAAAAAGATATATATGGACATTACTTAATGCTTAGAGGATCAGTCAATCAAGAGGACTTACTGATTATTAACATCTATACACCCAAGGAAAAGCCATCTAAATACATCAAATATCTACTGAAAGAGTGACAGCAATATATTAACAAACAGCAACACAGTAATAGTAGGATATTTCAACACCCCTTGAATGTTAGACCAGAAACTACCAAATACTTAGTAAGGGAAATATTGGAAGAACTCTTTTCCATCTAAATTTTAAAGGCATCTTCAAAGAAATGAATCCAATTACAAAAAAAAAGTTTAACAATAAACAAAAAGCAGAACTTGGACTGGGTCTGGTGTATTGCACCAAAGTAAAGGATTCTGGGGTAGTGGGGAGGGTTCAGATCCTGGAACATGATGGCAGACGAGGACCTAGAGGGGAGTTGAATTGTTATGTGGAAAACTATGAAATGTGATCAGGGGTAAATGACATAATGGTTATGCAAAGAGACTCTTATTCCTTAGGCCCCAAAGTCTCAGGTTCACAGTGAATTTATCTTCTTTACCACATCTTAGATAGAGCTCAAAGATATTATGTTAAGTGAGATAAGTCAGAAACAAAAGGATGAAAATGGGATGATCTCACTCAAAGACAAAAGTTGAAAAACAAGATCAGAAGGATAAACTATAAGCAGAACTTGGACTGGAGCTGGTGTACTGCACCAAAGTAAAAGACTCAGGTGGGGGGAGGATTTGAGTACTAGACCATAATGGCAGAAGAGGACCTAGAGGGGGGTGTATTGTTATGTGGAAATGTTATACATGTACAAACTATTGTATTTTACTTTTCACTATAAATCATTAATCCCCCAATAAAGAAATTTAAAAAAAGAAGAAGAAAAACATGGTAGGGTGCCAGGTGGTGGTGGTTCAATCCCCTGTTTCCCACCTGCTGGAAGGAAGCCTCAGTAATGCTGAAACAGTGCTGCCTATCTCCTTATATTCTGTCTCCCCCTTCCCTCTCAATTCCTCTGTCTCTGTTAAAAAAAATAAGTAAATAATTTTTTTTAAAAAAAGGAAAGTGTGGTACATATACACAATAGAATACTGTTCAGCTGTAAAAAAAATTGATGAAGTAATCTCCTTTTCCATATCTTGGGTGGAACTTGCAGGAGTCATGTTAAGTGAGATAAGTCAAAAGAAGAAATACGAATGCTAGATGCTTTCACTTTTAGATGGTACTTAAGGCACAATAAAATAGAATAATGAAGTGTACTGCAGCAAAGGAAAAGACTCTGGACCAGAAGATGGGGAGAAAGGGCATTGGGTATCCAGAATATGCTGGTGAAGAGTCATTGGGGTTGGTGGTAGGAGAGCTGTGCAGACATTTATCACAGGGAGACAAGAAATTGTACCTATATTCCCACAGCCTTTCTTTTATTTATTTATTTATTTATTTATCTATTCCCTTCTGTTGCCCTTGTTGTTTTATTGTTGTAGTTATTGTTGTTGTTGTT
The DNA here is from genome assembly GCF_950295315.1 of Erinaceus europaeus. Lineage (NCBI taxonomy): Eukaryota > Metazoa > Chordata > Mammalia > Eulipotyphla > Erinaceidae > Erinaceus > Erinaceus europaeus. Next base: position 119,985,384 of record NC_080164.1, on the reverse strand, counting down.
GTTGTTGTTGTTGTTAGATAGGACCAAGAGAAATGGAAAGAGAAGGGAAAGACAGACAGGGAGAGAAAGATAGACACCTGAAGACCTGTTTCACCACTTGTGAAGCGACTCCCCTGCACGTGGGGAGCTGGGGACTTGAACTGGGATCCTTACAGTCCTTGCGCTTTGCACTACCTGCACTTAACCCACTGCACTACCGCCCGACTCCCCCCACAGACTTTCTTTTTTTTTTTTTAATGGACCCAAAGCTTGGAAAAGTGGAAAGGAAGTATTAGGGAGGTACTCACTGCTAACTCTAGTATACTTCTGCTTTCTTACTTTGGTGCCATACTCCAAACTCAGTCAATTTCTGCTTTGCGTTTCTACTTCTTTTTTTTTTTTACATGCATAACATTCCCCAGATTCCCATTTAGCAATACAACCCCCACTATTTCATTCATCATTTTTCATGGACCTGTATTCTCCCCACCCACCCACCCACCGCAGAGTCTTTTACTTTGGTGTAATACTCCAATTCCATTTCAGGTTCGACTTGTGTTTTCTTTTCTAATCTTGTTTTTCAACTTCGGCCTGAGAGTGAGATCATCCCATATTCATCCTTCTGTTTCTGACTTATTTCACTTAACATGATTTTTTCAAGGTCCATCCAAGATCGGCTGAAAACGGTGAAGTCACCATTTTTTACAGTTGAGTAGTATTCCATTGTGTATATATACCACAACTTGCTCAGCCACTCATCTGCTGTTGGACACCTGGGTTGCTTCCAGGTTTTGGCTATTACAAATTGTGCTGCCAAGAACATATGTGTACACAGATCTTTTTGGATGGATGTGTTGGGTTCCTTAGGATATATCCCCAGGAGGGGGATTGCAGGGTCATAGGGTAGGTCCATTTCTAGCCTTCTGAGAGTTCTCCAGACTGTTCTCCACAGAGGTTGGACCAATTGACATTCCCACCAGCAGTGCAGGAGGGTTCCTTTGATCCCACATCCTCTCCAGCATTTGCTGCTGTTACCTTTTCTGATGTGTGACATTCTCACAGGAGTGAAGTGATATCTCATTGTTGTCTTGATTTGCATTTCTCTGACAATCAGAGACTTGGAGCATTTTTTCATGTGTTTCTCGGCCTTTTGGATCTCTTCTGTGGTGAATATTCTGTCCAATTCCTCCCCCCATTTTTGGATGGGGTTATTTGTTGTCTTGTTGTTGAGTCTGGTAAGCTCTTTATATATGTTGGTTATTAAACTCTTATCTGATGTATGGCATGTAAAGATCTTCTCCCATTCTGTGAGGGGTCTCTTGATTTGGGTAGTGGTTTCTTTTGCTGTGAAGAAGCTTTTTAATTTGATGTAGTCCCATAGGTTTATACTTGCCTTAGTCTTCCTTGTAATTGGATTCATTTCATTGAAAATGTCTTTAAAATTTATGTGGAAAAAAGTTCTGCCAATATTTTCCTCTAAGTATCTGATAGTTTCTGGTCTAACATCCAAGTCCTTGATCCACTTGGAATTTACTTTTGTATTTGGTGAAATACAGTGATTCAGTTTCATTCTTCTGCATGTTTCAACCCGTTGTTTCCAACACCATTTGTTGAAGAGACTCTGCTTTCCCCATTGAATAGTCTGGGCCCCTTTGTCAAAGATTAGATGTCCATAGGTGTGGGGCCTCATTTCTGGGCTCTCAGTTCTATTCCACTGGTCAGTGTGTCTGTTCATCTTCCAGTACCAAGCAGTTTTGATGACAATGGCCCTATAATACAGTTTGAGATCTGGGAGTGTGATGCCTCCGGTTCTGTTCTTTTTTCTCAAGATTTTTTTGGCAATTCTAGGTCTTTTCTGGTTCCAGATAAACCTTTGTAGCATTTTTTCTATTCTCCTAAAAAATGTGCTTGGGATCTTGATGGGGATAGCATTAAATTTGTAGATGGCTCTGGGTAATACATTCATTTTGATGATGTTAATTCTTCCAACCCATGAACATGGAATATCTTTCCACTTCTTTGTGTCTTTTTCAATTTCTTTGAGTAGTGACTCATAATTTTCAGTATACAAGTCTTTCACTTCTTTGGTTAGGTTTACTCCTAGATATTTTATTGTTTTTGTTGCTATAGAAAAAGAAACTGATTTCTGGATTTCAATTTCTTCTAACTTAGTGTTTGCATAGAGGAATGCCACTGACTTTTGAATGTTAATTTGATAGCCTGACACCTTACTGTATTGCCTGATGATTTCCAAAAGCTTCTTGCTGGATTCCTTAGGTTTTTCCATGTATACTAACATGTCATCTGCAAATAAGGAGAGTTTGAATACTTCTCTTCCAATCTGTATCCCTTTAATTCCTTGCTCCTGCCTGATTGCTATGGCAAGAACTTCCAACACTATGTTGAATAGCAATGGTGATAGTGGGCAGCCCTGTCTAGTACCTGATCTGAGGGGAAATGCTTCCAGTTTTTCACCATTGAGTATGATGTTGGCTGTAGGTTTGCTATAAATAGACTCCACTATCTTCAGGAATTTTCCATCTATTCCCATTTTTTGTAGTGTTTTGATCATAAAGGGATGTTGGATTTTGTCAAAGGCTTTCTCTGCATCTATTGATATGACCATGTGGTTTTTGGTCTTGCTTTTCTTGATGCGGTGGATCACATAGATTGATTTACATATATTAAACCAACCTTGCATGCCTGGGATAAACCCCACTTGGTCATGATGAACAATTTTTTTGATATACTGCTGTATCCGGTTGGCTAGAATTTTGTTCAATATTTTCGCATCTATGTTCATCAGAGATATTGGTCTGTAGTTTTCTTTTTTGGTTGTGTCCCTGTCTGCTTTTGGTATCAGGGTGATGTTGGCTTCATAGAAGCTGGCAGGGAGTATTCCAGTGTCTTCAATCTTCTGGAAGACTTTTAAAAGTAGAGATATTAGTTCTTCTTTGAAAGTTTTATAGAATTCATTTGTAAAACCATCTGGTCCAGGACTTTCATTTTTGGGAAGATTTTTGATAACTGTTTCAATTTCATTAGCTGTGATGGGCCTGTTCATGTTATCCACTTCCTCTTTACTTAGTTTTGGAAGTTGGTAGGTATCTAGGAAATCATTCATTTCTTCCAGGTTCTCTAGCCTGGTGGCGTATAGTTGTTCATAGAAGCCTCGCATGATATGTTGAATTTCTGCAATGTCTGTTGTGATATCTCCTCTTTCATTTACTATCTGATTTATTTGGGTCTTCCCCCTTTTTTGTTTTGTGAGTCTGGCTAAAAGTTTGTCGATTTTGTTTACTCTTTCGAAGAACCAACATTTACTTTTATTGATCTTTTGTATGGTTTTCCTATTATCAATGTTATTTATTTCTACCCTAACTTTAGTGATTTCTGTCCTTCTGGTTGCTTTAGGATTCCTTTGTTGTTCTTCTTCTAGGTCTTTAAGATGTGCAATCAGGCTGTTTATTTGTGCCTTTTCTTGTTTCCTAATGTGTGCTTGTATAGCTATGAACTTCCCTCTTAGGACTGCTTTAGCTGTCCCCAAATATTTTGATAGCTTGTGTCTTCATTTTCATTGAACTCTCAAAACATTTTGATTTCTTCCTTGATTTCCTCTTTGACCCAGAAGTTGTTAAGAAGTGTATTGTTGAGCTTCCACATTTTGGGACTATTACTAATCTTTTGCTGATTGTTAAGTGTTAGTTTAATTCCACTGTGGTCTGAGAAGATGCTTGGGATGATTTCAGTGCTCTTGAATTGGCTGATGCTATCTTTGTGGCCTAACATATGGTCTATCCTTCAGAATGATCCATGTGGATTTGAGTAAAATGTGTATCCCAGTTTCTTGGGATGAATGACTCTGAAAATGTCCAGTAGTTCTAGTTTATCTATCTCTTCATTTAGCTCCCATATGTCTTTACTGATTTTCTTCCTGGATGATCTGTCAAGTTGAAATAGTGGGGTGTTGAAGTTCCCTACTATGATTGAGTTCCTGTTAATATATTGCTGTGGCTCTTTCAGTATAAGTTTGATGTATTTAGATGGCTTCTCATTGGGTGCATAGATATTAATAATTGTTAAGTCCTCTTGATTGACTGATCCTCTGAGCATTAAGTAGTGTCCATTCCTATCTTTTTTAATCTTATCTATTTTAAAGTCTATCATGTCAGATATGAGAATAGCTGTTCCTGCCCTTTTTTGTGGGCCATTGGCTTGTATGATAGTTTTCCATCCTTTCACTTTAAGTCTGTGTTTGTCTTGTTGAGTTAGGTGAGTTTCCTGTAGAAAACATATTGTTGGGTTGTGTTTTCTGATCCATCTTCCTACTCTGTGTCTTTTAATAAGTGAATTCAGGCCATTGACATTTATTGATATCAAAGATTGAAGATATTTTAACGTCATTCTTGTAGAGTTTTAGAGTGTTTTGATATATGGCCTATTTGTGGTGGTCTGGTTGTTTATAGGAGACCTTTCAGAACTTCTTTCAGGGCAGGCTTGGTGATGGTTGATTCCTTCAACTGTTGCTTGTCTGAGAAGGTTTTGATGCTTCCATCTAGTCTGAATGACAGTCTAGCAGGATATAGTATTCTTGGCTGAAAGCCTTTCTCATTGACCACTCGATAAATATCTTGCCATTCTGTTCTGGCCTGTAGTGTTTGTATGGAGAAGTCTGCTGCTAATCTTATGGGTTTTCCTTTGTAGGTGACTCTTTGTTTTCCTCTTGCAGCCTTAAGGATCCTTTCTTTATCCTTATTCCTTTCTTTATCCTTATTCCTTTCCATTCTAAGTATGACATGTCTTGGTGTCTTTAGGTCTGGGTTAATTCTGTTTGGGATCCTCTGGGCTTCTTGAATCTTTGGTGTTGTCTAGACTTGAGAAATTTTCAGCTATTATGGCCTGGAAAATGCTTTCTTCCTCTCCTTCTCTTTCTTACTCTGGTAAGCCAATAATGCGTATATTGTTTCTTTTGAAGTCATCTCATAGGACTCTGTTGTTGTTTTCAGCATCTCTTAATCTCTTTTTGAGATCTCTTACTTCTTTTTTAGTTGTCTCTAATTCATCCTCAATCTTGCTAATTCTGTTTTCAGCCTCATAGATTCTATTCTCTCTGCCCTCTACTGCTTTCTAGAGTTCATCTATTTTGTTGCCCTGCTCTGATACTGTTTTAGCTTGTTCAGCTAGTTGCCTTCTTAGCTCAGCGATTTCAGCTTTCAGCTCTCTAATAACCATGAGATAATTAGAGTTTTCTTCCATATTCTCATTTGTTGTTCCTGCATTTCTGATTACAATTTTTTCAAATTCTTTACTCACTCCTGTTATTATTTTCTTAGCTAATGTTTGGATGTTAAACTCGTTGTTTTGTGCTTCACTCTCTGTAGGACTTTTAGCTGGACTCTTGTCCTGGTTCGAGTCTCCAATATTTTTTCTTGTTGTTTTAACCATTTATATATTATGTTATGAGTTCCCTTTATCAGTACTTTTCAAATTATTGATTACTATTGCCTGGATTGACTTGTGTCTAAGTAATTTAATTAAAGGGTTTACCGTGGTGGAAGTTAACAGTTTTTTCAATCCCTGAGTTGGAGCTCAGTGGTGTAAAAGCCTCTTTTTTTCTTCCCTGTAGGCTATGGGAGCCTGAGGTCTTTTAAATTATCAATAGGCTTCTTAGCTTAATCACTGACTCCTGACCAAGAGATAAAGCAGGGTGTGGCAGAGATAATCCAGTGGTTATGCAAAGAGACTTTCACAACCCCTCAGCTATGCCATGGAGGTATAGGTCTTCTCCTGAGTTTCCCGGTTAGATCTCTGTCCTCTGGTGTCCCTCCCTGTTGTTGCTCCAGATTCTGAGGGTAGTAGCAATGGAGACTCAGAGTTGCACTTGGTGAGTCTCTGGGGAGTCCTTTCCTCCCTTCAGCTGTCCCCTTGTTGGTGGAGCAGACTGGAGGTGGTGTCTCCACTTATAAACTGTTGAACTGTTAGCAGTCACTTAATCTCTCCTTAGGCCCCTCTCTCCTCTCTGTCACCAGCCACGCGTGTTTGTACTCACGGGTGATTTACTGGGTTCCTGTGGTCATTCTAGTCCTGTCTTGTTTCAGTCCGGGTGGTCTCCTTTGGTATTCCTAGTTGATCCGGGAGAGGAGAGGAGAGAAGAGGAGAGGAGAGGAGAGGAGAGGAGAGGAGAGGAGAGGAGAGGAGAGGAGAGGAGAAGAGAGGAGAGAAAGCGATCTGCTGCTCCTAGCTCTGCCTCCAGAAGTCAAATCACCATCCAACTCTTAAAGAACTTTTAAGGGTTTATCATTTGTCTTTGACTTCAACTGGTGAAAAAGACTGGCCTTGGTGTGTGAGTTAATTGTGAAAGCATGGTAAGAGCAAAGGGGAACTTCCATCATAAAGATGGAGGTCTGAAAAGATACCCCGCCTGTCAGTCTCTCCCTTTCAGGAGTAGAGCATGAAGGGAAAAGCTTTCCTGACTCAGTTTCCCCTTGTCAGTCTCCCAAACACCACAGGAACCTACACCCTCTAACACTTAACTCATTTCCTTGTTATAAACCAAATGGTTTGCCTGCTTAAAGTTTACTATAGTTCATCTGCTGTGATCACACATACTCCATATATTAACATTCTGCCTTGACCAAAAGGCCCTTCTTTCTATTTCCTTAACCTCCTCCTCCTCTTTGGTCTAACTCCTCTATCTTATCTCTCTGCCTTCAAGGATCCTTTCTTCTGCTTCTCTCTTGCCACTAATCACTCCGGAACTCCCCTTTACCACTATCAAGTCTCTTCATTCCTTAGAACTTTCACCATGAATGTTCCGACCTTCAAAACCCATCACAATTGTCATATGTGAAAAATGTCCTTTGTTCCCTTCTGCTACTTAAACTCTGCCTTCTGTACAATAGAGAGATCATTTGTGATTAAAGTGCTCTCCTGGTCTTTTCCTGTTGTTAGTCACTAGAGTTAACACGAGAGGCCAGTGACAAGGCTTACCTCTGTTGAGAGGCCACCTACTCGAGTAGCATTGGTGTGTTCAGCAGGGAAGCCACCAGCTACATGTGGCAAGTGAGCCTCTGAAATCTGACTATATGAACCGGGATGTGCTGTGAGAGTAAACTGCTCATTGGAGTCTGAAGATGGAAATAAATATGGATAGAGGTAGGTAGTATAATGGCAAAGAGACTCTCATGCCTGAGACTCCCAAGTCCCAGGTTCAATCCCCTGCACCACTGTAAGACAGAACTGAGCTGTGCTATGGTAAAATAAATACATAAATAAACAAATAAATGAATAGTAAGCAATTTCCTAAATTGGAAGAATCTATTTGCCTCCTCCCGTAGAGCTACAAAAAAACTGGGATCAATCTATAAAGAAATTTACCTAACATCAGGAAGAACAGAGCTTCCACAGCAAGAAATAAAAGTACAGCCTCTAGATGGATAGGAGACAAAAAGACACTTTCACCAAGAAAGAAAGCCCCCTGTGGGACTAGACTACAGTCAGGAAGATACTTGTAAGGTTTGGAACTGCAGGGTGTTGGAATTGTAAAGAATTTGCAGCACATCAAGATTAAAATACAAACACAAGTAGAACCTGAACTGGAATTGGTGTATTGCACCAAAGTAAAAGACTCTGGGGTTGGTGGGGGAAATAATACAGGTCCAAAAAGGATGACAGAGGACCTAGTGGAGGTTGTATTGTTATGTGGAAAACTGGGAAATGTTATGCATGTACAAACTATTGTATTTACTGTTGAATGTAAAACATTAATTCCCCAATAAAGAATTTTTTAATTAAAATACTTATACCTACAAATGGAAGGCAAAAAGTCTAAATTGCACCGCGGGGCAAAGTCCTGAGAGGCAACACCTATCCCTAACAAATAGCAGAGGTTGATAGGCAGCTATCCAGAGAACTTAATCCTGCCTCACAAACAGACAGGCCTCCTTCCAGTCCACACCAGATTGCTAGCAAGCAAGCCTCACTCAGCAAGAACCTCAGTGACCTCCCAAAGCATAGACTGCTAGCCAAAGGACTCCACTGCCTGCTGTGCTCCATTTCTGGACCTTAGCCTGCCAGACTCTGCTCCTCTCCAGCGGGAGTGTGCCACAGTCTACCCAGCTAGGTCTGAGGCTGCCACCTATCAGACTCACCCCAGTATGGCTTTCCCCGGCCCCTCCCAGATCCATGTGAACACTGTACAGTATTGAAGACAGCTTTCACAACCTCAAAACCCTCGTCACTGCTCTTGATCTGAGTGGCACAGAGGGCTCTAGGTATTTGTGACCTCAACCCTAGGTCATCACTCTGGCTTAATCAAATCTGATAGTATAAGTGCCACCAGGCACTAACAACAATCCCAGGCTCTAACAACATCCCTTGGACCTGGGCCCAGTCAAACTTGGTGTTAGAGCCTCACTCATCGTTTGCAGCCAAATCACTAGCTACTTCCCATGTCTGCTTGGCCTACACAACAAACAAGGTCAATCATACAGAGCAATGAACCCCAAAATGATCAGCAAAAAGAAAATGACCTTAAGGACAGAAGAATCCAGGTTTGAGCCCAGTCTCCACCACACTGCAGGAAGTTTTGGCACTGTGTTGTCTTTTTTTCTTGCTCCCTAGGTCTTTTTTTTTTTTTTTTTTTTTTTTTTTTGGTCTCTGTCTATTTTTATCTGGAAAAAAAGTGTCACTTGGAGTAGTCTCAGAGAGGACAAAAAGAAAAAGGAGGAAAATGGACAGGGAGATAGCTTGACACTGAGAGCACATGGCATGTATGCAGGTTCCATTCCTGAGCGAAATATTTAAATATCATCCTCTCACTCCTCTTAATGGTGCATGTCTAAAGGTCTGTGCATTCACATGTGGGGCATGCCCATTTGTGGGCTGAGGGAACCTGAATAGTTTCAAGGCTGCTGGGGCTTTGCTTTCCAGGCTGGAAGGAGAGAGGTTTGAGCATTGCTGAAGTGTGAAGGTATGGATATTTATTTATTAGATATATATTATTTAAATGTTGAAAACACAAGAGGAGCAACAATCACATTATAAGGTTCCCAGGAGGTAGAAAAGGAAGAAAATGGTAGAATACTTATTTATAGAAATAAAAGCTGACTTCTGCCCCAATGTAAAGAGACAGATACCCAGACCTACCATTCCCAGACAAGGTGCTGACATGGCACCTTGTCCTACAGGTGAGTCCCTACTGCATGAGATCAGTTACTAGAAGCTAGCCACTTATTAAATGCAGCTACTGGTTACAGATACTAAGTACTTGATACTCTGTCATCTTCCCAGCCAGGAAAACCCGAACTCTTTCCATAGACTTCACTAAGAACAGTGGATTTGCTGTGCAGACACCAAGCCCCAGCAATGACCATGGTGGCAATAAAAATAATAAAGTAAATAAATAAATAGTATAAATTGCTCCCAATCACCAACCCCAGTTCTTAAGCTCTCCAGGATTTCTGTTCTTTCTCTGTTATAGTCAAATTTCCCAGATTATTTTTTTTCTACATGTGGTTCTTTTTTATTATTATTATTGTTTCTATGTATTAGGACCTAGCCCTCCACCTTACTGATATCAACTTATCTCTAAGTCTATATCTGAGAAATTTCTGACACATAGGTCTTCTACTAGCTAGTCTGTATACTATTCTAAAAATCTATTACAGAGCACAGCTGATATGTGTGTAGAAGGCTACTGATTCCTAGCAAGGTGATATAACACTAATAATCATTTAAAAAAATAGTAAATACCTTGTGTAAACATAAGGTCTTGAACACTTTGTCCTCTGTTACCTTTCTGTAGGCTCTGACTGTTCACAGTATATTTGCTTTGTTGTGCAGAAGTTGTAGTTTGACCTCCTGGTCAATTTCCCCTTTATGTAAGTGTAGGCAACCACAGGAGGAATAGTGACTTAGAAGTGTGTTTGGCCAGGATGCCTGTGAAATTGGCCTCACTTTTTCTGTTGCTACAGGTGAGTTGTTACATTAACACCGGGAATTGTGGCAAAGTCCTAGTATGGCCAATGGAATACAGTCATTGGATCAATTTAAAGACAATTCTGGATGAACTGGTCACAAAGGGTCATGAAGTGACTGTTCTGACATCTTCAGTTGCCCTTTTTCATGATCCTAAAAAGCAGTCTGCCATTAAATTTGAGATTTATCCGACAACTTTCACTAAGGATGCCTTGGAGATATTTTACACAGAATGGACCAGGAACTGGACAAATTTATCAAAAAACAAATTTTGGATATACTTTCCAAAGATGGAAGAATTACTTTGGATATATTCTGATGTGTATGAGAAGCTCTGTAAAGAAGTAGTTTCAAACAAGAAGTTTATGACAAAACTACAGGAATCAAGGTTTGAGCTCCTTCTTGCAGATGCTGTTGGGCCCTGTGGTGAGCTGCTGGCTGAGCTACTTAAACTGCCTCTGGTGTACAGTCTCCGCTTCACTCCTGGCTTTTCATTTGAAAAACACGTTGGAGGACTTCCATTGCCACCATCCTATGTACCTGTTGTTATGTCAGAATTAAGTGATAAAATGACATTTATGGAGAGGATTCAAAATATGATATATACACTTTATTTTGATTTTTATTTCCAAGTATTTAATGAGAAGAGTTGGAATAAATTTTACAGTGAAATATTAGGTAAGTTGTGGTTTTAATTGATAGCATGATTTTTATTAACTTCCCTTAGACCTTTGAAGGTGAGTCGGTATAGTTGTGCAAAAGAAAATCTTATCTTTCATAAGTGAAAGGATAAAAATCAAAGTACCTTTTAATCTCAAAGATACCATAGACAGTTTTCTACTATAAATTAAAATTCTGAAGTCCATTTCTAGTATAGGACATGCCATGGGGATCATAAAACACAAATTAGGGCTTGAGAAACAGCATATTGATAATGTGAAAAGACTTCCCTTCCTGAGACTCTGAGATCCCAGGTTCAACCCCCAGCTTATCATAAGACAGAGCTGAGCAGTGCTCTGGTCTCTCTCACTCTCTATATCTTTCTCACTGCATGTTTCTCATTAAAATATATACTAAAAAATAAAGGACTTAAGTGCTCTCTAAGTAATTAAATATCTATTGTCCACATTGTTTTATCTTTAAGTTCATTAGAAAACCCATAAAACATCTTTAGGAATGAAATCATGGAGACTAAAGTCCTGCATATGTACTTCAAGCACAAATATCTATGTGATAGTGAGGAGATTATTTCCATCTATGTAGTTTAGTTCCATCATATACATATATATATATATACAGTACACCAGAGGCAGTTTATATATATACATATATATATATGTGTATGCAATTTGGCCAGCAATTGCTCCACAGTTGAGATTCAAACTGAAAATTTAGACACCATTAAAGATGAAAATTTTTATTTATCTAGGAGTAAAGAATTGTAACCAAGGTACAAAAAAATCTAAAATGTATAGTCAACAGGTGTGGAGAAATGTAAGTTTGGGTTTTTATTGGAAGGAAAGTGAAAAATGATGTAAGCAGTTAAAAAAAAAAAACTATTTAATTTGTGTTAAAAAGTTTAAACTAGAGGGCCGGACAATAACATTCTGGGTTAAGCACACATAGTACGAAACTCAAGACCCTGGTTTGAGCGGGTTCCCTACCTGCAGGGGGTCACTTCACAAGCAGTGAAGCAGGTCTGCAGTTGTCTATCTTTCTTCTGTATCTTCCCCACCCTTCTCAATTTCTCTCTGTCCTATCCAATAATAATAATAATAAAAAAACTCAAAAAATGGCGGCAGGAGCAGTTCATTGGCAGTGTAAGCACTGAGTCCCAGAAATAACCCTGGAGGCAAATAAATAAATATAAATGAACAGTTTAAAGTATTCACTCCTACTGCATTTATCCTCTTGAAAACAGCTATAATCCATTGTCCTGCAGCACTCCCAGACAGGTTCACAAAACCTGTTATTTGGCTCAGGCCAAGGATTTTTAAAAATAGATTTTTATTAGTGATTTACAAGATTATAAGATAATAGGGTACAATTCCACATCTTTCCCACCACCAAAGGTGTGCCCATCCCAGCCCTCCAATGGTAACCACAAATTTTCAAAGGTTATAGATAAGGGTAAAGTGTATATATGTATATATATTTTTTCTTTCTTCAAGTCCATGTGTTTCAATTCTCTATATCCCACATGAGTGGGATCATCTCATAGTTGTCCTTCATTACCTTATTTACTTCACATATTCTCTGTCAGTGCTATCCATTTTGTCCCAAAAATCATATTATGGTCTTTTATTTCTTTTTTATTACTGATTTAATATTGATTTATAAAATTACAAGCTAACAGGGTAAAATTCCACACTGTTCCTACCACTAGAGTTCCTTGTCCCCATTCCCTCCACTGGAAACAACAGTAATTCTCCCAACGTCACAAATATGGGTTGATTATTATTTCTGTAAATATATATATTGCCCATTTTTTCTATGGTCCTTCCTTCTCTTCCTTTCTAAGTCACACTTAGACCTATTGCTACTTCCAAATGTCCCTCCTTTTTCCCTCTTCTCTCTCTGAGTCCTGATGGAATTGGAGCTTAGACCTCTCTAGTCATCTTCCCTAACATTTCTTCCCCTCTGGGACTACGGCCCAAAATTCTTTTTGGAGTGCAGAAGGTGGGAGTTCTGGCTTCTGTAAGTGCTTCTCTGCTGAACATGATCATTGGCAGGTTGAACTATATACCCCTAGATTCTCTTCACTCACAGTGACTGGTATAAAAACAAAGGTTCCTGCTTTCAAACATTCCATATATCAGTGTAATTGGAGTTCAGGGCCCTCTGGTCATCTTCCCCTAACATTCCTGCTCAGGAAGTATGAACCAAAATAAATTGTTTTTTAAGTACAGAAGGAGTTCTGGCTTTTGTAATTGTTTCTCAATTAGTCATGGACATTGGCCATGAACTTGGTGACTAAAAAGCAGTAAGATATAAAGCAGGACAGAATGTTTAATAAGCAGGAACTAAAGTGCAGGGTTAGGGCCAATCAGTCCAAGAATCTTTTGGGTCAGTTCAAGCAGAAAATAATCTTTTTTTTTCCCCAGCATGGCAATTCTTACCTTCTCTCAAAATGACTCCACTGATATCTGTTTTTCACAAGAATTACAGTGACCCTATCCCAGTTAAAATCTGAGATTCTGGGTTAAGTGCACATGGAGGCGCAAAGCTCAAGGACCTTAAGGATCCTGGTTCAAGCCCCCGGATCCCCACCTGCAGGGGAGTCTCTTCACAGGTGGTGAAGCAGGTCTGTAGGTGTCTGTCTTTCTCCCTCTCTGTCTTCCCCTCCTCTCTCCATTTCTCTCTGCCCTATCCAACAATGAAGACGACATCAATAACAACAACAATAATAACTACAACAATAAAACAAGGGCAACTAAAGGGAATGAATAAATAAATATTTTTTTAAAAAATCTGAGATTCTGGGAGTCGGGCGGTAACGCAGTGGGTTAAGCTCATCTGGCAGAAAGCACAAGGACCGGTGTAGAGACACCAGTTCGAGCCCAGGCTCCCTGCAGAGGAGTCCCTTCACAAGCGGTGAAGCAAGTCTGCAGGTGTCTGTCTTTCTCTCCCCCTCTCTGTCTTCACCTCCTCTCTCCATTTCTCTCTGTCCTATCCAACAACAGCAATAAAAAAAAAATCTGAGATTCTGATAATTGCATAGTTCTTCCCTAAATTCTGACAGATTTGAGACCTAGAATCTTGTTTAAAACTGGATCTACAAGTGATTTGCTGTATTTGGGGTGCGGGGTGGAGAATGCAACCCCTTTACTGATGGAATCAAGAAAGAAAATCCAAGGACTAGAAGGAAGACATCCAACATCCCCAGCATGACCAGGTCTCCTAGCCACCAAAAATGTGTCTAGATCTTTTTGTAAACTAGGTCTTTCTATTTTGCTAATGTTCTAAAACTGACCATAAGCACACATCTCTGTTTCCAAAGTTAAGAAAAAGAATTAGTGGCCACCAAGAATGGAGAAGAATTCAGATACTGAACCCCAACAATAACCCTGGTGGCAAAAAAGAAAAAGAAAGGAAACAAAAGGAGAGGAACAGAAAAGATAAAAGACTCACACATCAGGACAGGTAGCTGAATAAAGATCAAAGAAGAGTCAGACTGAATTAGTGATCACTGCAAAAACGGTATCATCTGTTTTCCATCTACACCATGCCTCGGCCTCGCGTGAGCTTAATGTGCAGCTTGACGATACGAGAATCTGGCATGAAGCCCAGCCAGTCTATCTTGGGATTACTCTCGATCGCACTCTGTCATTTCACAATCATCTCATAAAAACTGCAGCAAAGGTGGGCGCGAGGAATCACATCATTGCAAGACTGGCCAGCTCCTCATGGGGCGCAAGCGCTTCCACACTACGATCATCATCTCTGGCATTATGCTATTCCACTGCAGAATACTGTGTCCCAGTATGGTTCCGTAGCCCCCATGTCCACTTGGTCGATTCCAAATTATATTCCTCCATGAGGATCATTTCTGGAACCATCCATTCCACCCCGGTTCCATGGCTGCCAGTTCTTAGCAACATCGCCCCGCCAGATATTCGTCAGGATGCGGCATCATCTAAGTTCATTTCCCATGTTTATGCTCGACCGGACCTGCCAATATACACGGATATCTTCGCCCACCCTGTCCAACGCTTGACGTCTCGTCACCCAATCTGGTCCTCTACGCCTACACTGAACTTCTCTGTTCCAGTCTCTTGGAAACAGAGTTGGCAGTCAGCTGAGGTAAAGAACAAACACCTCATCACAGACCCCTGCAAGCGTCAACCCGGCTTTGACCTAGCATGTTATGATTGGGCCCTCCTCAATCGCTATGGAACAGGCCATGGCCGGTGCGCCGCTATGTTCCATCGCTGGGGAGCCAGAGACGACCCGAACTGCCCCTGCGGCTATAGACAATGACCCACATAGTCAACGACTGCCACCTCTCCAGATTCAAAGGAGGTCTCGAAACTTTACATCAGGCTCAACCTGACGCTGTTGACTGGCTACGGAAGAAGCGCAAACGCTAGAAGAAGTGATCACAAGACTTACTCAGAGCTGTCAGGTTTAGCCAGAATGGTCACAAGAGCCTGTGTTTGAGGCAGAAAAATAAATAAATAAATAAATAAATAAATAAATAAATTATAGAGCCATGACCCACCAGGGAAAGAGAGAAACAGGCTGGGAGTATGGATTTGTCAACTCCCATGTTCAGCAGGGAAGCAATTACAGAAGCCGGACCTTCCACCTTCTGCACCCCATAATGTCCCTGGGTCCATGCTCCCAGAGGGATAAAGAACAGGAAAGCTATCAGGGGAGGGAATGGGATATGGAGTTCTGGTGGTGGGAATTGTGTGGAGCTGTACCCCTCTTATCCTGTGGTGTTTTTTTTTTTTCAGTTTTTCCCTTTTATAATTTTTTTTTAATTTATAGATTGACTTCTCTAGAGAAATATTCCTTTATGGTTATGGTACAGTTAGTTGATTGTGAAGTTGCTATAATTCTTTTTTGCATTTGTGTCTTTTGGTTATATAGCTTTAGAAAGAAAAAAAATCATGTTTAATTCTCTAACAATTCCAATTTAATGTTATCTGTAATTGTGAATATCATGAGATGTATTAATCATATATACATGTAGATGGATTCCTATATTGATAATTTGTATACCTGTATAACTGTTAATTATATGCATACATAGTTATTATACACACATTCATTTGCTTTGTTAAATAACTGGCATTTAAACACATTTGTATCATTCCAGCTTTTTCTCAGAAAATTGCCTAGTATCATCTTCACATGACAATGTTCTCATTTCCTTAATTGTTGTTTATTTTCCCTTTAGGAAGACCCACTACACTATCTGAGATCATGGGGAAAGCTGAAAAGTGGCTCATTCGAACCTACTGGGACTTTGAATTTCCTCACCCACTCTTACCACATTTTGAATATGTTGGAGGACTCCACTGTAAACCTGCCAAACCACTGCCTAAGGTCACCTCTTTCTGTTTGTTTTGCTTTGTTTATTTTGCATTTTCTATAGGAAATATTTTGCATTTTATCTAGGCAGTTTGACTGACTGGACAGAGATATGGGAAACTAGGTAAAATGGCTTGCTAATTAGAAGCTCGTATTTCTATACCAATGTAAATATCTAAATTACATTATAAATATAGAATTAATTGGAATCCTTGAAGAACATTTAAGTAGATGGTCAGGTAAATTATGGTCTTCACTGTCCAACATATGAGAAAGGGTCAGCCATTCACTAAAATAATATTTATAGGGGCTAGGACTTCTCATCTGGTACAGTGTGCATTTTACCATGTGCCAGGACCCAAGTTCAAGCCTGGCCTCCACTGCACTGGAGGGGAGACTCAGTGCTGTGGTTTTCTCTCTATATATTTATCTCTATCTATCTATCTATCTATCTATTTGAAAGTCTGCTGGGGGGCGAGAAGAAGGTAAGGATTCAACAAGAACAAAAACAAAACAAAATAGAAACCAAGAGAGGGAGAAAATACAAGTTGAAACTTAGACTAGATAAGATCTAACACATTTGACCCGTAGACTAAGAGGATGTGGGTGGCTGGGGAGTGATTGAAAGTGTGTTGGAGGGGCTGGGTGGTGGCACACCTGGTCAAGCGTACACGTTACAGTGCACAAAGACCCAGGTTCAAGCCCCCAGCCCCTACCTGCAGGGGGAAAGCTATGCAAGTGATAAGACAAGGCTACAGGTATCTCTCTCTTTCTCTCTAACTTCCTCTCTTCTCTCAATTTCCCTATGTCTCTAATATTAAATAAAACTACTTATTAAAAAGTGTGTTGGAGCCCCACTGCACTGTGGTGGTGAACATTGTCAGTTGAGTGATGACCTACCATGGTGCGGTAAGCCATACACAAGTGACAGTTAATATATTGCAAATTATTATGTCCCTAATGAAGTGAATTAAAATGTGATGGGGGTGGTGGATTTATGTCATAGTAGTTTTTCACCAGATTTCCATGCCTGGAGCCTCAGTGGTCTTAGGTTCAACCCTAGGCACCACCATAAGCCAGAACTCTGGCCTCACTCACTCAGGCTATCATTAAAACAAATTAAATGAGTAGTAAAATACATACAAAAAATTATTTCTATTTTCTTAATTCAAATTTCAAACCTCTTCAAAGTGTTGAATAGGAAGTGATCTTAACTGGAAAGAAACTAGCTCAAGAATCTATTTATATTCCATTTTCTCAAAATCCCAACAACACAAATATGGCATGTACCTTCTTATACATGCACTAACTATACAGTTGTTGACAAATGGGTACAATCTCTCATCACCCTGTGGAAAGGGGCCCAAATTGGGAGTGAGAGTGTTTTGCAGATTCCTATCACAGAAGTCTTTCTGTTTTGGTGATGGTTCCTTTTGCTACTTTTCAGTTTGATATAATCCCACTGTAATATTATTGCTTTTGGTTTTCTTCTCATTGGACTTGAGTTTCCAAAGACTTGTCTGAAACCAGCATCATGGAGTATTCTGTTAATGTGTTCTATTATGTATTTTATGCATTTTTGGTATACTATCTAAGACTCTGACCCATTTGTAGTTGATTTTTGTGCATAGTGTCATGTGGCAGCCCTGTTTCATTTGTCTGCATGTCACCAACTAATTTTCTTTTTTTTTTTTATTAGTGATTTAACAATGATTGACAATATTGTGGAATAAGAGGGATACAATTCCACACAGTTCTCACCAACAGAGTTTCACATCCCATCACCTCCACTGGAAGCTTCCTTATTCTTTATCCCTCTGGGAGTATGGACCAAAGATCTTTACGGGGAGCAGTAGGTGGAAGGTCTGGCTTCTGTAATTGCTTCTCTGCTAGACATGGATGTTGATCGGTCGATCCAAACCCCCCAGCCAGTTTCTATCTTTCTGTAGTGGGGCAGGGCTCTGGAGAGGAGGGGTTCCAGGACTCATTGGTTAGGTTGTCTGGTCACCAACTGATTTTCTTATCACCATTCATTGAAGAGATTGTCCATTACTCATTTAATTGATGGGGACCCCTTATCATATATTTACTTTTCATATCTGTGAGGACTTATATCTGTGTTCTCAATTTTATTCCATTGATCTGTGTGTCTGGCTTTGTTCCAGTACAATGTGACTTCAATTACTATAAGCCTATAGTATAGTTGGAAGACTGATACCTCCACTCTTGTCCTTTTTCTCAAAAAAACTTTGATAATCATTAGTTCTTTTAAAAAAAAAACACCTCATATTCATCTTTTTCGGGGTGTGATACTTACATGTGTCATATGTAGTTATGAAATCTGAACCTGAAATCTGATAATTCTATTAAACAATGTTAAGTAACCAATCAAAAATAAATAATAAAATGAAAAAAGTCTCTCAAGATGTATTCACTGAGTTGAGTGAGAAAGCAGGTTACTGATTCAAGCAACAGTGAAGAAAAACTATATTGGGGAATGAACAGTTAATGAATAGAGGAGCAGTGCTTTGGTGTCTCTCCTCTCTGTGCCTCTTTTATCTGTCTCCGTCTTTGTCTTTCACCCTCTATCTAACAAAGTGAAGAGTTCACAACAAGCAGTGGAATCACACAGGTGTGAAGCCCCAGCAATATCTCTCGTGACAAATATAAATAAACAAAAGAATAACAGGGTCCGCCAGGGGCTAAGACAAATGTCTTTCATGTACAAGTTCCTGAGTTTGATTCTATGCACCACAGACAGACAAGTCTTTCATTCATAGATGGTGGAATGATGTTTCTAGGGATTTTGGATCTCTTCTGTGGTGAATATTCTGTCCAAGTCCTCCCCCCATTTTTGGATGGGGTTATTTGTTGTCTTGTTGTTGTGTCTGGCAAGTTCTTTATATATGTCGGTTATTAAACTCTTATCTGATGTATGGCATGTAAAGATCTTCTCCCATTCTGTGAGGGGTCTTTTGGTTTGGGTAGTGGTTTTTTTTGCTGTGAAGAAGATTTTTAATTTGATGTAGTCCCATAGGTTTATACTTGCCTTAGTCTTCTTTGTAATTGGATTCGTTTCATTGAAAACGTCTTTAAAATTTATGCGGAAAAGAGTTCTGCCAATATTTTTCTCTAAGTATTTGATAGTTTGTGGTCTAACATCCAAGTCCTTGATCCACTTGGAATTTACTTTTGTATTTGGTGAAATACAGTGATTCAGTTTCATTCTTCTGCATGTTTCAACCCATTGTTTCCAACACCATTTGTTGAAGAAACTCTGCTTTCCCCATTGAATAGTCTGGGTCCCTTTGTCAAAGATTGGATGTCCATAGGTGTGGGGCCTCATTTCTGGGCTCTCAATTCTATTCCACTGGTCAGTGTGTCTGTTCATCTTCCAGTACCAAGCAGTTTTGATGACAATGGCCCTATAATACAGTTTGAGATCTGGGAGTGTGATGCCTCCAGTTCTGTTCTTTTTTCTCAAGATTGTTTTGGCAATTCTAGGTTCTTTTCTGGTTCCAGATAAACCTTTGTAGCATTTTTTCTATTCTCCTAAAAAATGTGCTTGGGATCTTGATGGGGATAGCATTAAATTTGTAGATGGCTCTGGGTAATATATTCATTTTGATGATGTTAATTCTTCCAACCCATGAACATGGAATATCTTTCCACTTCTTTGTGTCTTTTTCAATTTCTTTGAGTAGTGACTCATAATTTTCAGTATACAAGTCACTTCTTTGGTTAGGTTTACTCCTAGATATTTTATTGTTTTTGTTGCTATAGTAAAAGGAATTGATTTCTGGATTTCAATTTCTTCTAACTTAGTGTTTACATAGAAGAATGCCACTGACTTTTGAATGTTAATTTGATAGCCTGACACCTTACTGTATTTCCTGATGATTTCCAAAAGCTTCTTGCTGGATTCCTTAGGTTTTTCCATGTATACTATCATGTCATCTGCAAATAAGGAGAATTTGAATTCTTCTCTTCCAATCTGTATCCCTTTAATTCCTTGCTCCTGCCTGATTGCTATGGTAAGAACTTCCAACACTATGTTGAATAGCAATGGTGATAGTGGGCAGCCCTGTCTAGTACCTGATCTGAGGGGAAATGCTTCCAGTTTTTCACCATTGAGTATGATGTTGGCTGTAGGTTTGCTATAAATAGACTCCACTATCTTCAGGAATTTTCCATCTATTCCCATTTTTTGTAGTGTTTTGATCATAAAGGGATGTTGGATTTTGTCAAAGGCTTTCTCTGCATCTATTGATATGACCATGTGGTTTTTGGTCTTCCTTTTGTTGATGTGGTGGATCACATAGATTGATTTACGTATATTAAACCAACCTTGCATGCCTGGAATAAACCCCACTTGGTCATGATGAACAACCTTTTTGATATACTGCTGTATCCGGTTGGCTAGAATTTTGTTCAATATTTTCGCATCTATGTTCATCAGAGATATTGGTCTGTAGTTTTCTTTTTTGGTTGTGTCCCTGTCTGCTTTTGGTATCAAGGTGATGTTGGCTTCATAGAAGCTGGCAGGGAGTATTCCAGTGTCTTCAATCTTCTGGAAGACTTTTAAAAGTAGAGGTATTAGTTCTTCTTCGAAGGTTTTGTAGAATTCATTTGTAAAACCATCTGGTCCAGAACTTTCATTTTTGGGAAGATTTTTGATAACTGTTTCAATTTCATTAGCTGTGATGGGCCTGTTCATGTTATTCACTTCCTCTTTACTTAGTTTTGGAAGTTGGTAGGTATCTAGGAAATCGTCCATTTCTTCCAGGTTCTCTAGCTTGGTGGCATATAGTTGTTCATAGAAGCCTCGCATGACGTGTTGAATTTCTACGGTGTCTGTTGTGATATCTCCTCTTTCATTTACTATCTGACTTATTTGGGTCTTCTCCCTTTTTTGTTTTGTGAGTCTGGCTAAAGGTTTGTCGATTTTGTTTACTCTTTCGAAGAACCAACATTTACTTTCATTGATCTTTTGTATGGTTTTTCTATTCTCAATGTTATTTATTTCTGCCCTAACTTTAGTGATTTCTGTCCTTCTGGTTGCTTTAGGGTTCCTTTGTTATTCTTCTTCTAGGTCTTTAAGATGTGCAATCAGGCTGTTTATTTGTGCCTTTTCTTGTTTCCTAATGTGTGCTTGTATAGCTATGAACTTCCCTCTTAGGACTGCTTTGGCTGTCCCCAAATATTTTGATAGCTTGTGTCTTCATTTTCATTGAACTCTCGAAACGTTTTGATTTCTTCCTTGATTTCCTCTTTGACCCAGAAGTTGTTAAGAAGTGTACTGTTGAGCTTCCACATTTTGGGACTATTACTAATCTTTTGCTGATTGTTAAGTTTTAGTTTAATTCCAATGTGGTCTGAGAAGATGCTTGGGATGATTTAAATGCTCTTGAATTGGCTGATGCTGTCTTTGTGGCCTAACATATGGTCTATCCTTGAGAATGACCCATGTGGATTTGAGTAAAATGTGTATTCCAGTTTCTTGGGATGAATGACTCTGAAAATGTCCAATAGTTCTAGTTTATCTATCTCTTCATTTAGCTCCCTTATGTCTTTATTGATTTTCTGCCTGGATGATCTGTCAAGTTGAGATAGTGGGGTGTTGAAGTCCCCTACTATGATTGTGTTGTTGTTAATATATTGCTGTGGCTCTTTCAGTAGATGTTTGGTGTATTTAGATGGCTTCTCTTTGGGTGCATAGATATTAATAATTGTTAAGTCCTCTTGATTGACTGATCCTCTGAGCATTAAGTAGTGTCCATTCCTATCTTTTTTAATCTTATCTATTTTAAAGTCTATCATGTCAGATATGAGAATAGCTGCTCCTGCCCTTTTTTGTGGGCCATTGGCTTGTGTGATAGTTTTCCATCCTTTCACTTTAAGTCTGTGTTTGTCTTGTTGAGTTAGGTGGGTTTCCTGTAGAAAACATATTGTTGGGTTGTGTTTTCTGATCCATCTTCCTACTCTGTTTCTTTTAATAGGTGAATTCAGGCCATTGACATTTACTGATATCAAAGATTGAAGATATTTTAACGCCATTCTTGTAGAGTTTTAGAGTGTTTTGATATATGTCCTATTTGTGGTGGTCTGGTTGTTTATAGGAGACCTTTCAGAACTTCTTTCAGGGCAGGCTTGGTGATGGTTGATTCCTTCAACTGTTGCTTGTCTGAGAAGGTTTTGATGCTTCCATCTAGTCTGAATGACAGTCTAGCAGGATATAGTATTCTTGGCTGAAAGCCTTTCTCATTGAGCACTCGATAGATATCTTGCCATTCTCTTCTGGCCTGTAGTGTTTGTATGGAGAAGTCTGCTGCTAATCTTATGGGTTTTCCTTTGTAGGTGACCCTTTGTTTTTCTCTTGTAGCCTTGAGGATCCTTTCTTTATCCTTATCCCTTTCCATTCTAAGTATGACATGTCTTGGTGTCTTTAGGTCTGGGTTAATTCTGTTTGGGACCCTCTGGGCTTCTTGAATCTTTATGTCTTTGGTGTTGTCTAGACTAGAGAAATTTTCAGCTATTATGGCCTTGAGAATGCTTTCTTCCTCCCCTTCTCTTTCTTCCTCTGGTAGGCCAATAATGCGTATATTGTTTCTTTTGAAGTCATCCCATAGGAGTCTGTTGTTGTTTTCAGCATCTCTTAATCTCTTTTTGAGATCTCTTACTTCTTTTTTAGTTGTCTCTAATTCATCCTCAATCTTGCTAATTCTGTCTTCAGCCTCATAGATTCTATTCTCTCTGCCCTCTACTGTTTTCTGGAGTTCATCTATTTTGTTGCCCTGCTCTGATACTGTTTAGCTTGTTCAGCTAGTTGCCTTCTTAGCTCAGCGATTTCAGCTTTCAGCTCTCTAATAACCATGAGATAATTAGAATTTTCTTCCATATTCTCATTTGTTGTTCCTGCATTTCTGGTTACAATTTTTTCAAATTCTTTACTCACTCCTGTTATTATGTCCTTAGCTAATGTTTGGATGTTAAACTCGTTGTTTTGTGCTTCACTCTCTGTAGGACTTTTAGCTGGACTCTTGTCCTGGTTCAAGTCTCCAATATTTTTTCTTGTTGTTTTAACCATATTATATATTATGTTATGAGTTCCCTTTATCAGTAATTTTCAAATTATTGATCACTATTGCCTGGGTTGACTTGTGTCTAAGTAAGTTAATTAAAGTGTTTACAGTGGTGGAAGTTAACAGTTTTTTCAATCCCTGAGTTGGAGCTCGGTGGTTTAAAAGCCTCTTTTTTTTTTCTTCCCTGTAGGCTATGGGAGCCTGAGGGCTTTTAAACTATCAACAGGCTTCTTAGCTTAATCACTGACTCCTGACCAAGATATATAGCAGGTTGTGGCAGAGATAATCTAGTGGTTATGCAAAGAGACTTTCACAGCCCCTCAGCTATGCCACCGAGGTATAGGTCTTCTGAGTTTCCTGGTTAGATCTCTGTCCCCTGGTGTCCCTCCCTGCCACTGCTCCAGATTCTGAGGGTAGTAGCAATGGAGACTCAGAGTTGCACTTGGTGAGTCTCTGGGGAGTCCTCTCCTCCCTTAAGCTTTCCCCTTGTTGGTGGAGCAGACTGCAGGTGGTGTCTCAACTGATAAACTGCTGAACTGTTAGCAGTCACTTAATCTCTCCTTAGGCTCCTCTCTCCTCTCTGTCACCAGCCACATGTGTTTGTACTCACGGGTGATTTACTGGGTTCCTGTGGTCATTCTAGTCCTGTCTTGTTTCGGTCCCAGGTGGTCTCCTTTGGTATTCCTAGTTGATATTGTTTTTAAAGGTGAATTCACCATTTTTAATAGCTAAGTAGGTTTTTTTTTTTTTTTTTTTTTTTTTTTTTTACCTCCAGGGTTATTGCTGGGGCTCAGTACCAGCACTATGAATCTACTGCTCCTGGAGGCTATTTTTCCCATTTTGTAGCCTTTGTTGTTGTCTTTGTTGTGGCTATTATTGTTGCTGTTGGAGAGGACAGAAAGAAATGGAGAGAGGAGAGGAAGACAGAGAAGAGGAGAGAAAGAGAGACACCTGCAGTCCTGCTTCACCTCTTGTGAAGTGACCCCCCTGCAGGTGGGGAGTCGGGGGCTCGAACCGAGATTTTTATTCCAGCCTTGTGCTGGTCCTTGCACTTTGTGCCATGTGTGCCTAACCCACTGCACTACTGCCCAGTCCCCCCCCAAAAAAAATTTAAAAATCAAAATTAGGGGGAGTCTCTCTGTCGTATCCAACAATAACAGCTATAACAACAATAACAACTACAATAAGGGCAACAACAAAGGCAACAAAAAAAATGGGGAAAAAATGACTTCTAGGAGCAGTGGATTCATGGTGAAGGAATGGAGCCCCAGCAATAACCCTGGAGGCAAAAAAAAAAAAAACTTCATTTCAAACTATCTAGGCTGTAACATGGTTCCTTTCACAAAGTCCAAAAGGTGAGGTAAGATTAATAGACTTGGAGAGTTTTTTAATGGTTATGTATTTTCAAATTCACAAGATAAAAAAAGTGCTACTGATCATTATACAATGTAAATATAATTAGCACAATTGAACTATATGATTATATTGTGATTCAGATAATGAAATTTATGTTCCATGTATTTAATCATAATTTCAGAAGGTCACTATTCTTGTTTTATCTCTTTAGTTCTTTGGAATAATCTCTTCAATATTTCTTCTTGCTACCCTTTCATGACAGGAAATTTTTCCTTCACAGGAAATAGAAGAATTTGTCCAGAGCTCTGGAGAGAATGGGATTGTGGTGTTTACTCTGGGATCAATGATCAAAGACATGTCTGAAGAAAGAGCCAATATGATTGCATCTGCTCTCGCCCAGATTCCACAGAAGGTAGGCAAATCGCATTAATACCACATAAATATCTAATAAGTCTGTTGAACACTAAAGAGTTTTATTATAGAAATATCCTACATGAAGAGTAATTAATTATGATAGTTCCACTTTATCTCAGATATCAAACTAAAAAACAAAATATAATATGGGTTGCAGAGATGCCTAATGGTTATGCAAAAAGACTTCCACGCCTGAGACTCAAATTCCCCTATAATACCACAAACTAGATCTGAGAAGTTCTCTGGAAAGAAAGACAAAAAAAAAAAAAAAAAAAAAACCTACTATGAAACCAAAATATACTACAGCCAGAGAGAGGTAGCATAATGGATAGAAGGTAAAACTTGAGCGTAGATAGTATAATGGTTATGCAAAGAAACTTTCAAGCCTGAGGCTCCAAAATCCCAGGTTCAATCCCATGTACCACCATAAGTGAGAGAGCTGGTAAAAATAAGTAAATAAATACATAAATAAATAAGGAGGGGGGAAAAAACAGAGCTTGACATGTGTGAGCTTCTGATCATAATCCCCAACACTGCACATACCAGAGTGGTACTCTGGTCTTTCCAGTCTCTCTCTCTTCTGATAATTAAGGCTTATAGATTACAGAAGATAGTTAGATACATAGATGATAGATGAGTGACAGGCATTAAAGTAGTAGACAAGATATCATTGGTTGATAATTTTGGCATTAGCATTGTTTAAAGAAAGAGAAGGAGCAGGAAGAGGAGGAGGAGGTGTGGGAGGGGGAGGAGGAGGATATGTGCTGCACCAAAGGGCGAGAGGGGGGTGGAGAGAACCTTGAAGAGCTATCACATGATGCACAAGGAAATGAATGATTATTCCTATGTTTGCACAACTGCACTGCAAACCATTACTCTTCCAGTTAGTAAATTTTTAAAAGAAAGAAACATGAAAGGATGCAATGTGAAGCTGGGGAAGTAGCATAATGGTGATGCAAAAAGACTTGCATGCCTGAGGCTCCAAAGTGCCAGGTTCAAGCCCCTCACCACCATAAACCAGAGCTGAGCAATGTTCTGATAAAAAGAGAGAGAAGGGGGGTGGGGGTGGGGGAGTACAATGTGAACTTTTTAGTGTTATAATGCAAGCAAGAAAGCTAGCAAATTCTGCCCAGTCATTTGTTCCTTTTCTTCACAGAATTAGCTAAATTTTAATAGTAATTGTACTAGCACAATAATGTTAAGGAAAGTGGATAAAGGTCTAAAGGACAATATGCTGCTTGCACTTACTATCTAACCTACCTTCTTGCACCTTCTGTAATGTACACATTACACTGCCAGGGCTTCACTGCTCTGGGTCTGCTTTTTCAGAGAGAAAGGAGAGAGCAAGATAGCACCACACTGAAACTTTCTCCAGTGCAGTGGGGGCCAGGAACAAATCTGGGTTATGAAAATGACATAAGTGCAACATCCAGGTGAACTGTTTCTCCCGTTTTTGTTTTTACCTAACCAGAGCACTGCTTCGTGCTGATTTATAGTGATGTAAGGGATTGAACCTGGATCCTCTGGTGCCTCTGGCATAAAAACCATTCAGTGTGTTTTAGAAAGTGTTATTGAGTGAAATTATAATCCGGGCTCACCAGGTACCTAAGCCAGTCATGTGATTTAAAGAACAAGAGATTGGTCTGTCATAACTGACTAGACTTTATCAAAGTGCAAAACAGGAGAATGACAGAGAAAGTCCTGTTCTTGAACTGAACTTTGTGCATTGCTCAACCTGACCCCCAATGCACCCAGGTTCTAATCTATAAAATTAACTCTTCCTCCCTATGCAGAAAGGAGATTTATAACAAGATGCCAAATCAATGCTTGCATGGAAAATATTAATTTTATTTTTCTCCATTAAAATTTTTTTTAATTTTATTGAAAGGTTAGAGATTTACAGTATAATTGCTTTCCAATATGTAAAATATACCTTTCATCTTTTTTAACTACTTTGTAATTTCCTATCTGATAATCTCATTTGTTCTTTCCACTGTGTATGAAATGACAGTGTTTCACCCCCAAATAGAAATAAAAATAAATGCAACTATATGAAATGTGTGTGTTCCTCCTTTCTTTCCTCCTCAGCAGATTAGTAGTCCTCATTACTTGACATTTCATCATTATTTATCTAGCGAAAAGCATTTAGCTAAATGTCTTCTAATTTTCAAAAATTTAAGCTGCTGTTAAATTTGAAATTCAACTAATAGAAAAAAGCATTTTCTTTAACAGGTTCTATGGAGATTTGATGGCAAAAAACCAGATACCTTAGGATCCAATACTCAGCTGTATAAATGGATTCCCCAAAATGACCTTCTTGGTAAGATTTGGGAGAACAAATAGTGGAAACATGAATAATATTTAACTAGTTATAATAGCATAACAGAAAAACAAATAGGGCGAGGGAGAGAGATAGTATAATGCGGGGGGTGGGGTGGTATAACATCATGGTTATGCAAAAAGACACGTTTGAGGTGTTGAGGTCCGAGGTTCAATTCCCTGCACCAACATAAGCCAGAGCTGAGAAGTGCTCTGAAAAAAACCAGAAACAAACAAAAGAAGTGAGCACTCATTATTGAAATATTCAAAAATAAACCTTTTATTCATTTGTCCAGTTCCAAGGGACCTAAAGAGTCGGCATTTTATTTTATAAATCTAGATTCCTTATGAACGAGTTTAATTTTTTTATTTCATGTCTACCTCCCAGTATATCTTTCAGCAACTTTCTGGATTGCCAGTTCATCTCTGAAGTCTCTCTTTATATCTGTCTTTTCCCTACTATTGGGATATTTTGAATGCTGTGGGAAAATAAACTTTTTTTTATGCCACTAGGGTTATCGCTGGGGTTTAGTGCCTACATACCTTCACCATTCCTTGTGGCAAAATTTTTCCCTTTTTTAGTTTTTTATTTGATAGGATAGAGAGAAATTGAGAGTGGAAGGTGGGAGAGAGGAAGAGAGAAAGAGAGGGAGAGAAACCTGCAGCACTGCTTCACTGCACATGAAGCTTCTTTCCTGTGTCTGTATGTGTGGGAGAGGAGCTTGAGCCTGCATCACTGGGCATGATGATGTGTTCACTCAACCAGGCACACCTCCATCCAACCCCCAGACTCCTCTCTTACTACTGGTGACCTTCTGTTTTCTTTTAAAATTATCTACAATCTATTCACAGAACAGTAACATATCATCATCCCCTTCCTCCCTTAACATCCTACATGTTATAGACTCAGTAACTTTGAATTTCATAAAAAGATTATGTTTCTAATATGTGTCCCATTTTTGCATAAGTTGTTCCTTTTATCCAGAATATTCTTTCAATTTATTCACCTATCCATTTTTGGTTCTTTTTTGAAGTTCATTTCTTTATGTAGTTACCTGTACAGAGGGAGAGGGAGGGAGAAGGAGAGGGAGAGGGAGAGAGACAGACAGAGAGAGAGAGACCTGCCACACTGCTTCACCACTCACAAAGCTTCCCAAGGTCCTTGCACATTGTAACATGTGTGCCCAGCCAGGTACACCACTACCCAGCCCCAAGACTTACGTGATTAGCTCTGAGTTCTGAAAGCAATTTACATGTCATTTTACAAGTGTTCATTATCTAGAAAACACAGCTTCTTTTAGTGCTTGACATTACCATAATCTCATTTCATCTCATATCATAGATAATTATATGTATAATGATCATTTTCTTAAATGCAATCAATTTTAGGTCATCCAAAAACCAGAGCTTTCATAACTCATGGCGGGACCAATGGCATCTATGAAGCAATCTACCATGGGGTCCCGATGGTGGGCATTCCTCTGTTTGCTGATCAGCCTGATAACATCGCTCACATGGAAGCCAAAGGTGCAGCTGTTCGAGTGGACTTGGAAACTTTGACTAGTGCAGACCTGCTCAACGCATTGAGGAAAGTGATTAATGATCCTTTGTGAGTGTAACTTTTTAAGTTTTTACAAGATACTACATTCATATATGAAAGTTTAGGGGGCTGCAGTGTTTCCTAAATGAGTAATGGTGAGTACACACATGTTCAATGTTCTAAAGGTAGTGTCACTAACCCACTGGGAATATCTCATCAAGTTTGTCTTAGTATTTTAAGGAAATGTTTCATCAGAGGTTAAATATCATGAAGAAATTTTGAAATAGCCAATAAGAGAATGAGAAGAGTAAAAGAAACGATGACAGGAAGATTAAGAGAAACCACTAAGAACACAGTTAAAGCAGAGATCCATGGGTGGTATAAAAATGCTAGTTATGTCTTTTTTTCAGCATGGGAATTCATTCAAAACTTTAAACTCTCCTGAAATGGTTCTCAGCTAATAAGTAAACATATCAATTTCAGATTCCTATCATATTTGACATCTTTAAAATTTCCTTTACTAATATTTTAATCCTACCACTGACAAATGACAGTTATTTAGGACCTTGAATGTACTCAATAAAAACTATGTGGATATTACTTTTAAAGGTAGGTTTAGTCTTGTTTTGTTGTGCTTGCTTTTGTCTATTTTAAAGAATCAGAAAATTATAAATTGGGTTGAAAGTAACATTCCCTTTAGAAGTCAGATTTTCTGCAACCAACGAGAAATATGATTGCAGGGCCTAAAATAATTTTAAGTTTATTGTTACAGTTATGAGTATCATTGTTATGTATGGATTTTCAGATTTGTTTTCCATTTTGTCCCAAATTTCAAACACGGTGTCATCTTTTAATGGCCAAGTAATATTCCATTGAGTATAATGAGTATATTCCATTGACTTATAGACCATAACTTTATTTTTTTATTATTTATTGCATAGAGGCAGAAAGAAATCATGGGGGAAGAGGGAGCTAGAAAGGGAGAGAAAGAAAAAGACACTTGTAGCACTGCCTCACTGCTTGTGAAGCTTTCCCTCTGCAGGTAGGGACTGGGGGCTTGAACCCAAGTCCTTGCACATTGTAACATGTGTGCTCAACCAGGTGCACCACCACCAGTCCCCTACCCTATTATTAATCCACTCTCCTACTAATAGTTGTTTAGGTTGATATCACATTTGGACTATTGCAGAGTGGAGCTATGATCATAAAGTTTATATATCCTTTCAAATTTCAGAATTTTTGAGTCCTGGCATATATGCTCTAGTGGTTATTGCAGGGTCATTAAGTATTTCCATTTTTATTTGTTAAGGATTCTCTATGCTATTTGCCACTGGAACTGTACCATTTTGCATTCCTAACAGAATTCCCCACATCCTCACCAGCACTTGCTTCTTTTTTTTTTTTTTTTTCCTAATGTAAGCCATTCTAAATAATCTAGGGTAAAGGCAGAGGGGTAGATAGCATAATGGTTATGCAAAGAGACTCTCATGCCTGAGGCTCTGAAGTACCAGGTTTAATCCCCTGCACCACCATAAACCAGAGCTGAACACATCATCATCATCTAAGGTAGTATCTCTTCGTGGTTTTTTGTTTTTTTCTAATAGTAAATGATGTTGGTGATGTTTCATCTGTGAACCATTGGTATGCCTTCTTTAGAGAAGTGTTCAGATACTTTTTGTACTTTGAATAGGATTATTTTTTTCACTATTGAGTTGTATAATTTATATATTTCTAGTATCAATCCCTTGTGAGAAGTGTGATGTACAAATATCTTCTCTCATTTAGTACCTTACCTTTATTTTTATTGCCTTCAGGGTTATTACTGGAGCTTGGTACCTGCACAACTCCACCATTCCTGGTGGCAAATTTGTTTCTTTTTTTTTATTTTCATAGAGGGGGAGCTACAGAGGTGACAAGGAGACAGAGAGGAGGAGAGACATCTGTAGCATTGTTCCACTGCTCATAAAGTTTTCCCCCACTCGGGGGTACTGGAGCTTGAAGCTGGGTCCTTCTCTGTGGTGATGTGTGTGCTCTTGTGGGTGAGCCAACATCTGATCCCTACTCAGTAGTCATTTCTTTAGACAAAATTTAATTTGATGTTGTTCCATAAAAATCCATATAAATAAAGTTTTTATTTATAAAAAGGAAATACTGACAAAACCATGGGATAAGAGGGGTACAATTCAACACAATTCCCACCACCAGAGCTCTGTATCCCATCCCCTCCCCCAATAGCTTTCCCATTCTTTATTCCTCTGGGAGCATGGACCCAGGGTCATTATGGGGTGCAGAAGGTGGAAGGTCTGGCTTCTGTAATTGCTTCCCTGCTGAACATGGGTGTTGGCAGGTCGATCCATACTCCCAACCTGTCTCTCTTTTCCCCTAGTGGAGTGGGGTTCTGGGGAAGTGGGGTTAGGGTTATTCTTTAGTTTCCCTTACCAAAAGGGTTGCATCTCTAAATACACTGCTTAGGCTAAGTCCTGAAGTGTAGTGCCCATGTTTTCATCTAGTTATCGTTTCAGATCTAATAATATCCAGGTCTTGAATCCACCTTGAATTAATTTGTATGTGTGGTGTTAAATGATGGGGTAGTTTTTGATTTTTACATATGTAGTTTTCCCAAGACCATTTGTTGAAGAGGCTTCCTTATACCCACTGAATGGTTTTTTACTCCAAAGTCATATTTGGGGGTAAAGGATTTTTTAATTATCACCATGGACATTTGCATTTTAAGAGTAGTATTACTTAATTTAAATGTTAGCATAGCTATTTTCGTAAATGAGTGCATAAAGATCACATTTTCATTTTTTTAAAAGAATACAGTTTTTTCCTACCTGGACACTTGTCCTACCAAGTCCTTGCACGCGGTAATGTATGTGCTCGACCTAGAGTGCCACCACCCAGCCCCTACAATCTCTAGCTATATATCCTTATCCTTTTTCTTTTGTAGTTATTGATGTCGTTGTTAGATAGGACACAGAGAAATGGAGAGAGGAGGGGAAGACAGAGATGGGGAGAGAAACATAACCTGCAGACCTCCTTCACCTGCAGGTGGGGAGCCAGGGACTCGAACCGGGATCCTTACGCTGGTCCTTGCGCTTTGTGCCACGTGCATGTAACCCGCTATGCTACCACCCAACTCCCTTTCTTTGTTTTTTATTGCATTATCACTTTAATAGTTGAAACAAATGTAACTGCAATGTATGAGAGTGAAATACTGAGATCTCTCCAAATTGTAAAATATTTAAAACAGTAGTAACCAGTTACGGAGTACACTATATGAAAGAGCAACTCTGAGAGTCAATGTAATACTCCTCACAATGATTAGATAGGAAAGATGCTATTTCTATCCATTCCACAAAGCAAAGGACTCTGGGGAAGGAGGGAATGGGATGGGATGAAGGAGCATTGAGGTCCTAGTAGATGATGGGGGAGGGGAGCCTAGGTTAGGGGAGCAAGCTTCTTCCAGACACCTAGACAGCTGTTATGGAGAGATGAGGGACTGTGTCAACAACTGTACTCTATAAACTATTAACCCCTCAATAAAATAATTTAAAAAAATAAAAGGCCGGGGCTGCGTGGTGGTGCACCTAGTTGAGCACACATTACAATGCACAAAGACTCAGGTTTGAGCCCCTCGTCCCACCTGCAGGGGGAAAATTTTTTGAGTGATGAAGCAGGACTGCTTCCTCTCTATCTCCCCCTCCCATCTCAAGTTCTGACTGTTTCTACCCAATAAAGATAGTAAAAAATTCAAATTAATAAATGGCAGGTAAAAGCCAAAGTGAATATTCAAACCAAGGCAACCCACTACCACACTTGTAGCTATCAATTTGAGATAAGAATTCAATAAATCAATGATTAAAATGCTAATTCTGCCCAGACATGTCTTTGAACCTCATTATGGACTGGCCTCTTGCATCTGGATTTTGATAGTGTTTTATAATTTGTTGACCAAGTTACTAAGAATTCCTTGCTGGATAATTTTAATTCTGCAAATTCAAATCATGAATCTCTTTTCTTCTCTTTGTTTTTGACATTAACTAATTCATCTTCAGGCTAGAAACTTTACTCTTTCATTATAATCAGATTTCTACACATTCTATACATCCCATAAACTAAGATTTCCATAATCATTCTAAGGAAAATGATGTCTTTCATCATCTTCTAGAATGTGGCCCTCAGTTTTACCATCTGCATGAAGTTTTCACATTTACCTTTGTTAGTGTATTCCATAAATTAATGTGCATTTGGTTTTCCTTCAGGTATAAAAAGAATGCTATGTGGTTATCAGCCATTCAGCATGATCAGCCTGTGAAGCCCCTGGATCGAGCTGTCTTCTGGATTGAGTTTGTTATGTGCCACAAAGGGGCCAAACACCTAAGACCAGCTTTGTACAATCTCAATTGGTTCCAGTATCACTCTTGGGATGTGATTGGCTTCCTACTAGCCTGTGTGGCAATCGTTACATTTTTTGTCATAAAATGTTGCTTATTTTGCTGTGCAGTGTTTGTTAAAACAAGTAAGAAGAAAAAGAGAGAGTAGACTTTGAAGCCTAAGGCAGATAGGCTTGATAAGTACAATTACTCTATTTAATTCAACCATAATGAATCAAGATGTGGTAATGCTCTCCTGATTCTATAATTCTAAATGAAAAGAGATTTACTAGAGCCCTTGACTGTTAGAGACCAAAAAGTCTTCTGCTTTCACTATTTTCTATTTAAATAAAGACAATCAGATAGAATACGTATGTCCCTGAAAAGAAAAAAATAGAAGTGAATACTTGTTAAAGATGCTATCACAGATTTTATTCATACTTCTGGAGTAGGTTTGAGATATCAGTATAAACAGTTCTTTTTTTTTAAATAACTTATTATCTTTGATAGAGACAGCCTGAAATTGAGAGGAAGGGGGATAGAGAGAGGGAGAGGGACAGAGAGACATCTGTAGCACTGCTTCACCACTTCTGAAGCTTCCCCGCTGCAGGTGGGAAGCAGGGGCTTGAACCCAGGTCTTTGCACACTGTAATGTGGTAACTCAAACAGATTTGTGTAACTAAACCAGGTGTGCCATCACCTGGCCCTTAGTATAAACAGTTTAATTACAACTTAGATAAAGGTGTTTGAGGCCTGTTAAAGTGAAAACATACAGGAAACAAAAGGGACTATAGGGAAGTGAAAAGGAAGCAGCAAAACAAAAAAAGAAAGAAAAGAACTGGTGCTTATTCATCTCAAGAAAGGATTTAAAAAAAAAAAAAAGCAGTGACTTGTATGCTGCAGTCCAGCTGCAGCAGGTCAGGAGTCCCTGAAGGTGTATCAGAGTAGCAGCGGAGAGAGGAATGAGACAAGACACCGAAGTCTGATATCCGTATGATTTATTCAAGCAAGCAAGCCTTTTTTATATTTTGCAGTACAGCTGTTTGCAATAAGAGTTACAGTAAAATGAAAGTAACATCTTAAAAGTTTCCTATAATTTCCTTTAAATTAAAGGTGATAAACATTATATTGTGACAGAGCATGTTTTCTATATCCTCCTTACCGGGCAACATTTTTTGTAATACTGGTTTTGTTCCTTAGTGTGCATGCACCAAGGTGGACCTTGTCTAGTCAATCTTTCCATGAACCCTAGCTGAAAATACATTCTTTCTCTGTTAATATTTACCCAACGAATGCCTTTCTCATCATATGCTCCTGTATATGGCAATGGAGTGTCAGGAGCTCTCTGTAACCCTTTAGACCTAGGTGGATACCAGAGTTTCCCATTAAACTAGTAAGCTATTTATGGGGGTCCCTGTGCTGTGGGAACTATCTTTCTGTTACTAGTTTTCTTATTCTTGTAAGGTTGGGGTTTAGGTGCTTGAGTAGGCCAAGGAGCTAACAGCTCAGCCCTTTGTAATGCTATCATAAAATCTCTATTAGGTTTGTTTGGGAAATATTGTTTCGCAATTTCTCACAAGAAGTATTGTTTACAATTTTCACAGGGTGGTTTCTGGAGTTGTTTTTCATAGTTCATCCTCTCAGTCATTTCTATCAATAATATTATTCCCCTTATTATGCCACCTCCTATTCCAGGAAGCTTCCTTCTCTGAAGTGGGCTTCTCCCAAATGTGACTCTGTCAACCAGCTGGGGTGGAAGGGGATGTGGCACTTGTAAGAAACCTTTATCCAAGCAATTGAAAACTGCTGACTATGGACTTTTGTCCAATAGACAGAATCTGTTTTTTGAACAGAGGTTATCCAAAGGGACTGTGGAAAGTAGGCTGCAAGGGGGAGGGGGCTGTAAGGGGAGGGGACTCCACTAGGCTTTGGTGGAGGGATAGTGGTGATTTGGTGATGGGTGAGGTGAGAAATGGTATTTTAAAGCATTTATAATCTTGTAGTCTAATGTTACCTTAAATAAATAAAACCACTATAAAATAATCTCAGGATTTTTGGGATAGAAAATGTCTTTCTGTTGTGAATGAACAATTTAACAAAACATATTTATCTAGAAAGGAAAACAAAGAAAAAACAGGTCCATAGGTGATAAACATTCAGAGTGACTTACAAACAAACAAGATCAATATTAAGTCATGTGAAATGGTAAAAGTTTGTGAGAAATCCTCTATCAGAGAGAATGAGCTTTGGAGCTGGTTAGTCAAGAAT
Source organism: Erinaceus europaeus (assembly GCF_950295315.1). NCBI lineage: Eukaryota > Metazoa > Chordata > Mammalia > Eulipotyphla > Erinaceidae > Erinaceus > Erinaceus europaeus. The sequence continues at coordinate 119,950,033 of NC_080164.1, read as the reverse complement.
TGCAGATTGAAAAATCAAGAGAGATGAAATAAAAACTGACACAAACAGATGGACTCCAAATTCCTAACACTGCAAGGAAAGATAGAATGAGCGATTAGACAAGGAAGGCAGTTACAAATAAAAGCATGTGATTAAGAGGGATCAATAATGCACATATTTTAATAAGTTTATTATAAACTTCTAGAGTCACTAAGCCTGAAGTGGTTCTGTTTGTCTAGGTCTAATAAAGAAAACACAAAGCTCACTAGTCTTCCGTCTCTCTCGCTTTTGCTTTCTTTCTTTTGTTCACTATCTTTATGGTTAATATTGTTCATTCTACTTATACATTCAGTAGCATTCTATTTCATACAATCAATGAATGTATATTTTAATTTTTTGAATTTCTAAATTTCCTATATATCTCACTTACCCCTTCTGTCAAGAATTCCTTTTCTCTTTAAACATTTTAATTTTTTAATGTTTATTTTAATGAGAGTGATCCAGAAACAAAGACACACAGAAAGACCACTATCAGCTCTGGCTTATGGTGGTGCTGAGGATTGAGCATGGGACCTCAAAGACCCAATATTTTGGACATGAAAATATTTTGCACAGCTCTTATGCTGTCTCCGTGTGTCCCCTTTGGACATTTTAAACCTGCTTGCTTTAAAAATTATATTCTGATAACCAGAGGGCTTTGTTTTAATACCATCAGTAAAAGGGAAGAGAACCTGAAAAACAGAGGAAGCCAGACACTGTTACTCTTTTTATCTGAGAAGAGGAAGGATACATGGAAGTTATATATAGGTATAGGTGTGGCTTAGAAAGGAAGAGAAGGCAGGACCATTGAAAAAAAAAAAAGGGCAAATATATATAGATAGATAGATATAGAGAGTGATAGTTACAAAGTCAGCACTTCTCTGTGGCCTTGGGAGAACTACTGCAGTTTCCAACGGTGGGGATGAGAACACATAACTCTGATGGTGGGGATGGTGTGGGACTATGCTCTTATTCTCTTATAATTTTGTATATCAGCATTAAATAACTAATAAAAAGTAAATTACATTCTAATTTTTCAAGCCTGTATTGTTCTGTTTTGTACAGATGGCTATTTTCTCTTGTGGTTTCCAAGAATTAATCTTTAATAGGTCTTGGTTTCTGCCAACATGTACAACACTGGGAATGTGTCTCTTCAGAATGGCTGTTTGATTGCCTCTGCTGCAGTTTAAGGGAATCATGAGTCCCACTTCAATTGTATTTTCCTTTTAAGCTTAAATGCATTATGGCCTATAAATAGGGTACATTAGATTCCCTACTGCTAAGGTCCTTCTTTTATTTTGATTCACCCCAAAGTTATTTCTATAGTTTCTGCAGTCATCTATTGATGGAAGTGCTGGGAAAACTGGGTTGAAACATGCAGAATGAAACTGAACCACCTTATCTCACCAGAAACAAGTCAACTCCAAATGGATCAAGGACCTGGATGTTAGACCTGAAACTACCAAGTACTTAGAGGAAAACATTGGTGGAACACTTTCCCACCTAAACTTCAGCACATCTTCAATGATACAAATCCAACTGCAAGGAAGACTAAAACAAAAACAAATCAATGAGACTACATCAAATTGAAGAGCTGCACAGCAAAAGAAACCACCACCCAAAGAAAAAGAGACCCCTTACAGAATGGGAGATCGTCACATGCCAGACATCAGACCAGAGGCTAATAACCAAAATATACAAAGAGCTCAGCAAACTTAAAGCAAATGATCCCATCCAAAAATGGGCAGAGGATATGAGCAGAATATTCACTATAGAAGAGATCCAAAAGGCTAATGATGGGAGTCGGGCGATAGCGCAGCAGGTTAAGCGCACATGGCACAAAGTGCAAGGACCAGTGTAAGCATCCTAGTTCAAGCCCCAGGCTCGGCACCTGTAAGGGGTTCGCTTCATAGGCAGGGAAGCAGGTCTGCAGGTGTTTATCTTTCTCTCCTCCTGTCTTCCCGTCCTCTCTGTCCTATCCAACGACGACGACAATAGCTACAACAATAAAAACAACAAAGGCAACAAAAAAGAAAAAAAAAAAAAGGCTAATGAACACATGAAAAAATTGTTCCACGTTACTGATTGTCAAGAAATGCAAATAAAGACAACAATGAGATACCACCTCACCTCTGTGAGAATGGCATACATCAAAAATGACAGCAGCAACAAATGCTGGAGAGATTATGGGGACAGAGGAACCCTTCTGCACTGCTGGTGGGAATGTAAATTGGTCCAACCTCTGTGGAGAGCAGTCTGGAGAACTCTCACAAGACTAGACATAGACCTTCCATATGACCCAGTAATTCCTCTCCTAGAGATATACCCCAAGGACTCCATAACACCCAACCAAAAAGATGTGTGTACTCCTATATTCATAGTAGCAGAATTCATAATAGCTAAAACCTGGAAGCAACCCAGGTGCCCAACAACAGATGAGTGGCTAAGCTATATATATATATAAACATATACATATATACACACAGTGGAACTACGCAGCTATTAAGAACAGTGAACCCACCTTCTCTGACCCATCTTAGATGGAGCTAGAAGGAATTATGTTAAGTGAGCTAAGTCAGAAAGACAAAGATGAGTATGGGATGATCCCACTTATCAACAGAAGTTGAGAAAGAAGAACAGAAAGAGAAGCTCAAAGCAGAATCTGACTGAGTTTGGAGTGTGGCACCAAATACCACGTTGACTTGTTTCACTTCAGATTGCTTCCAGAGATGTCAGGCGTGGAAGGTCAACTCTTCATTTTCATGACTCTACCAGATTCCAGATGCTATCAAGATGCCAACCTGACTTCCCTGGGCAGACCTCACCAGTGTGTCCTGGAGCCCTCACCTCCTCAGATCCCTAACATACTAGGGACTAGGAAAAGAGAGAGACAAGCTGAGAGTATGGATCAACTTGCCAATGCCCATGTTCAGCGGGGAAGCAATTACAGAAGCAAGACCACAGAGGGTGAAGCACAAAACAACGAGTTCAACATCCAAACATTAGCTAAGGAAATAATAATAGGAGTGAGCAAAGAATTTGAAAAAATTGTAATCAGAAATGCAGGAACAACAAATGAGAATATGGAAGAAAATTCTAATTATCTCATGGTTATTAGAGAGCTGAAAGCTGAAATCGCTGAGCTAAGAAGGCAACTAGCTGAACAAGCTAAAACAGTATCAGAGCAGGGCAACAAAATAGATGAACTCCAGAAAACAGTAGAGGGCAGAGAGAATAGAATCTATGAGGCTGAAGACAGAATTAGCAAGATAGAGGATGAATTAGAGACAACTAAAAAAGAAGTAAGAGATCTCAAAAAGAGATTAAGAGATGCTGAAAACAACAACAGAGTCCTATGGGATGACTTCAAAAGAAACAATATACGCATTATTGGACTACCAGAGGAAGAAAGAGAAGGGGAGGAAGAAAGCATTCTCAAGGCCATAATAGCTGAAAATTTCTCTAGTCTAGACAACACCAAAGACATAAAGATTCAAGAAGCCCAGAGGGTCCCAAACAGAATTAACCCAGACCTAAAGACACCAAGACATGTCATACTTAGAATGGAAAGGAATAAGGATAAAGAAAGGATCCTCAAGGCTGCAAGAGAAAAACAAAGAGTCACCTACAAAGGAAAACCCATAAGATTAGCAGCAGACTTCTCCATACAAACACTACAGGCCAGAAGAGAATGGCAAGATATCTATCGAGTGCTCAATGAGAAAGGCTTTCAGCCAAGAATACTATATCCTGCTAGATTGTCATTCAGACTAGATGGAAGCATCAAAACCTTCTCAGACAAGCAACAGTTGAAGGAAGCAACCATCACCAAGCCTGCCCTGAAAGAAGTTCTAAAAGGTCTCCTATAAACAACCAGACAACCACAAATAGGCCATATATCAAAACACTCTAAAACTCTACAAGAATGGCGTTAAAATATATTCAATCTTTGATATCAATAAATGTCAATGGCCTGAATTCACCTATTAAAAGACACAGAGTAGGAAGATGGATCAGAAAACACAACCCAACAATATGTTGTCTACAGGAAACTCACCTAACTCAACAAGACAAACACAGACTTAAAGTGAAAGGATGGAAAACTATCATACAAGCCAATGGCCTACAAAAAAGGGCAGGAACAGCTATTCTCATATCTGACATGATAGACTTTAAAATAGGTAAGATTAAAAAAGATAGGAATGGACACTACTTAATGCTCAGAGGATCAGTCAATCAAGAGGACTTAACAATTATTAATATCTATGCACCCAATGAGAAGCCATCTAAATACATCAAACTTCTACTGAAAGAGCTACAGCAATATATTAACAGGAACACAATCATAGTAGGGGACTTCAACACCCCACTATCTCAACTTGACAGATCATCCAGGCAGAAAATCAGTAAAGACATAAGGGAGCTAAATGAAGAGATAGATAAACTAGAACTATTGGACATTTTCAGAGTCATTCATCCCAAGAAACTGGAATACACATTTTACTCAAGTCCACATGGATCATTCTCAAGGATAGATCATATGTTAGGCCACAAAGACAGCATCAGCCAATTCAAGAGCACTGAAATCATCCCAAGCATCTTCTCAGACCACAGTGGAATTAAACTAACACTTAACAATCAACAAAAGATTAGTAACAGTCCCAAAATGTGGAAGCTCAACAGTACACTTCTTAACAACTTGTGGGTCAAAGAGGAAATCAAGGAAGAAATCAAAATGTTTCGAGAGTTCAATGAAAATGAAGACACAAGCTATCAAAATATTTGGGACACAGCTAAAGCAGTCCTAAGAGGGAAGTTCATAGCTATACAAGCACACATTAGGAAACAAGAAAAGGCACAAATAAACAGCCTGATTGCACATCTTAAAGACCTAGAAGAAGAACAACAAAGGAATCCTAAAGCAACCAGAAGGACAGAAATCACTAAAGTTAGGGCAGAAAGAAATAACATTGAGAATAGAAAAACCATACAAAAGATCAATAAAAGTAAATGTTGGTTCTTCGAAAGAGTAAACAAAATCGACAAACCTTTAGCCAGACTCACAAAACAAAAAAGGGAGAAGACCCAAATAAATCGGATAGTAAATGAAAGAGGAGATATCACAACAGACACTGCAGAAATTCAACATATCATGCGAGGCTTCTATGAACAACTATATGCCACCAAGCTAGAGAACCTGGAAGAAATGGACGATTTCCTAGATACCTACCAACTTCCAAAACTAAGTAAAGAGGAAGTGGATAACATGAACAGGCCCATCACAGCTAATGAAATTGAAACAGTTATCAAAAATCTTCCCAAAAATAAAAGTCCTGGACCAGATGGTTTTACAAATGAATTCTACAAAACTTTCAAAGAAGAACTAATACCTCTACTTTTAAAAGTCTTCCAGAAGATTGAAGACACTGGAATACTCCCTGCCAGCTTCTATGAAGCCAACATCACCCTGATACCAAAAGCAGACAGGGACACAACCAAAAAAGAAAACTACAGACCAATATCTCTGATGAACATAGATGCGAAAATATTGAACAAAATTCTAGCCAACCGGATACAGCAGTATATCAAAAAGATTGTTCATCATGACAAAGTGGGGTTTATCCCAGGCATGCAAGGTTGGTTTAATATATGTAAATCAATCAATGTGATTCACCACATCAACAAAAGCAAGACCAAAAACCACATGGTCATATCAATTGATGCAGAGAAAGCCTTTGACAAAATCTAACATCCCTTTATGATCAAAACACTACAAAAAATGGGAACAGATGGAAAATTCCTGAAGATAGTGGAGTCTATTTATAGCAAACCTACAGCCAACATCATACTCAATGGTGAAAAACTGGAAGCATTTCCCCTCAGATCAGGTACTAGACAGGGCTGCCCACTATCACCATTACTATTCAACATAGTGTTGGAAGTTCTTGCCATAGCAATCAGGCAGGAGCAAGGAATTAAAGGCATACAGATTGGAAGAGAAGAAGTCAAACTCTCCTTATTTGTAGATGACATGTTAGTATACATGGAAAAACCTAAGGAATCCAGCAAGAAGCTTTTGGAAATCATCAGGCAATACAGTAAGGTGTCAGGCTATCAAATTAACATTCAAAAGTCAGTGGCATTCCTCTATGCAAACACTAAGTTAGAAGAAATTGAAATCCAGAAATCAGTTCCTTTTTCTATAGCAACAAAAACAATAAAATATCTATGAGTAAACCTAACCAAAGAAGTGAAAGACTTGTATACTGAAAATTATGAGTCACTACTCAAAGAAACTGAAAAAGACACAAAGAAGTGGAAAGATAATCCATGTTCATGGGTTGGAAGAATTAACATCATCAAAATGAATATATTACCCAGAGCCATCTACAAATTTAATGCTATCCCCATCAAGATCCCAAGCACATTTTTTAGGAGAATAGAAAAAATGCTACAAATGTTTATCTGGAACCAGAAAAGACCTAAAATTGCCAAAACAATCTTGAGAAAAAAGAACAGAACCGGAGGCATCACACTCCCAGATCTCAAACTGTATTATAGAGCCATTGTAATCAAAACTGCTTGGTACTGGAACATGAACAGACACACTGACCCGTGGAATAGAATTGAGAGCCCAGAAATGAGGCCCCACACCTATGGACATCCAATCTTTGACAAAGGGGCCCAGACTATTACATGGGGAAAGCAGAGTCTCTTCAACAAATGGTGTTGGAAACAATGGGTTGAAACATGCAGAAGAATGAAACTGAATCACTGTATTTCACCAAATACAAAAGTAAATTCCAAGTGGATCAAGGACTTGGATGTTAGACCAGAAACTATCAGATACTTAGAGGAAAATATTGGCAGAACTTTTTTCCGCATAAATTTTAAAGACATTTTCAATGAAACGAATCCAATTACAAGGAAGACTAAGGCAAGTATAAACCTATGGGACTACATCAAATTAAAAAGATTCTTCACAGCAAAAGAAACCACTACCCAAACCAAGAGACCCCTCACAAAATGGGAGATCTTTACATGCCATACATCAGATAAGAGTTTAATAACCAATATATATAAAGAGCTTGCCAGACTCAACAAGACAACAAATAACCCCATCCAAAAATGGGGGGAGGACTTGGACAGAATATTCACCACAGAAGAGATCCAAAAGCCTGAGAAACACATGAAAAAATGCTCCAAGTCTCTGATTGTCAGAGAAATGCAAATCAAGACAACAATGAGATATCACTTCACTCCTGTGAGAATGTCACACATCAGAAAAGGTAACAGCAGCAAATGCTGGAGAGGGTGTGGGGTCAAAGGAACCCTTCTGCACTGCTGGTGGGAATGTCAATTGGTCCAACCTCTGTGGAGAACAGTCTGGAGAACTCTCAGAAGGCTAGAAATGGACCTACCCTATGACCCTGCAATCCCCCTCCTGGGGATATATCCTAAGGAACCCAACACATCCATCCAAAAAGATCTGTGTACACATATGTTCTTGGCGGCACAATTTGTAATAGCCAAAACCTGGAAGCAACCCAGGTATCCAACCACAGATGAGTGGCTGAGCAAGTTGTGGTATATATACACAATGGAATACTCCTCAGCTGTAAAAAATGGTGACTTCACCGTTTTCAGCCGATCTTGGATGGACCTTGAAAAAATCATGTTGAGTGAAATAAGTCAGAAACAGAAGGATGAATATGGGATGATCTCACTCTCAGGCCGAAGTTGAAAAACAAGACCAGAAAAGAAAACACAAGTCAAACCTGAAATGGAATTGGAGTATAACACCAAAGTAAAAGACTCTGCGGTGGGTGGGTGGGTGGGGAAGAATACAGGTCCATGAAAAATGATAAATGAAATAGTGGGGGTTGTATTGTTAAATGGGAATCTGGGGAATGTTATGCATGTTCAAACTATTGTATTTACTGTTGAATGTAAAGCATTAATTCCCCAATAAAGAAATAAATTGTTAAAAAAAAAAAAAAGAAGCCACACCTTCCACCTTCTGCACCCCATAATGACCCTGGGTCCATACTTCCAGAGGGATATAGAATAAAAAAGCTATCAGGGGAGGGGATGGGATATGGAGTTCTGGTGGTGGGAATTGTACTCCTCTTATTATATGGTCTTGTCAATAAATTAAAAATTTTTAAGAAGAAATGTTTTTCAACATTTAATATTTTGCATATTTATACATAAAACTGGATTTAAAAGCACCAAACTTATCTCTAATCAGATGAGTTTACTTAATTCATATTTAAGTAAATATAAACTTATACTTATAAATTAAAATATTAGTTTACATTTATCTGTAACAATGTAAGATTTAATATCTTTGACTTGCTATATTCTGTCTTTTGTTAGAATGACCAAAACATATTGTCTAAACTGCCAATAAGCTTTCCCAGCTCTCTGCTATATCCTAGAAGCAATGTTATCCCTGTAGCAATGAAAAAGTACATCTAGAACCCAGACTTTAGTCTGCAGAAACCATCTCAATGAACATAGGTGTACATGAATCTCTTTGGATAGGTGTTGTTTCCTTTGGATAAACAGGACAGGAATTGCTGGGCCATAAAGCAGGTCCACATCTAGTGTTCTGAGATCTCCAGACTGTTTTCCACAAGGGTTGGATCAATTTACACTCCCACCCCCACCCCCATATCTGTTAGGGCTGAGAGTGTTCTACAGATATTCATTAAAGGGAAAATGAGAAATTATACTGTGTCAAATGTAATGTAAGCCATTTAATACACCAAAAGAATGACAGAAATTAAAAAAGAAATTGTGATTTCCTAGGCAAATGATTGATTTTTGTACTGAGGTATGAAAAGCCCAAGATGTGGGGCTAGGTAGTGGTGTGTTGAGCACACATTATTACCGTGTATGAGCTGGGAAAACATCTATACATAACTTACTGGCAGTTTAGACAATATATTTTGGTCATTCTGACAAAAGACAGAACATAGCAACTCAAAGATATTAAATCTTAGACATTGTTACAGATAAATGCAAAATAATATTTTAATGTAACGTATAATTGCAATAAGTTTATACTTACTTAAATATGATTTAAGTAAACTCATCTGATAGGAGACAAATTTGGTGCTTTTAAATCTAGGTTCAAGCCCCTGGTCTCCATCTGCAGGAGGAAAGCTTCATTAGTAGTGAAGCAACGCTGCAAGTGTCTCTCTCTCTCTGTCTCTTCCATCAGTTTCTCTGACTCTATGCAACAAGTGAATATAAGTATTTTTTAAAAAGCACAAAGAGTCGGGAGTAACCCCCGAAGCACACATACATACATACTACCATGAGGAAGGACCTGGCTTCAGGCCTCTGCTCCCCACCTGCAGGTTGATCGCTTCAATAATGGTAAAGCAGGTCTGTCAGTGTCTTTCTCTCTCCCTTCCCCCTCTCAATTTCTCACTGTCCTATCAAAGAAAAAAAAAGGGGAAAAAAGCACAAGTAGTACATTTCATGGCATAAAAAAAATAAAGTCATACACAAAGTAATGGAAAAGTATATTCTTTTCCCAAAGGCACAATTTAACTTATAATGAAGAGGGCACTCTGCAAAAAAACTGGCCAGTTATCATTTACAAGTGCCTAAATTTAGACCAAATCAACAGATTATCCAATATCAAAGTGTGTGTGTGGGGGGGGGCACACGCGCATGTGCACGCACACACACAGTAGAAAAACAAGTCTAAAGCTATATATTCTGTGGTCCTTATAATTATCATGACCTTACCACCACCACCTAAAATCTTTTCTAAATAAATTGAAATACACTGTCCAGGGTGAGATATAGTAAAAACAACAAAAAGCATCCAAGATTTTCTCTCTGACATCTTAAGCAATGCTAGTAATACTACTCAGATTAGTCAATCGATTGACCAATCCTTCACAAGTACCAAGAGATCCCAGTGAATCATTCATTTTATTGTTTCATTCCTAAAGTATTACAAGATAAAAAGGCTGGGCGCCGGTTTAAACAATCAAGGTTTACTACATGGTGGTACAGCAGTATGGAACAGTATATTTTAGGTACAAGATAGGCAATTATTGGCAGAAGTAAGAGTAGGCCAAGCCTGTGAATCCACAAGTTACTTAAGTTCAGCTCCACATGTTGTCTCCCACAAAAGGCAGCATGGCTGGTCTCCAGAAGCCAACTGGCCTGAGCCATGCAGAAAGGGCTGGGGGGGGGGAGGGGCGGCGGTGTTGCAGGCCTGCCTGGAAGCTAAATAAATAAAGTTTACCTAAGTCTCATCAGCCTGAAGTCAACTGCATGTTAATTACATTCTCACAGTTCAGCCTCGGCCTTATGTCTGTTTTCACTATACAGGCCTTTCATTCATCTCTTCATTCTCAGGTACAAACTTAATACTTAAAATAGACCAGAGCACAACACAGCTCTGGCTTATGATGATGCCACAAACTGAACCTGGGATTTCAGGGTCTCAAGCATGATAGTTTTTTTTTTTTTGCATAACCGTTATACTATCTCTTGGCCCTACTTGGTAGTTTTTGAACAACTGGAAATAGCTTTCCAGATCTTTTATTTCATTGTTCACATGTATAAACCTTATTTTTTTGTATATTGATTTTTTTAGATTTTCAATTTATATTAGTGTTTCTAGACTTTTCAGTATAATCATGCTATTTGAAGTCATTTTTTTTATTTTTTCAATTTGGACTCCCTTTTATTTTCTTGACTAACTGCTCTGGTTAGGACTTTTTTTTTTTCCCCCTTTCTTTTTTAAGATTTTCTTTATTAATGAGAAAGATAGGAGAACAAGAACCAGACATCACTCTGGTACATGTGCTGCTGGGGATTGAACTCAGTACCTCATGCTTGTTCTGATGCTTTATCCATTGCACCGCATACTGGACCACTGGCTAGGACTTCTAATGCTGTTAAATAACAGTGGTAAGAGTAAATAATCTTACCTTGTACTTCGTCTTAAGAGAAAAGATTTCAATCTGTTGCCTTTATGCTCTTTTTATGGTATTGCTTGAAATGTTTCAACTGTTAAGCATTTTTATCTTGAATGCATGTTCAATCTATCAAATGTTTTACAGCTATGATCATGTACTCTTTAATATTTCTACTGATGCAATCAATGCCTTGTATCAAAATGTATTACAGATGTAGATGTGAGACATGAAACCATAAAAAAAAAAAATCAGGGAAATGTTAAGCAAAAGAAATCCTATCATTAGGACTGAAGTCTTTCAAGTGTGGCAAATTTAGAGGACACAGAGAGGAATTAAATGGGAAACACTGTAATCTAGAAAAAAGAGGCCAAAAGTTATATGACCCATGTTACAGTGGACCATCACTGTTTAAGTCCCATCAAAATGTGGGGAGTTGAAGAGATGTTTCAATAAAGACATGCAAATGCCTTACAGGCACATTTAAAAAAGAAAATCTTATTAGGAGAGACTGACCTACACAGAAAAGAAAAAGAATGCTGGGAGGGACTTAGAGGAAAAAGGAACTTAACACTTGGCAAGAATTTAACTGCTATGGAAAACAGCATGGAGTTTGCTTAGAAAACTAAAAATATGGCTTAGCAATTCCATTCCTAGAAATCTATGCAAAGAACATGAAAACACTAATATAAAAATATATGCACATCTAAATTCACTGTAACATTATTTACAATAGTCAACATACAGAATCAACCTAAGTACTCAGTCACAGAAAGGCACATTAAGAAGTTGCTGTATAGTGCTGGTTAAACAGCTAACCTGGTTAGTGTGCTTTGTTATGTGCATGTCCCAGGTCCAAGCCCAGCCTCCACTGAAGGAAGCTCTGATGCTAAGGTCTCTATCACTCTCTGCTTTCTTTCTCCTACAGAAAGAAAGAAAGAAAGAAAGAAAGGAAGGAAGGAAGGAAGAAAGAAAGAGAGAGAGAGAGAGAGAGAGAGAGAGAGAGAGAGAGAGGGAGAGAAAGAAAGAGTTGTTGTTTATACAATGGAGCACTACTCACGTAAGACACAACATAGCACAGAAGCTTGCTCAGACTCAAACCTGGGCTGTACACATGACAAATCAAGTGGACTATCCAAGTGAGCTATACAGCTATCCCCTCAAATAAAAAAGAAATAACAAATAGTACACATACCCTTCTTTGAACTTGGGACTTTGGAATCTCAGACATAAGTTTTTGCATAACCACTATACTATCTTCCAAGCCTGTCTGTGAAAATGCATTTTTTAAAAGCAAAATAAAATGCCACTATTAGAATTTCACTTATAGGTGACAGAAATCTTGAAGTAATTTTGAGAATAGACCTAAATTTTATCAGATGAATATCAAGATATCAACCTAATTCCTTTGTTAAAAGAAAGTTCTTATATTTGAAATAGAGGTCAGTTTTTAATATAATTTGCTTAGGCCAGTAATATCTGGTAAGATTTGCAAAAAAGAAAAAGGAGAAACAGGGGAAATAAGGACAGGGGAGGTAAACACAGGTCCCACAATCCAAACATTCCTTGTGTGTTCACTAATATGTAATCAACTTATGACCAGACAAAAGAATAAATACATGAGTTGTCAATCTTTACCAATTTATTTTATACAAAACAGTAGCAATGTAGAGTAAGGGAATTTTCTTTCTCTGCCACACACGCAAGTTGTGAACATTCCAAGCCAACATGTACAATTTGGAGGGGAGGGCTAAACAACTGTCAACCATGCTACTGAACATAGGAAATTTTTATTTAAAAAGATTAAAAATTAGATAGCAATGTCTTCTTAATATTGCTCTCATCATTGAAGACTGCAGAAAAATAAAAGATAACTTTTTTAGATCAAAATAAAAACAAGGAGAAAGGAGAAACTGAGGCTGCTACAACACTGCCATACAGTTCAAACCATCATATTTCAATATTTGCATACTCCATAGCAGCATTTTTTTTTACTGAACCATGTGTAACTACATTTAGAAACACAGCAAAGCAAAATATCATGGCAGTCATCAATTGGGGTCCTAAAGAAAGTAAAACAAATAAAAAACAAAATAAAATAAAATAAAAAACACCACAAGGATGGAGATACTCTAAGTAGATGAACAACTATGGAGAACAAATCAATGTCTACATTCTTGGATTGTTCCATTCTGTCCCAATTAGAGTATAGACTCAAATTGTCAGCTGTGTATTTTTGGAGTATTTGAGTGTTTCCAGTTCTTATTATACTGCATGCTTGGAACAAAGAGGGTCATAATCCTTCTACACAATGAACTTTAATAAGACAGCTGAAAATAAATTTACTACTCATAAACACACAAAAAAAAATACAAGATTTTTTTTTTTTATCTTTAAAACAATCAGTGCTTTCAAAATCAGATTATCTTCTATATCGACCTCTCTCTCCTCGGTCTCTGTCCCGATCGCATAATCGTTCTCTTTCTCTTTCTCTATCACGTCCTCTATCTCGTTCTCTGTCTCTTCTGTTATCTCTAGGGCGATCTCTCTCTCGCTCCCGATCTCTTTCACGTGGTCTACTTCTCCGACCACTGACGACAGCTTGTGTGCGACGAAGGAAATCATCCACCCTCATATCATAATCATGCTAGAAAAGCAAGAAATGGGTTAGAAATACCAAAAATTCAAGTGAAGCTGATTTTCTACATTAATTGTCAGGCAATAAATAAATAAATAAATTTTTACACGTTATTTAGAAAAAAAGAATTTTGGGGTCACATTAGATACCTACAATAGAAGACTACTTACATATCATTAAAAAGGTATTTTGTGCACTTAAGCTGTAATTTTGCAATTTTTTTTTTAAAAAATTATCTTTATTTATTGGATAGAGACAGCCAGAAATTGAGGGGGATGGGGAGGGAAGGAGAGAGGAAAGAGAGACCTGCAGTACTGCTTCACCACTCGTGAAGCTTTCTCCCTGCAAGTGGGGACTGGGGGCCTGAACCCAGGTCCTTGAGCATTGTAACACATGTGCTCAACCAGGTGCGCCACCACCCAGCCCCTAATTTTGCAATTTCTCTATTCAAGTCCATTAGACTTAGGTCAAAGTAATCATCTACTGACACCCACCAATTATCATATATGGGCCACCAGTTATGCTACATGTCAATGTTATAGATGAACCCTACTCTCTTTTTTTTTCCTGCGAGGTTATGAACTGAACTGCAGAAATTCTGTCCTCCTAGGGCAAATTGGGAACTGGAACATTCCATATTATTCTTGACAAAGAATTTCAGGAATTTGATAAATCTTTTAAGAAAATACGCATTTCACCAAAACTGTGATGCCTGTTCCATATGAATTTCCATATACAAGATGAGAACAAGGAAGATTAACAGCTCTAAGTACATGTTGTCATGGTAGAGACTTCTAAGTTTGACACCTGCTCTGGTTTCTTTTGTTCTCAAGTTATCTTTATTTACTTAGTTTGATCTTTTTTCAAGTCAGCTTTAAAATGCCAAGGTTCCAAAACTCAATTCTGGACTACTTTTAGCATAGAATGAATATTAGATAGCACAATCATGTATCAATACATAAACAGACTATGTATTAATCAAAATACAAAGATGCACCAGATTAATTATTTCAGAACCGTTAGACTACCCTGCCCTATATCTGAAAGTATTATCTTTTCTTTGAGATATTCTTATGTTGTAGTCCTCCTTCAAAATCAAACTATATTAAGCTCTTAAGTATTTAATAAAACAAAGTTGAGGGTCTTTTTTTTTTAACATAAAAGGCAAGGAATCTATTATTAACAATCAAGTGACTTTCAAAATGGGAATTCTAAAGGTAGACGTAGACATAGGCACCTGCAGACCTGCTTCACCACTCGTGAAGCTTCCCCCCTACAGGTAGAGGGCTGGAACCTGAGTCCTCGTGCACTGTAATGTGTTCACTTTACTAGGCGTGCCACTCAATGGCAGTATTTTATCAATTAGAGAAGGATGACTTATAATATCCAAAGAAATCAACAATATTTTAAAATTAAAAACAAGTTGTACATTTTACCAAAAGTCTGCAGTTAGGTAGGATATGTTAATAGTCCATTACTCAGTACAATCTGATAGCTGCACTGAAGTTATCAGAAAGATTCTTTTCTTTCGTACACTGTTTTTGCCACCTGAATTATTGCTGGTGTTTGGTGGCTATATTATGAATCTATAGTTCCCAGTGGCCAGCTTGTTCTCTTTTTATTTGTTGGGACAGAAAGAAATTAAGAGGGGAAAGCAAAGTAGAGGAGAAGAGAAAAACAGATACCTGCAGCTCTGCTTCACCGTAAGTGAAGCTTCCCCCTTTCAGGTGGGGACCATGGACATGAACCCAGGTCTGTGAGCCACCCAATCAGACCCTATCTGCCAGATTCTAAGTTCCTTCACACTTCTGCTTTCTACCGAACTTACTACTCGTTTATCTCGGTATCTTGCTTCATGGGGTATTGGATGATGTCCTGAGTAAGGGGGATGAGCTTGAGGCGGTGGAGCATGGTGTTGATAGTATGGATGGTGTGGAGGCTGTTCCATTCCAGGATAAGGAGTCTAAAATGAAAATCATTTCCGTAAGCATCTACCAAGCATCACCGTAAACACATCAATCAGAATTCTGCTATCCAAACCACCAGTCACAAACAATTTAATCTGCTCTCATTTTTTACTTTGAAAGTGTATGGTTCATCCAAACACCCTTTTCATTTGTATATTTACACATTTTATTAAGATTTAACATGAGGGGGGCCCAGGTGGTGCCACATCTAGTTAAGTGCACAAGTTATAATGCGCAAAGACCTGGGTTCAAGCCCCTGGCCCCTGCCTGCAGATGAAAAGCTTCACAAGTGGTAAGACAGGGGTGCAGGTGCCTCTCTTTTTCCCTCCCGTCCTCTCCATTCCTTTCTCTAATCATTAAGAAGTAGAAGACTTAAAAGAAAAAAATATTTTAAAAGGGGGGATTTAACGTGGTCCGGGAGGTGGCACAGTGGATAAGGCACTAGACTCTCAAGCATGAGGTCCTAAGTTCAATCCCCAGCAGCACATGTACCAGAGTGATGTCTGGTTCTTTTTCTCTCTCCTATCTTTCTCATTAATAAAATCTTTAAAAGGGGTGGGGGTTAGATTTAATGATGTTTTAAAACATCACTGAGAAGCTACAGGAAATAGCAAATGCTTTTGTTTACTGCAGACAAGCTCTGTCCTAAGTACTTTACATGTCTCATTTAATACAGAAACCATGAGACACAATGATTTCTAGCTTACAAAAGGGAAAACTGAGATACCAGCTGGCTAAGTGACTTGCTTAAGATTACACAGTAAAACAGAAGAGGAAGGGGGAAAACATCAGGGTTCTACAATCAATGATCTTACCCACTAAAAACAAAGCTATCACTATTCACAAACTTAAAAAACAGAACATTCCTGCAGATGAGCCTTTAAATACCACTACACAGTGAATAAGAACACACCAGAGGTTAATGGTTATTTCCATAGTGCAAGTATTTTTATTTCTTGGATTATTGTTTCAGCTATTCTTAACATATACTCTAAGAAGAGTGTATAGTAAGTCAAAGAATAAACAAATGCTCAATTTCACAGATAATACTGGAAGAAATGTACTGTGAAGTTTTCAAAGTCAGAGTTAAAGGAATAGTAGGGGCAGAGAAGATAGCTGCTTGGTAGGGCACCTGCATTGCCATGGGTGTGGCCCAGGTGTGAGTGCCCAACACACACCTGGGAGTATTAAGGCATCTGGGGAAGTACCAGGACTGTAACTCCCTAGTCTCTAACTGAAAAAGTCCCAGACACTAAGACTGCATGCATGAGGCAAAACCAAAAAAATAATAGGGTAAAATATTTCAAGTCAGACAGGGCTTGTACTATTACTGAAGTAATCATAATGCTTAGAGCCTCTACTATTAACATGAATCAAATAACTCGTTAGTCCTTAGTTTTAAAAACAGTATTAATTATTCATCACTAAAAACATGAATTTAAAAGGTGTATCTCTCTCTCTTTTTTTTTTTTTTTTTGAGAGAGAGAGAAGGTAGAAAGAATCCACAGCACCAGAGCTCTCTTTAGTGCAGTAGAGGTCGGGCTTGAACCTGGGAATTACACACATGGTAACGCAGTAGACTATCCAAGCGAGCTATTTTGCTCATAACGGTTAACTGTTTAATAGTCATATCCTAAGGAAGCAATGAAAATATATCCAAGTAAAATAACTTACAAAAATAGAATACAAACCATTCCTTGCCAAGGTGGTGGTGGTCCCATGTTATGAAATTCCCTCACATAATCATTGTAGGACTAAAATGAAAGATGATACTGTCAATAATTGATATAACCAAACCTGAAACTACAAAATAAGGTATATCCTGATTTTGGGTATACTAAATGTATCAAATGAAATGCTTACCCCATTTAAAAAAACATCTCGGCGAACTCCTGAAAATCGTCTGTTGGGAATAAGATTTGTGAAACTAAATTCAGGTAATTCACAGATTAGTTCCAACAATGCAATTCAAAGTTAATCAAGAGTGAACCCAACTTACCTGTCTACTTCCTGGTATCGTGGATCCTTTAAATACCCTGTTCAAACAGCAAGCATTTTAGTAAATCAAAATTTTTAATGCCTTCCTTACCACTCAATTCTTCCCATGAAATACATTGATACTATCATTGTATTGTTCCATTTTCAGATTTTCTTCTCAAAGTCTAGAAAGTAACTAAGCCACTTACTGATATCACAGAAATACAAAGTGTCAGAAAAATTTTCAATATGGATTTTCTAAATCCATACCCCAATTCCACTAGGTAGAAAATCTCTTCATTCTATGTCATAAAGTAATGACAAAGGACTTGACTGGAGGACACTGTAACACTGTGTTTATCTTCCACCATGGGTATATATAGGCTGTGTGCTAAGTTGATCACAGATAGCTTTTTAAATGCAAGTGTAATAGGAAGGAAAATGAAATTGCAAAAATGAAGATTATACGTATACATTTTTAAATGATAACGATTTCCAAAACGCTTAATTTTTCTAAATGTATCACTCCTTTAAATAAATACACCTCCTCAAGTCTTTTTCTTAAATCTTTGGTAAGGAAAAGACCTAACTGAAAAGCAAACTTTCAGAGAACAATAAAATATTTCCTATACTTCTCTGAAAGCATGTGTCAAAAACCTTTAATTTATAAGATGTAGCATGTTTTAAAGCTATATGGCACATTAAATACTTACTAACATAAGAAAGAAAATGTATGACAGAGACTAATACCACTGCTTCCCAACTACAATTAATCTTTAAACATTTGCAGCTTCCATTCATGCAATAGTTAAATTAGTAATTAACAATGTAATGATTCACAGTAGACAATCTTAAAGCAGAGGGAGAATTACTAAGAACTTTTAATTATGTCCTAAAATTTAAGTAGTTATGCCCTAAAGTTTCCTAACTCTGAAAGATGTAGAAATATAGTAGAAGACTGTATATGTGCTTTTTATCAATGTTAAGTCAAATATCTGCAGGATTATAAAATATTAACCTGGTCTCTGGTGAAACTCAGGGGCATAGTCAATCCTTGGTTTCTTTCTGCTGTTATGAATATCATAATCTTCTGGTCGACGCCTACACAAATTAGACACATTAGAAATTAAACCAAAAACTGCTAGGAGAACAAACAGTAAAGCAAGAGTTTCTGACAGAAGTAAGTACAAAGAATAGCCCATTATTTCCTTCAAAAGAACACCCTAACTTTTGGTTAGCAAGTAATTTTTAAATTGCTAAAGTTCCTCAAATTACTATAAACCAGTAATTGTATTTCTAGAAGCAGATATCATCTGTAATCCTCTCATAAGGAGAGAATTGCAAAGACTGACCTATTCAAAATACGCAATCACGTTTTAGTATTCTAAACAAAGATAAATGAGCTGCCCTCATATTATATATCCACATTAACCATTAAAACTTTCTCAAAGTCTTCATTCAGTGAAAATGGGGGGGGGTTTCATCATTACACAAAAGTTAACTATAAAATCTATATATTTGAACTTACTGTCACTTTTGTATAAAAGGTAGACACTGAGAATTTCTTAAATATCTGTGACAAAATTATACTTTTCAGTCATACAGAAACTTGATGCTTATTTGAAAATGACTTTACAGTTGTGAAATCTTAATTTAAAAAAAAAACATTTTCTAGTTAATAACATTCAGGAATTGAGGGACTTTTGTCCCCCACACACAATGTCTTAAAAATAAAACTATCAAGTAATGGAGCAGTTTTAACAGTTCATAAGACAAATTCAAAATGTACTCTTTAAAAGGTGAAATTTTACTGTTTGCGGAGGGCTATTAACTGCCTTCCATAACTCAATGGTTAATGTAATACATTCAGTACTTCATTTTACTTAGCACTTAATAATTAATAAAAAAAAACTACACAAAATAAAAGCAAAACACCCAAGTTTTTAAGGTAATAAATTATCTCTTTACCCTTTATGTCAAACAGAAGCTATAATAAACTGTCATCACTAGCAACCATTTTCCAAAATATCAAATGTGATTAATTTTTATCATACAGGTCCACTCAAACTGTAACAGCCCCAACCACCCCTCACCCCCAACAGAATAAAAACAGTTGCATCTACAATAAATAAGACTAAGAAAATTAAAGGCTGGTTTAAAAAATAAACATACCGCTTTCTTGTAGTTTGGGGAGTGCATTTACGACCGGTATAAAACATGATAGAAACAGTTCATATAGTAGTCCAACTACTGACTTTAAGCTGTAAGCCACATACATATATGGAGGCCCTGGCAGGCTTGAGAGAAGGTGTAGTGGTGTAATAAGTATAGTTTGCAGTCCATTGCAAAACTGAGGTAAAAACTTCACTTGTATATACTGTATTGCTCTGGAAACCTCTTAGCTTAAAACTTGCAAAGACATCTTGGTGCTCAGTCCTTTTAGGCCAAAGTAAAGGGGCTCTGCCAGGTTTCCTCCTACCTACTTCACAGTGTCCTTTTTAAGCTCAAAGAAAAGGGACTCTTGTTGGATTATCTGTACCTACCACAGGATGTTTCCACCAAGAGGAAACTTAACTAAAGGTTTCATCTCATCAACCATACATCCAACAGTCTTTAGAAGAATATTTTAGATTTAGCAGTATGCAAATCTATACAAGGGAAGGTGTTGGGTAGTAGGGCTTAAATCAGTTCTTTGCAAAGACTTCTCCAATTCTGAAACAAGATAAACCCCCTTTTCCTGGAAAATGCTGTTTAGTTCATAAAGTAGTGATCAATAACCATGGTGATCCTCTAAAACACACTTTAAGTCCACAGGAACTGCCAGCATCTGGAAAAGTTGTAAATAGACACAGCAACAGCCCTTCTTTTTGGTTTGTTGCCGGGTCTCCCAGGGCCACTTGATCACCTTTGGAAAGAACCTATTGTTTTCAGGAGCTCAGCAAGATGTATGAATTCACAGGGTACATGTTAGATATTTGGCAATGGGGCAAACACATCACGGTGATAAAATCTGAAATAGTCCCAATAATGCTCTTCTTGATTATGAAAATAACTTAAAATATTTTATCCTCTAAATGAGGCGTCATCTTCTGAAAAAATATTAGTGATCCTTTTTTAAAAGTCCCATATCTGATAAGGCTTATCCAGACATACCTGAAAGAAAAATGCTTTTTACAAAACATTAGCAATTTTTGCAAATAAAGACTTCCTCCTCTTCCTCCTTTTCTAGCTTTTTGTTAGCAACAGGTGCCTACCTCATTTCAATTGTACACTTTGTATTATCAGGATAGCATCTAATCTAAACGGGTTATCACTCTTTAGCAAATAAATTTTTCTCTGCATTAGGAAAGATTCTCATTTTCCTCTTGAAAAATGACTGAGACCAAGGTGACCATGTGAAATCCTCAATGAAGCCACAAACTAGTCCATGCAGCTTGATTTGAGGATTTTCTCCTTCTTCTTTACCGCAGGACAAACTTTTGACGAATCACATTCCTCCATCATGTTATTCTGATACATGTGCCTATTATCAGTCCAAAGAACGTTTCTAACCTTCCCACATCCCGGACTGGTTCTCGACGGGATGGACGTCCTCGTGATCGGGGCTGAGAATGCATTCTTCGCTTGTGACGCATTTTATGAATGACTTGATACAAGTCAATGCTTTCATCAGGGGGAAATAGGAGACAAAGCTGAGTTCCACATTCAAGTTCAATTTCCTAGAACAGGAAAGAAAAAGTTCAAAAGGTGAAAAATAAGAGAAACTTCAATAGCTTGCCATTTCCTTGACACAAGCAAACAAAATGAAACTATCTAGGAGACTTTGTCCCCAAAGTGGAAGATCATATGAGATTCAAATGAACTAGTTTGAAAGGTTTTGAAAACAGCCTTTCAAATGCTTCTCCTATTTGGAGTAAACACTACATGTGTAAAAACTCCAAAATTAAGTAACCAGATGCAGATACTTAGAACACTGACAACTGCCCTCTGCAAACAAAAATACCTCTTTATGCAAAATACGAAACTGTCAGGTTCAAATACACTGAGGAAAAGATAGTATGTGCCAATGACATC
Organism: Erinaceus europaeus; assembly: GCF_950295315.1. Taxonomy (NCBI): domain Eukaryota; kingdom Metazoa; phylum Chordata; class Mammalia; order Eulipotyphla; family Erinaceidae; genus Erinaceus; species Erinaceus europaeus. The sequence goes on along the minus strand of NC_080164.1, from coordinate 119,928,410 downwards.
ATTACGTTAAGCACAGTGAAATGAATTAGCTATGAAGCAGACTAACGGGCATTAAGTTTGCTTTTTCACTTAATAGCATTTTCACTTACGTAATGAAAACATTTTTATCCTAAATCCCATGTAGAAAGCATGACAGTCAAAGATTTGGTTTTCTTTTAAACCACTGCACATACATTTAATTTTACATGCAGGTTTTGAAAAACTGAATATAAACATACATATGTATCTTCTTGTCATAAAACCAGTAAAGATGCTTAATAACATTCTAAAATGTATTACACAAAATGTAATAAATGAAAAATTATATAAAAGCAGGAAAATCCACTTCAGTATTTTTGCTCCGATTATACTAATGGAAGTACATAAAGCAACTTATCTTTCAACATAAGTGAAGGTCCTACTAACCAGAGGCAGGTGCAATAATCAAATTCCAAGTAAGAACGTTTTCCTTATCTCTAAAAGGATTATCAATCATATCATTTTTAAAGGGAAAAAAAATCACCAACCTGTCCATCACGTCCGATTTTTACCGGCTTGTGTTCATTCCAAGGGTTGGTGAGATGAGCTGACTTCGTGAAGGGTAGTTCACGTCTAGAAAAAAAGCAGTACTATCAGTCCTTTTTTTTTTTTTTTGCAAAACATTCTGAGTATGTTACACTATTTTTACAGTGAATATCAACACTAATAATGACTTAATTGTGACTAATATTTAAAGAATACCATAGACTGGTACAGCTGATTCTCTATGTTGGAGCTCCTTCAGACACAAGCTCTTATCCAGCTACAAATGACAACATTCTCAAATGCAGCAAATAAGTTACAGAAATAGAATATCCAAAGTCCAAAAATACAGGCATATGTGATGTTTAAGTCAACTGGAATGATATTCCTTAGTGGCATTAGTTCTACATTCAAGAGACATTTGTCAAATTCAAAAGCCTGGAAAATTTTTTTTCAGTGGTTTCTGAAAATTAACCACTGTACTTCACAAGCAATACACAGAGAACTATGTGTGGTCTGAGGCAAAAACATCAGAGGAAGACAAATGGCAGGCCCAATGTCATTAAGACTACAGGATGGGGGCAGGGATAGATAGCATAATGGTTATGCAAACAAACTGTCAAGTCTGAGGCTCCAAAGTCCCAGGTTCAATCTTTTGCACCACCATACACCAGAGCTGATCAGTGCTCTGGTAAAATAAATAAATAAACAAATAAATAAATAAAATAAAATAAAATAAAAGACTACAGAACAAGAACGATGTAGAACACGTGCCTTGCAATGTGTGACTGAGACTGCAGCCCTAGCACTATCTAGGAAGTGTGTCTATTCCTCTCTCTGAATTAAAATGTGGCCTGGCCTAGGCTTTTAATAGACTCCTCTCTCAACCATCACTGGTAACTTCCATCAGGAACATTGTTATAAGCCCTTTTGAAGGTCTATCAAGAACTGTGCCCTCACTATAAAGTAGCAATGGTACGTACGGACTGCCCCACGTTATGAAAAAAGGCTGGGGCAGGCCACTTGAGGAAGACTGGTCCAGAAATGAATGCAGCCCAGAATGTTCCCAGCTGTGCCCAGACTGAGCTCAGACTGACAGGGACAAGGAGGTTAGAAAGACTACTGTGCTAAATATAAATATACATAGGCCATTGGTCAGATTGATGTGGTAAATAGTTAACTGTATTTATGTATTTTCTCTAAATTTGGGAGCTACTCTCTGCCCTGACCCAGCTTTCTAATTCTATTTTCAACTCTGACTACATCTTCCCAAACAATATTTTTAGCCCACAGCCATGTTATATTCAGCTCAGGCAAAAATCACTAAATTCATTGGCCCCTAGCAACATACCTAAAGCTGACTTCCCAGCTTACTACCCTAAAATCCCTATTCTCACCTGCTCTAATCCTACTTTTTGGTTTCAGTTTATTAAGCAGTTTGTTCTACTTCTTATCTTAACTGCCTTTCAGACATCAAGTTGTAGATGCTACTATATAATTCCATCCTGAACTTCCTGGACAGACAGTCTCGCCTCTCTAGAGCCTACCCAACTAGGGAAAGATAGCAGGCTAGGGGTATGGATCAACCAGCCAGCATCCAAGTCTAGAGGTGAAGCAATTACAAAAGCTAGAACTCCCATCTTTTGTACCCCCAAAAGAATTTTGGTTTATACTTTCAGAGGGGAAGAAATGCTTGAGCAAGAGGACTAGAGGGTTCTAAGCTCCAATTCCATCAGGACCCAGAGAGAGAAAAAGAAAAAGGGAAGACATTGGAAGTAGTAGTAGATGTATGAGCGACTTAGAAAGGAAGAGAAGGCTGGACCATAGGAAAAAATGAGCAAACAAATACATTAGACAGGAAGAGAGGGAAGGAGAGAAGGAGAAAGGGAAGAATAATATTCAACCCATATCTGTGACCTTGGGAGAACTACTAGTTTCCAGTGGAGAGAATGGGAAAACATAACTCTAGTGGTGGCAATGGTATGAAACTGTACTCTTATGATCTTGTTATTTTGTAAACCAATTACTAAATCACTAAAACAAACAGAAAACCATGTGGCCTGGAGCAGTAAAGCTGCATATAGTCTCCACAAAACGAATGAAAAGCAGACTATAGAATGGCAAATCAACAGTCACTTTTTACAAAGACATGCATGGGCAAGCAATATACTTGACACACTCACTTGGACAGTGTGCTTACTTGTCTTGGCACAACTCATGTTTGAGCCCACCTCCAGCATGCTGGGGAAGGCTTTAGTGAAGCCACAATAATGGCAAAGGGGAGAAAAAAAAAAAAGATGGTAATGAAGCTACCTACACTTAATCGTATTTTGAGTAGAGACAGGGAGTGACTCTGATTTTAAATAACTTAATAGGACATATTGAACACAAGACTACAGAGGCTCTTTGTAGTGGAAAATGACTTAATTATGAAAGTTATGGAGAAGTGGTCTGGGAGGTGGTGCAGTGGATGGGGCATAAGATACTCAAGCATGAGGTCCTGAGTTCGGTCCCCGGCAGCACATGTACCAGAGTAATGTCTGGCTCTTCTTTTTCTCTCCTCCTATGTTTCTCAGTAATAAATAAATAAAATATTTTTTAAAAGTTATAGAGAAATTTGAAAGAGGAGAAAAGGATTATTTGAAATGGCTATAAAATGAAAAAGGTGAGTAAAAATATAGCCAGTAGATTTAATTCTGCATGAATAATTCAATAGATTTGGCATTATTCTGAGCTGATTCTCAGTGGCAACTTAAATCACTATTTTATGGTTCCTCTCCTATCTACTAATATTAACAGGTATCACCCTAAAATTTCAGAGTTTATAAAATCCCAGTCCATTTGGGATTCAACAAATTTGGAGACTTGGAAGGATTTTGCATTTTAGCAATGAGGCAGTACTGATACAAATGATTCAGAAACCACACTAAAATAAATAAATAAATAAATCAAAGTATTCTTAAATCCCATGGGTATTTAAATAAAAATTCAAGTAGCTGTATCTAAAATTAAAGAGTAGTAGTTATTATTGCTGAGAGCAAAATCTTGGGGTGGGGGACACCTTGGTACATTTATTAAAGTTAAAATTCTGAGTCAAATATAACTAATTTAAGAGAATAAATGACTTATCCAAGAATACATAAATGTAATAGAGCAACATGGCATTTCGAGAACCATTATTATATATTGTAAATTTACTATTAAACATAAATTGAGTATAACAAATATTAAATCATAGCTTTTAAAATTTAAAATTGTTCTTTCTAGGTACTAACTTAAAAGCATTTTGCTTTATAAAATTTTATTTAAAAAATGTTAGTAGGTTAACTGCTTTTTATTTGTGCCTCTATTGGTACACAGAGTTCAAACAAGTCAGTAAATTAGTCAATGAAAACAAAAGGCTATCAATAATGTAAACCTATGCTTAAAAAACTTGTAAAAAATACAGAAGTAAAGGTTGGTAGACCAAATAAGATTAAAGTAAAATGTCTTGCACCCCACCTAAAACTGAGTAATGATTTTGTCACTTGTTCCTTAAAAAGAAGCATTTCCAAATATTCTTGAGACTACACTGTTCTAGTCATTAAACTAAAGAGCAACAAACCTCTCCATAGACCTTTTTATATCTGTTAAGAAATGATCAGGACTTTCCTATAAACTGCTACCAAATTTAAATCTAAAAGCAGGAAAGGAGCAGGGGCTAGAACCAAAGTCCTTGCACATGGTAATCTGTGAGCTCAACTGGGCATGCCATTTCCTGGCCCCTTGGTAATTTTTATTTAACTTTAATTAACTTTATAGGCAACAGAGGGAAAGCTTTACAAAAGGTGAAACAGTGTTGCAGATGTCTTTCTGTCTCTCTCCCCCCCCTTTTTAAAAAAAATTTATTAATGAAAAAGACAGGAGAAGAGAGAGAAAGAACCAAACATCACTCTAGTACATGTGCTGGTGGGGATTGAACTCAGGACCTCATGCTTGAGAGTCCAATGCTTCATCCATTGTGCCACCTCCCAGACTACTCTTTCCCTCTCTATCACCCCCTTGTCTCTCAATTTTTGGCTATCCCTATCCAGTAAATAAAGATAATAAAAACATTTAAAATTTTTATAGGCAAAAATTCATGCATGTCATCAAGTACACTTAAAATGGTGACCACAGCATTCAAAATTAAATGTTTTACAATAAACTCCACTCTAAATTATTCTAGGTTCAAAATGGTACAATGCCAAATAAACATGGTTTGCTTACTTCTCTAAAAGCAGAACTGAATCTCTAAAATGTTAGCCAAGTCAAACAGTAACTATTTTCTCGACAACTAAGTGACTTAAAAGCACTAAAATTACATAAATCAGTATCTGAAGTGTTTGTTTTATTTATATTGATACTACTTTCGGGCCAGGCAGTGGTTTGTGCCACACCCCTTTCCTCAAAAGCAGAGAGGAAGCTTCAAAAGCAGTGAAGTAGGTCCCCCCACCCCTTCCGCACTCCCTTCTCAATTGCTCTCTAACCTACCAAAGACTGAAAGAAAGCAGCCTAAATGCCCATCAACAGATGACTGGCTAAAGAAGGTATGGGATATATACTTTATGGAATACTACTCTGCAGTCAAAATAGATGTTATATGATCTTTGGGACAAAATGGGTGGAAATGGAGGTGAGTGGTTAGTGAAATAAGTAAAGAGAGGAAAGACAGCTACTGGACAATTTCACTCTTATGTGGACTCTTTGATGCACTTGAGGGAAAAAAAAACTCAGAACCAAGTAAACTTTTTTTTTTAAGTAAACTATTTTTATGACTTGTGTGAACTGTGGTAGTTATCTTTAGGAGGAGGGAAGGTGAGTATACAGAACTTTGGTGGTGGATGTGGTAGAAGCTATACACTTGTAATATTACCACCTTGTAACCTACTATTAAACACAAATAAAAGTTTTAAGATGGAAAAACAAACAGAACAAATTAAGGGCAACTATAACTATTAGCACTGATGTGTATATTTTACCTGCAAATCCAGTCAATTTTAAAAACACCTCCCAGCATTTTAGCACTCATTCCTGCTGGAAGCACCCAATGTATAGGAGATCCTCCATGATGTGATTCAGAAGAAAGTCTTGCAAATCCTAAAAGAATCAAATACAATATAATATGCAAACAGTAAACATTTTCACATATGCACAATTAATTATTGTTTTTCTTACCTTGAAATTTTCCACTCTCTCTGACAGAAAATATTAAGATAACACTCCTTGCAGATCTGAATGCAAGATTTAATTTCTTCTCATTCACCGGCAATGTGGACCACACACCCTATACAAATAATGTAAAGATCACAAATGGAAAGTACCCCGGTTGTTCATGTTTCTAATTATATTCGCAAAATATCAAAGCTACTGAATTAGTACTGTAAACTCATGTAAGAGATGCTTATGTAGCTTTATCAGTATCAAAATAATATAAAATATATTTAAAATTTGGGAAAGGAAAAAAAAAATCACTAACCTAAACAAAGCCAGTAAAACCAGCTGCAATGGGGGGGGGGGGCTAGATAACATAATAGTTATGCAGAGAGACTCTCATGCCTGAGGCTCCAAAGTCCCAGGTTCAATCCCTCACAGCACTATAAACCAGAGCTGAGCAGTGCTCTGGTTTAAAAAAAAGGAAAGAAAGCTGCTGGGGGATGGGGTGGTAATGTACCTGGTTGAGCACACACAATACAGTGTACAAGGATCCAGTTCAACACCCCCACCCAGCCCATCCCAACTACAGCAAGGAAGCTTGAAAAGTAGTGAAATACTGCACATCTTTTTCTCTCTCCCTCCCTCTCCCAACTTCTGTTGTCTCTACCCAAAATAAATATATATATCTTTAAAAACGTGTTTTAAAAAACTGCCTTATGAAATATTCTATTAGTAAATCTCTAAGTAAAGGAATTGCTTAACTTTGAGGTGGGCTAAGAGGTTAGAGTGCAGGATTTGGAAATGTGACAACCTGAGTTTGATCCCCTACACTGCATATGCAGGAGGGATAGTCTGGTTCTCTCTCATTCATAAAAATAAAAAAATATTTCTAAAATATCAAGAAATTTCAAAAAAAAAAAATCAAGAAATGTCAACTTGCTGGTCTGCTGTCATAAAGGTACATTTCCACACATCTCCACATTTCACCCTCAACCAAACAATCCTTTGGTTCCACCAGACTTAGGTTCTCAATCTTTTATTGCTCCTCCCTTCTCCCTTTGAGTCTTTGATTTAGTTTTAATTTTCTAAACGTCTGTAAAAACAATTTCTGTCAGATAAGCATAGGAAACTACTTAGTTGCCTAGCATACACAAAAAGAAAATTAACATCCTACAGTAAGTGGGCCTATCTTTTTCATAAGGTCTGGGAAGTGTCTAACATTCCCCTTTCTTCTAGTGATTTTACTTCTAAATATAAAAGAAACTCTCCACTAAAAATGATTTTTTCCAAGAATCTTAAAGTATAAAACAAATATCAATATAAGCCAAGTGATTAACTAAAGAAAATTGTAATACGTTAGCAGTTCACAGTAAGCTTTTTCAAAGTAAGCCCTTTTTAGTTTGAAAAACTTATAATTTCAATGGCTATGGACTAGTGGACAGTAAAGACTCCCTGCTCCCCCAAATCCAAAAATATATAAATATATATATCAAACCCACAAACCTCACTAAAATGCAGTTAGGGCTTCCGCAGACAGTGGCCTCAGGTAGGTGCTGATGTGTTTGGCCAGGGTGAAAGGGGGTGCAGGATTGAAGCCAAGCAAAGGAAGACTGGGAGCTCTGACACCAAACAATGCCTCTGAGCATCAACAGTTAAGGCTGTGCCTGGTGCTGACCATGAGAAGGGATAACCCCTGAGATTTGGCATATGGCCTCTGGGTGAGTCTGCTGAACTGGTGGAGGAGTTACACCACAGTAGCAGGGGATTTGCCTGACCAGTCTGGTCTAACCCCCCCAAACTATGACAGGTAAGACAGACATATGAAAAGGTAATTTCAGCAGCTAGTAGATAAGCAGGGACTCCACCAAAAAACAACTACAGACCTATATCCCTAGTGAACACTGATGCAAAGATGCTCAACAAAATCTTGGCTAACTGAATCCAACAATACATTAAGAGAATAAATCCATCAATACCAAGTAGGATTCACCTCTCAGAAAGAACGATGGTTCAACATCCTCAAATCAATGTAATCCACCATATCAACAAAAAGATCAAGCTCACATGGTCTTATCAATTGATGTAGAAAAGGCATTAAAGGTCCAACATCCATGTATGATAAAGGCCCTCAGAAAATGGGAGTGGAAGGAAATTCCTCAACATAATAAAGGCTTTGAAAAAGCCATGGCTAACATTGTGCTTAACGGGGAAAAATTGAAAGCTTTCCCTCCTAAAACCAAGAACTAGGCAAGGATGTCCTCTCTCACCACTTTTATGCAACATAGTCCTAGAAGTCCTCGTCATCAGCCAGACACGAATGAGATATTAAAGTAATTCAGATTGGAAAGGACAAAGTTAAATTGTTATTACCTGCAGATTATGTGCTGTTATACCTAGATAATCCCAGACTCTCCCAAAAAACTACTAGAAAAACAAATACTCATAAATCTGTAGCATTTCTTTATACAAAAGACAGGCCAGAGGAAGGGGAACTCAAGGAAGTAATCCCATTTACAACTGAATCCAAAAAGGTTAACCTAACAAAGGAGGTGAAGGACTTTTCAATGAAATGGATATTAAATCTGAAACTTTAAAATACATAGAAGTGGTCCGGGAGGTGGTGCAGTAGATAAAGCACTGGATTCTCAACCATGAGGTCCTGAGTTCAATCCCCGGCAGCATATGTACCAGAGTGATGTCTGGTTCCTTTTCTCCTCCTCTCTCTCTCATGAATAAATAAATAAATTCTTAAAAATAAAACACACAGAACACATTGGTGAAAAATATTAGGACGTTATCATTAAAGATGTAGTTGGGAGACTCCATCCATCCCGTGGAGAGAGAGACAGAGACAGAGACAACTACACTGATGGTGATAGTGCAAATTGGTGAAGCGATTATGGAGAACAGTATGGAGAATCCTTAAGCAGATACAAACAGAAATATCTTATGACCCAGCAATTCCACTACTTGGAATATAGCCAAGACATAACAACACTGATTTGAAGGGATATATACACCCCATGTTCACAGCGGCTTTATTCACAACAGCAAAAACTTGGAAATAACCAAAATGCCCTTTGAAAGATGACAGGATAAAAGTTATAGGATATATATACTCAATAAAGTGTTACTCAGCAATAAAAAAGAAAGAAAAAGATGGCATTGTGTCCTTTGGGATAAAGTGGATGGAAATGGAAAAGACTGCTTAGTAAAGCAGTAAGGCAGTAAAGGACAACTACAGAATGGTTCCCTCATATGTGAAATATAGAGAACTGAATGTATGAATGTGAAAAACAAAATGTCAGCCTCTATCTAAGACTGTGGGAGAACTCAGTGGTTATCTATGGAGGTGAGGATGGGGACAAAGACCTTTGGTGATGAGAAAAAAACTTTACTGTAGACCATTAACCTCTCAATAAAAACAAAAACCCCTCCCAACCATCAAAGAAAAAGTGATGAAGTTATATAAGTGGATATATTTACACATACATATATGTACACACACGTACACGTACACACGCACACATTTTCTCAAAGCTATGGCAACAGTGGAAAAGACTCTTCAATGTAGAACTGATCTCAATTCCAAATACATCACAGGCAGGTGGGAATTAACAACCAAGGAGTAGGTAGAGGGTAGCATATTAAAATTCACTGAGAAGAGGAAACATCGCAGATGAGGGAGTTGTAGATGAACTGTCCCAACAAGATTGCTGTCTAAGGCAATGATCTGATCCCCTCTTGTGGGGATGGGGTGGGGCGTAGACATTCCAACAAGAGAAAAAAAAAACCTTGAAAATGTCAAGATTAGGTTAAACAGAACTGATACTAATACCTTAGCTTTGGCAAGAGACACATTCTCATGGTTGTTACTCTTTATGAGAAAAAACCTTGCATCTTGTAGAACATATTTGAGTTTACTGGTTTGATCTAGGGAAGAAAAAAAAAAGTCCAAATTAATTAACCAGAGGCCGTTATTATTTAAAGGTGTTTAAATTGTACTAATGGAAATTAGCCCTCCATAACCCAATTTTCAAAATGTACTCATTAAACCTGGAAAACTAGGCCACAATACACATAAAAGCAAAGCTAAGAAAACAAATAAGCACACTCTAAGAAAGTAAACCTAATGTAATAATGTTCTGATAGACCTGATCCATATTTAAGCATGAGATAGTGTGTATATATAGATATGTGTGTGTGTGTGTGTGTGTATGTATATATATATATATATATATATGAAAATTGACTCAAATAATAAAGCTTTCTTTTTTCACATTTTCAGTTAAAGACTGACTTAATATTGGTATTTAAAAATATATACCATCCAAAACTAAAGTATCTTGAGATGGTTGTTATTGTTTAAAAACTATGCAACAAGAAGTTAACAACGAGGTCTATGTTAAGACTTCATTATTTTTTTTCCTTTAATATATCAGAACATTACTACATTAAAACCAACCATTAATGGAGAACCAATAAAGGGAAAATAATGACTTTATGTAGCATGCAATGGAAAAAATTTCAAATTTAAATGATACCTTTTCGGACAGCACGAACGGAAGATGATAATTTCTCATGCTTCTTTTCTGAACCTGTATTTAGCCAAAGTACATTTGTTCAGATTGAGCTTTAATAGAGGCAAGACAAAATTTCTACACTTGTCACATAAATTTCTCATTCAAGACAAATTCTTCGTAGCGCACCCCCTACCCCAGCCCCTCACAAAATACACCTCAATGCGTACGAGTGAGTGTCCTGGTTTTTGGGTTGTTTGTATTTGATAAAAACATACCAGTTTACCACTCAGAAAACCAGTTACTGAATCATCATCTTCCAAGATAAAAATAAAACTCCACTTAAGCAGTAACAAAATAAGATTCAAACAATAAGAAAAAGCTTACTTCCTCTCAAGTTATTACACTGAACATGCCAAAAATCAATAGTAATGAATATGAACAAATTCACACTACACTTCAGCTTCTATGTACTTTCCGAAACAAATCACTAAAGATGAAATACCTGCATATGACTCTGATGCAGAGCTTCCACTTCTATCAAAAACAATTGGAGATATGCCTCTAGCTCTCTTCTTATCCTTCTTTTTCTCATCTAAAATGCATTTAAACAAAGATTTTTTAAAATGTTAAAATATATTACACACACACACAAAATAAAAACAATAAACGCTTCACTCATTATGTGCTTGAATTCTACATGGCCCTTCCTGAATTATTAATGCTCTATTTTCCAATTCGATTAACATTTACCATTAAAATCTTTAAAATCGCCTGTGTTTCTCTAGAAAAAGTTCTAATTCTTTTAACAGTTAGCAAAAATTTGCACTACCTATCATGAGGACCATTTTAAGTTTAATCTTGAAACTTTATAAGCATATATATGATAAGCATATACAGGAGAATCTGGAAGAGTAATAAGTTCTCCTGTCTGTTTAGTATTTATTTTCTATTTTGATGGATGTTATTATAAACTTTTTTTTCTGCCTCCAGGGTTATTGCTGGGGCTCAGTGCCTGCACTACGAATCCACTGCTCCTGGAGGCCATTTTTTCCCTTGTGTTGCCCTTGTTTATCATTGTTGTTATTATTGTTATTGCTGTCATTGTTGGATAGAACAGAAAGAAATGGAGAGGAGGGGAAGACAGAGAGGGGGAGAGACAGAGACCTGTAGAGCTGCTTCACTGCTTGTGAAGCTACCTCCCCCTCCTGCAGGTGGGGAGCTGGGGGCTCAAACTGGGAAACTGGGATTCCTACACGGGTCTTTACACTTAACGCCATGTGCACTTAACCTGCTGCGCTACTGCCCAGCCCCCTAAACGTTTTTTTTTTTTTTTTTTTTGGCCACCAGAGTTATTGCTCGGGCTTGGTGTCTAGATGACTCTATTAATCCTAGAAGGAGTTGTTTTGTTTAATTTTTTTATAGAAGACAGAAGCAGAGGGCTAGAAGGGAAGACGGAGACTAGAGTCACCGGCAACCTATAGGACTTCTCTACTGTTTGTGCTGCCAACCCCAGCTTGAACCCTGGTCCTTGCACATGTGCTTTACCACTCAGACCCTAACTTCTTTGACTTTTTAGATAGGTGGTAAGCTCTATGAAGGGAGAACACTTATACAAATATTTATGAATGAAAATAGGGGTGGGGGAGATGGCATGATGATTATACAAAAAACTTGCATGCCTGAGGCTTTAATGTCACATATTTATTCCCCCATATCACAATAAGCCAGATAAGCAGTGGGGGGGGGGGGGAACCTGAAAAAATGAAGTCTATGAGCTTACATCCAATTTCTGGCTGTATAAAAATTTTATAAGAAAAACTTCATATATATATTCTTACTAATCTTCATAAGAAATTTATGAAGGAGCCAGAGCATGCAGATTCAAACCCCCGTCCTCACCTACAAGGGGGAATCTTTCCAAGTGGTGAAGCAGTGTTCCCAGTGTCTTCTCTGTCTTTCTCCCTCTATTACTCCCTTCCCTCTCAATTCCTGGCTGTCTCTATCCAGTAAATAAGATAAAAACAAAAATTTTTTAAATTATGAAATATATAATACCGTTATTCTCATTTACAGAAGGAAACAACTTGGCTATGATCCCATAGCTTGGGTGGAAATCTTACACCTCAAATGCCAAGTTTTCTGAAATTAAACAATTCCTGGGGGATGGGTTCACCTAGTTGAGTGTATATGTTACAATGTTCAAGCCCCAGTCCCCATCTGCAGGGAGGAAGCTTCACAAGCAATGAAGCAAATACTGCAGATGTCTCTCCTGTCTCTTCCCCACGCCCCTCTCAATTTCTCTCTGACCTGTAAAATAAAGGAGCAAGAAGGAAAATATGGTCGACTGGTGGATTTATTGTGCAGGCAACAAGTCCCAGTGATAGCCCTGGTGGCAATGAAAGAAAGAAAGAGAAAGAGAGAGAGAGAGAGAGAGAGACAAAGAAATTCCTGAGCTACATTCCTATTAAGTGAAGGGGGAAAAATATTGCTATTCTTGAAAAGAAGATCTATATCCAGTTTAAAGACAGAAAATTCCAAGAATATCATAAATTCCTTTTCTTACATGGAAGTGTAAAGAAACACACTGTCACAATTGCAAAATCAATTCTATTAGCAGCAGCTAAGCAACCAAAGGGATATAGTGACATTTAAAGTGATCACTTATATAGAAAAGCACTTATTTCCTGGTTTGTAGGGTAGTGTAATGATACCAGGAACAAGAGGTTATGTCAAATCCCAAATCTTTCTCAATGTTTCCCTTGTTTACTATTATACTTTCCTACATAATACCTGGCACACAGGAGGAACTGGGTTCATCAAATCAATGAATGTGACACTATACAAAAGAGGAAAAATAAAAGCTTCCTAGAAATTTAGTTTTTCTATTCTAGTATGTTTATCTTAATACTCCTCTTTTTACATAAAGCAATCCAAGCATCATAAACTGATAAACAATTAAACATCTCTTTTTCCTGCTTAAACATAATACTTTGTAGTTCAAGATGCTAAAAAAAAAAAATCACTAACAGTGTAAGAAAAATAAAGGGAGGCAGGGAGACAGCGTAATAGTTAGGCAAGCAGCTTTCAAGCCTTGAGGTTAAGTTGCACTATAAGTCAGAACTGAGCAGTATTCTAGTGAGGGCGGCAGGGGGAGACAACAAAAGAACATTAAAAAAAAAAAAAAAAAGCCCACCCAAATGTTTTCATATATCAAATCCAACATTACAATGAGAAACCTCCAAGAATTTTTAATCTTTTTGTACATGTGATTCCAATTGTCCTCTAAGTTTGTATGATCTTCCTTCCACCCATTATTTTCAGGTCAATTATTACAAAGTATGTAATTTCGTGAGGTTACTGAATATCTTTCTCTGATATTAAAGAAAAAGAAAAAAAGTTGGCCTGGAAGTGGTGAAACCACACATGCACAAGGCCCCAGCATAAGAAAGAGCGGGGATAAGAGGAGGAGGAAATGGTGAGACTCCCAAACCCAGAAATCATTTAATTTAAACAGGCCCCAAGTCAATTAAAAAAGAAAAACTCAAGACATATAAAAAGTAATACCTGAACCGTCTGTAGCTGAACCAGATCTGACAGACCCATCTGTGAAGGAAACTGATTCAGAGTCAGAGTCACTGGCCTCACTTCGAGTGTCATAATCATTTCCCTCTTCCTTTTGGTCTCTCTCGTCCTGCTCGTATTCTTCTTCCTCCTCCTCTTCCTCTTCCTCCTCCTCTTCGTCATCTTCCTCCTCCTCCTCCTCCTCTCCATCTTCATCCACCTCTTCTTCTTCCTCTGCATCTTCTTCTACTTCTTCATCTTCCTCCACGTCTTCTACTCCTCCCTCTTCATTGTCTGTGTTGTTGCCTGGCTCATCAGAAGAACCACTGCTGCCAGACTCATGATCAGAGCCATACTCTTCAGAGTTTACTTCTTCCTTAGAAGACTGGCTGGATCTGCTGGCACGTCTATCCACTTCAAGCCCAATTCTCTGATGTTTAAAGAAAAAGGCAATCAGCAGTCATATAATAGACAAGGTCAGACTGAATAAGCAGTTCTAAAGCCTCAAAAAAGAATTGCCGTTTTATATCAGCAATAATATTTACTACCTCAGAACCATCTGGTGTGGGGGATTTGGCCCTCCTTTCAGGATCCCTTTTCCGGACACAAGTTTTTTCAGGTTGACTCTTATAAGGTTCTCTGGAAGAACCACTTGACAAACGAATTTTCCGATCAGCTTCTAGACGTTTGTTTCTTTCAGATCTTTGATATTCCTCACTTTTATACTCGGTGACCGACTTTCCTTTTGTACTAACCATTCTTTTGTTATTGCTAACTGATGAGCTGAGTGGTTTGGAAATCAACTGTCTTGAATGAACAGAAGGTTTTTGTCGCTTGGTATCAGTAGATTCCATTCGATCACTTTTTCTTTTTGCTCCTTAAAAACACAATAAAAGAAAAATTGCTTGTGTAATTTTTCCACTTATTTCACCAAAGACTAGCGGAGAGGGGGGAAAAAATGACTGATTTCTTTATAGTATCTTTTAAAATACTTTTACTGTACAGTTAAAATAGCTTTTTAAAAATAGCCTCTAGCATGAATAAATTCATGTATTTCAAACACCTCAAACATTTGAAAAAAAAAGCAGTCTTTCTATGGAATTGGGTGTTACAACTTGTGACAGTGCTTTCGGTATTAAGTGCTTCATGAAATAAGTATTAAAGCAAGCCATTTAAGAAAGTAAATCTCTACTGTTTCTGTAAGAGCAGCAATATAAGGAACATACCCTTTTTCTCATTTTTATCTTGTTCACTCTCTGGATTATACAGTTCATCATCCTGTTCGGGCACTTCTGTCAAAATATCATCTAGAACATTAAGCTCACCATCTGAAAGTAAGAAAAAGTCATTATTCTCATGCACAGATTACTGAAGGTACCGAAGTGTGAGATCATAGCTCTCAAGCAGTCTTCGAAATCTGAACACAAGACATACTCCTATAGGAGTACATACCATGTAAGCAAGGCATGAAAGGGTATATTCTGAGGCAGAAGGGTGCGCACACACATACATACACTCAGAACTACTCTATTTGTATCTTACCCTTGAATTTCTTTGTCTGTTTTATAGTGTTAAGACCAACAGGCATTCACAATTTTGCTGCTCCTAGACACATTTTCAAAAAGGAGCAATACCAAAATATGAGAGTTTTCCATGATGCCATAACAACTCCCTTATAGTTACAGGGTTCAAAACTGGGCCATAACCATGGTAAAACAGGCACACACTATCTAGTGAGCTGTATCTGTCTCTTACCCTTTGTAATTTCTACTTTTTATTAATGTTTTAAATGTGCACAGTAAGGGCCCAGGAAATAATAAGGTGTTTGATCCCCAGTACCACAGAGGAACACCATGGGCAGTACCACAGGGAATTCCATTAATAGTGGAATAATGTCTTGGTGTCCCTCCCTCTTTCTCTACCTCATTCTAACTATATAGAATTTAATAAATAAATAAATAGTGCAGCAGGTTAAGCGCACATGGCGCAAAGCGCAAGGGCCGGCATATGGATCCCAGTTTGAGCCCCCAGCTCCCCACCTGCAGTGGAGTCGCTTCACAGGCAGTGAAGCAGGTCTGCTGGTGTCTATCTTTCTCTCCTCATCTGTCTTCTTCTACTTCTCTCTGTCCTATCCAACAACAATGACTTCAATACAACTACAACAATAAAACAACAAGGGCAACAAAAGGGAATAAACAAACTAAGCTAGAGAAGTTTGGCAGCATCATGCATGCACTAAATCCTAAGCTTATTCATACTGCCACATTAAAAGGTATGTGCAGTAAGTATATAGTGTATAAAACTTATAAATAGGTACTTATCAATATCCTTATCTGATATTTCTTGATTGCAAACAAAAAGTAATTTTACAGTACAGAAACCTGGCATTATCTAGTTCAACCAGGAAATTGCATTAGTATCACTGACAGCATGTCAAATCAGTATCATGTATCTCTTGGTATAATGCGCTAAAAACAGAACAATTCTATGATTAACTCCATGCAAAAGCTATATTTACATGAAAAAAATAGCAAGTCTTAGGTAAAGGGCACCTGAAAATGACAACATAGTGATATATGAACAAATAAGGAACTATTCCATATTAAATGACAACTAAATACAGTACATGATCCTAAATATAAAGAAAAAAATCACAAAGATGAATGAAGTTTGCAGATTATAATAACATAGGTGTTACTTTACTAATGCTCACATTACTATAGTTAATTAAAATAAAGCACCTATGCTATCTCTCCAAGCCCTAGTTAAGGTTTATGAATCTGAGATATATAAACAGGTCAAGATAATATTAAAATTTCTCCAAAGGGGGCAAAAGTCTATGACCTGAGAGGACTGAGACAATTAATGGAGGCATGAGAAGGAAGTCTGATAGGATATGGGTAAAGTACTAACTCCTCCATATTTATAATCAGATACAATAAGCTATTTAAGAACACCTGGAAATTAAGCTCCCTCCCACCCACAGGGGGCTTGAACTGGGGTCCTGGCCCAATGAGGAGGGGGGGAGAAAGAGAGAGAGGGCTAGGGCGAGGGAGACAGACAGACATAGATATTGATTAATCAGGTGCCCCACTGCCTGGTCCCTAGACTTTTCTTTAAATTACTAATACTTTAATGTCATTTACCACCAAAGTATGTTAACCAAAAGCGTTCTCCCATCCTCTAGATTTTTATTTTTCACTACAGAGACAATTTTATCACGTTTGAACTGTGGCAAACACTTTTGGACTATACTAAACATAAAAATCTGTTTTAAAAGATTCATGTTCCCGAAGTAGACTGCATAATATTTATGCAAAGAGACTCTCTTTTCTGAGGCTATGAAGTCCCAGGTTCAATGTCCCATACCACCCTATATATAACAGAGCTGACTAGTGCTTCTGGTAATTAAAATAAAAAAAGTTCCCCAAATGTCCATTGATTCATTGATTTCTGGGTCTAAAAAAATAAAAAATAAAAAGTGAGTCTAATAAATCTTGACAGATTCAAACACATTATAGAACCAAAATATAAGAAACCTCAACAAAATAAATACCTAATCCTACACAAATCTCTTCATGAACTCACTAGCTACTAATTAGAACTAAATCATCGTATTTATTATGTGCACTTAAAAAAAACTTGAAGGCTGGGAAACAGCACAATGGTCATGCAAAAGACTTTTATGCCTGACACTCTGAGGTCTCAGGTTCAATCCCCAGCACCACCATAAGCCAGAGCTGAGTAGTACTCTGTTGTGTGTCACTCTTTCTCATTAGAGAGAGAGAGAGAGAGAAAGAGAGAGAGAAATGGAGAGAAAGAGGCACAAAGGTGTGTGGTTACACTTTCTAGCCCCAACCAGTCTTGGCACTGAGCTCCATTTCTGGCTCCAATGAACTTTTTTCCACCCAAACTCCAATAAATGAATCCATGATGACAGTATATATATTTTTTCTTTGTCAGAACCATCATATTTTTTCAGCAATGTGTATTTGTGTGTTCCTTACACCTTTTCCTATTCTGCCTTTTTTCATTTCCTTTTAAAAAAATATGATGTGGGAGTCGGGCTGTAGCGCAGCGGGTTAAGCACAGGTGGCGCAAAGCACAAGGACCAGCATAAGGATCCCAGTTTGAACCCCAGCTCCCCACCTGCAGGGGAGTCGCTTCACAGGCGGTGAAGCAGGTCTGCAGGTGTCTTTCTCTCCTCCTCTCTGTCTTCCCCTCCTCTCTCCGTTTCTCTCTGTCCTATCCAACGACGACGACAACAACAATAATAACTACAACAATAAAACAACAAGGGCAACAAAAGGGAATAAATAAAATAAATATTTAAAAAAATTTTTTTTAAATATGATGTATTATATTTCTAGTCTCGAATATACTATGTATTTAATTTTTATATACAAGCATGTTTCTAAAAGTAAAAACAAAAAATATTTTTAAATATTGAATTTTTTAAAAAGAAAAGAACTTGAGTTGTCATAATTTTTTATTATCATGCCAAATATAATGTAGTATGAAAGAATCATGCCAGTTAACTGAATTAGTTTAATATGGCTTCTCTATAAAAATGGGTATTTTTGCTTGAAAACTGTGTATCAACATTATGACATCTTAAATTTACTCTAAAATTAACTGTAACGTCCACACTTGATGGCTTATAAATCTCTGTCAATATTACATATAATTTCATGACATCAAAAAGGTAAACTGTAGTTTTAATACTGGTAAACTAAAACTTGTCAAAGGAATTCAGTTCATGACCTATTTTTGACCTTCAAGAGTGATGCCAATATTGTAAGATATTTTTTAAGATTTCTTTTTCATATATGATAAAAACTATGTGGACCGCTGCGAGTACAGGTTGACCAACTTAAGGTCCATGTCCCACAGAGAAGCAATTACAGAAGTCAGAACTCCTTCCTTCTGCACCCCCAAGAGAATTCTGGTCCATACTCCTAGAGGTGGGAACTGTTAGGGGAAGATAACCAAAAGATGATGCCCAGTTCCACTGAGATCCAGAACAGAGTCTTTGTTTTTTATACCATCACTAAGAGAGAAAAGAATAGGGGAAACACCAGAGGAAGCCAGGCACTGTTTCTCTTATCTGAGAGGAAAGGGGGGGGGGATTGAAAATAGTCATGGGGGCTGGGTGGTGGCGCACCTGGCTGAGCATACATGTTACCATACGCAAGGTTTCAGTCCCTGGTCCCCACCTGGAGGGGGAAAGCTTTGTGAGTGATGAAGCAGTGTTGCAGGTGTCTATCTCCCCCTAACCTCTTGATTTCTCTATCCAATAAAAATAAATAAATATAAATAAATAAGTTATAGGTGTAGATGTGACTTAAGAAGGAAATGGAGGCAGGGCCATAGAAGTGAATAAAAATGGGCATAGCATCATAAAAATATATAGTCAACCCAAACCTATGACCTTGGAAGTACTATGGCAATTTCCACTGTAGGGGGTTGGGGGGGACAGAACTCTGGTAGTAAGAAGGTGTGGAATTACATCCCTATTATAATTTTGTAAATCAGTTAAATTAATAGGAAGGGGGGAGGGAAAGAGACTATGTGGCTCACAACACATAATGAGATATTTACTATCTCATTTTTACAGTTTGCTGACACCTCTAATACTAAATGATCATAGTGTCCATCACTGAAACCAATTACTTATTTATTGAAATATGCTTTGCAGAAGAAAAGAAAATCCAGATAATCAAATCAGTATTTGGGGAAGAGAACACAAGGACAGTCTAAACCTTGGTATTTCAACATATAAAACTTTGCCTGTTACTGTCAGATTCTAATAAACCCTGTTGTATGCTTCACAATGGTTTGGTCTCGCTCTCCCCCCGCCAGGAGAATTGGTTTGGCCCCTGCTAGTTTCGCGCCTTTCTCCCTGCCCCCTATGCTATGTAGTTCCAGAGTTCTGGTGTGGCCACGGGAAGATAAGGATGCAGATCTGTGTGGTGATTAGTTTGGTTTAGTTTATGAATTGTTGTTCGTGAATAAAGAGATACAGCTTCCCGGCCAGTTCCAGAGTTCTGGTGTGGCCACGGGAAGATAAGGATGCAGATCTGTGTGGTGATTAGTTTGGTTTAGTTTATGAATTGTTGTTCGTGAATAAAGAAATACAGCTTCCCGGCCAGTTCCAGAGTTCTGGTGTGGCCACGGGAAGAGAAGGATGCAGATCTGTGTGGTGATTAGTTTGGTTTAGTTTATGAATTGTTGTTCGTGAATAAAGAAATACAGCTTCCCGGCGGCCCCGCCGTGTGTCCTCAA
This sequence comes from Erinaceus europaeus, assembly GCF_950295315.1. Taxonomy (NCBI): domain Eukaryota; kingdom Metazoa; phylum Chordata; class Mammalia; order Eulipotyphla; family Erinaceidae; genus Erinaceus; species Erinaceus europaeus. The sequence continues at coordinate 119,908,365 of NC_080164.1, read as the reverse complement.
GTCTCTCTACCGCTGCAAAGCTAGTGCGGCCTGCAGGAGCCTCTGAACCTAAACAACAAAACCCCATCCACCACAATTTCATCACTAAGACATATGACAAATCCCCCCTTTTCAGACACACACACACACACACTCTCTCTCTCTCAACATCTGCTGTATAACACGCCACCTCAAAACTTAGTGGCTTAAAACAATACAATCTGCAGCCTAGGAGGTGGTGCAGCAGCTAAATATTGAACAGGATCAATGAGTTCCTAAGTTCGATTCTTGGCACTAGACATTTTATCATTAAATCTTCTAAGAAAAGACAAAATAAAGAAAAAAATTACAATTATTACTTCTCATGTTTTCTGGGGCTCAACTAAGGTCTCACATATGATGGTCGTGGATCAGTCCCTCTCCTCCTCCCATTCTAGAGAGCAAGAGTGAGAATGATATCATCCCATATTCATCCATCCTTCTGTTTCTAACTTATTTCACTTAACATGATTTCTTCAAGCTCCATCCAAGATCTTTTGTATTTTTCTCTTTGAAAGAAGTCATGATCTACATACACTTTCAACTGCGGCTCTTTTTTATTTTATTTATTTATTTATACTTATAAGAAGGAAACATTGATAAAACCATAGGACAAGAGGGGTACAACTTCACACAATTCCCACCATCAGAATTTCAAATGTGGCTGATTCTTAAACAACATGCGATTGAAATGCCTGAGACCACTTTCAGAGTGATTTTATGTAAACAGACAATGTAAATTGAGGGTAGTGATACAGTAGAGTACTACAAAGATATCTTCCCTTCTTTTTTAAAAACAGATTAGACAGCTGGACACCTGGACAGAGTGCAACTTTGCCACGTGCACCATCCAGGTTCAAGCCTGGCCCTCCACTGCATTGAAGAAAAATTCAGTGCTGAGGTATCTTTCTCCCATCCAAGTACTAACCAGGCCTGACCCTGCTTAGCTTCCGAGATCAGACGAGATCGGGCGTGTTCAGGGTGGTATGGCAGTAGACCCAAACCACCTTTCTTTTCTAACACGACACACACAAAATTCATTAGTCTACTGTTACAGTTAACACTTCCTTGTCAACAGGTTATGAAGTTTTTTTTAAGGAATGTAGATTTTGAATATAACAGAGTTAACCAAGGGTGTCAGTGACTCTAAATACCCGCCATGTTCAAGGGTCATCCTAAGTTTTTGAAGTTGGTTTCATCTCACCCACTAGCTACTCCCATACCACAGTTCAAAGACTACACGTTCTCACCCACTCCACTCCCCCAGCTCCTCCTACCCTAGAGCAGCTATCTGAAACACAATGACTTCTTTCAAAGAGAAAAATACAAAAGATCAGCGGCCTAAATCAACTAAACTCTGAAATCCATTTGACAAAATATCCACGAGACGCAGGGGGGGAACTATATATATTTTTTCTTTTCTACTTTTATTATCAACTGTAACCTTTCCAAAGTTGTCACAGCAATCTTAGGGTTGTATCTCCAAGCAGAATCGAAACAGGTACTAATCCAGAATGTTATTATTATCTCCAGGATCTGGAAGGCTGGTATTTGAAAAAAACATGTTTTTTCACTCGGGCCACGTCAATTCTTCCCATGTTTCCCTCCAACTCTTAAGTCTCTTAAGTCATTCGTTGCTGACTGTACCCTCCTCCCTCCAGGAGCTTCGCACACGAGTTCTATCAGCTTACTGGCCAGGACGAAGTCATACAATTATCTTGTGGGAAACCGTGCTTTCCAAAATGGTCAATTCTTGCCACTTTGCCTATTCAACTGCAACAGCCTGAAGTTACTTGCACCTATTTCTACAGCTTAATAACGCACTTGGACTTCTTAAACCTCGCTATCTTAACTGACTACCAGCTTGGCCTGTGGTTCCATCAAGATGTTTGAAAGGCTGTCCCGAAAATGCGCATTACACCCGCATAATCAATCCTACCAGGAAATCAACCTTGGGGGCCTGCAACTCTCAACAGGCCTTACTCTCCCCCACGTCCGGGTCGGCTAAACGGGAAGAGAAGGGGGTTAGGACCAAAGGGAAAACCCTACACACGAATGCTGCATCACTGGGAGGCGGAGGGCGAAAGGGCAGGTCGGGCCTTTTCCACTGTGTCCAAGTCTCTCCAAGGGGGCGACCATCTCCGCGCGGGGCGGGCAGATTCCCCAACCTCGGCTCTCCGTGACTCTCCGCGGCGCCCCGAGAGCGAGCCCCGCCACCGCCCGTCACTTTCCCTCGCACCTACCTTTCTCCTCCCGGCTGTCCGCCGCCATTGCTGCCCTCCTGCTTCCGCCGCTGGGTCGCGACTCGCGCGGCCGCCGCAGGACTTGTCGCTCCCAAGTCGGTCCGTCCGCCGGGACGCGCGCTCCGCACCTAGGCCTGCCCCCGCTCCCCCTGCTTCTCTCCGCCTCTTCCTTTTTTTTCTACTTTTCCCCTCTCCCTCCTTTCTCCCCACCTTTGAGCGACCTAGGCCCAGCCTTCTCGTTGGGACTTGGGAGCGGGAGGGGGTCCGAGGGAGGGAAGGAAACAGATGGCGGCGGCGGGCGGCGCTAAAATGGAGCCTGCTTCCTGCGCGAAACAATCCCGCTCCCAAAATGCACAGCGCTGTTTACGCTCCCTTCCTCCTCGGGAACGTCACAGAACCGAGGCGAGAGGGAGGGCGGGAGGGGCTGGGAACGTGGCTGCGTCAGCACGTCGTCCCGCCCCCTGCAGCCCAGAAACCCCGCCAATGAGCCTAAACGTGATTGGCCGGCCAAATAATTTACGCGCAGCCTCTGCCGCTGCGGGGTGCCCAGGTGGCTTAGTTTTCGAATCAGAAATGCAAATATCGAGGTTCTTGAAGACTTTCCAACCTCTAGACAAAAGCACTTTCTCCAAATCCGAGGGACTCCTGCGTCAGCTGGGGAAATCTAGAGCAGTCTACGACAAGTCTGTACAGCCACCCCTTTCTTTTGTTTATTTTTATTTTAAGGAGAGAGGTACAGAGAGAAAGACCAGAGCACTGCTTAGGTCTGGCTTACAGTGGTGCTAGGGATTGAATTTGGGACCTCAGGTATGAAAATCATTTGCATAACTAATCTGCTGTCTTCCCACCCTTACCACCCCTTTCTTTTTTTTTATTTTTTTAAAAATATTTATTTAATTTATTTATTCCCTTTTGTTGCCCTTGTTGTTTTATTGTTGTAGTTATTATTGTTGTTGTCGTTGTTGGATAGGACAGAGAGAAATGGAAAGAGGAGGGGAAGACAGAGAGGAGGAGAGAAAGAGAGACACCTGCAGACCTGCTTCACCGCCTGCAGGTGGGGAGCCGGGGTTCGAACCGGGATCCTTATGCCGGTCCTTGTGCTTTGCGCCACCTGCGCTTAACCCGCTGCGCTATAGCCCGACTCCCACCACCCCTTTCTAACAGATGTACCTTCTTAATTGGAGCCCCAGAATTACCTAACGGCAGCACTGGATGCTATTAGAAAAGTCTAATAGAACTGGGTTTTTTTTTCCTTTCTTTTTTAAGACTTTATTTACTTTGTCTTAATGAGAGAGAAATACAAAGATGCAGAGGGACCGAAACACTGCTCAGCTCTGGCGTATGGTGGTACTGGGGATTGAACCTGAGACTTTAGCGCCTCATGCGTGAAGATCTTGCATTACATTCATGCTATCTCCCCAACTCCTACATTTGTTTTATATTGGGGAGTTTATGTTGTTCTAAAATACAACTTCGTAATCACATAATAAATAATAGGGTTGGGAAGACAATATAATGGTTATGCAAAATACTTTCATGCTTGAGGCTTTGAAGTCCCAGATTCAATCCCTAGAATATGCAAAACCACCATAATGAGGCAGTGCCCTGATTTCTCTGTATCTCTTTTATGTCTGTGTCATTCCCTATCAGTCATTAAAATTAAAAAAAAAATAAATAATAATCCATAGTTTATTGAACAAGGCTATTGAGAAATTGAAACACAAGTCTTCAATTAAAAATTGGAAGGGGTTGGGGGCTGGGCTGTAGCACAGCAGGTTAAGCACTGGTGGCGCATAGCACAAGGACCAGTGTAAGGATCCCGGTTCAATCCCCTTTCTCCCCACCTGCCAGGGGGTCCCTTCACAGGCGGTGAAGCAGGTCTGCAGGTTTCTACCTTTTTCTCCCCCTCTCTGTCTTCTCTCTCAATTTCTCTCTGTCTTATCCCACAACAATGACAGCAGTAACAATAATAACAAGGGCAACAAAAAAAAAATGGGAAAAATGGCCTCCAGGAGCAGTGGACTCAGTGCAGGACCGACCCCAGCGATAACCCTAGAGGAAAAAAAAAATACATGGGTTGGCAAAAAAAGCTCCCTTGGTATGCTGTTTTGCTTGCTGTGTGCAAGATCCCACCACTTTGAAAGAAACTTTGATACTATGGTTTATTTTCCTGTCTCTCTCCTCTGTCTCTAGCTGAAAGAGTCAGCCTGGAGGGGCAGGGTAGTGGGACACCTGGTTGAGTACACATATTACAATGCTTAAGGAACTGAGTTCAGGCCTCCAGTCCCCACCTGAAAGTGTTTCACAAACAATGAAACAATGTTGCAGGTGTCTCTCCCTATCTGTCAGGTTCCTGTCCATGTCTATCTACAATAAGTAAGTAAAAATTATATTTTTTAAAAATCCTTCAGTAGCAAAGCCTTGGAGATGACAAAAAAGAAGAGAAAAAACTTAGTAAACTATATAGCATGTCAAACTATTACAAAGTTTTGCTTCACTGCACTATAATGAATAAAAACTGAAAGTTTTTTTTTTTTAAAAAAAGGTCACAAGATTGTACACACACATGTTTATGTGTGAATCTATATACATTAAAATTTTTTATAAGCTAGTGTTTAAATAATTAATAAAAAGTTCACTTCTCAAAAATAAAAATTAAAATTAAAAAAAAAAAAAAGGTCACAAGAATGAAGTAACATCCTAATGGGGGCAAGACAGGGCCCACTTGATAGAACACATTAGGATGCACAAGGATCCTGGTTCAAGGCCCTGGTCCTCTCCTGCAGGGGGAAAGAATTATGAGTGGTGGAGCAGTGCTGCAGGTATCTCTGTCTCTCTCTTCATCTCTCCCGTCTATTTCTCTGTCACTATCCAATAAATAAAATAATTTAAAACTATATAAAATGGGGAGTCGGGCTGTAGCGCAGCGGGTTAAGCGCAGGTGGCTCAAAGCACAAGGACCGGCATAAGGATCCCGGTTCGAACCCCGGCTCCCCACCTGCAGGGGAGTCGCTTCACAGGCGGTGAAGCAGGTCTGCAGGTGTCTCTCTTTCTCTCCTCCTCTCTGTCTTCCCCTCCCTCTCTCCATTTCTCTCTGTCCTATCCAGCAACGACGACAACAATAATAACTACAACAATAAAAAAAAAAAAAACAAGGGCAACAAAAGGGAATAAGTAAATAAAATAAATATTTAAAAAAGAAAAAAGGAAAAAACTATATAAAATGAAGCAAACTAATGGCATGTTCAAAGACAGATAAGTAGTTTCTAGTGCATTGGTATTTGATGACCATTTGAATAAACTTGTGACTAAACTAAAAGTAATGGGAAGATTTTACACAGTTGGAAAGTCACAAATAGAACACTTTGGAAGAAGGAGGAAGACTGGCAAGAGAAAAAGAAGATGGCGAGCGCAGCAGCTTAAGCCCGCATGACACAAAGCACAAGAACTGACATAAGGATCCAGATTTGAGCCCTCCCCCCCGCCATCCCCTCCCCCCCCCCCCCCCCCCCCCCCGCTCCCCACCTGCAGGGGAGTCACTTCACAAATGGTGAAGCAGGTCTGCAGGCATCTATCTTTCCTTCCCTGCCTCTGTCTTCTCCTCCTCTCTCCATTTCTCTCTGTCCTATCTAACGACGACATCAATAAAAAAATAAAAAAAAAAAAACAAGGGCAACAAAAGGGAAAATAAATTAAAAAAAATTTTTTAAAAGAGGCAAAAAGAAAAAGAAGATGGCATTAAGTCAGTAAATCTAGTTATCAGATGATTATGAATTAAACATGAAGACTGTATTCCTGCATTTAAGAAACTTGTAGTGTAACAGGAAAAGAGGCAAGTTTACAGGCAGGAAGTTATTGTGTAAAAACAGTAGCCAGAGCCAAGTGGTAGTATACCTCGTTAAGCATACACATTATAGTGCACAAGAACCCAGGTTCAAGGGAAAGTTTCACAAACTGTGAAACAGTGCTGTATCTCTCTCTCTTTGTGTGTGTCTCTCTCTTCCCCTCACTCTCCCTTCTCTCTCCTTTTATATTCCCCCTTCCCTCTGAACTACTCTATGTATCCATAATAAATATTACTTATTTATTATTAGATAGAGACAGAAAAATTGAGAGGAGGTTCCAGATGCTAGTATGATGCCAACCAGACTTCCCTAGACAGACAACCCCACCAGTGTGTCCTAGAGCTCTGCTTCCCCAAAACCCCACCCCACTAGGGAAAGAGAGAGGCAGACTGGGAGTATGGATCAACCTGTCAATGCCCATGTTCAGTGAGGAAGTAATTACAGGAGCCAGACCTTCTACCTTCTGCATCCCACAATGACCTTGGGTCCATACTCCCAAAGGGTTAAAGAATAGAAAAGCTATCAGGGGAGGGGATGGGATACAGAGTGGTGGGATACAGGGGTGGTGGGATACAGGGGTGGTGGGAATTGTGTGGAGTTGTACCCCTCTTATCCTATGGTTTTGTCAGTGTTTACTTTTTATAAATAAATAATAAAAAAGAAAAAAGGAGATAGGGAGAGAGAGGGAATTAATTGCAGCACTGCTTCACCACTTGTGAAGCTTTCCCCTTGGTGGAGATCTGGGGCTTGAACTTGGGTCCTTGCACACTGTAATATGAGCGCTTAACCATGTGTGCCAACGCCTGACCCCTTTTCTGTATCCAAAATAAATAAATATTGTTATAAAAAGTGTTTTTTTAAAAAATGAAACCAAATTGTATGCTCTTGCTAAATCTCATTTGCCTTTTTGACCACTTGACCTTTAGGACCTACTAACTATAAGGGGAAAGAGAAATCTAGAGTCCCTTAAACAAATTTTTCACAGTATTAAATTAGACCAGGTCAGACATTGAAGTTTGGTTTTCCAGTGTTGCTATGTTTTGAAGAGGTATTTAAGGTTAAATAGTATTACTTGTTAGAGATAACTAAAGCTACATGACACAATACACATACACACACACACACACACACATCCATATAGAGAGGAAAGATCATGAGGACAAAGTGTCAGAAAGAGGATCCTCATCAGAAATGAAACTTGATCTGAGATTTGCAGACTTGAGAACTGTGAGAAAAATTAATCCTTACTTGTTTAAGTCACTCCATCTTCAATATTTTATTGTGGCAGCTCAAACTAACTCAAATGGATAATAAAGCAGGAGTCCCATAGGTTTCCTAACATCTTGTCAACACCTTTATAAGGTGTCTCTACTAAATTCTTCTAAAGGTCTTCAAAGGTATCAACTTGGAGCATGTCAATTGTTTTCTTATGGGAGCCTGACTTACACAAAGGGGAAAAACAGAATATTACACAAACTAAGAAGAAGGTCTGACCCACATATTATCTTTCTCTCTTGTAGTCAAATCGCCTTTGTTAAGAACATCGTATTTTTTTAATATTTGTATTTATTATTGGATAGAGACAGAGAAATTGAGAGAGGAGGGGTAGAGAGAGAGGAGAGAGGCAGATCTGCTTCACCACTTGTGAAGCTTTTCCCCTGCAGGTGGAGAGCAGGGGCTGGAACCTGTGTCCTTGCACACTGTCACATGTGTGCCTAACCAGGTGTGCCACCACCTGGCCCCTTGTTAAAAACATCTTATCTCCATTGGGCTTTAAGCATTGGTTTCTTCCTTTTTATTTTACTTGATTTGTTACTTATATTTGGATAGAGACAGAAATTGAGAGGGAAATGGGAGATAGGAAGAAAGAGGACTAGAGACACAGCATAATGGTCATGCCTGAGGCTCCAAGGTACTAGGTTCAATCCCAGCACCACCATAAGCCAAAGATGAGCAGTGCTCTTATCTCTCTTCCCTCTCTCTGTATCTCTCATTAAACTATATAAATAAAATATATGTTTAAAAATTATCACAGTTTGGCAGTCGGGCGGTAGTGCAGCGGGTTAAGCGCACTTTATGCAAAGCGCAAGGACGGGCGTAAGGATCCTGGTTCGAGCCCCCGGCTCCCCACCTGCAGGGGGGTCGCTTCACAGGCAGTGAAGGACGTCTGCAGGTGTCTATCTTTCTCTCTACCTCTCTGTCTTCCCCTCCTCTCTCCATTTCTCTCTGTCCTATCCAACAACAATGACATGAATAATAACTACAACAATAGAACAACAAGGACAACAAAAGGGAATAAATAAATATCTAGAATTTTTTTTTTAATATCACAGTTTATCTTTAAAAAGAGAGTGAAAGGGGAGAGACACTGGCAACACTGTTCCACCATTTCTGAAGCGCCCCCCATACACACAGGTGGGGACTGGGGCTGCAATTGGGTCCTTGTATGTGGTAACATGAATGCTCTGCTGGGTGTTCCATTGCCTGGCCCCTTGGTATTGCTCTCTGTCTTTTCTTTGCTCCATGAAATATATACTAATTTCCATGAAGAATAACAGTCTATATCATCTTCTTCTACCAAGTAAAGCCTAATTTAGTTAATTCTGGTACTATATGTTCTCAAGATTCATCCACATGCATGAGAGCTGTGGCCTTAAATTTGTTGTGGGATTATCAGGAGACAAACTCACCTAGTCTATACATATGCCTTCTACATCCCTCCAGTATTAGATAGGGATTTCTGGATTTCTTTCCACCATGGAAAACTAAGGGCCAATTTCCTAAGCTTCAGCTATTTCAACATGCTGCCAGTCATTGCTAGTTTACTACGCTACCGTATAGGCCCTATTAATTACTATCATAAAATTTTAGACTGGTAGAACAGCAGGTTAAGTGCACGTGGTGCAAAATGCAAGGACTGGAATAAGGATCCCTGTTTGAGCCCCCAGCTCCTCACCTGCAGGGGAGTCGCTTCACAAGCAGTGAAGCAGGTCTGCAGGTGTCTATCTTTCTCTCCCCCTGTCTGTCTTCCCCCCTCTCTCCATGTCTCTCTCTCCTATCTAACAACGATGACAACAATAACTACAACAACAATAAAAAAAACAACAAGGGCAACTAAAGGAAAAATAAATATTAAAAATTTAGAGAGTGAAGTAGATAACCTATGTACTTTCATTCAACTTCTTTAGTATTTCAATATTTGTAAGTACCGTTAGGTGCTATCTCTTTCGTTGGAAAATATATATCCTGTAAAACTTTGAAGGACAGGCCTTGGAGGAGGAGAGCTGAACTTGTAAGTATGAAGTTCTGAGTTCAGTTCCTTGCATCTCACATACCAGAGTGATATTCTGGTTCTCTTCTCTTTTCCATGCAAATAAATAAATAAATAAATCTTAAAAAAAAAAAAAAAACTTGACTGTGGTCTGGGTGGTGGCGCAGTGGATAAAGCATCGTACTCTCAAGCATGAGGTCCTTGGTTCAACCCCGGGTAGCACATGTACCAGAGTGATATCTGGTTCTTTCTCTCTCCTCCTCCTATCTTTCTCATTAATAAATAAATTAAAATCTTTAAAAAAAAAAAAAAAGACTGAACTGCAACATAAAGGGAAGAGCTATGAACTATGAGCTAGAAAGCACATTTTATATATCTAAGTTCTTGTGACTTCCTGTCTGTAACTTTTAGCTCCTTATACCTGAGATTATTGGAACAAAGGAGGAGAAAGAGGAGAGAGAAGGAATAAGAATATTCTGTAACTTTTTACAACTGATTACCCCTTCTTTTCCTGAATAAAACTAACACAGACTGTCTGGGGTTAAGAAAAGCAGAAACTGGCTCAAGGCTTATGGTTTGAAAAGTGTGACCATCCTTTATTGTGATATGCCAACAGTTACACTCCTTTGTTTTAATTTTTTTTTTTTTTTTTACAATGGCTATGTATTTGGGGAAAGGTGGACCGGCACTTTCTCCCCAACATTTAAAAGTCTGTCATGCAACAAAGAATTGAGGAGAGGGGCCAGGCGGTGGTGCACCTTGTTGAGCACACGTTACTGTATGCAAGGACCTGGGTTAGAGCCTCTGGTCTCCACCTGCAGGGGGAAAGCTTTCGAAGTGGTAAAGCAGGGCTGCAGGTCTCTCTCTGTTTTTCTCCCTCTCTATCTCCCCCTTCCTTCCCGATTTCTGGCTGTCTCTATCCAATAAATAAATAAAGGTATTTTTAAAAAATAGAATTGAGGGAACATGACTTTTAGGGATTTTAAACTTTATTGAGAAAAATTGAGAACATTCACATGTTAGGTAAAGAGAGAGTATGAGAGATTAATAGAATGAGAGGAACCCACTCACATCTTGTTGGAGACCCACCTAGGCAAGAGAGAAAGACATTAAGAGAGAGAAGCTACTCAGAGCTCTCTTACATGTTGACGAGGTGCTCACCTAGGGCCAAGAGCCTGACAAAGAGAATGAAAAAGAGAGAAGAGCGAGAAATCCCGAAAAGCAGCTTATTCACATGGTGACATAGGCACATAAAGAGTGCGGCCATGACCACAGGTCTAATTTACAACACCCAAACCCAGTCTCCACTTCTCCAAGCCAGACCTGTCACCACTTCCATTTGCTGGGCAGCAGTTTCCTTCCCGCAGGCATCTTCTGGGGCCCCAGTCAGGGAATTCTTGGATTCCCACACAAATATGAGGGGCCTAGACCTCTAATGGATTCCTCTCTACACCATCACTGGTCACTTCCATCAGGAACATCATCATAAGCCTCCTTGCAGGCCTACCAAGGACCTTTCCTCACCATAAAGCAGCAATGGTAGGGACTGCCCCAGTCTCCAAAGGGAGGCTGGATCTTCCTGCCCTGCCACTGAAGGAAGAGTGGTCCTGATTTGGTATTCTTGTCATTTATTTGAAAGACCAAGAGAGACTGCCTCCCCACCAATACAGGTTTATGGAAAGAGTTCTCTATACCATAAAGTTATTTGTTAAACTATAATTATTATCCAAAACAATAATTTTAAGTTTTCTACCAGTTTGAGATAAGATACAAATACATTTTGAAAAGGCTGGGAAATGGATAGTTTGGAGAACTAATTATAATTTAATTACAGTAAGAAATAATATATTAAAACTAGCATAAGTTAAATAATCTGTTGTTTTATTTGTAAATATATAAACAAGTGCACAAGGAGAGACTGAAAGAGTATAAATTGACACAATTTCCAACAGGGCATGTTGTTTTTAATTTTCTTTTTAAAGCATTCATACTATTTTTGAATCAGTCATTCCACTTCTGGGGATTTTATTTATTAATTTTCCTCCAGGGTTGTTGCTGGGGCTCAGTGCCTGCACCATGAATCCACTGCTCCTGGAGATTATCCCTCCCCCCCTTGTTGCCCTTCTTGTAGCCTCGTTGTGGTCATTATTGTTGTTGATGTCGTTAGTTGTTGGATAGGACAGAGAGAAATCGAGAGAGGAGGGGAAGACAAGAGAGGGGAGAGAAAGACACCTACAGACCTGCTTCACCACCTATGAAGATTCCCCTGTAGGTGGGAAGCCGGGGGCTCAACCGGGATCCTTCCGCTGGTCCTTGGGCTTCGCGCCACGTGCACTTAACCCGCTGCGCTACCGCCCGACCCCCGGGATTTAATTTATTTACCATAGAGAAAAATATATAACAACCTAGAAATCTAATACTAAATGACTATTTAAATATTATATAATGTTCTATTCCTACTCTATTCACTCTTTCTGTGCCTATGAAGACAGAAAGTGAAAACTACATTTCCCAGAAATATGTATTGTTAAGAGTTATAAATAGATTTGAGGTCCATGGATCAGAGGCAGGAGATCTAGTGAAAAGCAGCATCTGCTTTTTTTTTGTTCTGTGATTATAGAATAATACTGTTCTACAACCATAAATTTCTTGGTTTGAGGACTCCCTATTGTAATACCTGATTCTTAGTGAATTGCAGAACTGACTGTGTGATTCTGACAGTAGAAATTATTTCAGTATATCACTTAGTCTATGTTCTTAAAATTCCAAAGAGTCATTGAAACCTAATAATATATTTCCTTTGATTTAAAATAATGCAACTGAACCCTATCCAATAACAGCACTTCCATATGATGGAATATGACTTATCAATTGGGGCAGTGAGGGCACAGAATTTGGGTGATAAGAGTATTGTGGAACTATACCCCTACTATCTTACAGTTTTTTATGTTGCTATTAAATCATTAGGAAAAAACAAAAACCAAAAACAACCAAAACCTAGTGTTCTACTGCTGCCTGTTCCAATATTTTATTAGAGGGAAACAGAACAGTATAGAATTTGCTTTCTTTCTTTTTCCTTTTTTTTTTGATTCCAGGGTTATCTCTGGGGTTGGTTCTTGCACTATGAATCCACTGCTCCTGGAGGCCATTTTTTTCCCCTTTTGTTGCCCTTGTTATTGTTGTTGGATAGGACAGAGAGAAATCGAGAGAGGAGGGGCAGAGAGGGAGAGAAAGATAGACACATGCAGACCTACTTCACCACTAGTGGGGTGACACCCCCACATCCCCCCACCCCCTCGCTGGTAGGGATCCAGGGGCCCGAACCAGTCCTTAGGCTGGTCCTTGTGCTTCGCGCCATGTGTGCTTAACCCACTGCACTACCACCCCCACCCCCCCGATTTATGATATTCCACCATTTCTCTTAGCAAGGTTAATTTAACTAAACAAAGAGGCCACTAGACTGAAGTAGTTCTGAACGATCGTTTTGATTCTTTTAAAATAAGCAGCGAGCCAGGCTTGGGGGAGGTAGAGAGCAGATAGTGCTCTGTGCTTGCATGCCTGAAGCCTGTGGCTAGATCACTAGCACTGAATATTCCACTGAAGAGCTCTAGTTTCTTTCATAAATGAACTGTTGAGTGGTAAGTGCCTAAGGGGACAGAAACACTGCTGCACAACACTGGAACAGACACACCTGTACTAAATATAAATATATATGCCCTGGGTGGGGTGGATGGGGGTAAGCAGTTCATTTTATTCACACATTTTTTTCAAGACTGGAAGCTGCTCTCTGCCCTAACCCAACTTTTCTCCACTCTTACATTATCTTCTCAGACAATATTTGCGTCCAATTCCATGTTAGCTATCAAACTCTAGCAAAAATTACCAAAGTCATGGGATCCCTAGAAACATGCCTGTGTCCTAGAAACTCACCACTCCAGTGAAATGAAAAACCTATAGGTTCCTGGTGGACACCCACTTCTACAATCAGTTTGTGAAACTGATAAAAGCTAGGTGCTGCGGTACAAGCACATGCAGGTCTGGTAGGAATTGACTACTCCCTGCCCTCCATGTGGCCTCAGGTCTCATTCTTTGGTTACTTTGAGATATATTACGGAATTTTTAATATAATTTTTGAAGGACACCCAGTGAGATATGACTGCTGCAGCCCCATTTGGGCAAGACCCAGGCTTCAGACCCAGAGAGGCACAGGCCCTCTGTAGGAACAGAGAAGCATGCACCCTTAATGTGAATTCTGAGGTCTCCTTCCACCACACAAGTACTGGACCTCTTTGAGGATGAGCCAGCCCTGGATTCTGAGAGAGAAGGTGACTTATGCCTTGAAAATAAAAAGTTTTGACCCATGCTCTGGGAAGGGAAGGCCCCGAGGGAACTTAGAATTTGTGCTCCAGGAAGGTAAGACCTCAGAGAGAATGTAGAAGCTAGGCCTGAAAGTTGACCTGGATCACCCAACAGTCAAACAAAATGGCTGCTGGCCGGGGTTATTCAGCCAGAAAAGGACCATGATTTCAGTCCTATAGGCCATGCATATGAGGCCAGAAAGGGGGCTGTACTGGATAGCCTAGTAAAGCTAGCTCAGATAGGAATTTTTTTAAGGAGATTGTTTTAACTTATGGTGTGTGTGTGTGTGTGTGTGTGTGTGTGTGTGTGTGTGTGTGTATGATTGTGTGAGTCCCTTCTCTTTCTCACTATGTGTGCACCAACATGTAGTGGGTGCCATATTGGATAGACACGTGTCTGGTTTCCATGCTTCCCCATCATCTAAAAATTTTGAATCCTTAAAGAATGTTAAATATGCCTTTTGTTTTACGCTAAGAGTAATGAAACCATTTTGGTAAATTACTGGTTTCCCTCTTTACATCTTTCTGCATGTAAAAATCAATTTAACTAGATTCTTAATGTTGTAACATTACTGTTCATATCCACAGGTTGACACATTATGTAGGTTATCTGATTTATTTCAAGACACTGTCAAAGATTTATTCTTGATAAATTAAGTCGGTATGTGTGTTTCTGATCTGATAGAAGATTTACTATTTGACAAATCTTCATTGGGCAAAATTAATTATTTAGTCTAAAAATTTTACTTTAAAGTGATATAAAATTATAGGGTTATTTTCAACATTTAAATTATGAGGTTTACTCTAGCCTTTTAAGTTGCCAGATCAGAGTTTTAAAGTGTAAAATCTAATACAGAGTTTTATATCCACGCTGACTTATTTATAGCCACTCCAAGGATGTTAAATGAAAGATAAAATGCAGCTAAATAAAAGAGTGTAAGCAAGTAATTAAATAAACTTGCAATAGCTTAATAATGAGTACTTGATCAAGTAAGTCCTGTGTTTTTCTTTTTTCTCCTTTTCCAATTGTATTTTTCATCACATGGCCATGGTCCTATCTCTGGCTCCACGAAGATCATGAGCTTATGGACGCCATCTTGGTTTCGCCCTTCAAGCATGTGCTTGGTCTCTAGGTACCATGTTTGTTTACAGTGACAATGACTACCAACCATGTGGTCTTAATGCCATCTTGGTTTCAACCATGTGATTGGTTCCTGGGTGCCATGTTTGTCTCAAATAGATTCTCCAAGACAGGTAAAATTAACTAGATCCTTCGCTGTTCAAACAGAGACTCTTAAATCATCAGTAGAATCAAATACTGACTATGTCTGTCAAGAGGGCAAGTGCAGTCCTAAGCATACCCCTAGTGGTAACACGAAGAACCAACTTTCCACATGGTGAGATCTTTCTCAGTATAAGGGATCTCCCTATATGTAGTCCAATTTCAGCTCGAGTGCTTTACAGCAATGTTCTTATGTTTTGTTTTGGCAGGATCTTAACATGGTTGCCACCTGTTAACTTTAACGTATTTAATATGGAGTATTCCTTATACTTTTGTTGATATTTGATTCCCCTTTAGTAGATATTCTGTTAATAACTTCTCCCATTTTGAATTGGGGTCATTCACTTTCTTGTGGAGTTTAGTGAACTCTATTTTGGTTATTAGTTTCTTGTTTGCATGACACGTAAATATCTCCTATTCTATATATGTTATTTATTTTACAGTGCAAAAGCTCTTGATTTGATGTAGTCCCATTGGTTAATGTTTAGTCTTTGTAACTAGATTTGCATCATTGAAGATTCCCGTTAAAACTTATATGGGGGGGGGGGCGGCGGGCGGTAGCACAGCGGGTTAAGCGCATGTGGCACAAAGCACAAGGAACGGTGGAAGGATGCCAGCCCCCACCTCCCCACCTGCAGGGGAGTCCCTTCACAGGCGGTGAAGCAGGTCTGCAGGTGTCTATTTTTCTCTCCCCCTCTATCTTCCCCTCCTCTCTCCATTTCTCTCTGTCCTATCCAACAACGAGTGACATCAACAATAACAATAATAACCACAACAAGGCTACAACAACAAGGGAAACAAAAGGGGAAGAATGGCCTCCAGAAGCAGTGGATTCATGGAGCAGGCACTGAGCCCCAGCAATAACCCTGGAGGCAAAAAAAAAAAAAACTTATATAGAAGGGACAATATTTTCCTCTCAAGTATTTGATGGGTTTCTGATCTGACATTCTATTCTGGACCCATTTAAGATTTGCTTTTGGTTTTGGTTTGGTTAAAATTTGTAGCTTTTGTTCTATGCTCCTAAAATTAGATGGGGCCTTAATTGAGATCACATTAGATTTACATATGGCTCTAGATAGTATTTTCATTTTGATATTGATTCTTCTAACCCATGCCCTTGAGCTTAACTTGGGCTCCTCTAAAATTTAAGTATTTCTTTTTTTTTTAAGTTTTTTTTTATATTTATTTTATTTATTTATTCCCTATTGTTATAGTTATTATTGTTGTTGTTGTTGTTGGATAGGACAGAGAGAAATGGAGAGAGGGAAGGGAAGACAGAGAGGAGGAGAGAAAGATAGACACCTGCAGACCTGCTTCACCGCCTGTGAAGCGACTCCCCTGCAGGTGGGGAGCTGGGGCTCGAACCAGGATCCTTATTCCGGTCTTTGTGCTTTGCGCCACCTGCGCTTAGCCCGCTGTACTACAGCCCGACTTCCAAATTTAAGTATTTCTTAACTCATGGCTGGACACTGTAGATATGCTAACTAGACTTAAGTCCTGCAGAATACGTAATGGTTATTCAGCTACTGTATAACTGGCCTTCAAGGCCTCAAAACTGGGAGAAAGTTAGAACTTATTAGATAGAGAGTAGACTACAGAAACTGGATGGTGGCCAGAGACAGGCTTCCCTAATTTGGCTGTTTTGGCCAGTGACAGGCCATTTCACCTGGAGTCCTAGTCATAGATAATGGGCCCAGACCTACTAGGGGTCTATCATCATCACTTCCCTTGGGGATGTCTTTCTCTTTGCCCTATTGTAGACTTTGTCCTCACTGTAAGTAACACTGATTAAGACTGTCTCACTCTCTGTAGGGAGTCTGGGTCACTCTACTCTGTCACTTGAGGAAAATATGGTGGCACAACCTACAGACATGGCCCCAGCTGTGACCACAGAGTGAGCCTAAACTGACAGGGACCCAGACAGGCTCCTTGATAAATATTAATAGACATGAGCCCCATGTCAGAATGATATGGTACAGTTAAATATAGATACTATATATTTAAATATATATATTTTATTTTAGTATGGGAGCCATTCTCTACATTAATCCTGTTTTTAATTCCTACACTCTACTCTGATACCATCCTCCTGGATATTTCTCAATCCTGCCTTTATGGCAATAGCTCAAATATCATTAGAGTCCTAATATCCTAAAAGTATCTACATCTAAATAGATATCATAAATCTCATCCTGAGTTTCTTAGTCTCACTTATCCTAATCCTATTCTTTGGTCCTCCATTTATTAAATATTTGTATGCCTTGCCACCTTCCAGACATCAAGTGCCTTTACCACCCTAGACAGATGACTACATAGCAAAGTGTTCAGAAATCTCATCTCTCTGGAGCCTTGCCCCACTAGCAAATACTAGGGACAGTACAAGTGTGTCTAGGAGTATGGATCAGCCAACAACTGCCCACATGTCAGCAGGAAGCAGTTACAGAAGTGTGACACTCTGTCCTTCTCATCCCCAAAAAGAATTATGGACCATACTCCTAAACAAGGAAATGTTGAGGCTAGGGAGTAAGCAGGCAGAACCTGGGGAACACAGGCAGTACTACTGTGACATGCTAGAGTACTTGCTCCCCAGACACAGGAGCTTCCCATGTTATTAGAGAAAGAAGTTTTGCCTAAAAAGTAGTAACAGATGTCAGTGTGCCTGAGAAAAGAAACAAAGGCAAGGCTCAGAAGTTTATAAACTGGTGCTATGGATATGGGTTCTCTTTGCTCCTGAGAGCCTGTCAACACATTGGTAAAGTTTATAACTGAGTGCCTAGAAACAGTTAAGTTACAGCTGGTACTGAGAGAATGTAAACAGGGGTAAACTAATACATTAGGAAAGATTTCCTGGGTACAAAAGGAGGGGATGAAAGGAAAAATCCATAGGCTCCTGGTCGATGCCCACTTCTACATTCCAGCATCTGAGTGATGGGCTGTGATGGTAGCCAGCCTGCTCTCACCTTTATTGTCAGAACCTTGATGGACATGGTTTCTAACCAATCAGCTTGTGTCACGCCCAGTTTGAGACTGATAAAAGCTAGGTGCTGCGTACAGTGTGTGCAGGTCTGATAGAAATTGGCCTGTAACCTGTTAACGTTAAATAAACCTAACTCCCTGCCCTCCATGTGGCCTCAGGTCTCATTCTTTGGTTACTTTGAGTTATTATGGAATTTTGGAATTTGGAATTTTTGGAATTATGGAATTTTTTATTACACCAGAGCCCTACCACATTAGGGAAAGATAGAAGCAGGCTGGGCTTATGGATTGACCTGTTAATGCCCATGTCCAGTGGAGAAGCAATTACAGAAGCCAGACCTTCCACCTTCTGCACCCCCAAAATAATTTTGATCCATACTCCCAGTAGGGGAGAAATGATAGGGAGAAAATACCAGGGAGTTCTGGGCCCAGGTAACACACAGATCTCACAAAAATATACTGACAGGTACTCCCAACTCCATAAAGACCAAAAAAAAGAAGAGGAAAAAGGGAGGGACTTTTGGATGTAGTAATAGGTGTATGTATGACTTAGAAAGGAAGAGGATATGGGACCTTAAAAATAAAAAGGCTGGGAGTCAGGCGGGTTAAGTGCACGTGGCGCAAAGTGCAAGGACCAGCATAAGGATCCCGGTTCCAGCCCCTGGCTCCCCAACTGCAGGGGAGTTGCTTTACAGGTGGTGAAGCAGGTCTGCAGTGTGCAAGTGTCTATCTTTCTCTCCCCATCTCTGTCTTCCCTTCCCCTCTCCATTTCTCTCTGTCCTTCTAACGACACCACCAATAACAACAGCAATAATAACTACAACAACAGTAATAAACAAGGGCAACAAAAGGGAAAATATAAAATTTTTTTAAAAGAAATGAAATGAAAAATATAAAGGCAAATATATACAAATATAGACAGATAGTTACAGAAAATAATAGTCAACCTATATCTACAATCTTAAGAGAACTGTTGTAGCTTACAAAGGAGGGACTGGGATTCAAAACTCTGGTGATGGGAACTGTCCAGAGCTGTACCCCTGCTATCTTGTGATTTTGTAAATCAATATTAAACCACTAATAAAAAATGACAAGAATACTTTCTTCATTTACTACCTCCATAATTAAACTTAGTTGAGTGAAAATTATAGGCCTTAACTGAAAAGGATGATGATATGACTTGATAATGACACAGCCAATTGGATTAAGAAGCAAATGCTAGGCTAGAATCCCCAGTGTCTGAGTACCTGTCAGTATATTTTTGTGAGATCTGTGTGTTACCTGGGCCCAGACACTGCGTGTTTTGACACTCACATGAAGAGTCCTGGAAGAAACAAATTCTGTATGAAATGCTCTATGATTCAGGGTGGTCTGGAAGGTGCAAACCAGAGATCTTCAAATGAGGAAGTGTGACCTTTGCAGCTCCTGACCTTTCCTGGAGCTTTGGTCAGACCTTGGAATGAGGAATTGACCATTATAGCCACTATAGTTTCAAGCAAAACAAGATAATGACTCAGCCACAACAACATGGCCCATTGCAGTTTCACCACTCAACCTTCCCTCTGCGTAAAACTCCCCACTGCATTTCCTCCCTCACCGGGTATACAAACTTGCTGGTCAGTGGGACGCAGTACCAGCCTGGACTCTTGTCCACTGACTCCAGTCTGACCCTCTCATTTGTAGGTCACTCTGCTTCCTTTCCAATAATGCCTTGACTCTTAGAGATACGTTTCTCTGCCTCTCTCTCTTCCTCAACTACCCCCCTCACTTTTTCCATACAACTGTCATTTTACCCACTGGCATCTGCTAATGGAGTCACTCCCCTTTCCTGACTTCAATTTGGAATTCCCTGGTTAGCCCTAGGATGTCAGGAGAACAGCTATCATGTCTATTTCTTCTAGCAGGCAGTATTAATGGCAGTCACACTAAAATGAGAATTAATTTTTTAATTATCTTTATTTATTTATTTATTGGATAGAGACAGCCAGAAATTGAGAAGGAAAGGGTATGAGAGTGAGACCTGCAATACTGTTTCACTACTCAAAAAGCTTTCACCCTGGAGGTGGGGATGGGGCTCGAACCCTACTCCTTACACATATGAGATCAACCAGGTGTACCGCCCCCCCCCTTTATTTTTAGCCTTAAACAATTTTTCTTCTTAAAAAGTGTTAAAAGGTCCCCCTCTACCCCCATCCCAACCTTCATGTAGGGAGATTTAGAGGCAGCATTAAAGAGAAGGCTTACTTTATTCATGCTTAATTATTGGGGTGGGAGGGGAGAAATTATTGTAAATTCATCTTTGAAGCCAGATTGAGACAAGATTACATGCATATCATTATATTTAAATAACCACCTTCAAAGGCTGTTGACCAGACCATTAATTGTCATCATTCTCCATCTAGTGGTCACATAGGCTAAGTACAAGTCTCTAAGAAATCATTTTGACACCATGTTAGAACCAAATATTTAAAGGGAAGCATGAAAATCATTGTGTCAAACTTCACCACTGGTTTGTCAAATTTTATATAAATAAAAATTCTACATAAAGGTAATCCATAATTGTAATTCCATGTTATATTAGATCATGTAATTTGGAGATCACATTTTTGCTTAAAAAAAAAAAAAAAAAAACCTCTCAGGCCTTTTCTTGAAAGAACTTGGTTTTAATATCTTACATATTTTATTACATATTTTTGACAGAGGCAGAGAGAGGAGCAGGGGAGAAAGAGAGAGAATGAAAGAGATCACAGCACCAAAGCTTTCTTCAGTGACTGGGCTCATAGCAGTGTTGAACACATGGTAAAACAACACATTACCCGAGTGAGCTATTTCACTGGCCCTGCATTTTATAATCTCAAAAATCTTATAGTTATTGGGGCAGGGCGGTAGCGCAGCGGGTTAAGCGCACATGGCGCAGAGCACACTGATGGAGTAAGTATACCTGTTAGAGCCCCCGGCTCCCCACTTCCAGGGGGGTCTCTTCACTGGCGGTGAAGCAGGTCTGCTGGTGTCTATCTTTCTCTCCCCCTCTCTGTCTTCCCCTCCTCTCTCCATTTCTCGGTCCTATCCAGCAACAAAGACAATAATAATAACAACAACAGTAAACAACAAGGGCAACAAAAGGGAAAAAATAGCCTCCAGGAGAAGTGGATTTGTAGTGCAGGCACTGAGCCCCAGGAATAACCCTGGAGACGAAAAAAAAATCATAAAGTTATAAAGAAAAGTCTGAAATTCATTTTAATTACAAGGAAAAATTAGAAGAAATCAACATAATAATTTACTCAATAGATAGGAGATTTTTTTGGTGTAAGAATTTGCAATAAGGGCCTAAGTAGTAAGAAGTAAAAAAAAAAAAGGTCCCAAATTATGCTGACATTCAATAATGTGAAAATATAATGTAGTTATAGCAGGTATCTTACCTATCTGCTCCTAGTTGTGCAGCATTATGTTAGGACTAGTTGGTGCCCATGCTATTTGGCTACTAAACCATTTGGATCTTAAGGTGCAATATGCTCACAGGAGAAAATAATAGAAGAGAAATGCAAGTACCATGAAAACAAAATAAACAAACTGAGAAATCTTTAAAGAGGAAGTCAAATGAATGGAGCAAGATTGAAAGACAATTAGGGCCAAGAAAGTAGCATACTCCCAGAGGGAGAGAGAATGGGAAAGCTATCAGGGGAGGGGATGGGATATGGAGATTGGGTGGTGGGAATTGTGTGGAGTTGTACCCCTCCTACCCTATGGTTTTGTTAATTTATCCTTTCTTAAATAAAAAAATTTTTTAAAGTAGCATAAAGAGTATGCAAACAGACTTGCCTGCCTGAGGTTCCAAAGTCCCAGGTTCAACCCCCTCCCCTCCCCCATATTACCAGATGCTGGAGCAGAGCAGTTCTTTGCAAAGAAAGGAAGGAAGGAGGGAGGGAAGAAGGAAGGAAGGAAGTAATAAAGAGAGTGAGGGAGAGAGGGAGAATGAGAAAGAGGAATTGTTGAGGGAAAATTCAGGACACAGTCCTGGAGAGTATATTTTGTTTTCACTAGGTTTACACTCATAGCACTAGGATGCATACTAACATATTTTGTTTTCACTGAGTTTGCACAGGTGGAACAGAGATTCACTTGGTAAAGGGTTTCCTTTGTCTCCTTTTTTGCACTATATGAAAGGGGAAGAGTTTACTCCATTTTCAGGCCAATGAAAAATGGGCCTGGGTGTGATGTAAGATGGCTTATAAAGTAGATCTTGGACAGAGGGACTCTTGGGCTTTGGGCCTTGACCTTGCGTTTTCAGTCTGGGTTTTTGGACCCAAAGACCCTAGGGAAATCTATCTCCTGAGTCTTTCTCTTAACTTTACTTTGCACGTCTAATAAATAATTTAGAAACCAGGGAGTCAGGCAGTAGTGCAGCTGGTCGCTATTAATGTATGGTTGTAACTCTTTCAGTAGATGTATTTAGATGGCTTCTCATTGGGTGCATAGATGTTAATAATTGTTAAGTCCTCTTGATTGACTGATCCTCTGAGTATTAAGTAATGTCCATCCCTATCTTTTTGAATTTTATTTATTTTAAAGTCTATCACGTCAGATATGAGAATAGCTGTTCCTGCCCTTTTTTGAGGGCCATTGGTTTGTATGATAGTTTTCCATGCTTTCACTTTGAGTCTGTGTTTGTCTTGTTGAATTATGTGGGTTTCCTGTAGACAGCATTTTGTTGCGTTTTGTTTTCTGATCCATCTTCCTTCTCTGTGCCTTTTAATAGGTGAATTCAGGCCACTGACATTTATTGATATCAAAGATTGAAGACATTTTAACACCATTCTTTGTAGATTTTTAGAGTGTTCTGATATATGACATATTTATGGTGGCCTGACTGTTTATAGGAGACTTTTCAGAACTTCTTTCAGATCAGGCTTAGTGATAGTTGATTCTTTCAACTGTTGCTTGTCTGAGAAGGTTTTTGTCTCCATCTAGTCTGAATGATAGTCTAGCAGGATACAGTATTCTTGGTTTAAAGCCTTTCTCATGGAGTAATTGATAGATATCTTGCCATTCTTTTCTGGCCTGTAGAGTTTGAGTGGAGAAGTCTGCTGCTAATCTTATGGGTTTTCCTCTGTAGGTGACTCTTTGTTTTTCTCTTGCAGCCTTCAGGATCCTTTCTTTATCCTTATTCCTTTCCATTCTAAATATGATGTGTCTTGGAGTGAGTTAATTCTGTTTGGGACCCTCTGGGCTTCTTGAACCTTTATGTCTTTGATGCTGTCTAGACTAGAGAAGTTCTCAGCTATTATGTCCCAAAGAATGCTTTCTTCCTCTCCCTCCCTCTCTTTCTTCCTCTGGTAAGCCAATAATGCATATATTATTTCTTTTGAAGTCATCCCATAGGTCTGTGTTGTTGTTTTCAGAATCTCTTAATCTCTATCTGAGATCTCTTACTTCTTTTTTAGTTGTCTCTAATTCACCCTTGATCTTGCTAGTTCTGTCTTCAGCCTCATTTATTCTATTCTCTCTCCCCTCGATTGTTTTCTGGAGTTCATCTATTTTGTTCCCCTGTTCTGATACAGTATTAGCTTGTTCAGCTAGTTGTGGTGTTAGCTCAGCTATTTCAGCTTTCAGCTCTCTAATAACCGTGAGATAATTAGTGTTTTCTTCCAGAGTCTCATGTGTTTCTGCATTTCTGATGACAATTCTTAAAAACTCTTTACTCACTCCTGTGATTATTTCTTTATCTAGTCTTTGGCTGTTGACCTCATTATTTTGTGCTTCACCCTTTGGGGGGCTTTTAGCTGGACTCTTGTCTTGGTTCAATTCTCCAATATTTCTTCTTGTTGGTTTAACTATTTTATATAGTATGTTATGAGGTCCCTCTTTCAGTACTTTTCAAATTACTGATCACTCTTGCCTGGATTGACTTGTGTCTAAGTAAGGTAATTAAAGGGTTGACAGTTGTAAGAATTGATAGTTGTTTTAAGAGTGTTTTAATCCCTGAGTTGGAGCTCAGTGGCTTAAAAGCTTCTTTTGTTCTTTTTCTTTCCTGTAGGCTATGAGAGCCTGAGGGCTTTTAAACTATAAGTAGGCTTCTTAGCTTAATTCCACACTGCTGACCAAGAAATAAAGCAGGGTGGGGCAAAGATAATACAGTGGTTATGCAAAGAGATTCTCACAGTCCCACCACTAGGCCACCTAGGTATAGATCTTCTCCTGAGTTTCCTGGTTAGTTCTCTGTCCCCTAGTGTCAGCACAGAGCCTCCCCCTGCTGCTCCGGCTTCTGAGGACAGTAGCAATGGAGACTCACAGTTGCATTTGGTGAGTTTCAGGGGAGTCCTCTTCTCCCTTCAGCCGTCCTGTCCCCTTGTTGGTGAAACAGACTGGAGGTGGTGTCTCAACTGGTAGACTGGCAGACTGTTAACAGCAACTTAATCTCTCCCTAGGCTCCTCTCAGTCCACAAGCCACACATATTTTCACTAACTGGTGATTTGGTGGGTTCCTGAAGTTGCTCTAGTCCTGTCTTATTGCAGTCCCAGGTGGTCTCCTTTGGTATTCCTATTTGACCTGGGAGAAGAGAGGAGAGAAACACAGCTGCTGCTGCTCCATAGCCCTGTCTCCAGAAGTCCCCATTAATTGATAATGTAGTGAAACTGTTCATACCTTGCAGCTCAGGGGGTATAGACTGTCTTTAGCTGTCTTCCAAAAAGTTTAAAAAGAATACATTTTTTTTTCTGGGATGAGGAAGGATAGACATTGTAATTTGAGAAAGAAAAAGCATATATATCACTCAGAATGGTGATTATAATTTATCTACTGTCTGTTTCTTTCATCTTTTGATTAATGAACATGGTCAGGTAACTTACTTTTTTTTTTTTTTACTAGCTGAGTTAAGGAGGATTAGATTCAGAAATATTAACTGAAGGATCTGGTTATTATGACTAATTGGCATTATAAAGGGATGGCCAGGATGCTTTTCCTTTGTTTTACCATAATTGATTTTTTTTTCTTGAATTTCATGTGAATTTTTATACAGACTTTTAGCTATAAAGTGATAATTTTTGTGTTGTAATCATCTAATCTTCAACAAATGCTATTATTTTTAAATAGTGTTTGTTGTATATAGGAAATGGGCTATTGAAGCTCATATGTTTTGGGATAGACAAAGTATTATTGAGTGGTTACTGGGAGAGTAGATAAAATGTTGGAGTTTCTATACCTCAACTATACCTACTAACTTTTCCTAAAATGGAGACCACAAATCTCCACCCACAATATTCTTGTCTTTAGGTTCATGATTAGTCAACAATTTGCTCTGCTTTCTATCTTAACTCTTTTTCCTGGTAAACATTTTATCATGTCAACACATTATGTATTGACTTTCTATAACATATTGGTATATTTTAATAAAGAGCCTTCTAAAATCATATAAAAGAACTCAAGCCAATTCTAACCATTAGATCATCAATTAACTTGGTACAAGTTCTCTCCCTAAGTAAATAGTTATAGGTACATCTGCACATGAAGAACTGACTGCTTATATAGTAAGATTTTAAAACTAAACATTTTTCTTTTTTTATTTGTGGGTGTATGATGACTCCTAAAGTCACTCATATCCTAAAATTTTCTCATTTTTTACAAGCCTCTTAAAAATTTTAATGCTTGACCTGCCATAATGAGAGCATTTACTGGCTCCTGCATTGTTTAATTAAGATCCTGCTGTTCAGACTTTTAAGATTAATCTCCATTGATAAAAGCCAATGCTTTCTGGCAGATTGATGTAATTCACCTGCCCATGTTTAGTAAACAAAAACTTTTTTTTTCTCAGTTGGTATTTTTTCCAAATTTGTGTGGGCTGCAGCTCAGACAAGAAAAAGCTCAAAAATCTTGTGAGCCATATGCTCTCCTGTTTTGCTTCAACAGACATCCAATCCATGTATTTTTGTTTCCTTTAGAACACTCAAAGCTCAATAATAAAAAAAAAGAACGGGAATGCACCCCCCAATATTCAGTTGGCTAAAGTGTCAATGTAGTAATTATACTAAACCTTAATATTTACAAAAATTCGAATTGTCCATTTATTGTATCTCATTGACAAAGCTACCCACTCTCCCAGCCATAGAGACATATTTCTTCTTTTTCTTTTTTCAACACTGGATGTCCATGTTTGTTTTCCTTTTATTATGGTGGATGACATTACTGCTCTTGCAAAATCCACAGAGTCCCTGTTGGCAAGTCCTTACCACAAAGGACGCCATGGCAGTATATACTCCAGCTAACCTCACCAGTCTATCCAAGTCTTCTCTTTCTGCTGACCTACCACTGCTGACTTCATCCTTGCATGTTTATTGACTGCTCACTTTTCTCCCAATATTCCTCATGTTCAAGGAACCTCACCTAATGTGTATGCACCTCCTCTGTGTTTTGGTACAACACCACCCTATATTTTCAAGTCAATTCTTCTCTACTTGGTCCTTGCCTCCTAGTTTTGCTTGTTCCACAGCTGACCCTCTATGAAGAAGAAAAATTTCATCAGTTGGCACTGAAGACCACCAGAGGACCAGACGTGCTGTGTTTCGTCCCCTGGACATCACATCCACTGACTGCTTCCCTTAGACTTGCTGGTGGCGTGCTAGGACACTCTATATATTCCTCCCATGAATTTTCTGACAAATTACAACAGGTTATAGACTCCACCACAAATAGTCTTAAGTCACTACAGAGCCCCTTATGGGACCCTTGACTAGTCTTTTGTTAATGATTACGTTGGAGCCCTTTATTTTTAATAAGATTACTGGCTTTATAAAACAACAAACTGACTCCTTGGCATCGAAACCCTTACAAATATATTACCACAGACTTGATTTGACTGACAGAGGCTTGGCTGAACCTGAGGGTGACAGACCTCTTTTAGGAGCTGCATAAAACTCAGATTTATGCATGCCAGCCTTGGCATGGTGTGGGCACCGGTAAGGGGTGCAGGGCTAAGCACTGCAGGGGGAGGTCCCTTTAGTCCACCTCTGAGTCCCCCGTGAAGCAAACCTGATTTGCGTGGAGGTTGGTGTCGGTCATCAGAACTCTTCGCCATGAGTTTTCCTCACCTTGGAAATAGTGGCTCTGCCTCCCCTCCCCAAAAGACACCAAGAGCCGTATGAGATGCGGGAAGATCAGTTCTATATTTACCCCATGGGAGGAATCAGGTCAATACTTCTCCCCTCTGGTTAATGCCTGCTTATCTCTTGATAAGATTCCTAGCTTTTACCCTCATTTGCCCACCTCACTTAAATTGTAAAAGGGGAAGACATGCGGGGAGCCAAGGCCTTCCTTAGCTAAGTCTCTCACATAGACGGTGAGCGGACATTCCGACCATTGGAACTGAGATTACCATCTAGCATTTGGAAGGTCGCTCACCCACCTCCCTCCTCCATTACCTTAGCAGAACTTCCTCATTGTGTGTGCATATATTGAGGCTGCAAAATAAAATTTTCAGAGCTTGATCAGACCTCCTGTCTTGCTCTCGTTCTTCGTGTCTCTTGTCCCCTCCATTCTCTCGCCCCCTACCCTAGGTTTCCATCGATAACCCCGCAGGCCGGGGCACAAAAGAAAGACAAATTTTCAGGTAGGGGAGATAGCATAACAGTCATGCAGAATACTTTCATGCTTGAGGCTCTTAGGTAAGGTCTCAGGTTCATTGAGAGCTGAGCAGGGAAAAAGAAAGAAAGAAAAGAAAAGAAAAAGAACATAATTTTTTAGGGCAAGCATAGTGGTTGTTCAAAAGGATTTCATGACAGACTCCTAAATCTTAGGTTTAGTCCTAGCCATGACCTTAAACCAAGGGCTGAGCAGTGCTCTTGTAGTAAAAATAGAATCTCCCTCAGGACTTCCAACCAAAG
The DNA here is from genome assembly GCF_950295315.1 of Erinaceus europaeus. Lineage (NCBI taxonomy): Eukaryota > Metazoa > Chordata > Mammalia > Eulipotyphla > Erinaceidae > Erinaceus > Erinaceus europaeus. The sequence goes on along the minus strand of NC_080164.1, from coordinate 119,880,499 downwards.
TACTACACAGCTTTTTTTTTTTTTTTTTTTTTTTGTGAGGTGATTACACTTTCTCTTCTTCAGGCATAAAAATTCTCAGGGAATTTTTAGATAGGGATCTCTGAGTTAAATTTCAAATTATATGCATCTACCCTCAATTGTATTATAATTACTATCTTAGGGCTTTTAAAAAATAACTATATTCATCAATATTTCTGTGAATGGTAAGATTAGTAGGCAAACTCCTAGAGAGATTATGCAAATGCTCACAGTTATTAATGTGCATATTATTTAAAGGACTGAATATTATCATGCATGATGGGACAAAAGGGTCAAGTCAGATTTTTATCAAATGTGATGTTGGCTTGTGACTAGGACTAAATTTAAGGGATCTGTGGAGACTGTTGCCTGAGCTGTTACCTGCTTTGGGGTTTTTCCTCATATAGATCATCATTCAGTAATTTGAGGGAACATTAAGGACCCACAACAAAACTACAAATTTACTGTTTTATATCCTTACATGATAAATAGTTGGAGCTAGAAATTGGTTTGGAAAATAGTGACTTGCACATTCTGGTTGAATAGGTCTTGCAGTTTTCCTTAGGTTATTTATGAGTCCTTTCCCTCAGTTTCTAACTTCAGTTAAATTAAGTGATCAGAGAGGTTGCTGAGCAGTAATTAATACTGTGAATAAACAGGACTTACTTTCTTCATTGAAAATCCTTTATGTACTTTCTATTTATTTTTCCTTTATTTGATAGGACAGAGAGAAATTGAGAGAGGAAAGGAAGTTAGAGCGGGAGAAAGTCACACACACACACACACACACACACACACACACACACACACACACACACCTGCAGCATTGCTTCACCACTTAGGAAACTTCCTCCTGCAGGTGAGGACCTGGGATTTGAACCCAGGTCCTTGCACATGGTAATGTGTGTGCTCTAATGGGTGTACTACCTGCCTGGCCCCTTTTTGAACTTTCTGTTTATCTGGGCAGATAAGTGTTCATATATATATTATTCAAATTTATTTTAGAATTTATCAATTCATTTCTTAGTATCTTTTATTGATTAATTTTTAATAGAGTAGTTAGGCCTTTTATTTTTGTGCCTTTGTCCTAAATACCATCTTTATATGCTCCTCAGACTTCAGGCTATAAAAAACGATCTTATCAGGGCGCCACCCAGTAGCGCAGTGGGTTAAGTGCACATGACATGAAGCACAAGGACCAGTGTAAGGATGCCGGTTTGAGCCCTTGGCTCCCCACCAGCAGGGGGGTCGCTTCACAAGCCATGAAGCAGGTCTGCAGGTGTCTGTCTTCCCCTCCTCTCCTGATTTCTCTCTGTCCTATCCAATAATAAGAACAAAAGTGATAAACAACAAGGGCAATAAAAGGGAAAAAACAGCCACCAGCAGTAGTGGATTATAGTGCAAGTAACAAGCCCCAGCAATAACTCTGAAGGCAAAAAAAAAAAAAAAATCTTATCACAAAGTTGTTTTTATATAGAAATAAAATATTCACAATTTTTATTGTATATATTTATTATAAACATTTGAGAAAATAAAACAATAAGAAAGCAGTGTTTAATAGATTTTATTATATTTCTTGGGAAAAAAAAGACTATTTTTCTCTCTTCTATACTTTAACCCCATATAAAACAAATGTTCACTGCAGAAACTTCAGGTAATGTTGATAATCAGAAAGAACTAAACTAAAACTAAACTTCAAGTGAAGACACCCACAGCCACATTACTGTTTCATTTTTCTGTGTGTGTTTAATTATTTTGTTTCTTTTCGGTATAAGTATAGAAACATATCCAATAGAGAGGGTCTAAGATAGCAGAAAAGGGCAACTTTGTACTTCCTCTCCCAGTATCACAGCAAAGCTATACCAAAATAAAGTCTAAATTACATAAGAGCAAACCTGAAACTGGGGCAAAGAGTTTCTATAAGATGGGACTAAGAGTAACCAGGAGAGAGAAATTTGAATAATGGTCTTATTAACAAGCCTCACCTCCAGGGTAAAGGCATACAACTTAAGAGATCATTAACTTGCAAAATATTTCCCTAAGTAGGATAAGGTCTCTGCCAACACCCTAACCTTACCATTCAATTTAGTGGGACAAACCCCTGAAATATCTGTGTTGAGGGTCTCTAGAGGAAAAGCAGTGACTAAAAATAATCCTTGCCCAAGACTGTGCAAAGACTAACATGCTTTGGGATCCAAATCAAATTTGCCATATCTGATGCGTAGAAGGATTGCCAATACCATATCTGAATTCTTTGTCTGGGAAGCAGGTGACTTTGGTGAGGAGATTGAGGCCAGATATGCCTGCAAAACCCATCTAGGTGGGGGCCAGGCAGTAGTACAGTGGGTTAAGTGCACGTGGTGCAAAGTGCAAGGACTGGAGTAAGGATCAGGGTTCAAGCCCCTGGCTCCCCACCTGCAGGGGGGATCACTTCACAAGTAGTGAAGTTGGTCTGTAGGTGTCTGTCTTTCTCTCCTTCTCTGTTGTCCTATCCAACAAGAGTGACAGAAATAACAACAATAATAATAACAACAGTGATGGGCAACAAAAGGGAAAAATACCCTCCAGGAGCAGTGTAGTGCAGACATCATGCCCCAGCAATAACCCTGGAGGCAAAAAACAAACAAACAAACAAGCAACAACAACAAAAACCCATCCAGGCAAACCATGTTAGAATTCTTCCCCTTCCTAGCACACACAGCTAGCCTAAGTAACAACTTGCCCCTCGTTAATCCGGATGTGCCAGCAGACAAAAGGACCTCCTGCCGGCAACACAGCGGGTGGTCATTACTTAGTGAGCCTTGCCTGCGAACAGCTACTAAGTAAGGAGAGGGTATCCGGTTGACTGTGTGATAGTATGAATTGTGTGACCTTTCTCTGGCATCTAAAAATAAGTAAAAAATTATTGCTTAGCCCCCACACACTCTCTAGAATTCTAGTGAGTCCTTGCTCTAATTTCTTTGCTCGCGACACTAAATAAAGTGGTAAACACCAAGACACATTATAATTAAAATGATAAAAGTCAAAGACAAAGAGAATCCTAAAAACAGAAAGGGAAAAGGGTCATATATAAGGGAACTTGCATAAGACTGCCAGTAAATTTCTCAACAGAAACTTAAAGGGCCAGAAGGAATGGCAAGATATTTACAAAGTTCTGAGAGAAGAAGACTTCTAATTAAAAATAGCCCAGTGAGTTATCTCTGAGATGAAGGAGTGATAAAGAACTTTACAGACAAAAGAAAGAAACCAGTTAAAGGAATTCATCTCCACCAAACAGGTTTTTTTCACAGAAAACTAAGGAACTTCTGTAGAATAAAAACAAACTCCACCTAGAAGCAGCTAGCTGCTGCAAACAGAGATGAAAGAGAGGAGAGTAATAAGGAGAATTCTTAGAGAAAACTTGAAATTAACTTGCTTTCAATTTAGAACCTGCCGCAAGTTTAGAACCTTGTATATAAATCTCATCAAGGTAATGTCATAACAAAAGTACCTATACCCAAGGAGAACAAAATAGAACTCAATCACTACACAAAAAGGGCAGAGCAGATCTCAAAAAACATTGCAAAATGGGGCCGGCCGGGGAGAGGAGGAATGGTTATGCAAAATGACCTTCATGCCTGAGGCTCTAAAGTCCCAGGTTCAATACCTCATACTACCATAAACCAGAGCTGAGCAGTGCTTTGGTGTCTCCCTCTTTTTTTTTTTTTTCAGAAAATATTTATTTATTTATTTATTTATTTATTCCTTTTTGCTGTTTTATTGTTGTAGTTATTATTGATGTCATCGTTGTTGGATAGGACAGAGAGAAATGGAGAGAGGAGGGGAAAACAGAGGGGGAGAGAAAGATAGATACCTGCAGACCTGCTTCACCACCTGTGAAGCAACTCCCCTGCAGGTGGTAAGCCGGGGGCTCCAACCTGGATGCTTACACCGGTCCTTGCGCTTTGCACCATGTTCGCTTAATCCGCTGCGCTACCGCCCGACTCCCTCTCTCTCTCTCTTTCATTAAAATAAAACAAATTAAAGATATTAGACAAATAAGACACTGAAAAATGGTATCAAAAGTAAGGAGATTCAAGTTTACACCTGTGAGAATGTCATAAATTAGAGAAGGCAGAAACGGGACTCGGGCCATGGCTCAGCGGTTAAGCGCAAAGTGCAAGGACAGGCGGAAGGATCCCGGTTCAAGCCCGGGCTTCCAACCTGCAGAGGCGTCGCTTCACAGGCGGTGAAGCAGGTCTGCAGGTGTCTGTCTTTCTCTCCTCCTATGTCTTCCCCTCGTCTCTCCATTTCTCTCTGTCCTATCCAACAACGAAGACATAAATAACAACAATAATAACTACAACAATAAAACAACAAGGGTAACAAAAAGGGAAAATGAATAAGTATTTAAAAAAGAATTTAAAAAAAGGCAGAAACACCAACTGTTGGAGAGGCTGTAGAGGAAAAGAGTTCTCCTTCCCTGCTAGTGGAAATGTAAATTTAGTCATATCCCTAGGGAAAATCGTCTGGAGAGTGATCAGAATTCTAGAAATGGACCTACTTTATGGCCCAAAAATTTCTCTCCTGGGCATACACTTAGGGAAAACAAAACCATGTATCCAAAGAGATACATACACCCTTATGTTCATAGAAGCAGAGTTTGTAAAAGCCCAAACTTGGAAACAACCCAGATGGCCAATGACAGTTGAGTGGCTAAGAAAATTTTGGTACATATATACAAAGGAATACTATTTAACTATTAAAAATGGTGAGGTCATGTCCTTTGCAATATCTTGGTCATAACTTGAAGGAATCATGTTGAATGAGATAAGCCAGAAAAACAACTATTACCAAATGATTTTATTTATAGGTGGTACTTAAAAAAGGACAATAAGGGAGACTATAAGGTGAAACTTAGACTGGGTGTGATGTATTGCACCCTAGCAATGGGCTCTGGAGAAGGAGAAAAAGGAACAGGATGAAGGGACATTGGAGTCCTGGTGTATGATGGGGGAGGGTTCCCTGGGTTGGGGAAGTGAGTGCTCTCAGACACTTAAACATCTATCATGGGGAGACGAGGGGTTGTATCTGTGAGTCGTCATTTGTACTTTAAACCACATATGCTCCTAGTATTAAAAAAAAAAAAAAAAAGGGCTAGAAAATACTGAAACATGTAAATAGCAATCTAAGAAATTTAGGGAACAGGGTAAGGATCCCAGTTCCAGCCCCTGCCTCCCCACCTGAATGGGAGTCGCTTCACAGGGGGTGAAGCAGGTCTGTAGGTATCTATCTTTCTCTCCTCCTGTCTCCCCTCCTCTCTTGATTTCTCTCTGTCTTATCCAACAATGACGACATCAATAACAACAACAATAATAACCACAACAACAACAACAAAAAAGAAATTTAGGGCCATATTAGATAAACTAGCTTTCAAACTATGTATATTTGATATATTATAAAATTGTCTTCCAAAAGTTGTAATACAGTTTAAATGTTAAAATATTACATTTATAAATTTACCAGATGTTTCTGCTTACTCTTTCTGTCTGCACTGCTGACTTTCATTATTTTTTAAATCTTTATTTATTTATTTCCTTTTGTTGCCCTTGTTGTAGTTGCTATTATTGTTGTTATTGATGTCGTCATTGTTGGATAGGACAGAGAGAAATGGAGAGAGGAGGGGAAGACAGAGAGGGGGAGAGAAAGATAGACACCTGCAGACCTGCTTCACCACCTGTGAAGCAACTCCCCTGCAGGTGGGGAGCTGGGGGCTTGAACCAGGATCCTTCCTCCTCCGGGTCCGTGCACTTTGCGCCACGTGCGCTTAACCCGCTGCACTACTGACTTTTATTATTCTCAGTGACACTTGGTATTTGACTTAAATGATGGTATTGCTAAGTCCCAGCTCAAGTTCCTTCAAAATGTTCCACTGCAGCATGTAGATTGTCTTGAATTAAGTCATCCAGCCACTGAATGAATGTCTAAACCTTCCTTTATCCTAAATACAAGAATTTTCTCCGATTCTTCTACTTCCTCTAAAATTAGAACATTTAAAGACCTTCTTGCCTGTTCAGAGAGGGGGAAACATTCTTTATGAACCTCCATGTATATGAAATTAAATTTGTCTTTTTCTCTTACTGATATCTCTCATGCCAGTATATGTTTTAAGCCAGTCTAAGGAAAAAGAGGTGTGTATGGAGATACCCCCCCCCCATTTTTCCCTACAGTATATTTTTGTTAAAGTTTGCATTTTTATTACAAATGAGACTAATATCTTTCAAGATCTTTACCCTTTGTATATTTTCAATGGATTGCCAGTTATTTATGTTTTAGTAATGAGAGTAGTTTTATTTAAAAAATCATGTATAATTATTATTTATTTTGCATGAGACAAAAAGAAATTGAGAGGGGTGGGGGAGATAAATAGGGAGGGAAGGATACATACACATCTACAGTACAGTTTGACTGCTCCTAAAGCTTTCCTTCATCTGGTGGGAACCTGGGGCTTGAACCCTGGTTCCTGTGCATTATAATGTGTGAGCCCAATGAGGTGCAATACCACTAGGCCCACATCAGTTATTTACCTTTATTTTAATTTTTTTATTAAACATATTTGTCTTTGTTTCCTGCCAGCAGAATTTTCAGTAGGGCTTAGAGACTGCATGCCTCTACCACTCCCTGTGCACTATTTTATTTTTATTTTTCTTCTTACTATAGAGGGTGGCACAGAGGTGGAGACTGAGAGAAAAGGAGAATCACCACAGCCTAGCTCCATGGTGCACCCATGAATGGCTTGGGACTCAAACCCAGGTCCTTGTGCACGGTAGAATGTGTTCTCTACTGGGTGAGCTTTCTCCTGACCCCTATACTTATCTTTCATATTTATTACTAGGAGTTTTAAATATATATAAAAGGCTGGTGAAATGGCTCATTTGAATACTGTTCCTTTGTCCTGTGCACAACCTAGGCTCAAGCCTGACATTCACCTCACTGAAGGAATCATTGGTGCTGTGGCCTCTTTTACTTTCTCACTCCCTGCTTCTCTGTCTGTATATAGTTCACAAGATAAACTTTGGCATCCGCACTGCAAATATTTTATCTTTCTTTTGTATTTTGCCTTCTCATGCGGTTTATATGCTCTTTAAGAGTAGTACCTTGTTATAAGGGATTGGACAAAGACATTATTTATCCTGAAAGAAACTGACTAAGCTGGGAGCATGAATGGAATCAGAATGAGGATGGTAGACTTCTCATTTTGGACAATAAAATTATAATTTTAGTTCCAAAGGCTCAATTATTTCTAACTCTCAACTCTTAAACTGGGCTCATCATACTATGTCACTGAGCTACTAATATGTACAGGCAGTATTAAAACTACTAAAAGTCAAGGCCTATTCTTGTGACCTTACTGTTTCTTTTTTTTTTTCTTCCCCAGAGCACGGCTCAGCTCTGGTTTATGGTGGAACTGGAACTGAGTCTCAGGCATGAAAATCTCTTAGTATAACAGTTATGCTATCTCCTTAGCCCTTGAAAGAAAGTGATTTAAAGGTTTATGGGAACAAACAATACAGCATAGTAAGTCAGAAATATCTGAAAAGAAAAAGAGTACTAGACTAGGAACCTAATATTGCTGGAATTTTTAAAATGCTAATTATATAATAAGACCAACATATTTTGTTTAAAATCAACTCTGTTTAGTATAAAATAACGACTAATTTCATGAAAAAGGTATTTTTTTTCTCAAAGAACGTGTTTGCTGGTTCATTTGGGACTTGATGGGATTTTAGTTCTACGTATCAAAATAAGAGTTTAAAAAAGTGTAAACAGGGAGTCGGGTGGTAGTGCAGCGGGCTAGGGCTAAGCGCAGGTGACGCAAAACACAACTGGCATAAGGATCCCGGTTCAAGCCCCCGTCTCCCCACCTGCAGGGGAGTCACTTCACAAGCAGTGAAGCTAGTCTGCAGGTGTCTATCTTTCTCTCCCGCTCTCTGTCTTCCCCTCCTCTCTCCTTTTCTCTCTGTCCTATCCAACGACAACATCAATAATAACTACAACAATGAAACAACAAGGACAACAAAAGGGAATAAATAAACATATATTTTTTAAAAAGTGTAAACATCCCAAATAGAAATCCAAGCCTCATGTAGAAAGAGAAACAGGTAAAGAGCATGCCCCCATTACAAAACTGACACGCAAAATCATGAAGGTTATTTCTATATTTAGTTATGTAAGATATACACTTCAGCAAAACAGAAAAAATGTGCAAGCCTAAATTTTCTCATAACAAGGCAGGCATTGAATGAATTGTGACAGTGAAATTATCCTTTTGGCGTGGTGCAATTGCTATAAACATAGAAACACCAGAGCTGAGTGCTCACTCATGGCTTTGTTTATATGGGTGAGGTGCTTTCTTCATGTTCCACACCTTTGTCTATTTGCATTTTAGGACAGATATTGGGAACACAACAATGATCGAATCAAAGAACTGAGTCTAGTATACGGTTTGAGAGGGGAAAAAATGTGCTTAGAGTGTGTTAGTTTAGAATTTGTTAATACCACAGTGCTTAGGGTATGTATTAAAAAAACAAAAAATGAAAAAGGAGCCAAGTAGCATATGGAAATTAGTTACATAGCATCGTACTGCTGACAAGATGTTACCTTTTCAGCTACTGATAATCTCTTTAATACAGCGGAGACCCTGGTAGAACCTTGACAAGACTTAAGAGGTAGAGGAGTTGGTGGTAAACTCACACATCAACAGAGGTTTGATGTGATGGAACTGCATAAATATCGTGTAATATAAGAACAATGACCATGACATTAGGCTTTAATACCACGAAGCAGCAGGCAATGTGAAGGTGGTGGAGGAACTGGTTAGCACATCCATTTAAAAGAGAAGCTGTGATTTAAAGACAACTCAATGATGATCTCGGGATACAAACATTTAATTTCCCAGATGTGACTATGAAAGAAAAGCCAAAACCTCATATACATATATATATATATATATTAAATATTTATTTTATTTATTTATTCCCTTTTGTTGCCCTTGTTGTTTTATTGTTGTAGTTATTATTATTGTTGTCGTCGTTGTTGGATAGGACAGAGAGAAACGGAGAGAGGAGGGGAAGACAGAGAGGAGGAGAGAAAGATAGACACCTGCAGACCTGCTTCACTGCCTGTGAAGCGACTCCCCTGCAGGTGGGGAGCCGGGGTTCGAACCGGGATCCTTATGCCGGTCCTTGTGCTTTGTGCCACCTGCGCTTAACCCGCTGCGCTACAGCCCGACTCCCAAAACCTCATATTTTAAAGATAAGTCATATTTTCAACATTGACACCTGATCATTTTCACTTTTATACAAAGTTTTTTTTGTTTTTTTTCTAAAGTGGCACTAGAAAATGAACCCAGAACTGAGTGAGTGGCCTCTCCAGTCCAACTTTTCATTCACTAATTTTTTTTTTAATTGATAAGATAAGTACTGTCAGAGAAAGCAGAACCAACACAACATTGTTCAGTCATTCATGGAGCTCTCCTGGTGTGAAGATTTTTTAATTTTAATTACATGAATATCTGGTGCACAACACCTACACTATCTCCCTGTCCTCTCCTATAAAACAACATGTTATAAGCAAACACTTCTGTGGCCCAATGGGAATGTAAGTCATTAATTTATAAGCACTGATTAATAGATGCTATAAGTAGCCACTGTTAGAATACATAGCCCAAATATACTTCTAAGTCTTTGTATAGTAACTATTGAACTTTCATATGATATGTGCCAACTCTCTAACACACACACACACACACACACACACACACACACACACACACACACACGGGGTGGGAGAGCACACACGCAATAGATGAACAGTTGAAGCAGAAACAGAGCGTCAAAGCCTACCACTCATTATTAAAGAAAAAACATGGGGGTTGTGCGGTAGCACAGGGGGTAAGCGCATGTGGCACAGAGCGCAAGGACTGCCATAAGGATCCCTGCTCGAGTCCCCGGCTCCCTACCTGCATAGGAGTCGCTTCACAAGTGTTGAAGCAGGTCTGCAGGTGTCTATCTTTCTCACTACCTCTCTGTCTTCCCCTCCTCTCTCTATTTCTCTCTGTCCTACCCAACAACGAATGACATCAACAGCAACAACAATAATAACCATGACAAGGCTACAACAACAAGGGCAACTAAAGGGGAAAAAAATGGCTTCCAGGAGCAGTGGATTCATGGTGCAGGCACTGAGCCCCAGAAATGACCCTGGAGGCAAAAAAAAAAAAAAGAAAGAAAGAAAGAAAGAAAGAAAGAAAGAAAGAAAGAAAGAAAGAAAGAAAGGAAAAACACTATACTAATGAATAAGGGAGAGTCTAGTTTTTGATTACCATAGTTGATAGCGATCCACGATGGTGCAAGATATGCCAAGTACAATAGGGTTATACAGGTAACGTTTATTGTGTTGATTTTAACCTCTTCAAAGGATATTCTGATATTTCATTTCTCAGTATATTTGCTTATCAGAAGAGAACAATGGGCACGTCACACAAAACTAAAAAAATATGGTGCACTCAACCAGACTACAATATTTCTCATTGTAAATTAACAAGCTGTCTTGTAAATTTTTGTATATACATTAGATACATAGACATAATGCATGCCTGCATAGTGTACATACACTAGAAATATTTCATTTTTATATATTCAAACATTTAATAATTTGCTTTTAAAGAAGCATTTTCAGAAGGCAAAATTAAATTAGGGTAAAGGAAAATTAAAATGTCAACTTGTGCATTCAACTCATTTAAAACTTTTACTTATGCATGAACTGGAAAAATGAGTTTTTATTTTTATTCCTCAAAGCTAAATGAACTTATATTATAAAATGTTTACTTATTTGTAATCATGAGTGGGAGAGAGACCATAAAATTAAAAAAAAATGTTTAGATAGGCACAGAGAGGGAAAGAAGCAGAGATAGAGAGAGAGAGAGGAAACAGAGAAACTATAGTACTGACACTTCTTTCAACAAGGTGGGGAGCCTGCCGGTCCCTGTTCAGGCACCAGATGCCGGACTAGCTTCGCAGGCGGGAGACAGATGACCAGGGACTCATGGCTGAGCTGGAAGCAGTGCAGTGCCATGCTGGCTTTATTCATCTGCATTTATACTCTCCAGGAAGGAAGAGGTAGGGTGTAAAAACAGGGTGTGACTAGGAGAGGGGGTGGAGTGAAAAGAGAGTTCGAACCAGTGGGATTAAACCAGTGCCCTGCAGGCAGGGAGGGTCTCAGGTAAAACAGTGATTATGTAAATAGACCACAGCCTTAAGCAATGCAGGGGAACCTGATGTGATGATCAAAACAGAAGGGGTCTTAGAAGCAGACCAACAGGGGCCAGGCTCAAACTGGGGCCAGGCACATAGCAAAGCAGCACACAATCCACATGAATTAGTTCACTGGCCCATGAGACCAGAGAATGACTTAGCTCTAGCAGATGGTAGTATCAGGGATTTAATCTGGAAATCTCAGACAAGCCGGTCTAGAACACTACTGCTATGGTATTTCCCTTAGCTCAAATTTACACTGTTAACTGCAGAATTTGCACTGCTGTTAAGAGGGAGTGAAGAAAAATCCACATTTATCAATAATTTACTATTGTTTGGTCCCCTAAACATATTTTTGTCATTTCTTTTACATACTAAGCCTGGGTTAAAAAGATATTATTCTCAAGACCAGTTGAGCAAAAAAAAAAATTCACATGTTATCATGCACAAGGACCAGGGTTCAAACCCTGATCCCCTCCTAGGGGGTAGGGAGAAGGAAGGAGGGAATCTTCAGGAATGGTGAAGAAGTGCTACACCATCTCTCTTTCTCCTCCTCCTATTTCAATTTCTCTCTTTCCTATCAAATAGAAGAAAGAAAACAAAAAAACAAGGCCACCAGGAGCAGTAGATACATTGTGCAGGCACCAAACCTGAGTAATAAAGATGGTGACAAAGGAAAAAAAGATATTCTTTTTTTTTTTAGATTTCTTTATTGGGGAATTAATGTTTTACATTCAACAGTAAATACAATAGTTTGTGCATGTATAACATTTCCCAGTTTTCCATATAACAATAAAAAAAAAATTAAATAAATAAAATAAAAATAAAATAAATATTAAAAATAAATAAAAAAATAAAAAAAATTCTAATTTTATAAAAATAGTTTTAAACAAGATTAAGTTTAGTAATAGTTGCCTGGGGTCACAGAAACAGAGTTAAGATTCAAAATTTTGATTTTTTTTTACTTAATTTATTATTTATTTTAAAAATTTTTATTTATTTAATAGTGAGAAAGATAGGAGGAAAGAAAGGGAGAAAGCAACTGACATCACTCTGCTGAATATGCTGCCAGGGATTGAACTCAGGACCTCATGCTTGATAATCCAGTGATTTATTCACTGTGCCACCTCCTGGACCACAATTTCTTTATTATTTATTTGAGGTAAATTGAGAAAGAAGAGGGAGAAAGAGAGAGAAGGAGAGAAAGGTGAAGGAGAGAGAGCGACAGAGAGACTGCTTAAACTTTTTTGAAGCTTTCCCCCTGCAGCTGGGGAGCAGAGGCTTGAACCCGAGTCCTTGAACACTGTACTATGTGTGCTCAAACAGTTGCACCACTGCCTAGAGCCCAAGATTTAAATTTAATAATCTTGGTGACTGTGTCATTTCTTTGGATTTATTATTTGCACATTATAGCCCACAATTCTAAAATAAAATGCAATGTTTTGTATTACTAAATGTTTTGATCTCCTCTAACCACAGTTTATGTGGTATTTGAATCAGCCAGATATGGTGAGGTCATGACTCAGCTTTGATGGACTTACGGGCTTGTGGACAGCTGGACTCTTGAGATGGGAATCATGCTAGAGACATGAGGCTTTATGTAAATTTGAAAATGAGATGATTCTTTGCAAAGCAATGATGAGACACAGAGGAATAGATAAGAAATAAGCAAGTGGGGGCTAAGTGTACACATTACCATGCATGAGGACAGGGTTCAAGGCCCTGCTCCCCACCTGCAGGAGAGCAGGGTTGTGATTCTTTCTTTCTTTCTTTCTTTCTTTCTTCCTTTCTTTCTTTCTTTCTTTCTTTCTTTCTTTCCTTCCTTCTTTCTTTCTTTCTTTCTTTCTTTCTCTTTCTTTTCTCTCTTTTGTTCTTTCTCCCCTTCCCTCCATCCTTCTTTCCTTCCTTCTTTCCTTCCTTCCTTCCTTCCTTCCTTCCTTCCTTCCTTCCTTCCTTCCTTCCTTCCTTCTTTTTTCCCCACCAGGGTTATTACTGGGGCTCACTGTTGGCACTACAAATCCACTGCTATTTGCTTTTCAAATTAAATTAAATTTGTCAGGACACAAAGAAATGGGGGGATGGATAGACAGAGGAAGAGAGACACCTGCAGCACTACTTCATCACTCATGAAGAGTCATCCCTACAGGCAAAGAGCAGGGGCTATAGATATCTTTCTTTCTCTTTCCCTATTTCCTCCTCCTTTCTCAATTTCAATGTGTTCTATCAGATCATAAATAAATACATACATACATACATACATACATACATAATTGGTCACTAGGAGTAATGGATTCATTCTGCAAGCACCAAGCTCCAGTGATAACTCTGGTGGCAAAAAGGAAAAGGAAGGGGAGGGGAGGTGCCAGGCTAGCGTCGCCAGAGAGAGAAGAGACCAGGAACTCGTGGCTGAACGGGAATGCAATGCAATGCCTTTATTGATCAGAGAATAAGTAAGCAGGAGGGAAACTTCATAACCAATGAAATAGTGTTGCAAGTTCTATTTTTCTTCTTCTTTTATTTTATTTTATTTCCCCCCTTTCTTTTTGTAACCACTACCAAAAAAAAAGAAAAAGCACCAGGAGCAGTGGACAATTCATTGTATAGGCACTGAGCTTTGGTGAGGGAAAAAAAAAATTCTCATTTTATAAAAATACTTTTAAACACATTTAGTAAAAGTTGCTTGGGATCACAAAACCAAGTTTATAAGGAATATATGTGAATAAAAAGTAATACAATAATCTAATTTTAAGATTTATTTGGTTTTTAATATTTCACTCTTAATATAATCTGGATTAGGATCCATGCCAACTCTAGAACAAGACGTAAATTGACCTATTTGTGCCAGAATTTAAAAATGAACCTTAGTCTTTTCTTTTTTCTTTTATTTTCCCCCTCCTTCCTTCCCTCCTTCCTTCCCTTTCTTTTCCTTCTTGATTTTTTTCTTTTTTAAAAAGATTTTGACAAACACATCATAAATAAAGGCAAGCACCCAGAATAGATGTAGTCAAATTTAGTGGAACACATATTTGCAATCTTTATGGTTTAAACATTTTTGTTTGTTTGTTTTGTTAGAATCATATTGTCACCCAGGTTGGACCTCAAGATTTTTTATCTTTCTGGAACTTTTCAATTACTCTTGAACGAAACACATAAAAGTGAAGTGTGCATGTAGACACATACAACACATGACATAAGCTCTCTCTTCTCTCTCTTTGGCCAGTGCATCAACCTTTACTTTTCTAACTTCTCTTTTGCTGTTTTATGCTGACTTATTGCCTCACAGACTGGACCAAGTTCCTGGCATAACGTAGTGCTTGATATGACTAATTATTGCTCCTTTACAATTTTTCTCTACCTACATTGGTGGGCATTTATAACAGAAAGGAATGTTAGATATAAAATTGAAGGTATTTTGGCCTGATCATTTCAAAATTATTTCAACTGTTAGAGCATTTGAGTTGTACCCATGAGATTTTCAATTTGGTCTTTACACATGTACCACAGTGGTGCCCTTATTTTCTCTCTCTCTCTTTACGTCCCATGTGAAATAGTCTCTCACATGTAATACATAAAAAATAAATGTTTAAATAAGTTTATCTAGTAATTCTGATCTAGTAATATAACCTCTTTTTTTTTTTTAGAAGATTGCATTTACTCCAAGGAAAACTGTTTAACATGAAGTAAAGCTTAAAATCTACTAAGTGTCTAGTGGATGAAATTTGGGGTCTTTATGTTGGAAGAAGCTAGAGAGTCTATTTTAGGTATATTCCAAGGGGCCCTGCTATATTTTTACCTTTAGGTTGCTGATTATTTAGCAATTTGTTCCGCTTTATATCCTAATGCTTTTCAGCCACCAAGTTTTAGATGGTACCATTATGCCGTCCTGATTTCCCTGGGCAGATCACCTTACCAATGTAGCCTGGAACCCCATCTCCCCAAAGGCCTACCCCAGTTGGGAGAGATAGAAACAGGTGGCGGGGGTGGGTATGGATTGACCTGCCAGCACCCGTGTCCAGTGGAGAAGCAATTACAGAAGCCAGACCTTCTACTTCTTGCACCCCATAAAGATCTTTGAGGGATAATGACTAAGAAAGCTCCCAATGGACGGGATGGAATATGGAACTCTGGTGGTGGGAATTATATAGAATTGTACCCCTTATCCTACAATCCTGTCAATCATTATTAAATTGCTAATAAAAAAAATCTGCTAAGTGAAGTTTTCTAAAGACCTGATTGTTCAAAAGCCACAGTTTCTGTGAGCACCAAGACTGTCTAACCCTATATAGTTCAAATAGTTCAAAGCTCCACCTTTGCCTGGAGCTCAGTGAGGAGGAACTTTGCATAACATCTTGTATGAGGTGGCAAAATTATTATAGCATCAAGCTATTGTAACCTTTTCTCTAAGGGTGGAGACAAAGGCAACAGCATATAAAATTTTTACTTCATAAAAATCATTGCTATCCTAGCATAGTCATATATATATTTGTTTGTTTGTTTGTTTTTTTATGAGAGAGAGAAACCAAAGCACCACTCTGTCACCCAAGAGGTTCTATTTGCTTTGCCATTGTTCCTTTCTCATGTGGTGCTGGAAGCCGATCTCAGGGCCTCACAAAATTAAGTAACACACTCTAACCCTGAGCCATTTCCTGGTCCTGATAGAACAGTTTTGAACATACAGTTGCTATCTTATTAACTATACTCTTTCATTGGAAGGTCTGTGCTACTTTCAGAAAGAGTACTGATATTGGAACCATGTTCTTAAGATTTATGATAAATGGTAAAGAAATATATACATTTTTCAGTACAAGAGGATTCAACAGTGAAATTTTGGAGATGTTGGAAAGATACAGGTGCACAAAGGAATACTATAAATACTCAAACTAATATTCTAGGACTTAATTTATTGGCATGGACAGATGTTCATGATGTATTGTTAAGTAGACAAAATAATTAACTGTGTAGTGTCAGGATAGTCTTCACAGAATATAATAGACCATCCAACTCAAAATTAATTGAAACGGTATATTTGATTTTATCATTATAATTATTCAAGTTATTAATGCTATTAAATTATAAATATTAAAATGCTATGGGGAGTCGTGTGGTAGCGCAGCGGGTTAAGCACACATGGTGCAAAACGCAAGGACCAGCATAAGGATCCCGGTTCGAGCCCCTGGCTCCCCACCTGCAGGGGAGTCACTTCACAGGCTGGTGAAGCAGGTCTGCAGGTGTCTATCTTTCTCTCCCCTTCTCTGTCTTCCCCTCCTCCTCTCTCCATTTTTCTCTGTCCTATCCAACAATGACATCAATAACAACAACAATAATAACTACAACAACAATAAAAACAACAAGGGCAACAAAAAGGAAATAAATAAATAAATATATTTTTTAAATGCTACATCAAATAGGTAGGGCAGACCTCAGGTCTGTTTGTTAATGGATATATTCTCAAGAAACTAGGTTCTTTCTGTCTCTTTGTCATCCAAAATATTTGCTTTATTCTATAGCAGATTTCCTAATAATTGCTGGATATATTCCAGCTGCAATTGAGTATGATTAGTGCTTCCTCATTTGTACTCAGAGAAAGAAAGATGAACTATCACTTGTTATAAAGAAAAGAGAGCCTTCTAGTAGTCTCTAGAAACCCTCTGCTCATTTATCACTGACTGGAATTGTATCATATATGCTTATTTTTAAACTTATGGTTGGGCTTGGAAGTTAGATCAGTAAGACTCTGGTCAGTGGTATTGGCGAGGTTGTGGAGAAAAAGTAACTCTGCTACACTGCTTACGGGAATGTGAACAGTGCAATCCCTAGGGAAGCCTATGTGGAGTGTCCCCAAACAAATAAAAATAAAATTACCTTATGATCTAGCAATACCACTCTTAGATATTTATACAAATGATACTGAAACACTAACTCAAAGTGACATATTCACCCCTATGTTCATAGCTGCACTATACACAATAGCCAAAGATTGAAAGCAGCCTAAATGCCCATCAACAGATAACTGGTTAAAGAAGTTGTGGGGGGGTCCGGCGGTGGCGCAGCAGTTTAAGCACACATAGTGCAAAATGCAAGGACCAGCATAAAGATCCTGGTTCGAGCCCCTGGCTCCCCACCTGCAGGGGAGTCACTTCACAGGCGGTGAAGCGGGTCTGCAAGTGTCTATCTTTCTATCCCCCTCTCTGTCTTCCCCTCCTCTCTCTATTTCTCTCTGTCCTATCCAACAACGAACAACATCAACAATGGTAATAATAATAACCACACGAGGCTACAGCAACAAGGGCAACAAAAAAGGGGGGGAAATGGCTTCCAGGAGCAGTGGATTCATGGTGCAGGCAGGAGCCCAGCAATAACCCTGGTGGGGGGGGAAAGAAGTTGTGGGATGCATATTCCATGGTATAATACTACTCTGCAATTTTTAAAAAAGATAATATTGTGTCCTTTGGGACAAAAATGAATGGAATAGGAAGTGATTATGCATAGCGAAACAAATAAAGAAATGAAAGACGACAGATCATTTCACTCAATGTGTAACCTAGAGATTTGACACACCCATGAATTTGAAAAATAAAATAAAAAAGCCACAGAAGCAAGCAAATTGTTTCTAAGATTTGAGAGGACAATGTGGTTATCTCTCGGAGGTGGGAGGGTTGGGACACAGAACTTTGGTGGTGGTGTGAAACTATACACTGTAATTTTACAGTCTTGTAACCAATTAACCTCAAATAAACAGTAGATAAAATTTAAAAATGTTTTTTTTAAAGACTCTAAGGTCAGTTTCCTAAATCAGTTTACTTTTGTCAATTAGGCACAAACAATGCTTTTGGAATCAAAGCAGATTCTTTATTTTACTTTTTTTTTTTTTAACCAGAGCACTGATCAGCTCTGGTATGTCAGTGCAGCAGCAAAGAAGTGGCTCGCTTCATTCCTGTCCCACATCTTGGAATCTGAGTCTATGCCCAAAGTTTGGCGTCGTGCGAAGATAATAGCGGTTTTGAAACCAAAGAAAGACCCAACACTGGCCGCCAGCTATAGACCAATTTCTCTCCTTTCCGTGTGTTACAAACTCCTTGAGAGGCTGCTTCTGTCACATATTTCTCATCTTACAGAGAAATTCCTATCACCCGCCCAAGCTGGTTTCCGCCCAGGAAGATCTACCTGCGAACAAGCCCTGGCCCTCTCAACTTACATTGAAAATGGATTCCAGAAGAATTTAAAGACGGGTGCTGTCTTTGTTGATCTCACAGCAGCCTATGACACGGTCTGGCACCTTGGTCTCCTAGTCAAGATCTCAAGATGCCTGCCTCCATGGGTGGCCAACACTATATCGTTTCTTCTCCAAAACAGAAGATTCCGGGTGCATCTGGGTGACAAGTCTAGCAGATGGAGACTTGTCTCAAGTGGCCTTCCCCAGGGCTCTGTTCTGGCTCCTACGCTATTTAATATTTACATCAATGACCTTCCAGAAACTTCTTCAAGGAAGTTCATCTACGCCAATGACATCTGCTGTGCAACTCAGGCATCCAAGTTCGACATCCTCGAGGAAACACTCACGAAAGACATGTCTCTGATATCTGATTACTGTAAAAAATGGCGACTAATCCCTAGCACTGCAAAAACGGTATCATCTGTTTTCCATCTACACCATGCCTCGGCCTCGCGTGAGCTTAATCGCAGCTTGGCGATACGAGAATCCGGCATGAAGCCCAGCCAGTCTATCTTGGCATTACTCTCGATCGCACTCTGTCATTTCACAATCATCTCATAAAAACTGCAGCAAAGGTGGGCGCGAGGAATAACATCATTGCAAGACTGGCCAGCTCCTCATGGGGCGCGAGCGCTTCCATACTACGATCATCATCTCTGGCATTACGCTATTCCACTGCAGAATACTGTGCCCCAGTATGGTTCCGTAGCCCCCATGTCCACTTGGTCGATTCCAAATTATATTCCTCCATGAGGATAATTTCTGGAACCATCCATTCCACCCTGGTTCCATGGCTGCCAGTTCTTAGCAACATCGCCCCGCCAGATATTCGTCGGGATGCGGCATCATCTAAGTTCATTTCCCACGTCTATGCTCGACTGGACCTGCCAATATACGTGGATACCTTTGCCCACCCTGTTCAACGCTTGATGTCTCGTCACCCAATCTGGTCCCCTACGCCTACACTGAACTTCTCTGTTCCAGACTCTTGGAAACAGAGTTGGCAGTCAGCTGAGGTAAAGAACAAACACCTCATCACAGACCCCTGCAAGCGTCAACCCGGCTTTGACCTAGCATGTTATGATTGGGCCCTCCTCAATCGCTATCGAACAGGCCATGGCCAGTGCTCCACTATGTTCCACCGCCGGGGGGTGGGGGTGGGGGGCAGAGACGACCCAAACTGCCCCTGCGGCTCCAGACAGACTATAACCCACATAGTCAACGACTGCCACCTCTCCAGATTCAAAGGAGGTCTCGAAACTTTACATCAGGCTCAACCTGATGCTGTTGACTGGCTATGGAAGAAGGGCAAACGCTAGAAGAAGAAGTGCAGGGAATTGAGCCTGGGACTTTGGAGCTTCAGGCATGAGAATCTCTTTGCATAACCATTATGTTATCTAACCCCACCCCCAAACCAGATTCTTAAAATACCTGAGGTTTGAATACTCTACAAATTTAGTACTACAAAATGGCTTAAACTGCAAAGCTGACAGGAATGTAGTTAACATAGAGATTCCATGGGAAGATGACACTACCTGCTATTTTTTTTTTACTTTCCTTTCAATAGTTCATTTTAATGACAGAGGTTTGATGTAAGGACAGAGAAAGAAAGGCCAGAGCAAGACTCTGCTCTAGTTTATGGTGGTGCTGGAGATTGAATTTGGGACTGCAGAGCCTCAGGCATGAAAGTCTTTTACATAACCATTATGCTGTCTCTCTACCCCTTGCATAAGGTGATGGTAGATAGCATAATGGTTATGCAAAGAGACTCTCATGCCTGAGGCTCCAGAGTCTCAGGTTCAATCCTCTGTACCACCATAAACCAGACCTGGACAGTAAAATAATAATAATAACTATTATTATTATAATTATAAAATAAAACTTATAGTACTATCACAATAGTATACTGCTCTTCTCTACCCTGTGATGACTTCTACAGTATGTTTTAACAAAAGAGCTGTGTGAACTACAGGATATATAAATGGATTAAAATCCTGAATCCATATTTTTCACTGATACCAGAAGAAAGGAGTAAGTAATTAAATTATTAGTCCAGATGCTACCGTAATTCCAACTGGACTTCCCTGGGCAGATGACCCCACCAATGTGTCCTGGAGCCCCACTTCCCCAGAGCCCCACCCCACCAGGGAGAGAGAGAGACAGGCTGGGAGTATGGATCAAACTGTCAATGTCCATGTTCAGTGAGTAAGCAATTACAGAAGCCAGACCTTCCACCTTTTGCACCCCATAATGTCCCTTGGCCCATGCTCCCAGAGGGATAAGGAGTAGGAAAGCTATCAGGGGAGGAGATGGGTTACAGAGTTCTGGTGGTGGGAATTCTGTGGAGTTGTACCCCTCTTATCCTATGGTTTTTGTCAGTGTTTCCTTTTTTTTTTTTTTTTTTTTTAAGATTTTTATTTATTTATGAGAAAGATAGGAGAGAAAGTGAAAGAACCAGACATCACTCTGGTACATGTGCTGCTGGGGATTGAACTCGAGACCTCAAGCTTGAGTGTCTAATGCTTTATCCATTGTGCCACTTCCCAGACCACCAGAGTTTCCTATTTATAAACAAACAAACAAACAAACAAACAAATAAATGAAATTCTTAAGTCTTATTTCCAATTTTGGTAGTTATCTGTAACAAAAGCTTTACTCCCCCCCCCTTATTTGAACACCAGCTTGTTTACTTTAAGATTTCAGATAAAGGGGCCAGGCGGTGGTGCACTTGGTTAAGCATGCACATTACAGTGTGCAAGGATCCAGGTTCAAGCCCCTGGTTTCCACCTGCAGGGGGAAACCTTCACAAGTGGTGAAGCAGGGCTGCAGGTATCTCTGTTTCTCTCCCTCTCTATCTTCCCCTCTCAATTTCTCTCTGTCTCTATACAATAATAAATAAATAAAACATTAAAAAAAATTTCAGATAAAGTATAAACCAAGCTACCTGCTGCTGCCTATAAGAGGTGAAGAGAGTGAGGCAATTTGAACTACAGGTTATTTATTTAACATTAGTTGTCACCAACTTCCCCACTTTCATGACCCACCCAAGAGCAAGAAGCCTGGAGGGGAGGGGAAATAAATAACTTGTTAGGCTACTAAAGCTCTTCAGAAGTTTCTAAAGCAAACTAAGTGTTCTGACATTCAGTCAATTCACAGAGAAACTATTAATCAAATGAATGCACATTTGTATACTTATGACAGTCTTGTAATTCAATATTTTCTAACAGGGATTTTTTTAAAGAGATTTGTTTTAAAGAAGAAAATGAATGATATTCTCCCTTAATTTTTACATATAATAACATAACTTTGTGCAGCAAATAATTTCTATATGATGCAATGGGAATACATTTCTTTTACATTTTCTTCCTTTTGCTCACCTGTATATAATATTCTTCTATAAGTAAAAAAGTGTTATTGTTGACAATTAAAAAAAGAAATTTTTTTAACCAGAACGCCATTCAGCT
This sequence comes from Erinaceus europaeus, assembly GCF_950295315.1. Taxonomy (NCBI): domain Eukaryota; kingdom Metazoa; phylum Chordata; class Mammalia; order Eulipotyphla; family Erinaceidae; genus Erinaceus; species Erinaceus europaeus. Next base: position 119,858,510 of record NC_080164.1, on the reverse strand, counting down.
CTGGCTTAAGGTGGTGCAGGGGATTGAACCTGGGACTTTGGAAACTCAGGCATGAAAGTCTCTTTGCATAACCATTAGGACAGCATAATGAGTCTTCATGTATCCACTTCAGCAAAGATAAATGGTGACAAGTTTTGTCTTATGCATTGTTTCATAAGTTATAAAATCAGTTAAAAAGATCTTGTCACTTGCTTAATTAACATTTTCTCTACTTCACAGAATTTTCCCTTATACAAATAAATACAGTTAAGACCAGTCTAATATTGTTCTTATTAGTTGCATCAATTCCTCTAAAATTGTATTTCTTCAAATGACTGGCTTTTTGTCAGTCTCTTGCTCTCTTTAGGCTTCTTAAAAACTTATACATGGCCAAAAAAAAAAAAAAAAAAAAGGATATGCAAACAGACTCTCATGCCTGGGGCTCTGAAGTCTAAGGTTCAGTCCCCACACCACCATAAGCCAGAGCTGAGCAGTGCTCTGGTAGAAGTAAAAAATTGCTTACAAAAATATATATATACATCATTATTCCTAATGTAAGGGGGGAAACACATGACTCAAGTAACTTGGTTATACAAAATTGAATGCCTTGGGTGAGGGAAATAGCTTACTTGGATAGCGTGCTGATTTGCTATGCACCTGCCCCAGGTTTGACTCCGCCCCCACCACATAGAAGGAAGCTTCCTATTGTAATCTCTTTCACTCTCTGTTTCTATCTAAAAGCAAACAAAACACCAAACAAGCAAGCAAACAAAATAATGTGGCTCACTGGAAATATAGAGTAATTCTGACATCTTCCTTATTTTTAATATTTATTGTGGCACTAAGGCTTCAGAATAGCAACTCCTTCATTCTTGTTATTCTAGGTAGCTGAGAAGTAAGTAGATAGATGATTTATAGATAGATATGTTTATAGCTAGGTAGACACACACACACACACACACACACACACACACACACACACACACACACATATAGACACGACAACCTCATCCCACCTTCACGGGGCTTCCTCTGATATCATGCACTTACTTGGTGCTTTCATGTGCGTTGGATCATTGTGCATGGCAAGATGTGAGCTCTACTCAGTGAGCTGTCTTCTGGCTCCCACATTTATAATTTTTTAAAATCTGTGAACACTTTCATTTCCCTTTATATTTGATATAAATTAAATGCTTAAATGGACTTACCATTGACTAAATTTGACATAGAAGGAAGATGGTCCATGTTGGTATTATAGCTTCCTGTTTTCCAAGGCACCCTGACAGATACCCCTGTGAACACAAGGTCCCAGTTTGAGAGGCACAGTCCAGATTTTTCTTACCATTTAAGTACTTGCCTCTACTCTTTAACTTTGTTTCTTGGATTTTGAGACAACATTTTCTTCAAGAACTTTGTTTTGAATTTAATTCTTTTACTTTCCCTACTGTGGACCTCTTTGCTACTATGCCTTATTCTGGAGACTAATCTTCAGCAGTTAGTCCTACTGATGCTTGTCCTGGCCACTTTGCAAAAAATCCCCACATCCATAAACCACAGCATTAAGAAGCTAGCTAATTTAATAAATCTTTATTGAGGGCCAACTATGTGTTTGACACCTAACTAGATCTTGGGAACACTGGTTGAAAAGAAAGTCACGAACTCTATCTTTAAGGAACCTAAACTGTCATAAGGGATATAAATAAATATATAGACAACTACAAAACAAGCTAATAAGCATCACATTAGATAAAATACTGTATCTTATGAAGCACAGAAAGGGTGCCATAAATGGCTCAAAGATGTCTCCCAAGAATAAAATACACTCTAACAAAAAGAGAGACCAGGAAGAAGTGTGTTGGGTGGTGATTTTCTATATTTGAATAAAAATTTACTCCATCCACCATGTCAAATGGTTACTTAGAATTAAGAAGATAGTCCAAATGGTGTTCAGCATAGGAGCTGGTATAGCAGAAGATCCATCAAGAATGTATTAGTGAGCAGATCGCTTTCTCTCCTCTCCTCTCCTCTCCCGGATCAACTAGGAATACCAAAGGAGACCACCCGGACCGAAACAAGACAGGACTAGAATGACCACAGAAACCCAGTAAATCACCCGTGAGTACAAACACGCGTGGCTGGTGACAGAGAGGAGAGAGGGGCCTAAGGAGAGATTAAGTGACTGCTAACAGTTCGACAGTTTGTCAGTGGAGACACCACCTCCAGTCTGCTCCACCAACAAGGGGACAGCTGAAGGGAGGAAAGGACTCCCCAGAGACTCACCAAGTGCAACTCTGAGTCTCCATTGCTACTACCCTCAGAATCTGGAGCAGCAACAGGGAGGGACACCAGGGGACAGAGATGTAACCGGGAAACTCAGGAGAAGACCTATACCTCGGTGGCATAGCTGAGGGGCTGTGAAAGTCTCTTTGCATAACCACTGGATTATCTCTGCCACACCCTGCTTTATCTCTTGGTCAGGAGTCATTGATTAAGCCAAGAAGCCTATTGATAGTTTAAAAGCCCTCAGGCTACCATAGCCTACAGGGGAAAAAAAAAAGGCTTTTACACCACTGAACTCCAACTCAGGGATTGAAAAAACTGTTAACTTATATAAAATGGTTAAAACAACAAGAAAAAATAATGCAGACTCGAACCAGGACAAGAGTCCAGCTAAAAGTCCTCCAGAGGGCGAAGCACAAAACAACGAGTTCAACATCCAAACATTAGCTAAGGAAATAATAACAGGAGTGAGTAAAGAATTTGAAAAAATTGTAATCAGAACTGCAGGAACAACAAATGAGAATATGGAAGAAAATTCTAATAATCTCATGGTTATTAGAGAGCTGAAAGCTGAAATTGCTGAGCTAAGAAGGCAACTAGCTGAACAAGCTAAAACAGTATCAGAGCAGGGCAACAAAATAGATGAACTCCAGAAAGCAGTAGAGGGCAGAGAGAATAGAATCAATGAGGCTGAAGACAGAATTAGCAAGATTGAGGATGAATTAGAGACAACTAAAAAAGAAGTAAGAGATCTCAAAAAGAGATTAAGAGATGCTGAAAACAACAACAGAGTCCTATGGGATGACTTCAAAAGAAACAATATACGCATTATTGGCTTACCAGAGGAAGAAAGAGAAGGGGAGGAAGAAAGCATTCTCAAGGCCATAATAGCTGAAAATTTCTCTAGTCTATACAACACCAAAGACATAAAGATTCAAGAAGCCCAGAGGGTCCCAAACAGAATTAACCCAGACCTAAAGACACCAAGACATGTCATACTTAGATTGGAAAGGAATAAGGATAAAGAAAGGATCCTCAAGGCTGCAAGAGAAAAACAAAGAGTCACCTACAAAGGAAAACCCATAAGATTAGCAGCAGACTTCTCCATACAAATACTACAGGCCAGAAGAGAATGGCAAGATATCTATCGAGTGCTCAATGAGAAAGGCTTTCAGCCAAGAATACTATATCCTGCTAGATTGTCATTCAGACTAGATGGAAGCATCAAAATCTTCTCAGACAAGCAACAGTTGAAGGAAGCAACCATCACCAAGCCTGCCTTGAAAGAAGTTCTGAAAGGTTTCCTATAAACAACCAGACCACCACAAATAGAACATATATCAAAACACTCTAAAACTCTACAAGAATGGCGTTAAAATATCTTCAATCTTTGATATCAATAAATGTCAATGGCCTGAATTCACCTATTAAAAGACACAGAGTAGGAAGATGGATCAGAAAATACAACCCAACAATATGTTGTCTACAGGAAACTCACCTAACTCAACAAGACAAACACAGACTTAAAGTGAAAGGATGGAAAAAACTATCATTCAAGCCAATGGCCCACAAAAAAGGGCAGGAACAGCTATTCTCATATCTGACAGGATAGACTTTAAAATAGATAAGATTAAAAGAGATAGGAATGGACACTACTTAATGCTCAGAGGATCAGTCAATCAAGAGGACTTAACAATTATTAATATCTATGCACCCAATGAGAAGCCATCTAAATACATCAAACTTCTACTGAAAGAGCTACAGCAATATATTAACAGTAACACAATCATAGTAGGGGACTTCAACACCCCACTATCTCAACTTGATAGATCATCCAGGAAGAAAATCAGTAAAGACATAAGGGAGCTAAATGAAGAGATAGATAAACTAGAACTATTGGACATTTTCAGAGTCATTCATCCCAAGAAACTGGAATACACATTTTACTCAAATCCACATGGATCATTCTCAAGGATAGACCATATGTTAGGCCACAAAGACAGCATCAGCCAATTCAAGAGCACTGAAATCATCCCAAGCATCTTCTCAGACCACAGTGGAATTAAACTAACATTTAACAATCAACAAAAGATTAGTAACAGTGCCAAAATGTGGAAGCTCAACAGTACACTTCTTAACAACTTGTGGGTCAAAGAGGAAATCAAGGAAGAAATCAAAATGTTTCGAGAGTTCAATGAAAATGAAGACACAAGCTATCAAAATATTTGGGACACAGCTAAAGCAGTCCTAAGAGGGAAGTTCATAGCTATACAAGCACACATTAGGAAACAAGAAAAGGCACAAATAAACAGCCTGATTGCACATCTTAAAGATCTAGAAGAAGAACAACAAAGGAACCCTAAAGCAACCAGAAGGACAGAAATTACTAAAGTTAGGGCAGAAATAAATAACATTGCGAATAGGAAAACCATACAAAAGATCAATGAAAGTAAATGTTGGTTCTTTGAAAGAGTAAACAAAATCGACAAACCTTTAGCCAGACTCACAAAACAAAAAAGGGAGAAGACCCAAATAAATCGGATAGTAAATGAAAGAGGAGATATCACAACAGACACTGCAGAAATTCAACATATCATGCGAGGCTTCTATGAACAACTATATGCCACCAAGTTAGAGAACCTGGAAGAAATGAATGATTTCCTAGATACCTACCAACTTCCAAAACTAAGTAAAGAGGAAGTGGATAACATGAACAGGCCCATCACAGCTAATGAAATTGAAACAGTTATCAAAAGTCTTCCCAAAAATAAAAGTCCTGGACCAGATGGTTTTACAAATGAATTCTACAAAACTTTCAAAGAAGAACTAATACCTCTACTTTTAAAAGTCTTCCAGAAGATTGAAGACACTGGAATACTCCCTGCCAGCTTCTATGAAGCCAACATCACCCTGATACCAAAAGCAAACAGGGACACAACCAAAAAAGAAAACTACAGACCAATATCTCTGATGAACATAGATGCGAAAATATTGAACAAAATTCTAGCCAACCGGATACAGCAGTATATCAAAAAGATTGTTCATCATGACTAAGTGGGGTTTATCCCAGGCGTGCAAGGTTATGGGAACCTGGCACCTAGCACAGAATCGGGTCAGGTCTTTTGTGTCTTCTACGCCCTGGTAGGCATCCCATTCAATGTGATCTTCCTCAACCACCTGGGCACAGGGCTACGTGCCCACCTGGTCAGCCTTGAGAGGTGGGAGGACCAGCCCCGGCGCTCCCAGCTGCTGCAGATGCTGGGCCTGACTCTGTTCCTGACCCTGGGGACACTGCTCATCCTCATCTTCCCACCCATGGTCTTCAGTCATGTGGAGGGCTGGAGCTTTGGCGAGGGCTTCTACTTTGCCTTCATCACTCTCAGCACCATTGGCTTTGGGGACTATGTTGTTGGCACGGACCCCAACAAGCATTACATCTCCATGTACCGGAGCCTAGCTGCCATCTGGATCCTCGTGGGCCTGGCCTGGCTGGCTCTGGTCCTCCCTCTAGGCCCTGTGCTTCTGCACAGGTGCTCCCAGCTCTGGCTGCTCAGCAGGGGCTTTGGCCTCAAGGAAGATGGAATCCCTGAGACTGGCGGGCTCCCCAGGCCTCAGAAGATCCCCATCTCTGCATGAAGTTTCCCCCAGCCACTCCAATAGCCCCTCCCAGTTTTCCCAGCCCTCCACAAACACACCCTTCATATTTCCCGCCCCAAGTCCTCCTCTGCCAACAGGCTCATTTCCCAGTAGAAGCAGACTGCAAGAGTCCAAGAAAAGTAACAGAAAGGTGGTGTAGAGACAGAGTCAAAGGCAGAGGAGTGTCGGACAAGACATGGGCCATTGTCCCAGAACCCTGTCCTTCCCTTCAAAAGAGATCTAGAGAAGAATCCAGATATGAATCATAGTGGTCAAATTTCCATGCCCCCCACAACCTCCTCCTCCTCCTCCCAGGAGATCTGGTACAAGACAGCAAAATAATGATGATGAGTATGATGATGATGATAATAATAATAATCTTTGTCTTAAAAAAAAAAAAAAAGAATGTATTAGTAGAAAGAATTTGAATGCTTTGAGGTATGGATCAGAAAAGAAAATGTATTTCTTTTGGACTGAAAACTTTTGGTGACCATCTTATAGAACATTTACAGGTGTACTGTTTTATTTATTTGTTTGTTTATTTATATCACTGTACTTTTGCTCATGGGAATGAACTATCTTTGTTATCTTGGTGACATCTTAATCATTATGAGTCCTTGGCCTTTGTGAAACCTCTTCCAAGCAGAAGTGATTACTTCATTCTCTCTCTCTCTTTAGCCTTTTTGTTTCTGTATCTGAAAGTACACCCACATCTGCCTTTCATGCTGTCTTTCTTCTCAAAGAAAGCAATTACTCATCTTAACTCTCTGACCTCAGAACTCTGTATAGTACTTAAATATCCTAGATATTTTGAAGATATGTGGTGGAGACCAAGAGGTGGTAAGGTGGCTAGATGTTGGAGAATGGGCCCTCTGTCCCGGAAAGTTCAGGCCATTGTTTCCATTAGATCCGAGCGAGTTGATCCCCAACTCTCCCTTCAGGTTAAGACAAGGGCTGGTTCCTCCAGTCTCTGAAATTTATGACAGCTGGAGCCCCCGACACACACACGGGTGCCTTTCTACACATGCCACCTCCCCCCTTTCCTTCTTTAATCAAAAGCCATGGATTACTGTGTTAACTTTAAAACTGTCAGCAAACATCTTGATTGCTCCAGCTGTCTCCTTTTTCCTCTCTCTTGCTGCTCCAAAGTGCTTGCAATTTACCTCCGGAAAAATGTACATTGTAAAGCTTATGATCAAACTGTCTGTTGGTCAAAATGTAACTATGCATTGTGTTGATCTGTGTTTGGGTTAATGGATATCCCAAACCTTCCCCCTGAGTTATGGTCTATATTTACCTGATTTTTCTTTCAATAAACGAATTGTCCCACTTTCCCAGGCTTTCCCAGGACTGACTGCTTGTCTCCCTGCACACTTTGCCCTCGACACACTGAGCTACCCCAGGACCTCCGGGGGCCACTTTGACCTCCATCTCCCAATGGCTGGGGAGACTGGCGGGAACCAGAGTGAGCCTGTAGCTAGAGTGATGAATTCTCAAGTCTGAAGGCCCGAGTTTGACCACTAGCATCAGAGTGATGCTCTGGTTCTCACTCTCATATTAATAAATGTCTTCAAGGATAAATTATTAACCTGATTGAAATTCAATTTCATTTTCAAATTCAATGGATTATTTAATTTGCTTTATGATTAAAATACTATCTCAGCATTTAGAAATTTCAGGTTTACTTTTTCCTTCTTCTATCTTAATACAAATAGCAGTTATTTGCGGTGATGTTGCATTTGTGTGGAAACCACTGTGATTAGGTGAAATATGATGTAAGACTCATTTCCCACTGAGTAATTCAGAAGTAAATAACCCAATCATTGATGACTCCTCTAAGGTGGGGATAGAAGGTTAGGCTTTTTCCACACAGTTAATCAGGGTTGAGTAATGGAAATAAATGAGAAACAGTGGAAGGAAAGCCAGTTCCTACCCTTTCTTGTCCTGCTACAGATGTAGGAGTCTTGAACCTCTAGTTATTTACATCAAAGGTGATTTTGTTTTGTTTTCTTTTTTTTTTTTTTACCAGGTTTTATTAGAAATAATCAGTTTTTAAGTATTATACTTAATCTGAGTAATCATTATATGGCATAGATACATGCACAGGTATGGATGTACACATACAAAAACATATATTTACACTCATATTAAGACAAGCAAACTTTAAACAAGTACTACAGATTTAATTGATTACAGAAATAGAAAGTGTGCTTTCTAAGTTATATATTACTGACCATATGTTTCGTGTATTAAAAAATAAAGCAAGTAACACAAAAACTTTATGCACTCAACATCATATAAAGTATTAATATACAATATAAACAAATTCATCATCAAATTATAGATACAAATTAGTCATTTGTATTAATAAATATTAGTTTCAATGAAAAGGATTTCAATTAAAATGGTCACTATTACCAGATCCTTTACTAACAAAAGTACAATATTATAAAAAGTTGTAAGAATTACTAGTAATCTGCAAACAAAATTATTTTGATTACATTCTAAATCTGAAGTATAATGCCATTCATATAGAGTTCATAAAAGAGAATGTTAAATTACGAATTCACATCTTCTCTATTTTTTTTTGTATCTTATCCTAGAACCATATTAAAGTATTGTCATTTCAAACAAATAATCTACAGTTATAGCCAACAGTTATTTTTAATACCAGCAGTTTTCTTCTTTAACACATGAAATAGGAGTTTTTCCCTTTGTAAGGAAGCTCAAAATTAAGAATTCCATATCAGGCTCTTTGTTCTGTGTTTTCTTCTTTGGTTCTGTTTCACTAAAACTTTCATTCTCTTCTGTAATTACAGGCATACTGAGCCTTACAGATTTTTCTTCTTTATGTATATTCTGCAAGTTACCTCTGAAAGACATCTTCCTTCCTTTTGGTTTTGATGTCTCTTTATTTCTTTTCCTAGTTTCTTTGATTTGTCCTTGACCAGATGCAGAATCAGAGTCAGATGAGTCAAGTTTGACCTGACTGTGTCTCCTTGACTTCGATTCCTGAACAACAACCGAAAAGGCCTTTGATTTTATCTTGGCTAATGATTCTGCCCTTTCACATCTCTCTGCTTCTTGTGATTTGCCTTCTCTCTTTTCTTCTCCATCTTTATCTTTTGAGTTAAAGGATGGGTTCTTCCTGTCTTTGTGTCACTCTTGATGTTCCAAAACTGTGCTTTTGATGGTATCAAAAAAGTCATCCTTTATCAAGTTGAGGGCTTTGTCTGGATTGGATTTATCAGCTGAAATTGTATTTTTCATGTTCTGATAAGGATCATGAACATTTAACATTTCCTTAACAACATCAGAAGTGATAAGTTTCATTACAAGATCAGTTGGGTGTTTAAATTCTTCTGTTACTTGAATATTCTTCATTCTACATGACAGCAATTTGGGCATTGCTATATAGTGAAATGCTTTGTCTAGTCTTCCTAAAAATGTAAGCTGCATCAAAATGCTCTGCGATTATCAAATCTTGCTGAAATTTTAAGACTTCATCCCAGTCCTTCAGGGATACAGTGATACAAAGCACCAATTCTGATCTGGAAGGTGTATGGAGGTAAAAAATACCACCAAGCCAAAGCTAATGTTTCTTTTGTAAATGTGTTCTTTTCTAAATTTCTCATTTTACCACAGAAAATGCTCCTGAATTTCATGTTCCTCCACAGCTCCGTGAAGTCCTCGACGCGAACGCTATCCGTTTCCTGGAAGCGGCTGAGCAGCACCTCAAAATTGGACTGCAGTCCGGATGGGCTCCCCATGGTTGCAGAATGGATGCACTAGAGGCCGAGAGACTATTTTCTTCTCCAATTTTAGCCCTCCTTTCTCTGTTCTCTCAAGTGTATATGAGATATAAAAGTGCTACAAAGGAACTCTTGATACTGGACCATCTCTAGTCTTTTCAAATCATGAAGAAACAGTATGCCTCCTCATCAGTCTGTTTGAGGATATTATGTTCAATAATTTGCGTCATGATTCCAGATATTCCACACATAGGGCAGGTCCCATTGTCACTTGTGCATTTTCTTAGGTAAAGGCAAAGTATGGGCAGAATAATGTATTACTATAGGAATCCAGTATTTGGAATAGTGACAAGGTGGTGTGACTTCTAGAGCTCAGAAAAGCCTTTTTTCTTTCTTATGTTTTTTTAAAAATTTTATTTATAAAAAGGAAAAATTGGCAAAACCATAGGATAATAGGGGTACAACTTCACACAATTCCCACCACCAGACCTCCGTATACCATCCCCTCCCCTGATAGCTTTCTTATTCTTTAAGCCTCTGGGAGTATGGACCCAAGATCATTGTGGGATGCAGAAGGTTGAAGGCCTGGCTTCTTTAGTTACTTCCACGCTGAACATGGGGGTTGACAGGTCGATCCATACTCCCAGCCTATCTCTCTCTTTCCCTATTGGGGAAGGGTTCTGGGGAAGCGGAGTTCCAGGACACATTGGTGGGGTTGTCTGTCCAGGGAAGTCTGGTCACATCCTGCTAGCATCTGGAACCTGGTGGCTGAAAGAACAGCCTTTTTTCTTAAACAGTTCTTTAAAAATGCTTTTTTTTTTTCTACTATACTTAATTACTGGATAGAGACAGAAAGAAATCGAGAGGGGAGGGGGAAATAGAGGAGACATTGAGACACTTGCAGCTCAGCTTCACCACTCCTGAAGCTTTCCCCCTGCAGATGGCTTGAATCTGGTTCCTTGCACTCTGTAATGTGAGCACTTAACCAGCTGTGCCACTGCCTATTTAAAACATTTATGATTTAGAGAAAAATGAAAAAAAGTTGTACACTTAGGGCCAGTTTTAAACAAAAAAACCAACACATTTTGCAACAGTATTTCTGGTGCACTGCAGATACATTTTTTTTTGTAGATTTCTTTTTAAAAATATTTTTATTTATTTATTAGATAGAGAGAAATTGAGAGGGAAGAGGGAGAAAGAGTGACAGAGAGACACCTGCAGCCCTGCTTCACCACTTGTGAAGCTTCCTCCCTGCAGGTGGGGACTGGAGACTTGAACCTGGGTCCTTGTGCACTGTAAAGTGTGCACTCAACCAGGTGCACCACCACCTGGCCCCCTTGCAGATGCATTTTGACAAAGGAAAATTAAGCTAGGCAAGATGATTACAAATTCCCTTGAAATGTTAAAAGTATAAAAAGATCACTTCTTCCCCCTCTCACCTTAGGCTAATTACATCCCATACCTCCCCCCTAGCCAGCCACAACCCTTGTGAGCCACTAAGGAACATACTCTTAAAGTACTGGCCAAATAACATGTTTTGTAAGAGGATATACTAATTCCCTTCAGCCCTTAAACAAATTCTTCTTGTGGTCCTGGAGATGGTAAATTCATGAGTGCTTAACTCCTCCATTCTCTCAGGCAGGCAATAAGCTTCCTGAAATAAACTTCCTCAGTGGAAAACTCCTTCGCATCCATGTTTGGCATTCTTAAAAAAAAATAAATAAAAAGACTTGGATTGTTGGTATCATTTTTGATTCTGCTGGCATTTGTGCTAGAGGCTGTAAGTAATAAAAGAAGAAGAGCAAAGCTATTTTCTTCAAAGATTGTAACACCAGTTTATCTTTCCATTTATAACTTCCAAACAGAAGCACATATGCCAAGCACAACTGACTAGAATCTATTTAGAGAGCCATCACTAACTCTTATAGTTCAAGTTCAATTAATTTAGCAATATTTTTATAAATATTTTTAAATTTTTTTTCAAAGCATTTATTAATTTATTTTATTTTGTTGCCCTTGTTTTTATTGCTGTAGTTATTGTTATTGATGTCATTGTTGTTGGATAGGACAGAGAGAAGTAAAGAGAGGAGGGGAAGACAGAGGGGAAGAGAAAGATAGACACCTGCAGACCTGCTTCACCACTTGTGAAGCAACTCCCCTGCAGGGGAGGAGCCGGGGGCTCGAACTGGGATCCTTCCAAAGGTCCTTGCGCTTTGCGCCATGTGCGCTTAACCCACTGTGCTACCGCCCGACTCCCTAATTTAGCAATCTTTAGTCTCATTTACTTTGGAAATTCTAGTATTAGATAGTAACTTTTATATTATCATCCATCAAACTAGCAATTTGATGAATATCCATTCCTGTATCTTTTTAGAATCAAGTGTTAAATATAGGTAAGTTAAAAAAAATTTTTTTTAAGATAAAAACATATTGTTAAGGGCTGGGTGGTGGCACATCTGGATGAGTGCCCATTTTAGAATGTGCAAGGACCCCGGTGCAAGCCCCTGGCCTTGCACGGGAATGTTTTATGAGTGATAAACCAGGGCTGCAGGTGTTTCTCTGCGTCTCTCCTTCTCTACTTTCCCTACCTTCTCTCTATTTCTGGATGTCACTATCCAATCAATAAATACATAAATAAAGATAATAACAAAATTTGAAGAAAAAAAAGATTAGTTTTTAAAAAAAGACATTGTTCAATGAGAGTGTTATGAGAGAGAATGAGACCCCAGCGACACTCTGGCATAAACAGCAGAGTCACGCCTCTACTCTACCTGCTAAACCAACTAACCTGCTAGCCAAATGAGATTTTGCAGTTGGGGGAGCTGGATCAGAGGTAGAGCATCTGCCTTGCTTGCTAGAGGCTGAGCTCCATCCCCAGCACCATAAAAGAGTAGTCAGGAGAACTCCATGATGCTGGAGCTCTGTTTTGCTCTCCTCTTCACCAGCCCCATTCTAAAAGCAGGCAAAGACTGGGTTGGGAAGTTGGTTGTTGACCCTGGATTCTTCTTACATAAAAAATAAAGACACCCCCACCCACCACCACTACCACAACACACACTATCTTTGGCTGAATATGGAGTAGAGAATGCTTTCCTTCAGGCAATTCAGATAATTTACTTAACATCTCCTTGAGTTAGACTTAGGCAATGACAATTGGTGGTCTTTAGACTTTGAGTTTAATGAGAATTCAAAAGTACTTTAAACATGGAATTTAATCTTTAATACCATAATCCATGAGTTAAATATGTACTATTAAAGTATGGTCACCAATAGAGTAATTTATAAAGCAGAACTAGACTGGGCTCAAACCCCCCACATCCTACTTTAACCACTTATACAGTCTGATTTAGATTAAGTTACATGAGTACTTCCAACAACAATAAAATGAGACTACTCAAGCTAAAAGACTTCTGCACAGGGAAAAAGAAAGAAAGAAAGAAAGAAAGAAAGAAAGAAAGAAAGAGAGAAAGAAAGAAAGGAGGAAAAGAAGGAAAGGAAGAAAGAAGGAAAAAACAAAGAAGGAAAGGAAGAAAGAAAAAGAAAGAAAAAAGAGAACAAAGTAGTGAAGTGAAAAGGTAACCTATGGCATGGGGAAAAGTAACTGCAAATTGTTTATCTGACAAAAGTCTAACTGTGTGTCTCATTCTCTCTGCTGTACCTTTCTGACTCTCCCCAGCTCCATTCTCCCCTCCAAAAAAAGTGGTGGCAGCACAGACTGTTTTTGTTGGAGTGATGAAGGCTCTCCTCAAGAGTATAAAATTGAAGTAAGAGAGTGCTGAGCACTCTTTCAAAGGCACATATGCCAGATGTGAGGGTGATCTGGCTGTAACTTCTGTCACCCCACAGATCACCAGGGTTGATTCAGCTGATCTGGCTGGCTAGGCTGGTGTACCCTTTCTCCCTCACTGCTCCATGTGTGTCCCTCCCAAAGCTGTGCTAGGTTGAAGAGGACTGCCTTCCCTGAATGGAGACTGACTGGGTCTTTGGACAAGGGAATACAGAGTAGCTGCACTCCCCTGCTAGAACCTCCAAACAAGCTCTCAAAGGCACATATAATTCTCTCAAACTCCATCAGAAAGATAAATATGGGATAATCTCACTCACAGGCAGAAGCTGAAAAACAAGATCAGGAAAAAAAACAAAACAAAACACTAAGCAGAACTTGGAATGAAGTTGGTGTTTGCACCAAAGTAAAAGACTCTGGGGTGGGGGTGGGAGGTTCAGATCCTAGAACATGATGGCAGAGGACCTAGTGGGGGTTGTATTGTGTGGAAAACTGAGAAATACTATGCATGTACAAACTATTCTATTCACTGTTGACTGTAAAACATTAATCCTCTAATAAAGAGATAAAATAAAAATTACAAAAAGGCACATATGCAACTCTGTGTTCATAGAAATACAATATAAATAAATAGTCAAAGAGTGGAGGCTATGGATGACTGCCTAAAGAAGTTATGGGATATGTACTCCATGGACTACTACTACTCTATAATCAAAAAGATGATATTGTGTCTTTTGGGACAAAATGGATGAAACCGGGTGTGGTTACGCTTAGCAAAATAAGCAAAGAGATGAAAGATGTTTCAGATAGTTTCACTCATATGTGGAATCCAGAGAACTGATTTACATGAAGTTGCAAAAAAAAAAAACCCCTCACACACAAACAAACAAAATAACAAAATAACAGAAGTATACAAACTGTTTCTAAGATTTTTGTGAGAATTATGGTGGTTACCTTTGGGAGGTGGGAGGGTGGGGCACAGAACTTTAGTGGTCGGTGCAGTGTGAAACTATACCATATAATGTTACAATCTTGTAATCCACTATTAATCACACACACACACACACACACACACACACATGTTATGGGACATATTTTCAATTGAGTTTTATTTTGCAATTAAAAAGATGATAGTGTGTCCTTTGGGACAAAAATGGATGGAACTTGAGGTGATTATGTTAGTGAACTAAATAAGGAGGTGAAAGACAATAGCCAGATGTATGGTTATGTGCATACGTAGAATATAGAGAACTGAAACACATGAACTTGTTAAAAACAGTTAAATCTCTCAAACTGTCTTTAAGATTTCGTGAGAACAATCACGGTTATCAGTATGTGTGTGTGTGCGCAGAACTTTATGGATGTGATTTATATTTCTATACATTTATAATTGTTTAAAGCACTTTAAAATCATTAATAAAAATTTTAAAATTCTGACTATAGTGTAGTATATGCAAATATGTATCATTCTTGTTGCATTTCATCTGGGATTCTTTCCATATACATTTTTATTTTGTTCTTCTTTATTAATTTTCTTTGGTTCTGTATTCACTCACTGTAATAATCTATAACTATTCATATGAGAATAAAGAAAAAAGTACACTAGGAAAATCAATGGGAAGGGAGTTCTAAGAAGTGAGGACAAGCACAGAACCATGGAACAGAATTAAATTTAGTTTCAATAGCAAACAGAAGAGTCATACAGTGGAATGAATGAAGTGACAAGTAGTATATGGGGACAAGGTAGGAATAGCCGAATAATTTTAGGTGTAATAACTGAATCATTAGAAACAATGAAACACCATGGTAAAAGAAATTCCTCAGGAAGATTCTATTCTTTTTTCTAAATTTCTTTATCGGAGGATTAATGATTTATAGTCAACAGTAAAACACAATAGTTTGTAGATATGTAACATTTCTGAGTTTTCCACATAACAATTCAACTCCCACTACGTCCTCCTCCACTATCATGTTCCAGGACCTGAACCCTACCCCTCACCCCAACCCCAGAGTCTTACTTTGGTGCAATACAAGGAAGAATACATTCTTATGAAGATTAAATAACTAGAAACATATATAAACAAGACTTTAGAACACTGAACTGGACTTTTTTTGGTCGTTGTTATTACCCATGAATAGAAAGAGCTAAGTAAGTCCTTTCCAATGAGAAATTCTAAAGATGCAAAGATTGAGCCTCGATACTACCTCCCCTCACCTCCAGGTAAGCAAACTCACTTTGAAGTACCATAGCTTGCTCTTCTGATAGTACTCAGTACCAAAAGTCTCTAAGAGAAAACCAGGGAAAAGAATGATCAAAGTTAGCAGACTCCTAGGGAGCACAAAATATCTAGGGTAAGAATGTTGTTTTCTTCAACCCTCACAAATAATTATTCTTTTCTCTTCCTCAAGTCAAATGATGAGAGTTCATGGGAAACATTATATGCAAATTGTGTGTCTAAGAGGGGAGACTGACATCTTCCTCACTGCATGGATGAAAAGTTACTAACCACCAGGGCTCATCAGAGCTGCTGTGGAGCAACTCTTTGATAAGAGTCATTTTGTGGAAGTTAAACTTTTGTCATCTAAAGCTTAGGAACCAGCTGTGAACCACAGACAACAGTGTACCGCAAATATTTTTAAGGAAAGGAACCTGAGGGAGTAGCTCATACTACTAGGTAGAGACGACAGCATAGTTTGTAACAGGGAACAAATGGCCATCTTGTCCCTATCCTGGTCTTCTGTGGCTCCGAAGGTTTTGAAGACAATCTCAGTGATTACTGTGGCCATATACAAAGCAGTATTCAGGAAAGAAACTGGGCAGATAAACTCCAAAGTGAGAAAAACTATTTGGTGCATAAATGTGTCAGAGCACAAAGTGCTTTTCCTAGTGGGATTCCTCAGTGACTGAGAGAGGTTAGAGTAAAACTGAACTCTTTCCAAAGGAAATCAACCACACTCTGAAAAGAGTTCTCATAGTACAGTCTACTAGTGGTAAACAAAGGCAGACTGAATCAAAATGAAAACTGGCATGCTTTTCTGAACTAGCACATGACTGATTATGTAAGAAGAGTAGCTAAGCAATAAGGAAAGGATAGAGACTTGCAATTCCTCTACCCCTGCAATTCCTCTACTCTATTGTGTAGGCAATACCAAAGCTTAACTGAAGGGGAAAGAAAGTGATCATATATACTTTAAAACATTTATTTTTATGAGAGAGAGAGAGAGAGAGAGTGAGAGAGAGAAAGAGAGAGAAAGGTGGGGGGGGGAAGAATATCATTCTGGCACAAGAGTGGAAAGAGAACCAGATCATCACTCCAGCACATGCAATACTGGGGCTTAAACTCCAAACTCAAAATCTCTCGCATTTTAAGTTCAAAGCTGTAGCCCTTGAATTATTTCCCAGTCACATCTACGCTGAAAATTTAAACTAGACAATTTTTTAAAATTAGTAGTAACACTTCCATATACCAAGATATCATTAAGAATTATGAAAAAGAATTTTGACACCACCAATGTGTCCTGGAGCTCAGCTTCCCCAGAGACCCATCCTACTAGGGAAAGAGAGAGGCAGACTGGGAGTATGGACCGACCAGTCAACGCCCATGTTCAGCGAGGAAGCAATTACAGAAGCCAGACCTTCTACCTTCTGCAACCCTTAATGACCCTGGGTCCATGCTCCCAGAGGGATAGAGAATGGGAAAGCTATCGGGGGAGGGGGTGGGATATGGAGATTGGGTGGTGGGAATTGTGTGGAGTTGTACCCCTCCTACCCTATGGTTTTGTTAATTAATCCTTTCTTAAATTAAAAAAAAAATAATAAATAAAAAATAAAAAACAACAAGGACAACAAAAGAAAAAAAAATAAAAAAAATAAAATTGAAGAGATAAAAAAAAAAAGAATTATGAAAAAGAAGATTTAATACATTATGGTTGTGCATCTTGAATTGAAATAAAAGCAAAGCTGTTTCTTGTTTTTGCTCTCTTGAGATATATTACACAAGAAGTCAACTAATGAATCACTATAATATAAGCCTGGGAATCTACTAAGATGTCAAAGTGTACTAATTTTAAATCATAATTTATTTATTTTGTTTAAGGGTAAAATTTCAGGATTTTAGAGTTTTACCAAAGATTTGCATTCCCATGGGGCAGTAGCACAGCAGGTTAAGAGCACATGGCCCAGTCAGGGAACCAAGGTGTGGCCCAGAGCAAAATGTTCCAAAGACAGAGAAACTGTCTCATGAAAAAGGAGTAGAGGGTTTGGGAAACCTCTTCATAAAGAGGAAGGTCACCCATGGTGGAGGGGGTCTCAGAAAAATAATAAGAGGGGGAAAAAAAAGAATCACAGTGCCTTCAACACGAGGCTGCAGAGAGCCAAGGCCTTATACTTATCTGGGGTGCCTTCGTATGTCTGCTAACTGTGTGTGAAGCTGGAGGGTAGGTTCAGGCACCAGATTTCAGGAGCGAGAAGAGACCAGGAACTCGTGGCTGAGTGGGAATGCAATGCAATGCCTTTATTGATCAGAGACAATGACTTTATATCTTTTGAAACGGAAGTGGCAGGTCGGAAAAGGAAATGGCTAGGAGAGGGGGTGGAGAAAAGAAAAGAGCACAAAGGTAAAAAGCTTCCATAGCAGCTGTTGCGAAGGTTCTAACCAATGGGATAAACCAGTACCCTGCAGGCAGGGCGAGTCTCAGGCAAAACAATGATTATGTAAATAGACCATAGTATCAAGCAATGCAGGGGACCTGGCGTAATGACCAACACTATGGTATCTGTACTGTGTCTCTGTTGTGGGAAAGGAAACCCAAGAGTTTCTTCCTCGTGGTCCTGGGGTCACAGTTTCCTCCCCCAAAGAATTGCAGAGGAGACCTTGGTTTCAGATATTTAAAACTGATTTTTTTTTTTTTTTTAATTAGAAAAAAGAAAAGGCATGTGTCAGAGAGCACCTGGGCAATTCAGGCAAAGATGGATGACCCATGCAGAAGCTGATGCCCATTTTTATGCACATCTAAGGCCCTACCTTTACTTCCTTTCTAAGCTTACAGCTTTTACCACTTCAGGGTGTTCTTCCTCTTTCCTCTCAGGTAAGGCAAACAAAAGGCTTACTTATTAAGCTGCTCTCTGAATTCTGCTCTCTCTCAGTGACAGGGCAAAAACAAAAGTTCCTGGTTACATAGTTCCAGGTCCTGGTAGAACTGGGGTTCAGGGCCCTCTGATCTTCAACTTCCCATAACATTTTTAATAAGAATAAACTTTAGAAAGGGTGTCTTGCAAACACCATCCCTGGACAGATGACCATGAGCCAAAGTGTCTAGAAACCTCATTTCTCCAGAGTCCTACTTTTTGAGGGAATGTTTGGGGATGGACAGCTGGGAAGTATGAATTGACCAGAACACATGCCCAGTGAAACAATTATAGAGCCCCTTCCTTCTGCACCCTCAAAATAATTTTGGTCCCCACTTTTGTGTGTGTGTGTGTGTGTGTCAGAGAGACATCTAGGTAAAATCTCCTGGAAGGTACAGGAAGGACATTAGGAAACAAACTCTCCCCCTATATCCTGCAGGTATCCTGGAACCTGACTGAGGCCATAGACTGAAGATGAATGTAGATGTGAGCTAAAATAATGGCTGAAATTAATCTCTTCAGAGTCCACCTCAGCATCCCTGGACCCCACTTAAAAAGTAGGAGGACCAGGAAACGACGAGAGTCTCCATCTCCCTCTCTCTCTCCTACATGTGTCTATGCATGTATTTTTCTCTCTCCCCCTCTTTTCCTCTTTCTCATCTCTATTTTGCTTCAATAAACACTTAACTCCTTGGAACTAATGAAGTCTCTCATGACTCTTTCATGTAGGTATTTGTCTAGGACCCTACCAGTGTAGCTTAAAGGGGACCTCTATGTCTTTTGCCCTGCTCCCTCCTTCTACTCTGCAACAGTACCTATGGCCATAGATTTTGTCCACACAGCCACTGGGTCCCATTTGGAGCTGGCCACCTGAGGCTTGAGCTGCAAGATCAGTCAGTAGCAAACCACTCTGATGTTTTTAGCACAATGATGTATTGGCAGGCATGAGCTAGCAACCATCCCAACTCTTTAGTTAAATTATTCCATTTAGAAAAGTGATGGATGGGCTGTTCCCAGCAGAGAACAGACTGTTGACTAAGAATTCCTGGTGAAGGAGTCATCCAGAGATACGTAACACAGATCTGTTATATTTCCTTGATTGTATAATAGCTATTTTGAGGTTGAGTTAGATTTATTGCTCAAGATTATATGTAGTCAGCATAGATGTGAGTGCCACAGATAGTCTGAGAAACAATGCTTTTCCATGGCATTTAGCATTCCAGGAGGATGTAATATCTGGCCACTGGAAGACATTGAAGTTAGTAATAGATGACACTGAGAGTGAATTAGTGGACTTTCTTGTTTCATTTATAAATTTTTTTTAGCTGTTTCCAGTTACTGCTGTAAAGGCACCCACCAACAGAGACTTTGTGTGCTAGAGATAGGCATCAGGCTACATATCTAGCAAAGGCTTTGATTTCTTGCCTCTACGTAGTATTGAGACCACTGTAGGAAGAGATTAGGCTCCATCAGAGTAGCATGGGGAGAGGGAGTGGGATGTTAATCAGGATTAACAAATTAATTTTCATGGTAGAGAAGCAATATTTTCAAGATAAGACAAAGAACATCACAAAGAATAGCAAGCAAACACCTCTGAGAGGCCAGGGAGTAGCTCACCAAGAAAGTTCTGTTCCCTGAAGGATTATAGACACCTGTTGAGTTGAAACTCAACAGAGGGCAGTGAAAAGTGGTCATGTCAATGTTTGTAGGGTGTTAGTCTTTTGTGGCTGACAAAAATGTTTTGGGTGAGATGAGATGGAAACATGTCTTCTATAGTGTCTGGATTGCCATGCTAATTCAGCAAAGAACTGGGGAGAAGATCATGGTTTCAGGCATTTTAAACTTTTGTTCAGGAAAAGTGAAAACATGTGCAGAGAGAGGTGTGCATGGGTAAGCATGGTAGTAAGCCAGTGAAGCTGAGCTCCTTTACCTACTTCTAAGGCCCTATTTTCACTTCCTTTCTAAGTCACACCTAGGCCTATTACCACTCCTAGGAGTTCTTAATTTTCCCTCTTCTCTCTTAGGTAAAGGAAACAAAAGTCCCAGGTCCCAGTGGAAATGGGGTTCAGGGCCTTCTGGCGCTAACCTCCCTCTAACCTTTTGTTTTTCTCTTTCCCCTTCTCTTTCTAAATGAAAAATAAAAAAATAGGTCTCAGAGACAGAATAGGGGTGTCATATATGTAAGGAACTTTCAATCTATCCTGCTTCTTTTCTATTAATTTATTTATTTGTCTCTTTATACCAGAACATTGTTAAGCTTTCTTGTTGTGATGCCTCAGAATGAACCTGGTACCCTGGAGAGTTAGACATGAAAGTCTTTTATATAATGATTATGCTCCCTCCTGTCCTCTGACTTTGCATTTAAAAAATGTGTGGGGAGAGGCTAGAGGCAAAATCAAGGAGTTTCATTCTTCAGGGTTTATTATTATTATTTATTCATTCAAGGACATGTATTGCTATAGTTTATTTCTACTACAAAATGATCTATATCTTTCTGAAAGATTATCACTAGATGGTTTCAATCATATGTTCAGTATAAAGGGCTGAAATACACAAACTTGAAAAAAAAAAGGGGGAGTAGCTAAACTTTGTAAAAACTGTGATGGTTATCCTGAGAGTGGTGGGGTGTGGTGGGTAGGTGAGGCACAGAACTGTGGTGGTAGGTGTGGTTTGGAACTATACCCCTATAATCTTATGATCGTGTAAGCCATTATTAAATCACTAATAAAAAACAAAAATATCAACACAACGATTGCCACCTCAACATGCTTCACTTCAGACTGTCCAGAGACTTCACATGTGGAATGACAACCCTTCAGCTTCATTACTCGGGTGAGACCTTTCCTTTCATAGTATACTCTAATTTCATCTCAGGTGGTTCACTTTCTAGCAATGTCCCAAAACCTAGATATACACCAGTTTCTGTGAGAGAGAGCATATGTTCACACGTATCCATAAACTACTGCAAAATATATACCTGAAAGCAGAAGTACACTAGAGTTTGCAGTGAGTACCTCCCTAACACTTCCTCCCCACTATTCCAAGCTTTGGGCCCATGATTGCTCAACAATTTGTTTGGCTTCGTATGTTAACTCTCTTTTCAGTCACCAGGTTCCAGATGCCATCAGGATGCTGGCCAGGCTTCCCTGGATTGAAGACCCCACCAATGTGTCCTGGAGCTCTGCTTCCCCAGAGACACACCCTACTAGGGAAAGAGAAAGGCAGACTGGGAGTATGGACCAACCATTCAATGCCCATGTTCAGTGGGGAAGCAATTACAGAAGCCAGACCTTCTACCTTCTGCAACCCACAATGACCCTGGGTCCATGCTCCCAGAGGGCTAGAGAATGGGAAAGCTATCAGGGGAGGGGTTGGGATATGGAGATTGGGTGGTGGGAATTTTGTGGAGTTGTACCCCTCCTACCCTATGGTTTTGTTAATAAATTCTTTCTTAAATAAAAAAATATATATATTAAAAATAATAGCTATGTAAAATTTTTAAATAAAAATAGCAATGATGTCATTCAATACATTACTCAGTACCAGTGTCATATGAAAAATGCCATCATTAATATGTGGGAAGAAAAAGTCTCTTGTCTTTCTTTTTTTATTTATATTTATTTATTTATTTTCCCTTTTGCTGCCCTTTTTTTATTGTTGTTGTAGTTATTATTGTTGTTGTTACTGATGCTGTTGTTGTTAGATAGGACAGAGAGAAATGGAGAGAGGAGAGGAAGACAGAGAGGGCAAGAGAAAGACACCTTCAGACCTGCTCCACCACCTGTGAAGCAACTCCCCAGCAGGTCAAACTGGGATCCTTACGCCAGTCGTCCTTGTGCTACCGCCAGACTCCCCGTCTCTTGTCTTTCTATGCAGCAATGAAAATTATGTAACTCAGCTTTCATTGTTATCCTTGTTACTAGAAAGGTCAAAGTTAAGTGTGCAGCTTTAGTAGAACAAGTATGTTAAATAATATGTACACCATATTTTTACATGTGCTTTTTCTTGAATTTGACCCCATCTTAGTAATTTATTGTATATTTTGGGCTGTATCTACT